>NC_136473.1:11215674-13615674 GCF_902686455.1 Sciurus vulgaris | reverse complement strand
AGTAACAAAGATTTATGACGTTACAGAGGGAGCGATGGCCTTTCTTCATGGCCATGCCCATCTGGGACAAGCATGGACCTAGCTGCAATTTTAAGGAGCAGAGTCCCAATCTCCGTTTCCATCTCACTTTGCATTGCATTGATGAGTAAGAAGATGGTGGCTAGGGCCACCCGAGTCAAACCCTGACACCTCCTAAACAGGTCCAAGGCAGTCATGCTGACAATGCAGAATTTGGAGCACCATCATAAAAACTATCTTTATCGAATTAAAGATTTTAATATTTGTAAAATATTTTGCTTCAGATGGATTTCTGTGGCTATATATCTATGCATATGCCCTGGGACTAATAATAGTTTGTAATTTTTGAAATAGAAAATGCTGTCTTATTGGCTTTATGACGCACTATCAGAGGAAGCATGAGCTAGTTAAAACTCAAGGTGAAGATGGCCACAATGTCACCTACATTTTTAGTGTATATGTCAATGGAATAAGTAGTAAAGATGAAAGAAAAGTTGTATTTGTTGAACGCCCACTCAGTAGCAATCACTGTGCTAAGCTTTTGGCATGAGAATGTTCTAAAAGATGCGATTAACATTTGCATGATCTTATAGGATCCCATTGCCTAATTCTATTGTAAAAAACCCTACTTAGATCCTTTTGTAAAACCAAGTACTGTGCGAGACTAGAGTTCTATCAGCTGGAATTTTTTTTTTTTTTAATTGTACAGGTGATTTTTGCAAAAGCAAAATCTGAGTTTTCTAAAACCAATGGCATCAGGCAATAGTTGTCTTTACACAGACTCAAAAGTGCATATGTGTGTATATGCACACACACACACACACACACACACTCACACACACACACACACACACAAAATCCAAGATGGATCCATGGTCACAGGAAGTGGAAGTTGGTCCTTTATGGTGCTGATTTTAGAACTCATGAATAAGAATATCCATGAGGTCTCATAGCTGGACATCTATGTAGAATGTTAACTCCACGCCTGGGACCCACTAGAAGTTTTTGCAAAGCGGGTGACTTTCGCAGGGTTGGTCACACAGTGTCCACTCCTGCAGCTGTGACCAGCACGTGCTCTCCTCCCCACCAGACCTTGAGTATTTCCCACTTCTGTTTCCTTTTCTTTGGAAAATTAAACTAGTGACTTACAAAGATGAAGAAAAACTCTGGCCCCTCTTCTCTGAGCTATTTCCTGTAACTCTATCCAGATTTATGCCATTAATTTAAGCCATTAGCTCATGTGCACAAGAAATACAAATTTCCTTATGACCTTGAAATCCCCTTAAGGTAGGACTCTAATAATTACTGGAGTCCTCTGCCTTTCCTGTAATCGCACTAGACTTGGGGATTCATGTATGTAGGAACCTGCAAACTGTGTAATGGCCTCTATCACCCAGCTATTACAGTTGATAGTTCCATCCAAGCCCACAGTGATGAAGCCTGTGGTTTCATGGAGGGTTTTATGATTTTGTCAAAGCTGAGGTTTTAACGCCTCGGTCCAGTCTCTGGAGGTGCACTTTGCCCCCACCCCATTTGGCATTGAAAGTCAGCATACTGCATGTCTTTGCTCCTAGATCTACAATTACTTCCCCTTCCCGTCCCAAGCCCAAGAGAGGTGAGGGGACACCTGCATCTTGTAGTCTCTCTCCCTCCCGGACTCTTGCCCAGTCTCCTTCTCAGAGATGCTTGGCCCGTAGCCTTCAGTCCCTACCCACTCAAATCCTAAAACAAGGAATGACATGATGTAGGCTGACTTCCTGCAAGAGGTAGCCCAACAAGAGGGAGGTAGAACCAGAGAAGGAAGCCCATTTAAAGAGGAAAAGTAACCCCAAATAAGATTTCACCAACTGCCTGCCACAATTAGAAAGTGTAACGATCACTCTGGAGACGTCTGTTAGTTGGTTTCTTCTCACCAGGTCCTGATGTCTTCTAACATCCTTAAGCCTCAGCCTTTGCTCACCTGGGCTCTTGCACTGGCCAGGGGAAGTATGGGGTGGCATTTTCTGCTCTTAGAAAGGCTTTTGATCAAAGTGAAGAAGCTCTGGGACCTAAGAAAAATGACATCCTGCAGACTGGCTCATAAGGGGGATACTGTGCAGGGCCTGGCAGAGGTGGACAGGGATACAACAGAAGGCGGGAAGAGATCCTTGGGCTTTTTCGAGTCTTTTCATCAGGCCCCAGGGATGTCAAACAGTGTGACTTCCTGGAGTCCCGTGTTTCTATAGAAAACTGTCCTCTAATATCCTCAGGGAATAAGGCGACAAGTAAAAGGAACTTAAGACTTAAATGTTCCCTCCCTTTTTGGTTTTTCTTTCTTCCAAAGAAAGATTTCACTTTAGTTGCCTCAAATGAATTTTAGAGTTAAAATAAATAAAATGCCCACATTGTTCTGTGAGTGACACCCACCCATGCTCACCCACACATGCTCTCACAGCACACACAGTCATCCTGGCTGGCCCCCACCAGCCAGGTCTCAGAGCTGTGTCCCCGCCCCATCGCCTCCTCCTCACCAAGTTTCATGGTTCATTAACAGCACCTCTCCCTGAGATGAGCACATGGTCTCTGGCCTCCCGCTCCCACCCTTGAGACACACACACACACACACACACACACACACACACACGCACGCCAAACGCGCACGCACCACCTTCTCTTGGTTTCCATTTCACAGGCTAAGGCCGTCTAGAGGGTAGAGAAACTCCAGCTGGGCTGGGGAAGTGGTTGCCTGGACTCAGGCTGGAACTGGAGCAGGGCAGACTCCGCTCCTCCAGCGTTTCACACGGAGAACCAACTCAGTTTGCACCTGCAGCTGAGGCCCATCCCGGACACACCCTGACCACTCAGCTTCTCCCCTAGTGACAGGCCCTGGTTCCTCCTCCAGAGGGAGTCGTTCCTCAGTCCGAGTGGTTCTTTCCCTCCTGCTCACTGTCCACCTTCTTCCTTTCAGCATGTGGCATGAACGTCCATCACCGATGCCAGACAAAGGTCGCCAACCTCTGTGGTATCAACCAGAAGCTAATGGCTGAAGCCCTGGCAATGATTGAGAGCACCCAACAGGTGGGGAAGGTGTGGAGCTACCAGCTCCCCTACATCAGCTCCAGTCCTCTGCTCTCTGACCCGTAGCAACTCTGCAAGACTTTGTGGAATGTGTTTCTTTTCTTTTTCTTTTTTTTTAATTTTTTCTTTTTAGATATACATGACAGTAGAATATATTCTGACATGTCATACATACATGGAGTATAACTTCCCATTCTTGGGGCTGTACATGATGTGCGTGAGTACATGAGTTACACGGGTTGTGTACTCATATGTGAACATAGGAAAGTTATGTCCGACTCTTCTACTGTCTTTCGCAGAACGTATTTCTGAGACTTGATTTGCCCCTAACTTTCATCTCCTTGCCCATACCACCCCCTTTTGAGGTGTATCGCACTGTGCGGATCTTTATAAGATCTTAAATTTTTCTTGGAAAGAGCAAGGACAGAAATGAATTCATTAAAATTATTGAGCATTGATCTCCAGCTTTGTACCTATTTATTAGGGTTATGCAATAGCCTGGAAGAAAATACTTATTTATTAGAATCATCTCTCAGAGGACTGAGTCCAGGGCAGTTTTTTGCATAGCCTTGTACTCCTTGGCTTCAGCGGAATTCCCATATCTTAGAACAAACTCTCTTCAAAGTGTGGTATTGACTATGTATGCTGTTTTTCCATTGACCTCTCTACATCACTTCATTGACTTCTCTACATCACTCCATTGACCTCTTCTTTTTTGTCATGGAGTGATGTAGAGAAGGTGAGTGATTCCAGTTAGATCCCAGAAATGAGTGAAGAACCTAAGTATATTCTGTGGGTGGATTAAATAAGCTCTCACACCATAAGGGATCCTAAAACAGTATTGAAGGGAGGAAGAGCTTTGGCCGTCCTGTGCATTAAGGTATCTCACATGACTTTCACCTTCATAGACAACAGGGCTAGCTGTCCCATCAACCGTGAGTGAGTAGGTGGTCTAACTCTGTTTGTTTTCTAGGCTCGCTCCTTAAGAGATTCAGAACACATCTTCAGAGAAGGTCCAGTTGAAATTGGTCTCCCATCTTCCATCAAAAATGAAGCAAGGCCACCATATTTACCAACACCTGGGAAAAGAGGTAGTTGTTCTAGTGATCCACTACCCAGTGTCCATACCTTATCTTCATTAACCTTAACCTGCACTCTCTGGACTGAAGTTTACCAGATCTCATAGGGGATCCTTTTCTTTGTAAAGATTACAGACTTAGGGCTGGGGATGTGGCTGAGTGGTAGAGCACTTGCCTGGCACGTGTGAGGCCCTGGGTTTGATTCTCAGCACCACATATAAACAAATATATAAATAAAAATAAAGGCCCATGGACAACTAAAAAATTATTAAAATAAAAAAATTACAGACCTAGCAACCAACTAAGACCTTCCTACTTCTTAGAAATGAAATCAAAATGCACCTCACCAGGATACCTTTGTCAGGAGGTGAGAGGTAGAAGAGAAAAATGGGATAGATCAGGAAGAAACAACTACAGTTGTGTCCTTGGGATTTTAGAATGTTCCTTTCAGTCAATGTCAAATGGTTTTACAGAAATAAATTCTATAATGAAGCATGACGGTGGTATCACAGAAGATGTTTTTATTTTGTGTCTGGAAGACTTTTCTGTGATGCATAAGGGTAAAAAAGAAAAGGTCAGGCCCAAAACCCTCAACATTTATGTCATTTTGGAAGTTTATGTAGCCTACTATTCAAAGGCTGTTCATGAGAGGATCCAACTATATGACTCTGGGACCTAAATCATTTCAACATACATTATAAAATATTTTCCTTGGACTTAAGGGAGAATATGAAAGAAGACTTAAAAAACAAAAATAATGTTATGGGGGAGGATGTCCAAAAGAGTTTTTCTACACTTCTTCTGTAATTGAGCAGGGACTAAATTGATATAAAAATTCTTAAAGAAAAGTTTGAATTTGATTTAGGAAGGATCTGCAAGCAGTCAAATAGACCATATCCTAGGGATGATCAGTGTAGCCGCTATCTTGACTCGAGGATTGCAAGGATAATACAGATCAGATCTCCACTAATCTGCTGAATGTCATTCTCTCTTCCCTCACATTGTGAAATATAGAAACTGATGCCACTGTGCCTGTGAGTCACATAAACAATTGAGAATTATTGTTCCTCAAGTTCATGTAAAATCCCTATTTGTCCACAATTTAACACTATTAACAGCTTGCTAATTTTGGATATGTGGTATTCTGTTGGAATGTTGCTTAAGTTGAACCATTTTCCAGTCCATTATCTAGGTAAAGTGACAGTTGAAGCCCCCAAATGCCAGGCTCACAGACAGAAGGGGAGTTATTAAAACTGCCTGAACTGTAGAAACCCCCCTCCTGCTTCCCACCCAGTAATTGTGGATGGAGCCTCAGAATGGGAATGGAAGAGAAAATGGGTGCCCTAAGTAACTGCGGTGACCCGGCCCCCTTGACTCCATGTTCACCCTTATCCACTGGCTTGCTGTTTTCAGAGCCTCAGGGAATCTCCTGGGAGTCTCCATTGGATGGAACGGAGAAAATGTGCCATCGTCCAGAACCTGAGCTGAACACAGAAAGACCATCTCTGCATATAAAACTAAAAATTGAGGATTTTATCTTGCACAAAATGTTGGGGAAAGGAAGTTTTGGCAAGGTATGCTACCCTGCTGTAGAGTTCTACAGAGCAGATGCCAGGGACTGAGAAATAATGCTCCTGTGGGTGGAACTAAACTCTTCAGACCGGGCAGTGTACAGATGTGTGGAGAGAACATTCCAGTATGTTGTGAGAGGAGCTCTATGAGTAAATGGGAATACAGGGGCTCTAGGCAATGACAGCTCTGCTCCCCAGAGATCTTTATCCCAAAGACCACTTTGCTTTGAGGTTGCACACCTTGCATTCTTGTGAGTTCGACGTCTCTGGGCACCAAAGAAACACAAAACTTCTTTGGCCACTTCCTGGGTCACACAGCTTTTTGTTTTGTTTTGTTTTGTTTTCTCTATTGCTTCTTCCTCCAGCATGGACTGTTACTCTACTTCGCATGTGATGTTTTTCTCTCTCTCTCAAATGTCTCCAGGCTTGTATTAGTTTGCTCAAGTTTATGTAACAAAATAGCACAGACCAGGCAACTTAAACAACCGAAATTTATTCTCTCAGAGTTCTGGAGGCTGATGATTTAAGATCCAGGTGTTGGCAGGGTTGTTTCTTCCAAGACCTCTCCTTGACTTGTAGCTGGCTGTCTTCTCCCTGGGTCTTCACATCATTTTTCACTCTATGCTTTCTGTGTCCAAGTTTTCTCTTCTTAAATGAATGCCAGTTATATTGGAGTGGAGCCTACCTAATGACCTCATTTAATCTTAATTTCCTCCTTAACTGTCCCAGCTCAAAATAAGGATCAAATTCTGAGGTCTAGGGGCCAAGAGTTTGTAACATTAATGGGAAGAAGGGGAGGGAACAATTGAGCCCATAACTAGGCGTAGCTTGAGTGAGTCCTACCAGTTTCATTCAGGAAGTCGCTCTTCTATGTCCTTCCTGCCACACACTAGGGTTATTCACAGAGAATAAGAGAAGAAGAGGAGGAAAAGAGAACAAGGAGGTAAAGTGGAAGATGAGGAGGAGGAGGAACAAGATAATTTAGAAATTATAATTTGACTACGAGTGACAACTGAGGATTTTCAAGCTAGTGATCCTAAGGAGGGATGCTATAAAACACAGAATTTGGGGTAATTTTAGATATTCAGGATAAGTAATGTATTAATAAAGCTCCTGGTTGCTTAATATTCTTGGATACAACTCCTAGGAAATTTTTAAGCAAGGACTTGTGTGAATTTGTGTAGCCAAAGTCAGCATTATCCCCAGCACCTGCTCACCAGACTTTGGCAGGAAAACTTACCCAATTTACTTAAAAATAAACAAACTAAAATGCATGGGAGCATCCTCCACAGCTGAATAATATTGTACTCCAGTAGGTTTGGATTTAAACTCTAATATGCATCATCTTTCCACAAAATCTACTCAGCCCTGCAAACTGTAACTGGTATCTATAAGTTCTTTTAGTTCATTTCTTCAGTCATATGAATCACAACAGACTCGTTTGGTGTTAATCTGGGTGTAATAGGCAATTTTACAGCCAGTCTTTATTATAATTTAGCAGCAATTAATGTGCAATTATAACCTGTTACCAAAAATTGAAAGCACGTTATATAGATGGAAATTACCTTTTCAGCTTCTTAGTTTATGGTTGCTTTTAGGATGTTTTACTAAAAGAAGCAATTACCAAAAGAGTACTTTAAATTGTTAATGAAATGTTTATCTTTCTTTGTTCCCTTGTGGATTTGTACATTTGAACAAGGTTAATAAGAAAGACATTAAGTTAAAATGCAAGTCTCGGGAAGCATCCCAGGGGACAGCCTGGAAGTCTAGGTATCCTTTCTCTACATCCAAAGCAGGGTGCCTGATTTTCTACTGGGCCCTGGGGCCCTGTGCACAGTGAGGACAGAAGAAGGAAGTACTGAAGCAAAACGGGACAACTATATTTCCCTTTCTTCCAACCCTGAGAATGCTCCAAAACTTGTGCTTCCTCTGATTTTGTTTCTGTGTGGGAAGTATGGTTCATTAACAAAATGGCAGCCTCCTTTGTGGGGTTTCTCCGCCATGTCTCACATGGATGAGAAGGGGGTTAACTGCCGGAGGACGATGTTGGCTACAAATCAGTCAGTTACCCATAAACTTATCTAATCAATAAACACACGAGAGTCAATACTCCTTTTAAATGAGAGGGGGCATGACAGGTCTGGCCATACTAGTCCTGGCCTGTAACAACGTGGAGTTGCTCAACTCTCTTTTATTTATAGTCACACAGTTTGTAAAAAGGCCCGGATCAGGAGGGGCGGCTTCTGTGATGAACAGGATGGGGTGGAGTTAGGGGAGCCATTTTCTCTGGGAAACTAAACAGGGAACCACTCCCACACAGTGCCACATACTTCCTGGCAATCTGGGACAGACCTCTGTGGCTGCTAGTTCCTGGAAGCCAGGCCTCTTTGTCCCATGATTTAACCTCATCTGATTCTGCTAGATAAGGATGGCTCCCCACACTTCATACTCATATTCTTATCTACTTTAAGCCCAGGAAAATAAATGGCAGGTGTTCCGGGGATATAAACATCATTCGTTTGCCTGAATTCTCCTCTAAGCCCCATCCCCTCTATCAAGTCAGCTACCACAAAGTCATGGGTCTGCGCCATGTTATTTTAATATTCTAGACACTCGTATTATCAGTACTGGCTTAGCGTAGTTGACTTCAGCATTCCCTAAAAGTCAGCAAAAGAGACAAATGACAAGTGCTATTAATAACTCTCATTTAGAGAGGACGTTCTGTAGCTCACAAATTACTTTCCTGCGTGGCATCTTATTTGTATTCTACGATGGTCCTGTTCAATGGAGAATGCAGTAATTGCTATCCCTTTTGCAGGTTAGGAGACTGACACCCCAGAGGGGTGAATTGCTTTGCTCATTATTTCCACAGCCAACAAATGTCTGTGAAATGAAAGCAGAGCTGGAGTTTTCTTTACTCAAATGCCGTGGTCTTAGAACTGCCAGTAATTCTTTGCTGAATCATGTGTAAATCTAAAGTTGTAGCATCTCTCCATTATATGCCATCTGGCGTCCATTGACATAAGACATGTGAAATCAGGTGAAAAAAGCAGACTCTGGAGTTAAAGCTTTCTCTGGGTAATTCCACGAATTTGAGCAAGTTTAAGTTACTCTTTGAACTCAGTGTTTTTCGATTATTAATACCTGCCTTGCAATGTTAAGAGCTAAGAATTTAATAAGAAGATTAGATAGGACATGTAAAACACAGAGCAGGCTGTCGGACACACAATAGATCCTGGAGTTTCTGTGTCATCGCATGACATGGTGTTTGCTTTTATGTACGTACAGACTATATCCAGCAAGTATTCTCTTTTTGCCTCTTGGAGCTGGGGAAACAGCCACCTTGTGTGGATTCTTAGTGCTGTTTCCAGCAGCCACATCTCTCCACTATTCCACTTTTCTTTCTTCAGTCTGTATTTTGTCTCTCTGAACCTTTGTTGTACCCACATTGAGGTTCCTGGATAGTCAGGCATTCTTTTTTAAACAGAATTTTTCCGGCACTGGGAATTACCCATTTAATTGCATAATAATTTTGTGAAGCCCTTGGAAAGACACAAAGATAAAATGAAACTATCATGCAATATCCCTAAACCAGTCCATTTTTTCTCAGTAACACCCTACCCAGGATGGAGGGAAGTTGAAGAAGGTTCCTCTTTGTCCAGCATAGGTCTCTCTCAGCACTTTGTCTCCTCTTCAATGAGTGGAAATCCAAATTCTAAAATAAAGTTACTTCTTCCCCTTCCTTCTAGGTCTTCCTAGCGGAGTTCAAGAAAACCAATCAATTTTTCGCAATAAAAGCCTTAAAGAAGGATGTGGTTTTGATGGACGACGATGTTGAGTGTACGATGGTAGAAAAGAGAGTCCTGTCCCTGGCCTGGGAGCATCCGTTTCTAACTCACATGTTCTGCACATTCCAGACCAAGGTATGGTTTCTGCTCAGACACCTTCCTCCTCCTCTAGCCCGTCCCAAGAGTGATGCCTCTGGAGGCCCCCTAACTTGGAGACACAAGGTGTTGTCTCCATATTTATCTTACCTTTCCGTCTGCCTCTCACCCATCCTTCTAGAAAAGTCTCGTCACTTCTAAACACTGTGGAAATGTAACTTCTAATGTTTTAATGTAGTCTGTTGGGAAAGGCCTTCGCTTCTGGATCTGTTTGTTGGTTCACTTGTCTTTCTAGAATTTGCTTTAACATAACAACCAGGCTTCTAAGTAGGCAGTAACCTAAGGGGGATTTGTGACTCCTGTTGGTTCATCTACTCTCTATGTTTAAAGAGATGAACGTTGGAAAAGAGATTAAAGTGCATATGCTCTGTGAATTTCCTCTTAAAGACTGGCAGAGAAGGCAGCCGTTGGACCCCCCTCCTGGTCTCCTTTTTCCTTATGAAATAACTTTAAATGATTGTTTTCCTGACTTGAAAGATCATTGCAGAGAATTTGGAAAATGCTTATAAACTCAAAAGAAAATTATTGGTGAAAATCACCACTTGGATATAATCACCATTAATACTTTGAAGTTTATCTTTCTACATTTTTCCCTCTCTCTTCAAATAAAAATGGCAACCCATCATAAATACCTACCATTCAATAAGTTGAGTTTTCAACACTCTATTATATTCACTTCCTCACATCTGTGGATATCTTCTACAACATAGTTTATCTAATTAGAACCTTTCTAACTTTTTGTTCTGGTTTAATTAACACTGCAAGGAACATCCTCATGGATTTATCTTTATACATAGGCATTATGATTTTTTTTTCCCCTCCTAAGTTTTCTACCCTTCCTTACCATATCCCTGTTCTGCAGACCCTAGAACAATAAGCAGACCCATGTGAGACCCTGTGGCTAAGGTCTGAAGAGCACAAGAGTGGGATTTCTTTCCCTTTTTCTATTTCAAGTCATGAAATGGGGGCCTCTGTGGTGTCTTAGGCACAGAAAGAATTAGTGGGGAATCAATCCCGAGAAGCAGATGGATCTAGACTCCATCACCACTTCCGCACTCCCAGGAAATTTTCAACATGTTTAATGAACACATCAATGATTCACTTGCCTAGAACAAAGAGAAACCAGACCATGGCCGAGTGCTTCCTGAGCACTGTGAAAGATACAGAAATATAGAATACAGTTCCTGACCTGGAGAATGTCATAATTCAAAAAGAGGCAGGACCAATACTTCTGAGAGTGTAAGTGACATTAAATCAGAGCACAGACTGCAAGTACCAGAGCTGGGAGAAATGAGAAATCAGAACTGGGTTATGCAGAAGGGACATTGGGCAGTAGATTGGGGGTGGGAGGTTGGTCAGGAGGGAGGAGCAGGAAGGAATGAAAGGGCAGTGAGAAGCTGTGTAAGAGAAACAGCCTCCTTTCCTACAGCTGGGAAGAGGCAGAATTTCTGGTAATGAGGGTTAGAGTTCTTGCTAGAAGCTTCTTCCTGGTGATGGAGATACCTATTGGTCTAAGTGGTATATGTATGTTACCTAAAGTCAAAGTGATAAACCTGCCACCTCTCCCAGGCTGTATCCCAGATTTGCTGTGCACCCAGGGGACCACTTATGATCTTGTTTTTCCTTTTGGAATTTTGTGAGGCTTGTAGCAAATGGCTAAATAAACTTTCAGGCTAGGCTTCTAGGGACAGTTCAGCAGTCAAATTTAAATTGGCATCTTTTCCCTCTATTTATATACATATGTAGATAGATTGGTAGATGATTGATAGATAGAGAGAGGCATGCATTTGTATGTGTGATTGTTTTGTGTGTATGATTGTTTTCTTGTCTTAGGGAGAAAGCTGTTAGGAATCCCACTTTGTAGAATTCCCTTCTCCTGCTTGTCTCTCAGAGCCTTGGGTGTGTTTATTTACTTCCCTCTTGGGGGAGATGTTCCTACAACTCCATACATCTGTGAATCTTTGACAAAAGCAGAGAAGTAAATGTATCAGCAGAGTTCATGCCACAAGAAAGGGGAAAAAAGTGGTTGAGAATGTGCACATCAAATGTGACTGTGACTGTCTCAGCACTTAGATTTCTAGGAATTGAATCCTTTAGAAAGAGATGAAAGAAAGAAAAAAAAAAAAAAAAAAAGCCTGCATTACACTTTGCCAAGGACCCTGAGTCGCTGCTTTGGAGATGTCCTGATTCATTATCCAGGTGTTGCATATCAAACAGAGTAACTGATGAAATACCACGAGTGAATGTAAAAAGCAGCAATATATGAGTGATATCTGCTCTGGGAACATTTGGAAAGGTCCTTTCTTAAGAGGACAGTTGCTTTTGCACACTAGCAAAGACAGTAGATAAGATTAATTCTTTACTTCTCTAGGGACTTGTTACTTTTCAAAGAAAGCATCTTGCCCACTTTCTGCCTCTGAAGAGCCCACCTGTTGAATATCATGGTGTTTGGGACGGGCTGAGGGAAATTACTAGCTATTTATCAGGGCACTTGGCTGTAATCATTCATTTTTAAAGGTCACCGATGAGGGATTATGACCCGTGGAAGGAGGAAAATATGGGGAAGGAGTTTAGGAAGCTATGAAGATTGAAAGAGCTGTGGACGTGGCAGCCAAAGCTCATTCCCAGCTCCGCCACTTAGTGGCAGGGCGCTGGGCCCCTTTCTGTCCCGCTGGGGATACACAGGAGGATCGCCATGCAGGGGGCTGTGGGGTGTAGACCAGACACCCTATGGGAAAGATAATTTCCCTCCTCTTTTTAATTATTCCAGAGTAAAAAAAAAAAAAAAAAATCAGTAATTCAAATAACCAAAAATCTCTGATCTATCTCTGATAAAACATTTCAAATAAGAAGACATAGTTCCAAAATCTCCTTTGGAAAGAAAGATGGCACCTAACGTGTGAAGAGATGCCTTTTTTGATTTTTTTTTTATCTGAAGGAAATAATGTCTCCTTAGACATTAAAAGTGAACTGAGACCTGCCTTCACTTGTATCTCCTTTGAATTCCAAAAAACCTGTTTTCAAATCTGAGCTGTAATTTAAGAAGTGTTTCAACTTCACACCTAAAAGATGCTCTCAGTCCTGAGAGAAGATCGCGGAGTCCTTCTGGACTGAATGATTGACAGCCACTGTGGGTTTTGCAGGTGTCCATCATGTGCAACAGAATACTCATGGCCACTACATTACACCACAGCACCGGCTTCCACCCTGCTGACCCAAGCCAAGTGAACGTTGTCAATAGAACTTGAAACTTCTTTTTTATGAGAAAGAAAACTTGTGTTTCACTTTCTATTTATAGCACTCACAAAGCTTCACTTCCGGTTATGGCTTCAGGTTAATGTCCTTTGAACAAGATCGCTAGCATCTCTCTCTTTCTCTCCCTCTTCCTTCCTCCCTCTCTCCCTCCCCCATCTCTTGTTTATTTATTTATTGCCTCCAAAAGACAATGTTAAAAAACAGCGCTTGCAGAACCATTTGTATCTTTAGAGGAGAAAGTGCCACACTAGCTGTAAGATATTATTATTTAAAAGAAAAGAAAAGCTCCTTCGATTTGATAGTTTTTTTTTTAAGTATATCATTCTGGTATTTCCATGATTTGAAAGCAAATCCATCTAAGATTGCCAGCAGGTGTTTCATTTCAAGCATTGATTCAGAAAACTGACTCTTCTGAAGATTATAAAGATGCTTCAATCCATAAATCTTCCAGTGGAGTTAGGAGCCCTGGCAATTATCACAATTTTAGGAAGGAAAAGAAAAAAACCACGCAAACCACATCCTTGAGAAGACTTGTCCCTCGTGCTGAGATGAGTGAACTGTTTGGCTGTCCCTGTGTGCAGCCCCTGACAAGCCTCTTTTCTTCAAAGTGCTCTGACAAATTGTTATTTTGCAAATGGTGGTTCACTTAACTGGGTGTCAGATGCCCTTCCTGTACAACAAAACTGTGATTCAGCAGAGAGGTTGGTAGTGAATTTACTAAAATTATTAGAGTGGATTTATGGTAAATTGATGTTGAACCTACAACGTTTGCTTGAGACATTGTGTCCGGAGTCATAGGAGATAGCAGGGCATTAACAAATATTTAAGAATTCTTTAGCTAATAAGGAGAAAAATACCCCAGTGCATCTGACCTGCCGCTTGCTTCCTGCACGCCTGCTTTTCAGACTCACAGATACTTTCTCACCTTTCTGTGACTCTATAATGCTTCTCCATGATTCATGGGCCCTGATGGTCAGCCTTCTTTGTCAACTGTTTTCTTCCTAAATCCCCATAAGTATTTTCACCAGCTTTCCATAAGACATGAGCATTTTTTAATGTCTCTCCAGAGGGCCTTGCAGCAAAGTACCTCTCATCTGAACCTCCTCTCCCTCTTTTGAGAGTTTGCACAAAAACTATCTCCCCCATAATTGCTTTCTAAGCTACTAAGCAACAAAAATGTGTAGGTAGCATATACCACATGGATACTCTGGACAAAGGGATGATTCACATTCCAGGGAGAATGGAACGGGACAGCACAAGATTTTTTCAGGCTTCTCAGAACAGTGTGCAATCTAAAAAACTTAATGAATGTTTATTTCTGGAGTTTTTCATTTAATATTTTTGGAACACAGTTGACCAGGGGTAACTGAAACCATAGAAAGCAAAGCCATATATGAAGGGGGACTTACCGTATGATAAAATAACATAGAGAAGTTTCACGTGTGCTGTCCCCAGCAATAATTTGTTCTTAAAATAGGGCACTTAAGGCCAAGGGTATAACTTAGTGGTAGAGCACTTGCCTAGCATGTATAAGGCCCTGGGTCCAATTTCCAGTACCAGACACAAAATAATAATAATAAAATAAAATAGGCACCAAAAGATACAGTTCCTTATTAAACCTGAGATCATATTTTATTTGAGGTGATTACAGTATACATCCCAAAGAAGTAATAAATACATTTCTTTAGTTGAAACTGGGAATATGTGAGAGACTAAACCTGCTGAAAAGATTCAGATATAAACCAAAGAAAAGTCCCACTCTTGGGAAATAGGAAGAACAGTGGGGTTAGAGTCAGAGAGGAAGAGTAAGGATGATTGAAACCAGGAGAGGAAAGAATTTCAAAAAAGGACATTGTATTTTGATTGTTGAAGAAGTTGACAATTGAAAGTGATGAACGTGTGATTTGGGAGGAGCAGAATGTGTCAGAGGGTAAAGTGTAAAGGAGTGAGAGGTAGGCAGGCAGATCCAGTGCTTATACAGATATCTTCTAGATGATGTGTTTCCCAAAATGGAAGCTTGTCATAGCACAGGTTAAAGGGATGAGTCGTGGGAAATGCTTGACAGGAAGAACCCAGACCAAAGGGTGGCCATATTGGCTTTCCAGATTGGCTTCTTTCACTTAGGAATACACAGGGAAGGTTCCTCCTGTCTTCTCATGGCTTCATACCTTCCATAGTGTGTACGTGCCAGTTTGTTTGTTCAACCGCCTATTGAGGTGCATCTTGATTACTTATAACAATTAATTGAATTTGGTATACTCCTTTATTTTCTTTATGACAGACTTTGTGGATAAAGAATTTTAGGGGAAAAAGGAGTTGTAGAGGTTAACAAGTCAGAATCCCTCATTTCGAAGTTAAGGAAATTGAGATCTTAGATATCCTCTTCTTAGAAAAAGAACAGGAGCCTGGCTTCTGACAGTCCTGTGCAATTTTTTTTTTTTTTACTGTCAATCCAAAATTATTAGTAAAGTGGAGATTTCAAGAGACCCAAACCCCATATCCAGCTCACAACTCATTTAACTGAAGAACTCTCCTTTGCATGTCTTAAATCTTAGATCCAAGCAAGAGGAGACTACCCAGGCCCTTGCTTTAGAATCCTCTTTGGCCTTTCTCCAGCCACACACCTCCCTATGTAGTCAAGGGGTCATCCCCGCTTGAGCCCCATCCCCATTCCTAAACCATGCTCCAGGACCCTAGAACTCCACACCAAAATGGCCCCAGGCCCATGTGGATGTTTTCCTAGGGTCTGTCCTGGAGATGGGCAGGAGGGAATTTTCCCCGGGTGACCATTCAACGGGTTCCAAACTTAGAGGAATCCTAAATTTGCCACTCTCTTCCTTAATTATTAGGAATGTATATTTCTAAACACAGAGATAGAGAGAGGGAAGAGAGAAAGAGCACAAGCATAGGAACATGGAACACATGTAACTGAATAGTTGGCGAGCTTGATTTGTGACACTCGGACCTATACTGGCAGACTCCTTTGAACTCTGTTGGAACCTTGCAAATGATGGGACTGTCCTTATTCCAACTATGGTGCACTTAATGCTTTTCTTCCCTCTGTGATAACAATGCATGTAAGAAAGGGTAACCTGAAAGGAATTCTGGCTACATGCCAGTCACAGAGATAAATACTTGACGTGGATTACTTTATTTAATCTTAGATATGTACCACAGTGCCCTTTTGTTCTTCTGGGTGGAACTCCCAGCTCTTGCCACTGGCTGTCATAGGATACATCCCAAACCAGTCTTGAAGTCCCTTCTCCAGTTTCCATACTGTTATTCTGCAATCCTGGGTTACATACATTTAAGAGATGACCTTTGAAAAGGTTATCATCTACTTCTATGTTTGGTAATGAATACTTTGATCCTAATTTTATTTCTTCTTCAGAGATTGGAAATCTTCTTTTATGGAAATTTTATTTACTAGTTCACTAACTTTGAAGAAAAGAAATACCTAGAAAACAAAATGACTGCAATTATTCTTTACCCACCTTATTTTTCTGGAGAGGGAGACGATATTCCTGACCTCATTTGCATCATATTTGCCAAGTCCTCCATGTGTTTTTTAAATTAATTGCTGCTGGCTTAATAAAATCATTAGCTAATTCCTTTAATGCTCTGAAGTTCTCATTTATCCTGTGCACATTTGGCAACTGTTCCCTTAGTTATTTGACATATGACTAGCTTTATTTTCATGGTCTTTCACTCATTCTCTTATTCGAAAAATGTAATTTTTACAAAGACAGCACAGTAAAGCTAGATTATTTAAACAACTTAAAAGTCCACTTTTTCAATTCCTCTTTTACTAATTCTGGAATATTCACAACATGCCCTATGTCTCCTCTAGAGCACAATCTTATTTTTAAATACTGAAGTATTTTGACAGCTCTAGGACCTTTACCTTCTCTGACTGATACTTGTGTATGTATGCAGCACAGTTCCCAAGAGAATTATACGACTGAATTTGCTCAATCTATTGCTTCCGTCTTGTCTTTAATCATCTTTTCTCCACACTGTGAATATAGATTTTTATTTTAATGATGCTTCCCTTTTGAGATCTTTGTGTTATTTTGATTATATTTGGAAGGCTTATCCTATTTGCATTACTTTGATTCAAAGTAATTTTTAAGGCATGTTAAAACCAAGTATTTTTAAAATCTGGTTTCACCTTTGATTACATGACTCTGTTATTCTGTACCTGGTCATGTTTTTCATACAGTGTCTCAGTGTGGTGTCAACCTGGGTGAGCTAAAAGGGGTAGCACCTTACTTGACTTCAAACCCTGGATCTGAGTTTCCAGGTCGCTGCCACACTCATGCCCACCTATGGATGATCAAAAGCCTCCTCAGAACTTCTTTAACCTTGACACTGACAGGTGTAAGGAGCTAGCTCATCCTGCTTTTGTGAATTTGCTATTCAGTAGCCTAAATCTGAACGAGAATCACAAACCCTGTTTGCAAATGTTGAGAATCTATGCCATTTAGACATAGAATAATCTAAACATAGACCTCATTCGGAAGGGGAAAGCAATTGCTTATAATTTTTAAAAAGTTAAAGTTTTTAAAAATTCAATTAAAATGGAATTTATTAAAATTCATTAAAATTTTTGGAAAATTTTCATTCACTGCAATTTTCCCTAACTCTACAACAGCATCAAAACACACTTAAATATTGGAAAGTACAGAAAGTATCCTAAAAGGAATCAATCTTAGTTATAGTATTCAAATGTACCCAGAGGTAGGATTTAGAGTATCTCCTTTCATCTTTTTTATAGACAATTCATACTAGTGATATTTTAATAACTTTAAAACATTAAACAGAGAGGGTCATTTCCACACACTTTAAAACATTAAACAGAGAAGTCATTTTCACAAACCCATATTCCTGAAAATTGGCCTTTTTCATTAAAACTCAGGCTGTTCCTAGGACATTCCACATTTCTCGCCATATATTTGTGTGAATATTAAATGTAATAACCACAGTCAGAAATACAATAATCTCTGAGGTTTATAGAGCGCTTACTGTGTGCCACACCATGTTCTGGGTACATTGCATATTTTAACTCACTCGATCTCCGTGGCAACCTATGAAGTAGACATTATTGTGCCCATTTTATAGATAAGGAAAGGAGGTGGGCTCAAGGGAATAACTAAATAGCTTAAGGTCAAAGAGTTATAAACTTGGGGAGTGAGGGTGTTGCTGTACTTCCTCTGTACTAACTTGACCACATCAAGGAAAGCAATTTTAAAATTCGTGAAATAGAATTCTATTGTACTTTTGTTGTAAAGGAAATTAATTTGTTGGTTAATGCAAGAAGATCCTATGGGACGATTAAGCCAGTAAATATCATCTGAGCCCAAGTCCCTTTTGCAAGGTATAGACCTCTAGAAATCCAGGCAAGTTATTTTTGACACACACTAATGAATCTGCAGAAGGTAGTAGATTGTACTAATTAGAGTTTACATTGGAAATATAAACAGGTTCTCATGAACGTACGGAGAGCCATTTGTCCCTCTCCTTCAAGTGCAGGCACGTGCACACACACACTCACACACACACACACTCCACATTTAGACATAAAAAGCATACAAATTATAATCAGGTTTTCTTTTTTTTTCTCTCTCTCGGTACTGGGGTTCGAACTCAGGGCCTTGTGCTTGCAAGGCAAGCACTCTACCAGCTGAGCTATTTCCCCAGCCCAGGTTTTTTTAAATAATATATCCTTATGAAAAAGAAGTAACCCTGTTCTTCTAGGATGTTTTAATTCACAGCTCGACAAATTAAGAATGAAAGAAAGGAATAAAGTACTCCAGAGTCAAGATTGCTTCAGTTCTAAATTTCCAGGATACCTAAATCGAGTGGTGGTGTGACCACAGTAACACAGGGTTTGTAATACACCAGTGGCATGTTCAGGCGAGCTGCCCTGGACGCCGTCCAGTGTGCCCTAAGGGACCACTGTGCCCGTGTCACCCCAGCACCGCAAACTCTGCCCCGGCCAGCAGTGCCGTTCCCGTCAAGCCTGTGCTTGGGCACCCGGGCGGGACCCTCCCTTTTCTCACAACCACCAGACGTAAATGTCCAAAAGGCAGCCCTGGCAATTTGTAATCCTCAACTGAAACCTTGCTTCGCGGGGACAGCCCTGGGATATTAGGTGTGCACCTTTCTCTTTAGTAAGAAGAGGTAGGAGCATAAGGTGACCCTTCACCGTGGCTCCGCACCCCAAGGAATCCCCAACCTCAGCTGCTGACACCAAGCTACCCTCCGAGTCCAGACTGGCACAGGGAGGATGGTGTCATAAAGGCAGTTACCGAGAGCACGGGTACCTGTGACTCTCATTTTTGTGGCCTGCCAAATGGAACAGCATGCACGCCCTGGTACATTTGCGAACTGGAAAGTTGATAAGCGGGTTCGTGCTATTGAGTGGTGCATGGGAAGCTCTCCTGCCAGCCACAGCACGTCAACATCTCCAGTGAATCTTCAACAAATCCCTACTTCCAGCAGCCCTCGTGTCACTGAACTGTCACACCCCAGCTCCAAAGTAGCTTTACCAGCAGGGCAGTAATAGCTCAGTTTTACTGTTGGGTTAATAAAAGCAGCGGATGAAGGAAGGACATGCAGAGAATGCGCTCTGAAGACCATGAATGATATTAAGCCTCGTAGGCTTACTTTCCATGGCCGTGTTGTAACTGGGGATTGAGCCCAGGGGTGCTGTACCACTGAGCTACACCCGCAGCCCTTTTTATTACTTATTTTGAGACAGGGTCTTGCTAAGTTGCTGAGGCTGGCCTTGAACTTGCAATCCTCTTGCCTCAGCCTCCAGAGTCACTGGGATGACAGGTGTGTGCCACCGTGCCTGGCAGAAACACTCACTTTATAAATGGATGTGTTTGATTGACACCAAGGAAGGATGCCAAGAACCCCAGTGTGTTTCCTCCCACAGGTCCTGGCTGAACTCTCCCTGATGTAAAATTCCTTTGTCCCAGAACCCACTTCACAAAATGCTACATTTTTGCCTCTGAGATAAGCAAAGACTCAGAATGCTTGGACCAAGGTGAAGATCTTAGAGCTCATCAAGTTCTACTCCTTTGTGTCCATTCTTCTCAGTACCCTCTGGGCTTGCTTGAGTTCTTTCTTAGAGAATGAGACACATTTCAAAAACAGAATGCCAACACCAATCGAAAAGTTCTTCTGCCACCCCATTGCCACCAGCTTGAAGCCACCTTCTCTCCTGATCCACTCCGCTCCTGCACCCTTTGCTCACAGGGATTAACTAAAATATTAAGCAGGTCACAACCCTTGGGACTGTACCTGTGCAGACGCAGAGGTATTTGCACCCAACCAAGATCCAATATCTGTGAGCCTGGGCAGAGGACTGTTTAACTGAGGAAGCCCTCTGACCTTTGTTTTATGACTTTCTGGGGGCCATTGATGGTAGGTATAATGAACCCAGCTGTAATTCTTAACTTCTTTGAGAAAAGTTCAGAAAAAGGTTCATCTCTATTCCTTAACCTGTTAAGTCCCAAGGGTTCAATTGTTGCAAATGTTTCAACAAAATCAACATGGGTGCATTAAAATAGGTTGCAAATCATAACCTATGGCTTATATATACTCTCTAAATATATTTGTGTGTGTGTGTGTGTGTGCATGGTGTGTGTGTATGTGTGATATGTGTGTATGTAGAGAAAAAATATATATGGTTTTTTCAGATGCTCTAATCACTCATCTATTACTTTTCTCAAAACAATAGAATTCTAAAAATGTAATATGTATTTCCAAAGGCACCATAAATAGTAATTTGTTGCTCAATTTAAATTTTTAGAGGTATCTCATATCTGGGACAATGAGATTAAACAGATTAATTATATTTCAAATATGCATTTTTTTTCCTGAACTCTCTTTCTTAGAGCTTTGCAAACATAGCATTCTCTCACCAATATTTACTCTATTACCTGAAAAGCACTACATAAATCTTGGTGTGATGTGCCTACTCGTCACAGTTTATTCATTTCGTCTTTTCCACAAGAAAAAGGGAGAGTCATAAAATGTGTGGTCATTAGGTTAGTAATGGAGAATTTAGTCAAGGGTTCTACAGACATGCCTCATTTTCCAGAGGATAGAACTGAGCCCCTGGGGTGGGTGGTTTAGCTGATCACACTGCTAGTTAGTGACTGCCTGGCTCCGAGACTCAGATTTCCACTCCATAAAGGCTGCGCCAGGAATTGTGGGCAAACTTGATGGCAGGTGTGCAGGTCCCGCCCCCACCTCCATCAGAACTTCAGTCTCACCCACCTGGAAGAATCATTTCACCCCACAAGTGGCCGTGTGAAATTGCCCAGAAACAAGCCCAGTTCCCTCTCACCAGCCTCCTGTGCATTTTCCCCATTGGTCAACAGAACCTAAAAGACAGCAAAAGAGAAAGAAATCAAATTCTCTGCTTTCATCTTTATTTCAAGAGCCATGATACTGTATTTCCTCCCTCCGGGAAGCAGTTGCTGGGTTTTCGTTTGTGTTTGCCCGATCTTCATTTATCTTCCTCTAATTACAACAGCAACCAGTTATCCAGTCCATACTGAGCGCCAACTGTGAACCCATGCTCAATTAAATATCATTATTTTAATACTCACAGAACCCTTTGAGGGTTGAAATATTATTACCCCCATCTCAGGAATGAGATGAGGCTCAGAAAAGGGATTCCTCCAATGTCACAAGGAGATGGGATTTGAACTGGGCTCTGAGTAAGGCCAAAGCCATATTACTACCAACTGAGGTGAGTCTCGCTCTTCTTGGTTTGGTTCTACCTCGGTCAGTCTGGAGGTTTTCCAGCAGGTAGATCTTTTCATAGTAGTTCTGCAGAATTTAGATCAGCTACCTGTTGCCTTCAGTTCTGAGCCTTTCTTCCCCAGCCATTAATGGAAGTTTGATCCCATTACATTTATATTTACTTTTCAGGACTGGAATTTTGGCTTCCACTTTTAAAACAGTTATGCAGTCCTCAAAATGTGATTTCTCAAAATCCAGACCTCAGGACCAGATGGTCATATGTGCCCATATTTTTTGCTAATTTTATCCCAGAGCCATTGCACTGGGCTCAGAGTAGCCCCAGGAGTTCTTGGATGAGCAGATCTCCAAGCTTTCCAAACACAGCAGCAGGTCTCCCCATCCTGCCCCCCAAAAGCTGACTCCAGATGTGGACTGTCCCCGTTCCACATTAAGAAACCTGAGTTTTTATCTGACAGACACCCATACAGGAGGATTAAACTGACACCAAATGACATCACAAGTGAGAAAAGATAAGCAACAGAAGTTATCACTGTCCTTGGCTTAATATGAAGATGAGACCCAAAACAGACCTCTTTGAAATGTGTGTTGGGGAAGCATCAAATCTCTTGGTAAAATTAAATGAGGCACCCAACAGACCAAAAACCTGCATTACCGTTCAGTTAATAATCACTACATCAGTGTAGTCTTCTTCTCAAGCCCAAAGTAGTAAAGATCGGCCAAGCCCGAGGGTTGCATTGACTCTCTTTAATGGCAGCTTCGACTCTCCCAGGCTCACCTCTGGATGCAGAGTCTAATCTAGGCATGAGATCAGGTCCAGATGCTGTGCTGAGGGTATGGGCTCCTGCCCCCACTTTCTCCAGGTCCAACTTAACTGTGTAAATTGTGCAAATTCAACTTCGGTAGGGATTTGTAAGCATCCTAACACTGGAAAGAAATCATCTTCCTGAGCGCTGTTACGAATGGTCTTCCTGTATGCTTTTAACCTTTTGTTCTTTTGAGTGTGTAAGTGAAGATGCCGCCCTTGAGGCTTTAAGGGCAGGGTCTGGTTTTGGGTAAAAAAAGGTAAAGATTAGAAGCTGTTCACATGGTATTTAGAGGGGCAAGAGCTACGGAAAAGGTGCACCAAGGAAAAGGCAGGTTCATGCAGATAAGGCAGGTGACTATACTCATCGTGTCTGAAACATCGATGTTATGATTTATATCATCTCATGATTTTGGCCTAACCACAAAAGATAAGAGTGGGCTCCAGTTAAGGCCACTGGATCCAGGAAATTAGATCTAAGGTCAGCTTTGGAAGAAGGAGGCAGACACTTAAACCTTTGCCTGAGATAATTACCACAATATTTAGGTTTTTTCCATTCTGTGGAAACCTGGCCTCAGAACAAGCAACAGGCAGGACACCATCTGCACCATGACCTTTTATATACCCCACAGCCTCCGTGAGTCTCCCGTCCAGATGTAAAGGTTAATTATATTTAAAAATCACCCATGTGAGGTTTTTAGATGCAAATTCATGTACGAATATACCAGCCGTCTCCACACTTGGTTGGTTACTATTTCTGTGATTCTTAGGAACCCTTGAAAATTCAGCATGCTCAGAGAACTAGGACTATTTTTGTTGAGAGATATTGCGTTACGTAGTCCAGAGGAACACATCGCTGGTGACCTCTAATACTCGGACTTGCTGCCCTCTAGGGCGTCAGTCATAATATCATGCTTGGGGTCCTCGGCCAGGAGCGACAGGCTCAGAAACTAGCTTGGCTCTGCAACAAGCAAAGTCTGGACTGGGGAGGAATAGGTGGAACTCAGTTTGGAACCCCCCACCCTCCCCGGGCAGGGGCTGAGTCTCGTTCATGTTTGCTGGATGAGACAGGAATGAGCTTACTCACCCAAAGAACTTGCTCAGCAACTATACTAACTGCTGCATGAATGGATGTTTTCCCGCTTTGTGCCTGGGAGACATTTGACCATCCCACACGTTGTCCATTTCAATAGGTACTTAGTGGTCTGTACCCACTAAGTGCTCAGCACTATTTCATTGTCCAGCCAACCACACCCCATCAGCTGGATCATGGCAGACAAACCTCCAGAAAAAGTTACCCAACGTCCCACCAGATTCCCCAGTCTCCCTAGGTCAGCTAAGTCATCCTGATAATCTTTTCAAAAGTGATTTCAAGAGGCAATTAATTCCTCTGAAATTATCTAATCCGTGTTTTAAAGTCATCTTTATTTTCTTGATTTTTTTCAAGAAGATAAAATTTGGGATTGTTTCTTTTTTTTCCCTAGGAAAACCTCTTTTTTGTTATGGAGTATCTCAACGGAGGAGACTTAATGTACCACATCCAAAGTTGCCACAAGTTTGACCTTTCCAGAGCCACGTAAGAGTTCCCTAAAGGGTTTGGTGGTCGGGGGACGTTCCTTGTTCTCAGTTCATATATACCCAGTGCCCACAGAATGCTTTTCTGTGGGATATTTTTCCTGCTTCCTCACTTGACACAGTAAGGAATCCCAGAGCCAGGTAAACCTTTGGGAATATTATCAAGCCAGGTAACAGTTTCCCAGTTTGCAAACTTGAGATTCATGATAATTTGTTGCATATCTTCCTGTTGTGAAAATAATTACTTGGTTTCTTAAGGAACCACCCCAGTTCATCGAGCTTCTAAATAGTGGATCACAGAAGCAAATATTTGTCCTCTAGAAAGAAAGTAGTCTAATGGAACACAAGTCTTAAGGTGGCCCCAGGCATGAAACTTTTAGCTGAGGTTCAGTGGAAAGGTATAAAGCACTTGGTTCCTGGGGCATGAGAAGGAAGAAACTGGAAGAAGCACTTAACTTCAGAATAAATCCTCCCCTTCTTTGCATTAAACAGCTATAGATGCAAGTGAGATGGAGCAGGTGGGTTTACCTGGTGGGACTAAGTTCCACAGCACCTGTCTGCACCATGCCCCGGGGGGTCCTACTTCCTCCATAGCAAACACACTATGACATTCAAGCAAAAGTAATCTGTGCCACGGGACCTGTTTTTAAACAACAGATATGTGCTGGCTTTCTTGGCTTGATGCTCAACTATCTGTCACCCACCTCCCCCCCTAAACACTTTGATTTAAGGTGAACTGAGTTGAAAGAAGGACTTGGTCTACCAGTTCCTGAAAAATCCCTGGCTGGAGTGGAAGCACTTTGCCAATCTTGCTGCCTCCAGGAACCCTCAGCAAAATCCCCACAGATAGTTTTGTCAGATCTCTGCAGTAATGATATCACTGGGCATTTTTTGTGTGTTAGAAATGATCCACTCAGTCCACTGTCCTTTCCAGCTCTGTAATGCATGAAGCTGGCCTGGACACATGCTGCTGATCTATTTTGTCCTCAATGTCTTCCAGGAGGGAGACTTTTGCTGTCTCCCACAAGACCCAGCAAGACTCACTTCCAGGAAGCTCTCCCTCATATCTGTGCTTAATCCCATGAGAGAAAGGTGAACTCATTTCCTGTAAGTCTGCCACTGTTTAGAGGCAGAGTAACTTATCACCTTCCATCTTCTCATATCCTCGTTCCACTTCTCAGACTGTGTTTCTTGCCCAGGATCAACATTGTCAATATGAAAACAACCAGCCAGGTCTTTTGGAAATGGCTCAGCAGACAGCCATGGGCTTCAAGCTGAGTTTCAAATAAAGGAGGAAATTATTTTCCTATTATCATACACTATTACACTCAGTGTTTGTGTATATTCTATTAGCAAAATATGGCAGCATGAGCATTGCCTTTTAAAACTTAAGAATAAGTTGCAGATGGAGGCCGGGTGAACTTAAGACACCAGTCCTGATTCATACTCCCTGGGCTGAGGCTGCCAGGCGGGAGTCCTGGATTTCTGAAGTGTAGAATGGATGACATCTTCCTTGTTAGGATTAAGCAAGATTATGAGTGTCTGCCATTTAGTCAAGGACTGTCTGCACATAATAAGTGCCAGACTGGGTTGGGGGCTGGCTGTGTTCTGTCTTACATTGGGGTTCAACCTTTGCTCTCTTTCCCTCAGGTTTTATGCTGCTGAAATCATCCTCGGTCTTCAGTTCCTTCATTCCAAAGGAATTGTCTATAGGTAAATTGTGCTTTTGGGAAACAAATACTAAGATATCCAATCTCCTGACCCCGTTCATTTAATCTTTGCACTTGACTGGGGAGTGTGCCTTTGTATTAGAAAGTTCTTCACCCAGAACACACGGGTGGTGATTTGCTGACAACCAAGTAAGAAATTCCAGGCTCTACGCCAGAAGGTTCTAGCCTTGTTCTGTCCTTTACTGTGGTCCTTACTCCTCTCCTCCCTTCTCTCATTTCCTTCCACCACTCTGATTTCTCTCCGGCATCTTGTTTTCTCCCTCCTTGGTCATCTTTGCACCCCCTGTTTGGGTTCACATTTGCTTTGGGTCACCTATCAATGCTTATGAGATGTTCCCCTTCTGGTGAGGGGAAGGACGTTCTTTCCAGAACTCTCACACAGAACCTACGCTCCTACACCTGTAGAATCGTGCAGAACACCTCCCTGTCCTCTCATGAATCCAAAATTCCTCCCCTGAACCATATCATTTCATACTCTGCGGCTGCCAGAGTCCTGAGATGAAAGCTGCTGTACTTCAGTCTTCTTACTTTCTTTCTCAAAACATCGCTGACACTCACTTAACATACAAACCTTCAAAAGCACAGTTGTCAGATTTCCAACTCCCTCTTGATTAGGGATGAAAAAAGAAAAAGAAAAAGGAACTGATGAGATCTGACTGAGCTACTAGAAACCAGCACAGGGACCTCTTCTGTGACAGACCCACAATAATGGCCTGGAGTCACCAATAAAGGTTCCTTTGTGTTCCACTGGGATTGTTGAGAACAGCAGGCTGCACAGAGAGATGGTCGATATTGAAGCTTTGGTGCTTACTGAGCACACTGCCATTCTCTGGGAAATGCAGTTTGGGAGGAAGAACCACCCCCACACTCACACACTCACACACTCACACACACACATACACACACACACTTATGGAGGATGCCCACATGAGGGCTGCTGTATAAATACTGCTTCACAGAATTAAAGACCAAGAGGAGGTTTGGAAAGTCAATCTTCTTAATCAGGCTCTTTGAATCTATATTTTTAATCTATCTTCAAAATGATAGATTAAGAAACTGATTTATGTCATTTCATTTTTAATACTCAGGAAATTGAAAAATACAAGAACATTATTTGAAAACTTTGATCATGATCCATGACTGGCTAACTGGCTTTTATTTATTTATTTATTTATTTATTCATTTATTTATTTATTTATTTGGTCCTGGGGATTGAACCCAGGGATACTTAACCACTGAGCACATCCTAGCCCTTTTTTAATTTTAAATTTTTTTTTGAGACAGAGTCTCCCTAAGTTGCTGAGGCTGACCTTGAACTTGCAATCCTCCTGTCTCAGCCTCCCAAGCTAATTAGAGGTGTGCACCATTACGCCCAGTCAATGGGTTTTTTAAATTTGTGTTTATAATGCCTGCCATTTATCTAAAATATACTTGTACCTAGGTATTGAGTAGATTGTGTGGGATGGATGGATGGATGGATGGATGGATGGATGGATGGATGAAAATTTAGAAAAGTTAGAAGGAAAGAGAGCCAAAGATCTTAGAGTCCGAAGAGACCTCCCTCACAAAAATCAAAAACTACATGCCCCTATGCATCTATTTTTTCACATCACCATGTTTCTTCTGGTCACAACAACTTGTAAATTAGTGAACAAAAAGACCAGTAGAGGTCCAAGTTAAGCTCTAATGTCACAATCAACACTTAGAGTTCTTGCTCTGTTCACACGTGGAAGTTATGTTCTTATAAGTCTTATACACTAATAAGAAAGAATACTGGGTGTGTTTAGTGTGCTCATCAGGTTGTAGGAGGTGCTTGAAAAATGTCGATTTTATTTTCCACCCTAATCGTCGAAGCAGCAAGCTGGATGTAGAGAGATGGGTAATAATGAAGTTTTGAGGCTGCTGACATTAAGATCAGCCTGCTTCAAGGAATCTCTCAGCTTGTGTGTGATTTGACTGATCTAAACTTTTAATTTAACAACTGAATTAAAGCAGGGATTCCATGAATTTCCTTTATTTGACCACAGACAATGAAGCTTTTCTGAGCTTGTTCACAAAACTGATCTATTGTTTTGCAAGAATGTCATTAAAAACTACCACAAATTTGGTGGCTTAAGAAAACAGAACCTTATTTTTTCAGGTTTTAGAGACCAGAAGTCTAAAATCAAGGTGTTGGCAGAAACCATGATCTTACCGAGGGTTCAGAGAAGGCCCGTCCTTGCCTCCTCCAGCCTCTGGTGGCTGACACTCCTTGGCTGTGGCCTCATCTCTCCAATCTCTGTCTTCATCTTTGCATCACCTTCTCTCCCTGTACATCTCTCCTCTGTGTGTCTTGTAGGACCACACTTGACAGATTTAGTCCCCAACCCGTGATAATCCAGGATGAACTCATCTTGAGATCCTTAAGTACATCTGCAAAGACCTTTATTCTCAGTAAGGTCAGGTTCACAGAGTTTTGGAGATGAGGACATAGAGGGGTATTTGGGGGACCCAGCATTCAACTTTCTACAACTGGTGTCACTAAGTGTCCACTGAATCCCTTTGTCAAGCATTGTGGTGACCCAAAAGATATAGAAGTTCCAACCCCCAAATACCTAATGAAACCACTTTCTGAAATTTTGTAAAGGTAGACTTGCATGAAAAAAAAAAAATACAGGAAGTACATTCTTTAAAAGTACGAGGGAATATGATTCCAATTAAAAGTGCAATTGCCAAGGGAAGAAAAGCCCTCTGCGGACCTTAGTGGGGGTATGCTAACCAAAAAAAAAAATCCTACGAGAAAGGAGATTTTGTAAAAGGGAAGAGGAAAAAGTGACTCCAGACAAGGCACAGAAACAGGAATAAGAAGGTCAAAAGGAAGAAATTAAACGAATGTGTCCAGCTTTAACAAAAAGGCGATGTTGGGGCAGAAGAGAGAATTGAGAGCGTGAGCTGCAGAGAGGCAGGTTGGCCACACCATCTTTCACACAAGACAGTGGCCTCTTAGAGATGTCACAGGCCCTGGATTGGGTTGAATGTAAAAACAAGGACCTGAAAAATATGCAGACATGGAAAGACAAGACTCTAGAATGTTCGAATGGAAAGGAAACCTAAGATTATGTTTTGTCGATGATGAAACTGGGCCTAACCCATATATCTGAGGGTGGAGTAAACAAGGGGAGCATTTAGTGAGGCATTCTTTGCAACTGATAATCACTGTTTGGGGGTTCATTCTTTCCACAAGTATTGTTGAGGGCCAGTGCATGCTGTACCGTTATTACAGCCCGCTCAATTACAATAAATAATAAGCAGTACGTTTCCATCCTGAGGAAGCTTCCAGTTTAACAAGGGTGACGGACAAAACAAACAGCAGTGGGAACTTTAGGAGAACATAACTACTGATGGCGATAACAACACTGGAACTTTTGCTTGAGCAAAAGCTAGGCCTCCTGAAGGACCCTAATAGAGGAGGCGGACCCATCAGAAACCAGGGCAGATTCTCCCATCTGTTTCTCTTTGGATACAAGTGGCCTCTGTCTCTGCTCTTAGCCTAACCACTTCATTTTCCACTAACTGTCTCTTTCTCCAAGGGCAAGGGAATGTTAGGGCAAATGCCACAAGCAACCCACCAAGCACTTCACCAAGACAGATCAGTGCAATTCCAACGTCAAAAACAGAGAAAATGAACAATCTGGTTGAGTTGATACACTGAGGGAGAGGAGACAAGATTGCTTACGTGGGAGCAGAATCTCTGAGAAGGGAGGCCAGGCAAACCCTCCAAGAGGAGGTCCCCTAAGAGATGAGAACAGCAGCTATTCCTGCTCTCAAGTCATCTTAGCTAACTAATGAAAGCAGCAGATGTCATCACCAGCCACATATCCTGACCTTAAAGAAAGTGGCTCTCAGAAAGTTCAGAAATTCACGGATCAATAACAAAAAAGGAAAGATAGTGATGTTATATGACAAACAAGAATTCATGAAACTAACTAAAATCTTATACAAGATAAAAATTTAAAGAAATTGATGTCAAGTCAATGAAGCACCTGAATTATCTTTAAAAAGTCAATTTTACACGGATAGGATGAGAAGAAACTGAGATAATGTCACTTGGTGCTGGAAAAAAATACTGAAGGTTTTAGTTTACAATAAACTTAATATTGTTAGCGCGAGGAAGCTGCAGAAGCAACCAGAACAACATCTTGGGCCACCGTGGCAAATGCACAAGGATCCTGACATGGGTTAATAGTGCCATGGATTATGCACCAGTGAGATCAGCCAACAGGAGGACAGTGTGTCCATTCCTGAGCATCACCCCTCGAGAATAAGAGACAAATTCAAGACATCTGGAGGTGGAAGGGTCTGAAAACCTCATCGTACGAGGAACAAGGCCTCTGAACTTGGTGAAGGAAAGATAAAAGAGAACTTGATGTCACTTTTCAAATTCTTGGGATATCCTGTGTAATAATGCTAGAGAAACCCATGAGTAAAAGACCCAAGGGGTCCTACTTTGGTTCATTAATTTTAAAAGAAAGTATCAGTTACGTTTATTGAAGAATAGAATGGGCTATTTGAAAGAATACTGGTACTGTAAGGATAGAGAAATTTATTGACGTGACATTCTAGTTTGGGGAGATTCTCATTCTAGAGAACTTTTTATTAGAAATAACCTTCCTCAACTGGACTTGGAATTAGGTGCAATATAACATATTTTTTTTTAAAAATAGTACAAAATGGCATAAAAACAGCATTTTGTAAGACTTCTCCCACTTTGTCACCCCCAGAAAAGGCACTGGGGTCAAGAGCACTACTCTGGAGCACTACTCCTTGGTAAACCAGAAAGGAAACCGGCAGCAGCGATGACCATTCTCTTGAGGAATCAATCAGCTGTGTCTGCCTGCTGTGTGAACGAGTGGACGCGAGTTTGTGTTGTACTGTATCAGACAGCACCTGCTCCAAGCACCTCAGCCACCACCCACCAGGGATCTCATTGTTAGCTGTCTCTTCATGTCTATTGTTTCTAGAAAGCCCCTCTTAGAACTTAGGGGTGCCCTACTGGGGAGGTAAGCCAGGACCTTCATTGACCACCCGTGGAGTCCTCCAGACAGCAAACATGGATTGAGCTCTGGGGATGTGCCAGAGCTGAGCAGGATATAAAAGTCAGAGGAGGGTCAGTCCCAAGCCAGCAGTAGGGGCCATGGGGAAAGTCCTGGGCATAAGCCACAAGTAGAGAATGGAGAACCAAGGAGCAGCAAGCAGTGAGCCGGGAGGAGCGGGGCATAGCAAAACTCCCGCTGTCGACCCCCTCGCTGGCTGTGCTGAGACCAGCTACCATGCCCCAGGACCATTTTATTTTAAGAAAATTGTTACCTCTTTAAGTGAGATTTTGCTTTGCTTTTATTTTTCAGGGACCTGAAACTAGATAATATCCTGCTAGACAAAGACGGACACATCAAAATTGCAGATTTTGGGATGTGCAAGGAGAACATACTGGGAGATGCCAAGACCAACACTTTCTGCGGGACCCCTGACTACATCGCCCCAGAGGTAGGTTATGTGCCGCCGGGAGGCCATGCGCCCACCCCAGGTTCAGCAGGCCTGGGGCGCAAGTGCTGCCTCCTCCCTTCAAATCAGAAATGTGGTTTCCCATATTTGGGTTCAAGATTTGATTTTTTTTTTTTTTCAGTATGTCCTAAAATGTAGCCACACACAGAGTTTGCTCCTGTGAATGTGAGGATGCTTACATTCATGAGGACGTCTCTAGGGCTTGAAGAGTTCAGCATTCCCTTTCAATCATGGCTCTGACCCCACCCCATCCTTAAATAAGTTCATTCTGTTCAGACCAGTCAGAGAAACAACTGGCAAGAGTCAAGTGGAAACGAGTTTATTGTAAGGTTAGAAGACCCAAACAGCAGTTTCCAAGCTGGTGCCACGTAAGTGAGCATGGGGAGATTGACCTAGTCCCCCAGATCTCACTTTCTCTTCTGTAAAATGGGTATAAAACTGGCATGATGTTTTTGTAGACATTAAATAAGAGAAAGTTAAACCTCACCCCACCCACTCTGAAAAATAATTGTAAGAAGTAGTAACACAGTTGCTATCATCATCTGAGCACCCTCAGGAACAGTAATTGCTCAGAAGGCATCTTGACCGAACCCACCAGACTCTCCCCTTTGTATGGAATCACCCCAGCTGTACTGCTTGCCACTTGGTCCTTCCCAGAGCCCAATTTTGGTCCTCGTTTTTGGTCCTTTCTTTTATAGATCTTTGCATCTCTCTCCATCTGACTGGGATGTTTGCCTGAAAACCTGATGCTGTTTCTTGTTCATCTTGTAAAACTTTTTTTATTTAAGGTAATTAAAGGTTTACAGGAAGTTGCAAAAGTGGTACCCTTCACCCAGTTTCCCCCAATGGGTGCATCTCACACGGGTACAGTAGCAAAACCAGGAAGTTGACATTGGTACACTGTGTGGCTGGCATGTGGGTGGTTCTGTGCCATATTCTCACCTGAGCAGATTGGGCAATCTCCCCTCTTACACCCAAGGACCCAATGCAGGGCTTGCCAATCAATAGCCTTAGGAAGACGAGTGAATGGCTGAATCGACAGGTATTTGGAAGGGTAGTCTGATAAGTCAGTGGCAGTCAGTCCGTTGATTTCCCAGGTGAAACAAATTCAGCAACAAATCCTGGTCTTTACCAGGGTAACTGTGGCAGCTGGAGTCTGAGAACTAGTCTGGCCCTGTGCTTATGCAGTTTTTAATTTTAACTTAACCTTGTTTAAAGGCAATCCTAGTCTCTGTTCCACAAGAAATTACAGCTTTTGACTGTCAAGGAATTGAGCTCGGCTCTTTGATTTAATAACTTTCTGATATTAGAAACCTGGGCTGCTTTCAGGTTTGCACAAATGCAGGTATCGAGGCAGTAAACCATTTCCAGTTTGAAGTGAAGCCAGAGCTAATTCAGGCCCAGCAAGCAGGCCTCAGAGGGGAGACTCAGTTCCACTGCGGAATTCCCTTAGCAATAATTGCACGCATTCGCTCTGCTCAGATCATGTCACTGTCACCTCCCAACCTCACACGAGCTGTCTCCGTTTCCTTCCCTCCACTTAGGATGTCCTACTATGTTTACCTTGCTCTTATTCATTCCTGTCCACAAGCGCCCTGTGCCATTTCCTTCCCTTGGCAAACCTTCCTTCCTGATTGTTTCTGTCTTTTAGAATTTAGCTTCTTCTCTCCCTCTCTCTGCAACTTCACTCTCTCTCATGTTCAAGCCTGCTTCCCTCAACATGATCCCATGCTCTTCCTACTGTACATTCTCCATGACCAACTTTATTTATGACTATGCTTTTAGCTCCAGAATCAATGTGGCCAGCCCCAACTTCGTGCTCCAGACCCACATGTCCATGTTCCTGCCTGGGTTCTTTGACTACCTTCAAACACACAGTTCCCAAACTCACTTTGTCTGTTTCACTTGTTCCTCTCTTCTTCTACTCCTACCCTTTCCCTTTTCTCTCTGTTCTTGGTGAACTACATGCCCTCCGCCTAGTTGCCTAGATGGAGAACTAATTTCCCAAGTTTTCTCCTTCTTCCTTAATCCCCATGTCCAAGCAAACGTCAAGACCTCCCAAAACTGGACCTCCCATAGCTATTCACTCCCCCAATATTCTGACTGAATTAACACTCTCCTTTGATTTCTTCTCTATCCTCAAAAGTAATTCTTTTAATGTAGTCCCCAAAGAATCTCTAGTCCCTTCCCATCTTTACCTGGGCTCCCCTTGGTCTAGGACATCAGTATCTCTTGCCCTAGATCCCGGCAATGCCCCCTCAAATGGCTTTCCTCTGTCCCCACCTATCCCCACCATCCCATCCATCCCCACCATCCCCACCCAGTCCCACCATCCCCACCCATCTATCCATCCCCACCATCTCACCCATCCCCACCATCTCACCCATCCCCACCCATCCATCCATCCCCACTATCCTCACTTATTCCCACCATCCCCACCATCTCCACCCACCCCCACCCACATATCCATCCCCACCATCCCCATCCATCCCCACCCATCCATCCATCCCCACTCATCCCCACCCATCCATCTATCCCCACCCATCTCTACCCATCCCCACCCATCCATCCATCCCCATCCATCCCCACCCATCCCTACCCATTCCCATTCATCCCCACTCATCCCCCTCCCACCCAGGCCCATCCTTCCATCCCCCCATCCCCACGTGTCCTCTTTACATGTCTTTAAACTTTTTGATCATGTTCTCTCACCAGTTAGAAAAGCATCCCCAAATCTGTATATGTATCTAAATGAGTCACGTACCTTATCACCAACTAATACAGACTGTGTGTCACAACACGTGCCTCAGAAGGCCTACAATCAGATTGAAGATGAGCTAAAAATAGTATTAAACAACTAACTTTTATTCTACTTATTACTAGCACAAAATCATGTATGCTTCATTAATATTAGATTAAATAACTTTAAAAATCTTGGTTTGACACTTTAGAACTCTGAGATTGAAAGGTCTGATTCATTTATTCCAGTTCTTGGTTTTTCTGTCTCTAGTAACTGAAAAGATACTTCACAGAGGTACAATATGAAACAGACTTTATAATATGTACTTAAGGCAAGGATCATTGCTGACAATGGTGGATATAAGTCCAAAATTCAAAGCAATGCTTTTGATACATTCATGATTTTTTTCTTAAGCCCACTTCTCGTAGGCTAAAACATAACTAACGAGGTCATCGTCGTTTCTAGCTTCCTCACGTGTAGCTGACAAAGATCTCGTACAGGGAGTAAGAGAGACATCAGTGTTGCCGTTTTCTTATTTTTTGCTTACGATTGCATTATTTATTTCAGTGTTATTCTTAATGCAAATGTTAGGTTTGCCTTATTATCACTGTATCACCTTCAATCTGAGCCTCTTTGCAGATAACTTTTTAAGGACTTGTCATGCTGTGAAAATTAGTTTGGTTAAAGCAGAAGCCAATATAATAACAATCTCAGATTCATGGAAAATAAGTAAAAGAGCCAGGTGACTGCCAGGCAGCTTCTGCCATGAGCTTCCCAGTCTTCCCTCGGGTACCTGATCCACTATTTGAATTAAGTGAGGGTCTAGTGTCACTCCGCTTAGTAAACATTCTTAAAGCCTAAATTCTTTTCGTTTTAGATTTTAAAAAGTAATCTCAAATGAATGCAAGTCCTAGCTTTCTTCCCATTTCTCGTGAGATAATCTGGAATGCATGCACTGCTTGGAAGCTGCTGCTCCACCAAGTCCAGAGTTCCCATGTCAGGAGCAAACTTGCTACTCCTGTGCTCTAAAATCTTCAAGAAACCCCCACTGTCAGCCAAGGACAAGCCCAGATCCTGAGTGTAGAGCCCCGCAGTACATCCAGTCATGGGCAGTGTGTACCTTCCCCAACCCAGCCACCTACTCCATCTCTGCCACCGCATCTTGTCTCCTTAGCCGGGGTCATGCCCACATCTGGCCGTGTTCTCCCTAAACACACCGCTGGCTTCTAGGAATAGTCTATTGTCTCCTTCTTGGTGCTGCCATGGCACAGGTGTCTCCAGCTGACCTATACACTGAGTGTGTCCCCATCAGGGACTATGATCTATCCACTGTGTCCCAAGTCACCTCCCTGCAGCTCAGAGCAGGCACCCACCAGCCGTGTCCTGAATAAGCGGCCACACCACGGCATGCACCCCAAAATTGGCACTGGATTCCCCACCTCTGCAGCTCTGTTGGCCAGTAAACCTCTCCAGTCTCCTCTCCTCTCCCCAGCAAAATCTCCCCATCTGGGGGGATTCCACTGGCGTGCCATCTTCTTTGTGAAGTTCTTCCCTACCTCACTTGCTCACCCATTGCCCTCTCCCCTTCCAAGGCTAAACAAATCTGGAGGCAGGTGGTGCTTCCCTGCATCCTGGCAGTCGTCCCACCAGCCACTCACTCTGGTTCTCAATACACCCTGCCTTGTGCTGGGTCTTTGAGTCTTTGGTTTACTCCACGATTAAACAGCTCTGTGGCTCTCAGAAAGCCAAATAGACAGGGCATGGGATTAAAGACCCAAGAGCCCAAAGCAGCTGGGACAAAGGCCATGGAACCATCTGATCTCTCCTCTTAAGAGAATTCGAATCACAGAAATAAGTACATTGCAGGTCAGGCTCACCAGCGGGGAGAAAGAGGGACCATGTCATGATGTGGAAGGCATTATGGTGTTGTTCTGGCTTCTTGGGGTTTGGAGTTGTGCTTTTAAGGCTGAAGGGAAAGGAGCAGGACAAAAGAAGAGGCCACAGAAAGACTGAGATAGAAAAGAAGCCACTCTAGCGGTCTCTACAATGGAGAATCATGGGTGCGCCCAGGCTGGGCAGAGGCAGACACCCGGAGACACCACCAAATCTGGAAAGAGAATCAGGCAAGACCAGAATTCAGAATAGAGCTTTGAACTAACTGGGAGATCTCAAACAAAGAAGGAGACTTCCCCAAGCCCGGGTGTCATCCTCTGGGGATAACAGCACCTTGTTCAGGGACACAATGCATGAAACACCTGTGGCATGTTCCTTCCGATGGCAGTCAATTCCCTGTGTGAATTTGCATTTTCCTTCTTCTTCCTAACATAAGACTGATGTTTCTTATCAGCATCCCCTAGCCTGGAATGTTTGATTTCCACCACAACTATCTCCTGTCCTCCAAATTTATTTATTCATTTATTCTGCCAAAATTAAGTTGTTGACGATGTGTTGCTCAGAGCAGTTACTGGTTGATTTGGCTCCCCCTTCTGGCCAACCTTGAAAGTTGCTTGTGAACCTGGCCTCTGGCAAATTTGAACTGATTATTCCTGTTCACCGTGTGGCTTGAGCACTCCATTCCTTCCCACAGTAAACAAGAAAGTTGCTGAAAAGTCAACATTCAAAGTCTTTTTCCCAGGAAAATTAACCAGTGATAGGATAGAATTTAAAAAAAAAAATTAGTTGGGATTCCAGACTTGAAACTTCCTCCCTAGCACAGAGACCAGACCAGTTCTCAAGCCAGATGTAGATCTGAGGAATCTGAATCTCTGATTTCTTGATATGAACAGTTTGTCATCCTTGGTTATTCCCCCACACAAGCCACAGAATTCGACTCTGTGTTATGATGGCTGCAGGGTGACTCCTGAGTTGACCAGTCACGATCAGCTAGGCTTTGAGGACGGGACTTGGTCAGCTCCTGCCTTTGGAGGCTTAATTACTACAGAGGTTTTGTGCAAGGACTCAGGTCAAGTAGAAGTCAGTGAAGCACGTGGGCTTGGTGCAGATGTTCATGTCAGAGGCACTGGAGAACTTAGACACACGCCAGCTTTGACAGGTCCAGGTTGTGCCACACAAGCCCTCATGTTGCAGATGGGTTTATGAAAGCCAAGAGCATGGTTTAGTGTTTTCTCTTAAAGCCAGAGGGAAGCTGGTCCCTGTGGCGCATGCCTGTAATCCCAGGGGCTTGGGAGGCTAAGACAGGAGGATCACAGTTTAAAACCAGCCTCAGCCAAAGCAAGGTGCTAAGCAACTCAGTGAGACCCTGTCTGTAAATAAAATACAAAATAAGCTTGGGATGTGGCTCAGTGGTCAAGTGTCCCTGATTTCAATCCCCAGTACCCCCCACCAACTGCAAAAAAAAAAAAAAAAAAAAAAAAAAAAGGGCCAGAGGAAACATAGTGGTTGAAAATCTATAATGTTTGCTCAAAAATCTTGGCATTGTGCACTCATTTCTATCCTGTCGTCGACTTGTGGAAAGTTTTAAGTGTGGGCTCTGTTGAGACCACATGTCATCCTCACCCACCCTGCTTTACTGAGTGGCCTTGAGGAGCTGGCATGTTGTCAGTCACCAGCCTCATCTGTTAATTCTGTCTCTGCCTTTGGGCCGCACAGATCTTGCTGGGTCAGAAATACAACCATTCCGTGGACTGGTGGTCCTTCGGGGTTCTCCTGTATGAAATGCTGATTGGCCAGTCGCCTTTCCATGGGCAAGATGAAGAAGAGCTTTTCCACTCCATCCGCATGGACAATCCTTTTTACCCACGATGGCTCGAGAAGGAGGCCAAGGACCTTTTAGTGAAGGTAAGGAATGTAGTCAAGAAGATTTTCATAAGATTAGTATTAGGGTCTCAGCTCAATATCCCCACTAATTTCTAGATTCCCACCTACGTGTGACAGAGCAAATATCAACCCTATTGAAGATTCAAGATTAAATCTATTCAAGATTTAAACGGCTTACCCACCATATCTGTTTCAACTGAGGCACCAATACTATGAGCATTAGGTATCAAAATGAGTTTGAGACAAACCCTCTTGTGCACCATTTATAAAATAAATGTCCCCAAAATTTTTCCATGACTCTTGAATGCTCTTACTTGGAGATACAGGTGGTTCATTTAATGATCACCATTTGCAGCTTAAAACTCAAAGTTCTGAGTCCAATTTATCTTCTCTGACCCTGGTTTAAAGCTTGACATGACTTTCCTGCTCACGCTCAGGTAGAAGATAAACCTATTGTCACTCCTAGGTCGTGAAACACTGTTTCAGATGAGAAATTGAAACTATCCTGATGGAGATGTTAGTGATCTTGTCAATCTTAACACTAAAGCTCAGACTTCTGCTCCCTTTCTACTGGTTGGAGTTCATGGCTGGCGACTGCTTGCCTTTGGAGACAGCTGATGGTTGTGTTGTGGTTGACTGTGTCCTTGTTCTCTTTCTCTCCCACTCGATTCTGCCTCAGACCATCAGGTGGAAGCCAAGTGAGGATGGAGGGCGAGGAGAAAGGACAGTTCTCATGTGGTGGCCAGCCTCCCACTCTGAACCCGCAGATGGTTCAATAGCTGAGACTTTGGGAGGCCTTCTAGTAGGTTCTGTGAAATACTAATGCTTGGGGACATATTTGACTGAAACCTTTGAAATACAGGCTGTTCAGTCCAGACCCTGTACTGGGAATTACATTAAAACTAATTAGGCCACATGCTCTCTCACCATCAGTCGCCTACCCGGCGGATTGTCTTGGGAGGCATCTAAATTGCATACAGACAAGCTCTGCCCTCACATGCCCTACCCGTTGTGCGCTGGAAACATTCATGCACCCTCATCCTAACAAGCTCTGGGAGGGCAGGCTATTGCCATCTTAGCCGCAAATCCAGAATCTGCCATCCAAGCAGAAGTCAGACCTGTATCCATGATAGCCCAGGATGCATTAAAAATCTGTGTAAAGTAGTATAGATGGAATCTACACTCTGAGGATCACAGCCATGAACCCCAGGGCAAACCTGTGGAGAGAACCCGGGAGCCATCATTAAGGATCAGGGCTTTAGATAGAATGCCAGTTTTGCTTTTTCTATTGATCCATTGATTGATTGATTGGTGTGGGGGTGGGTACTGGGGATTGAACTCAGGGGCACCCAACCACTAAGCCACATCCCCAGCCCTGTTTTGTGTTTCATGTAGAAACAGTCTCACTGAGTTGCTTAGCATCTCGCTTTTGCTGAGGCTGGCTTTGAGCTTAAGATCCTCCTGGCTCAGCCTCCCAAGCCGCTGGGATTATAGGCATGCAGTTTTCTAAGGATTAAAAAACACTCTCCACAGTGTATGAGCTTTAACAAGTAGTCAAATATGAAAACAAAGCATGCCAGTACAACGTGCTGACACACATAAGATCGGTAAGCCTACATTTACTGGGCACTTCCTGCAAATATTTGGATCAAAGAGTCCCACCCACGTGGCCAAGAGGCCAGCAAATTTTTTTTCCACTTTTTTTTTTTTTGTAAACAAATGGGATACATGTTGTTTCTCTGTTTGTACATGGAGTAAAGGCATACCATTTGTAAATTTACATAGGGTAATGTTGTTTGTTTCATTCATAAATTTACATAGGGTAATGTTGTTTGTTTCATTCTGTTATTTTTTCCCTTCCCCCCCCACCCCTCCCACCCCTCTTTTCCCTCTAGACAGTCCTTCCTTCCTCCATTCTTGCCACCCTCCTTAACCCTAACCCTAAACCTATCTCTAACCCTAACACTAACCCCTCTCACCCCCCATTATGTGTCATCATCTGCTTATCAGCAAGATCATTCGTCCTTTGGTTTTTTAAGATTGGCTTATCTCACTTAGCATGATATTCTCCAATTTTATTCATTTGCCTGCAAATGCCATAATTTTATCATTCTTTATGGCTGAGTAATATTCCATTGTATGTACATGCCACAGTTTCTTTATCCATTCATCAATTGAAGGACATCTAGGTTGGTTCCATAATCTGGCTATGGTGAATTGAGCAGCTATGAATATTGATGTGGCTGCATCTCTGTAGTATGCTGATTTTAAGTCCTTTGGGTATAGGCCAAGGAGTGGGATAGCTGGGTCAAATGGTGGTTCCATTCCAAGCTTTCTGAGGAATCTCCATACTGCTTTCCAGAGTGGCTGCACTAATTTGCAACCTGCCAGCAATGTATGAGTGTACTTTTTTCCCCACATACTCGCCAACACCTATTGTTGCTTGTGTTCTTGATAATCAAGGCCAGCAAATTTAAAGGAAGTGAACCAAGAATATAGGGATTCGGAAAAAAACATTGTTTGCTTTCTAGAATCTCATATGTCAGCTGGCTTAAAAAAGGTCAATTAGAGAATAATTTTTAGGCTTGTTCTTGTTATGTTAAAAATGGGAAAAGGGAGAAGATCCTTCAACATTAGAAGCTATCACTGGGTTTTAAACCACAACTTGGAAGAATATTTCCAGGTCCATTTTTTTTTTTTTTTTAACTAGTCTCCTTTCTTCTCTTGAAGAATTGGAATTACATTTAAAAGAATCACACTTCCACCTCTTAACACAAGTGATAAGACCTTAGGCAAGTTCTAAGATATTAGAAACTTTGAGGGAACTCCAGGGCTCTCCCTGGGAATGGAGATCTTGACTTTGAGAGAGAAAGGCCTCACAGGATCCTGGGCCCAAGGTTACCTAAGAATGAGGTATTTAAAAACCAGAGTCTGTTCCATTCCACTTTCACTTTCTGACTGTGAGCCAAACAAGCAATAAAGGAAGGAGACTCCCTGAATGGCCAATTAAATTCACATTTAATAACTAAACAAAACACATGTAAAATGAAAGCTAATTTCAAAATTATCCAATAAAAAAGATGATAGTGGTAAAAATAAGCTAGTGGGATTTGAATATAAACAGTTTCCCTTTATCTTAAAGGCTAGTTCAAATATTATTACAATACCTACAGTGAGTTTATTCTTGTTCCTATGAAGAACTCAATATTTTGAAGGACTCAGTTTTGTCTTGAGGCACATTTAAAGCTGGCTGTAACTACTGATTTTACTTTACACTGATTCTGTGAAGAAGGTGGTGTGAAGTGTATGTGTCAGCCCCTGCTGCTGTAACAAGACAGACCACCTGACTTAAACCACACACCTTTATTTCTCACAGTGCTGGGGCCTGAAGTCCAAGATCAAGGTCTAGGAGAGTTGGTTCCTGGTGATGGCTCTCTTCCTGGCTTGTAGAGGTCACCCTCTTGCTGTGTGCTCACGTAGTGGGGAAGAGACAGCAAGTCTGAGCACTCTGGTGTCTCTTAAAAGGACTTTAATCCTGTTAGGTAAGGGCTTCACCCTCATGATCTCATTTAACCTTAATCACTTCCCTGAAGTCCCTATTTACATCATATTGGGAGTTAGGACATCAACATGTGAATTTTGAGGGGACATAACTCAGTTGCTAGCATGAGGACTACACCAAGAATCCTGGGCCAACAAAACCCCTTGATGAAGATAAGGCCTGTTCTCCACCATCTGAGGACCAAGGGCACCTTCAGATGCAGAGGTTGTCTTCAGGCAAATCAAGGAGTGGATGCCCAGAGCCAGTTGCAACCCCCAGCACCTGTTGATACCCCCCAAAACAGCTTTCCCACTGTGCCTCCCAAACCAGGGACCTCAGGATCTGAGGCAGCTTTAGGCAAAGATGCAGAGTGGCCGTGGGACCCAAGCCAGGTGGAGCCAACCAGAGGTAACTCTGTGGGATGAAGCTAGAAGTGAGAATTTCCCAAGAGAGAAAGATTAGGAAGAAGGAAAGCATTACTTCCTGTTGGGGAGAAAAGGGGAATATTCATTTGCCCAGAAAACCACTGTGCAGTATAAGGAAAACAATATGGATACCCTCTAACAATATGGATATCATCTAAATGGATGAAATCTCAAGGACAAGAAGCCAACCTCAAAAAGTTACATATTCTGTGAGTTCCACTTACATAATGTCATTGACGTTATGTCAAGGTGGTGGCCCAGATCCACACGTGACAGAATGTCCTAGACATACATCCATACATGTATGTCCTAGACATACATCTTTTCAGTGCCAGCTCCTGGCTTTGATACTGTTACGTGAAATGTAACAGCACATTACATGAAATGTCACCAATGCAGGAGACTGGTCAAAGACACACAAGACATCTCTGTACAAGCTTTTCAATGTGCTGTGAATCTGTAATTATTTCAAAATTAAGAGCACACACACTCAACATGTGCAGAGTGTCAGTGGCAAAAGAAAGATTTGCCACAAGAGTAAGAAATAATTTTGATGACTTGAACAGAAGCCAAAACAAGTGAGAATAAAGAAAATAGACTAATAGGCAAAAGTGATGTTAAAGCCATATGAAAGAGTCTGAGCTTATTATTTCCCACACAAGTTAGTAAAAACCCCACATCCTTTCTCTTGCACATATTCCAGAAGTTGGGTTGATTAAAAATTCATCTCCATTATGCAATTTGCTGCCAATGTCTGGCTTCCAGTTCCATCTCTACCTCTCAGCTGCTTTGACTCAACAGCCCCCTAACAGCCCCTAACATCCTTAGGCCCCTTTTCTGCAAAAGTCAAAGGTAACACTATTTTTCAGAAATTTCCTCCAGGAACTTCTGCATGATGTGGTGACATCTAGAAGTCATGGGTCCTCTGGAAAAACTGAACGAAGCAGCATTCTGTGACATCTGTTATAGCATCAGTGTCAGACTCTATCCCTTTATCCCTTGTAACACGTGGGTGCATGTAGCACACTAACCAATTTCACGTCCAGAGTAGCTGTGCTCCATCAAGAATTCCAGCAGGGACACTGCTGTCCAGCTGATTATTTATTCATCCAGGATGTCCTGTCTGTTTGTTTGAAAATGATGGGAAACTAATGATCTTGAACAGAAATGTTTCCCTTTCAATAAACTTATCTGAAGAGGAACTGAATAGAGAGTGGATTCCAGGTACAACCTGTCCCAGATGGTGGTGGCCCTCCTCAGCCACTAGAAACTGCCTTCTTGCCCAAGCTGTCAGATGGATTTAAACAAACTCTAGCTACATCCTGGTCATTCATGCAGGAGTGTACTGTTTCCTATCAATGTAAACCCTTCTGATAGTTTTTAAGAACAAAGACAAATCTTTCCTTATGAACTTTATTTCCCTGGAGCCAGTGACCTTGACCTCCTTGGGAATGGTCATCCTCAAGATGGGGCAGGTCGATTTGCTTCATGCAGAAAAGATAATTCACTATCCTGTGCAAAACTAAAAAAAAGTTTGAACTTCGAAGCTGTAGATCATATGATCTTCTCATTATCCATTTTACTTTTTAAAGAACACTCTTGACATTTCATAGATATATCAACCAAGCTCAGAAGGCTCTTTGTTATGGTTTTCTTGGTACAAATTACACACATTTAACAAAAAAGAAATCTAATAGAAAACCTAGCATGGTGCACACCTGGCCCAGGGAAGTTACTTCTAACTTATTTCCTAAAGCATTTCATTATAACATCAGCTAGTTTGGGGCCCATTCTTGACACACTTAAACCTTCTATCTACTTCTGTTTCATCAAAATATCCTTAAGTAGTGGAAGTCATTTACTATGATCATTTCCAGGAAAGAGATATAGGGCATGTCACTTACTCCCTCTGCTTCTAAAAATATCACCATCTGTTGACTTTAGAGTCCACAGAAAAATATATGTCACTGTAAACTTGGTGCCCTTTCTATAAGAGGGGCTACCAAGAGAAAACAAGAGGCTAGCAGAAGGCCAGCAGATAAACCAAGTGGAAAGACAGGATATTCATTTAGGAAGCCAACATTTACTGAACATCTACTTGGTACATGGCACTCTGCTAGGCTTTGAAAAAAATAGAAATAGATTCTACTTTTCAGACATTACAGACCAGTAGAAAACAAACTTGGGAAAAAAAAAGATGCCAAGTGAGAATTTCTGTAGTGGGAGATGGTCTGCAGAGCTTAGCAGAGAGACCACCTACCACCAGAAGTAGGAAAGAGGCCGCTGGTCATTGAGACCCTGCCATTAGCTGGATGTATCATCTTGAGCAAGTGACTTAGCTACTCTGAGTCTCAGTTTCATCAATTGACAAGTGGGACAATGATACAATATCTGCTTTTTGAACTTATTTTTTAAATCAGGACGAGGGCACAGAATTCCACTTAAGTAGGAGAAATAAGTCCTTAAGATCTATTGGCCAGCACCATGGCTATAGTTAATAATAATGTACAGTATAATGGAAATTTGAAGAGAGTGGATTTTAAATGTCATCACACATGAAGATAAGTGTGTGAGGTGACGGATATGTTTGTTAGTTTGATTTAATCATTCCACGATGTGTGTGTATATCAACATATCACATTGTATCCCATAAATATGTACAATTAAAACAAACAAATCAAGTCAGGATAATCTAGCATGACTCGAAGAGGAGGAAGAGCTCACTGTCACTGGAGGTAATCAGAGATAGCCCTGAAAGATAGGGAGAAGGAGACCTTAGTAAATCTGGGGACAGGTACTTCCTTCGAGATGTAAATGTCATTATGAAATTGAGGAAGGCAGGCCTGGGAGGGGAGAGTGCTTGCTTAGCATGTGCAAGACTCTGGATTCAGTTCCCAAAAGGAAAAAGAAAAAGGCAGGTTGTTTATGGAGTGGGTAGATACGACTGGGCAGAAGAGGGCAGCACTGAATCAAAGGAGGTGTGTGTATGAGCCTCAGGCCACCAGAACCCTGATACTGCCAAGGCTCATGGATGTCCCAACTCTAGAGATGACCTGAACAGATGAGGACCACCGTAGTTTGCATCTTCAATTTCCTGCAAAAGGCCCGGTGCTGAGGGCTTCGTCCCTGGCTTGTAGATGTTGATAGAACCTTGGAGAGGTGGGGCTTAGGTCATCGGCTCATGCCCTTGAAGGGGACTGTGGAACTCCAGTCCCTCCTCTTCCTCTCTGCTTCCTGGCTACCACAAAGCGACCAGCTTTGCCCCACCATGGTCTCCCCTCTAGATGTGCTGCCTCAGCACAGACCCAAAAGCATCCGGTCCGATCATGCATACATTGAGACCTCTGAAACCATCCACCAAAGCAAACCTTTCCTCTTTTTTAAGTTGTTTATCTCAAATAATTTGTTACAGAAATAGAAAGTTGATTAACACAAGGACATTGAGACTCAAAAAATCTACCCAAGGCTACATGGGTAGTAAATCTCTTGGGGGATCAGTCTGGTGTTCTTTCCATGGTACAGTTGTTTTATCCTCAGTTGCTGTGGAAGCCCAGATTTCCACAGAGACGTCAGTGGTCCCCGTACAACGAGGGGGCAAGAGGCAGAGGGGACAATGCTGAGGACTTACAGGGGGATGTGCTAGGGGCTGTGTGAACTCTACTGCACTGGGGACTTTACAAGAGATTCTCCTGCTTAAAAAAAAGAAAATATCTCTTGCTACAGGATGTTGTTTGATCTTTATGGTTTTGATAGAGCAGAGGCTCTGAAGACTTTCAAGCAGTAGGTAACAGGTGAAGCTGTGTTTAGAACATACAAATGCTACTCTTATAAGCCACAAGAGAAAGAGATGGAGTCAAGTCCTTGTCAGAACCCCTTGGAAAGGCACTGCATTTCACCACGTTTTTGGTCTAGAGAGCCATGGTGTCCTTAGCATGTCCTCTGACTAGCTGTTACCTTATGAACAAGCCGCCGATAGGAGAGCACAGGAGGGCTGGGGGTGTAGCTCAGTAGAACAGTGCTTGCCTGGCATGTGCAAAGCCCTGGGGTATAATACCCAGCACAGTGGAAAATAAAAGTTGGCAGGGGAACTACTCTGGACACCCAGGGTCAAGCTACGGAAGAAAGGAGAGTGCAGAGAAGAAAGATAGCATCTCTTAGGGGACTGGAAGAGATGACACTGACGGAGATGTCACTCCCCCAGCAGGCCGGCAGGAGTCAGAGTGGTTCTCTACACTCAGATGCCTTGTCGAGTTTCAGGCTGACTGTGAGGGACTAGTTTATATGACACCCAAGGCCCACAGTGCAGGAAATTCTAGGAAGGCAGCTTTGTAAGAAATCATACTCCACTGATGGTCAATCAAACAACAAATAGTCACTTCCTCTATGCTGTTGGGTTTGACAGGTCAGGAGTTAAAGTGCACAAATGTGTGTGTGCGCATGCATGTGTGACTCTATGCATGTGTGTTCATATGTGTTTGTGTGTTTACACGTGCATGGGTGCCTCTGTGTGAGGGTGCGCATGTATGCTCTGTGTGTGTGTGTGTGTGTGTGTGTGTGTGCACGTGCATGCGCGCATGGCTATTTTATTTAATCCTGTGAGTTGAGCACCTGGCTCCATTTACTGGGTTCCGTATTTGCCAAAGATCCCATTAAGGACACCTGGCAAACCTGACCTGCAGCTAGGAGGAGGTCACAGAGTCAAGGCTTTGACTACCCGGGCTCCAGAGTGGCCAGGAAGGCTCATCCAGGGAGAGTGACAGGGCCAGTTTGACCTGAGTCCATCCTCATAAGGGTAAAGAAGGCAGGACAAGCAGGCAGCGTCCACTAAGCCATACAGCTCCACCTGGTGCTGACGGGTTCTTCCCTTGAGAAGTAAGCTGCCTGCTTTCTGCTCCTTTTCAGCTCTTTGTGAGAGAACCAGAAAAGAGGCTGGGAGTCAGGGGCGACATCCGCCAGCATCCTATGTTTCGGGAGATCAACTGGGAAGAACTTGAGAGAAAGAAGATCGACCCACCTTTCAGGCCCAAAGTGGTAAGGACTCAACTGTGGGACTTGTCAGCCACTCTCCCTCCCTCATAGGCTGCTCCAAGCCCTGCCTGTCCCTACCCCTTGCCAGCCCCACCCTCTGGGGAAGAATATGCTGCTTCAGGATAAGCTAACTCCCTGGGATACGAGTTAGCCTGATGGCTTGCAAAAAAAAAAAAAAAATGGATCCAGGGATACTTTGTCACCAAGCCATATCCCTAGCCCTTTTTATTTTTATTTCTTGAATTTTGAGACAGGGTTTTATTAAGTTGCTGAGGCTGGCCTCCAACTTCCAGCCCTCCCACCTCAGCCTCAGAGTAGCTGGGATTATAGGCGTGCACCAGGGCACCGGTCTGGCTTGCAAAATTTAACATCCATAGTCAAAATGTCCCACATGAGAATGAACTGCTGAGTGTACCTGGGTTGGGTATGTATTTTGAGGGGTGGCTGTCAGATGCGATGGGCTTTTGCAGGTGTTGTGTACATACTTAGTGGTCACAGGCCTCGTGACCCAAACTTGTATCTAAACCTGCTTCCTATGTGAGGAGTGTTGGAGCTGTTTTTCCACTCAAGTTGAGCTACCATCTGTAATACACTCACATAACTGCATAGTCTCATGACCATCACTAGCTGTTCTTCAGCTTAAGGAAGAAAAGGTAAATCAGTGTTTGGAAAAAGACGGACCTCTGAATTCCTGTGCATATTTGCACTAGTAAAAGTCACTAACCTACATCAGAAAAGAGCAGAGTGACCTGGCTCACAACAAGATGAGCATCATAAAGTGGAAACAAAAATGAACCAAAGTCAAGGTGAAAAAGTTCTGGAGATGGACAGTGGGGATGGTCACACAATGACGTGAACGTGCTGAATGCCTCTCGGCTGTATCTGTAGAGTAGTTAAATGGACCGGGAATGGTGGAGCACACCTATAATCTCAGCTATTCAGGAGGCTGAGGCAGGAGGATCACAAGTTTGAGGCCAGTCTCAGCAACTTTGCGAGACCCTCAACAATTTAGCAAGACCCTGTCTCAAAACAGATAAAGGTAAAAGGCCCTCTGTAGTAGCGCTTTCCTGTCATGTGTGCGGCCCTGAGTTCAATACCCAGTACTGCACACACACACACAAAATGCTAAATGATGAATTTCATCTTATGTATATTTTATCACAGTTTTTGAAAATAAGTAATTTTTTTTAAGTGAGTAGTAAGGGGTGGATTTGCCAACTTCAAAGTTCAGCCATCACTGGTGATTGCTGGGAACAGAGTGGTAGTTACTTGGCTAGACGTAGATCATTTCTGCCATGACTGCTGAAACAGCTCAGGCTGGTGGGTGTCACGGGTGTGACAGCAAAGGCTTCACCCCAGGGAACAGCCACAGCTGTTAGCCACGACGGCAAACGGCTAGAGGAAGCCAGGCACCTCTTCCTCAGGGTTAGAGGCGTTGCTCTTAGCCTGTGTCTCAGGCACTGGCGACGTCCAGCAGACCAGCCTCGAACCCTCTGATGAGTTACAGTGATACCACGGCTGATGCCCAGTTGACCATTTACTTATGACAAGATGAATTCTGGGCTTGTTTTGGACCTCAGAAACTTCACGCCTGACCTTCCACTGCAGACTAACATTGACTTAATATTTTCCATGTAAAAATCAGATCTTTGATCTGTAGGACGATTCCCAGTTCTTCTGGTAGGAAGGCACTTCCCTGGCCTGGGGTCTGAACAGCTAGGTGTAGACAGGGACAGCAGGCCCTTGACCTCACCAGCCCACAGCCCCTTGAGGGTGGGAGACCTGACCTTGATTTTGCTCTTGTGACCTTCTTTTGATCATGGTTATTCTCGTCTTTGAGAACTGAAATGTACTCCATGCTGATCAGTATTTATCAATAAGTATTTGTTATTACTGCCTCCCCTGCCCATTTTCCCAGTCATGAGAATTAATGGGTCAATGGTCTGAAAGGAGTTTATCTCAGTCTGTGTTGTCTACAGAAGACAATGAAATTAACATGGGTAGAGGAAGCCACGCTAGCAAAGGATGCTGATAAAAAGCAGGAATATATAACCTTCCAGGTTCCTTCCTCCTCCCTCTCTTCCTCCCATTCCCCTCCCTGACCCTCCCCAACCCCAACACATACCTTCACTTTTGTCCCAGATAAAGGACGGAGATCAAATCTGGGCTCACCACTTTGTCAAGTCCTTCTTCATGGAAATTCTGAACTAGAGCATTAGCTCCTATTGAACAGATACCGTGGATTTAATTATATTACTAAAAAACGGATGGCTTAGCATCACAGAGATGTTCATTGCAAGCTGAACATGAAAACCCATCCGTCTCGTTTCAGTTTAGTGATTCTGCAAATGCCAGCTTTGTCAGATACAGATTATAGCCTTGGCGAATACTGATAAGATCGTACATTTAGTGACTGATTTTCTTCCCTTTTTTCTCCCCCTTAAACCTGACCAAGAAATCACCATACGACTGTAGCAATTTCGACAAAGAATTCTTGAATGAGAAACCCCGCCTGTCGTTTGCCGATGGAGCTCTGATCAACAGCATGGACCAGAACATGTTCAGGAACTTTTCCTTCATTAACCCAGGGATAGAGGGACTCATCTCATGAACCCCCCGCCCCTCTGCAGAGCCTCGAGGGAATTCACCTTCTTTCTGCCCCTGGTTCCGGCAACACTTCTTGGGCCCCTTCCTTCTTCAAGATGGAAAAGGAAAGAAACACTCAACAATAAAGGCTGAGCCCTTTTAGCTCCTCATGTGACATTTTATCTGTAGCAGAAACCAATTCTACTTCACTAATGACAAAGTCCTGTTTTATCTCCTGGCATCTTTCACAGCTGCCCTTGAAGTTAGGTCATTACTAACCCTAGCTATTTACTTGAAAAATGGCTGTCTACACTGTGAAAGATTTGAAACTTAATACTTCTCTAAATTACGGTTCTTCCCTTGGGCATCAGCTGCCGATCAATGAAATGTTTGATGAATCAAGGAGCGAAAAGAACAAAGATCGAGTGGATCTCACTTAGCCGCAGACTAGTCACCACTAGCCCATTTCATTCTACGCGTACCTGTGGAACTGTAAATGGTTTGGTGGGGGAAGCCCTGGATAGGTTCTTACGGGATTCTTCACAATAAACGTAGCTTGTAACTTGAGATTCATCAATCCATTCATTCTGACTAGCCATAAAATTCACAGGGAAGAGGAAAATGGAAACTGGGAAGAGCTTGTGTGACTGGATAGGGAAGGTTCACTAGAACACCTGCACTGGTTAGCTTGACAACACAGAAACTAAGTTCAGAGTCCAAAACAAATAGTGTCGTTTTACACCTGCCAGTGGAACCTTCCTGTCCATCATTCTCAGGTGATTGCAGGACCGATGCTGTCATTCATTACCATTCTCAGACCTCGACAAGAACAGAAACGAAGTGCATGATTTTTCTAAAAGAAAAGATAACCAATCCCTCCTCTGCCATCACGGGTGATCCGAGGACGAGCCTCTCTTTAGGCATCATTCAAGATAAACAGCCCATGCATGCTATTTGCAGTAGTCGATCTCGTTTTATTAGAATTCTAACTATACATTTTAAAGTATTTGTGCTGTTTGTATATTTTGATAAAATGTTGTGACTTGTTGACAAAGAGGTAGATGTGTAAAAATGGAATAAATAAAGATGCTTCTTAATAGTTTAATTCCCTACTTGTCCCACCCCAAGAACTTGTTTCTGTCATGTTGATCTTCAAAATGTAGCTAGCATTGACTTGATGTTTTAAAATTCAGGAATCAAAAATGCCCAGTGGCTGAGAGACCCAGACAAGTCATACATTACCACCGTGGTCTTCCTCTTCCCCTCCCCGTGAGACTTCCTGAAGCAGCGTTCTGCGCATGCCACCTCTCCATCACCCAAGGCTCTGCCCGCACTCCTCGAACGCCTCACTTCCTTCCAAGCTATCCTCTTTCCAGGCCTGTGGTCCTCATTCCTGCTGGGCTTTCTACAGGAAGGATGAGCTCTCCGACCTGACCTCCTTGGGCCCCCGACACAGCACTTTCCCGTGCCCCATCTTCCATGTTCGCTTGCCCCTCTAAGGCTCCTTCTCCTCCTTCTCCAGACCCCTCTCAAGTCTCCTCCTTCCTGCACCTCCCCTCCGTGTTCCTTCCACCTCCGGTCTTCAAGGACCACTCCAGGCCATGTGGATCATCTCAGATCCACATCTCCAGCTCTGGCCTCTCTGCCAGGCTTCCAGCAGACTCCACCAGCCGTGTGCCCATAGTGAGCCCATCCCACTTCCTTGTTCTCTCTGGTATTTCCTGTATCTGTTGATGACCCCACCATGGCCCCAGAGTCTGGGCTCAGAACCCGAATCATTATCTCCCCCTCTAACCTCCCTAAGTTTCTTTCCCTACCAAATCCCATGATTCCATCTCTGCAGTCTCTAAAATAGTAGTCACCTCTACTTTATCTACTGCTAACAGTGCCTGGATTGATAGCCTCTGACTAACCCACCAAATTAAGTCCCTCCCATCTTAGTTTTTTTTTTTTTTATTTTTTTTTTTAATTAGAGCATTAAAGTTACACATTGAAGTTGGGTTCATTTGGATAAAAATCATACATGTTTGGAATTTGATTTACTCCATTTCAGTCCCCATTCCTCCTCCTCCTCCCCTCCTTTCTCCCCCATCCTGATTTTCCCTTCACTCATTTATTTATGTATTTTTGATTAGTGCTTTCTACATAGAGGTGAAATTCCCTGAGGTATATTTATATATGCATGTAACATGATTTGTCAGCTTGATTCCACATTTCCTCCCCTTTCCAATATCTCCACCCTCCCTCCCCATCTCCTCCTTCTACTCTTCTGAATATACAATCCCCCCACCACTGTCTTTCCACTATTTTACTCTAGCTTTGACATATGAGAGAGAACATTGAACCCTTGGTTTTCTGAGTCCGGCTTATTTCACTTAGCAGGATGTTTTCCATTTCCATCCATTTACCAGCAAATGCCAAAATTTCATCAATTCTGTGCAGCTGAGTCAGCTCCATGGTGAATACATACATTTTCTTAATCCGTTCCTCTATGGATCCCCATTTTAATTCTTACATAGAGCATCTATATTATCTTCACAAATGAAGGTTTTCGTCATGTCCCATGTATGTTCAAAACCCTATGTAATCTTCACTGGCTAAAACCCACTCGGGGCCACCAAGCCTGTGCCCACACAACCCCTCTTCCTTTACACTCATTGCTACCTTTCGCTCACCCTGTGATCCGGGCCGCCTGATTTTTCTCAGTACCGCCTGTACACACTCATCATTTCCTGCCTCTGGGCCTCCCTGATACTATTTTTGTTCCCTGATACACCTCATTCCCACTTGCCCCAAGTCTGCCTGTCTCTTGGATGCAGTTCAAAGGGCTGATCTGCCGTGAGGTATCCCGACCCTGGCTGGCCCCCACCCCGCTGGGGTAACCCCACCTCTGAAGGCTCCGTGGCTCTGCACCTCTAGTCACTGTGCTCGTGGCATCCGTCATTTTCCAACAAACTAGAAACCCGAGGAGCGCAGGATCTCAGTCTGACGTACTCCCCACAGTTCCTTCCTGTAGTTGTCCCAAAAAGAGGGGAATGAATGAGTGAATAACCAACCGATGTGCTATGCAATGGTTTGAACGTGTCCCCTGGAGTTCATGCGCTGGAAACTTCATCCTTGGTGCAGCAGATTGGGAGGTGCAGCCGATTTGGGAGGTGAGATGATCAGGTCTCCAGAGCTCCACCTTCACGAATGGACGGATGCTGTTGGTGTGGGAGTGGTCAGCTGTCATGAGAAGGGTTTGTCATAAAAGCAAGTTTGGCCCACATTTGCCTTTCCACCTTCACCAGGGGATGATGCATCACGAAGGCCCTGGCCAGATACTGCCACTGTGTTCTTGGACTTCCAAGAACCATGAGCCAAATAAATCTCTCTTATGTATAAATTATCCAGACTCTGGTATCCTGTCATAGTAGGAAAAAAACAAACAGACTAAGACACACTGTAAAATGGGGTGAATGGCAGCCCCTCAAAAGATACATCCACCTGGAACCTGTGACTGTGAACTTAATTGGAAAAAAAAAGTCACCGATGTAATTAAGAATCTTAAGAGGAGATCATTCTGGATTATATGGGCAGTCCCTATGACCAATGACAGGTGTCTTTATAAGAGAAAGTCAGAGGAGACTCAACACAGACTCACAGCACAGGCAGCCACATGAGGACAGGCAGAGATAGAAGCTATGTGTTCACAAGCCTAGGGACACCTAAGTCTTCAGAAATTAGAAGAGACAGGGAAAGATCCTCCCATAGAGCCTTTGGAGGGAACATGGACAACACCCTGATTTCAGACCTCCATGTCCCAGAACTATGAGAAAATAAATTTTTAAGGCACCTAGTTTTTGGTAATGTGTTACAGCGCTACAGGACACTTAAACACACTGTTTAATTAAACCAGCAGTGAGTCTGGACAGGGGTACAGTGAAGTTTATGTCTTCCTGACCACTACTGCCACCACAAATGCAATCAAGGGGCATCACATTATTGCCTGACCTGCACATGGCTTGTCCAGTGACACAGCTTCTCACAGTCTCTGAACATTGGTCCCCATGAATTCCACATCGCGGTTCTTATTCTTTTGCATTTTTCTCTGGTATCTCATTTCCTCCTTCTTTTTCTGTCATCAGCCTCCAATATTCTCTTTGACTGCAAAGCTCCTGGGTTTTCCACACAAAATAGAAGCTTGTTTATTCAGAAGTCAGCAGCTGTTTCTTCTTGGGAAGTAGAATGTCCACACTGTGGTTGTCCTTTATAAATTTGTATCACATTTAGAGTGACAGAGACTCTCTCCTTAATGAAATTTCAGTCAGGATCATCTGAGACCAACAAAGTCTGTCCCTGGACACATCCTCAAGAGCACAGTTTAGTAAGACTCCTATGAAGTCAGCTTAGCCAGTATCCATTTCCTGCCATCTGGGTGACATCTGACCACCCCATATCTTTCATATCTGTCCTCTCCCCTCCCTCTCCACCACCCTAATCTTAGTTCCAGTTCTCATATCTTCCTACCTGGATCATCAGCACAAGAGTCGCCTGACAAGTCTCTCAGCCGTAGATCAACAATCCGGATCCATCCTAATGGCCTCCCAAGATTTTCTAACAGGCTAACTTGATTGCTATTCCTACTTTTGCGTCTTAAGTTTCTCTAATCAAGGATCCTGACCTTTTCTAAATGCAACTTGTCATATAATATCAAATAGATCCTGGATCCCTTGAAGTCTCTTTATGTAGCCCAAGTCAATCATCCTAGGTTTTATGGTTCCTCAATTCCCACAGAACAAACTCCTCCCTCCAGAGCAAATGGTGGCCTTTCCGTCTGGGTCCCACCTTCCTTTCCAGTCTCGTTTCCCACCTTTCCTCCATTCAATTCTAATTCTCAGGCCCTGGCAGTCCAGGTCTCTTGCTCACCTCTTGGTTGGCAAACCTGCAGCTCAACACACCTGGAATAAGTTAGCCATTGTTGAGCTCAGCCAATTCCTAACCATCTGCAATTCTCAATCCAAAATCACCTTGTTTGGTAAGCCTTTCCTGACCCAGTCTGGTGGAATTAGTAGCCTTCCTTCACGTCTCCACCTGTCCCTCTGCAAGCTGTCCCACAGCACTTTTTCACCAGGCTGTGTCTTTTGCTGTGAACTCTTTGAGAACAGGGACAGTATCCTTAGCCTCTGGCACCATGCTTAGCACATCACACAGGTCCAAAAATTCATGGCAAACATGTAAATTAAATATTAAGTAGTAGTAACATTTTTAAGATATACCATTTCTCGTTCTCTTCTCCAAAAAGGCCAACTGTCAGAAAAAATCAAAGAAGACATAAAGACAGAAAACATAACTGGAATGCAAATATGATGAAAAATTCCATTTGAGCCATACGCTTTGATATTGTTGCCCATCAAGCTTTCTTGCAGAGCACTGGGTATCATCCACACTGACAATCCTGATCTTTTTTCAGAGACTCTATCAGAGGTGATCCCTAGAAATAAAAAATAAGTAGCGAATTCAGAATCCAGGGAAAATCATTTCATATTGGCTTTAGAAAGACCCACTGACTTGATTGAAGAGGTCAACAAAGTAAAATATTAGACAAGTCAGAATCTCTGCTCTGAGATTTGTAGGATACTAGAAATGTCAACAGATTTCAAAGATATGTGCACTCGTGGGAGTAATTGGCCTTCATGAAAGCAAGGCAGTAGACTTTGCAATTGGCTTGTTATCCATTACTAGGAAAAAATGAGCCTAACAGGAATAAAGATGAAGTGGCCCCAGAGTAGACAACAATAAGAAAACCAGAAAGAAGCAAAGGACATTAACTATTTGGCTGAATTTACAGAAAGTTAGAGTTAGAAAATACTATAGGCTTAAGTTTTTTTTCTTTTAGTATAAGGGTAACTACAAGAAGATTAAAAATAGACCATTTCATTCCCAAACAATTTGAAGAACAACTAGAATAATAAATAAAGAAAATTTAATAAAGCAATTACAAAGGGAAGTTGTAAATAGAAACATAATAAAAGGGAGAAATCCATGCAAGCATGCCACTAATCACAATATGTATCAGTAAACTAGACATTCCTAATAAAAGAGAAACCCTTGGGTTGATTTTTTTAAAAGCCCATGTTTATGCCGTTTAAGATTGGTAGGCCCAGAACAATTTGACTGGAAATTCTGACAATATATGATAAGAAAAAATATACTAGGTGAATGTAAAAGAAAAGGAAAGATGAAGGAAAGGAGAGTAATACAAGAGAAGGAAGCCCTGAGAGTAGTTTAAGCAGTAAAAACAAATTCTATTCAGGAACTATTCTTTTTCTTTTACATTTGCCTAGCCTGAGTTGCTTTCTTCTGTCACACCACTCCGCCATGATGTTCTGCCTCACCTCACGCCCCAAGGAATGGAGCCAGCCGTCTGTGGACTGAGGCCTCTGAAGTGGTGAGCCATAGTAAACTGTTCCTCCTCTAATTGTTCTTGTCAGGTCTTTTGGTCAGAATGATGAAAAAAAAAAAAAAAAAAAAAAAAGCTGATTAAAGCAACATGGAAGCCCAAAAGTTCAGAGAAGCCTAACAGTCCAGAGAGATCCTTTGCCAAGTCAGAGGGAAGAAATGAAAAGAAAATATCAAGCACAGTAATATTAATGTCAAACAAAAAGAGCTGAAAGAAAGGTATTCTGTACTGAAGAAAAACATGTTAAGTACATAAATATAGAGATATTTAAAAGTATAGATAACAAAACCAATAGAAATGCAAGAACACAGACAAATCCATCATCATAATGGAAGGCATTAAAATGCCCCTCTCAAAAATGAAAAAGTAGGCAAAAAAAAAAAAAAAAAAAAAAAAAAAAAAAAAAAAAAAAAGAAGAAGGATCAAGGATCTAGGAAAATGGACAAGTGTGAGCTAATAAATGGAGAACTGTAAAGTCAGTAACATTGGAAGTATAACCCTCCCAAGGAAAATGTACCCTATTCCCAGGGCTTGATGAGAAGGAAATGAGCTAGCATATGGAAAGTAGTTAGTACAGGGCACCAGGCAAACAGTAAAATGAGCGAGCACCATGATTATTCTCAAAATCTGACCACGCAAGCCTGTTATGCACAAGCTGTGTTATGAGGTTGCAGCTACTGACCACGATAGGAAGATGAGCAACAAAAAAATCCATGTGAGAAGTGTAAAGCAGATCAAAACAGAATTTACAAACTATCTGGGAATTAATGGAAGCAAGCCACTAATATCTGTAGGATGTGGTGGTAAAAGTATTCTAATAACAATGTATAACCTAAGTTTATACACTATAAAACAGGAAAGAGTCAAGATAAATGAACTTGTGTTTATGTTAAACACATCAGAAAAAAAAAAAAGTCTTTGTCTTGTAGGAATATAAACTGAAGCACTTAGGGATGAAATAACATGAGAGGTAGGATTTTCTTTAAAATATTCCTGAAAGAAATAAAAGAAATCTAAGAGAGGGAGATGAAACATATCCAGCAGAAATCTGCTGGCTGCCGAGGCCAGGTGTTCTGTGCCCAGAGATCCATCATATCAGCTTCTCCACCTCTGTGTGTGTGAAGATTTCCACATTAGAAGTATTTTAAAATCAACTAACCAAGGAAAAAGAAGTAATAAAAATAATACCAAAGAAGCCTTATAAAGTGGAAAAGGGACAATGTGAAAAGACAGAAGTAAATTAATAGGAAAAAATATACAGCACATTTTATCAATAAATCCAAAATTTGACTTTTCAAGTAGAAATTTTCTTGACTATATGTTAGGAAAACAATTGACAAAATGTTGATAGTCATGATACAAAAGCGAAAAGGAAACATAAGGACAGACTAAATACCAATGGAATAGATTAAAGAACTCTAAAATAAACCCTTGCAAATAGTTAAATAATTTTAACAGGGTGCCAAGACCATTCGATGGGAAAAGTTTCTTCAACAAATGGTGTTGGATAATTGAATAATAACATGCAAAAGAATAAAGTTGGGCCCTTACCTTATAGCATACACAGAAATTAACTCAAATGGATCAAAGACCTAAAATTTAGGATCTAAAACCATAAAACTCTTAGGGAAAACACTTCATTACATTGAACTTGAAAATTTTTCTTAAACATGATTTCAAAAGCGCAGAGGCAATGAAAATTAAAATAAACTGTAGCACACTAAAATGCAAAGTTTCTGTGCAGCAAAAACCCAGTCAATAGAGTGAAAAAGCAATCTATGTAATGGGACAAAATGTATGCAAATCATCTGTTACAGTTTGGATGTGAGGTGTTCCTCAGAAGCTCATGTGTGAAACAGTGCAAGAAGGTTTAGAAGATAAATGATTGGGTTATGAAAACCTTAATCCAATCAGAGAATTAATCCCCTTATGGGATTAACTGAGCAGTAACTGGAGGCCAGTAGGGTGTGGCTGGAGGAGGTGGGTTGGGGGGTGTATTCAGGGTATGTATTTTCTATCTGGAGAGTGGAGTCTCTCTCTGCTTCCTGGAGCCATGTTACCAGCTGCTTTCTCAGTCACACTCTTCCATGATGTTCTGCCTCACCTCTCACCCCAAGGAATGGAGCTGTTTCTGGACTGAGGCCTCTGAAACCATAAGTACCAAACAAATTTTTCCTCCTCTAAAATTGTTCTTTTCAGGTGTTTTAATCACAACAGTGAAAAAGCTGACTAAAACATCATATATCTGATAAGGAGTTAATATCCAGAATATGTAAAGAACTCCTATAATATTAAAATAACTAAAAGCAGGCAAAGGGAGTGAGATAATTCTCCAAATACAATATACAAAGGGCAAGCAAGCAGTGAGAAGATGCTCAACATCACTCATTATTAGTGGAGTGCAAATCAAAACACCAAACCATTATGATGGTTAGTATTAAAAAATCAGATGAGAGTAATCATTGGCAAGGATGTGAGATATTGGAAACTTTTGTGCACCATATAAGGGAATGTAAAATGATGGCGTCACTATGGCCTACAGTAAGATAGTTCCTCAAAATATTAAACATTAAATTACTGTTTGATCCAGCAGTTCCACTTTTGTGTACATATCCACAAAAACTTAACAGCAATCTTGAAGAGATATTTGCACAACCATGTTCATAGCAACACTACTATTCAGAATGGCCAAGAGAGGTAAGTAACCCAAGGATCTGTTGATGGATGAATGGATAGAAAAAATGTGGTACGCACATACAGTCAAATATTAGAATTCATCTTTAAAAGGGAAGGAAATTCTAACACATGCTACAACATGGGTGAACTTTAAGGATATTATGCTAAGAGAAATATAACAGTCACACACACACACACACACACACACACCAAAAAAAAACAACATATGATCCCAAATTACAGAGACATCTAGAGTAGTCAAATTTACAGAAACAGGAAGCAGAGAGGCGGTTGCCAGGAGGTGGGGGTAATCAGAAGTTGTTTAATGAGTGCAGTGTTTCCATTTTTCAAGATGAAAAATTTCCAAAGTTGGATGGTTACAGTGGTTGCACAAAAAGGTGAATACACTTAACACATCTGAACTGTACACTTAAGATGGTGAATTTTATATGATGTGTATTTTACCACAATTTTAAAAAATCCTAACTCTAATATTCAAAAAAACTGAAAGAAAAATAAAAAAAGGTAGCCAGAGATCCTCACCAGTTAAAATAATCAAATCCAAATGTCTTTATGGATAAATTTTATTGCATTTTAAGAAACAAATAATATATGTGTATAAAAATTATCCCAGAGTGGAGAAAGAAGTTTCCAAACTAAATTCTATGAAGCAACCATACTCCTAATATTAAAATCTGCAAATAGAGCACACCCAAGAAAAAGAAAATTTTTGTTAATTTTCCTTTTTGAATTTAGTCAAATAATTGAATTGGATCATCTTATTATTATAATCCAAAAGTAAAATAGAAGACTTGAAAATTCAAAACTCCCTTTTCACTGAGAATAGCCAGAAAAGCAGGCAAGGTAGAAACATGATCTACTTGAGGACACTGAGGAGCGAAAAATGATATCAAGGACTATAGGGTCAAGGTTAGGAAGAGGAAGGAAATTCAGAGATATGCTGAGTCTCGGTTTTACTGAGGATGTCTGCTGGTTCTGGGGAAGGTGGTTGAGAGACTGAGAAGGGGAGTCATGTTTTTAACAATCTACTGGCACTAGGGGGAAGAAAATAGAAATCTAATGCTTGATAAGAGAATTTATTCACTCTCATTGTGAGCTGGGACCCTGAAAGGTAGAGCTTCAGAATAAGAGTAAATGAAGAAGACTTTTCTGGGAGGGATCAAAGCCCAGGTATCAGTCATTAAAATTGGATGAAGACAATCCCAGATTGTTAGTACCTCTATTTGACTTCCAGAGGTGAAGTTAAATCCTGTCTAGAGAAGAACATTATCCTAGACCTCAAATTATTTCTGTGAATTTTCACATACAGTAATATCCTGTGCTCAGTCAAAAATAACAGGCATGTGGAGATACAAAAAACAAAAATGAAAACCCAAATAAATAATAAAAGAAAATAGAAACAGACCTAGAGGACAACCCAATAATGGACGTTATCAGACACAGACTTTACGATAATTATATTTAATGTTTTCAAAGATATAAAAGATACAAATAAAAATTTCAGGAGAGAACTCTTAACTCTACTAGTATGAAAACCCTAGGAAAAAAAATAATCAAAATAAGACATCCATGAGTGATTTTACTATTATACTAGACATAGATGAAAAGAGAACTAGTGCACTGAAAATAGATTAGAAAAAAATAGATTGAAGTATGAATAGACAAAAGCATAGAAAATATGGGATAAAAAGTAAAAAGCATGGTATAAAAATGAAGTATGTATTTAAGGTCAAGAAAAAAAGGAAGAATGGTAGACCCAATATTTGAATAAACGATGACATACTTCAAGCTATAAATTCAAGAATATCTTTGCTCTCCAAAGAGTAAAAGAAAAGAAAAACACCTACCTTATGAAGGAAAAACCAAACTAAGGAAATTCTTCAAAGTAGTCAAAAGGAAAAAAAAATGATAGCTTAACTTGAAAGGACCAACAAATTGACTGACAATTGATTTCTCAGAAACAATGAAAGCAAGAAGAATGAGATACTCAAGGCACTAAAAAAAAAAAAATTACATCCAGCAGAAATATCCTTCAAGAACTTTGGATCGTACAGAGGGGAGTGAGGGGAGGGGTGGAGAGGGTGGGGAGGGGAAGGGCAGTGTCTTGTGAGACAGACATTATTGCCCTATATACATGTACAAAAAGAATTTTTTTAAAACCTAGTTATCACTGTCAGAAAAAAAGTTGACAAAAGTAAATAAAAGTTTTTAAAAAATAAAATAAGATAAAAATAAATATTCTTCAAGAATAAATGTGAAATTACAGATATTTCAGATAAAAATGCAGATTATTCACCAGGAGACCCATACTAAAAAAAAATATTAAAAGATGACAAGCAAAAGGAAAATGACCCGAGGGAAATTTGAGCAATGTAAAAGGAAAAGAACAATGAAATGGAAAAATATTTACTGAGAAAAAAATGATCATAATGTCTTAGAGAGCCGTGTTTATGAACTTAAAATACAAAGCAAAACTATCATTCTGGGAGATGAGTAAAGGAAATGGAATGCACTGAGGTTCTTGCATTATGTGGAAAGCTGTATAAATTATCAAGTCATTAGACTTTAATAAAGACAGGATATATTGTGTAATTACTAAGGAAACCACTTAAAAGTAATAGAAAATGTGTAATAGAAAAGAAGGAAAATGGAATTTTTTAAAACTCAGTTAATTCGAAAGGTAAGAAAAAAGGAAACTGAAATTAGGGGGACAAATAAAGAGCAAATAGTACAACATAGATTTAAATATACATGCCCTGGGGGCTGGGAATATAGCTCATTTGATTGAGTGCTTACCTAGCATGTGCAAGGCCCTGGGTTCAATCCCCAGCACTACCAAAAAAGAAAAATCTAAATATCCATGTCCTGAATGCTTCAATTAAAAGACTAAAAACGTTAAATGACTAGATTAAAAACAATTAAATTCTATTTATAAGAGAAACATCTAAAATATACACATGCAGAAAGACTGAAAGTTAAAGATTAGAAAATAATTTTACCATTCAGTCCCTAAAACCAGCAATCAAAAAATTGGATATGACTGTATACATATAAAAGAAGTAAATTTTAAGACAACAAAAAAAATTACTGGAAATAAAAAGGGATAATTCATAATAATTAGAGTGTTAATTCAATAGTAAGATCAACATAAAAATTCTTAGTAGATGATAAATGAAAAAAGTTTGAATCATGATAAACTATAAACTATTCAATAATTGACTCTATTTGAAGGAAAAATAGTTCAATTCTCACCTCAGACTATACACAGAGATTTCAGATGAGCTGCATAACTTAATATAAAATAAAGCTATTGAATAAAGTATTTTATTAAATATTTAATATAAGTATTAAATAGTATTTAATATAAGTATTAAATATATTAAATATTTAATATAAGTATTAAATAGAGGTCTATTTGTCCGTGACATTGGAAAAGAAAGTCTTTTAAAAAATAAAGACAAAATGAAGAATCCAGAAGGAAAGAAGTAAGTTTGACTAAATAGAAATTAGTGATTCCACTTCACAAACTACACCAAAACAACATGACAGATAAGAGAAAGCGTGGAAGAACATATTTCCTATATAGTACAAAGGTTTATATATACTTTTACTATATAATAGTCTTTGAAATATATGAAAAAGGGTGGGATGTATTTACTATATGTAAATATATGTACAATACAGTAAAGATGTTCTCCCACCCTTTCTCATGTATACACATATGTATGTGTATACATATATATACACATAAATATATTTATATTTGTTCACATGCACATATCTCAAAGGACTAGTATACAGTATATATAAAGAGCTTCAGAAAGAAAACCTAGGAAAGCAGTAAAAACTATAAATGGGAAATTTATAGATACAAAAATACAAAAGGTCAGTTCAATAAGATATTCTAGTTCACTCTTAACACAATTATTCCAATTCAAAATAATAAGATTTTAACCTTATAGAGGTAAACATTTCAAACACTGCTAATACCAAGCATCAGTGGAGTTATGAGGAAATGAAGGTTCTGTATGTTATCTAAGGGATATATAAACTTGTGAGGCTTTGGGGGAAAGACAATTTGGCGATATATTTTAAATTTCTCAATACAAACAGTCTTCAGTCCTAAAATTTTACCTCTAGTTCCCAAAGAAATGCTCACATGTGTACAAGAGGCAGATGAAGAATGTCATTGCAATGTTGCTCACGATAAAAAAAAGTTGAAAACAATCTGAACGTACCCTTTCAGATAGTAGTGTTATGTAAACAATTGGTGTTTCTTTACAATGTTTTACCAGAACACAGGAAGAAGTACATTTTCTAATGTACATTAGTTACCAGGGCTACCATAACTAAATACCACAAACTGAGTAGTTTAGAACAAATACAGTTTATTGTCTCACCATTCTGGAGTTTGAAGTCCAAAATCAAGGTGTGGGCAGGGCTACCTGGAGGGAAGGCATCTTGCCCCAGACAGTCCTTGGTTTGTGGCAACCTAACTCCAGTTCCTGCTTCCCTGTTAATGCTTGGCACCCTCCCTGAATCTCTTCCTTCATCTACCCTACGTACATGGGTCTGTGTCCAAATTTTCCCTTTTTATTAGGACCTGTCACTGGCTCACATTAATGAACTCAGTTTAACTTGATTATCTCTCTAATGACACTGTTAACTAAGAAGGTCACATTCTGAGGGATCGGATATTAGAAGGTCAACATTTCCTTTTGGAGGCATAGTTCAGCCCTCAACACAGAGCTGTCCAGTGCAGGTTTATATACAAAATGGGATCCACTTTGCCTGAAGGATAATTCTATTTACAATAATCTTTTTTTTTTTTTTTTTTAACACTGGCAGTCATCTTAGAAACATTCTATGACCCACCAATGAATGGAAAGTCGAATTTTGAAACAATGAACTATGCAATGGTTAAAAAAGTACACATACATACACACGCATTTGCCTCTTTCAGTAGAAAAAAATCATTATAAAGAAAGAATATGAATAAAATATGCAAAAATAAAATAGCATGTGCAAAATATGCAAAAATAAAATTAAAATAGTATTATAAAACATGCAAAAACAAAATTAAATGTAACTTTCTGTGAATATCTATGTGTAGCTCAATGCACAGAGGCCTGGGTGGTTGACTCTAAAATAATAACAGAGGCTACCACTAAGGAAGAGGAATGAGGTGTTTGGGCGTGGTGAATAGGGAAGAAGGGCATGATCTATGCATCCGAATTATTTTCAAGGACCAGTTTATATGTTATCTGTGTATTTTAAAAATAACATTTAAAAGAAACATTCTTTTCTATACATTTTGTTATTTTTATGGTGATTATGTAATTCCTACTAAAAGAAAGGGACCTTGGAGATCTCTTAAACCCACGCACTCATTTGTATTATCCAGTGGCAGAGTTCAGATGGGAACTGGGATCCCAGGACCTACTCAGTCATGATTAGTTCGGACACACCACCGCCTCATTAACCAAGCAGTCAGAGACTGGCTTAGCTGTTCCCTTGAGGCTTGAAAAGAAAAAGACATTTATTTCAGGGCAATTTTATTTCTTTCGAGCCCAAGTCTGACATGAGTTCAGAGGCTTATTTATTTCAAAGCTTTTATACGTTTATCAGGATTCAGCTCCTTGAGCTATATTGGCTAATCCCTTTTAAAAGTTTTCAGAGTTGAAAGGGACTCAGATCAACACTTCTTATTGACACTTGCTCCAAAGGTTCAACAAGATAGACGCCTTGGGACTTCTGCTCCTGCGAGAACCAGAATTGGAAACAAAGTTCCAGGTGACTGAAACACCTCCCAGGAGACTGGGCTGGCGTGGGTCTTGCAGGAAAGAAGGTACGGGATGTCTTAAGTACACTTCCAAGAAGCCTAGGGTTCCTTGGCAGGTGTGGCCCAGTCTTCAGAAGCTCACGCTGCAGTGGATAGGTTTGGGCTCCTGGTCTTCCTTGCAGAACCCATGAAGGGAAACCGTGATCACGAGGAAGAAATGCTACCCTGGACCCCCAGCTCCAGGGAAACCAGCCGTTACCCTATGCAATTGACCAGGGACCTGGGCCTGGGTTCCTAATGTGCTCCACGCTGGCTTTCCAAAAATGTTGAACAGTGTAAGAGGGAAGCTCCATCTTCCCTCAAGAAAGTCAATGAGGCAATGAGCTCCTGCAGTCAAACTCTCCAGGGGCAGAGCTGGGCAATAATATTCTCACCTCGACCCTTACAGCTACTTTTGCTACTGTTATTAATTTCTACCTGATTTGCATCCCCACAGAGGGCTCTGGGCAGCACCAGAGGTCACTAAGCCAGACCCTCTCCTTCTCTCCTTTGAGCATTTTGCACCCAAGCATGTCTACGACAGAGAGAGCATTGAGTAGGTCTGGTTTCCAGGAGGCCCACACTAAAATGTAGGCCTGGGTTGTTTGCAGACTGACATCTCTTCTGATTGGCCAGTGCCCAGGCTTTGGAGGTTGGGAATTTGAGTATCAATCCTGAATGGGGGCAAATAGGGTGGAGAAATGATAGAGACTAGGCAAAAAGCCTTATTAGTTCCCTTTCTTCTAGCATTAATTTTCAGAATCCAGCAAGCCATATCAAGGCAGGTTGGATGGCAGGTAGTTAGATGCTTGGCTGGCTCTGGGTGACCTGGAATAGTCCCCAGTGCTTGCTCTTCCTTTCTAGGGTGACCAATCAGGGTCACTCCATCAAGGGACAGCTCTTCCTGGAGATTCAAAGGGTCCTCCTGGCATAACTCTTTTGAAAAACAAGAATAAAACCAGCAGTTCTACAAAAAAGAAGCTTTGTGCTGATTCTACTCAGCCATTCCTCTCCAAACCCAGCACGACGCACACCCAAAGAGCCCCCGACCAGGCACTCGGACCCCAGCCATGGTTCTCAAAAAGGCAACACACACAATTAAGAACTTGCTAGAATTTTGACCAATATAGGAAAAAGTCTACATTATTATCTTAGGCTATTTGAAAGATACTATCCCTTCCTATATTTTTTCTTTTGCTTATTTTTTTATTTGTTCTCACTAGCTATACTTGACAGTAGAATGCATTTTGACACACTGTACACAAATGGAGTACAACTTATTCCTCTGGCCAGACATGGGGCAGAGTCACACTGGTCATACAATCCTACATGTACATAGGGTAATAATGTCCATCTCATTCCACCATCATTTCCACTCCCACACTCCTCCCCTCCCCTCATTCCCTTCTGCCCAATCCAAAGTTCCTCCATTCTTCCCTAATCCTCCCCCTTAATGAAGCAGCATCTGCTTATTGGAGAAAACATTTGGCCTTGGGTTTTTGGGGATTGGTTTATTCTCTTGGCATGATATTCTCCAACTCCATCCATTTACCTGCAAATGCCATAATTTCATTCTTCTTTAAAACTGAGTAATATTTCCTTATGTATATATACCACAGTTTCTTTATCCATTCATCTATTGAAGGGCATCTAGGTTGGTTCCACAGTTTAGTTATTGTGCATTGAGCTGCCATAAACATTGTTGTGGCTGCATCACTGTAGTATGTTGATTTTAAGTTCTTTGGGTATAAACTGAGGAGTGGGATAGCTGGGTCAAATGGTGGTTCCAGTCCAAGTTTTCTGAGGACTCTCCATACTGCTTTCCAGAGTGGTTTCCCCAATTTGCAGTCCCACTAGCAATGTATGAGTGTACCTTTTTCCCCACATCCTCACCAACACTTATTATTGCTTGTATTCTTAATAATTTCCATTCTATCTGGGGTGAGATGAAATCTTAGAGTAGTTTTGATTTGCATTTCTCTAATTGCTAGAGATGATGAACATTTTTTCATATATTTGTTCATTGATTATATTTCTTCTGTGAAGTGTCCATTCAGTTCCTTGGTCCATTTTTTGATTCAGTTATTTGTTATTTTAGTGTTGAGTTTTTTGAGTTCTTTATATATTAATGCTCTATCTGAGGTGCATGTGGTAAAGATTTTCTCCTGCTCTGTATGCTCTCTCTTCATGTTATTGATTGTTTCCTTTGCTGAGAAGAAGCTTTTTAATTTGAATCCATCCCATTTATTGATTCCTGATTTTACTTCTTGTGCTTTAGGAGTCTTGTTAAGGAAGTCAGGTCCTAAGCCAACATGATTAAGAGTTGGGCCTACTTCTTCTATTAGGCACAGGGTCTCTGTTTTAGAGCCCAAGTCTTTGATCCACTTTGAGTTGATTTCTTGCAGGGTGAGAGATAGGGGCTTAATTTCTTTTTGCTACATGTGGATTTCCAGTTTTCCCAGCACCATTTGTTGAAGAGGCTATCATTTGTGGTTTTTTTTTTTTTGTTTGTTTGTTTGTTTGGTTTTTTTTTGTTGTTGTTCTAATTAGTTACAAATGACAGTGAATGTTTTTGGTGACTTTGTATAGTATGAAATAACTGTGTTTATATGGGTTTGTCATTAGACAAACAAAAGAAATTAAAGGGATACAAATAGGAAAAGAAGAACTCAAATTAGCACTATTTGCTGATGACATGATTCTATATTTAGAAGATCCAAAAAATTGCAACAGAAAACTTTTAGAACTCATAAATGGATTCAGCAAAGTAGCAGGCTATAAAATCAATAATTGTAAATCAAATGCATTTCTATACATCAGTGATGAATCCACTGAAAGAGAAATTAGGAAAACTCCAGTCACATAAGCCTCAAAAAAAAAAAAAATACTTGGGAAATAAATCTAACAAAAAAGAGGTGAAAGACCTCTACAAGGAAAACTACAGAAAACTTAAGAAAGAAATTGAAGAAGACCTTGGAAGATGGAAAGATCTCCCATGTTCTTGGATAGGCAGAATTAATATTGTCAAAATGCCATACTACCAAAAGTGTTATACAGATTTAATGCAATTCCAAGGACAGTCTTCATAGTACTAGAAAAAGCAATCATGAAATTCATTTAGCAAAATAAGAAACCCAGAATAGCCAAAGCAATCCTCAGCAAGAAGAATAAAGCAGGAGGCATCACAATACCAGGTCTTAAACTATACTACAGAACAATAGTAACAAAGACAGCATGATATTGGCACCAAAATAAACACATAAACCAATGGCACAGAATAGAAGACACAGAGACAAATCATCCTATGGTTTTTAAAAAATACTTTGTAGCACAAAAATTAAAAACTCATGCAGTAAAATGATAAATTAAAAGTACAGGTTATAGGGGTGGGGAGCTGTGCCTGGTCTTCACTCTGACTTGGATTCTGCCACCAAAAATCCACCATGAATTTCTCCTTGTCTCATTATACAACTATTGCTTTTTTCCAATCAAATCTCTAATCCTGTCAGTCACCTGTGACATTTGGAGCGTGAAGTACACCTGGACATGGGGTAGGACTTTATGATATGAAATGTGTTTTCCATGAATGGTAGTGACTACCTTAGCTCATCAGAGAACTGGAAACATACAGTTTGACAGTGTATTTAAAATAAGGCCCAACATCTGACCCTTCTAAATCACACATGCTTGAATGAGATACAAGAACAAAGAAAGTAACTGAAGTAGCTCACCAAGACAAAGTAAGGCACCATCAAACTGGAAGAAATGAGGAAGTCCATTTGGGGTTGATTATTTCCCAGTAGTTTCATTCTAGAATAGTATAGGGGCCACTGAAAAACCCTTTCACCTCCCTGGTTTAGATTCTGCAGCCCACTCTGGCCAGGAAGATGGAGTGAGATGGGACACCGTGTGCAAATTTGCTGAGTCAAAACCTGGAAAAGTGGCCTGCCTACAAGAACCATCACATCGTTAGTATCTCGAACTTCAAACTCAAGAGGGCTAGAAAGTTAACCCATGGTGGCCCTGTCCCTTTTATTCGCCCTTCCCCCTTTTTAGTATCACACTGACCTATTTTAAAAATCATCTACAAATGCCTGGGCAACTCAATTGCTCCAGACAGGAAAAACCTGCTGGGGGAAAATAAAATAGTATAGTAGGCCCAGGGGTAGGGATTTGTGTGACCTTAAGATAATAATAAAAGCAAGCTAACAGTCTGACAAGTGTACGGGGAAATCATCATGACAGTATTGAGACTATTGTGGTATTTTTTTTTAAAGAAGTATTCAGCTGTCTTAAACACCAAGATATGGTCTGACGTAAAGCCAGGTGCCTATCGTCAGCAGCATCCACTTGGGTATTCTGAAAATAATACTGAGACATCGGATCTCTGGTTGCATGGAATGGCAATGCTAGTCCTTCCTTTCTCCAAATGAAAGGTTCTCAGATCTCTACCAGATCCAGCCACTGGAAGGAGGAGAACCAGCCCAGGTCCTGGCGTGGACAGCCTGAAGGAAGGAATGACCTTTGTTCCCAACTTTGCTCTGCTTTGAATTTTCTGTGAAATCTTGAACAAGTCATTTCATCTTTGGGGGCCTCAAAATAAGAGGGTCAGCAAGATGATATCTGAATTTCCTTCTAGCTTGAACGTTTTCTGGTTCTAATCTGAATCAAAATCCTGAGAAGTTGAAAGTCAGTGAGCAATACTTTCCACACACAGAGACGCTCACCGATTCCACTCCGCAGTCTTGGGGCCAGCTGGGCACCCTCCCCTCTTCCTTTCAGGCCTTCTCTCCCTCGCTGTGGTTCCCCACAGCCCAGGCACCCAGCATCCTCCTGCTGCCAGAGACCCCACAGTGCCCCCACCTGGAGTCAGACAAGTAAATAAAGACTTAGAAATAATAACCTACCACCTTTTCAACCCCCTTCACTATACCCAAAATAATGCCTCATTCATCACTGTTTTTTAGTAAGAGTTAGCTATGTAAATTTGTTGGACTATTAATAATGTTCATACTTGCTTCATATTTTAGACTCTACAAAGTACATCACACATGCCATTCTATTCTTACATAAGCCCTCTAAAATTGCTTATTAATAAACTTATCTAATAGGTGAGGAAACTGAGGTGCAGGGAGATAGGGACTTACCTAAAGTCACCCTGGAAAATTGCCAGGTGGAGACCTGAATCCAGAGCTCTTAACATTAAATCCTGCTTTACTCCTGATTATAGAATTCCAGCTGCATCTGTCCATCAATGGACAATAACTGTTATTCATAGAGTTCTAAATGGTCCCCCAAGTTTAGGGCCACCCCAGCATACTGGTCTTCTGACCACCACCCCAGCCCCTTCCCACATTGCCCTGGTGCCTAGACTCCATCTTGCCAATAGAAATGAGGACTTTCCCTTGGGCCCAGCCAAAGGCATTGGAGAAAGAGATGGGTGTTTCTTTTCAGAAGATATGGAATGAGATTTTAACTCTTCTGATGTAGTCTTCACTACTTCTGCCCATCCGGCAAATGAGGTGAGAGCGGTGCTGGTGGATAAGATATGAGGCACTGAGAGAGTGCCACCAAGTCTGCTCAGCTCACGCTCTGTAGGACTGTATTTGAAGTGGAGGAAGAAGGCATAAACCACCAGCCAGGTAGGGAGATTCTACTGCCCCACATCAAAAACCTGCAGGTGGAGATCTCAGCCTGGAAAGCATCTTCCTCCAGAGTGCCATCAAGGACCCTGTAAGAGAGATCTTCAGCGGGACGCAATGATGCACGCCTGTAATCCCAGTGGCTCGGGAGGCTGAGATAGGAGCCTCATGAGTTCAAAACCAGCCTCAGCAACTTAGCAAGGCCTTAAGCAAGTTGGCAAGACCCTGTCTCTAAATAAAATATATTTTTTTTAAAAAGGGCTGGGAATGTTGCTCAGTAGTTAAGTGCACCTGGATTCAGTTCCCAGTATCAAAAAGAGAGAGAGAGAGAGAGAGAAAGAGAGAGAGAGAGAGAGAGATCTTCAGCCAGGCACAGTGGTGGGCACACACTTGTAATCCCAGTGGCTCAGGAGACTGAAGCAGGAGGATCACAAGTTTAAAGCCAGCCTCGGCAACTTAGCCAGGCCCTGTCTCAAAATAAAAATAAATAAATAAGGCTGGGAGTGTGGCTCAGTAATTAGGAACTCCTAGGTTCAATCCCTGGTACCAAAAAGCGGAGAGAGAGAGAGAGAGAGAGAGAGAGAGAGAGAGAGAGAGAGATATCTTCAGCTTTAATCCCCTACCAGACCCAGAAATGCCAGAATCCATTCAGGACAACCCAACTGAGGAAGGTCTTCCCTTCACTCCTGTCCTCCTCACCTCCCCCAGCCTGGGGGAGAAGACTGGGATGGAAGCCATGATTAGCCCACTGTAAAAGAAGACAGAAGCGTGGGAGACTAAGAGGACGGAGAGGCGGACAGTTTCTCTCTCCCACCCACGCAGCCAGGGCAGCTCATCTGGACCAGACAGGGGAGAACATTTACTTACAGTGAACCTGATTATTCCGGGGAACTAGACACATGTGGCTGAAATGAACCTTGAGGGAGGAGCTGAAGGACATTTTTCATGCTGCCAGAAAAGACATGGGACCTTTGAGATTTTAGGCAAAGTTTGAAAGAGTTGGGCCCCTGGAGAGAGTGGGAATAAATAGTACAGGTGCTGTGTTTTGTTTTGCCCTAGGAATTTCTCTTGATCTCTCACACACACGTGTATTGTGGCCAAGACCATGTTGCTCTTGGTATCACAGCATTTGTGAGCGATTTCTTGTGCAGAGGGGACAGTCCCTTCCTTATTCACCCCTTCACCCTTGCAGATGCTCTGCAATAAAATGTTGACTGAATGGTGAAGGAACTGGACTATGGGTGGGCTCCTTGCTGTCCAGGTCTTGCTGTCCAGGTGTGGGGCAGGTGTGGGCACAGCCCTGGAGGTAAGTGCTTTGTCCAGTAGGTACCATGGTAAATGGCTGAATTTTGATATCAGATTCTCATATTCATATTCTCTCTCTCTCTCTCTGTCTCTCTCTCTCTCTCTCTCTCAGAATTTTAGGCATAGATAGCACCCAGTTGACCAACAGAGAATGCATCAGGCAGAAGCCACCAGAAAGGAAGAAAGATGAATAACAAGCCAAGAGGTAGGGAGCAGTGACAGAGGGTAGTCCTGTCACCATAAGGTGAACCACTCAGGTTGGACCAAGAACCAGCCACTTTTGGAGAACCTAGAGTTACCCCAACATCCTAGAGTCACTGGGGAGGGGGGGTTCTCCAAGCTGCTGGGGCATTTGTAGCTCAAATCCATCCTGTGTCAGTCCTCTAAGTCACCAAACACACCCTGACGCACTCAGGAGCCATCCCAACTGGGTGGGAACTGTCCCCAACCAGAAGGCAGGCCAGGGAGGGAAGCCCCTGAAGGCGCCTGTTCCCCCCATGGCATCTGTGCATCTCCATGAGGGTTAGCAAGGAGGTGGGAGTCCTAACTGCATGCTGAGCAAGCCCTGAGGTGTACCTTTAGGGTTCTAGGGTGTGTGTGTGTGTGTGTGTGTGTGTGTGTGTGTGTGTGTGTGTGTAGGAGAGAGACTCGTTGAACTATTACAAAACGCAGCACAAGCTCTTACTGTCAGACTGGCTGACTCATTTTTCCCTACATGATGTATATTCTTGTCCCACAACTTTTACTCATTCTCTCCTGCCAGCTGGAAAGGTCCCGCACAACCGATAAACAACCCCAAAGTCAACCCACTCCCAAGGCCCAGATGAAGGTTTACCCTCCTACACAAGGACTCTTGCTGACTTTGCCAAGGGATTACAGTCAGGGATGCTTCTCTCTTCCATTTGTCCTTTAAAATGACAATATTTGACCAGTCGTGGTGACACACACCTGTAATCCCAGCAGCTCAGAAGGCTGAGACAGGAGAATCTCAGGTTTGAAACCAGCCACAACAACCTAGTGAGGCCCTAAACAAACTAGTGAGACACTATCTCAAAAAAAAATTTTTTTTAAAGGGCTCCAGATGTGGCTCAGTGCCATATAGTGACATTAAAGCCTGTGCCAAGAGTCTGGTGTCACATTTTAAGAGTGATCTCAAACAACTGGAAGATAAAGGAAGAACAAATTATGCCACATCAGTCAAAAGAACTGAAGACATTTGACTTAGAAAAAAGAAGACATCACAAAGAAGGGGAAAAACCCTATGGTTACCATGGTCAAATAATCAAGGTCATTGCTTTGTGAAAGAGGGATTCTAGTTGCTTCAGTTAGCTTGAAGTTAGGGAAAACTACACTGGCACAAGTAAAAATTCAACTCTAAGTAATAAAGACGTGTGAATTGTATGTTCATTAAAACAGAGAGATTCTTCTAGCTCTTATGTGTCCAAGGGAATAAAGAAGGTCAGTGCATTGGTGGTAGGCTCACTGACAAGTTTTTCATCCATTTCCTTTCCAACCCCACTTAATTTTTTAAGAAAGATACATTATTTAAAAGGACAAAGAGAACAAGAAAGGAAACAAGAGAGATAAAATAAGGTTAATAACATTTTGGAAGCTGGAAAGCAGTTAAAGAAGACATGGCACGTTAGAGAGAGGAATCCGAAGCCTGGGCTCTATATACTCCACAGAATGTCAGAAAGGAACAGAAGTTTGAGCTGTGGAGAAGACCACAGCAGGCCACGGTGTAGGGTCGAGCAGAAGGTGGGCAATCAGGATTCTTGACTCTTTTGGGGCTGCAGTTAGGCCTTCAGATACTCTCCCTTCAGCCAAGGCATTGCTCTGACAGCAGGGACATTCTCTTTGACAAGGCTTCACAGCCAGCAGAAGACCAGAGTAGGGGAGTAGGTAAAAGTCCACCTTGTGAAGATCTGGAATCCAGGGACACTCAGCGGAGGGTGGGCGTAAGGTAGGATTAAATTGTCTACACGTTGAACGGAAGACCTTCTCCTCTAGTCTCTTTCTGTCACATGATTCCCAGGATAATTATTTTCCCTGTGCTAAAAGATTATAAGAGAAAAGTTCTGGTGGACCCAGCCACGTAGGGAATTTCCTGAGAAATGCTGAGTTTCTGTCCCACTAACATATAAGCCCATCCCAAGTGATCAAAATTCCCAATCAGCATTTTAATGTCTCTCTAAAATATAAATGGATAATTAAGAATTGTCAAGCACTTGAAGAAAAATTGCAAACCAAAGGACAGAAGCCAAATAATGAGGGAAAAAAAACTGAGAATAAACAAACACAATGGAGAAAATACATAGAATAGGAGAAAACTGCAAATAATAACAGTAGTAACATTCATTATCTTCCAGGAAAAAAAGGGACTATTATATCCATATCACATTCATAAAAAAAGATCCAATGCTATGAAAATTCAGAGAGCATGCAAAGAAGGAAAAGTATTTCAGAAACTTTAAAAATTTATAAATGAAATTTGAAAACTAAATACTTTGGAAAACTAAGTTAAAGAAACTTCCCCCAAAATAGATTGAACAGAGAGCTAGAAAATGTTAGAAAATTAAGGTTTAATTTCCATATTTCAACACCCAAGTAATACAGTCAATGATAACAAAAAGAGGAAATGAAAAGATCAAAGAAGAAGAGGTCATGAAAGAAATAGTGCAAGAAAAAAATCAAAGACAAAGAGGTCATAAAAGAAATAGTGCAATTAAAGTTCCTAGAACTGAAATACACAGGATTCCAATGTGAACAGATTATTCTGGTACCCAGAATTAATGAAAAGAGCACCCCAGCAAAGCTCATAATAAAAAAATTTCAGAATACTGGTGAAGGAAGAGAGAGAGAAAGAGAGAGAGAGAGAGAGAGAGAGAGAGAGAGAGAGTTTATTTTTAAAACCTCCCATACAGAAGTAGAGACTATCATGCTAAGTGAAATAAGCTAACCTTTAAAACCAAAGACCAAATGTTCTCAAAGAAGTACTCTGGACTAGACAAAGGGGAATGAAGGGAAGGGAGAGGAGATGGGAATAGGAAAGACAGTAGAATGAATTGGACATGACTTTCCTGTCTTCATATATGAACACATGACCCTTGTAATTCCACATCATGCACAACCACAAGAATGGAAAATTGCGTTTCAAGATGGCGGCCTAGAGGGTGGCTGCATTTCATGTTGCTCCAGGACTCAGGAGTCAAAAGAGGAGATATTGAGAGACTTGGGACCAACTCAAAGCAGCCGGGTGAGTCTCTTCCATTGGGGAGGCCTCCCGGATGGGGCGGTAGTCCCGGAACGCAGGGAACTTTGTGAAGTAGAGCTGCCCGGTGAGACGCCCCTCCCCCCGCTGGAGCAGTGAACTTGGACAACTGGGAGCATCAGAGAGGAGGCCGCTCAGCACAGCGCTGGGACTCTGAGCAACCACTGGAGCTCCGGCGGCTGCCCAGGGGAGGAGTGGCGAGGAGAGCTGTTTGGACTCAGAGCGACCACTTCTGAACACTCCTGCCCTGAGGAGGAGGAGGAGGAGTGTGGCCGCTTGGATTCGGAGTAACTACACCAGAGCTACAGGCGGTTGCCAGAGGAGAAGCAGCGCGGCGAACTGTTAGGACTCAGACCACTTCTGAACACCGGGCCTGCCCTGAGGAGTAGGAGGAGGAGGAGGAGGAGGAACGGCGGGTCGTTTGGACTCGCAGTGACTGCATTAGAGCTCCAGGTGGCTGCTTAGAGGAGGCGAGTGGTGAGTTGTTTGGACTTAAAGCGACCACTACTGAACACAGGGGGGCTGCCTGGAGGAGGAGCGTGGTGGGTCGCTTGGTCTCGAGTGGCCGCACCAGAGGTCCGGGCGACTGCCCAGAGGAGGCGTGCAGCGGGTCACATGGATTCAGAGCCACTCAGAGCCGACTGCTCCTGAACACCTGGGGGGTTACCTGGAGGAGGAGGAGGAACAGGGAGGGTCACTTCAACTCGGAGTGATTGCCCAGGGCTACAGGCGGTTGGTGGGAGGAGGAGGCACACAGTGAGTTGCTCGGACTCCTAGTGACCGCACCGGAATACTGGGCAGCTGTCTGGAAGAAGAGGCATGCAGCGGGTCTCTGGGACGCAGAGCGATTATACGGGGCCCCAGGTGGCTGCTCAGAGGAGGGGCCGCATAGCCAGGCGATTAGGTGCAGAGCAGGATCCCAGGACCTAGGAGGCTTCTTGGTGGAAGAGCCGCACAGAGACACGCTTAGGGCGGAGCGAAGGTTCCAGGCCTGCGGGCTGATTCTCTGAGGAGGGGCAGCCTAAGGAGATTCATCTGTGAAGGGTGAGGCTCCCAGGCCCAGGAGGTAGGGCCGGGCCCCTGGGAACTTTACAGAGGAAGGCAGCCCAGCCCAGGCGGTAGCTGTAAAGTGAGGGGAACCTCTAGGAGGGGAACAGACCAGCGAGACCTCCCCACCGGGTGAGTCTTCCCTGCCGGGTGAGGTTTCCCCACAAGGACGGTAAAACCAGAGACACAGGCCCAAACAGGCCTTGCCTCAGCCCGCAGCCTAGTTCCCCTTTGGATGACCATTGGTCAGCAAGTGGAGGCACCTCTGCCCACTAGCAGGGAATATACCCCACCCGAAGGCCACCACTCCTAGAGAGGCAGCTTCTTTGTGGCACACCACATTATCAACTTCCTCCAAGACTTCAGCCTACTGAAGGCTAAGAGGGGATATATATAGAAATCTTCAAGGACATTGTAAGTCAATAGAGGAAATCTGCAATATCTCAATGGTCCACTGATACCTGAATAATATGAGAAAACAAGGAAAGAAAATGCCGCAAACAAATCTAGATGTTACATCAATAAAACCCAATGGCAGCATGGCAGAAGAAATGACAGAAAAGGAGTTCAGAATGTACATAATTAAAATGATCAGAGAAGCAAACGATGAGATGAAAGAGCAAATGCAGGCACTGAATGATGAGATGAAAGAGCAAATGCAGGCACTGAATGCTGAGATGAAAGAGCAAATGCAGGCATTGAATGATCGCACCAATCGACAGTTAAGAGAGCAAATACAGGAAGCAAAAGATCATTTCAATAAAGAGTTAGAGATATTGAAAAAAAAAAAAACAGAAATTCTTGACATGAAGCAAACAATAAACCAAATTAAGAACTCCATAGAAAGCATATCCAGTAGGATAGAACACCTGGAAGACACAACCTCAGACATTGAAGACAAAATATTTAACCTTGAAAACAAAGTTGAACAAACAGAGAAGATGGTAAGAAATCATGAACAGAATCTACAAGAACTATGGGATATCATGAAAAGGCCAAATTTAAGAATTATTGGGATTGAGGAAGGCCTAGAGAAACAAACCAAAGGAATGAACAATCTATTCAATGAAATAATATCAGAAAATTTCCCAAATCTGAAGAATGAAATGGAAAATCAAGTTCAAGAGGCTTATAGGACTCCAAATACACAAAATTACAACAGACCCACACCAAGGCACATTATAATGAAAATACCGAACATACAAAATAAAGACAGAATTTTAAAGGCTGTGAGAGAAAAGAACCAAATTACATACAGGGGGAAACCAATACGGATATCAGCAGATTTTTCAATCCAGACCCTAAAAGCTAGAAGGGCCGGGAACAACATTTTTCAAGCCCTGAAAGAAAATGGATGCCAACCAAGAATCTTATACCCAGCAAACTTACTTTCAAATTTGACGATGAAATAAAATCCTTCCAAGATAAACAAAAGCTAAAAGAATTTACAAAAAGAAAGCCGACATTACAGAACATTCTCAGCAAAATATTCCATGAGGAAGAGATGAAAAACAAAGAAGCAAATCAGCAAAGGGAGGAATTATCCTAAAGGAATTGTCAAATAAAGGAGGAGCCAAGTTGTGTCAAACAAATAAATAAATAAAATTTAAAAATGAACCATATGACCGGGAAACCAAATCATATCTCAATAATAACCCTGAATGTTAATGGCCTGAATTCATCAATCAAAAGACATAGACTGGCAGATTGGATTAAAAAGAAGGATCCAACAATATGTTGCCTACAAGAGACTCACCTCATAGAAAAAGATACCCATAGACTAAAGGTGAAAGGATGGGGAAAAACATACCATGCACATGGACTCAGCAAAAAAGCTGCAGTATCCATCCTCATTTCAGATAATGTGGACTTCAAGCCAAAGTTAGTCAGAAGGGATAAAGAAGGTCATTTCATATTGCTTAAGGGAAGCATAAATCAGCAAGATATAACAATCATAAACATCTATGCCCCAAACAGTGGCTCATCCATGTATGTCAAACAAATCCTTCTCAATTTCAGAAACCAAATAGACCATAACACAATAATACTAGGTGATTTTAACATGCCTCTCTCACCACTGGACAGATCTTCCAGACAAAAATTGAACAAAGAAACCATAGATCTCAATAACACAATCAATAATTTAGACTTAACGGACATTTATAGATTATACCATCCAACCAAGAGTGAATACACTTTCTTCTCAGCAGCACATGGATCCTTCTCTAAAATAGACCATATATTATGCCACAAAGCTAATGTTAGCAAATACAAGAAGATAGAGACACTACCATGTATTCTATCAGATCATAATGGATTGAAGTTAGAAATAAATGAAAGAATAAAACACAGAAACTATTCCAACATTTGGAGATTAAACAATATGCTATTATATGATGAATGGATAACAGAAGATATTAGGAAGGAAATTTAAAAATTCTTAGAGGTAAATGAAAACAAAGAAACATCATATCAAAATCTCTGGGACACTATGAAAGCAGTACTTAGAGGGAAATTTATTTCATGGAGCGCATTTAATAAAAGAAGTAAAACTCAACAAATAAACGACTTAACACTACAGCTCAAAGCCCTAGAAAAAGAAGAACAGACCAGCACCAAAAGTAGTAGAAGACAGGAAATAGTTAAACTCAGAGCTGAAATCAATGAAATTGAAACAAAAGAAACAATACAAAAAATTGACAAAATAAATAGTTGGTTCTTCGAAAAAATAAACAAAATTGATAAACCTTTAGCCACACTAACAAAGAGAAGACGAGAGAAAACCCAAATCACTAAAATTCGGAATGAACAAGGAAATATCACAACAGACAGGATTGAAATACAAAACATAATTAGAAACTATTTTGAAAATCTATACTCCAACAAAATAGAAAATTTCGAAGACATCAACAGGTTTCTAGAGACATATGAATTGCCTAAACTGAACGAGGAGGACATACACAATCTAAATAGACCAATTTCAAGTACTGAACTAGAAGAAGTCATCAAAAGCCTACCAACAAAGAAAAGTCTGGGACCAGATGGGTTCTCAGCCGAGTTCTACAAAACCTTTAAAGAAGAGCTCATTCCAGTACTTCTCAAAGTATTCCATAAAATAGAAGAGGAGGGAACCCTCCTAAACTCATTCTATGAAGCCAATATCACACTGATACCTAAACCAGACAGAGACTCATCAAGGAAAGAAAATTTCAGACCAATATCCTCAATGAACATCGACGCAAAAATTCTCAACAAAATTTTAACAAATCACATACAAAAACATATTAAAAAGATAGTGCACCATGATCAAGTGGGTTTCATCCCAGGGATGCAAGGTTGGTTCAACATCTGGAAATCAATAAATGTAATTCGCCATATCAATAGACTTAAAGTCAATAATCACATGATTATTTCAATAGATGCAGAAAAAGCATTTGTTAAAATACAGCACCCCTTCATGCTCAAAACACTAGAAAAAATAGGGATAGTGGGAACATTCCTTAACATGGTAAAGGCCATTTATGCTAAGCCCATGGCTAATATCATTCTAAATGGTGAAAAACTGAAAGCATTCTCCCTAAAAACTGGAACAAGGCAGGGATGCCCTCTTTCACCACTTCTATTCAACATCATTCTTGAGACTCTAGCCAGAGCAATTAGACAAACCAAAGAAATTAAAGGGATACGAATTGGAAAAGAAGAACTCAAACTATCCCTGTTCGCTGATGACATGATATATCATATTATATATTTAGAGGAACCTGGAAATTCCACCAGAAAACTCTTAGAACTCATAAGTGAATTCAGTAAAGTAGCAGGTTACAAGATCAATGCTCATAAATCCAACGCATTTTTATACATAAGTGATGAATCTTCAGAAAGAGAAATTAGGAAAACTATCCCATTCACAATAGCCTCGAAAAAAACAAAATACTTGGGAATCAATCTCACAAAAGAGGTGAAAGACCTCTACAATGAGAACTACAGAACACTAAAGAAAGAAATTAAAGAACACCTTAGAAGATGGAAAGATCTTCCATGTTCTTGGATAGGAAGAATTAATATTGTCAAAATGGCCATACTACCTAAAGTGCTATACAAATTCAATGCAATTCCAATTAAAATCCCAATGACGTACCTTACAGAAATAGAGCAGGCAATTATGAAATTCATCTGGAAGAATAAGAAACCCAGAATAGCTAAAGCAATCCTTAGCAGGAAGAGTGAAACAGGGGGTATTGCAATACCAGATCTTCAACTCTACTACAAAGCAATAGTAACAAAAACGGCATGGTATTGGTACCAAAATAGAAAGGTAGATCAATGGTACAGAATAGAGGACACGGACACAAACCCAAATAAATACAATTTTCTTATACTAGACAAAGGGGCCAAAAATATGCAATGGAGAAAAGATAGCCTCTTCAACAAATGGTGCTGGGAGAATTGGAAATCCATATGCAACAGAATGAAACTAAACCCATATCTCTCACCATGCACAAAACTCAACTCAAAATGGATCAAGGACCTTGGAATCAGACCAGAGACCCTGCAGATTATAGAAGAAAAAGTAGGTCCAGATCTTCAACATGTCGGCTTAGGACCAGACTTCCTTAACAGGGCTCCCATAGCACAAGAAATAAAAGCAAGAATCAATAACTGGGATAGATTCAAACTAAAAAGCTTTCTCTCAGCAAAGGAAACTATCAGCAATGCGAAGAAAGAGCCTACAGAGTGGGAGAATATCTTTGCCAATCATACTTCAGATAGAGCACTAATCTCCAGAATCTATAAAGAACTCAAAAAACTCTACTCTAAGAATACAAATAATCCAGTCGACAAATGGGCTAAGGAAATGAATAGACACTTCACAGAAGAAGATCTACAAGCAATCAACAAACATATGAAAAAATGTTCCACATCTCTAGTAATAAGAGAAATACAAATCAAAACCACCCTAAGATTCCATCTCACCCGATTAGAATGGCGATTATCAAGAATTCGAGCAACAACAGGTGTTGGCGAGGATGTGGGGAGAAAGGTACACTCATACATTGCTGGTGGGGCTGCAAATTAGTGCAGCCACTCTGGAAAGCAGTGTGGAGATTCCTTAGAAAACTTGGAATGGACCCTCCATTTGACCCAGCTATCCCACTCCTTGGCCTATACCCAAAGGACTTAAAATCAGCATACTATAGAGATACAGCCACATCAATGTTCATAGCTGCTCAATTCACAATAGCCAGACTGTGGAACCAACCTAGATGTCCTTCACTTGATGAATGGATGAAGAAACTGTGGTATATATATATATATAATGTGGTATATATATATATATAATGGAATATTACTCAGCCATAAAGAATGATAAAATTATGGCATTTGCAGGCAAATGGATGAAATTGGAGAATATCATGCTAAGTGAGATACGCCAATCTCAAAAAGCCAAAGGACAAATGATATCGCTAATAAGTGGATGATGACATATAATGGGGGGAGGGGAGGGTTAGTGTTAGAGTTAGAGTTAAGGTTAGGGAGGGGGGCAAGTATGGAGGAAGGAAGGACTGTATAGAGGGAAAAGAGGGGTGGGAGGGGTGGGGGAAAGGGAAAAAATAACAGAATTAATCAAACAACATTACTGTATGTAAATTTATGATTACACAAATGGTATGCCTTTACACCATGTACAGAGAAACAACATGTATCCCATTTGTTTACAATAAAAAAATACATAAATAAATAAATAAAATAAAAATAAAAAGTAAAAAAAAATGGAAAATTATGCTCTATGTATGATTGTCAAATATGTACATATGATATGTCAAAATGCATTGTACTGTCATGTATAACTAAAAAAAAAAAATTTAATCCCATAGTGAACAGGAAGCCATCACAGTGAATAAGGGATCAGAATGTATCAGATGACTTATTCTTTATAACATCAAAAACTATAAGACAATGGAACAATGCCTTCAAAACTCTAAGAGAAAATGAATTTGAATATAACCCTTTATATTCATGAGTTAGGATATAATAAAGACAATTTTGGACAAGCAAGTTGTCAAAACACTTGTCTCCCAAACACCCTTTATCATGAGAATATATTTCACCAAAAAAGCTGGGAAGCAGAAAGGCATTCTGCCAGGGCAGAACTTGAGCAAGAAACACAAAGACACAGGGACCTGGAAACAGGATCCCACTGAAAAGTGAAAGAAGCACAGGAAGTTTGCAGGATGATCAAGAGAAATTGTGAGTGGTGTAGTAGTAAGCCTTCAAAGGAACCCGTCCAGACCACAGGCCGATGGGGGCTACCAGAAGGTTCTCCTGAGAAGGAAAGAACAAATGTACAAATTGTAACATCTGGTGTGTTTAAGTGTATCAAGAAGAAATTTCAGTTCTGTCAGAGAAGTGAGGACAAATGATACACAGAAACCCAAGCATATTAATCAGTGAGGTACTTTTTAATTATAAATACAATAAAAATCTGTTCAAAATGCAAAGGTGATCATAATACATCAAACAGATCCACTGGGAATAATATTCACATGACAACAATTATGTAAATGCAAAATTAATGAAACCAAGAGTCATAGTCTAATTGAGAGAAGAGAGGGGAAGTGGGGAGGGGCTTACGTGTACTGGGGAGTAGGTAAAGTAGACCCACATCTTGCTCATCAGGAATCTAAAAGCTGATCTCAAAATTGAAAAAGCAAGAAAGAGTAGTTTGTGAAATCTATTTGTGAGACATTAAAGAGAAATAGCTAAGGAGTTTTAAATTATGTGCATTTATTACTTTAAACAGGTATCTAACATACAGATGCATGCACACATACATATGTGTAGACATATATTGATTGGCAGGTTAGATAATAGATATAAAGATAAATAGAGAGAGAGAGAAATAATACAGGCTAGGTAAATAGAAAGTAGAAGATAGATATGACAGATTGGATGGATGGATGGATGGATGGATGGATGGATGGATGGATGGATGGATGGACTGAGCCTAAGCCAAGCACCAAAGTGAGTAATAAGACAAGCATTGATGCATCAAGAGACTCTGGGTATCCACCCTAGAATCAGGTGAATTGCATGCATTCTAAACATTACGACAATCACTTAATCACCTCCACTCAGATCTTGGATTATCCAAATAAAATCCACAGGGAAGAGAATTTATCTGCAGGTGCTCATAATAATCACCACACAGTTGCTGTTTTCTGTATTTTGTTCTAGTTTGGTTTTTTCCAGTGCTGCAAGTTTTGAGAAGCTTTGGATGTCCAACCAAAAATAGATATCTGAAAAACAAATGGAAACTCTAAGTTCCCCGAAGCCTACTCAAAGAGGCCTACTCAATTTCAGTCAGTATTTCAAAACACTAGCAGATGACATCCATCCGACAGAAACTGGAAGCTACTCCATTTTGAACTGCCTCAGCCTCCTCAGCCTCCTCCCTTCTGACCCCTGGGGACAAGACACCCCTCTATTGCCCTGAAAGTTGAACTTTTAAGGGTTTCCTCTGTGATGCTATCTGTTATATGGTAAGATGGAGACCTCTAGTGTCCCAAAATTGTATTCCCTACAAGAAGGAATTACATGAGTTGTCATGAATGATGGTGAATTTATCAAGAGGGAAGAAAGTTGATTCTGCTAGCTGAGTCCGATTCTAAAGTGCCCAGACCTCCGAGGGTATCTGGGATGTGTGTGTTTTGCACACATTGTATGTCTGGTCAACCATATCAGGAATTCAGATTGCTACATCATGGTGAATATTTGACTCCCACCCAAGACTTACTTACCAAATAGTCTATAAACTGATCCTGCTTCTCATCACAGGGGGGTCACTGAGATCCTTTCAGACCTGGTGTTTCAAGAGCAATTATTTCACTTATTTTTTTCAAAAGAGAAAAACATTGGAATTAATTACCAGCAGCAAAGCTCCATCTATAGCTTGGCCCAGCCAATCCCAGAATAATACATAGAAACATACAGGTTCAGGGTGCTCCACATAAAGGGAATTTCATGAGTGGCAGAAAGCCAGATTGTGACCACTGATATGTGGTGTGATCTGTTACGTTGCCCTCACCATGAATTTGTCCTCACATCTCTCCTTCTCAACCTATATCAGAATGCTCCTAACCTGGAGTTCACAAATGAACTGAAATTTCCTGCAGATTTTGCGTGGATGTGTGTGTATGTATTTTGTTGGGCTTAAGATTTTTTTCCCTAGGTTTAAGAAATTCATCCAGGCCTGATGGTGCCTACCCATAATCCCAGTGATTCAGGAAGCTGAGGCAGAGGGATCACACGTTCAAGGCCAACCTGGGCAACTTAGCTAGACCCTGTCTCAAAATAAAAAATAAAAAGGGGTGGGGATGTAGCTCACTGGTAAAGTGCCCTTGTTTTCAAAGAGCGAAAAAGAGAGAAAGAAAGAGAGGGAGGGAGGAGAAAGGAAAGGAGGGGGACGAAGGAAGGAAAAAATCCAATTATGATTGGTCGTGAATAGTTTTCTTCATTTTTCTTGTGCTTTGTGCCCATTGTGCTCCTTGGATCCATGGGTCTAAAGTTTTCTTTATATTTAGAAAGTCAGGGGCCATTATTTCTTTAACCCATTATCGGTCCCTCCCCCTTTGATCTCCAGTTGCGTATGTTTGAGGTCAGCCCAGGATTCACAGATGTTTGGAGGGTTCTTGTTACCTCCTTTTCTTGTTCTTTTCCTTCCTCGCTTTTGTCTTGGGGTTTTGCTTTGGACAGTCCCCATTGTTAAGTTGTAGGGGTAGGGATCTTTTCTCCTGCAATATCTAATCTGCTCTTCATCCCAGCAGTGTATAGTTCAACTCAGAAGTTAGTTTTCACCTCTAGAAGTTCAGTGTTAAAGTATGTTTCACATCTATGTTCACATGGTCAATCTTTCTTCTAGCCCTTTGAATCCATGGAATGCAGTTACAATAATATATTTCATGTCCTTGTCTATTAATTTCTGTGTCATTTTGGGTTCAGTTTGATGAATTCATTTTTTTCCTCCTTACTAGGGAATTCAAGTTCCTTTTTCTTTGTATGCCTGATAATGTTTGCTTTTTTTTTTTTTAAGTTGTTGATGGACACAATACCTTTATTTTATTTTTATGTGGTGCTGAGGATCGAACCCAGTGCCTCACATGTGCTAAGCAAGTGCTCCACCACTGAGCCACAACCCCAGCCCCCCTCCCCCGCTAATGTTTTATTGGATGTCAGACATTATCGATTTTCCTTTGTTAGGTACTTGACAATTTTTTCTTTGTTAGGTACATTTCATATTCTTAAAAGTACAAAATGAGCTTTATTCTGTGCTATGGTAAAATTTCTTGGACACTGGTTCTTTCAGATCTTGCTTTAAGCTTCGTTGGACAGGACCAGAGAAGTCTAGCCTAAGGGAAAGTCTTCCCCACTACTCAGGATCCTCTGCAGACCTCGGAAGCTCTTTCTCTGTGCTACCCTCTCCTTCTGGCACACTCCTGTGAACTCTGGCCACCCTGGATGCTCTTGATCGCCACCTCCACCTCCTCAACTCAGGGAGGTTTTGGGGCTCCCTCTCCACTTGCCATGACCTCCAAACTGTCTCCAGACAAAGCAGTGCCATCTGGGGCTCCCCTCATCTGCTTCTCCTCACATGCGGATCCCTGAGATCCTTTCCTACCCGGTGTCCAGTGTTTCAAGAGCAGTTATTTCGTTTATTTTGTTGGTTTTGAGTTGCTTCTGGGAGGAAGGCAAATCTAGTCCCTCCTTCTTAGCCGGATGTGGAAGGCTTAAATATTTCTACTATACTTTCATTTAGATATTAAATCCAGGGCTTCCTAATGTGTGGAGGGGGTCGTCGTTTTCATCTTCTCATGTCTGAATCTACCTGAGGATTAAAAATATTGTGTTAGCCACATCTGTAATCCCAGCAGCTCTGGAGGCTGAGGCAGGAGGATTGGATGTTCAAAGCCAGCCTCGGCAAAAAGCGAGGTGCTAAGCAACTCAGTGAGACCCTGTCTCTAAATAAGATACAAAATAGGGCGGAGGATGTGGCTCAGTGGTTAAGTGCCCCTGAGTTCAATTCCTGGTACCAAAAAAAAAAAAAAAAAAAAAACAACACTGAAGAATGGACCACTACAGAAGGACAGGCAGATTTCAGGACAGTGACTTATTGATGACACTAATAAGAAGTTTTAATATTTATATTTCCTTTGTTTTTTAAAGTAAGTCTAGACTTTTTAGAGTGTATGAAACACATAAAATTTTTGTAACCTTTTTACGGGAAACTAGGATACCTGAATTAGCTCAGTAATAACTGTGGAAAACAGTGACCAACTCCAGAATTCTGACAAAACCAGGTTATGCTTACCTACATTGTTAAGAGACCCATAACTTCAGTCACTTTTAACTCATTTACCTTATACCAGTGTGCAGAGTTCACTGGTCAGGATGCATTGAACCAATCAATTGGGAATTTTTAAAATACGGAGGCATCTGGCCTTATCGATTTTTCCAGTAGATAACCTAGTGACTCAGTGCTGCTTACTGAATGGATACTTGGTCCCTTCCCCACTGATTTAAAATTGTGTCTTTGTCACATATTTTATCACACGTATCTTTAAGTATTATCCATTATGATTGTTTGGCTATTTATTCTGCAGTGTTTCTCAACAGGAACCACTGGCATTTCAGAAAGAATCATTCCTTGGTGGGTGGGATGCTCAACTCATTGTAAGACACTTTGCTTCCCTGGTTCCCAAGCACCAAACACCACTACTGCTCACTACCACCACCCCAGGTCATCTTCTCCCCCAGGGCCATTTTAAAAACCAAAATGTCCCTATACATTTCTGAACACCACTGCTACAAAAAGCCCTGGGCTGTGAGGATGTTTGGGGTCAACCTTGGCAGCTGCTGACCTAGAAATGAAACTCCATGCTCTGCCCTAAATTTTCTACTGGGAAGCAGCAGTCATTAAAGTATTTTCTCATCAGCTTCACTCAGTCAGTGTGACGACCGTCCCAAACTGCAAACCAGCTATGATCACCACTTACCTGCAATTCAAACTCAGGGGCTTTGTTTACTTAATCTAAGGATTAATGTCCTTTAAAAGCACATATCCTGCCAAAGAGGTAACACTTGACATGATCCCATAAATGTCCCTTAAGTAGAACAAATTGCAAATCATCTCAAAAATCAACCAAGAGATCATCAGTGCAAAGTGGAAAACAAGAAAGGACTGAGAACACCTGGCAAGTAACACAGCAGCTCATCCAGTGAAACCAGACACTTCCTGTCAGTGATAAGTAATGGCTATTGATTGCAGCGGCAAGTACATAAAGACATCTGCTGAGCCACGAGTACACAAGACCTGTTAAAGGGCTGGCTTACACCCTGTCCTGCAGCCTTTCCCATGGTTTATGAGTTTCTGCCAGAGTTCTTCTAATAGAGGTCAGTGCAAAGTGAGACAAGGCCTGTTAAATCTTGTAGTTCTCATGGTGTAATGGTTAATTTAAATTGTCAACTCGACTGGATTAAAAGATGCCAACGATTAAGAGGCCTCTGAGTGTGTCCATGAGGGTGTGTCTAGGAATAATTGGCATGTGGGATAGTGAACTCAAGTGGAGACCCTCCCTAAGCGTGGGCAGCACCGCCCAATAGGATGGTAGCTTGGATGGAAAAAAAGCTGGAAGAACAAGGAAGCAGCTGCAGATGCAAGCTTGGCTCTTCTTGAACAGGTTTGTGATTGCTTCTGCAATCGTCTGAGGATATCGGACTCTTGCTTCTTTTCTCTTCCAAAGTGGACTCTGCCAGTGATTCTCCATGCAGTTTCCAGAAGCCTTGGTCTTGGACTAGGGTAGCACTGTTGATCCTTCTTGTTCTGGGGCTTCCGCCTCTTGGACTGCACAGCTGTCCAGCTGCAGACGGCCATTGTAGACAATCCAGCTTCTGGTCGTGTAAGCCAATCTGAAAAACTCCCTTTTTATAATCATACTTCCTGTCAATTCTCTTCCTCTAGAGAACCCTGGCTAATACACATGGCATAAACCAGCTTTCGAACTAACTTTTCCACGTTACATGAACTACACTTTTGTCACGTGAGAAACTACATGCACCAAGGGGCTTAATCTTGGTAGACTACCTTTAATTCTAGCTGTTGTTCCCCTTCCATGGAAATGACATCTTTCTAGTATTTCAACATTGATACTAAAATATCTCCTCCAAGCCATAATATGCCTTTCTGTAGAGTTACTCTCATTTAACCTAAATGGAAGATGGTATATTACTGTTATCAAAATGTATGTTTGAAAGTTATTTCAGGAATAGCTGAAGTGAAATTCCAGTTAGAAATTCAAGAAAGCATATATAAAATGAAAAACAAAGAATATTTCAACTTGTAGGAGAGAAGCATTGAAAAGTGAAAAGCACCCAGAAAAACCACTCTGGACATGGGAACTCACCCAAGAGATTTTATTAGGCAGACGAAGAGTGTCTGCCCTGAGAAGGGAGAGAGAGAGAGAGAGAGAGAAAGAGAGAGAGAGAGAGAGAGAGAGAGAGAGAGAGAGAGAGAGATTGAGAGAGAATGAACATGGGAGGGCAGCTTCTCTTAAGTAGTTGAATTTCCGGGGCTAACAACCATCAGGCCAATGGCTGGCTAGGATCGCAGACTGACAACTGGGTTGTAAGATGGGAGAATAGCTGCAACGAAGGGGTCAGGGTGCTATTATCCGTGCTTGCCTTCCCTGGCTGGCCTGTCCTGGATTAGCTCTTTCTTCCACCGTCCTCTTTGGGCCAGTAAATACCAGATAATGAGAAATGTCCTCGGCCATGTGAACTTTCATAGGAAACTTCCTTTTATCTTTCTTCATCACTAGGAAAATGAAAATCCCAATGAAATATCACAGGCATCCATGAAACAGAAAAACAGGGAGTAAGACAAGGAAGTGGACTTCACAAACCAGCTGCTGATAAAAGTATAAATCGGAACAATCACTTTGTAAAACCGGCAGGGACTAGTAAAGTGGAACCTGAACATATCCTACAACTCCACCCTTTCACTTGTGGGGAAATACTAGTTCAACTTATTATCCGGAGGCACGTCTAATAGTGTTCTGATAGCAAGAGTCCATGAAGGGTTCAAAAGCCCATACGCATTTGAATGTGGATAAACAGCATCACCTAATGAATTAATAGACAACAGCTACTACCATCTCCAAAAGGAGGACAACCGGGTTTTGTCTCACAGGAAAAAATGTAGGATACCGTATATAAAATAGTCTTGCAAAAAAATTAAAAATAAAAATCCATCAAGTCTGAGTTTGTACAAATTTCTACATATAAGAAATAATATATAAAAAATGCAAAACACAGAATAATGTGTCAAAGTTCACCCTGGAGATATAAACAGCAGAACTCAGACTGGGCAATTCTATAGAACACATGTTTTCTTCAGTAAATTGATCGTAAGGAAAGTGGAAAGAAATAAAGCAGTAAGTTCATGAACCTGAAAGATGTATCAATTAATCACAGCATTTAGACAGTATCCGGATCCTGATTCCAAAATCTATTTAAAATATATAAATAAATATGACATGAAACCATTGGATATTGGAACACTGACAGATGATTTGATGCTATTTAGTGTTAATTCTCTTGATGTGATAATGGTATTATGTTCACATTTTAAAAAAAAAACACCTTGTGAAAGAAGTTCAGTGACACATATATCATTTTGTATTTATCTGGAAATACATAGAAGGTTTTCACAGACGGAACGATGTGACGTGGGGTTTGCTTCAAAGCAGACTGGATAGGGTGGCCATATGGGCCAAACAAGGGATCGTGCCGAATGATTTGTCAAGGAGAGAGGGGGAGGGGGCAACAACAGCAAAGAAAATCTGTGAGATGGGTGATCAGGGGAAGTTGCTCCAAGGAAGTGATGTTCAGACAGACATCACCAGAGGGAAGAGAGGTGGGTCGCTGACCTGGATAACAGGTAGGTGAAGAGTCGCTACACTAGTCTCGTCTGTTTGTGGTTGAATTTCTTCAGAGTGAAAGTTGCCAAAATAGATGATTATGTCTAATATATTTAATCAGCAAAATATAAATCCAGTCGTTCAAACGAATGATGTATAGTTTACACATCAATATGCTCGAATCTCAAAGACAAAGTCGAGTACCAGAACGGTCAGAGGTGAAGAGATACACTTGGATTCCACATGTGTAAAGTTCATAAAAGTTTTTAAAAAACAAAAATTTATTTTAAAAACTAAAAGATCTAAAGTAAGATTGAACAGATAGTGTGACCTTTGGAGAGGGCATGGGATGAAGTTGGGGAGGAACTGGGGGACTTGGGACTTGGAATGTGCTTACATTCCTCTTATTGGCCTTTTTTGGGGGTTTTGTTTTTGTTTTTGTACTAGGGATTAAACTCAGGGGCACTCGACTACTATGTCACATCCCCAGCCCTCTTTTGCATTTTATTTAGAGGCAGGTCTCACTGAGTTACTTAGCATCTCGCTTTTGCTGAGGCTGGCTTTGTACTCGCGATCCTCCTGCCTCAGCCTCCTGAGCCACTGGGATTACAGGCATGTGCCACCATGACTGGCTCAATTTTTAATTATTCCTTAAACTGCACATCTGCCTTTTCCTATACTTTTTGATATACATATATCATTTTATATATATATATATATATATATATATATATATATATTTCCAAAAATACTTAAGGAAGTCACCACCAACACAACACCAAGGCTATGAACCAAACACCATGGGTTTCCTGGGAACAAGTTGTGAGGTTTGCTTAATGTAAATCAGCCTCCTAAAGACAAGCATCCTTTTATTTCTTTGCAACATTTTACTATTTATATCTTAGGAACAATCTTCATGGAATGAGTCACTATAGAAAACAGACTGTTATTGATTCCTAAGAGTCAATTTTTCAAGTGCCAGAAGGAATTGTAATTGTTTTTGACAGAAATATCTGTAAGTGGTTTTGTGCAGTTAACATTACATTTGTCTTCCAGATTCAGGATAAGTATCAATTAGGACGCCTTCAAGGGAACTATAAGTTAGATTTACACTGAGGATCATGGACTGAAAACTCCATTACTACCTTCAAGGTAGTCCTCAAATTCATTTAAAGAGAGAAAAGAAATCCCTTATTTATGTGTGAAATTTTGAATATTAATTTATTCAACAAAAACATACTGAGTGCCATGGTGGAAAATTGCCCATCCGTTCTTCAATATCTTTCTCTTTCTTATTCCTGGGCACACAGCAAGGCTATATTCTGTAGTCTCCCTCTCAGTAAGGTGACTCCATGTGCCCAAAGTCTAGCCAACCAAATGTTAAGAGAAAATAAGGTAAGTTACTTCCAGGCCTGACCCAACAAAGCACCCAGTAGGTCTTCATCTGTCTGTCTGTCTGTCTCGCTCTCTCTCTCTCCAAACTGGAAATGAACATGAACATCCATGGATACTATGGAAGCCACACATCAACTAGGAAATGACTGTATCAACCTGATTCCCTGGAGAATGTGTAGAGCAGAGCTTTCCACCCATCCAATGATGACTTTCCAATCAAGAACATGCATTTGGGGACTTAATATGAGCAAAAAATAAAGTGCCATTGTGTTGGCTCTGAGTCAGGGTTCTTCTCTTACTATAGCCAGCACTCGGCCGAGACTGAGGCACTATGCTGAAGACAGACCAGAAACACTGTCAACATGAGTCTCTGTCCTCAGGGAGCTTACAGTCCAGTGCAAGTCAGCAAGCAAGTGGACGCATGTTAGTGATCATGTTAAGTGATCTGTTTCAAAGAGGGAGAGGAGAAGGAGTGGATTGGAGGAGAAGACAGAGGAGGGCAACAGCATCAAAGAAAAATTTGTGAGAAAGAATAAAAGACAACAAAATTAGAAAGGTAATCAATGGGGAAATTTTCTAGCAAAAGAAATAGTGAATTTGAAGGTACCAAAGAATGAAAGTGGTTAATACATTTCAGTATCTGAGGAAGGCCAGAATGGATGGAGCTTAGGAGAGAGGGAGAGAGAGAAAGAGAGAGGTAGGGAGGGAAGGAGAAAGATGGAGAGAGAAGGACAGATGATATCATATAAAGGCTTAGAGACTATACAAAACTAATTTTTTCTTATTTCTATGGAAAACTACTAAAGGTTTTAAATATGGGAGTGTGTGTGTGTTTGTGTGTGTGTGTGTGCGCGCACGCATATGCATGTGTGTTCAGATATGTATATCTGAATATTCATTCCATGTGGTATGTTGGAGAATAGTTTTGAGTGGAGAAGAATAAAAGTGGGGGTATCAGTCAGGAAGTTGCTGTAAGAGTCCAGACAAGAGGGAAGACTAGATATATAGATCAAAAGGAGCAAATTTGGATTCGTTGGAGATAGAATCCACAGAATTTGGCTACACATTGCATGTGAAGGTGGAAAGAAGTGTCAAGAATGACTCCCACATTTCTGGCATGAACAACTGTCTGGATAAGTTTACTCAAATAGAGAGCAAAGAGGTAAAGAAAGCTGAGCAAATTCTCCATTTTACACACATCCTGTTCAAGACATCCATGAGATGCAGGTGGTGATGGTCACAGATCATATACGATCCTAGAGAGTAGAAAAAAGATTGGGATTGGAAATCCAAACATTGTAAGCCTTAGCATGTGGTTCATATTCAAAGTCATCAGAAAGCATAACTTTACCTATAGAGAAAGAGAGAAGAGAACCTAAGAGGTAAACACATACACACATTCATACATGCACACAACTAAAAAGGACTAACCAAAGAGGGATGAGGAAAACCTGAAGCATGTAATAGCACCAAAGTGAATAAAGAAAGGAAACTCTCTAGAAAAAGGTGTGCAGATGATTTTCCTTGCTGATGAGAGAGCTCATCATGCTGATGAGAGAGCTAAGAACTGAAAAGTGACTGTTTTATTTAACAGCTTTGAGATTTGGGGGGGTTTTGTTGTTTGGTATGGGGGACTGAACTCAGGGGCACTCAACCACTGAGCCACATCCCCAACCAGCCCTATTTTGTATTTTATTTAGAGACAGGATCTCACTGAGTTGCTTAGCACCTTGCATTCACTGAGCCTGGTTTTGAACTTGCAATCCTCCTGTCTCAGCCTCCCAAGCTGCTAGGGATGTGCCACCACACCCGGATTCTTTGAGGTATTCAGTGACATTTCAGAGCAGTATTCTGGAGCGATGGGGATGGAACCCAGATTGGACTAGGTAAAGAGTTAAAGGGACATAGGAGAATTAAACTTGTCTGGGCAGAAACTTCAAGATGCTTGGGTGTTTCTCTTTGATAAAAATGAAATCTCTGTACAGAGTTTAACATATATATTCCTCACTCTGTTCCTGATGGAAATACCTCCAAGTCATCTGGTAAATTTCTACTTTATTTATTTTCATGACTGCATAACATCCCATGGGTAATGATCATAATATTTCTACCATTCCCTAAGTGGCATTCTGGTTGTTTCCAGGTCTTGGCTGCTACCAACAATGTAGTAATAAAGCAAATAAATATATTTGATTTGACTTTCATGAGACAGATATTCAGGGGAGAAATTGCTGAGTTGCATGTCCGTTGCTACACTGATCACCAAAAGGGTACTTTGCAATTTCGACGGTGGAGATTGAGAGAACGTGTTCCCTCATTTTCCCACAGCAATATGGTTCTTCATTTTCCTCAGTCTGATGGGTATAGCATGGCATCTCATTGCTACTGGTACCGTCTGCTTTCCTCTCATTGCTGGTAAACTGCAACCTCTCCATGTATGTCTTGCCCATTTGGATTTGATCTATGATATTTTTCTATTAGTATCATTGGCCCACTTTTCTGTAGGGTCATGCTGTTTGTTCTGTATTGCTTGGGTGGATTTGTAAGTTTTAGGTTGATTCAAACAAAATTTCAACAAAAGTTTCAACAAAAAAAATTCAAACAAAAGCTTAAATTTTATGCATCGAATATGGCTTTCATCCAAACTCATAAAGTCAAGGTCATGTATTTTCTCTCATATGTGAAAACTAGAAAGGTCAGAGGAGATCTTATGAGAATCAAAGGGAGATCAGTAGAGGAGAGGAAAGGGACCAGGGGAAGGAAGAGGGGAGGGAAAGGAAAATACTGGGGGATGACAATGACCAAACTATATCATTATAATGTGTGCATGTAAGAATCTATGACAACAAACCCACCATTATGTACAACTATAATGTACCAATAAAAAAAGAAAGATAAATATGACTTTGTTCTTTTACAAGCTCTGGGTTTCCAATTTGGGTTAGTAAAACTACAATATACCTACATTCATTTATATGCCTGTTTAGGATTAAATGAGTATAGTAAACATCTAGGAGAATAAAAATTTAATTGTTTACACAGGGAATGAGGAGTCCTAATGCAAAGGGGGAAGGAGAGTCAGAAAATGTAAAGATCTGCACTGAGAAAAAGCATGTTTATGGCCATTTTGATGCATTCGCATATATTTTTCATATGTATACATACATACACATATATGAGAGAGAGCACAAGAAAGAAAAATTAAAAGTAATTATAGCTGAGCACGGTGGTGCACACCTGTATTCCTAGCAGCTCAGGAGGCTGAGGCAGGAGGATTGCAGGTTCCAAACCAGCCTCAGCAACTTATTGAGGCCCTAGTTAACTTAGCAAGACCCTGTCTTCAGAATAAAATATAAAAAGGGCTAAGGATGCAACTCAGTGGTTAAGCACCCCTGGGTTCAATCCTCAGTACCAAAAATAAATACATAAATAAATAAAAATAAAAGTAATTATAAAATCAAGCAAATACAAAAAAGTTCCCAAATGAACATTTTAGGTAGTGCCTTTGTCAGGCAGGTTCTACCAAACTAGAGTAGATCTCAGTTTTTCAGCACATGATGCATTTTTGTCCATAGTGATATTACCTTTGAGTACTTGGTTAAGTTGGTGATGTGCCAAATTTCTCCACTACAAAACTACTTTTTTCTTCATTTTTTATACTTATGTGAGTATTTATTGATGCATATATCTACATCAGGGTAGGCATCTTGAATTCTTATTTTAAGGATTTTGACCCTTTATAGCAGTCTCCCTTATCTGCAAGGGGTTTAGTCCAAGACTCCCACGGGTCCAAGTTGTACCAAACTGGACACTCACTGTGCCTTTCCTGTGCACACACCTATGGCAAAGCTTAATTTATAAATTAGGTACAGTAAGAGATTAACAACGATGACTTACTGTAGAGCTTAGCAACCTCAGCATACAATTTTTTGTTTATCATGTTGAAAACTTTCACTTCTCACTTAAAGGAAATGCTTTATGGTTTCTCTTTGGCATATCTGAGTTGCCGGCATCAATATTCTTGCCCTTTGGAGCCATTTTAAGTAACATAACAGTTACTTGAACACAAGCAATGTGATATTCCGAAAAATTAGGTCTGATAACTAAGATGACTGCCAGGTGACTAATAGGCAGGTAGCACACACAGCATGGATACACTGGACAAAGTGACTAATGGGCAGGTAGTGTACACAGTGTAGATACACTGGACAAAGGATGATTTGTGTCCCTGAGGAACTCAATAGCATAAGATTCTGTCATATTACTCTGGCACACAATTTAAAATGTACGCACTTTTTATTTCTGACTTTCCATTCACTATTTTCAGATCATTGTTTACAACAGGTAACTGAAAATGTAAAAGTACAGGGGAAAAGGGGCTACTGTACTCTATTTATTCGTTTTGGTGTGCAAATTGCCCCAGGCTTGGTCAGCAGAAACTCCTTCTAGCTGACTTCTGCTTTATGCTAACATCGTTCTTTGAGCATTCCTTTATTTGCTAGCAAACAAATTGTTTGTAAATTTTCAACAATTTCATTGTAAACTTTCCCTGTTCTATTCCAGGCATCAGGTATTTCTCCAACAAGCCTTGGTTTGGTTTGGTGGTTTGTTTGGTTTTTTTTTTCTTTTTCTTTTTTTGTTCCCCTCTTTTTTCTTTCTTTTGGGGGTCGAGGGATGGTAAGAGAGAATGGCATTTAGGAATAAAGATTTGGGCATTAGGTGTGTTCATTGCTGCTTTGTGTTAATGCTTTTAGAACTTCTTAGAGGTAGAGTTAGGAAATATATAATATAAATACACATATGTGCAAATACATATTTCAGTATCTACCTGTCTATCTATATCTACATCTATATCTCAAATAACATGAGTTTATAAGTTTATGATAAAACTTCCAATTCCAGCCCAACATCAAGTGTTCATTCTGTCCCTTTCCCTGTCCATGTTTGTAACTACCTTCCCGAGAACAACAATAACAACAACAAATGCCCTGTTATCTACATCACACTTGCCTATTTCAGTCTTGGAATATGCAGAAAGTGATTTTATCCTGTTGCTGTAGCAAAAAGACTACTACCACTGGGTGCCTGTAATCCCAGTGGCTCAGGAGACTGAGGCAGGAGGATCTCAAGTTCAAAGCCAGCCTCAGCAAAAGTGAGGCACTAAACAACCCAGTGAGACCCTGACTCTAAATAAAATACAAAATAGAGCTGGAGATGTGGCTCAATGGTTGAGTGCCCTTGAGTTCAATCCCTAGTACCTACCTTTCCAAAAAAAAAAAAAAAGACTACTACCTATAATTCCTTACTTGTTTGGAGTCCTCTTTGTCTTTAGTCTCAAAGCATATAGTTCATACAATTATTTTTTATTTCATTTTTCAACTGTTCTGAACAAGTACATTTGAAACATAATGGATCTCTTACGTTGACTTTGTTTCCTGCTAATTTACCTATTGGTTCTGATGGAATTTTTTGGCAGATTTCCTAGGGTTTTACATTTAAATGACATATTATGTACTAATGAAAAACAATTATATTATTTTCTTCATAACCTTTAGGTTTTTATTTTCTTTTGCATCCCTGCACACTGGCTAGAACCTCTAGTGGAATGTTGACTAGAAGTGGTAAAAGCAAATTTCCTTTTCTTATTCCCAATTTTGGTGAGAAGAAGTTTAAAATTTTAGCATCAAAATACCCAAACAGCAGAGCAAGGAAGAAAAGTTCTAGAGGAAATCTTCTGGCCAGTACTAGGTAACAACCTATCTAAGTTGGAGCAGGAAAATGGAGGGATGAAAAAGATATGCTTCAAAGGAAGAGGAGGAAGAGGGGGAAGATGGGGAGGAGGGGGAAGGGGAGGAGGAGGAAAAGGAGGCAGAGAAGGAAGAAGAAGAGGAAGAGGAAGAACAAGGAGGAGGAGGAGGAGGAATTATGAACTTCAGGAAAAAACGCAATGAATTTCTTGAATTTTCTGTATTGCACAACTTTCTGTGACAGTGACAAGGTAAAGGATACCTCAGGAGAACAGGTTTACTTTGGCTCACAATCTCCGAGGTTTCAGTCCCTGGTCGCTTGGCCACATGACTTTTGGGCCTGTGGTGAGGCAGTACATCATGGCAGGAGTATGTGGCAGAGAAGCTCTGCTCACTTCCTAGCAGCCAGGAAGCAAAAAAGAAAGAGAAAAGAAGGGGCTGAAGTCCCCATATCCTCTTGAAGGGCACATCCCCGACGACGGGACTTCCTTCCAGTAGGCCCCACTTCCTTAAGGCTCCACCACCTCCCAAATGTGCCACAGGCTGGCAATGTTTCCTTCACACGTGGCCCTTTGCTAGACATTTAAGACATTTAAGATCCACACCTGGCTAAACTATAAGTGATACCTGCCTGGTCAGGGTAATGTGAACCCTGGTTATAGATTTTTGAAGCACTGAGATGTAACTTCAAGGACAAAGGAGGAGACACTGAGGGGTCATGGTTATTTCAAAGCAAAATGTCCAACTCACAGTAAGAAAATGTCATTAAATATTATCAAATATTGGAATATTGAGAAAGAGCAACCACAGCATGCAATTTTCAATGGAAGTTAAAATAGCAAACCCGTGTTAAGTGCTCATCCTGGGCCAACCCTGTGAATTGGGTAAAATCATTATTCTCACTTCACAGACCACGAAGTCCAGAGAAAAGGATTTCAAAACAAGTTAGAGGTAGCCGAGAAGGATGTGACCGGGCAGTCTTCTCCAACAACGTGATCCACTGTGCTGGAAAAATAAGTAAATAAATAAGAATGGATTCAATCAAGGCCTGGGAGCAGCAACTGGGGCTGGGGTTGAGGGAGGAGGAACATTGAGACAGAAAAGTGCTATCATGTTGTAAACGGTTTTTCAGCCCTATGACACTTCACTTTTTGCCAGTGATCAATTTATTGTCTCTCCACTCCAAATTCACCCTTCTCTGCCCTGCCACGTGTGATACTGAAGCTGGACCCAATTACCATTATCTGGTCATGCTTGCCAAGGCCTCTTTTGTACACGTATGTGAAAGTTCCCCCTGGAATAGAGTGACAGCAAGCTGTGTAAGTAAATTTCCATTTACTTAGGGCTCACGGGTCAGACAATATTTCATTTAAAAATGTAATCACTGTGTTTTTGTAAAAGAGAATTTTCTGATTGCCACCAGAAATTCTGCCGGGGTATAACCTGCAATTTAATTTTAGCCACTGGGGGGCGAGTTAACATTATTTTACAGCCAAATTCTGGAATCAAGTTAGAGCTAAAAGAACCTAGAGCCCCATTGCACAAACTTGCTGGTTTAGAGATGCCAAAACCAAAAGGAACCTTGTTACTTGGTGACTGACACTGCTCTAAAACATGATTCTGAATTTTTGAAAAATGATTTTTAAAATCATTGATGCTTGCTGTAAGAACTATAAGATGCCTGTAGTTCTAACACAAATTAATAAAAAATCTTGTATACTAGAAATCCACACATTTGACATTTTGCTTCTTTACACAAAAATCTCAATTTCAAAGAACATTATTATCACTGTGCTTTTTCTCCACTTTGGTGAAATATGAAAAGTGTCGGTCACTGCGGAAGCCCAAAACAAATGACCAAACTGCCCTCCAAGATGAACACTGAGAACTGCAAATTCTGGGCAGACAACAGCCCTGGCTTGAAACTGTCCCGAGATGGAATCACCATTCCAACCAGGGGCCTCCCCTCTGCATGGAAATGCCACGACCTTAGAGAGGCTGATCCGTTCCGTACTTTCACTGTTCCCTTGGCACAAGTGTGCGGGAGTCGCAAGGGGCATTGTCAGGGACTCGTATGTGAGTCTCAGTGAGCCAGGATTCCTGGACTCTTAGTTCAAAGCCTGACATTTCCAGTAGCAGCGCTGGCCTCCCGCATACCCAGAATCACGTGACTGTTCTTAGAAAAGAGAGGTACAAAAGAACAGAGCCATTCCCTGGGGTAGTTCAGAAGACACCGGGCAAAGTCTCTCTTCCCAAATGTCTGCTTTCCCACCCTACCCCACTGAACACTTTACGATTAAAAACCTTATTCTTAAGATCAGAAAAGCTTTCATGGCTCTGAAATCCCCCAGCCAAAATATCAACAGTATGTGGCAATTTGCACTTGCCCTATTATCATGTGATTGAGACCTGCCGGAAAGGGTGTGCACCACACCCTGGATCCAAAGCCGGGACACAAACAGCAACAAGAGTTCCCCAAAGTTGAAGCAAGAGGTGCCCAGTGCAGAGTGATCCAATGCATGGATTTGCCCAAAGGAAAACTGCAGCCCAGGAAGGCAAACCTGCCTGTGATTCAGCTGTCAATACGAAAACCAGGATCCACTGTCAGAGGGCATTGAGGAGGACTTTTTAAATCTAAGGATTTGTGTTGGTGTTAATCCTCTAGCATGAGTTTCCTTGGGATCTCAACAAAATAATTCTCTCTCTCTCTCTATCTATACCTCTCTCTTTCATGTCACTAGAGGATTTTGCTTCTAATTAAGCTTGGCAAGGAAACAGTAGAATTCTGTTTCTTTTTTTCTTACTACTGAAACCATGCCCATAATCCTAAAAACCGCCTCTCGGTTATCAGAATCTGTAGGCCCTTTTGTCAGACAACCTCCCACATTTTTTCGGCCTTTGTGGACTGGTACTTTCTGTCTCTCTTCCTATGCACTTGAGGTCTTCTCTCCCACCATAAGGACTATGACATCATGAAGACCTTTCCTGAAGTCTTCCTTCTGTACATATCTGTTGGCCTTGCAACTGTCCTTAGGAGAAAATAAATATATACACATCTGATTTTCAGAACAGATTTTTGCTGATGCTAATCAGTATTTGTTTGTTCTTTTCTTCATTTATTCCTGAAACAAGAAATCACTGAGCACAAATCATGCTCCAGGCACTGGGAATGCTAATTCAATGAGCATGGCCTGGGCCCTTAGCTGTTTCCAGTCTTGTAGACGAGGTACAATTGTGATTAGGTGCAATACATTGTGATTAGGTGCAAGGAGTGCAAGGGCTGGAGATAAAGCTCAGTTGGTAGAGTGCTTGTCTTGCATGCACAAGGCCCTGGGTTTAATCCCCAGCACCAAAAAGAAAGAATAAGAGGTACATAGATTTATATTGTCTGACAGAGTAGGTGAAGAATTCATGTGTTCTCCGGCCACCAGCATGGCCAGGAGCATTGTTTCTGCAGTTATGAAAGATGAAACCCACCAAAGGTGGTGGGGAATGAATGGAGAATGAGCCAGGAATGAGCCCGGAGCCTATAGTCCAGTGACAATAGGCCCATCCAACAGGTCAGCAGAGTGCAGCTAAAACTCTGGGAACTCAACTAGACTCCCTAGGCATTGGAGGATCAAATCAAGCCACCTGGGTCCACATGCAAGAGAACACACACAGCCCTTCCCTCAGATCCTGGTGTGCAAATAGAAGGGAGCATGCACTGTGCTTGCCTTATTTTGGCTAAGCAGCTGCTTGCAAATTCCTTAGTGTTATTGGATTGCAAGGTCATTGAGAAGTCTGACTCCTGCCCCACCCGCCCCTGAGTATTTGCCATTTGCAGATTGCTGTAAACTTGATGTTCTAGCACAGAAGAGAATGTTCTCTTCAGGCAAGAGAGCAACCAGCAGGGCTGAGCTGTGCCCAGGGCTGCACCTGGCATCCTTGCCCAGCGTACCCATTAGCAGAGGAGATAAAACATAAACTCAAAGAGCACGAGTGGAGAAGCAGAGGGAGGAGGGTGGGAAGAGGGAAGAAAAGGCCGAAGGTGGTCAGGATACCGTATGCAGACACTGAATGAGAGGTGGCCTCTTCCCTCAGTGGAAACATCTGGAGCACACAGCCATATTCACCCCACAGGGGAAGACTGGGGACAGGAAGAGTAGTTGCTACCACATTCCTTTGAAATTTTCGATCCTCTTTGTTTCTTTTTGTGCAGAGGATTTGCCAAGGCATCCTGAGTGGGGAAATGTGGGGTCTGGTTTCTATCTTTGTGTCCTTGGTATTTAATACAGCATTTCACACACATGAGATGTGAGGGAGGGAAGGAAGGAAGGAAGGAAGGAAGGAAGGAAGGAAGGAAGGAAGGAAGGAAGGAAGGAAGGAAGGAAGGAAGGAAGGAAGGAAGGAAGGAAGGAAGAGAGACAGATAAGGCTCAGATTTTTTGTAGCTTCTGTGTTGAGTTCAATAATTCCCAACAGCAATTCAGAGAGAGAGAGAGAGAGAGAGAGAGAGAGAGAGAGAGAGAGAGAGAGAGAGAGTGTAATTTGGGATTTGAGTCACTAGGGGGAGCCAGAGGAATGCAAGAAAAGTTGTAACCTAAGATAATGAACTGCTGCTTCCTTGCTCAGGCAAGATTAGATATCAGAATTAGATTCTTCAGCCTTCCCCTTAATTCAAAATACATATCCTGCCTTTAGTCAGAGTGTAATATGTATAGTTATATGAAATAATGAGCAAAAATTCTTCAGTGTGTAATTATTGAGATAAAATCAGAGAGGGGAACTCTCAGGTCATCCGGTGAAAGACTCTCAGCAGACAGGTGACTCTGTAAGCTCTCTGGTATGCAGCCTCCATCAAGGTATTTGTCCTCTCAAAACCCCAGTCTCTTCATCAGTAGTAGGGTGATAGTGATCATTCCTACTCATCAGGTAACTGTGTGGAGCATATAAATCAATCAAGAAAAAAAAAAAAACAGTAAAGAACGATAACATGTACAAATTCACTTATTATTAACCATGCATTCAAGCCATGAGGTTGTCTACTTAATTAAGTTCTCACAGTTCTCTGGTGAGAGAGTTCACAGACAGTAAGTTCTGGAAGTGCAGGAACTATGGCTATTTGCTCTAAAGATGGAACTTAGTAGATAAGATATAATTCTGAATCTCCCAAATGAGTGAGTATAGTACTTATGTGTAGAAAAACTATAAAATTTGCCAGCCAAAAAGAGCCCTGTTTTTCATTCTTACGGGAAGGAGGCACTGTTTGTAATTATTCCAGGAAACAGGTGAAAAGCAGCACCGACCTGGGCCTGCTGCACCCAGGGTATATACGTGGTCAGTCTCCTGATGTCCCACTCACTCTGCAGTGATGGGGTGCAGGGCATGCCGTCCAGCGCTGGGCACTGTCCTCAACCATTACGGTTCCAAGCCTCAGGATCTTCCTAACAATCCCATGAGGTCAGTACTCTGATCAACCATATCCAATAAATATCTGATGGCCGCCGCCTGCTGTGTGTCCCAAGTCTTACAGAATCTTGGAATGCATCAGTAACAACCGTAAATCCAAGATTTCTGTCCTTGAAGAGGAAAACAGTAGGAAATAATAAGCATAATAAGGAAGGACATCGCTGGTTAGGCTATTAATAGTAGGCTAAAAGGTAAGTCGCTGTGAATGAAAGACCAGGGCCCAGGGAATTTGGAGTCCTCGACAAGGAAACAGGTAGAGAAATGCCACGTAAACTACCCACGTCTCCATCTGGTTAGTGACAGAGCCCCAGATCTAACCAGGCAATCTGGTCCCACCTTCAGCTTCAGCACTGCTTTCTCTTTCAATTCTGCTACATATCTCATCTTGCTACCTGTCCAAATGCGTTTCCTCCTTAAGTGGTGAAGAGAGCAAGATCTGACAACCCCCAGACTCGGTATCCTCCCGTCCATGCGTCACACCCATGACTGGATTGAATTTCCACCAGCCACCAGGCCCCTGAGTTGCTTGTCTACTCAGCGGGAATGGCCACAGTCCCTGTTCCACCTAGACAACAACCTGCTCATGAGCTTGGGGAAGTAGCCAGATGAGCCCACCAGTCAGGACTGAACCAATGACCCTGAGGGGGAGGGCCAAGCTTCCCGAAAGTCTAAATTGCTTGAGCTAATGTTGGCATTTAAGCATGTTTGCACCACCAAAACCACATGGTGTCCAACTTCCTCTGTTCCTCCCCAGCTCCCCTGCCTCCCACTCTGCTCCCTCTCCTGCTCCCCGCCCTTACTCATCTTAGGACTCTGGCGAAACTTCAGGGTGGTTATTCAACCTGTCTCAAGACACCCTGTGCACAGAGAGAGAAGGAAGAAAGGGAGGAAGGAAGGAAAGAAGGAAAGAAGGAAGGAAGGAAGGAAGGAAGGAAGGAAGGAAGGAAGGAAGGAAGGAAGGAAGGAAGGAAGGAAGGAAGGAACCAAGTTGCTGAGCTCCCCAAGGCTGTTGCTGCCAAAAGCCCCCAATAGCCCCAGGTGAGTCAGGAGCACAAAAGAGGTTTTCATTTGAAATCCAATCTGCAGAAAGTTTGAGCATTCTCTCCGCCTCCTGAGTGGGAACCATGTTAAGCATTCCAGCCGCCAGCCTGCACACCACCTAGGGAGCAAATCATGGCAGATACCCACCAGGGCCCACCACGTGCGAGATGTCGGGCTCACAATTATTTGCTCCAGTGGATGCTGTGATTTCTTTCACCCAGATCTGTCTCTCCCTAGGCTTCCTTTTCATATTGATAAGGTGAAGGAGTGTCAGTGTACACTCTTCAGAAATTCAGTTCTAAAATTTGGACTAGTCCTTGGCCGGACTTTGAGAATCCTGAAAGCAGAGACTCTTTCTCTCATTTGCCATTCTCCCCACAGCAGGTAGCACAGGGAGGAAATGATGGCTACTGAACAAATCAAACTTCTGAAATAAGGCTCTTCAAGGTTTCAGCATCCAGTCAAAGGTTGATGCACAAAAAAGGTGAAAGCACGTTATACAGCTTTCCAGCTGCTGAGCAGCTGGGCACGTGAAAGTTTTTTGACTTCTGCATTGATTAAGCTCTGCAAAGCTTTGAAAATCTAAATGAATCTTCAAATACACAATCAAATCGTATGACAGCCCTTTATTTTAAAAAGGCATCGTCTTTTAATGTAAACTGAAGGATTCATACTTTCTAATTTCAGAACCCACTACAAAGCTACAGCAATTGAGAAGAGCAATAGATCAATCGAGTGTCACCCTGGCACAAGACGGGACATGTAGATCAATGGACTAGAACAGAGTTCAGAAATAAGCCCTTACATTTATGGTCACTGATTTTCAACAAAGGTGCCAAGGGTATTCAATGAGGGAAGAATAGCCTTTTCAACAAATGAGGCTGTGAACCACTGGGTATCCTCATTGGGAACAATTAATTTGGACCCCAACCTCATGCTATATACAAAAATTAACTCAAAATGGATCACGGACCTAAATATATGAAATAATATTATAAAACTCTGAGAAAAAAAGAAGACTAAAATTTCTTGACCATTGCTTGGGCAAAGATTTCTTAGACACAACACCAAGAAAATCACAAATGAGAAAAGAAAAAGATGATAAATTGGACTTCATCAAAATTAAAGATGTTTGTGCTTTAAACAACCCGATCAAGAAACTGAGGAGACAACCAAGAGACTGGGAAAAAAGATTTGCAAATCTCATATACGATAAAGGTCTCATGTTAAATCCTAGCAGATGATAAAGATGCTAGAACTTAAAGGTGATTTTGACCTGTAATTACAACTACTTGGGAGACTGAGGAGGAGGATTACAAGTTCAAGGCCAGCCTCAGCAACTTAGTGAGACCCTGTCTCAAAATAAATAGGGTACAGTGGTAAATGCATAAATAACTCTTACAACTCAACAATAAAATGACTAAAACCCAATTTAAAAATAAATAAAGGATTTAAATAGGCATTTCTATAAAGAAGATACATAAATAGCCACAAAGTGCATGAAAAGATGTTCAACAGCATTAGTCATTAAGAGAAATTCAAGGAAAACCATCCACTGGGATGGCTTTAATTTTTTTAAAAAAATGGACAAGGGGCTGGGGAGATAGCTTAGTTGGTAGAGTGCTTACCTTGCAAGCACAAGGCCCTGGGTTCAATCCCCAGCACTGCAAAAAAAAAAAAAAAAAAAGGACAATTGGGGGGATATAACTCAGTTGGTAGGGTGTTTGCCTTGTATGCACAAGGTCCTGGGTTCAATATCCAGCACCAAAAAAAAAAAAAAAAAAAGAAAGAAAGAAATGGACAATTACATGTTGCCAATGGCATAGAGAAATTAGAACCATCCTTTTTTGCTGATAGGAATGTAAAATGGTGCCGTGACTTTGAAAGTAGTTTGGCAGTTAAATGTTAAACATACACTCATCATAAGACCTAGCAATTTCTCCCACCTTTACCAAGAGAAATGAAAACTTGTGTCTACACAAAACTTGTATGCAAAGTTTCATTGGAACATTGCTCATAAAAACTGAAAAGTATAAATAGCATCTCTGTTCATTAACTGATTGATGACTGGATATACAAATATAGTAAAGCCAAAACAGTATACCAGTCAGCAATGAAAAGAAATGAGGTGCTAACACGTGGTCCAACATGAGTGAACCTTGAAAACATTAGTTACAAAAGAGCACGTTATGTTTCCATTTACATAAAATGTCCAGCATAAGCAAATCTACTGAGCTAGGAAGTGCCTCAGTGATTGCTGGGGCTGGGAGTGAGGGAAATGGGTGCAGATGTATAAAGAAATTAGAGTATGGTAGGAATCACACAGCTCTTCAAATACAGGGAAACCATCGAGTTATGTGCTTTAAAGGGATCATTTATGAGACCTACAGCTCAATAAAACTTGTTTTTAATAACTGTGAACTCTTGAGGGGGATAAAAAGACTTACTTTTAGCCAAGGTGTTAAATCCTAGCAGATGATAAAGGGAATTAATTATTAGATGCAAGAATTTAAAGGTGAGTTTAACCTGTAATCTCAACTAGTAGGGAGATTGAGGCAGGAGGATTTCAAGTTCAAGGCTGACCTCAGCAACTTGAGGTCTCAAAATAAACAGGGGTCAGTGGTAAAACACCCTGGGGTGTTTTTGGTTTCTTTTTTTTTTTTTTTTTTTTTCAGTCATGCCCAAGTTGCTCCCTAGTACCACACAGAAAACAGATTATTTTGAAAGTGTATTATCCATTTAAGTATGATAATATTAGCATGAAAGATCCTAGAACAGAGATGACATCATTATTGGTAGCTATTTGCTATGGAAAAATATGGAAATGGGAAGCAAAAGGATGACTTTGGAAAAATAGACTCAATGTTGTGCACTGAGAGATAGGATCTCAAGGATGTGAACGACAGCGAGTCATGCCGTCCTGGGCCAAGGAAGACCTGCAGGAAACGGTCGTAAAAGGAGTGGAAGATGTGTGTCTGGGGAACGTGTTCTCCAGCTATGCCTATCAACCACTCTTATTCTAACACAATCAGGGTTTGATTTCAAAAAGAAAATAGATTATCTTCTTCCCTGCTTCTTAGGAGCAACATGGGTTTTCTTTCTCCTCCTGGATTTTCAATGAAAAAACTTTTCCCAATCAGTTTTTGGGCTCAGTTTATTGAATACAACAGATTGCCCAGCTCCAACAATAAGGAGTTTATTCATGCATTTAGGATGTGCACAAGAGAATGCAGATAACACTACCAATCCTGTTATGGTTTGGTTCTCACGTGTGAGACAATGCAAGAAGGTTCAGAGGAGAAATGATTGGGCTGTGAGAGTCTTAACCCAATCAGTGGATTAATACCCTGATAGGGATTAACTGAGTGGTCGCTGAAGGCTGGTAGGGTGTGGCTGGAGGAGGTGGACATTGGGGGTGTGCCTTTGGAGTATGTATTTTGTATCTGGTGAGTGGAGTCTCTCTCTGCTTCCTGATCATCATCTGAGTCACTTCCCTCCACCACACTCTTCCCTTGCGATGCTCAGCCTCACCTGGAGCCCTAAGGAATGGAGTTGGCCTTCTATGGACTAAGACCTCTGAAACCATGAGCCCTCAAATAAACTGTTCCTCCTCCACAGTTGTTCCGGTTGGGTCTTTTAGGCACAGCAGTGAGAAAGCTGACTCAAACAAGTCCCCAGGTCATGCTCACAGGTAGGGGTAAGAACGGTTCTGCTCATTGAAGCTGAATCAGAAAGATGATCGTTTTTTGGTGTTTTCTGCAATTTTTAGATATTTGTGTTATAATTGCTTCCCACTACTCCAGGAGGTAAGTGGCAGATTAGAAAAGTGACTGCTCTGGGTCAAGGACTCAAGCCGGCTACGGTGTGCTGTTTGGTCCATGAATCAGCACGCAAACTGCAGACACATAAGGCTGGCTTGACTCTGCAGAGAACACCACACACTTCAGACAGTGCAGGCCTATGGCGTGTCAAAGTCAAATCAAGCAGGATTGTGCTAACCCCACTTATCACAAAGATAAGGAGTAGGCTGAAAGGCCCTTTTACAAATGAACCAGAACTTAGTAGTTATATACAAATGGCATCCTTTTCGCAACTGCTCTGAGTAAGTTTCCTCCTCACATCTTCAATGAGTCTTTTAACTAAGGTGTGCTGATCATCTCCCCCATGCCAGACAGTGTACTAAGAGCACAGATAGATACAGTAAGAGGTGACACACGCTAGTAGTCAAATGTATTGTGGGGAAATTATGGGAGAATAATGCACCCTCCAAAACCATTCTTAGACCTCAGATCCTGTGAAATGGTCCTGAAAGATTGGTTCCAGACCTGCACTTACACCTGTATTTTCAGATTAATGGGTTGTTTTTTCTATGAAAGATCTCCTAAATCAGGAGTCAACATAACTGCCCAAGTATGCCAAACCAGCTCACTTCATGTCTGTGTCAATAAAGTTTTATTGGAACAGTCACATTCATTCACTCACTCAGATATAGTCCACAGCCACTTTTACACTACATGGCAGAGTTGAGTAGACCACTTGCCCACCAAATGGAAAATATTCACCATCTGGACCTTTACAGAAAACATTTGCAAGCATTATACTAAGGAAAATATTCAACAGCTTTAATAGCAAATGCTTAATAGAAAGAAAACTATAAAATCTAATAAGGTACCTGAAACATGTTCTAAGTAAAGGAAAGCATAGAACATGACAAAAGACAATAGCATGAATATATACTGATCCTCCCCAAATTAACATACAAAATTAGTGTCTTTCCAATCAGCATCTCAAGAGGGTTTTTGTTATTGAGATTTTTGCTTTGATTACTTGCTGTTTGTTTAAAACTAAAGAATATTGTCTTAACATCTATTTGAGAAAAGTCTGAGAACAATCCAAATTTAAAAGAGGAGGACTTACTCTAGAAGGTATCAAAAATAGTTTAAAGCTATTATAATACAATCAGCATGGTATTGACAAGGTAGCTAATACAGAGTCCAAAAACTGGAGTTCTGTATAAGAATTTAATATATGAAAAAGGTGGTGTTCCTATTTTGTGGGAAAAAGATGAATTATATAATGCTATTGGCAGAAATTTGGGTAAACATGGTGAATTTAACATATGTATCTATTTTCATACCTAAATCCTCCCTCCTCAAAAAAAAAAAAAAAAAAAAAACCACTAAAACAATATCAAAAAAATTTTTTTTAAAGAATAAACTTTCAAGGACAGGGAAGATAGAAAGAGTCTACAATTGCAACAACACTTTGGAAGACAGAAATCAGATAAAGGAGGTGGTAAAGTCCAAATCAAAGGAAGATAAAGCCTAGAACAGAACATGTGCTGCAGATTCTCTCAGAGGCTCAGAAATTTTATCCATCTACATAAAAATGGGGATAAAATAAGGGTTAACCTAAAAAGAGAGTTTGTTGAAAGTCTGTCTTTACCCCACCCACTCCACACCCCCAGTAGGTAGCTGGCTATTTCTTCTTACTTTCTCAAAAGACAGGTTTATATTCAAAAAAGGGTAAAACAGAGCATGTAGATTTTTACTGGTAACAGGTGTGTAGAAAACCAAGAAAATGAAATATGAAACTTGGTAGGTATTTGGTTTCTTCGCTTTTGTTTTGTTTTGTTTTGCTTCATTTTGCAGTGCTAGAGATCCAACCCAGACTCTTGCACATGCTTGGCGAGGGTTCTACCACTGGCCTACATCCTCAGTCCTTCAGGCTTGGTTTAATTCCAGAAAGAACACACACACACACACACACACACACACACACACACACATGATGTCACAAAGAAAAAATACATAAAATTTAATTTAATATTAAGGGAAGGGTATGTGTGAGCTTTCTATGCTATTTTATTTTTACTACTTTCTACATGTCTAATATAACCCCAATAGAAGAAATAACCAGATTGTGTGGGTATAAAACAACCCCCACCTACTGAAATTCATACCCCTGGGTTACCCCTCCCCTTGAGTGTGGCCAAGACCTGTACTTGACTTCTAACCAATGGACTACGACAAGATGACAGAATAAATGTAGTCACATTACATGAGATTGAAGCACCCATCTTGCTGGAGTTAGTCAGTGTCTGCCACTCTCTCTCTCTCTCTCTCTCTCTCTCTCCCCGCCCCCCACCTTTTCCCCTTTGCTGATTTTGAGGAAGCAAGTGGCCATGATAAGAACCCCACATGACAGGGAATTATGGACATCCTCCAGAGCTCAGGGTGGCCTCCATTAGGGAACTAGCCATCTGTGAACTGGCAGGGCTGTCCATCAACCAGCTGCAAGGGGATGAATTCTTCTGACAACCTGAGCGAGCTTGGACGTGGATCCTTTCCAGGCGAGCCTCAGGTGAGGCAGCAGCTCAAATCAACACCTTCACTGCAGCTTCACAAGACCCTTGACAGAAGGTACAACTCTAACATGACCAGACCCCTCTACCCACAGAAACCAGGAGATGATAACGCGTGTTGCTTCAAGTTGCTACATTTGTGGTGATACTGTCATGCCTCAACAGACAGTCCTACAAGCTCTCTATCCTTATCTGTGGATTAGACCTACTGACTCGCTTCTAAAGACTCGAATACACAAGTCCCTCTCGCCCATGGTTTTGCTTTCTACAGTTTATTACCCACAGTCAACCATGGTTCAAATGTATTAAATGGAGGGCCTGGGGTTGTGGCTCATTGGTGGAGTGCTCACCTAGCATGTGAGACACTGGGTTTGTTCTCAGCACCACATGAAAGTAAATAAAATAAAGATATTATATCCATCCACAACTAAAAAAAAAATTAAATATAGGTCTAAATTATTTGCTGTTCTGATTAGTGTGATGAAGTCTTACACCATCCCATCCTGCCCTGCAGTGAGTTTAAATGATCCCTTTGTCTAGCATATCCATGCTATATATGCAACCCACCCAATATTATCAGGGTTTGATGACCAGGATCGCCCAAAACAAATGATTCTCCTGAAGATCAATAGTGCCCTAACGCTCTGTCACAACACCTACGCCATTCATCCAATTTCATCTCATCCTATGGGTCATCTCGTATCATCTCATATCATCACAAGAAGGGTGACTATAGTACAATAAGACAGTCTAAGAGAGACTGCATTCACATAACTTTTATTATATCATAACAATTATTCTACTTTATTATTAGTTATGGTTAATTTTTTACAGTGCCTAATTTATAAATTCAGCTCCATCGTAAGTTTGTGTGTTACCAGGTTTTCATTACTGTAACACATATCTGACATAACTCAACTTATAAAGAGAAAAGTTTTATTTTAGTTCATGATTTCAGAGGTTCCAGTCAATGAAAACACTCTCTGTTGCTTTGGACCTGAGGTGAGGCAGCATATGCCTTGGGAGCACATAGTAGGGCAAACCCACTCACCTCACAGCTAGGATTAGAAAGGGAGAGATGGAAAAAGGCCAGAGTCCTACTATTCTCTTTGAGGACACAGCCCCAATGACCTAATACCAGGTCCCGCCTCTTAAAAGTTCTGCCATCTTCCAATAGCACCAAGCTGGAGATCAAGCCTTTATCACTTGGATCTTTGAAGGGCAGTCCTGGTCCAAACCATGTCTGTGTAGATGAGTAGGAAACAAGGATAGCATTTATAGGGTTTGGTCCGAGTGTCCATAGGGGATCTCGGGATGTGTTTGCCACAGATAAGAAGAGACTACTGTTGGAAAAAGTGATGGGATGTCACTTCTGAGATTAGATGACAAAAAGATCAACTTCCATCTCGTTCTCTCCTTCCCTCACTCAAAACAGCTGCTGTTTTGTGGACTGTCCTGTGGAAAGGCCCTGTGCAAAGAGCTGGTACCTCTGGTCAACAGTCAGCAAGGATCCAAGGCTTCCCGCAGCCAAGCGAGTGAGCAGGTTCCTCCTGCTGCTGATCCTGAGGACCTGTCACCCTCGGACAGCGGCCTTAATGGTCGCCCTTCAAGAGACCCAAAGTCAGAGATTCCAGCTAAGCCACACCTGGACTCCTGACCACAGCACGGGGAGATGATAAATGCTTACTGTCCTAAGCTGCTCAGTGATGGGGTGATTTGTTACATGGGAGTCAATAGCCAATGCAGTAGACTACGTGACTCGGCAGTGAATACCTTTTACATAATCGACCTGAAGTCAGGTACTAAAACTTGGTCACAACTCGGGAGACTAAGGGACAGGAAAGCTGTAAACTTTCGCATGGCAGAAGGTGGAGGGAAGTAAAAAACTAGGGTCAAAGACCAAAATAAAAAGAAGCAGCAGCGTTGATAAAAGCAGAGAAAGTGACTGTCTCGGGGAGGAGAAATGCTGGTGTTTGAACCCTGAGCCTGTGTAACTAGGTGACAGTTTGAATTTAGTGCACATGTGCCTTTGCCAAAAATGTAAACTAAAAAAATTTAGTCACACAGTCCAGTCCAAATTTTGGTCCAGTCAAAATTTCTCTTTCTTTTGCAAAGTTGAAACAGAGTTTCCACTTAATAAGTTTCCCTTACATCACGTTAGGACCCTTGATTTCCCACTTAATCTTTTCTAGTTCTTAGAATCTCAATTTTTTTTCTCTACACTTTAAAAGGTCTATTTCCCTCAATCTCTAATCCTTTAATCCTGTCTTTCCTTTGGGTGTTCATGTGTGTGTGTGTGTGTGTGTGTGTGTGTGCTCTGTATTGCATGCATGTGTGCGTGCGTGTGTGCTGTGTATTGCATGCCTGTGCACATGTGTGTGTGCATGTGTGTGCGTGTGTGTGTGTGTGTGTGCGCACACCCCAGAGGATCATCTCCACTTTCCCCTTTTGCCTAATGAAACAGGGAGTCCTGCGTTGCATCTGTAGCATCTTGACCTCCAGCCAGGGCCTGGCATATGAAGACACCCAGTTCATGCTGGGTAAACGAATGAGCCTCCAGTCTGGGCACACTTTCAACCACTGTGGCCTGGAAAGTATCTCAGGAGATGAGGCTGATGTGAGGTAGCAGGAACACTTCCGGTTAAGGGGCCTGCTCTGCCCTGGTGCAGGACTGTGGCCGTCTGGCTCAGCATCAAGCCCCATGAGGCAAGGACCAGGTAGCACCAGGCTGATGGCCAACAGGGCAGAGAAGAGGCCAGGACTGAAGCCAAAGGAAAGCTATATTCAGCACAGACCAGTGACAAGCTCAGCGGAAGCACCCACAGAGGAGGAAGGGCCAGTCACTAAATATTTCACCACTCCCCAAACAAACAGCCCGGTAGGGAGGAAGCCAGTGAGGGAGGGGAAGTGAGGAAGGGGCTCCAGAGTGACCTCTGCTTTGGGCGCTTCTGTGGACCAAAGCCTGGTCAAAGACACTCTCAGGCAGCCAGGCAAATTCATATTAATTTGGGCCATTGGACGCCAGGAGTTGGTGGCTGTCTTCTCCATGAGTTGAGATTCTGAAACTAAGGAGAGCCGTTTCATTTCAGAGAGCCTCAAGAGACCTCAGAAGCCATCGCCGTACACCAGAGGCTATCAGACTGTTCCTAACCATCCACCTGCCCACTCGGCCACCAGCTGCAGGGGTGCAGGTGCCCCCGTGGTTTCACTCCTTGCCGCTTCTCAGCAGCACGCTGGGTGCCTGGGGCAGAACCGGTAAATGAGGTCCCTGGGAGCTGACCTGTTCCCTGGTGGGAGTCCACACTGGGTATTTCGAGTGTGGAGAAGATTGTCTTTTTAACGACAGGAGGAGAGCAGCAGTTCCACGGTTTCCCTCGCTCTCCACCTCCCAGGAGCGGATACTGATCTGGTCCTGTGATGCCAGACCCAAGAGAGAGTCTTGGGAAGAGGAGAAATCAGTCACGTGCCTGCTGCCCTGTGAAGAAGCCCAGCAGGTACACATGGGGAAGACCCTAGACGGGAGGGAAAGTAGAAGTACCTGTCCTCTCGACATCATGATGAGGGGTCCTGCCTGTCATCACCCACGTAGGGGCCACCCAACCAGTCTGCATCCATAAAAAGAGGAGATTTGAATGTGACAGGGTTTTTAGGAGCCTCTAAATAGGATCATAGGAGATACAGTTATAGCTACTCACCTGCCCTTCGCACCAGGAACTGGTGGGTGTATTTGCCACATAGGAGCTATGGCTGCACCTCCTCCCAAGAAGGATGTGAGCCTCCATTGCTGAAGGATGGAGCTGAGTCTCTTACTCAAACCTCAGTCCGTTCAAGACATACTGAAACGAATAGCAGGCAGTCAGGGGACACCATGATAGGCAGGGATGTGACCCCTAGAGACAGATCACCTGGGCTCGAGTCCCAGCTTGGCTACAGGTTGGCAATGTGACTGAAGCAAGTCACTTAACCTGTGCACCCTTCTGTCTCCCATTTTTAAAGAGGAGGGAATGTTAATCTGTTCGGAGAGTAATTCCTGGGATGGGGTAACTGAGACACTTGGGAGAATCTGTCAAGCACAACAGCTTCTTCATGAATGTGAGCCGCCATGAAGATACGGTGCTGTCGTGAAGAAAGCCAGGGCTCGTTTCCCAGGGCCACTTGGATGTTCAGAGGCAGGTTCCATTCAAAAGAGAAATCAGGTGTGGCACATGCACAGCTTCCCAGTTACACTCAGAAACCTTGTGCAATTTCACAACTCACCCTCACACAGACCGTGCTCCTGAGTAAACAAACCCTGAGGTAAATGGTAAGTGCTAACGCTCTGTGGGAGGTGGGTGCACTCCCCAGGCCGCAAGATTGACAGGGAGGAGGAACACAGGAATGGGGAGAAGCAAGTACAAAGCTCCTGCTAGCCAGCCGTCTACAGCCTCAAAAGAGCCCAGTTCAGTTGTACGAGACCTCTCAGGGAAGGTCAGATGGCATGACTACCCTGGAGCCATCCTAGGATGGCAGGGGAGAGGTGGGAGGGAAGGGACGGGAGTTCGCAGCACCCCCCATCTCCTGTGTCCCTGGTCACAGCTCACTGCATGGAGCCTCGAGCCCAGCCCCAGAGCTTCAGGCTGCTTTCACTCCAGGGTACATTAATTCACCAGTACTTCTAGGTAGAGTCCCCAGGGCCTCCAGGTGGCAGCTGGGAGCCCAGATCCCACACCTCCCCTTGCAGCACCTCCTCTGAGTCTGGAAGCGGTGTGAGTGGCCAAGACCACCATGAGACCATCAGGTTGCCAGTGGAGCATGAAGAGGCAGACTGTTAAGTTCCCATGACTGAGCTACATCTGGGGGCTCTGGGTGGCAGGCAGGGGGGACCAAGTGAGGGTGGAGAGGTGCACGCATGCATCTGGCCCAGTGTGCCCTTTGTTATCAAAGTGATCTGAGTTGTGTGTACACACACACACACACACACACACACATCTAACTTAAGAAATATGCTTTCAACGCAAGGAATAAAATTGCATTTGTAATTAAAAAAATAATAATCTCTTCTCTTGGACTCAGAATTTAAAAAAATGCCTAACTCAAAATTTATACTGAGTTACTTTCACCTTCATCTTACCTCCTCAACTCCCAGTGCCACCTATAATCACATCCAAACTCAGGTCAAGGCGAAGTTTATTATTGCTTCGTGCATACCAGCCTCAAGCAGTCTTATTACAGCATCCGCCATCCATCCTGAAAACATCCCTTACTTCAACATTTCCATATCCCAAACCTGTTTATCCCATTCAGAGGCAAAGTGCTCTCCAACTCTGTGCCCCAATTATGTTACTAGGAAAATGTGATCACTCCAGTCAAAGCTCTATGGTTATGTCAAAGCAGGCAATTGCCCAGCCCGGCTCCCACAGCCTTGCATTCATACTGGGGAATGCTATAGATTGGACCTGGAATGTTCTCCAAAGGCCCATGAGTTAAAGGACACATGCTCCCCAGTCCACAGCACTATTGGGAAGTGGTAGAGCCTTTAAGAGGTGGGTCCCGCTAGGAGATCTCAGGTCACTGGGGCATGCCCTTGAAGAGATTTCAGGACTCTGCCTCCTCCTCTTTCTCTCTTTCACTTCCAGCCATGGGGAGATGGCTTCCTCCACCACACACTCCACCATGATGTGCTGACTAAACACCGGCCCAAAAGCAACAGATCAATTGGCCATGGACAAAACGCTCCAAAACTGTGAACCACAGTAAACTTTTTTCTCTTTATAAGCAGATTATCTCCGGTATTTGCTATAATATCAGAAAGCTGACTAACACAGGGGATGCTTACAGAAACTTTATAATGCTTTTTCCCTTGGAATACTTGAAAGTACACAGCCTGGGCAATGATATGTAAAGTTGCATGAGGATTTAGCTATAAGGGAGGCCGTGCATGTCATGGGCAAAGTTAGACTGAAAGCCAGAATAACTGGCTTCTGGTTCCTGCACAGGCACTAACAATCTGTGTGACATCAGATGGATCAGCCAACTTCTAAAAGTTCTCAGTGTTCTCTCCGTACAATGAGGGTGTTAAGTCAGGTTCCTGCAGTGCTAACATCCTGTGATTCTATTTCACCATGACTAAGTAAGAAAACTCTGTACTTTCAAAGTTTATTTACTCCACCTTTCAAAAATCCAGAGTTCTCAAAATTCCAGTTGAGAGGCATAGTGCTTACTGCTTCTTGCAGACAGAGGATAGAGCATTCTAACAAAGTTGCCCATGACAGGGCTGTCCTAATGGAATGCCAAGTTCTTTGTCATTCCAATGACTCCTGAAGCCATGTGATTAGAGACTAAAAGTCCCACCACCTGGACTGGTTACCCCCACCGTACCACAACAGCCTACTTTCTGCTATCAGGTTATTTGTCTGTAAAGCAGGCTGAGTGGTACCTACTGGACCCTGCAGGAGGACTTTGATGCTGAGCCACCCCTCAAAAATGGACACCCAATATCTATAGATTTGCTTCTTCTCTATCCATGCATCCCCAGTGGACACTTAGGTTGATTCCACATCCTGGCTGATGTGACTAATGCTGTGATAAACATTCAAGTGCAGTTATGTACAATTTTATTTAATATCCAATATTTACAAGGCCAAAGCTCAGACCAAAAAGTTCTCATCAAGAAGTTTCCATTTACTCCTTTTTTGAAAAAAAGTAGTAAAACACTCACAGTATAAACCATCACAACCATCTACCTCCAGAATTCTTTTCATCTTGCATAACTGAAATTCTAGATCATAGACAAGAACTTCCCATTATCCTCTGTTTAACTCTTGGCCAGAAAATTCCATTAAATGGAAACCCCCATTCTCAAGAAAATGACTGAGGTTTTATTCTTAAGTATAGGATCAAATTAGGCCTATCTTTTGAAATTTTTACTTCATATTCAAGCTGAACTTATGCTTAAGTGAGACTATTATTTTGTTCCAGAAAGTCATGTTTAATCTTTTATCTACTAGCTGATGTTGATGCAGGTGTCTTTTTGACATGTTGATCTCATTTCCTTTGGGACGTACCCTGCAATAGGGTTGCCGGTTCTATGGTAGTTCTATTTTCAGTTTTAATTTTTTTCCTTTTTTTAAAGCATGAAATTCTATGAATTCTGACAACGTGAATGGACTTAAAGGACATTATATTACTGACATAATTCAGACACAGGAAGAAAACACATGATGTCACTCATACATAGACTTTTAAAGTTGATCTCATAAAAACTGAGAATAGAATATCATATTTCATTGCATAATTGTCACAGATTTTATGCTAAATTTTCTTGCCAAAAAATGGGGTGCAACCATTATATGAAGCTTTTTAAAATTGTTCTGGTATTACTTTTAAAAAATCATTTATTACAGGAATAGGATTGTAGCTCAGTGGTAGAACTTGTGCCTAGCACGTGTGAGGCACTGGGTTTGCTCCTCAGCACCACATAAAAATAAATAAATGAAATAAAGGTATCATGTCCATCTACAACTAAAAAAATGTATTTAAAAGTCATTTATTACTAAACTGTTTTTGGTGCAAGATTAAGATGCATAGAATACACATTAATGTAGTGGTGGTGATACAGTAGGATTACAGAGAAGAAAGGGGTAAGGGAGTCAATTTGTATAATGTTACAGTTAGACATGAAGAATAGAGGTTCCAGTGTGTGATGGTACATATTGCACAAGAGTTAGAAGAAAGGAATTTGAATGCACTTACCATAAAGGAAGCAAAAAGCCAAAGGTGCATGCGTGAATCAACATATTCTGCCTCATGAATATGTACAAACATTGTCAATCAATTTTTTTTTAAAAAGTATGCATACTGAGAGTTCATCTTAAAACACCTGCAAATATTCTGCTTGTTCTGCCCATCAGCCTGTTATATGAAAAACATAACAGCCGAAAAGAGAGAATCAAAGATCAAAAAAGACAAGAAAGAACAAACACCAGGCTGGATGGACTGGCAGGCTCATGGTGGCACCTGATGTGCAGTGCATGGAGACGGGGAAGGGAAGCTGATCCACCTGCTCCACGTGGGAGTTGTGGGTGGGGTCAGGGAACTTGCCTGAGAAGTGTAAGCCCATTGACCTAACCCTACCTAACCCTAACTCTTTGGAAAACCTGGTGGTTTGGTCACTGCAGTGTTGTTTACCTGGATGTAAGGTTGGGCCAATTTTAGTAAATACCAAATACGGAATTAGCTATGAATGACTCATCCAAACTTGAAGGAAGGGACTCTAAACTTGGATAGAGCTTAAGATTTCCTAACAGGTAAGTAGGAATGACTTTCTCACTGTTCACAGTAACTCTTCGAATCTAAAAAACACTGGGCAGTCACTGTAGAAGGTGTCAGATGTAAAATTGATATTATAAACTAACAGGAGTCACAGCAAGCTTTGGGGTCTCATTAGAAAATCTGCAGTTCTCATGATGCACACAGGTGTGTGTGTGTGTGTGTACATATGTGCGTCACTCTATGGAAAGTGACAGGCACACTTTACTTTTCTTAACTATAGCACGTTTGTTCTACTAAGAGCCTTTACGGTGATCCTTAGCTGTGTTCATATTTCAGGTGCTTCCTTATACTGTATTTATAATAGGTGGCACTCCAGGATTCTAGGATGGGGAATTTTTCCAAAATCCTTTGCTCACGAGCTTGCAATTATCCGTGCAAGTGAAGGGAGGAGCACTAGATAAAGGGCAGGGATTAGGGGTATCTTTGGGGCCAGAAATCACGTGAGGATTGGCCAAGTACCAAAACACAGTGTGTACAGAGTGGATTAGGGTGTGATGGTTAACAATTGAAATGCAGAGTGATCCTTATCACACTGGAAATGTCGCTGGCCTGGAAAGCAGAAGAACTGAGTTGGGGGTCTCACCACATCCTCTCTACCCGAGGTAAATACTACAAACCTAAAATGAGGGAGCAGACCATGTGACCCCCTCCCAGCTCTGAAATTTGAGTGTATAGTACCACGGGGATTTCCCTAGACATAGTATTGGCATCTTTGCCAAAGGCAGCAGCAGAAATGAGTCATAGAGTCTCATGTAACCCTACAGACAATGCACCTCCTAAAATAAGTGTGTACTGACTCAGGTAACCCATCCGTCAATAGACTCTGTAAATATTCATTTTATACACTATTTTTATGTAGATGAATGATGTCATAAAATTAGTGTGCATGGCCCAGTGGAAAATGAGTCACTACCTATGACCCTGCCAGGGTAAAAGCCATAATTCAGGTGTGGAGAGCATTCCATCAGACTTCCCAATGGAAAGCTCTAGGGGGATTCTGTCTCCTTGTTCTACAACTTGAGAGGTAGGCAGGGAGTTCATGAAACAAAGACATCGGCACTCACGCATCAATGTGGCAAAGGGGACCGGGAATGGAGAGGGGGCAAACCCAGTGAGCAGCTTAATGATATCTCTAAGGATGTAGAGGGTTGATCCTGCCAGACTCCTGACCCGTTGTTCTTCAGTCTACAAAGAAAGGTTTTGCTGCATTTCTTCATCAAACCCCATTTGCACTGGAATCTCTAAGGAACTTTAAAATACAGACACCTGCTCCCTAGGAATTCTGATCTGATCTGTCTGCGATGGTAAAAGACCAGAGCACAACCAGGCTTAGGCAGGGAGGCCAGGGCTTCCCAGGCATCGTTCATTAAATATTTAGCTCCATCAGAAATATTAGCAGTTCCCTGAGAGTGAAGCAGGTGTTCTGAAACCCAAGAGCCACCAAGGACGATCTGAGCATCTCAGATGCCCTGGGGTTGACTCCCAGGGCGAAGAAGATGCCTCACACCATTGCTTAGAGTTCGGATACCTATGTTCTCTAAGAAAACTGTGGGCAAGATTTCTACCTCCTCTTTCTTTATTCTTGGCTGTCTTTCTCAGCTTTCTGGTCTTAGACAAGCTTGCATTTCAGAGATCTTGCCAGCTCTCCGACAAAGTGGAAGCTCCTTGAATGGAAAGACTGTCTCAGTCTGCACCTGCTGCATCTAGTACAGACAAAGCCATCTATAAGTGCTAGCTCACTCCCCACATGCAAAAGCAAAGTCCCCAGGGAGCCAATAACCACAGCTCTGCTCCCCATTCCCCATTCCCATCTGAGAGCCCTGGTTTCTGTCCTCACAGCAGAACATCAGCACTGGGGATGAGAGGCAATTTTCCAATTTGTCTTGCTGGGAAAAGTTGGATCTTACTTAGATTCCAAATTCACATTGGAACTCCATTCCCTGCGTCTCGTGATGTGAAGCAGGACATTCCTGCACAGCATCATTGAACATCCCATGCACCCCCTCCTCATAAACCCAAGGACCTTAAGGCCTCCACCAGCCCTGACCCAGCCCTGAGAGTTCTCAGGCTCAACCTTCCCTTAGCTCCTCCTGGAACAGAGAAGCAATGTGAAACTAGCTCCTTCAAAGATGTGAGTTCAGAAATGTCAAATAGATTTTTCTCTCAACTCCTGGAGCAGTTAGAGGGCCTTAACAAGAGGGGAAGCACTTGCATATATATCTGATGAGCTCCTCCATGAATCTCTTCATAGAGAAGTCAGCTATCTTAAATCAAAAGGGACCTTGTATCAGAAAGATTCCAATGGTTCAAAACAACTCCTTCTAAGGCCAGGATCATCATTCCTAATAGGATACCCAATTTTGTCACCATATAAATAGCCAGGCACTATTTTAAGTTAAGACACTATGTTATTTTGTAAAAGGGGCCCTATTTGGTTAACTGACAAAATGGCTAGGATCCATCTAAGTGTTTGATTAATGACAACGCTGAAACTCAGAGCAGGGTCTGAGGCCACAAGACAGAGAAGTCATGTGTTGAGGAGAGGAAGCCAGTCTGGGCTGTCCGAGGCCCTTCTCGGCAGGGGTGTGGTGCCGTAGAGACAGTGGGACCAGCACTGGACATCTGAAAATGACTAGGAGGCTCTGGAAGCTGGCCCTGAGGGGCATAAGAACAAACCCTGCAAACTTTCACAACTGTGCCCAGGCAGTCTCTGTCCCAGGGTTACATTTGACTCTCCCACAATGAATGTGAAGCACTCAAGAATGAATGGGTTCCGCCAGGCTTTTCTGAGATGCGCCTTAATTCGAGGACTCTTGCCCGAGTGAGTCAGAGGCAGGAAAACCTCCAGCTGGTACTTTTCCATGCCTTCGCCTGGATTATATAACACGGGACATTTTTAGAAACTTGGTGCCACTTGCAGAGACTTCTAAGTTGATGTTTCAACTTCCCTATCCTCAGACTCTCAAATTTTCAAGAGAGGAGATGCTAGTGTCTTTGAGCTATGGACAACAAGAGTGGGAGAATACTATGGTCTTATTGTATGTTAAAAGAAAAAGGAGTTTTGCACAGTCATCTCAAATTATCTCCTTCTTATGCCTGTGTTTATGTAGGAGCAGGATGTGAGAGAACCTAAAAGTGGCTGAATTTCATCCTATTGCACCTGAAAAAGTTCCTCTGCTGGATATTTTATAAGTGCCGTGTCACCATGGAGGTAGCATGTTCATTAAATTCGTACTAACATGTAGATGACTAATATAAAATCCAGAAAAAATTAGTGGTAACATCTCGAGAGAACTAAATTCTTGAAATATGGGGAGACTGAAGCAAGAGAGAGAAATGTATTGACAGAGATGGAGGGAAAGGAGTTCCAGGTGAAAAGGAAGCTGAGGCAATGACTGTCAAGTTCATGTTGCAAAGATGACCAGTTGCAACAACCAGACGTCAGTCTCATTCCTACCTCACTTCTTCAAATGCCCATCTTCGCCCTCTGCATGTCCAAACCAGCCTTTGCCCTAAGTGGCCAATTTTGTGTAAGCCCTCCAGTCTAAATGCTCTGGAAGCAAATAAGCAGGTGTCAGATACCCGCCGAGCTTCAGCAAAGCCATCAGCACCGGGGGAAACGTCTTCTTGTTTTGAAGTCTACTGAGCTGCCAGAGAGCATGAAACCTTAGTCACGGCCCAAAACATTGGGCCAAAGCCAAACAGGAACTGAAAGAGGCGAAGGAAAGGTCGGGGGGGGGTGAAAGGAGTTGCAGCTGTGCCAGGTTCTGTGGGACTCGGGTCTGGTTTCCTTCCTTCTCATGCCCACAGACACTGGCATGCTGTGTGGGTACCACTCCAAGTCAAAAACCAGCACTCTCAGCTGCATAAACCATGCCAAGAGCCATGGCTCAACCCGGCCTCATACGTTTAGGGCACCTGAGTTTTGCAGGGAGGAGTCACCACACTGTCTTGTGTAAGCTTTCCCTGTGCCAATGGGACACCCCTGCCATTATCTCTGATGTAGTACTGTCAATCTTAAACCCTGAGAAGCAAATGAGCAGAGGAGCAGAAGCATCCTGATACAGAAGACCTCAGGCCCTCGCCCCTGCTCCCAGGAGAAAGAAGAAGAAAGACAGCCCTGTGTGTATACTTATCCTGCACCAAGTTGGGTCACGGGGCTTTCCTTAGAGTGCCCACTCTGCATAATGATTGTTACATGACAGTCACAATTATCCACCTCCAAAGAGTCAGCCAGCAAGCTGGTCCAAGGAGAGATGCAGCGCCCACCCAGTCATTCAAGTAATAGGCACTGGGAAACAAATATACATTGAGCACTTGCTGTATGCCAAACATAGGACTAGGCACCAGTCACCAAAGATGAGTAAGACCTGAGTCGCCTTCTGCTAGGAGCGTGCAGGATCTACATCAAATTAGGAGGAGGCCAGGTCTATAAATTCCAGTGGTGTGCTAGAACGGGCCCAGACCAACTCACGAGAATGACATTAAGCATTATTCCCCCCAACTCTGAGTTCAGAAATGTCCCATTAGGTAACTTGAAATCAACCACCGTAAGAGTATTTATACCATAGAAACTGTCAGACACTATCAATCAGGGTTCGGTTTTGTTATTGATTTGGTTTGTATTTTGTTTGGCTTTTTTGTTTTATCTATTTTTTTTTTTTTCTTTTCTTTTCTCGTGGTGGTTTGCCAACACCATGGTCTGCAAGGACGGAGGACTTGAATGCGGTGGCAGAGCACTTACTTCCAGGCAGCGGGGTAAGGTTTGACATGAGAAATGGCATATTGTTTGCCCATTTCAGGCTGAATCAGCTTTACCAGACAGCAAAAGAGGAACAGAGGAGGAAACCAATGTAAGCGGATGTGTGGCCGGGAAAAGCTGATTGTGGTCTAAGGAATAGATGGGGTTGGGACAGGTAGCCTGTGCGGAAGAGCAGGAGGCTGTACTCAGGCAGGGCAGTGGTGGCCACAGCAGGACCAGCAGGCACGAACGCTGCGGCAGAGGGCACTGGCAGTATCCCTCTCTTCTGTCTCCTATCATAGCAGCTCCCATGATAGATTTTGCATGTAGAGTGGGATTTTGAACAAAGTTGTCCAGAAAAATTACAACTTCCATGTTTCTGCAAATTGTAAGAATAGAGAAGGGAATCTACCTTCAGTTCACAGTTCTAAGCAGATACTCTATTTCCTGGGGTAACTTCCTCCTTGAAAATCTCTGCTTAGGTCTTCCTTCTCTACAATAACATGAAGAGTGGGTGGAGGTGGAGGGAATTCTGGTTTTGTTTGTTTGTTTGGTTGGTTGGTTGGTTGGTTGGTTTGGTTTGGTTTGGTACTGGGGTTTTAACCCACGGATGCTTTACCACTGAGTCACATCCCCAGAGCTTTTATGTTTTACTTTGAGAAAAGGTCTTGCTACGTTGCTTAGGGCCTCACTAAATTTGTGAGGCTGGCGATGAACTTGCGATTCTCCTGCCTCACATCCTGAGTCGCTGGGATTATGAGCACATGCCATCATGCCCTGCACTCTGTACTTTTATGGTTTAAAATTATGCCTTAAAAAATCAACACAAAGGCCACCGCACGCCTACAAGGATGGCTACAATCCAGGACGTTGACACCACCAAATGCAGTGAGGATGTGGAGCAATGGGAAGCTCATTCATGGCTGGTGGGAATGCAAAATGGTATAGCCACTTGGACGGAAAGTTGTGATTTCTTACAAGATTCAACGTACTCTCACCATATGATCCAGCACTCACGCTCCTTGGTATTCACCCAAATGAGTGAAGAGCTTACATCCACACAAAAACCTGCTCCTGGATGGTTATAGCAGCTATATTCCTAATTAGCAAAATACGGAAGTAACCAAGATGTTCTGCAGTAGGTGATCGGATAAATAAACTGGGGAATATCCCAACAATGGACTATGATTCAGTGCTAAAAAGAAATTGCTGTCAAGCCATGAAAAACATGGAGGAAACAAATGCATATTACTTAATCAAGGAAGCTACAAACATAGTACATTCTGGAAAAGGCACAATACTGAGCACAGTACAATGATTAATTGTTTCCAGGGGCTGGAGAATGGCAGGATGAACAACAGGTAGAGCTCAGAGATTGGGGGACAGTGAAATTATTCTGTACAATACTACAGTGATGGATGAACATCATTATACATCTGTCCAAATCCATAGGATGTCCAACATCAAGCAGTTCCCTAAGGTGAATTTTGGACTTCGGCTCAATTTTAAGTTAATCTACTATAATAAATGTACCACTGTGCTGGGGGATGGTGAGGGGGCAGCTAGGCATCATTTAGGAACTCTACTTTTCTCTCAATTTTGCTGTGAACCTAAAACTGTTCTAAAAAATGAGGACTATTTCTTAAAGACATTTAAAAATGATTACAAGAGAAGAATCTGTGTTTTAAGGAGTCCTGCTCCTTCGGGCGGTAGGCTCCTTGTCTCTGGGGAGGATTTGCACCTCCACCTGCCTGGAAGTCACCAGGTGGTACTGCCATGGCCCTTCCTGGCTCACAGACTCACCAGCTGGTGTGGCTCAGGCTCCAGAAACAAAGCTAAATGGAGAATCCCAGTGAACCATGGTCAGCAGAGCAGAGACCCAGACCTGGAAGAGAGAAGGGAGTAGGGTCCAGAGAAAAGAGTCCTGAAGTGGGAGGAAAGTACCAACCAGCTGGGATTCTGAACACTAGATCCATGCTTCCAGCTGCTTCATCACTGGGTCTTCTCTGTGTCGAACTGTATTCAAAATGGTGGAAAGAACAGTAAATTGGAGGGATGCACGTCTGTTTTGTGGATGGCTTCTGAGGATGGCTAAAGGGTCCCCACTGAACTGTGAGGCAGAGGGGCTGACACTCAGCTTAGCTCTACAGATACCATTGATGGGACAGGGCACGTGTGCTCACCCTAGGGCACCTACTCCGTGGAATGAAGGGATTGGGCCCAGCCTCTGCCAGGTACTGACTGGGTCTTGTTAAGTTTCAGGTGACTCATTTGAAAAATAGGGACAATGGTACTTCTGCCTTCCTGTAGTTCAGACTTGTAACCTGAAAATCATTTGCAATCATTATTTGCATTCTCACTATATTTTTACTTCCCTGGCACCAATGGCTGTTTCCACTTCCACGGAAGTCATTGCATTCATCAGACTGGGCTCCCTGCAGGGTTTAATTTTAAGGACCTCATTGTGTCTATACCTGGACCCCTACAGTAACCTCCTGACTACTCTACCACGCAGTAGCTCTCAAAATCCATCCTACACAGAGTTGCCAGAATTTTAAAGCACTGCTCAAATCATGGTTTCTCTTGTTCAGTCTTCTCTAACAGTTCTCCTGGAATCTTCTACATGGAAGAAAAGCTACTTAACTTGGCATTTGAGTCCCTGCAGTTTTCACAGTTCTCTCCCAGTGGCCCCCAATGTGTGGCTGGCTCTCCTAGACCTTTCATAGCCCTCTTAACCCAGACCTTACCCCCTTGCTCAGGTTTTCTCTGCCAATTATAACATCCTCCATCTTTTTCTAATGAACTCTTACATATTATCCAAATCCCTTCTAAAATTACCTTTCTCAAAAAGAATGCTTGTAACTTCTATTCCCTGATCCTACCAGTCATTGGATTTCCCAGAAATCATATGACAAAGTCCCATCTTTATTCCTACATTACCTAGCATACCTTGCAATGGTAAATACCCAATACACTGATTGGGGTTCATGTACTTCACTTGACTCCCTACCAAAGTATAAAGATCAATAAAGAATGAATGCTGGCCTAGATTCCATTCTATGCCCACATCCCCAGTACAATGATTTGTACCAAGTAAGAGATCAATAAATATTTGCTGAATCAACTTAAAAAAATCAAGAGGGACTTAAATAAAATTAGTGAAAATCTTAAGATCAATTGTTTAGAATTTAATTTCAGTGTCAGGTATACGCACACCACTTTTAAATTAGTTCAGAGGATACACTTCATATTTGCTCAGTTGATTTTATTTTCCACCTGACAGCTGTATTTTTCCAATGTAAATTGCCAACTTTAATTTTATCATTTCTAGTTGTAAGTATAAAATCAGTGTAAATCAAAGTTTCCTCCATTTTAGAACCTCAGTTTCTACAGGTCTATTAGCATTCTGTTACTATAACAAAACAACTGAGATAATCTGTTTAAAAAGAGGAAAGGTTTGTTTTGGTTCACAGTTTTGGAGGTTGCAGTCCAAGGTCAGTTGGCCCTGTTGCTTTTGAACCTGTGGCAAGATGCTTTTGAATCTGTAGTTAGGCTGCACATCAAGGTGAGAAGTGTGTGTTAGAACAAGCTTCTATCCTTGTGACAGCTGGGAAACAGAAAGAGGAAGGAGCTGGAGTCCCAACATTCCCTTCAAGAGCACAACTCCAGGGATCTACCTTTCTCCTAGTAGACCCTACCTCGTATAGGTTCCACCACCTCCTGACAGCACCGTGGACTGGTGACCAAGCCTTTATCATGTTATCCTTTGGGGAATACTTAGCCAAACCATCCAGCTGCTTCCTTGTCTCTCCAGATGTTTTCAGGATTTAGTGAAAGCATTTTTCCAGAGCAGCAGTTCTCAAAGTATGAACCTTGAACCCACAGGTGAGCATCACCTGGGAACTTACATAAATGCAAATTGTGGGACCCCCCCCACACACACCCCTACCTGACCAGAAACCTGTGGGGTAGAGAAAGGAGAAATCTCCCAGGTGATTCTGATGTGTTCTCTGGAATCCTGTTATAAAGACAGAATCTCATGCCTCACATATGACTTACTGACCTGCATTTTAACAGGATCACAAGTTGATTCCTTTGCATATTGGCATTTAAGATGCACTATTCTAAAGAGCTTTGGAAGAAAGATGCCTTCCATTAGGAAACTGTTATCAAGAAATGTGGCTAGTTAAAAGTGGCCACACATTTTTGCCATATTCTCCACTATGGAGTCTAGTTCCCATCCTCTGGCCTGGGACCAGTTTTGATCAGTCAACATGGTAGATTTGGTGCTGTATAATCCCCAAGGCTGGGCTTTAAGCAATCTGAGGCTTCTGTCTTTACCTCTTAGAACATTCCACCAGGGAACCCGGTTAATCCACTATGAGAAGCCCTTGGAGATGCCAGGGAGAGGAGAACTAAGTCATTCTGGCCACTACCCTAGTTGAACTCTTAGCTGACAGCCACATGTGAGTGAGTGAACCATCTTGGATGCTCCAGCCCCAGTGAGCCCACATGGATCATGACACGTGATAGGTAACAAGTTGTTTTAAGCCACCAAATTTGGGGATGGTTACACAGCTATAGATAACTGAGACAGTAAGTTAACAAGTGAACCAATCGTGTGTCTCCTGAAAAAATCTATTTGTCCAAAGTCATCTGCTATAGTATTAAATTGCAATATTCATGAACTTCCTCTGGAAGATATTATAGCTATTTGCAAGATGAAGTAGACTAAGAGTTAAAGGTTACATCAAGAAAAACCATGAATTTGTTCATATGGCAAGACAAAACTGGCATCATTCACAGATGAGAAAGGACGAGCACAGGCAGAAGAGTGAAGAGTGCTGTTCCATTGGCCAGAGGGACCTAGATATAACTAATGATGTCCTTTAGAGCATCAATTATCACTTGAAAACATTATAAAGCACTGGTGCTTCTAGCAAGGAGAAAGTTTATTTTCTAGAAAAATAAGTTTAAAAAAAAACACTATTCATATGGACTTACTGGTAATTAACTTCAAGTCAATCAATTTGTTTGGAGTTGTAAGTATATGCAAAGTTCAGTCCAGGTAATTAAAGATACACCAAATTAATTAAATTTTCCTAGCCCTCAATAGGTTTTAAAAACTGAACCAGACTGTGTTAATCAGCTTTTCTTTGCTACTACAAAATACCTGAGTAAATCAACTTAACAGAAAGATTTATTTTGGCTCACAGTTTCAGAGGTTTCAGTTCATGGTCAGCTGGCTCCACTGCTTGGGGTCTAAGGTGAAGCAGAATATCATGGTGGAAGGACATGGTTGAGCAAAGCTGCTTACTTACCTCATAACAGCTGGGAAGCAGAAAGAGAGAGAAAGTCTGGGGACAAGATAAAATCCTCAAGGGTCTGTCCCCCAAAACTACTACTTACTTCAACGAGGTCCCACCTCCTACAATTTCTACCATTCCTCAGTAGTCGGTCCAGCTATGTATCCATCAATGGATTAATCCATTGATGAGGTGAGAGCCTTCATGATCCAATCACTTCCCAAGAGCACCCACACACACACCTCTGAACACTGCTGCATTGAGGACCAAGCTGTCAACACATAAGCTTTTGGGGAACATTCCAGATTCCATCCATACCACGGATATATAGAACGGTATAGCAGAAAGAGTATAAGCTAGGAACCAGGAGGTCTGGCAGCTCATTCTGACAGTCATGTTTCAATGGCATCTGCTGGTAGCAAGAAATAGATGCCAAAATTACCTTTAATTTCAGAAGTGCAGGTAGTTAGTCTTCAGCAGGAACTGGAACAGCCCCAGGAATATTCAGAGTAGAGGTTAATTCCTCTGTCACTTGTGGAGACCACGTGATCTCTCTTTCAAGGACCTTGCTGTCTCTGAATGTACTTCACTCTCTCTCTCTCTTTGCTCATAGTTTACGCTCCCTCATAGCCCCAACTGACATGGATTCTCTATAGCTGCTCTCAAACCTTCCATGTTGTGACCTTAGCAACTTCAGCTCCTATTTCTGATTCACAATCCTAAGGGAGAGAATCTGATTGGCCAAGCTTATGGGTCAAAGGTTTTGGACAAACCAATAGACTGGCTGTGTATGTTCTGGTAATCATCCTAGCTTAATTGATTATCACAAGGAATTAGGGTCATCCATTTCAAAAATGACCACCTGGACAGCTAGGGCTGCTCATGAGGCAGTTCTTAGAGCAGGAGGCGTGACCAGTACAGGTGGTGAGTAGCATGGCCATTAACCAACTGGGAGTTGGGCAAATCACTTCACCCCAGTTCTAGCTTCCTCAACTATAGAACATGGTGCTAAACAACATCTCTAAAGTCTCTTTCTGCCAGGATAATGTTATACATTATACAGTGCAGAAAATAAAAAGAAATCAGGTATACCTCTTGTGATACAGGGGCTGCTATAAACCCAAGATATAAAAAATCTGGGCAACAGGTACTTTTTAGGACCTTCTGTAAAAGTCAGTGTGCCAGGAACAGGGCTGTGCTTCAGGGTATTCATATTCTTTGGATACCCTATCTCTTGAACAAGATGGCTTTCACTCAACAGCACTGGTTATTAGCATAGCGAGGCCAACGATGAAGATAACTGAGAATCTGCAGCTCCTCCATTTTCCATTCTCTTCTTTATCCTCTCCTTCTCTTACAGGGGCCCCATCATACAAGTCCCCAGCACCTTGCCTGCATGTAGTCCAAATTCAGTGATCAAAGTGCCATTTCTAACAAGTAACTTTTTAAAATCTTAGAGTGTCCTAACACCTCACTCTCACATTTGTGGTTATTAATCAGAACTAGAATCCAAAGCATATCATTTTTACTTTGATGTCAAGTTAAATCCACATGTTACCTTTTCCAAGGTATTTGTATTTAGCCACATGTATAAAAATGAAAGTATTAGTTTTAGGCAGGTAATGAAGTTGTAAAGGATCCGTTCTCTGTTTTATTTAACTTTTTTAAATAAGAAGGGTCTTTCTTGGTGGTGTCACTAGAGAGACTTGTGGGCAACCCCTCTCTCTGTGCTGTACATATAAGAAGCATATGAAGCATTGGCAGAGATAGCACTCAGTCAATCAATAAGGAATTATATCAAGCATGTGTATACCACCTTGCACCTTATGTAGAAGACCTGCACTGATAGGGTCAGAGGGACCAGAAATACCACCTTAAAATATGAATCTTTGGCATATGGATTATTTTGAGCTAAAGGCAATTGGAATCCAGCAGAAGCAAAAAAAAAAAAAAAAAAAGAAAAAAGAAAAAAGGTTTTTACCCTCTCCTTACTGCTTAAAACCAGATTATGGTATGGTTTTGATATGAGGTGACCCCCAAAAGCTCATGTGTGAGACAATGCAAGAAAGCTTGGAGGTGAACTGATTGGATTATGAGAACCCTAACTTAATCGGTGTGTTAATTCATTGGTGGGGATTAACTGAGCTGTAACTATAGGCAGGTAGGGTGTGGCTGGAGGAGGTGGATCACTAGAAGCATGCTTTGGGGGTATGTATTTTGTTGCTGATGAGGAACTCTCTGATTCCTGGTTCCGTATCTTGAGCTGCTTTCCTCCCCCACACCTCTAAGCCATAATGTTCTGCCTCACCGAGACCTCTAAAAAAACAAAAAAAAAAAAAAAGGAAATTTCCAGTGGTAGCTATATCTCCATTCAAGGAAGTGCTACTCTCTGGGAAAACTCACACCTGGGAGATCCTTACCTGCATGAAAGACAACCCTTATTTGCAGCACACATTCCCCCTCATCTTCTCACAACTTCCCTCTCTTACCCAGTGGCCCATGACCCCTTTTTCTCTGTTTAGCCTAGGATGGCGTATAGGCCTCAATCACCCACCTGCTTCTTGAGCCACATTTTTATATGTCTGACTTCCTGCATACACACCTAACTAAAACCTCTTTTTTCCTTTTGTTAGTTGTCTTTTACCAATTCAATCCATGGACCCCCTACCTTTGAACCTAAGAAAGGAGAAGGGTTTTCCTCCTCTCCAAGGACAATAATGTTGTCATGATATGAATGTGTCACTGGGAGGTGATGGGGTAGAGTCACAGATAAACATGCAAAGTTGTTCAGGGTGAAATCGCACAGACTCCAAGGGAGAAGTTTCTGCCGATCACTGAAGGGGTAACCTTTGCTGGGCTCCCCCTATAACCTACAAAAGGACCCTTCAAGCACCCTCCCCCTCACTCTGGCTTTGTTCAGGTCTGCCAAATTGGAGGTGACCTGCTGACCCTTGAGTGTGAAATAAATGTTCATTGTCATAAGCCTCTGTGATATTAACAGATTGTCTTGTAGCATCATCACCATAAAAGCCAAATGCAATTTTAAAAGTTAAAATTAGACTTTCCTCGAAATCTTCATAGTGACTTAAAAATGGCAGGCCCAGGCACATTAGATCCCAGTGCAAACTAATCCCTCATCAGGGAAGCACTGACAGCAAAGCTGGGTATGGATCTGCACTCCACTCAGGGCAAGGTTTGCATGCAGAAGAAACTGAGCCCGCCTCTACTCCACGGGCTCACCGACTGGCAGCCACTCTCCCTTTCCTCCCTGAAGTGGACCTGCGCATGCCCATAGCCAGTCGGCAGTTGACGGTCAGGAATCTCATGGCAGAAACCCACACTGGGGTGGTAGGTCTACCACCATCAGCCACAGCTCTTCTCAAACTTTTCAGGACGTTTAACGACATTGTACATGAGGTGAGCAAAATACAAGCACAGAAGAGAAGCACCTCCATGAAAACTAAGCCAAATGCTTTGTAAAGATTCAATTAGGCGAATTAATTTTTTTACTTCAGAAAACAATTGGGCAGTTTTTTAACTTGTGATGAGAGACCGGTAACATAAAGTTTGCCATCTGTTACAGACTGAATGTTCGTGTCCTCCCGAAGTTCGGTTACTACAGACCCAATTCCCAGCATGGCTGTACTGGAGTCGGAGCCTCTGTGAAGGCTGGGTCCCTGAGCCCACAGGCTTAGTGTCCTTAAGAGGAGATGCCTGAGAGCTCTCTCCTCATTCCACCCTGCCACGTGGGATGGCAGAGAGGAAGTGCCATCTACACGCCAGGAAAAGAGGTCTCACCAAAAACTGAATTTATCTGCACCTCCATGTGTGAGTCCAGCCCCCAGAACTGGGAGAAAAACACACACCTGTTGTTTAGGCCGCATGTTCTTTTACGTCACAGTAGACAGAGGAGAACAAGGTGGCATCTTAACCATGTCAAGTGTAAGGTTCCGGGCATTGAGTACATTAGCATGATTATGCAAAATTGATTTTTTAATGCTGGTTAATTAGGACTAAGTGAGAACATTGTAAAAGATTGAGAACGAAAACATACAAATCTAGAGCTCTGCATTCAGGTTGCTTTTCAAGCACCTTTAAATTCTTGCTCCTTAATAAGAAACTCAAACTAGAAAACAAAAACAAACATTGTGACTTTGGTTTTAGGAAGGAAGTCAGTGGAGAATTTTAATCAGTGAAACCACACTCAAAAAGCCTTCCACCAAAGAGTCAATAAATGGATGTTCTTGACGTGTTTTAAATGAGAATGTTTTAGTGTGTTGTTTTTTATTTTTTTATTTCCTTCTTTTAACTGAATCCTTTGATCATTCAGCCAATTACTGATGTCAGTCATGTGAGATAAGGGAGCTGGTACAGATTCCATTCCATCTGGCTGGACCTTAAAGGATGAGTGAGTTCCCACCAGGCAAGGAGGATGAAAATAATAACCTGGGAGGAGGAAACAGGTTGAACAGTCACAGGAGCATGAACATACCTGGTATGTGCAGGAATGGTGCAATGTCAAGTGTGACAAGGACACAGGGTCATTAGGTTATCCCGGGAGGGAAAGTCAGAAAGGTACCCTGGTCCCAGATTGCTCAATGCCTGGAAAATCACAGTGAGACATTTGGGTTTGGTTCTACAGCAGCCAATGAAGGTTTTCTTGGGATTTGATCTGAACCAACCCATGGCTAAGTACCTCAGGAAAACTAGAGGGAGGGATGATTGGCACCAGATGTGTTCTGCAAGAGACCAGGTAAGAGACAAAATTCTGAAATAAATAGTGGCCACAGAAATACAAATGTGGAAAGAGACATGACAGATATTTTGCAAAAATTGACAGTCGCAAAGAAAAAGAGATGTTTCTGAGGAGAGTGTGGAAATTTCTGGTTCCTTTCAGGCATGATGAAGATTCAGCTGGTAGGAATTTGGCCTGTAGATTTCTCCCAGGCAAATATCTTCTTACTATGAATAACATAATTTTAACTGAATGGTACACATTCCGTGGATATTGTTACTTTGAGCAGAAAGCGAGAAGAAGGATTAAAGATACCCTTCCAGTTCAGAGTGACCTGAAACAGTGAATAGAAGAGTTGCCAAGGGCCAGGACTTTCCCGGAACCAGCTGCGTGACCAGACAGGAGTCAAAGAGCTGCCTCTGGCATTGTTCCTCTGGCATGATTATTTTGAGAAAATAGAATATATAGCAAAAAGAGCCCTCAAGAACCTACCTCAACATCACAAACGCTATATATGAAAAACTCAAAGCCAACCTCATAGTAAAAGGAAAAAAAAATGAGAGCATTTTCTTTAAAATCTGGAACAAAACAAGGATGTCCACTCTGGTTGCTCTTATTTAATATAGTGCTAGAAAATTCTAGTCAGAGAAATTAGGCAAGTGAATAAAATAAAAGGGACAAAAATAAGAAAGGGAGAAGTCAAATTATCACTGTTGGCAAATATGTTCCTATACCTAGAAGATTCAAAAACTCCACCAAAAGACTGCTAGAGCTAATAAATGCAGCAAAGTAGCAGGTTACAAAATCAACATAGAGAAATTAATAGATTTCCTGTACACCAGCAGTGAATCTGCTGAGAAAGGAATCAGCAAAGCAATTCACAATAGCCTTAAAAAAAAAAACTAGGAATAAATCTAACCAAGGAGGTGAAAGTTTTCTGTAATGAAAACTATATAACATCGAAGAAGGAAATTGAAGAAGATCTCAGAAGATGGAAACACCTACCATATTCATGGATAGGCAGAATTAATATTGTTAAAGTGAGCATACTATCAAAAATTATATACTAATTCAATGCAATCCCCGCCAAAATACCAATGATATTCTTCAGAGAACTGGAAAAAAAAACAGTCCTGAAATTCATGTTGAAGAATAAGACCCAGAGGAGCCAAAGAAATTCTAAGCCAAAAAAAGCAATGTTGAAGGCATCATAATACTTGACTTCAAATTATGCTACAGAGCTATAGTAACAAAAACTGCATGGTATTGCATAAAAACAGAACGGAAGACACAGACACAAACCCTCATAGATACAATCATCTGATCCTTGACCAAGGTGCCAAAAACATACATTGGAGAAAAGATAGCCTTTTTAACAGTGCTGGCGAATATGTGGAAGAATGAGACTAGATCCTTATCTCTCACCCTGCACAAAAGCCAACTCAAAATGGAGTTAAGACTTAAGAATTAGACCAGAAATTATACAATTCCTAGAAGAAAATTTAGGGTCAACACTCCAGCACATAGACATAGGTAAAGACTTTCTTTATAGGACCCCTAAAGTTAAAGAAATAATGCCAAGAGTTAATAAATCATCAATTTAAAACATCAATTTAAAAAGTTTCTACTTTGCAAAGAAAACAATTGGGATTGTGAAGAGATCACCTTCAGAATGGGAGACAAATCTACTCTCTGACAAAGGATTAATATTTAGAATATTGAAAGAACTCAAAAATATTACAACAAAAAAATCAAACAACCCAATTAATAAATAGGCCAGTGAATTAAACAAATACTTCTCAAAAAAAAAAGAAATACAAATGGCCAACAAATACACTTTAAAAATGTTTAGCATCATTAGCAATTATGGAAATGCAAATCAAAACTACACTGAGATTCTACCTCACTCCTGTCAGAATGTCATAAAGAATACAAATGATGATTAATGTTGGAAAGGATATAGACCAAAAGGAAAACTTTTTCACTATTGGTGTGATTATAAATCAGCACAACTACTATGGAAATCAGTACAGAGGTTCCTCAAAAGACCACCAACGACCCAGCAAACCCACACTTCAGTAGTTAGCCTGAAGAATTAGAGTCATCATACTACAGTGATACATGTATACCCACGTTTATACAGCACAATTCACAACAGCCAAACTGTGGAACCAGGTGTCCATCAACAGATGAATGGATAAAGAAAATGTGGTGTGTACACACAGTGGAGTTGTATTCAGCCATAAAGAAAAATGAAATTGTGTCATTTGCAGGAAAATGGATGGAACTAGAGACCATTATGTTAAGCAAAGTAAGTCAAACTCAGAAGATTAAGGGTTTTACATTTTCTTTTCATATGTGGAGAAGTTAGGAAAAAGGGAAGGAAAGGTGAGAGTGGATCTCATGAAAATCAAAGGGAGATAGACGAGAAAAGGGACCAAGGGATAGGAAGTGGGGAGGGAGGGGGAGACGGTGGGGAGTGATATTGGCCAAATTATATTGTTTTATTGTATGCATGTATGCATTTGTGACATATGTACAACTATGATGCACCGATAGAAATGTGGGGGGAAAAAAGTGTCCTCAAAACTCCCATCCAATAGAGCTGAACAGGATACTTCTCTGCTTTAATCCCCGCACTTAATAAAATTGTTAAATTGAAAACAATTGAACTGCATTGGTCAGGTGGCCCAAGATAAACCTGTTCACCTGAATTTCTTTCTCATAGAAGAATCCTTTGAGATATTTCCAACAGAAGTTGGACTTTAAGCACTTTTCGTTGGCTCAGGGCACTTAACAGGTATTACCCAACCATGAGTCTAAACAGGTATACCCGTTGGCTACATCTCCTGGTGTGTTAGTAATCAGTAGCATGCATGCCCACTTGAATTTGAGTTAACACTACAATTATGTTGATCTTGCCTGAGAGGTGCTTAAAATTAAATAAGAGAAGCTAATACACAAATAATTATAATACAAATTAAAAGTAAAAACGGTCATAAGGAGGGACTGGGAGTTGTAGCTCAGTAGTAGAGCATTTGCCTAATGTGTGAGGCACTGGGTTTGATTCTCAGCACCACATTAAAACAAATAAAGGTTCATTGACAACTAAAAAATATTTTTAAAAAAGGTCATAAGGAGGAAAGAGGTAAAGTGATCCATTAATGAAGAGGAGCTGAAATTTGACCACCTTGACCTCATAAAACTATTAGCCATGCTTCCAGTATTCTGCGTGACCTCTTCCCCCATTTCCTCTTTGTCTGATTCTTCTCTCTGGCCATCCTCATACATACATAAAGTGGTCTTTATGTCTTGTGTATGGTTCTGCCATTCGTTTATCCCCCACACTGTAGTCTGGAACAGTCAGTCTCTAAAGGTCTGATAGATGATGGGCTGAGCCCATTAAGAGAGATAAGCCTGTTTGAATCATGCTCCAACCTGGATTTTATTGAAACTGGCTTATTGCTCTTGGGTGTTAACTTCCTGAAGGTGTCTCGGAAGAACACATTTTATGGGAAAATCCAGGCGTGTGTAGAGTGATAAAAATACTAATGTTCCCATCATATGCACATCCAGACTCGGTCCTAGAGTGGGATGTTGATCTGTTTACCCTGAAAGCAAAGAAGTTTGACTTCCTCTGGGACATCAATTTCATGGCCCTTCCTAAAAACCTCCATTAGAAATACCTCTCCATTAGAAATATCCTAAACTTGCTGGAGAAAAGCTAAAGATCAATATAAAGGTTAATATGTATCAATTTATTTACAGGAGTATCTTCTTTAATCCCCACATAAACCCTATCAGCAGGTATTAGTAGCCCCATTTTAGGACTAGAGGGATGTAAGACTCAGTGAAGTAAAATCATTCTCTAAAAGTCATACGGCTAGAAAGTCAGACCGGAAATTAGAATCCAGCTCTGCATGATGCCAAAATTTTTGCCCTTCTATTTACAAGTTTAGTTTTTGGTTCAGCACCAGCAAACTGAATTGCATTAATGTAATCATAAAGATCTGGGATCACAATGGAATGATGCTGCAGAAGGCACTTTGCCTAATAAAATAATAGGGCTCTCTACCACCTGGGAATCAATAAGGCAACACAGAGCATGCCAAAGGATGAGGAAATGCTAAAGTCCAATGATTGTATTCAGCTTCTTCCTGTTCCCACCATGGGCTAGGAGAGTTACAGGGTTTGGGCCTCTGAGAGCTCTCAACTTATTTTTTGCGCTATAATTGTCCCCAAACCACTGCTGTAAAAAGACAATAAAGACCCAGCATGATGGCACACACCTGTAATCCCAGGTGCTCAGGAGACTGAGGCAGGAGGATTGCAAGTTCAAAGCCAGCCTCAGTAATTTAGAGAAGTCCTAAGCAACTTAGCAAGACCCTATCTCAAAATAAAAAGGGCTGGAGATGTGACTCAGTGGTTAAGCACTGCTGGGTTCAATCCCTGGAACCCAAAGGGAGGAAAAAAAAAAAAAGTGGTAATAAAGTTGCAGTGGTCAGCTGTGTGGCTCACTAGATTTCCTGACCAAATGACCACTGAAGACAAACGAAAGTGGTGCTAAAACAACTCTTGAAAGCTGTGGTAGGATGGCAAGAAGCAAAGGATTCTTGGGACCAACTAGTAAGTGAAATTCATGGGGGCAACTCTGCTCTGGCCTTGCTGGCCTTTCCCATACCAAGTGGACTTGAGTGTGGAATTTCATGGGTTGTCAAGGTGCAGAGCATGGAGACAAGACCCAGGTTCAACTCCGGGTGAAGTATTCACTAGAAAATAGCCCTAATCACATTCAGGGTAAGGGGAAGAAGAAAGAAGTTCACATCTAGGAGACTCTGAGGACAGCTGTTTGTCTTGAATCTAAGTACTAAATGGAGGACAAAAAGTACTCCTCTGAGAATTTTTTGTCACAAATTGTCATGTGGGTCGCACTCCAAATTTCAAAATTTTGAGACCAGTCAGACTGGTCTCAAAAACCTCAAGGGGTTGGTGATAGTTTCAGGCACCTTGCAAAAGCAAAGGTTAATCATCCCTTAACACAGGTCTCAAAGTGTTCCCAGAATGAAGTGCCAAGAAACATGAGAACTGTGCCCAAAATATCACATGCACATATACAACATACATGTGTACATGAGTACACTTAAGTGTGTGCATGTGCACACACAGACAAAACAAGGAACTTCGAGAGCCAGTAGGACAAAGAAGAAAGAAGCAGAACAACAGCCTAGATGTGAAATTCTCAGACTTAGAACATGCAAGACACATTTAATACTCATTGTTAAATAAATAAAAGAATTAAAAATTAATAAAAAACAGGAAACTAAATCAACAAATCTGTGGGGGACTTCTATAATCAAAACCCAAAATATTTTAAATCAAAGCAAATAAACAAGTTTAACATCAAATTGGACACAGCTGAAAAGAAAATTAATGAATTGGAAATTTTACATGAAGAAATTATGCAGAAGATATTCCAGACAAAGAGAATGAAATATGAAAAAAAGAACAAATGTCATAGCAGATAAAGGAGGTAAAATCGTTAATCTAATTACGGTTTCAAAAGAAAATACAGAATGGAACAGAGTCAATAGGAGAAAGAAAGGAAGTAGAACAGAGGCAATTAAGGAGTTAGTGTTTCCAAATTTTCTGTTGTGATGAAAAACATACATTCATGGATTCAGTATGTCCAACAAACTCCAAGCCAAATTATTAAAGGAAATATAGTCCAGTACACCAGAAGACAAAGATTCTGCCAGACTTTGATATAGTCAGTGTATTACAATTTCTACTGTGAACTAAAAGCATAAACATATATGACTTTCTAATGAATAAAGGTGGGGGGAAAGTAGAGTGAGAAAAAAATATCACCCTCAAAAAATATAGAGCAAAAGGAACACAGAAAACTCAGGACAAGCAAGGAACATAAAATTAGATGATGGAAATAAATGTAAATAATGCATTAAATAGGAATGAATTAAACACCCGTGACCTGCTCACTCTACCTCCATTCTAGCTTTACACTGTGTCCAGGAAGAGAAAAAGTTCAGCCTTTCTCTTATTTTTCTTTCTTTAGGATTAGTATTTCGCCAACATCCTTCCTTACCTTCCCAACTTCAGCTGCATGGCTGAGCCTCAATGGCAAATAAGGTTCAGGCTGGGAAACTGGCTTGCCTAGAAGAATACTCCATGGAAGAGCCAGCCAAGATGCTGTGTTCCATGACACCTAACAAATGTAACCCCCGTTTCTTTGTTATTCCCCTAACAGGCCCTGGCCCTCCAGTGATGAGCTTAGACTTACTGTTCTGTCCCTGCTTTGTGGCATTTTCCAGGTTCATCACCACCGATCTCCACAGTGCTGTCAGCCCTCAAAGGCAAGGACAACATCAGTAATTATCATAATAATAAATTGATTCTGCAGGATAGTTTTGTAATATGCATATCACGCCTGGGATTTTTGTTTCCCTTTTAGCTCCTGACACATGTTTCTTAAAGGATCAGCTCAGGTTTCACTGGCTTTTAGAGCTCTTCTAGGCTGACTTCAGGATTTATCACACTTCACTGTGTTTGCTTATTTATGGATCTTATTTCTCACTCTGAACTCCTCCAAGATGGCACCCGTAGGTCTCTACTTAGGACATCCTCTGGAATGGATGGTGAGTTGGCCATATGCTCTCCATGCTTATAACCACCCTGTGAAGCAGGGTTTTCTTTCCTCTCTCCGTTTTGCTCGTGCAATTTAAACTCAGAAAATAGCGATTTTCCGAGGTCATGCAGGTTATTGCCAGGTTCCAACTCTTCCCACCAAGTCACCTTATTCCTCTGACTTGTCCATGTCCTTATGCAGAACCCCAAGAGAAACTTTGCTGAATTTCACTAATAGCTCCTCAGATGGAGGAGTTCCACCTGTCCTTCTTTCTGTTGGCAGTAATTTGGTCACACAGAGAGGTGTTATTTATCAGAGGTCCCAGAACTGGTCCACGGATGGCAGAGAATGAAATCTCAGTTCAAGCTCCCAGGCTCCGTGAACGTTCAGTTCACATCACCACCCTTGTTGGGGACCAGTTCATGTACAGGACCCAGTGCAATTACAGTGCTTAAGTCCCATAACGACTACCAGCATCAACCATCAATTTTTAGCCTTGGATCTTCCTAAAGTATCCCTTCCTAGCTTTCTAGTGGTCTTGGTTTCGCAGGAATTTTAAAAAACCTAAAAATATGTGTAATGTAGCATTTTCCCCTTTCTTTGGCATTTTAAAATTTCCATTTATTTAAGTGTAATTCAATATGTGCATAAACACATATTAACTCATCAAAATGAAGGCAATAAGAGAAGTCAGTTATTTCCAAGACATTTTGCCAAAATCTTCCTTTCTTCTCCCCAAGGAGGCAGAACTGGGCTGTCTGTTGATATTTAGAATTCAGGAGACACTTTACAAATCCCACATCCATTTTTAGTGATTTATGGCACCAAATGAAAGGTCTTGGAACTCAGTTGCACCCTAAAAATAAGTAAAAGACATGTAATAAAGAAACATAATACATCTAATTAATAGAATTTATACATGTTGCTGTGTTTCAATCCATTGACGTCTTTATTCCCTAAGTTGCTCAGATTGTCCCATCTTCACCCACAGGAGCCCCAGAGACATTCTGTTATGCCTCTGTTGTCTTTCACAGCTTTCTTACTGGTTTGACAAGATGAACTTAACTCCTCTTGTACAGTTCCTGACTCCACTCTGAAACAGCTATTTCTGTTGTTTCTCCAAGGTTACCTGGTCTCTTGTACATTCTTCTCTCTCTCCTATGTTTTCAATGTCTAGATTCTCTAATCTGAAACACCTTGATTCTGATTTTTCTCCCACACAACAGATCTGTGTCCTTACGGATAACTGGACATTATCATCTCTATATCCACACAACATCCCACACTCAGCTTTTCCCACGTGAGCTCATCATCATCTTTGCCCCCAAACCTACTCCTTATTATTCCCTGCATGTATCAGAACCTGCAGTCAGATTGGAGCAAGACTGTTAGCAACATGGAATCCAGCTACACCCATCAAGAAAATATCCTCCGTGTGCTCTGGCTGGAGCAGGTTTCTCAACAGGACAGCATGATGCTGGGCTTTGCAATGTTGGTGGATGGTTTGGAGACTCTGAAACAGATGCCCAGTCACATCCCTCAATTTGCATGAGCCTGTGAGAAAAAAAAAAAAAAATTATGAGAAGCCTGGCTGTCTGAGCAGACTGATGCAAAAAATGGAAGAGAAGGTGGTTTCCTGAAGGATGAGGCTGATTGTTCATAATTTGACACCATCCCTGGAAGAAGAGATTGCATATAGAAGCCAAGTCAGTTCTGGGAATTTCTTTTGGGTAAGCTGGCTGTGAGACGTGAAAGAAATTTCCCAACTGGAAAAGAAGGCACTAGAAGGTTTAGGGCTTTGTAGGCGAACATAGAAGGGGCAGCAGCACAGACATTAACCTGGGGCAGGAGAAGAGCTAGGAGAAGAGCTAAGAGAATAGGGCAAAAGCAGTGGAAGACAGAAGAAGGATTACAGCAGCTTTGGTTGTGCTAAGACCACCTTCCACCACCAGACAACTCCCAGGGAAGCCTGGGAGTGAGTCACAGGAAGAGGGGGGACATCCTGCTGGCAATGACAGGAGGCCTCAGAGCACTGGACTGCACTCACTCACACGTGATAGAGTTCTGGGGCAGACGAGGCACTAAAGCAACACCTTATTGCTACCATGCCCCTGCCCTCCCACCCAGATCCCAGGGGTGACCCACTCAGACCCTCTGACTCTCAGCTGTCTCACAAGCCCTTATCCTTCTCCACAGCAAGGCTCTCCGCCTTGTTGAGGCTTTCTCTCCTGGACAATGGGAGGCCTCCTGAGTGACCCTTCTGAATTCGGCCCCACTTGCCTTCAAACCCAGGTCTGTGGCAGACCAACATTTTTTGCACTCCAAATATAAAAAATTAAAACTTACACTCACCCTTAATATATTTTATGCATGTACAAATTAAAAATGCCCTTTTGAATCAAAAGTTATGTGAATTATGGTATTTTAGAACATGCACAAAAGAAAAGATGTCTTCTTTGATAGTGGAGAGTGAAGATAAATAAGTTTATTTCCTGATTCTGACTCTATTGAAGTCCATCTATTTAATATATTCTTTTGCCCACAACTAAACCAAATCTTTCTGGCAGAATTTTAAAGTTCTCATCCAGTCCTAGGGCAAATACAGACAGAATTGAGAGGTAACAAAGCCACAGGCGCTACTCCCAAGGTGACTCTTCAAGTCACACATGCATATTAGAGGGACAGAAGCCTGGAACGGAGGTACTTCTTGAGCTGGGGACTCTGAGCCAGCAGCAGTTCCACCCGATCACAGCTGCTAACTGGCAAGGAGGATGCCCATGTTTCTCCATTTCTTGCAAGATCGAAACCAACTTAGTCGGCCTCAAACCCGGCTGAAAATAGGTCTCACAAGCATAATTTAAGGTGTCTTATTGTTTTTCCTGTTTTTCCATCAACGCAAATTAGCCTTAAAAATAGCATTCCATGTGGCCAAAGGTTAGAAAAATTGTCCTGCGAGTGCTTTGAATTCTTTGTCACTCCCAATTTCTTTTGCGACTGACAGCAGTTCATTAGGGAAGTTATTGGCGAGGGGGTTAACAGCTTAAACAGCAAAACAGGATGTGTTGCCACCAAGGCCCCTAGCCCTGCTGCAATCTACTGGAATTAATTGGTCTTGGGGTTTTTTGTTGGTGGCGACAGTGGTTTTTTTCCTTTCTTTTTTTTTCTTTTTTTTTTTTGAGAGTCTCAAATGGGCAGACACTGAAACCACTTATTTGCATACAGCTTGGCCGGAGCAAGGGTGAACTGAGGACACGCCAGGCTCCTGCTTGCCTGGCAAAGGCAGGAAGTCTGCTGCAAGATGCACAGCCTCTCAAGCCAGAGTGGCTTTCTTTTCTCTCTGTGTCATTCATTTGGGAAGAAAACCTAAGTTTACTTTCAAACAGAACACAAAAGCTTAGAAAGGGGGGAGAAATTAAGGCAGCCCCCCACTTTCCTTTTTCTTTATTTAAATTGGAGGTTCTCAAGCCATCCAGTTGGAAAGGAGGTAGAGGCAGGTTGAAGGCCCCGGGTCTGGAGGACAGTTGGTAAAGATCAAGAGTGGCAAGCAATGCCCCCAGCACCCACCACCACACGTGAGATTCATGGAGGGGCACAGCATCCTCCCCGGGGCACTGGGGGCAAAACCAAAACCATATTACTCTGTCATTCTACCCAGAGACGTCTCTTGTTTCAAGGGACACATCTGTGGGCAGGAATGGTGAGAGGTTTGGGCAGAATGAGCCAACTCTAAGAGACACGGCTACATCATCTCAAAGCAATGTGGTCCTTCCTCGCCGGTGACTGGATGCAATTCTACTCCCCCCAATCTTTTCTTGGGATTTGAATCTCTCTCTCAGATAACCGCCTCGTTCCGGCTGGGCTGTGCAGTTTGCAACCTGCTGTCTGGTGCCAGGCAGCCCATATAAGATGTACCCAGAGATACCAGTGGGCAAGTTTGCTCAGGTGTACGTGGCAGGAAAGGGACAAGGAAACTGTATTTGTGGGCAGTATCTGGCCAAGAGTCATGTGGTCTTTGTCATTTGAAACAACAAACTTCCATGGAAGCAGCAGAACTTTATAATACAGTGTATTTACAGGTTGACCTGTTCCAAGAAACAAAAGTGGTAGGAAATTACAAGAGTAATAAAGTATGTGCTAATGTTTAGATATGCACCAAACGTCACTTTTATGAGAACGCTACATCATTTTTATGGCCATCCTGAGTTATTTTTTTCCCACATCAGAGCACAGTGGACCTTGGGCCCTGGTAACGAATCTCTTCCCAGACCTGTAGAGAGCTCTAAGTGATGGAATCACACTCCTGCAGGTTCCAGCTCTCCCTATAGTTAAATGTCCACAACCTCACCATTCACCCTCTTTCCAAATGTCATTAGTATTTTCTCCCATACCAAAGTACTACCTACATCTTTAACAAAAAGAGGAATATATTTTATCACCCAAGGAGCTGTACACTGTTTGCTAACCCCCTCAGTCCCTCATGAGCTAAGTGTCTCATCCCAGCAAGCACAGTGTGACAAAGCATGTAACTCAAAACTGTGCTTCTGCAAAACTAAATACCTAAGTATTGTGAAATTCAGCGATTGATTTCAAGGTCAACAACAAAATATTACATCCTTTGAAGGGCTTAGAAGTACACGCTACCCTGGGTAGAAGAGCAAATTTACAACTCAGATCTGGAGAAAGGCCACCCTAGAAGGCAGGGACTCACCTATCTTTCTTCTGGGGAAGACAGGATTTCTAAGGTGGATATGCTGAATAACTAGAACAAGCCATAAACTAGCAAGTTTCCAGTTCTAAGGAACATAGTTTCATTTCACTAATCTTTGCCACTAAAATGGTTTTCTTTTTCAATTTATCCAACTTTTAATATCAGATCTTTTTCCCTGAATTTTTAATCAAGTTGTAGAAGCCAAGGTAAATCATGGTAGGTTGTACACGAAGTCTTTTCCATCAAAGGTCATGAAATGAATGCTTTCACAAACATTTGTTTTGTGTCAATGCAATCAGTGTGCATTGGATAAGATGAATTCTGTTTGTCGTGGGACATATAAACCACTACAAGCCAGAATGGAAACATGGTTCAGTGTATAGACTTTTTTGGAACCATATAGATACACCCAAGTCTTATTCTACATTTAGCTCTTTGACCATAGGCAAATTTCCTAACTTTTTTTATCCTCATTTCCTAATTTGTGGAGTAAGAATAACAGTGCTCACAGTGTTGTTATGAAAATTACCTAGTTAAAGCACAGTGCCCGAAACAATCAATAAATAATTGGATGGATGGGCAGAGGGATGGACCAACAGATGGATGGGGAGAGAGAGACAGAGAGAAGGAGAGAGAGAGAGATTTCAAAAGGTGAACTTATTCCTCAGACACTCTTCTTGGAACAAATTATTCAATTTCCCAAATGATAAAATAATCAGGTCTCAGTGTTTTTTAATACTACTATAAGGTATTATCAATCTTCAGATCCAACTGACCATCTCTATTTTTTAATAAACTTCCAATTATTTTTTCTATTCATGGTCAGATCCTTTCTCTTCCACAATTCAATTCCATCATGATTTGAGGAAATTACATTTGGGGGAGGCCATAAAGGGGTCAAAATTTTATTCCTCTCTTTGCTATTCAATTTCAGGTTCACTTAGTTTAGTCATCCAAATGCCTTTAGTCATTTTCTATGAAAATGACATCATTTACCTAATTCAATTAGGACAGGGTAAAGAAAAATTAGGTAATTTTTGCACGGGGTTACTCGCTCTTACAAATAAAAGATGTTTGTTTCATGACATAGTTGCTTCCAATTAGCCTCAAGGCCTTACAACTGCTTGTATGGGTTTGTGCTCCCCTAGTCCTCTCCCTGTACCCCAACATTAAATCAAACTCACCTGTTTGGGCTTTCATTACCATCAGTGAAGGAAGACTTGCTACTTCTGGGATCTGACCCTGATTTGAGACCAATCACTTCCTCTCCTGCCAATTGCACAGGGTCGCATCCAAGATTATGGGACCACCATTATGTTTATGCAGATGAATAAGAAAAAAGGTGGGTGGGATTAAACAAATGAGATGACAAGGAAGGTCTTCTTCAACCCCTGATAATGAGATTTTTTTTAAATGCCTTTACAGTATTTGAGCACATTGAAGAAAGGCGTTTTGTTAAATACACTCCTGTGTTTATTTCTGACAAGTTATCTTTCACCAAAATACAGCCTCCTTATCTAGATTCTTCTTTGCCTTGAGTTTTTCATAGTATAGCCCTTTGAATAAAGACCTTAGCTGGCAGGCAGGAAGGATGGGGAAGAGATAGCAGGCTAGTATCCCAAACTAGTCTGAATGTTTTTGTCTCCTATAAGGAGAAACTCAGAATAAAAATGACTTATTCACATCTCGTATGACTTTCTTTCACATAAATTACCAGGGATTATTACAGGATGACTCCATGACTCCATCAGGAACCAGGTCCCTTATATCTCCCTGCTCTACTAACTCTATGGGATTTTTTTGTCCTCCTGAGCACACTTCATTGTCACAAGATGGCTGCTGAAGCTCCTACCTTGCAGATGTGGAAAAGAAAATAGAAGTACAAATGGTCACTTTTTATACTCACTTCAGAACCAGAAGCTGGTTCAATGACTTCCACTTACATCTACTTGACCACACTTCCAGCAAAGGAGACCGAAATATAGACTTGGCACATTTCCCCTTCCTCTTTTAGTAAAAGAAGGAAGAATGGGTATTGAGTAAGCAAATAACAGCTCTTTGCACAGTTCCTTCCCTAAAAGTTCTCATAAAAGACTAGGTGACCGGCGATGGGGTTCTCTACTGTACTCGCGGGCACCTTGCATCTCTGCCCGTCTCCATTCCACCTTCCTTTTCTCCTGTGCGGAACTTTAAAAGCATTAGTTGCTCCTTGGAGGCAAGATTCCATTCCAGAAGCTGCACTTTAGATCCGGCCCATCTCGGCTTCACTTGATGGAAAGGTTCATCCCCAAACTCCTCCCCACTCTGAGCAAATGTGCACACCTGGAGTCAGAACAGAGGCACAGGAAGGGAGGAGGAAGATCTTTGCTCTTGCTCTTAGCATGGCATTCCTACTGCTGCCACTGTAATCAGTGCGGGCATCTTGGAGCGATTTCCTCTCCTCTCCTAGGACCCACCTCGGTGTGTGGCACACCCTACTGACCTTGCATAATTAGGAAGAAAAGAGCACATCCCCACCAGGGAGGAAGAAGGGGACTGTGCCCACCAATTGTTCCCTCTCCTTTCGCCTTGAGATCATGATATATTGGGAGATCACAAGGTAAACAGAACTCGTACCCCGCCGCCATTTAGACCCATCTCTTACTGTTTTGGCACATGCTCACTTAATGAGCATCCCAGTGAACAAACTCTGCTGGTGTTATTCCCATGTGGCTGTCTGGAGGCTGACATGAATGAGATGGAGCCAGGCCAGGCAGAAACAGGGCAGTCACCTGCAAGCTAGACCCTGAAGCTGTGACCGTAAGGACGTGAGTGACTCCGCAGCTCAGGAGATCCCCATTTCGTACTTCACCCCAGAGCATTCTCTGCAGAAGCACAGCATCACAAAAGAGCAGCTCAGCTCTTTCCCCACCCAGTTTCTCTGACGCTCCCCACCTCCAGACACCAGCTCCTCAGCTTTGGTGCCAACATAGATTACTATAACCCTGTCCCAATCCAAGTATGTGACTGGTAAATTCTCCCCAACCCAAATCCCAATTTTTAGTATGTTTGCTCTAAGGAAGTTCTTGCACATTCAGAAAAATCTTTTCTATTCATTCCCAAAGTAGATCCTCACTGCGCCCCATCTCGGGGCCAGACTGGAGCATGTCCAGGAAATGCAAACTAATTGTAAGCTCCAAAATAAGTCTCCTGTGTTGAGAGAAAGAGAGAATTTGCATCAAATACATGTGCATGTTATAGTAACTGATATTTTTATGACTCTTCTAATTTGAGACTGGCTTGCTTTTCTCTTAAAGAGAACATTTGCTACTTTTGGTGTTAGATCACTCTTGTGCCTGCTACTATCAAAGCTTTGGATTAGCTGAAGGGAAAAGGGAGATTCCTATACACCACAAATAGACTGGAATTCAAAAAGCCTTCACATTTCCAGGGGGCTGCTAGGCCTAGCTACTCTGTCTCTGACCCCAGTTACTACGGTTTGTTCTTTTTCTCTGTCTCCTGTTCAAACTCTCCATGCAGAGAGGATTTGATAGAATTGGCTTAATAAGATCCCCATGCACTCAAGCCCTGACCCTGTCCCCTAGCACCAAAATTGCTGATCATCTCCCTTTTGCAAGTAGGAGAACCAGTGTCCAGGTGACTGACCAGCTCTTCTGAGCTTCAGTGCGTGCCCAAGACACTTGGTCTCCAGGCATTTTGTCATATCCAGGCACCAACAGCTCCCATTCAAATGCTCGTGTCTCTGGTTAAAGAGAAAAACAAGTTAATTTGCTGGAATTGAAGGTTGACCTGCCAGATCTGGTGTAGGCTTGTCTCATTTCTTGGACTGCACACTTCCCTCACTGGTCTGCAACCTCTGGTTAAGCAATCTCATGTATTCCTGTGGTTTCAGCAGCATCTCCATCCTGTCATCTCCCATCTCCTCCCTGGTGTGTCCTCCTGGGCTCCAGGCCTGTATGCACAACCCCCTCTTTGACTTCTGCCCTTGGATCTTTCTTAGTCATCTCCAAGGGAGTGTGTCTCCAGCCTGAACCTTTGAACTCCCCACCTGCCCACTGTCCTGCCTGCTAACGTGGTTTTTCTCCAGCATTTGCCACTGAGATCAATGGTCATTTTATTCTCTCATTGCTCATGCCTGACAGGGAGCTGCTGGTCCACCCCAATGCCTGGCTCTCCATCTCTCACCACCCTCCCCTTCACGTCCATTACCAAGCCCAGTGGAGACACCTTGACACTGAACAGGGAACTCGCTCACGTCCACTCATCTCCACTGCTCCTTCTTCTCCGGTCAGCTGCTCTCTCTCCAGGGCTATGGCAACAGGATGCTCTCCCGCATCCTGGTTTTCCTTCCACAGCATTCCCTGAACAGCAACTGCAACAAATGGTTTGTTATGGTAAAATATACATAACATTTGCCACTTTGGCCATTTTTAAGTGGTATTAAGAACATTCACATTTTTGTGCAGCCATCACCACCGTCCACCTTCAGAACTTTTTCATCTAGCAAAAATGAAACTCAGCACCCACCAGAGAATGATTCCTCATACCCTCCCCTCCGCCCCTGGCACCCAGGAGTGACTCTCTGTCTCTTTGACCTTATATATTCTAGGTATCTCTTCTAGACGCATTTATGGAGTGACCTGTCTTTTTCTATTTTTCTTAGCATAATGTCCTCCAGGTTCCAGTGTCCATGTTGGAGCATGTGTCGGAATTTCCTTTTTTAAAAAATTAAAGCTGAATAATATTTCCCCATATGTGTCCATCACAGGTTGTTTGTGTGTTCCTCTGTTGATGGACACCTAGATTGCGCCCACCTTTTGGCTATTATGAACCATGCTTCAGTGAACTAAGTATATAAGCATCTGAGTCCTTCCTTTTAAAGCCTTTCAGTTACATACCCAGGAGTAGGACTGCTGGATCCTGTGGAAATGCTAGGTTTGATTTTCGATGAACCATAACTAACTTTTAAAAAGATTAGTCAGTCTTTCCTCTCTTTAAAACCTTTCTGGTGACTTCCCATTGCACCTGGTCAGCAGGTGTTGGGATTCCTGACCTGTCCCAACCCTTCCGCCGTGCCCTGTTCCACTCAGTCCCTTTCTCTCCTGGTTCCAGCCCCACTGGCCTCCTTCCCACTACCCAAGGCTAAATGTTTCTCAGCACTTCACCTTCATGCAGGCATCGTCTATGCCTGGAACTCCATTTCTTCTACTCTCAATTTAAATGTCACAGTCCCAGGAAAGTTTGGTCTTTCCCCCACCCTCCAGTCCCAGCTAAATTTGATGACCTAAAATACTCTGTTGATGGGCACAGGCTCAGGCAGACAGGGGCTCTTGATCTCCCATCTCACTCTAGCCCCCAGAATCAAGTGCATGGTTGGATGAGTGGAGGGCCTCACTGTTTGGATCTGGAATGTCCCCCAAAGATTCATATAGTGAACTCTTGGTCCCCAATCTCACAATATTCAGAGGTGAAGCTTTTGGGAAATGATTGGTTCAGGAAGGCTCTGATCATATCAATGGATTAACCCATTGAGGGATACATACCAAATGGACTACTCAGAGATGGTAGAAACTGTAAGAGGTAGAACCCCGTTGGAAGGAATGGGTCCTTGGGGATACCCTCAGGGACTATATTGTGTCCCCAGTTCTTTGCTTTCTCTCTGCTTCCTGGTTACCATGAGGTGAACAGTTTCCCTCCATGATGCCCATCCACTATGAGGTTCTTTCTCATCTCGGGCCCAAAGCAATGGAGCTAGCTGACCATGAACTAAGATCTCTGAAATTGTGAGCCTAAATAAATCTTTCCTGCTTGAAGTTGATTTTATCGGTTATTTCGTCCCAGTGACAGAAAGCTGATGAGCACACCCACCCCGAGCATGGTGGCTGTTGTTCTCACTGTTGCTTTGGAGCATAACGAAAACTTATCACATGACAGCAAGACAGATTCATCTTCAAGAAATGAAGGTCCCATTAGTGCTTGTGCGTTTTTTATTGTCATGACATCAATCTCAAACCCTTCATGTCACTCTCAACCCTTCATGTCACTTAAGGAGACTTAAAACTAGTTGCAGGTTGAAATTTATATTTTTGGTTAATTATATTGCTAACTCAGCCCAGATCTTAGAATAAGCAGGCATGGTTTCTAAAAGTTGACTGACATGATTTGCTGGCATGGTTTGGATCTCTCTCTCAAAATTTCACAGTTTACAAACATAACTCTATTTCTAAAAGCAGTTGCAAATCCACTCAGTTTCTCCGATGTTAGATAATGGTCAAACATCTTAAATTGCTATCTAGCCATATTGCAATTAGAGCAAACATGATGTATCAGACAAGCCAAATGGTCAGTTCAGAGGATCACATTTCACCTCCATCATTCAGACAGTGGACGTGGAGACCTAATTGCCTACATGTGTGGTAGAGATGAATGTTAATCAGAACTACCATGTGCTCAGCTCTTACATCTGGAAGACCCTGAGTATTGGGTTCTTATACTATGTTAAGAGCTTTTATCTAACTTAATCTTCATCATGCAATCCTCTAATATAAGTGTGCTTATCCTCAGTTTATGGAAAGGCAATTTGATTTTCAGAAAGACTGAAAAACCCTCTTAAGGGTATACAGCAAAGAAGTGATCGGAGTTCGGACTCCAAAGGCTATGCTTTTGCATAGATTTCATGGATAATAAAAGTCGGCTTTATCTTCACTGAAATCCTTGCTAACCTCATTTCCTTCTTGAATGCATCCTCATTAAGAAAGCAAGTAACCACATCCTGTGAATCAACTTATTTCTCAAGCGGGGGAGCATCCCTGAGGACTGCGGTTGCAGGTTAGGGAAAATATCAGTGAGTGTCACAGTAGGTCAGGCTGCAGTGAGAGACAGCCTCAAAAGTCCCAAAAACCGACCACAAAAATGGTGTATTTCTAGCTTAGATTTATGCCCATTGCTGTCAGCTAAGGCGTTGCACCAAATCCAGAACCCAAACAGGTGGCGGTCCAAACAAGTGGCAGTCTTTACCCGGAATATTGCTCATCTTGAGACAAGTTAGCGGAGATGGTGAAAACCCACATCACCCAAAGTAAGTCACAGCTTCCACACTGAACAACACGTGGCCCGTCACGGAAGCATTCTCTCTCATCGTGGAGGAAACAGATTATTCTAACCCAGCAGGAACATTTCTCATTCCACAAATCCACAGCTCTGTGCTCTTCCCATCAGAACACCAGGAAAAATTTTTTTTTTTTAATTTAAAAAGACAATATTTAGGGCTGGGATTGTGGCTCAGTGGTAGAGTGCTTGCCTCGCACGTGTGAGGCACTGGGTTCAATCCTCAACACCACATAAAATTAATAAATAAAGTAAAGGTTTTGTGTCCATTTAAAAAAAAAGACAATATTTTATCTAAGAATTTAGAGCTCAGGGTATACTTCTTTTATTTCTAAGAAATTTGTGAAACAGAGGTCTTTTTAATAAATAATTTTTCAAAATGGACAGACTGTTTCACCTATGCACATTGTATTTCCTGAGTAATGGTCCTCAGTTCAAAGATTAGAAATATTTTCACCACTAATTTTGTGTGTGTGTGTGTGTGTGTGTGTGTGTGTGGTACTGGAGGTTGAACCCAGGGCCTTGTGTGTGCAAGACAAGAACTATACCACTGAGTGACATTTCCAGTCCTTTTATGTTTTATTTTGAGACAGGATCTTGCTAAGTTGCCCAAACTGACCTTGAACTTGTGATCCTCCTACCTTGGCCTCCCAAAGAGCTAAGATTACAGGCATGATCTACAGTGGTAATCTTAGGCCACTAAGCCTAGTTCACCACTAAATGTTGAAGTGTCTTCACCAGAGCACACTAATTCAACATTCTGAGTACCTCATAAGCTTGGTGTTTAGTATCACTCTTTGGAGTCGTGGGTTCTACAGGGCCTTCTCTTTGTTAGCTATTTGGTGATTACTCAGCATCTCCCCATTGGTCAAGAGTTTTCTCCGTGATTAGGACTCCTTTGAGAGCTTCATTCAATTTTCCTATAATCTACTATACTTATTTGAACTCCCCACAATTTTTGCATGTAGAATGAGCTTCATTTAAACCATTTCAAAAATCCTGAGTTTGAGGGGTGGGGGGGAAGGGAAAAAAATAACAGAATGAATCAAACAACATTGCCCTATGTAAATTTATGATTTTTAATTAAAATAAAAAAAGAACACACACACACAAAAATCCTGAGTTTGCCAGAAAGATTTTATCTCAAAGTCAAATTCTGCATGTTTTCCTACCTAATTGTGCAATATGAATAAGATCCACAGAGAACTCCTGAGCAATTAACATTACTACTATGACAAACCAGACGGTGTCTGGGCCTTGTGCAAACTCTCCAAGTATGGTGGTGGCAGTAATTGCCAGTCTCTGGCAGAGACTGCGTTTCCATTAGTGGCCTGATGCTCACAGACCTGATCACCAAACGTGGAAGTGATCACAATTTCACTCACATCCAGGGCTCAGGAGAAATGGGCTTCCCTCAGAAACAGGTATCCTGTTCACCACGTTTGAAAATCAGTACTTGGATTTGCATCCCAGCTCTGCCAGAGACTAGGTTGAACAAATTATTTAAATACTCTCTCCTTCAGTTTCTATTTCCATAAAAAAGGGCACTAAGAATACCTACTTCCTGGGGTTGCGGCAAATATCAAAATTTAAATGAGATTCTGGATAACTCACTTGGTAGACCATGTGGTTTTTTTCTGACCAGTAAGTGGAAGTGTCAGGAGAGTAAATTGATTTTGTTCACTGCTGTGTGCCAGGACCAGGGAAGTGCTTGACCAGTATTTGTTGATTGAGATATAAGTATACTTGAGACATAAGGTCCAGGTATCTGGTTCCAATTAGCTGCAGAGTTTATAAGCCTTTGTTCTCTTGGGTAGTCGGGCATCTAGTGGGGGATGTTCAAGGACAAGGTCAGAGATAAGTCTCCACTGGCTCTCTCTGCTCCAGCTGAAATAGTTTTGACCATAATTAAAACAAAAATGAAAAAAAGCCAAATAAAATGTGCAGGGGCCAAACATACCATTTCTTAAGTCTAGAAACTTGTCCCACATCAACTGCAGAGATGCCACACAATTTGCTCCTTCAGGGAGGGTACCTAAGGGAGCAGAAGGGCCCTGTGGATCACTTGGCCATCCTCACCACGCTGGTTCTGCATGAGGCTATCCTGCAGTTACACAGGCCTAGCATGACCAGCTTTCTGATTTAGAAACTTGAATGAGTAATTCATTATCCCTGACTCTCAAGATCCTTATTTGTAAGAGAATCTCACTATCTAACTCATGCAGTGATTGTAAAAATTGCAAAAAAAAAAAAAGTTTAAGTTAGATTCTATGTATTCAAATTTCTCACTGTTGACATTCACACCAGATAATTCTTGGTTGTGAGAGGCATCCTGTGCATCCCTGGTCTCTATCCATTAGATGCCAGTAACCCTCTCTCCAGGTGGAGCAGCAAAAAATGTCTCCAGATGTTGCCAAACATCCCCTGGGGGAGGGTAACTACCCCCAACTGAGAACCACTGCTGGACGTGAAGACATGTACAGTAAAGCATTACTCAGTGTTTATTACTATTCTCTTGATTTTAAGGCTACCTCAGGAATACTTCCAAATACTGATGGGTTATATTAATATTTCCAAGATATCAGTGGCACAGAAAACTTAAAGCCACTGGGCTTCTTACGAAATGTTTAGTGATTGTTGGGTTGCAGGCTTGAGGTCCTGATTGCTCATGTTTCTAACAGCGTAAGTGCACATCAGCCCTGCGTAGTAAAGGCAGCCAAGGGGCCTCCGCAGCAGGTGAGAGCCAGGGCCAAGGGCATCCATCTCTCTCTCTTTTATCTCTGGCTCTGCTGCCCATCAGACTGTGTTCCCTTCAAGTACTGGGACTCTTTCTTCATCTCTGAGCCCTTAGCATTCCCTCAGGTCTCTTCTTATAAGGGGACTAGTCCCGTCACGAGGACTTCACCCCTATGACCTAGAGGTCTCACTCAGATACCATCACACTGGGAATTAGATTTCCACTTATGAATTTGAACATCCAGCCATAACAGCACCTGACACAGTACCTGACACATGAAAGGCTTAACTTTATATAGGACAACAGAATAAAGGCTTAAATTTATATAGGACAATATACAGGCATGTTGGAATTGCCTGCTTAAAAGTTTCCAGCTACAAAAACATACTGATAAGTGACCCTACTCCAGAGATCCTATTCTGGGGCCTGGTCTGGACACTTCTAGCTACACCGATGATTCTAATATGTGGTCAAGGTTGAGAACCACTGGCATACAAAGAATGCAATAAAGCCTCTTGCTCCTTGGTGCCAGATGGACACAGTCTACAGAAGGTACCCACCCAGGCAGCTGCCCTCCACTGGTCCAGTGGTCCAGCCATCCATGATACGTTCAGCCAGTTCCACCTCCTCTCGTCTCAGTCTGTGCAATCTGCAATGCACACATCTCCACCTCTGCTTTAAAGTCCTCTCAGTGGAGTCTCATGAAAAAGGAAGGGAAACCAAGAGAGAAGAGGAAGGGGATAGAGAGGGAAGGAGGAGGAGAGGACATGGGGAAGGACTGGGGAATAAAGTCTACCAAACTTGCTGTCCCCGTATGAATAGACCACAAAAATCACATATGCACAAATGTGTATAATTATAAGTTAGTAATTAAAATAATAATAATAATAATAGAAGGGAAATCAGTAGAGCAGGGGGAGGGGAAGGGAAGGTCCTGGAGGATGAGACTGATCAAATTATGTTATGTGCATTATGAATATGGCATAATAAATCCCACTATTATGTATAATTGTGATACACCAATTAAAATGAATCAATTAATTCTTAAAATAATGCAAAAGAATACCTATAAGAAAACAATTTAACAGAAGCAAAAACTATCCTGGAAGTTGTTCACCATACCCTTATTTACAGTAGTGAGACAAAAATTTCTAAAATCCAATTAATATCTAATACAGGGAAATTATGGAAATAATTATATCAATATGATATGATAGTTTAAACAATAATCTTATTTGCTATACATGTATGTAAAAATGATACATTTTTAATACAAAATAATTATGACTACAAAAATATTGTAGAATAAAATTATGATTTTTATCCTTCAATATTTTCACTTAATACAAATAAGGATCCCTGTTGTAATGAGGTGCCAGTCCTGGGCTCTAACCAAACACCTTCCAGTGAAAGCCAGTTTGTGGCATGTCTACTGAATTGATCTTAAATAAAAAATTGATCCTTCGTGGGCAAAAATGGTAATAAATAAGTAAATTCCCCTGAGTGCACCTTGGTGTCATTGGCCCTCTGTTGAGAGTCAAGGAGCACTCAAGCTCAAACCAGGACCTGGAGGTCTGGACTCTTCCATAAGGTGAGGTGATGAAGGAGGCAAGGAAGACGGAGGAGCTTCTCATGAGCACGGTGGGAAAGAGCCTCAACTCAGAACATGGCAAAAGGCAAACTCATCCAACAAACTCACCTGCATTTAATCAGTCAGCAGTCATACCTGTAACTCTGGTCAAGAGCAGAGCTCTGGGGGAATCCTCATCACATCGGTGAAAGAAGATTTTGGACTTCTGGGAATTTTCGCATCCTTGAAGGCCCATGATTGGTCAGCTTTGTCCTCCACCCGGGTGCAGATCTGCCTGGACCTCTCTGGAGCTGAAGAGGTAGAAGGGAACAGAAAACAGAAAATTGCAGAAGCAGAAACAAAAGGAAATGGAGGGGTGAGTTCCCGGGTTTGGATGCTGTTGTTATCTGACATGAGGAGCCAGCACACGGCACAGGACGCTGCCCATCCTAACCTTTCTACCAAGTCAAGCTGCCCTTCAGAAGCTGCCAGGATGCTCAGATGCTGATTTCCTACACACATCTTCCAGTCGCGGTGGCGCACACGTATATCCCAGCTACTTACAAGGCCGAGGCAGGAGGATTGCAAGTTCAAGGCTAGCCTGGGTAGCTCAGTGAGACTTTGTTTCAAAATAAAGAAAGGCTGGGGATATAGCTCAGTGATAGAACACCCCTAGGTTTAATCCCTAGTACCACCAAAAAAAAAAAAAGGAGGAGGAGGAAGATGAGGAGGAAGAAGAGGTGGAAAAGAAGAAGAAAAAAAAAAAAAAAAAAAAAGGAGAAGAAAGAACCAAACTGATTTTGTGCACTTTTCTATTTCTGTCAATTTTTCATGGCTGTGGGGAACCCAGAAAGGCCAACTACCCACTGTAAAACCCTAAGAGAAAAAGTTGAAAGTGAAATTGAGGTCTTGCTAGCTTCTCATATTCTGCTCCAGAGAAAAGAAACAATATCTATGCCATCCGTCTGTGGAAGCTCTCAGCACATGCAGGTTATTAACTGAAGCTTTCAAATTTCAGATCATTTGACAGTTGATGTATTCATTTATCCTTTTCATATCCGTAGGTGCAGGGCCTGGTTTGTGTATGTGCCTCTGAATTAATGCACTCCAAAAAATAGATCAGAAATAAAAATAATTTGCTCACATTGGCCACTGTTATCGCTCCATTGCTTTGGAAGGACTTTTCATAGGAATATTTTCACCTCTCAAATTTTTCATGCAAATGTTGGCTCGGGCCAAGTGCTCTGGAGGAAAACAGGCATGTGTGAAGGGGTCTGAAAAATTTTCCCCAGCATGGAAGTCTTTGTTTAACTGATTGGCGAGATGGAGGATCAGGCACCACATTCTTGGTGAAAAGGCCCTTTCACAGAGAGAGTGCATTCAAGGAGAAAATCGAGCTTTGAATTGCTATGTCTAAGGGCGAGTTTGAAAGACAGAGGGAAGAACTAGGTTCCATGGGAAAGGAAAGGAGGAAAGAAAGGGAAGGGAATGGCTTGCCAAAGTAAAGCTGGCTGTGGCTGGGAGCTCTTTCAGCAGTGCCAGGAACCTTGGGAGTCATATGCCTTTCTCCCCCGGGAGGAGACCCAGGCAAAATGACAGTTCAATGACTGGAAATGCCTTTTTCCAAGGCCAGAGCCCCACTCTGAGAGCATTAAAAGAGTTGGCTAAAGCCCTTCTCTCCTGTAGCAAAGCAATTGCAGGATCAGTAAGAGACATACCAAAATCATAAACAGAGTGGTCTTGATCTGGACTCCGCAAACCTCTAGAAGGCTCCTGAGTGAGCCCTAGGAGGCCTGTGAATGGCCCCTAGTTAATACTAAATCTGAGTTCAGGCCAAGTTCGGAAGGAAGGTTCTGTGCGGGATCAGTCACATTGACAAAACGTTTCATCGCCAATGTCCTGCGATCACATTCTGCTCTTCACAAATACAGAAATAGCTGACAGTGCCAAATACCTCCCCCCACCCATTTCTTTTTTTAATACCAAATACATTTGTGAGATAGTTAGTCTTTCTTGATGTTCTTGAATGCCTGCTATATATACAGGTAGATGTAGTACAGGAACACATTTTCTAAATATCTTTCTTGTTAAAATGCACATGAAATTTTGTCTTTTGTAAATGCAACGGTCACACTGCCTCTTTAGTAGGGCATGTTGTGTTTGTGCTCTGGTTTGAGGCAAAAGCATGAGCAGGGGCTTCTGTGGATGTGTTTTTCTAGTGAGATGAGGTTAATCCACGTCAGGTAAGTCTACATTTTGTCTTTACTGTGAGTAGAGCGTGTGTAATTGACAAGTCCTAATTTTGCAGCGTCTAGTCTTCCCAGACGTTAGAGTTTGCCAGTGTTTACTAAGCACAGTTAATTAGCTCTTGTATACATATTTGGTGCATTTTGTGTTAACATTCACAGGAAATCTTGACCTCTGAAAACAGCTTGCGGAAATTGTTAAAATCACCTCTAGGCATTACATGAGCTTACCACTGCCCAGGGGGTCGAGAGTACACAGTAAGAAGGAGGGTCTATTCAGAATGCACTCTCCAGGAATTGTGTGTGTGCCCTTATGTGACGCCACTGTGTGCACAGTGGATGAAGTCAGATCCCTGCCTCAGACATTTTATCTTTCCAGATATTCAGAAATGCACAACCTATGTTAAAAGCAGACAGTGTAAAATAATACACTTGCATTTTGGTTGATATTTTTTCTGATAATTCACAGGAATGATTATCTTTTAAGAACTTGAAAAAACTTCACAACAAAAACAAACAAACAAAAAATCCCAATCAGTAAGTGGCTAAATTAACTAAACAGACATTTCTTAAAAGAAGAAATGCAAATTTAAAAAATATGAAAAATGTTCAGCATCCTTAGCCATCAGACAAATGCAAATCAAAACTACATTGAGGGGTCTGGGTTGGGGCTCAGCACATGTGAGGCCCTGGGTTTGATCCTCAGTACCACATAAAAATAAATAAAGATTTAAAAATACATTTCTTTTTTTAAAAAACTACACTGAGATTTCATCTCACTCCAGTTAGGATTACAACCATCAAGAATACAAATAATAATAAATGTTGGTGAGGATGTGGGGGGAAAGGCACACTCATACATTGTTGGTGGGGGCTACAAATTAGTCCAACCACTTTAGAAAATAGTAGGGAGTTTCCTCAAATGTCTAGGAGTGGAACCACCATATGATCCAGCTACCCCACTCCTTGGTATTTATCTAAAAGAACCAAAGGCATCTTACAATACAGATAGATGCATCCCAATATTTATAGCAGTACAATTCACAATAGCTAAGTTATGGAACCAGCCCAGGTGTTCCTCATTAGACAAATGGATAAAGAAAATGTGGTGTACACACAACATGGAGTTTTTTATTCAACCATAAAGAAGAATGAAATCACAGTATTTGCTGGTAAATGGATGGATCTAGACAACATCATGCTTTGAGAAGTAAGCCAGACTTGGAAAATCAAGGGTAGAATGGTGAAGCTTGAGAGAAATAAGGAATTTTTTAAGGGTGGTCAGGAATCCCATAAAAACAGAAGGAAGAACAATGAAGAGAAGGAAGAGGATAGAGGAAGAGAGAGAAGGGATGGGAAAAGGGAAGAACTGCAGAATGAAATGGAACGATGATATTATGTGCATTATGAAAACATCACAATGAATTCCACTTCTATGTATAACTACAATGCACCAATTAAAACAAAAATTAATAGAAGGAAGACTATCAATAGAGTAGGGGAAGGGAATCAGGGGGAAAAGGAGGAGAGGAAGGGTAGGGATAGTACTGTGGGTTGATATGGAGCAGATTGTGTCATATGCATTTATGAATATGTCAGAAAGGATCCCATAATTACATAAAATTATAATGCACCAATAAAAATATAGGTTAAACTTGATACCTTAGGAGAGGAGAGTGCAGAGAGAAAAACTATAACCACAGATTGCTATACAAACTCAGATCATTGGACCATTGTTCTATATGTGTATTTTAGCTAATATTGGTCTCTATGTAAAGGATAAACAAATCCTAAGTACCCAGGAATGGCAAAAGTAGAGTAGCAAAGCAATCCCTTAACAAATGTCTTTTTGATTGTTTACAGGAGGTTGGTCTTTTAAGGGTGACCTTTGTTAATCCCTCTCTTGAATGGAGTTAGACACATGTGTGCACTTCCTCATTGGGCTGATGGAGAAGAGAGAAGAGGAAGGAAAGGGAGGGCTCCTCACTGGTTTCTTCCTTTCTAGAAGGAAGCCCTGGATTAGAAACATAGTTCCAGATTTGCACTTTTGATTAAATGCCCATGTTGGTTGTAGACAATATTTATTCTTCATTGAAAAGCAAGGAAGCTTTTTTTAGATATCTTGAGATGGCAATGTGTGATGAGAAGTAGAACTAGTGAATTAGCCAACTTGTAAACATCCTTTTTTATAACTAAAAGAAAAGACACAGGCTGGGCGTGGTACAGTTAAGCCACCTCCGAGCAGTTTACTCCAGGACATGTCTACTGTGTTGATAATGGAGGAGCAGAAGGTTCAGGGAAGGGACTACTGAAGTGCCCTCATATTTACCTCTTGACCATGACTGTGATGTACGTGTGCATCTCTTCTAGATGTTAAATCATTCAAAGGAAAAACATGTTCTTAATAAAATTTTAATGGGTTACATCTGATCATTCTCTTAGAAGCATTATGCCAAGTTGCACTCTGTTGCTTTATGTCTCATTTTATATTGATCATTGAGGGATCCCACATTTTCACTGTTACTCTGCCAACATCTTTATTCAAAGAACCATTTCCCTTTTTGTCTTTCATGAAATTTTTGGAGTCAGCTGTCTACGGACTGAGACCTTGAAACCACTGAGTCCCCATTAAACTTTTCCTCCTAAAATTGTTCTTGTTAGCTCTTTTGGTCACAGCAGCAAAAAAGATGACTAAAACATCACTTGACAGAACATTGACATGTGGTTATATCGTCTTTTAGAATAATCAAAGCATCAAAGAATCCGTTGGAGTCGTGGACCTTCTTGCTTAATATATTCTTCAGAGAGTTTCCTTGTGCCTAGGGGAAAACTGGTGGTTATGCAGTAGAACTGAAAATCCACTAGTTAGTTAGTTAACACTAACTAGCTAACATCCTCAGTGTGACATCACCTCAAATGTCACTATCCTGTCTGAATGTAGTTGTGAGGACCACATTGCCTTTACTTTGGAAATATCTCTAACTGAATGGGAATAATTTAGAATGAATCCAGTTAGGCTTAATCACTAGCTTTGAGAATTCTCTCCTGAAGTCTATAAGATGAAGACATCCTGCCAACACTGAAACCAACCTCTTCTAAACTCAAATGAACCACTTACATAAGAAAAATTTCAGTTAGGGTGTAGGTACTCTATCAGAGTACCGACATTTGCATTCCATGGAGTACTTTAGGAAAATTCCTTAACACTTCCACTTTGTTATAATTAAAGACAGCTATTGACCATTAGAGAGTCTAATTGCCTAAACTATATTACAGAAATTTATGGACCTAACTTGATCAAACTATTTAATCATTAAGTCAACAAACATTTATTGTTGCAGACTGCTGGGTGTTAATTACTGCAGTGTAGACAGTGCAGTTCACAGACAAGTGGGAGAGACCACGAAATCCACAGTCACAATACCATATGAGCAGTGCCGTGGAAAGGTAAGTTCTGGAGCTACAGCAGTTCCCAAATCAGCCTGTAATGGGGATAGGGAAGCTGAAGTTTGTGCCAGGTCTTAATGATTATGAAGCTGTGATGGTTAATTTTATGTGTCATCTTGACTGGAATAAGGATGCCTATGTAGGCAGTAAAACATTAATTCTAGGTGCGTCTCTGAGGGTATTTCTGGAAGAGATTAACATTTGAGTCAGTAGACTATACTGATAAAGAAGATTGCTTTATCATGGCCATCATCCAATTCATTGAGGCCCTGGAGAGAAGAAAAAGGTAGAGAAAGGTAAATTCATTCTATGTCCTTGAGCTGAGACATTCACCTTCTCCTGCCCACAGTAATAAGAGCACTTCCTTCTCTGGCCTTCAGCCTTGGACCAGGAGTTACAACATTATCAGACCATTGGACAAGGACTGAATTTCTTTTCAAAATATCTTTTGTTTCTCTATCTTGGAGACAACAGATCTTTGGACTTCTTGGCCACTTGAATTATAATCATGTACATACATTCCATTGGTTCCATTTCTCTGGAAGACCTAACAAATACATGAACTAACTGAAGAAGGGGTGGGAAGGCCAAAAAAATAGCCCATACTAGGGTCCAAAGACCCATGAGGTCATGGCATGTGACCCACAGGTCATTCTTTCATTCACTCAACAAATGCCTGCTAAGGACCTCCATGTGTAGACTATCTTCGATCCTGGAGACAAAAAAGTAAACATGACCAACTAGGGTCTGTCTCCAGGGAGCTTACCTTCTAATGTATGTAAGGATTGTCAAAAAAACAAACAGATAAAACAATTTTAACTATAATGAGCTCCATTGAAGGAGCAAGGGGTCCTGACTGAGGGTAAGAGACCCATTAGATACAGTGGGCAGTGAGGCATCTTTTAGGTGGCATTCAAGCTGGGTTTTGAAGGTTGGGAAGTTTGGTAGTGGAACAAGACCAACAAAGATTAATCTAGGGAAAAAACAAAGCTAGTGGAGAGAGCTTGAGGTACAGAGTTTGACATGTTCTAAGATCTGAAAAGGACACCAGCATCTCAGAGTATCATGAGGAAAAGAAGAGCAACAACAGATATGGTTTGAGAGAGAGGCAAGGGACAGATCTTGCCTAATTTGAAGCATGGTGGGAAGCTGTTTGGCAGGTTTTAGATAGGGAACTGAGATAATGTGATCTACATTTTTCAAGGATCATTCAGACCACTGGATCAAAAATGGATTGAAGTGAGGTAAGCAGAGCCACAGGGAGCCATTTAGGAATCTACTATAATAAGCCAGGGGAGAAGATGGTTTATCCTAGGATGATACTGACAGAGAAGAGCAGTAGGTGGAATTAGATGGACTCCAGAAGGCTCACTGATGGCCAAAGTGACACTGAGGTGAAAGGAGAGAGACAAGAGAAATGGAAGCACTGAGGATGGACTTCTAGGTTTGGGGCTGTTTTAGTTAGCTTTTTCCCCACTGTGACTAAAGAACCCAACCCTGCTCAACTGTAGAGGAGGAAAAAGCTTATTTGAGGACTCCTGGTTTCAGAGGTCTTAGTCCATAAACAGCTGGCTCCATTCTTCAGGGCTCCAGGTGAGACAGGAACAAGATGGCGAAAGTGTGACTGAGGGAACCAGCTCACACAATGGTCAGGAAGCACAGAGAGACAGAGATCTCCAATTACCAGATACAAATATATACCCAAAGCCATGCCCCAATGCCCTGCTCCTCCAGTCACATGCCATCACCTCAGTTACCACTCAGTTAATCCCTATCAGGGGATTAAATCACTGATTGGGTTAAGACTTTTACAACCCAATCATTTCTCCTCTGAACTTTCTTGCACTGTCTCACACATGAGCTTTTGGAGGACACCTCACATCCAAACCATACAAAGGCTTTAGTAACTGGGTCTTGGAATAAGTTTGATATACTGAAAAGAACACTGAAAGAGAACATTCAGTTGGGGTGAAGTATAAAGGGAGATTAGAAATGCATTTGGAATACATTCTGTTTAAGAGACCTGTGAGTCATCAATTGAATATGTCAACAGGCAATGTAACAGATGAGAACTCAAGGGAAAATGTTGGATTAAACATAGACATTAAAGTCATAATTACATGGATGGTATCACAAAGTCATGGAAATGGACTTGAGCAAGGGTTGTAGAGAACAGAATGAATAGGAAGAGAACAGGAGGTTTGAGAGGAAGCTCTGGGAATCTCTGTCTAGAAATCAGAAAAAAGCAAAAGAATCAGCAAAAGAGAATGAAAAGGAGCAGATGAAAAGGTAGCCACCCTGGAAAGTCTATAGGGAAGCATAGATGAATTACTAGGTAGAGCTGAGCTCTCATTTCAGGTTTGCGGTTCATTCAAATCAGGGCTTGAGATTCTCCAACAACATCAGTAGCTGGGTCCAAGTGCAAAGAAAGCACATTATTGGATTCGACCAGTCTTGGGATTCCTGCCAGGTGATTGCAAAGAAGAAAAGGAAAAGGGCACTTTCTCAGGAATCAGCATGATGATGGGACATGATCTAAGGAAATCAGGACAGAAGAGGACAATGGATAAGGACAAAGATGTGGTGTCAAAGGACTCATAATCTTTTTATGTTCAAAACACTGTGGTGTCTGCAGCTTCAGAGCAGTTTAACTTTGGCACTGAGTTAGGGACAGAGAATTCTTGGTTCTGGGGCTGCCTTGCACATCATAGGTTGTTTAGCAGCCATCCTGGCCTCTACCCACTGGGTGCTAAGGTCACATCCCCAGCCTATGACAACCAAAAATGTCTCCCAACACTCCCAAACATTCTCTTGTCTAAGAACCATGATTTTAGAGTAAATGAACAAAAAGTAAAGATGGTAGTAGACAGGACAGAGGGCATTTAAAATCAAGATTTCAAAAGAAGTGTGGTCTCTGGTGCTGGCAAGACCTAGAGTAGCACAGTGGGAATCCATGGCTGAGGTTTAGGGAAGGAAAGGATCACCAGAGAAAAGATGGTTAAGAAAAGAAAAGAAACTGAGAAGCAGAGGATTAGATAACACACACAATGTGGGGGTGAAGGGAGATTGTTTATTTAATTAAAAGATAATGAGGGTAAAAGTAAGGACAGAAAAGAACATGAGAATTTAAAAATAACAGTCACAGAGAGCATATGACAAGCAGCTCATGTGATGATGGGGACAAGGCTGGGGTAAGAACACAGGAGTATGTGGTTTTGCAAGAGAAACAGAAAACCAAAAGGTCTAGAAACAGCAACTGAGAGCAAAGAGGACACGCATCCCACTTCCTGGGCCTGAGGAATGAGAAAGATGGGGTGTGTCCATTCCAGGGAAGCTTGTCAATCTAGGGAGGGCTTGAAAAGATGGACAGAGGTCAGATGTCTCTCCTCTCCCTCCCCTTATGACTTGGGGAACTGATGTCCACTAAAGGAGATGAGTTTAAAAGTAATCCCATGAATAGTGATTGATTCAGAAATGGACATGGAAACCAGAGCTGGTCATTAAGACATGAGTCTAGACTTGCTGGAGGTCTCTGGAAAAGTGGTTGCTTGCTCTGAAGGTCATAGAGAGCCAGCCTCTCTCCTGTCAGGCATGGATAAGGGAAGCAGCTCTGATGGCTACTGGCAGCCCTTCTAGAACTGTCAAGAGCCAGAGTCGGAGTGAAGACAGAGTGAAGAAGACAGAGCCACTTCTTCACGCATTTCTGAGCCGCTTCCTACCCTAAAAGTTAACCTGGCCTCTGAACATCCCCTTCTAAAAGCTAATGTATTTCCTCATTTTTAAAAGGCAATTTGAACCAAAAGCATCCAAGGTATACAATGGAGAGGAGAGTCCAGGGTATAACAAACAATAAGGGAAATTTGAACTTGAGGCTTTCACTTAGACAACCCTGAAACGAGGCAGGATAGAGTTGTCCTGATGGTGTTGATCCACGGTGATTGGCATCTGACATGGCTTCTCTTTATCCAAGGTGGTACAGGTTAAGAAAAGCGTCTCACTCCAGCCTCCATTGGCCAGAGCCAAACTTGACCTTGAGGTAGCAGCTTGGACTGCACCTTCTTAGATCTCAGGTAACAGAATAAAGGAAAGAACTTGAGGTAAGGAAAAGCTAGGGGCCTACGCTAAGAAATTCAAATTTCATTACAGAGAAGAAGGTGGGGGGCCATTGAAGCATTTTAAGCAGAGACCGTCCAGGTGAGATTTGCTATTTAGAAAGATGATGTTCTCAATGGTGATAGGCTGAGATGGGACCAAAGTGGAGGCAAAGGTATCAGTGAGGGCTGTACTAAAAAAGTCCAGGGAACAAATGATGAGAAAATGAACTAAAGCCAGTAAAAATAGGAATGTAGAACACATAATGGATTTGAGAGACATTTAAGGAGTAGACTGGGCCATTAACAAGATGGTGGCAGGTGAGGGTGCAGGTAGGCAGAGCTGAACCAGGAAGTCTAGAAGAGAGAATCAGCAAGCAATCCTACTTAGAAAATTACCTCTACTTGTAAGAATTTCCTTTCTTCCATAATAAAACTTCTTATTCCATTCTTTCCGCCTGCCTCCTGCTGATCCAAACCACATCCTCACTCACAGACTCCGAGCTTCCTAGGAGATGGGGTTCCTTCTCATTAGACATGTATCCAACATAGTCCATGTCTCCTAGAAGACAGATCCTTAATATGTGCTTATTGACCTAAATAAGAATGGACCCTCTACAGGAGGGTTTTGTCCTTATTTCTTGAAGGGAAAGAAAATCAAATTAATTAATAGGAAAAGAAAGATATAATATACCACAGAGAAAGAAAATCTGTCAAGGGAGTTCATTTATTGGGGATCACCAGAGCAAATAATTTTTGTCCATTTTGCTCACTACTAAATTCCTAGCATCTAGAACACATAAAGGGTTTTAAAACATCTATAGAAAGACCTTCCTTTTATGGAGATTGGTCAAGCACCTACTAAGTGTCAGACATAATGCTAGACACTGTTAAGAGATGGGGAAATGTGGGTCTCAAATGGCAAAAAGCCAGTCTTTGGGCCATTCCACCAGGGTGACGAGGAAGCACATGAGGAGGTAGCATTGGAAAATCTTGCTTGTCCCCAGACCTCTGCCAGTCCCATCCTGTTTGGATATGACACATCCCGTTTCACCGCAAAGGGCTCGTTTGTGCAATGGCCGGAGTTCACAGTCCTAAGGAGTGATTGCCTGCTGGGAATAATATTTTTCCCTTTTACACAAATCACCAGAGGCCTCCCACATGCTTTTCTTCAGGCTCTTGATCTGTGAGGCTCCTGGGGTTTTTCCACAGCGGAGCAAGTGACATCAATCACTAAAAAACCACAGCAGACAAATCTCAGTGGTCGGGCACAAGCACAGAATGAGCATCTCTGTTTCAAGTCAAAACATGGCAGTAGATGTTGGCAAGAATGTGGCTGCTGCAGGCAGAAGCTGAAGCGCAGCTCAAAGGATGGGCAGGATTCTCTCCAGGGAATGAGGGAAGGGTCCTCCTGAAGTTCCATCTGTGCCTGAGCTTCCAGGAGATAAAACCTCCAGCCAGATGGGTGTCCTGAAAACTCAAGGCCATCATGGTATGCTTACCAACAAAAGAAAACCGGTGCTGTCCTCCCCACTCCGATGGGCGTTGTCCTCCAAAAGAGAAAACAGGGTACAGTAAGACGCACCCACTCCCAGGGTCAATCTTGAGAGGGACAGGTGTCATGAGCCTGTGGATGGAGAAGGTGCCGCAGACACCTCGGTGGTCCTCTCCCTGTGAAGGAACTGGGCACCAACACTTCCCCAGGATGAGGGGCACAATGAAAACCCAGGACACCTCCCTACCAAACAGTAGCTATTTGTGGGGAAGAGGATTCAAGACGAAGGAGATGTAGGGTGGTAAAAAGGGACTTTCACATTTTCACTTTGAATGTGCAGATTATCTGAATGGTTGGCATGAGCGTACGTGGCTTCTGTAACGTTGATTTATTTTAAAAGTTCTGTTCATTCTGAGAATCAGTGAGCTATTTCCCCAAAATTCAGTATCTATCACACCAAATTAAAAAAAAAAAAAATCTCTGCCCCTGAGAATATGCAGTCTTTGTAGTTTCCGCTTCCATTCTGCCCCCAAGTAGGTCCCAAGTCACAAGTTCTTTGTCACTTTTTCAGTCATTCTCACCCTCAGCCTCCAAATCATAATATATTTTACCCAAGCACATACACTTTTTCTCATATCTGCTATTATCAATCTTCTTGGAAGAAGGTGATATAGAAACAAAGAATGCTTTCTTAACTTGCTGGATTCTAGACCTTAGGATTTTTTTTTTAATATTTTTTAGTTGTTGATGAACACCATACCTTTATTTTATTTATTTTTTTTATGTAGTGCTGAGAATCGAACCCAGTGCCTCACATGTGCTAGGCACAACCTCAGCCCCTAGACCTTAGAATTTTGAAGTCCCCTCTTCCTGCTACAGCCTTCCATTCCCCTGGCTTGCCTGAGAACTAATACATAGGATGGATTATCAGGGAATGTGTACTCTTTATTAATGAACATTAAGATTTTATCAACTCCTAAATTGTCCTGGTTGAATTGAACAATTTAGGAAGAAACCTGAAAATTGCCTACACATTCTCCCCTCTATCCTGTAACCTAAGATGCCAGTTTCTGTAAAATGCAGTGTGTGTTCTCCTAGTCCTCTGGAACCAAATACAGTAATACCAACAGATCCTGGGGGGATTTGTTGCCTTCTCCTTATGAAAGGTTCACTACCTACATTCCATAAGGAAGGGTGATGGAAGAGATGCCTGCCAGCCACTCAGCTGCATCTGTCCACTGATTCTCCATGTAGCTCTAACCATACAGGAACCACTGTTCCTCTTTAGAGTTTGTGTTCTTGAAGCTTTCAGGCCTAGTCTCCCAAAGAAGAATAAAGTGCTGATGGAATTAAATCTCCATGTTCAAGGTGGGAACCATGGACTTCAGGGCAGTCATGAATAGCTTGCACTTCTACTAGAATTCTGAAATTCCAGGTAGAGATGACTTTTTTTTTTTTTTTTTTTTTTGGCTAATAAGCCATAATTTTACTGAAGTTATCTGAAGAGTCTAAATGTCAGTTGAGTTCTCCAGGAAGCAGAGTGAGACAGTGTTCAGAATCCACCAGCCAATAGTTATACCTTGGAAAGGAACTGGGCAAGGGGAGCTGCCAAACCATGATGCAGACCCCCACCAAGTGCCTGCTGGTCTAACAAGGAGCAGCAAAGCAAAGGGTGCCTGTTTTAGTCAGCCTTTTTTTTTTTTTTTTTTTTTTTTTTTTTCCACTGTGATGAAATGACCCAACTGGAACAAACATAGAGGAGGAAAAGTTTATTAAGGGGCTCACAGTTTCAGAGATCTCAATCCATAAACAGCAGGCTCCATTCCTCAGGGCTCCAAGTGAGGTAGGATATCATGGCAGAAGGGTGTGGCAGAGGGAAGCAGCTCACATAATGATCAGCAAGCAGAGAGAGAGAGAAAGAGAGAGATTCCACTCTCCAGATACAAAATATATACCCCATAGCCCTGCCTCCAATGAACCACTTCCTCCAGCCACACCCCACTTACCTCCAATTTCCACTCAGTTAATCCCATGGGGGGGGGTTAATTTGCTGATTAGGTTAAGTATATATAACCCAATCATTTCTCCTCCAGACCTTCTTGCTTTGTCTCACACGTGAGCTTTCAGGGGACACCACATCTAAACCATCATGGTACCTCTACCTACAAGTGACACCCTGGGGAATATGTTACTCTCACTCTACAATTAGAAAGGTCTTAAATGAATTTTAAAATCATAACTCTTCTTGAACTCAGTACATCTCATTTGGGATTAAACCCAGAAGACCACCCCAAGAACTGCTGGCCCTTGGCTACCTCCACCTTGCTCAGTCCTTGGCTGAGGCGTCCTTGAGAAGAGCATGATCTCCCCTGCGGCAGAGCACTGGAGGTAGAGATGCCAGGTACCCCACAAGCACGTAGAAAGAGCTTTAATTTTTGACAAATGGTGAAAACACTGGGTAGGATATCATAGGAATATAGAATGCTAGGAGCTACAGGGCCCAAGGAGAGCTTGTATCACCCAGAGATGTGGACCTTTACTGGGTATTCATAAGAAATACTGGAAGCAGGAGAGGAGATCAGAAAAAGTGCCCCTTCAGTGTTGCAGGATTGGAGGAAAAAGACAGCTGTCTCCCAAAAAAAAAAAAAAAAAAAAAAAAAAAAAAAGTGTCAGAGTCTCCCCTGGAACCTTTCTTCCTACAGGAAAAAAAAAAGAACTCAACTTCTTATGGAGGGTCAGCAGACCCTGATGCAGATATTAAGGGGAAAGTTAAAATCCGAACAGAGACATTAAGGGGTAACCCTCTAATAGCTCTCACTGGACCCTAAGCACAAGAAAATTCTGCAGAAATTCAAAACTAATGATGCACTGAAGGTAACCATAGCAACAGCAAAACCCAAATTCTGCTTACCTCCTAATTAAATTAATCCAACCAGCAATATTAATGGCCTAACAGAGGAGAAGTTCCCGTTTCCAAGCATAAATTTGCCTATTGTAGACATTTCACATAGTCATTCCTTGGTAGCTACCAGGGATTGGTTTCAGGACCCTGCAGTTTTCAGGCACATAAAAGGTGATTATATTACCTTTCAACTTTTTACTATGCTTAAAACTTTTCTTAATAAATATTTGGGGGTTGGAAGTCTGGCTTTCAGCAGAAATTCAGTGCAAGAAGTTATAATAAAGCTAAATACTACCTCAGGAATCTTTGGAATTTCCCAGAAACTCCAGGGTGAGCTCCCGAGCCTTTCTCTTGAATATTTTTAGAGTGGCCTGAGAAAGACTGTGTTCAACTAATATTTTAGTAAGTACCCACTCCCTGTCCAGCATTCTGTAAGACACTGAGTGTACACAGTAAATAAAAAAGCTCCTGCTGAGCATTGATGGAGATCACAGTCTGGGGAATACCTAAGTTTCCCTTACCTCCCTAAAGGCTCTCTATGGGTTGCTGACAGCCTGTCCCCCTCTGCTCTTTATTTAAGGAACTTGATTGGGTTCAGGCAGTTTGAGCCAAGCTTTCAGAGAGAGTCATGGTTGAAGGAAATCCGTCTGGGCAATCCATCCCCTTTACCGCTGTTTGGTCTGGGGACAGACAGGTGAGCCATGTCTGAATAGCGCCATGTAAGGGTACATCCGTGGAAGCATCTGCATGGGGTCTTCCTCCTTAATAACAGAGCAAACAAAGGAGGGAAAGGCCTTCACTTCCACTCCTTCCTTCCTGCTTGAGTTCTGCCATTGTGACTCCATGATGCTTTGAGCTGTGGCATCTGTCATTACCTGTGACAGGGACCTGGCCAATACATGAAAGATGGCCAGGAAGAAAGAAGGGAGACCTGGTCCTTTGGAACTCCTTTGGGGTAGAACCCCACTCCATTCTGGAGACCCCTAGCTCCAGGTCAGACTTTTTATTATGTGGGTAACAAACCCACATGAACCCTTCCAGTCAGACGTCTGTCCTGGGAAGCTCCCACTCCTTGTCTCTGGCATTAGTTCTCACTCTTTGACCCAGAAATCCCTCCTGTTGACTTTTGTCTTAAGGACACAGCTAAGCATTTTCTCAGAGACTCATTTATGATTATAAACAGCATAGGTGGTGTTCTCAACAGTAAAAATAAATTTAAAACCAACTTAAATATCCAATAATAGAATGTGGGTTAAATAAATCATATAATTGTACAGGAAAATACCAATCAGATATTAAATATACTGATGTAATGAGTATATAGTACCATGGGGAAATGCCAAGAACACATTATTATGTTGGGAAAAAAACAAGTCACAAATAAGATGTGTATTTACGTTTTCTCTGTACAGTATATACATATATGCACACAGAGAAATAGAAAGAAATATGGCAAAGTTCCAGTGGTGACTTTTATTATCTGTGGATAATAGAACTATGAGCATTTTTTAAAAATTTATTTCCATTTATTTGCATTTCCTGGTTTTTCTAAAGCGAGCCTATGTTTCCTTCCTTGTACTTTCTATAGACCCTAGAATTATGCTGGACCACAGTTGGTATTCAACTAATCCTATAGTTAATGGAATGGGATCTCTGGGAGAGATATTCCAGCCTTTTTCTTCCCGATACTTCTCAATATCCTGGATGGTTTCAGGAGTGTAAATACTACACTCACAAATGACTTAATTTCAGCCTGAGTTGTTCTTTGCAGAAAACAACAGCCCTGCTGCACCAGAGTTTCAAGCTTGGTATACTCTAATTTCTAAAAGTCTGAATGGTAGAATCCCTCACTCACACCTGTCACCTGCCTGCTCTACCTGCCCATCATCATGGCACGGGCTGTGGGCTGGGGTCTGTGCTGCACCAGTGGAGGGTGGAAGGACTGTCACAGGGCTATCAAGCTGCTGAGGTAAAGGGACAGAGAAAAGCTTGCATGAAGAATAGTCTCAGCTTTGCACAGTGGCAGTATCGTAGCCAGTGAGGTTTATCTGAGGGGCGATTATTGCTAATTGAAAACTTTTCCTAATACCCCACCATGATGACTTGCAATATAGTCAGCATTGGCAATAAAAAAATAAATAAATAAATAAATAAATAAATAAAGAATAGTCTTCAAGTCAACCTCAGTCTCATCGGTACTGAGAACCATCCCATTCTTCTGCCTTCTTTCCAAGAGTGGTTATTTAGTACCCATCGTGTGCAAGGTGTTAGGCTCAGAATCGAGCCTACTAAGATGAATGAGTTATGATCCCTGCTCTTCATTAGCTCATTATCTAGTAGCAAAGAGATTCACAAATAAATAATTAAGAGGCAGTACTTCTACTGTAGGATAAACTGGCACACATTGAATAGTAAAGGCAAAAAGGGGGGATTGATTGGCCATTTGGGTGAGATTCAAATTGGAAAAATTTCATAGGTAAGGTGACAGGTGAACTGAGTTTAAAAGGGGGAGCAGTTGTTTGTAAATAGGAAAAGCATTCCACACAAAGGAACAGCAGAAGCCAAGACAGCCCCTCCCACCAGGCAGCCAGAACAGGCAGTGTACCCAGAAACTTGGTGCTGGGGTGGATTGTTAACACCTCCCTCCTGCATGAACTTATTTTTAGTGATAATCATGAAATTAAGTGAATAAAAATAGCTGAGATAAAAATACAGAATATGCCCTCTTCCTTTTACTGAATTTGGTGTATTTAATCATACAGTTATAAAAATAACAGTGAAGTATAATAAAATTAAAGCATTTACAAAAGGTACAGCATAGGTTACTACTAAATCATACCATGGACATTTAATTTCTTGACTCAACCTCTAGTTTTAAAACAATAATTTAAAAGTTTTCATTTTAAAGATATCAAACTTAGTAAAATATTTCACACCTGAGCTGTGCTTTTATCACACAAAAATATTATATCTCCCAGTACACAGTTTCACTGATTTAAATTTTAAAACACTAATTTAAAAATTCTAAATGAACACATAGATGACAAAGTGAAATAATTCAAGTTCTGTTTCTCTGCCTTTCCAATCACTATCTCTATTAATTTGAACCTACCATTTAAATATATGACTATGAAGCACTGTGTCCAAAGTTAGCTAAGAGGATTCTGAACTACTACAAACTTACTCTCAAAACAAACAAAGGCCTGAAGCCAGATCCACTTATATTGGATATATGTATGACTGGGAGTTCTCCAAACTAACTTCCAGGCATAAAACCATTTATTAACAAACAAGTAATAAAAATCTGATAACTTGAAACCTATACGTATCACTAAAATTCAGCCAAAACCACAGCAGTTGTTCAGAATATGCCAACAGATTTTTTCTGGAAGGTGTATGCGATTGCTAACATTCTTGAGAATTGTCAGCACGTGGTCTTAATAGAAGGAAGACAATTTCAGCCCATTGTTAGGGTTTGGATATGAAGTATCTTCCAAAGATTCACGTGTTTAAAGCTTGGTCTTCAATGCAGCAATGTTCAGAGATGGGGATTTGGGGAAGCAGTTGGATCCTGAGGGCTCTGACCTCATCAGTGGATTAACCCACTGAGGGATTCATATTTTGAACACATTATTGGGAGGTGGTAGAAACTGTAGGCAGTGGAGGAAGTAAGTCACTGAGAGCATGTCCTGGAAGGGTCTGTCTTGTCCCCAGCCCCACCCTTGTTCTCTCTGCTTCCCAGCTGCCATGAACTGAGAAGTTTTCCTCCACCATGCCCTTCCACCATGACGTTCTGTCTTGCCTCAGGCCCAAAGCAATGGAGCTGGCCAACCATGGACTAAAACCTCTGAAACCAAGAGCTAAAATAAATCTTTCCTCCTCTAAGTTATTTTTCTCAGGAAATTTTGTCCCAGAAACAAAAAAACCAACACAACTATTTTTTATTTCTAACTTTTCTGCAGACTCGCCGCTGGTGTCCAGGGCACATGGCTGGCACTGTCCATTCTTGGCTTCACAATATTTCATTAGAACAAAAATTTCAGATAAGATAGGAGCCAAGATAGAGGAAAACTGGTGAGAGATGAGGACAGGTAGGTAGAGCCCAGGCAGAAAACAAGTTGGTAGGTATTTGCATTTTATTTTGCCAAGAGATAAATCATTCTGTCAGAGAGAAAAGAAGGATCCTTCAACTCCACCTCTACTTTCTTTATGGAAAAGTTCAGCCAGGCTTCCCCACACAGAGAAGGCTTGATAGTGCTCAACCCGGACAATCACAGAGGCCAGCCCCACCCCATCCCACCCTCTGAGATCAATCCAATGAGCTCTCCTGTAACAGGCTGCTCTGGCTATGTGGTCATTTTTCTTTCGTTCTTGAAACTGTTTGCTGCTCCCTTTCTTATAAATGAGGTCTTTCTAAGATGTAGTCTATGCCTCTTCTTGTAGGAACATGTGATCCTTGGAGCTGATTCAGAGAATGGGTTTCACTCATAACAACCTTTATACCTTTTAAGGACAGACTGAACAGATTGCACCGCTTCCCAGCTGAGCGACACTTGACCTTGACCCTTTCAGAGGTCTTAGCGATATGACTGCTGTCTATGGTCACACAGCATTCCCACCATGATTAGCTGTAGCATGTAGCTGGTGGAGTTTCCTTAGGGAACCTGAGAACTTCTGTGAGACGGGGAGGTATAGACAGATACATGCCATGCCCTGCATTAGGGACAAGTGAAAGGTAGCAGGTGACAGGAGCAAAACATTGGGATGCTCTCTATAAGGTCACACCCCCATCCCTTAGGTGCCAACACGGCACTGGCCGAGCTTCTCTTCCTGATTTTACTCCTCATAATTTCTTCCTGCCAGCGTGAACTTGCACCCAATCTGTGCTTGACACCCGCCCAGACCCCTGGCAACACGGCTCACCCAATCAACTCTCCCCGTTTCATGCCCCAACCAATCAGCCTCTTCCCGGCCCTATATAAGTGTGTGCATTTTTTAAATAAAACGGAACTTCTCCGGTGATTTGCTTTGGACTGTGGCTCTGTGCGCTTCTTTCACTCCCTAAGATGAGAGTGTACTTTATGGTTAGCTTCCACATGGAACAGTGCAGGGAACCACGTGGGCACCTGCTATTGGAAAGAGAGACAAAAAAATGTCAAATCACATTTCCCGATTGATGAGATCTTCTCCATATCTAAAGGACAAATGTGAGTTTTCCTTTCCATCCAGGGCAAGATAAAAAGGGGTCAGGCTGTCACTGGGTGGCTGTGAAGTCAGATGTACTCTTTAGCTCTGACTTCGTTATTTATATCTAGACTGAGAAAGTTGCCCTGTTATTGTTTATTACCCCATAGTTTAGTTATCACACATCCAGTGGAAGAGCTTCACAGAGGAGATGTGGGTCCTTGTCGTTGGCCAGGCCCTGAGTCCTGCTCTCATCTGCAGGGTCCAGAACAGAATTTTCCACATAACAAGTCCTGAAAAATCATTATCACACTGAAAAGAGACTAGAACACAGGCATCATCTCCACCCTCACTCTCTCAAATCTAAATTTATCTTTCTTGGGGGGGGGGGCGCTGTACATGTCTTTGTTTTTGTTATTTTGTTGTTGTTGTTTTTGTTTTGTTTTTATTTTTGTTTCTGGTGTAATAAGTAGGGAAGCCTGTTACATTTTAGAAAAGCAAACCTGACTTTGGCTACCTGAAGTCGATCTCAGATAATAGGCGCCCACCTCCATCCTGGCCCACAGACCCAGAGGGAATATGCAAGAGCAATCCATTTGCAACATCTGGATGAACAAATACTTCCACAGACTCTCTCAATAAAAAAAATAACCAAAATGCTAGGTAAACATCCAACAAATATTTCCAAACACATCTCTGAGATCAAAACCAGTTGGTACCCAGATTGTCTACTTTGATTGGTGGGTCCAAGGACAGGAGATAAAACAGAGCACACTCAAGGGAGGGAGGGACTCTATCTCAAAAAACCGATGATAGCAAAGGGCAGATCATCAGAATAAGAGCAATGAGCAATCACCCCAGTGCACCAAAGACAGGGAAACTAACTTGCTTGTTTTGAACATGACACTGTGCTGAAAGGGAAAAAAAGGGAAATCTGCCCTTAGACATTGTTACCACAAACCAAATTTCAGGCAGACTTTTTCAATCTGAATTCACATTATCTGTGTGATCTGAAAAGGCTCCTTTGGATTTTTAAATTCAAAATGCTCATGGATGTTAGCCCTCCCAGGCAACTGGCAGAAGTAAATAATTCTCTGGAGAAATGCATTTTAGCCAGGCCTTAAAGAAATCCCACAGAAAATTAACCAGGAGAGTCAGCAGCCCCGGTGGAAAGGATACAAAGCCCCATGGGTGACAGTAAGCAGAAGCAACAAGCGGCAGAATCAGACCAGCCAATGCTTCCCAGTACTGGAATTGTCTGATGAGGGAGCATTTTAGAATTATGTTTACTTTGCTTAAAGAAATAAATAAGAAGCTTAAAAGTAAGAACAGGAACAAGAGACTATAAGGAATGATGAATACTTGAAAAGAAACCAACTGTATAAATTTGAGAATACCTAATGACTGAAACGTAAGTGTTGGGAGACGGCAAGGCGTATTACATACCACTCCTCTTAGGGAAGTCATGAGCTTTATTTCTCTTATTAGACCCACTATGTGATATTTATACTAATAAAAGTTCTAGTACTAAGCTGTCATTGTGTTCTTTGAATAAACCCTACTTGGAAGGGAGGAACAGGGGGAAACGGGAAATACAGGGAAAAGATATTGGTCAAATTATATTGTAATACTGTGTGCACGTGGGAATACGGAACACCATATTCCACCATTATGTGCAACTATAATGTACCAATGAAAAATATGGAACAAAAGAAGCCCCACTTGGTCAGGGGGACTATTCCACATTTTTAGTGGAATTTTCAATTCTCTATTTATGCAGAAAGTCAGTTCATACTTCTATTCTTCTTTTTTCTTTCTTTTTTTTTTTTTTGCATTAAGTTTCTGCTCCTTTCCTAAATGAATCAATGTATTGCCTATATTTACTAGTCTCATAAAACTGTAGTGCACAAATTATAAAGACAGTAAGCTAGAGTTGTTTTTTTTTTTTTTTTTAATAAGATTTTGACAAATATTTTGAAAAACAAAATATCCCAGCTTTATAAAGCCATTCATGTTTGAGTCTACCAACATGCACGGGACCAGCCACTAGGAGGCCTATGTTCAAATCCTGCTTGGTTCCTTTGTTACCCTGGGCACGTCCCAATGTCATGTCATCTTGAGTGATCATAAAGAAGGTACTTGGGTTTTTGTTTTTGTTTTATTTTGTTTTTATCTGATTTTAGATCTGACTTCCTCAACTCAGAAATCAAAAAAGAACACATTAAAAATCAAGGTGCTTATCCTTGGTCAGGGGGCAGGATTGACTTTAGTTTCCACCTGAAAGGAAGACGGATGTGGAAAAATCACAAGATCACTAGTCTTGTGGAAACAGCAAAATGCATATAAAGCCAAGTGATAATCCAGTCCTACACTGTATCATGAGGAGCCTTGTGAGACTGATCAGTCATTAATCATATCAGAGCAAATAATAAAAAAAGTGACCCTTGGTCCAGGTCTCTGCACTAGAATTATGTGATCTCTCATTTCCTGAAATATAATCATAATGAAGGGAGTGATTTGAAGTTTAGCTTCTCTTATCAAGTTAGAGGAATTCAGATAAGTTAGAAATCTGATTCCTCTGCACTTGCCTCCACCTTGCACAGCAATTCACCCTGACCTTGAGCTGAGTTGCTCCTTAGGACAGACCTGCTGCCCCACAGGGTCAGTGCTCCCCCATAGTTACATCTTTGGATATTTTCCAAAGAAAATAAAAGGAATACTTTCCTTAATCTAACTGTCATTGCATTGGGTAAGCAATCTGAAAATCCAGATTAGTACAATTCTGTCCAGAACCTGATTCTTCACTTTAAGAAATTCTGTGGGCCAGGTACGGTAGTGCATGCCTATAATCCCGACGACTAGGGAGGCTGAGGCAGGAGGATCACAAGTCTGGGTTAACCTCCACAACTTAATGAGACTATCTCAAAGCAAAAAATGAAAAGGGCAAGGGATATGGCTCAGTGGTAAAGAGCCCCCAGGTTTAATCCCCTGTACCACACACACACACACACACACACACACGCACACACACACACATACACAGAGAGAGAGAGAGAGAGAGAGAGAGAGAGAAAGAGAGAGAGAAATGATGTGTTTCCTGTAGGTACATAAAACAAACCAATTTCTCATCACATAAAAAGAAACACTATTCAAACTGAAGTCTCAAATAGTCCCCAGTACAATAATACTGGGTGATTTCAATACAACTTTTTCACCATTAGGTCATCCAGACATAAACTCAGTAAAGACTCTTTGGACGTGAAAAATAATATAAATCATGTAGATTTAATAAATCTCAATAGAATATTTCATCCAACAGAAGCTGAATACACTTTTTTTCTCAGTGGCTCATGGAACCTGAAGAATATGGTTACCTACCTGCACTCCCACCCTGCCCTAAAAGATCCCACCATGAAAACTCCTTCCATGGCCCAACTCTGCTAAGGCTGCATGTATAACCCAGACACTAGTGGCAGCCATTTTAACCACCCCCCCCAAAATGAGCCACATCAGGTGTTTGACAGATTGACTCTGACACTGAATAAAGAAGAGTTTGCTGATCCAAGGTTGGCTTCCCACCTCCCACCTCCATCATTTGTGAGCCATGTGATTTAAGAACTTTCTTCAAAATAGGCCACAAAGCAACTCATAGCAAATTCAAATAAAATTGAAAGGTCCAAGATGGCAGACTAGAGGGAGGCTGCATTCCTTGTCTGCTCCATAACTTGGGTTTCAAGCAGAAGAAAATCGGTTTCTCTGTGAGGCAGTCTTTTCTGCTCATCGATCCCCTGCTGTTTACCCCATTTGTCCACTGTGCACAAAATTACAACAGATCCACACAAAGTCACATTATAATGAAAATGCCTAACATCCAAAATAAAGATAGAATTTTGAAGGCTATGAGAGAAAAGCATCAGATTACATATTGGGAGAAACCAATAGAGATATAAGCAGATTCCTCAGCCCAGACTTTAAAAGTAAGAAGCGCCTGGAACAATATATTTCAAGCTCTGAAAGAACATGGTTGCCAACCAAGAATCTCATACCCAGCAAAACTAAACTTCAGATTTGAAGATGAAGTAAAATCTTTCCATGATAAACTAAAGTTTAAAGAATTTACAAATAGAAGGCCTGCACTACAGAATATTTTCAGCAAAATATTCCATGAGGAGGAAATGAAAAACAACAATGTAGGTCAGCAAAGAGAGGCACTACCCTAAAGGAAAAGTCAATCAAAGGAGAAACCCAATTCAAGTTAAAAACCAAAAATAAGCCAAAATGACTGAGAATACAAATCATATCTCAATAATAATCCTGAATGTTAATGACCTAAACTCATTAATCAAAAGACGTAGACTGGCAGATTGGATTAAAAAGAAAGACCCAATAATATGCTGCCTTCAAGAGATTCATCTCATAGAAAAAGACATCCACAGACTAAAGGTGAAAGGATGGGGAAAAAAAATACCACGCACATGGACTCAGTAAAAAAGCAGGGCTTTCCATCCTTACATCAGATAAAGTGGACTTCAAGCCAAAGTCAGTCAGAAGGGATAAAGAAGGACATTTCATACTGCTTAAGGGAACCATAAATCAGGAAGACAAAATGATCATAAATATTTATGCCCCAAACAAGGGCACATCCACATACGTCAAACAAATCCTTCTCAATTCCAGGAATCAAATACACCACAACACAATAATTCTGGGTGACTTTAACTCATCGCTGTCAGAATGTATGAGAAAATGCTTTCCCCTCCAGAGTACTATCAATAGAGTATGTTAGCTAACTTTGGATTGTTGACAATGGAGAGAGAGAAAATGGTCTTTCACCTGCAGTTTTAATTTACATTTCTCTTTTTTAATGAGTGAAGTTAACTATCATGTTGTTTATTAATAGTAAATTTTATTTCCTTTTTCTATGTTTCTAAAGGGTTATGATTTTGTCAATTTACATGTTAGGAAGGATAGCTCTTTGCGATATGAGCTGTAAATATCTCCCTTAGTTGTCTTTTTTTTAAAGTTTACTTATGATACTTCTTTCCATAAAAAATTATTTTTATGTAACAAAAAGTACCAGTGAAATAATTTATGACTTGGGGATTTTGAGTCATGAAAGTTTAGATGGTTCTTGCCAATGCCAGATTTGTAAACAAAAAATTTTCAAGTTTTCTTATTATTATTTAATGGTTGTGTTATTTAAAAAATATCTTGGGTACATATGGAATTTATCATGGTATATGAGGTAAGATAGGGATATTACTTTACTTATCCCTACAATATTTATTGATTACTTCTTTTTCCTAGTGATTTCAGATGATGTCCTCTTTATAGATTTAATCTCTATATGTATCTCAATGTACTTATGTCTGGGCACTTTGTTTTGCTAATAGACCAGTATGATACTCTTAAATTATTTAGACTTTTAAAAATGCCTTAATGTGTTTTAGTGATGGTTCCACTTCTATGTTTATTTTTTTCACTAAATTTAGCATCAGGTGATATAGCTTAAAACTGTTAAGCTTTCATTGAGATTTTGTTAAATTTACAAATTAATTTACACAATAATATAGTCCTTCTATTTGTAGAAAGCCTATTTTTTTGGCTTTAATGGTATTTTAATTTTTATTTTTAATAGGTCTCACATTTTTATTGACATATTAATGTATTTTTATTACTGTTATATATGAAATCTTTTCTTCCATTACATCTTCCAAAATATTGCTTGAATATATGTAAACTACTGATTTTTGTAATTTGATTTTGTACTTGGTAATCTAATTGAGCTACCTTACTGTTTGAAGTAGCTGTTAATAAAATATCTTGAATCTAAAAATGAAAAAAATAAATACATACTTCCAAAAGAATTTTTAAAGATTGATATAATTCCTTGTACCTTATCAGATCATAACTGAATTAAATTAGAAATCAACACAACAAAACACTGCAAAAACTATAAAAACACATGGAGATTAAACAATGCACTTTTAAATGGTGAATGGGTAATAAAATAAATCAGGGAGAAATTTAAAAATTCTTGCAATCAAATGAGAAGACTGACACAATATGCCAGAACCTCTAGGGCACTAAGAAGACAATTCTAAGAGGAAAGTTTATGAGTGTCCACATGAGAAAATCAGAAAGATTCCAAATAAACAACCTAATGGTGTATCTCAAGGTCCCTGAAAAAAAAGAACAAGCAAATTCCAAAACCAGTAGAAGGAAGGAAGGAAATAAATAAGATCAGAGCCAAAATCAATGAAATTGAGAATAAAAAAAAAAAAAAATACAAAGGACCAAGAGCAGGTTCATTGAAAAGATAAACAAGATTGATAAGCCCTTAGTCAAACTAATCAAAAGAAAAAGAAATGACCCAAATTAATAAAATTAGAAATGAAAAGAGAGAAATCACCACAAACATCACAGAAATCCAGTGAATCATTAGGAGGAAATATTTTGAAAACTTATACTCCAATAAACTGGAAAACCTAGAAGAAATAGATACATTTCTAGACAAATACAATCTGCCAAAATTGAAACAAGAAAACTTAAACAGGACAATAACTTGTAATGAGATAGAAGCAGTAACAAAAACCCATTCAACAAAGAAAAGCCCAGAACCAGATGGATTCTCAGCTGAATTCTATCAGGCCTTTGAAGAAGAAATAATGCCAATTCTCCTCAAATTATTCCAAGAAATAGAAAGGTATAGAACACCTACAAATTCATTCTATGATACCACTATCACACTCAAACCAAAACCAGATAAGGACACATCAATGAAAAACACTATAGACCAATATCTCCGACCTTAGGTGTAAAAATACTTAACAAGATATTAGCAAATCATGTTCAACAACATATTAAGAAGATTGTACACCATCCTCAAGTTGGTTTTATTCTAGAAATGCAAGGATGGTTCAACGTATGCAAATCAATAAATGCAATCCATCCCATAAATAGAATGAAGGTCAAAATCACTTAGTAATCTCAGTAGATGCAGAGAAGGCCTTCAACAAAATTCAGCACCCATTCATGATAAAAACACTGAAGAAACTAAGGATAGAAGGAACCCACCTCAACATCATAAAGGCTCTATGTTAAAAACTCAAAGTCAAACTCATAGTAAATGGGGAAAAAAATGAAAGCATTTCCTTAAAAATCTGGGACAAAACAAGGCTGTCCACTCTCATCCCTCTTATTTAATACAGTGCTAGAAATTCTAGTTAGAACAATTAAACAAGCGAAGGAATTGAAAGGGATACAAATTGGAAAGGAAGAAGTCAAATTATCATTGTTGAAAGATGATATGATCCTATACCTAGAAGGTTCAAAAAACTCCACCAAAAGACTGCGAGAGCACCAGGCACAGTGATGAATGCTGTAATCCCAGCAGCTCAAGTGGCTGAGAAAGGAGGATTGTAAGTTCAAAGCCAGCCTCAGCAACTTAATGAGGCCCTAAGCAACTCAGTGAGATCCTGACTCAAAATAAAATACAAAAAAGGACAAGGGATGTGGCTCAGTGGTTCAGCACCCCTGGGTTCAATTTCCAGTACCAAAAAAAAAAAAAAAAAAAGACTGCTAGAGCTAATCAATTTGGCAAAGTAATAGCTTATCAACATATAGAAATCAATAGCTTTCCTGTATACCAACAGTGAATCTACTGAGAAAGAAATCAAGAAAACAATTCCATTCACAATAGCCTCAAAATAGAATACCTAAGAATAAATCTAACCAAGGAGGTGAAAGATCTCTACGATGAAAACTACATAACATTGAAAATAGAAATTGAAGAAGACCACAGAAAATGGAGAGACCTCCCATGTTCATGGATAGGCAGAATTAATATTGTTAAAATGGCCATACTACCAAAAACAACATACTAATTCAATGCAATTCCCATCAAAATACCAATGATATTCTTCAGAGTACTGGTAAAAAAAAAAAAAAAAAAAAAAGTCCTAAAATTCATTTGGAAGAATAAGACCCAGAAAAGCCAAAGCAATTCTAAGCCAAAAACAGCAATGCTGGAGGCATTACAGTACCTGACTTCAAATTATGCTACAGACTACAGTATCAAAAACTGCATGGTACTGCCCCAAAACAGACACATAGACCAATGGTACAGAATAGAAGACACAGACACAAACCCTCGCAGTTACAGTCATCTGATCCTTGCCAAAGGTGCCAAAAACATACATTGGAGAAAAGACACGGTGCTGAGAAAACTGGTTCTCCATATATAGAAGAATGAAATAAGACCCTTATATCTCACCCTGCACAAAAATCAATTCAAAATGGAGCTAAGACCTCGGAATTAGACCAGAAACTGAACTACTCCTTGAAGAAAATGTAGGTTGAACATTCCAGCATATAGGCACAGGCAAAGACTTTCTCTATAGGACCCCTAAAGCTCAGGAAATAATACCAAGAGTTAAAAAAATGGAATGGCATCAAATTAAAAAGCCTGTGATAGCAAAGGAAACAATCAGAATGTGAAAAGAAAACGTACAAGATGGAAGAAAATCACTCTTCTGACAGAGGATTAATCTCCAGAATCAATAAAGAACTCAAAAACTTGACATCAAAAATATCAAATAACCTGATTAATAAATGGGAAATGAATTAAACATATTTCTCAAAAGAAGAAATACAAATGGACAACATATGCATGAAAAAAATCTTCAACATTATGAACAATTAGGGAAATGCAAATCAAAACTACACTGAGATTTCAACTCAATCCAGTCAGAACAGCAGTCATCAAGAATACAAACGATTATAAATGCTGGAGAAGATGTGGAGAATAAAGAAAATTTTTGTCTGTTGGTGCAATTGTAAATTAGTACAACCACTATGGAAACCAGTATGGAGGTTCCCTAAAAGACTAGGATTGAAACCACCAAAGACCAGACAATACCACTCCTCAGTATTTAGTCTGAAAAATTAAAATCATCATTCTGTAGTGATACATGATACCCCTGTTTATGGCAGCACAATTCACAATAGCCAAACTATGGAACCAGCCCAGCTGCCCATCAATGGATGAATGGATAAAGAAAATGTGGTATATATACACATGGAGTTTTACTCAGCCATAAAGAAAAGTGAGATTATGTCATTTGCAGGAAAGTGGATGAAACTAGAGACCATTATGTTAAGTGAAATGAGCCAAACTCGAAGGTCAAGGGTCATAGGGTTTCTCTCAAAGGAGAAAAAAGAAAAAGAAATTTGGGGAGACATAGAATCTTATGAAAATCAGGAGATGGGTAGAGAAATAGGGACCAGGGAACGGAAGGTAGGGAGGAAGGGGGAAGTGCTGGGGAGTGATGTTGGCTAAATTATGTTGTTATATTATGTGCATGTACAAATATGTAACAATACATTCCATCATTTAGTGCGACTGCTATGTACCAATAAAAAAGTGGGGAGAGAAAAAAAATGACAAAAAAAGTAATAAAGCCAGTTTCAAAAACAAAAGCTTTGATTGACTTGCAACATTTTTTTAAGCATGTATTTCAAATGACGAAAGGGTATGTACGCACTGACCCCTATCTCCAAGTAAGAGTAAAGGAAAAGAATCTTCATAAAGTTCCTTAAGCATCTAGAAACTATACTAGATGACTCCCACATATACATATGTAGTAGGTATAAAGCCTAATCTCTCAATTCAGGTGTACCTGAACTATCACTCTATTTTACTTCCTTAAATTAAAGTAAACTCCAAGTCATTGTTCCACTGTGATAATGAGAAGTTCAATTGTGGATACTTCTTTCCATTCAACACCAGTTTGAGATGATAAAAAAGAGCACAAAGCAAAATGTCACCTCCTTGTTCATACCCATACAGTCCACAGGAGCATGGCAGCATGTGATCAGGCTGCCTTATCATGCATTCAGCCTCTAGTGAGGGCCTCTTCGGCTACGTCACGGCAAATGATATACAGGAGCATGTGCACAGAGCTCGGGTATTAAAATCTTCAGCAAGGTGGTGGCTTCGGTCATAAGGGACCAGCTTGCATGGTGCACCACCTTCCCACCTTTCTAGATGTGGCCAGAAAGAGAACAGTGTTCTCCTATTCCTAGGGCCCACAGCTCCTGTGCCCTTCCTAATCCTGAATAATTACCCTTCTCTCAAAAGACAATAGCTTCTCTCTTCTGCCCACAGTATAATCCCCTCAAGAAGCCAAAGCTTCCAGAAATCAAAGCCAGGAAGGAATTTGGAAGGAATTCAGATAGCAAGCCCAGGAAGCAATCACATCCCTTTGCACACAACTCCTGATTTCCACTCTGTATCACAAGACTGATTTTGTGGAAGCAAGGGCTTCTGTGAGGCAGTTAATAAAAAGACAGCATGAAAAGGTGGTTTGAGATGTGAGGCTTAGTTTCCTTCCAGTTGTAGTTATTCCGGCCCCAGAGGAGTAGAGATGAGTCACCTTCTGGAAAAGCCGGGTTTGACTTTTCAAGGTGATACCTACTGACAAATGTTTCATACATACGGAGAAAGAGCATTGCATGAGGACCCTGAGGAGGGGTTCACTGATAAAACTGAACTTGACTTGAGCTCAGCACAGCTTTAGAATCTACTACTTATTCAATAAATACCAGTATTTATTGAACACCTATTATGTGTCACACAGTACCAAGTGATGAAAGAGAAGATGAAGAACACACAGTCTTACTTTGAAGAGTTCACTATCTTATGGACAAAGTCTGAAATGTTCATTGTGTGGTTTGAATGGACCGAAGGATGCATTAATGAAAGTGGAGGAAATATAAGAAATAGATTCTTCCTTGGACTGGCTGTCATTTCACCTGAGAAGTCAAATAAAGGATGACAAGCACTGGAGAACCAGGAAGTACCAAATCATGGGCATAGACTCTAATTACAAGGGAAATTCTGAAAAGAGAAAATGTGTAGAAATAACCTTAAGTGAAACTTAAGTCAGGTTTTACATTTAACACTGTCAATATATATATATATATATCAGTGGAATATTATGAACAAGCATTGTTTGGTGCTAGAAATACAGAGAAGAGTCCAAATTCATGTTTTAAAATACTCAGCACTTCAAAGTGAAGGAAAGGGCCAAGGAGACATAGCCACCATATTAGTCGGTTTTCCATCACTCTAACAAAGTATCTGTGGCTAGGTACTTGCAGTTTTGAAGGCTGAAAGTCCAATATCTGGAGTCCTGTTGCATAGATTCAGCCTCTAATGAGGACTCCCTTGGCTATATCCTATCACAGCAAATAACATCATAACAAGAGCACACGCAAAAGGGAGAGATGACGTAGTGAGACAGAAAGCCAGAGAAGGGGAATGGCCAGCCTTCTTGCTCTTTTACGTTAGCTTGCTCTCACAAGAACAACCCACTTGCTCCAGGAGAACAGTATCAATCTCTTCAGAGGTAGTGCCTCCAATGACCTAATGACTGCCCACTAGGCTCCCCACCTCTCAAAGATTCCACCACCTCCCGACGTCACCACAGAAGGTGGGGACCATGCTTCCAACTCATGAGCCTTGGGGAACACACTCAAAGGTACAGGGTGATCGGTGCGGCATCAACACGTTTTTGAGGCTATCAGGCCTTAGAATGGGCAAGCTTCAGAAGGAAGGTGCCACCTCTGCTGAACCAAGAAGGAAGGGGTTCAGGTCACCAGGGAAACAAGTTAAGGGATAAAAGATGATTCCAAGTCAAGGTGACACCGAGAGCCTATAAACTTGAATAAACTTCTGGAAAACCAAGAAAGAGCAATTCCTGCTTAACAAACAGATGGAGTCGAATCAAAAAGAAAAGAAGCTGGAGCCCAGAAAATCATTATCCTTTATCTGCCTTAACAGGAATTAACAGTATGGTCCCATTCAATGCCAGGGAGAGGTTAAAGCTCACTTCTAACAGCCCATGACTCACTGCACAATGACTCAGCTCCTCAGAGGTACTTAAGGACAATGAGGCAACCCCACACGTGCCCATGAGTCTTTCTGACCTCACCATGGCAACGCCTTGGTCTGGTGACCCACACCAGCCTCCAAGTCCCAATCAGGAAGGTGGGAGCAAGGTGCAGATACATGAGTATAAATTCTATCTACCTCTGAGTAAAGACAAAAGCAAGAGCTGGTTCATCCACAGCAATGATGCAATCATCACTGAAAAAAGCAAATAGCATATCTGAAAAATTCCAAGCAGAATACATTCCCGCAGGTTGTCAACTCATGTGTCTCTCCAGCAGTGTGAGCCATTAACCTTCAGCCTAACCACAGTACTGTCCAGACTATCATCGTCAGACCTGCAAAACAGAACCCTAAAGAAAATAGAATTCAAGTTTCTTTGTCAAGCTAAAAGAGAGTCAACAGATACAACTTGACTTCTTTTACTGTATCAGGAACAAAAAAATGAAATCACCATGCACCAGCACAGGTTCTAGGCTCTACAGCAAATATGGAGATGAAAAGATCTGTCCTCAAAGAGTTTAGAATTAAGTGGGGAAAATAACACGTTATGCAAATTATCTGAACAATGGTTGGTGCATCACCAACAGGCTCTTCAAAATGATCTGCATCCGATGGTGCTTTGTGGTTTGGCACCAACAAATTCAGGATGTTTTCAGGGAACCACTGCTTTGTGGTGCACTACAAAGATCGCTCTGGAGGACCACGGAGGTGGTTCAGCAGTTGGAATGCTCCTGAGCATCTAAGATAGCTGAGGTTTTCCAGAATTTCCCTGAAGATGAAGAATGCACTGAACCGTAGAATAAAAGAACTCCAGCTTCCTCTGTTCTTCACCACCCTTTCTTAAGCCAGCTTCCATGGGCATCACCCAAGAACATTCTGTAACACTCACTGTAGGAGGAACAGTCTCAGTTCAGGGAACCAAAACAGAAGTGGGTTTGGCTTGGCGAGGTCATAGCGTGGGCTCTCACCTTCTCCTTTTATCTTTTGCTCAAGAGATCGAACTGATTTACAAGATTAATAGATCTAAAAAAAAAAAAAAAATTAACAGATCTCGGGTCAGTAAGTTTCCTTCTCTCCTTCTTTTTGTTCTGGTAAATTCTTTAACTGAATAGAACATAGTGACTTGTGGTACCAGCCCAATTCTTAAGAGCCACCTTAACCTCGATATTTAAAGTGCATGTTTAATCATCCACATTCTTGCCCCCAGGAATTTGTCATCAGGAGGAAGAAAGACCGGTCTTTAGGAACACCTGTGACTCAAAGCATTAAACAAAAGTGGGGGGTGCGTGAAGTCAAGTTAGAAATGCTCACAGGCCTGAACGGGGACCTCTCTGAGGCATGGTAAGAAGGGAAGTCAGTCTCCTCAGAAGTCCTCCTGCCAGTTGACACTGCCTCCAGAGTGCCATTATTAAGAAACACTCCTCGGGCTGGGGAGATAGCTCAGCTGGTAGAGTGCTTGCCTCTCAAGCACAAGGCCCTGAGTTCGATCCCCCGTACCGCAAAAAAAAAAAAAAAAAAAGAAAGAAAAGAAAGAAAGAAACTACTCCTCACCCAGAACAGGAAGCCCCCTGCTCAAATGCAAATGCTCTGCCATGAGTCCCCACGTGTGCCCAGAATCATCCTTCACGCACTGCTGGGGGCGAGAGACATCCAACCACAGCTCCCGCATGGCAACTATTTCCCTTCCCTTCAATGGCGCTACCGCACAGCCCTACCGGTGCCATGTCTACAAAGTGGCAGCAAAGGATAGGAAGGATTCCTCAAGGACAGCTCTCCTTCTGACTGTGATTTGCACTGTGTCACCTGGGCCCTGGGGCAGCCCTGTTTTGTCATGCAAAGTGTCTCATGGGGGCAGCATTTTCATCTTTTACCTACTCCCCTCCACCCCAAGCATTCAGACATCATCTCTGTGTCCTACTGAGGGGACAGGGAACACATTCTAATTTCTTTGAGAACCTGCACAAATTATGTCTCCCATGAAAGGCCCTTCCTCCATGAATATCCACCAAGGCAGATACATGGGGTGCGGGCACTGGGTCACTCTCCAATACTCAGCCAAACATTGATTTTTAACTTATACTTTGCTGGTACACAAAGAGATATCATCAGGCACTAAAAGTCCCACTTCCTAATTATGCCCAGGCAAGCCTGATTGACGTGGTAGGAGACCCAGATTCTACCTTGAGATTATGCTGCTGCTTGCTCAGCATGCACAAGGCCCTGGGTTCAATCCCCAGTGCCAAAAGATAAAAAAAAGAAATATTATGCTGCTTTTTTCCCCATGCCATGCATGGATGAGCCCATGTTTTAATTCTCCCTTTGCCTCGGGTTCCTATAAACTAGATCTTGAAGTTCTTTTTTATGAATTGAATAGGCTGCGAAAGAAGTTTAAACAATACTCGCAGAGGTCAGTCTTTACTGGGTACAAATCTCAGTCTACAAACTTAGGTGCAGTTAAAAAAGAAAGGGAGGAAGGAGGGAGGGGAAAGTCAACTTTCAGAAAAAAACTCAGAAGTCACCCCTCTTGTTCTCACAAACAAGAAAAAAACTGAACCAACTGAAAATTAACAACTCTTAGATACATCAGAGCATTGGGGTCACAGGACAAATCATTGTCCCCAAAACTGGAAACAGGAAAATACAGAGAATTACAGCCTCCAGGGAGCCAATACAGAAGCCCACAGCTGTAGCCAGTACCTGTAGGAACACATCAAACTGCAATTGGCTGATTGTCGGAGGCTCAGTATAGACTAACTTGAGAATTTAAAACCCCATGGGGAAGAGTCATAGGGGAATCTCTGCACAGGGAAGAAGGAAAGTAACTATTTTGAAATACAGACAGATCTGTGCTCCCTATAACAACATTTGCCCTCAAGGGAAGCTGTTTTACCAGAGTCTAATTTCCTGGGATTTTACCAAAGCGTAACTGACCTGGGTGAAGAGAAATACCCATCTCAGATTCTCTGAAAGACTGAAGCCTAATCAGAAGACTAAAGAATGCTTCCTCTATGCCCATACCTTACTACCACATTAATAGCTTTCCTCTGAAAAGACAGGGTAATATATGTCTTTTTAAAACCTGCAAGCCTGAGACCTTATTTAGGGATTTTTGAAAAAACTCAAGACACCAGAGGAAATAATGAACATAAGAGGAAATTTTAGCCTTCAATGCCATTGCTATAGCAAACAGTAAACACAGCTTACGTCCTAGCCAGATCAACATAACCTGATACTAAAGTCCTATCTACTTCAGTAACTATTACCTAAAACATCACATCTGATTTTCAGCCAAAATACAAGTCATAATAAAAGTTGAAACACACACCCATAGACTCTGAAGAGACAAAGAAAACATCATAACCAAACTCAGGTTTGGTGGAGATTTTGAAATGAGCCAATGAGGAATTTAGAAGAATTCTTATTAATATTCTAAAGGACAACATAAAAGAACACTCAGGGAACTCTAAAGAGGGAGATGGAAACTCTAAAAAGAAGACTCAAAAGGAAATGACAGAAAAAAAAAAAAAAAAACACTATAATAGAAATGAAGAATGCTTTTGAGGGATTCATCCAAAAATTAAATTCAGCTGAGGAAAGAATCACTTGAATAGGCGTCAACATAACTTTCAAAATTTAAATGCAAAGAGAAAAAAATAATTAAAAAGATAAAGCAGAATAAGAACTGGGAAATAATTATAAATAGTGCAACACGGATAAAATGTGAATACTAGAAGAAAAAGAAACGAACAGAAAAAAATATTTGAAGTAGTAATAGCTGAGAATTTTCCAAAATTAATAAAATTAAGGATAAATACCTAATCACCACATCAGGAAGCTCAGAGAATACTGAGCACAATAAATTTTAAAAATAAACTAAGCTTAAGTGTATAGCATTCAAACTGTAGAAAAAAAAAATTTTTCAGTGTTGGGAATTGAACCCATACCTTGTGCATGCTAGGCAAATTCAAAGACAAAAAGGATATCTTGCAGGGGGCAGGGAAACCTTCCCTACAGAGAAACTAGGATAAGAATTATGTTGGACCTTTCTTCAGAAAGTACAAGGCAAACAAGAAGAAAATGAAGTGAAAAGCTTAAAGTATTAGAAGAAAAACAATCAACCTAGAATTCTGTATCCAGTGACATTAATATTTCAAAAGTGAAGAAGAAATGAAGACTTTTTCAGAAAAATATTGAAGAACTTTATGCAAGGTTGATTCTACATCAGAAAACCAATTAATATATCCCATAGTATCAACAGGCTAAAGAAAAAATGCCCATGATTTTTCTAAATAAACTTAATTTCTATTCCAAGCCATGTATTTCTAGTGTAGGGAACCAACCTCAGGTGGTGTGGGATCCTCCATTTTCCCTGTGCTGATGTCCATGTTCTGGGGAAAGTCGTTAAGTCATGGCAGGTGGGGTGGGCAGATAGCGTTGCTGTGGATCCCCATGCTGGTATTCACTAAGTGCTCACCGGTCCCAGCTATGAACTCTCATGGTCTGCCTCTGCAGTGTGCCTCCATCAGAGGCCCCTTCAGGCCCAGAAGCTCCTTCTCTTATTTCCATGTATGCCCAAGGGCTCAAAAGAATGAAGGACAGAACTTTCAAGACATGGGCTGTGGTCCCCAAGACCTTGACAATTATGTCAATTATGTCAGCCACTCCTTGCCTGGGGTATGGCAGCCCCTAAGATGCTAGCCCAGTAAGTATGCACAGAGTTCCTCTCTTGAGTACCTCTACCTCGCTTCATTCCTTGCTTGCCCTCCGTCTCTCCTCTGCTCTCCATCCTGGGGACTGTATTATAGTCCATCAGCACCGAGGCAGCCTGCTGTCTTTCAAGACTCCTCAGCCTCCCTGACATTCCCATAAGGATATGGGCTTTGAAAAAAAAAAATAGGAGGAAACTTTTTTTCTGTTTTCAGTCATGCTCTATCTATACACACACACACACACACACACACACACACACACACACACAACCTCCCACAGCAATGGGCACAGAATCACACTGTTCAAATAGAACAACTAGTGCAGGGCATAGGAGAAAAGTAAATCATACCCCGCATGTGGAAAGTCCAGATTTCATGGTCATGTGAATGTTATCAATACCCAAACAAAGACACTTAATGTCTAATTGTAATAAAATGGTACCAGGAGGACACGTAGGAAGGGCACCCACATACTATGCCTTTACCAAAAAATATGTGTAAACACATTAGAAATTTTCCCCCAGTCTCTTACATAAGTCACACAAGAACGGCTGGCCCACAAGGACAGCTAACCACACAAGGATAACCAGTTGCTTGCTCAAGAACATTTGCCTGACCCACTATCTCCACTCATGAGGTGACGACATCTCCTGGGATAAGCGGCGGTAACCAACACTGTCTTTGTTGCTCAACAACTCGGCTTTTGTCTCTAACTGCTTCCTCTTGCCCCTCCTCTCCAGATGCACCTGCAGTCCCAGATTGTGACCACTTGGTGTTCCCAAATGAACCCTTTGACTTGGAGAGCTGATCTCTCTTGTTATTTTAGGTTGATAGTCAAAATCTCAGACTTAGGGGGGAAAAAAAAAACACATGGAACTTTCTGTCTTGTTTTATAACTTAACTTGTACTTGAGTTCATTGATGACAGAATAAGACATAATCTTAGGTAGACTCATTCACTTCTGCCTTGTTTTCTCCTCTTTTCAATAAATACTTGTTTGTTGTGGTGCTAGGAATAGATTCATGCTCTGAGTCCTCCAGGCTCTTTGCTCTGGGATGGAGGGGGAAAAAATTTATTTTAACTTCCTTCGATTTCAAGGTCATGAATTTGTTTTGAATTCTCCTTAGAAATTCAGCTGACCTTGGCTCTATCTGCCTTCCTGCAAAGCAATGGACAGCCTTGTAGGTCTAGTTTCAGATGAAGGATCTGAGAGTGCTGTGCCAAGAACTGGAGATTGGGGGAGATTAGAGAAATTTGTTCATCTCTCCAAGTTTGCCCCACTGAATTTTTTTTTTTTTTTTTTTTTTTTAAGAATAGAAAACAAAATCCTGATTTGATAGCTTAATTAGTCCTACATGGTCTAGTGGTAGGGAGGGCTTCACCAGCAGAAAGTAAATATCAGTTAGAAGTAAAACATCTTTGAAACCTCAAAGAACTGTTTTACCTTCACCAAGTGTGACCCAATGTGTGTTATTTTCTCCTATTACCATGCCAAATTTTTTTAGCCTATGTGGTTACTCAGAATCAAAGCCTCACTTGTAGCTAGATTGAGATGAATTCTACATCCAGGCATTAGAGAAGTGCTGCTGGCTGCTGCAGCAAACCAATCCTGACCCTTCAAGAACTTCACCCATTGAAAGTATGTATCTTTGCCAAGCATGCCTAGAATCCCAGTGATTTAGAAGGCTGAGGCAAGAGGACCACAAGTTTGAGGTCAGCCTCGGCAACTTAGTGAGACCCTGTTTCAAAATAGAAAAATACAAAGGGCTGAGGAGGTAGCTCAGTACTAGAGTACCCTGGGTTCAATGCCCAGTAACAGAAAGAAAAAAAAAAAAAAAAAAAAAAAAAAAAAAAATATATATATATATATATATTGCTCATGTAAGGCCTAACTGGGTGTTCCTAATCAGTTCCCCACCATGCACCCACACACACACCACCACCACCTTGTTTTCCAGGCAGGGTCCTTGACTTCTTTCTTCTGGTTCTGTCCTCCTGGGGAACATTACAGTCCATCCTTATCAGCGAGCAGATGAGAGAGCGAAGTTCATGCATAGGACGTTTATCTAGACAGGGTTTGTAGTGATGCAGACACAGCCCATGGCCAGAGCTTGACGCTATGGTCAGATCTAAATGCAAAGGTGGTGAGAAAACACAATACTGAGGTCTCACTGCACACCCAGGAAGACGAGGAGCATGAGGATGCTCGTGAGCACTAATGGCTGCTGCCACGGTCCCATTCAATGGGTCACCGCAGTTCCTGAGAGGCCTTCCATTTCCCCGCCTTGAAAAGAGACAGGCAAACACTAGTCAGATGCCTTCCATAGACTCCAGACCACACAAGTTTCCCAGGGACACAACACCAACCAGTTTTACCATCCAGAGGGGGAAGGTGTATGGTTACAAATCAAAATAAAATAATGTAACAGTATATGCAGCATAACAATGAGCTGTGTCACCAGGGAGAGGGGAAAACAGCTCTTCTCTGGTAGAGGCAGGAAGTTACCATGGAGGAAGTGATAACAGAACTGAGTCTGGACTGCTGGGTGGAATGTTCCAGAGAAGAGCATTTTAGGTTGCAGGAGCAGCTGAGCAAAGATACCACAGCATGAAGGTGACAAGTCAGAGGTGGCAGCTGCATGGTATGGGCAGTGGAAAAGGCTCTTAAGTCCTGTGTCTTGTCATGTCTGTCTGTTGGCATTGCTCCCACCTGCAGAGCGCCCAGATTCCTCATAGGAGCATTCCTTAACAACCTTCCCCACACCCGCATCCTGCTCGACTCTGGCATGATGTCTAATTCATCCCTAGAAAGCCAACAGAGCACAGCCCAATGCCTCCCTCACAGAAGAGCCTTGAAGGGCAAGTCAATGACTCCAGCGTCATTTATGCAATGGTAAAATATCGCTGGTCTTTGTCAAACAGCTGGAAGTTTTGCTCACCTCCTGCTGTTCCAGTAGCTAGTTAATGGTTAGTTTCTAATTGCTGCCTCCTGAGGTCACTGGAGAGACACTCCCCCTAGAACGTGACGCTAGGCACACAGGTCCTTGTCACAGCAGGCAAAAGGAAGACAGCCTCCTTCCCCTCCAGGTGTTCTGCACCAACCAAGCTTCTGGGGGTCAGGAACCAGACACTTGCTGCTTATCCAAATGCATTGACAGGATTATGAAAAGGGAGAAAGAAAATCTGCTTAACTCACTTTTAAGAGAGCAGATGCCAATTTTCAAAGTTGATGGAAACCCCTGAATGTGCAGAAAAGAACATTCCATTCTTTGGGAATTCCTCCCTATCCACACATGCATGATAGACACTTGCATATGCACATACTTGCAAGACAATAGTAGAACACTAAGCAAGGATTATTTTCAAAAAAGGCAGTTAAGATATTTTAAACATTCACATATACATGAGTACAAAACTCAAATGAGCATAAATATAGGCTTCTGTAATGGTATATCTTCCCTTGAAGGATAAAAGTATTTCAGAATAAAAGCTATAAAGATCATTAACTATTTTAATATTATGAGCTTGGGTGGACTAGTGATCTACCAATAGTAATAACAACTTAAATTTATTCAGTGATTGCCGTATGGCAGATATGCACTGAAAACTTCATTCATTTCCTCCTGATTCTCACAGCAGTTTTACAATAGCAGTTCGGTTACTAACTTCATCTTATGGATGAGGAACTGTACAGGATAGGGCTGCTCCAGATCTCCCAGGGAGGAGGTGAGAAACATCCGGCCTACAGTACTCGTCTGTCTGAGTCCAAAACCTGTGATTTTTAACTCTCACACCACCGTGCTGTCTGCTTGAAGGACTTTTACACGTCTATTCATTCACTTAAACCTTTAATGTGTGTCTGTGTGCAAGTACTATGTTAAATACTAGAGGATAAGAATGTGTGTAAAATGTAGTCTCCCCTCAGCAAAACTGTGATCTACAAGACTGCATCAACTTTAGCTTTAAAATGACCTTGCAAATAGCAATTCTATTCACAACAACCCCAAACTGGAAACAACACCAAATATCCTTCAGAGGATAAAAAATTAAAAATAACCTGTGGCAAACACATATGGAATGCTTCCTACTCACCAATTTAAAAAAAAATTATTATTAACACATGCAACAACTTGGATGGATCTCAAATAAATTAAGCCAAGAGAAAAGTCCACTGAAAGTTATGTACTATGTGATTCCCTCTATGTCACATTCTTGAAATGACAAAGCTGTACAGATGAAGAACAGACTATCAGCTGCCAGGAGTTAGGAATGGGAGGGGTATATAGTTGTAAAGAGGCACCTTGAATGAACCTTATGTTGATGAAGCAGTTCCATATCTTGACTTTGGAGATTGCTGCAAAAATCTACGCTGTGTGATAAAGTTAAGTAGAACTGCACACCACACACACACGTGCGCGCGCACGAACGCATGCACACACACATGCCCAAGACACCTGACATGGGAAATCTGGATAAATTCTGTGGATATTGATCCTGGTGGTGATATTGTAATATAAGATGTTACATCGGGAGTAACAGGATGAAGGGGACAAGAAACTCCCTTTACATTTTGGGGTAAGGGAGGATCAACATCTTGAATCTGTAATTATTTCAAAACTTTTTTAAAAATTAGAATTACTATACTAGCATTTTCCTTCAGTGGAGACTATTTCACCCTGCCAGTAGCTACCGATTCTCAGCTAAGGATCTGAGAAAGCAAGGTTTTCATGGGTACTTAACAGAATTCAAGCTGGAGTCATTGTAGCTGATGTCTGCAGTGAACCTGTAACTATCCGGCCACTGTCAAATGACAGCTTCCTAATCATCAATTTTTTTTCCTTGATGAAGCATGGTTCTCTCACTAAATAGACGCACAAGCACATATTTTATACTTTTATACATTTTATAAATTATGATTTAAATACACTTATGACCCATGCATGCTAATGGATAATAGCTCCTTCCATTCATATTCCATGTTGAAGAATTATCAAATTGTCTTCTTATTTCTATAACATGCCACCATGATCCTGTTTCAGAAGCCAAAATCCTACAAAATAAAGGTAGCATTTAACTAATAATATGCTCTAAGTGACCAAAGACTTCTCTTGGATCAGCAAAAGCTGTAGTCCTATTTTTATCAAAATCCTCTAATTTCCTAACAGCCTCCTTTATGGACTTTATTTTATTATCTTGAATACAGAATGCCATCCGTTGCAAGTGACACCTTTATTGCAGACAGATTCAAGCATGAAAGAAGTGGGCCATGGAATACAGACATTTGTAATAGTGCTCCTCAAGACTGAGAACACATAATTTCTGCATTTATTTAAAGAACAGGAGCCTCCTGTGTGCCATAAAGAAGTGAATTTCCTTGTACGGTGATATAATCCTTCCATTTAAAGCACAAGATCCAAACAGATGTTTACTTTTTACATGGTAAGAACCTGTATGGGAAATAGAGTGACTGTGTGGTTATCAGCAGGCACAAGATGAGCACATGAGAAAATCCCCAGAATCCAGCACCTGGGCCACCGTAGATATGTGCCTGGAGCCCAGCAGATCCAAGGCCCCTGAGTCACCCGTTGATGACTCCATCGAAAGGCAAGGAATGGGGTTCCTATGATGGATCATCAGCGACTTCCTGTCTGTGCCAGATCCAGGAAGGCCTAGCTGAGTCACACGGCAGAGCCATGGGCGGCTCTATTGAGGGAACTGGCTCTTGGCACCTCAATGCACTTCCTTGGCTGAGTCACAGAGAAGCTATGCAGAGAAATCTCTAGGAGTAGCAGCAATAGACGCTTTGGTGCATAGGACTGAGAAAGGAGTAACTTTCCAGAAGCCAAAGAGGTCTTATTGCCATGACCAAGAGGAGGGTGGGTATAAGCCCCAGCCCCTGTACAAGATCCCCAAAGCCCCAGCTACAGGGTTAGGGGCCCCAGGCAAGGAAAAAAGGCATCATCCTCAGAGTGAAATAACCCAGAATCTTTAGTCACAAACCTCAAAAGATCTTTAGACCTCATCCAGTCCAGGAATGGATGGAATTCAAGAATATGTTGAAAAAAAATCTTGGCTTCCACTGACCAATGGCTGATACTTAGCATTTTATTATGAATGTAGGCAGCATACCACATTAGCAGTATCTGTGCCTGTCACCAATAAAGCTCATAATATGCTCATGTCACATTATGTTGATGCCAGTATCTTAAAATACCCCAAATTTCACCTCTACTATGAAGCTATGAGATTTATTAGATTTCCACTGTATCTTGCTATTTAATGTATTTTTGTTTGTTGTTTTCTTAGTGCATTATAATTATATGTAATCATAGGATTCATTATGCCTTATTTGTATATGCACATAATGTAATTCTCATTCTCCAACACCTTCCCTTTCCCTCCCTATCTCCCTCCCCCAATCTACTTCTCTAACTTAACTGATCTTTAATGTCTTAATAAAGTAGAACGTATAAAATTATATTACACATTTTATGTTTGGTAATTTGGATCGTTGTGTTTCACAATGGATATTCTTTCCTTGGTAATCCAACACATTTTACTTTACACATTTAAACCTTTTTGTGAGAAGGGGTCCAGAGACAACCCTAGATGACCAGGGGGTGCATGTCATGAAAGAACTTAAGGACATTGTGTTAGTGTGCTAGGGCTGCAGTGACAAAGTTCCCCATATAGGGTGCCTTAAACAAGCACCTATTGTCTCCTAGTGCTAGAGGCTGAAGGCCCAGGTCCAGGTGTGGACAGGGTCAGTTCCTCTGACACTGTGAGAAAGGATCTATTCCAGATCTCTCTCCTTGGCCAGTAGGTGGCCATCTTCTCCCCATCTTCCTGCTAATCAGTCATATTGAATTAGGGCCCATTTTAATGATCTCATTTTTAACTTAATTACCTCTACAAAGATCCTATCTATAAATAAGTTCACTCTGTGGGGTGCTGGTGATTCAGACACCAACATATCTTCTTTGGGAGACACAGTTCACCCATTAGCATTTTCCAGTCCAATTCTCATGTTTTCCTTATGAGGAGCCTCCAGCCCAAAGTGACTGACAGAATTGCTAATAGAATACAGGTTTCATGTCACCTGGTTCAGAATTGGAAGTGCTTTATAAACTGTAAAGGGTCATGTGGTTGTAGATTACATGGCAGCTGGGATCCCTTGGAGACAGGGAGTCAACTTTCCATGTGCATATTCTCAGAATGCTGAGTGGCCAGATTGGAACACAGAGCTTTTCACTTGCCTGCAGCCAGCTCTTTGACCCTAGAAGAGGAATAGGGAAAACCTGTGGCAACATTTTTTTAATTACTTTTGATTGGCAGCTGCTTCTATCTCTCTTCCTCTAATTTTTACATCCATTATAATAAGGTATATCATATAGGTAAGGTAGCAGCGTTCCACTGGTGATCACCAGGAAAATGGCTGCTATCTTGACTTCCCTTCCTGGATAAGAAGACATTCAGGAAAAACGGGAAATATTTTCTCACCCTTTGTTTTCCTCTAAGAATCTCTGTGACAAATCTTGACCTCAGACCAATTTTTTTTAAATCTGAAATACTATCTCTTCCATCTGAACTACTCTCAAGGCAGCTGAAATGAAATCTTTCCACATAAGTATTGGCATGCGCAAATCCAGTATAAGAAACAAGTCTAAGGAAAACCAACCATAGAGCTGCTGGGGCCCAGTTATACCTATTTTAATACATTGGATGGAATCCATAAATCCAATATGTCACTTAGTGTTTAAACAAACTCAGTACCATTATCCTAATAAGACAATTAAAATGATCACCTTCACTAGAGAACATGAAGTCAAGGAAGGGGCAGGGAGACTATTACCTGCAGTTTCCAAAGTGACATGAAGAACATTTGTCATCTCTGAGCATCTGCCTCTTGGCCATTCACCAAACCAAATTGGTTATAGCTTTTCCTCCACCCCCATCCCATACATTCAAAATATGTGCACAATGGCAAGTAAGCACATATTTATTGCTTCACATTCATCTTCCCTGCTAAATCAAAAAGAATCATGAAAAATAAGCTGTAGAGAGTTGTTATTGCCTGTCTTGACCACTATTGTATTCTCAGTACCAAGTACAAATTTCCACACATGGAAAAGACGGGTAAATATTTCCCAAGTAATTAAACAAATGCCTCTCCCACTTCCGCACCCACCTTTCTGATAAACTATTGTCCTTTTACAATACTTCCTCCCCTCCAAGATTGCCCATTCACTTGAATTTAGCTTTAAACATACATGGGGGTGAAAAGCACACAGCAACCTGCTTGTAGACACCCACAGACCACGCCACCTACCCATGGGGGGCTATTTGGGGTAATAATATTCCAACTACTTTACTAAACATTCATTTGTATTAAAGACTGGATGTATGCTGCCTCATTTATCCTTCACAATAACTTTATTTAGTGACTCACAGGCTCAGGAGGTTGAACATCTTGTTCAAGGTCACACAGTTAGAGAGGACTGACCCAGGACTAGAACTCAAATGTGCCCAAATTGAACACTGTGCTTAAGCAGCTCATTGTACTACCTGCCTGGAAGTGACTTTGTTACTTTGAAAGAACTTTTGGCTTCCGAGGCCTTCTCCAAGTACTCTTACCACGCTGTTCTGTTCATCCTGCTATTCAATAGTCCCAACTGACGTTTGACTTCTTGCCTCTTGGCTCCCATGCTCCCAGCAGGCCAATTTCAGAGTCTTTTAATGGCTAACAGCACAGAGCCTGACCTTCCCAGCTATCCCTCACACCCAGGAAGAAAACTAAAAGGTACAACTCTTTTTTCAGTTGTCGACCCTGCGCTATCTGAAATGTGGAAGCAAAGCAGACACTCAACTGTGCTTGGATAATTCAGCAATCTCATCAACGCTGATGTCTCCAGAAGAACCCATTTAAATGCCAAACACATCTTCTCTTGGCTCTTGAAACCAGGTTTTCAGAGGATGGAAGTGGTTGAATACTAATTACTTTTAGTCAAGGACATTTGAAGATCATCTTTCACATTTTTCACAGTCTCAATAATCTGTTCCTGACTGCCGCTTTCTCTAGCCCTAGAAAACAAATTAATAAATTGCCAAAAATCGATGGTTACAGTAAAATTAATAGCATTTCTTTCCTTCATTCACTTATTTGACAAATATTTTCTGGGTGCTTGCTATCCCCAGGCAGGGGAAGAGATGCTGGGGAGAGTGATGAGCCAAAGTTGGCACAGTTCCTGCCCTTAAGGTGCTCAAGTCTAGTGAGAAAGCCAGCACAAAGCAAATAATCACACCAATAAATGTAAAACCGCAACTCTGGGAATCCTAGAGAAGGGCATGTGATCCAATTGGTGCATTTCCTAGGGTTCATCCAGCCATGAAGTTGGAAAGACTCCCAGGCGCCATGATACCGCATCAGGTGCTTCCTGAGTGCAGAGGGAAAGGGGATGCTTGCTTTGTAATAGCAAATGCAAAGACTTATCAGTGGAGGGAATATGGCAAAGGCAAGGCTCAAGGAAGTCCATGCAACCAGAGAAGTGTGTGTGAATTGAGGTTGAGGAAGTAGGAAAGGCTAGACCACCCAGGACATGCTGAGCTGTGCTTTGGGGGTTTATCATCAAACCCAAGAGTAATAGGAAATCATAGAAGGGCTTAAACCCTTGAGATAACCCAGTTATCTCAAAAGCATTCCTCCAACTTCACAGGAGTAATATTAGGTATAGTGCCCTTTTCACATGAAATAGGAAAAAGTAGGAATTGTTATCTCCATTAGGGAAAATAATATTACCTTGTAAGAAGGCAAAGTCACTTGTCCTGGATCATAGCATACCAGACACTAGAATACACAATTTTTGTCCCATGTTCCTAAACCTCTAAACATCCATTTTCAGAAAAATGTGGAGTAAAAATATTTTTGTCAGAATCACATCAGATGACCCTCTTCATGTTCTGACCTGCTGTCTGCTGAGTTTTCCAGGTACAAATGAATCAACCAATGGCCAGGAATATAAGCCACTTAATGTCTACCCCAAGGAACGGCTGAGTCTTGCCACCTCTTCTCTCCACACACTAAACCTACTTTTCCTCCCATTTCTTCACTTTAAGTCCCTCCCAGCTTCCATCAGCAATATTACTAATAGCTAATTGCTAATATTACTCCTGTGAAGTTGGAGGAATGTTTTTGAGATAACTGGGTTATCTCAAGGGTTTAAGCCCTTCTATGATTTCCTATTACTCTTGGGTTTGATGGTAAACCCCCAAAGCACAGCTCAGCATGTCCTGGGTGGTCTGGCCCTTTCCTACTTCCTCAACCTCAATTCATACACACTTCTCTGGTTGCATGGACTTTCTTGAGCCTTGCCTTTGCCATATTCCCTCCACTGATAAGTCTTTGCATTTACTATTACAAAGCAAGCATCCCCTTTCCCTCTGCACCCAGGAAGCTCCTGATGTGGTGTCATGGCGCCTGGGAGTCTTTCCAACCTCACAGCTTTGCCTAGAGCAAAGTTATATCTACTGCACTTTCAGCATCACCTCATTACCACAGATAAAACAAACTCTTGAGTCTCTAAAAGGAAGAGACATTTGTATGTGTTGCTCCCTATGACAAGTCTAAACCATCCTAGGTCACTGAGTCTATAATTCAGTCTTAATTTGTTTAGGGAAAGTAATTTATGCTCTCCATGCATCAGTATCCTCATCTATAAAATGGAAATAATAAAACTTCCACTACCAATAGTGAAGAACAGGTCATTCCCACCAAAGATCCTGCTGAGAACAATTAGAACAACTAGATAAATGGGGGAAAAAATCTGGCCACATTAGGAACTATAACTATAAGGAAATATTGCTATCTGGGGAAGGGGTTGGTCCAGGCAGGTGAGCCCACATTTTAAAGGACTCATTCTAGAGGTGTTGGCTGAGGTGCTGAGCAATGATTCTGATAGAATCACTAAGAGTTGGGGGTTGAAGTTCAGGGGCAGAAATACGGCAGGACATGGTGAATGTCCCTCACTTAGGATATGAACCTCATAGGATGACACCTTGAGAGTAACCTGAGAAGCTGCTGCTTGGTTTCCATGAACAAGATGGAAACTGGATTGTTAGTGTCCTCAGGTACATGACAAAACAAAATATGGGTCTCTAGAGGAAGACAGTATCCCATGAATGATTCCTATAAATAATTGTTAGAGTTTAGATATTAGGTGTCCCCCCAAATCTCATGTGTGAGACAAGGCACGAAGGTTAGAGGAGAAATGATTTGAGTATGAGAGGCTTAACTCAATCAGTGAATTCATCTCCTGATGGGATTAACTGGAAACTGAAGCGGGGTAGGGTGTGTGGCTGGAGGAGGCAGGTCACAGGGGCATGCCTTTAGGGTATATAACTGTATCTGGCTAGCGGACTCTCTCTCTCTCTCTCTCTCTCTCTCTCTCTCTCTCTGCTTTCTGATCATCATGTGAGCTGCTTCCCTCTGCCAGATTCTTTTACCATGATGTTCTGTCTCACCTCGAGCCCTGAGGAATAGAGCTGCTGTCTATGGACTGAGACCCCTGGAACTGTGAGCCCCTAAGTAAACCTTTCCTCTCCTAAAATTGTTCTTAACAGGTCTTTTAGTCACAGGAGCAAAAAAGCTGACTAAAACAATAATTTTATAAAAATAGTATCCTGCACACAACCAAAAGCCACAAGTCACACAACAGCATAATAGAAAATCTGCAGAAACAGTACACAGTAAAAAAAAACCCCAGGGGCTCAACCTAATAAGTACCAACTTTTTTTGCTCAGAATGCATTTTTAGTTTTAGTTTTTTCTTCCCATATTTCTCTTTTGGTGCATTATAGTTGTGCATAATGGTGGAATTTGTCATTATATATGTGCACACAATATAACAATATAATTTGGCCAGTATCATTCCGCTGTATTTTCCCTTTCTCTTCCCTTCTCCCTCCCCTTCTCCCTCCCTTGATCCCTTTCTTCTAGTCTACTGATCTCCCTTCCATTTTCATGAGATCCCCACACACACACCTTTCTTTTCCTTTTCTCTGGCTTCCATAGGAAGAAAACATACAACTCTTGACCTTCTGAGTTTGACTTATTTCACTTAACATGATGGTCTCTAGAGTCATCCAATTTCCTACAAATGATGTAATTTCATTCTTCTCTATGGCTAAATATGACTGTTTTGTATTTGCATCATTGTGTATTTATTTTATTTATCCATTCATCCATTGATGAACACTTCATCTGGTTCCATAGATGACTATTGTGAATTGAAACACAAACTTTTAAATGCTTAGTATGTTCAAGGAGATAAGACAAGGCTAAGAATTTCAATGGAGAAATGGAAATGATTTCTTTAAACAAGAAACAAGGAAGCTGGGAACAGTGGTACAGGCCTGTAATCCCAGCTGCTCAGGAGGCTGAGGTGGGAGAATTACTCCAGCCCATGAGTTCCAGACCAGCCTGGGCAACATAGTGAGACCCCATTTCAAAAAACAGAAAAGAGGAAAAAAAGAAAGAACCAGAACCAGTGGAAAATTTGGAGTCAAAAACTCAATAACCAAAATTAATGATTCAATGAATAGGTTTAAAAGAAAATTAATAAATGGAAATGGGAAAATATCTAGAATGAAGCATAGCAATAAAAAGCTGAAAAACACATCAGAATGCATAAGAAATAAGAGGATGCATTGAGAATGTCTAGTATAACATGCATGGAATTCCAGAACTAGACAGGAAAAAAAAAAGGGAGAAAGGCAATGTTTAAGAAATAGTGCCTGAGAAATCTCTAAACACGATGAACAGTCAACCTCAAATTCAAGAAACCCAACTTCCACAAGATAACAGAAGGAAAAATCCACACTCAGACACACCACAATAAAGACACCGGAAGTGAAAGACAAAAGAAATATCTTGAATAAAGAAAAAAGGCATATTACTTTGTAAAGACCTAAAATTAATTGAAAACTGACTTTTCAACCATGGACAATAGCATGGAATCTCTTTTTTGAAATTTTTTAGATGTCAATAGACCTTTATTTTATTCATTTATTTATATGTGGTGCTGAGAATCGAACCCAGTACCTCACACGTGGTGGGTAAGTGTTCTACCACTGAGCCACAACCCCAGCCCGTGTGGAATCTTTAAAGTGCTGTAAGGGTCAGATACGGTGGTGCACACCTTTAATTACAGCAACTCAGGAGGTGTGAGGCAGGAGGAGGCAAGTTCAAGGCCAGTCTCAGCAATTTAGTGAAACCCTGTCTCAAAATAAAATAAGAAGGTCTGGGGGTGTGGCTCAGTGCAAAGCATCCCTGAGTTCAATCCCCAGTAGCATAAATAAATGAATAAACAAATAACTGAGGGACACCAGATGTATACTATGTCAAGAATTTTTTAAAGTATATAACACTGAAAAGTCTACCAACCAAAAAAATATACTGAGAAAGCATTATGATCAACTTTAAAAAATTATGGAAATTTAAATCAATGATCAAATGACCAAAGAAATAAAATTTGCCCAAATTGGCACAGTAAAAGAGAAAACATAAATAGTTATATAACAACTAAAGTAACTGAATCCATAATTAAAAACCTACTAAAAAGAAAGCTCTAGGTCCAGATGGATTCACTGGGAATTCTACCAAACATTTAGAGAAGAAATAATGTGACTTTTATACAAACTATTCAAGAAGAGAAACACTCATCTCCAACTCTGTTTTTTTAGGCCAGGCCATGACCCAAAACCCTTTTAAGAATATTACAAGAATGGAAAGCTTCAAACCAATCTCACTCATGAACAAACACAAAATTATCAAAATTATAAGGAAAGTAATGATAAAGGACATCCAGCAACATACAAAGAAGTGAATACATCACAGCCAACTTGGGTTGACTCCCAAAATGTCAGGTTTGCTTGAGAATCAAAAATCAATCCGTCACAATCACATGACTTCTCAATAGATGCAGAAAAGGAATTTGATAAGAGTCAGTAAATATTGGTCATTTCCTTAAAATTTGAATAGAAAAACAGAAAAAGAAGATAACTCCTGCTACTGGGGGTGTGTCTCAGGGCACCTAGGAGAGACAGGTCCTGATCAAGTCCCAACACCAAAAAAAAAAAAAAAACCTTTTTATTTTAAAAGTTTCTCTATATTTAAAAAAGCACCTTATTGGCAAAAAGCTAAAAGCTTTCATTGTAAGATCAAGAATGGTACAAGAAGGGCCACTCTCACCTTTTATACAACATTGTACTAGAGGCCCAGAGCAAAGAAGCAAGGAAACTGAATTAAGTATAATAATCAGGAGAGAAGAAATAAAACTATCACCATTCTCTGACCATGTTGTTGGTATATACAAAAAGCAAACAAAAAAACAACACCACAGATGAACTGTTAGAGCTAGTAAGTGAATTTCACAAAGACAAATTTTAAAAAGCAATTGCTATTTCTACCTAACAGCAATACATAATTAGAAAATGAAATTTTCAAATGACACCTAAACCTCTTTATGTTTGAACTTTGTGAATGCATTATGCAGGCTGAAAAGTGTTTTCATTAAAGGGTTTTGTTGTGAAAAGATAGTTTTTAAGCATCAAAAAACCATACCAATGGGCTGGGGTTGTGGTTCAGTGGTAGAGCGCTTGCCTCACATGTGTGAGGCACTGGGTTTGAGTCTCAGCACCACATATAAATAAATGCATAAAATAAAGGTCTATCAACAACTAAAAATAATAATAATAATAAATAAAAATAAATGTCCCTAATGTGAGGCATATAAGCAGTCATGTGAATTCAAAATTCTCCGTACAACATCCAAAAAGAAGCCTGAGATCATTAAGGAATGCAAATACAACACACATACTTTCAGCACGAGTGGGATATAGAATAGCTTCAAAATATGCAAAGAAATATGCACAAATCTCCACAAAGCTACTAGTTGGGCTGTTATACAGGACACTATGCTCTCAAGGATGCTGGGCTTGGTTTCACACTCTGCTGTCGCCATCTTGGAATTCTTAATTTTATCTTTGAACTGATGTTTGGGAAGTACAGTCTGTCTGATGCCATGATGCGTGGGAATTCATGAGACTCAAAGTGACCACAAAGACAAGGTGTTTTGCCTACAACTGTGTAAGTGACGGCTCTGTCAGCCCCAAGGCCCACTTGCTATCTGATGCAGAATTGCTTCTGCTGCATAAAGAGAGCAATGGTTTTCCAAGAAATGCCAACCACCAAATAACTCTAATATAGCCTTTCTTAGGTGAAAAGGGGGAGATGAGAAACCCAGAGTTCCTTTTTCTCTCATTCTTCCTTACTCATCAGTAAGCCAAAGATAGTGTTGGTAGAATATGGGCATATCAGCCAGCAAAATAAGGACAACTAGCGTTAGTCTTGTGCAATGTGTTCTCATTACCTTGGCAAGAATAAAATACATGTGGTTGTATAATCCAGGAAATATTAATTGCATGCTTCTGGTGGGTCTTATGAGTTAAAGGCTCTTATGTTTATATTTAAAACTGTCAGAATGCCAGGCATGATGGCCTATGTCTGCATGTAATCCCAGCAACTTGGAAGGATGAGCCAGGAGGATTTCAAGTTCCTGGGCAGCCTCAGCAACTTAGCAAGGCCCTAACTCACTTAGTGAGACCCTGTCTCAAAATAAAAATCACAAAGTGCTGGGCATGTGGCTCAGGGGTAAAGTGCCTCTGGGTTCAATCCTCAGTACCAAAAAACAACAAAACAAAACAAAACAAAAACAAACAAACAAAAAACCTGTCACTGCATAGTATAAGAGTGAGCTATAAAACCATGTACATGCTAGCCATTTAAATTTTTCTTTTCTTTGTATGACATTAAATAAATAATAAATTTTTTAAAACATGACAAGTAGAAAGACCACAAAAGAAGGAAAAAAACTTTATGTTTCAGTCCCCTTAATGATGATTTTTCATGTTTTTTAAATAAAGGGTTCTGCATTTTCATTTTACACCTACTCCAGAAAAAATGCATTTGAGAAAATGTGTCAATGTTGCACCTGAGTAAAGAAAAGAGATCTTTTACTATAAAGAAGAGATACAAATACAGAATCACGGCAGCAGGGCTGGTACAGGAGACCCAAGCAGTGGCACAGGGTCCCACGATAGGAAAGGACACCATCTGTTCTCCTTGATTTATTTATTTGCTTCTTTATTTATTTATTCATGGTACCAGGGATTGAACCCAGGGGCCTCATTAAGAGACTGAGGCTGGCTTTGAACTTGCGATCCTTCTGCCTCAGCCTCCCAAGCCACTGGGATTACAGGCATGTCCCACCGTGCCCCGCTTGTCCTGCTTGGTTAATGCTTGGCCGTTGCTACCCTGAAATACTAAGTAAATTTTGAGCAAAGGGTCCCACATTTCATTTTGCACTGAACTTCACAAATTAAGCAGACAGTGTTAGGAGATAGCAGAGTAGAACCCTAAGAACTGCAAGTATGAATATGTAACAAGAAATCCCATCATTATGTATATCTATAGTGCACCCATTTTTAAAAAGTGGAAAAAGTAACTCTAAGGGTTGAACTGGAAAGATGTAAATGTGAACCTCTGTTTCTAATAATTACATGTGCGCACACACATTTATCATAGCCATTATATAGTTATACACACACACACATATTTATACTAACTCTGGCCACTGAAAGACTCAAGAAGCAGTATCACCCCAGTGGCAATGAACTCATTTGTAACCACATCCAGTAACAAGGGCTTGCTGGAGGCATGGCTGAGACAGGGAAGGCACAGGACTAAGCCTGGACTACCTTAGTGGCCAGAAAGCAGGAAAATACTCACAGCAAAAGAAGACAGCATGTAAAAGAACCCATGAGCCAACTTCCCAAGTTCCAACTTTCTCAAGTTGGGACAATTTGAGCAACGAAAAGAAAAGTTAAGATCAGAAATGGATTTTAACTCCTTAACCATGATAGGAATCTATGCATCTATAAAATAATAATAGAAAAAAACAAACAAGTAAACTGGGAACTAGGAAAGACTCTTCCTGACAACAGAATGTAAAGGATAAGTTCAGAAGTGGTGGAGTTCAAGCCCGGTGCAGTGGCACATGCCTGTAATCCCAGCAGCTCCGGAGGCTGAGGAGGAGGATCGCAAGTTCAAAGCCAGCCTCAGCAAAAGTGGGGCGCTAGGCAACTCAGTGAGACCCTGTCTCTAAATAAAATACAAAATAGGGCTGGGGATGTGACTCAGTAGTCGAGTGCCCCTGAGTTCAATTCCCAGTACCAACAACAACAAAGCCATGGAGTTTGAAAATCATCCTTTTGCAACCGAATAGTAAAGACTGACAGAGCAAGAATTATCAAAGTATGATAAAAATAACAGGGAAGTTGGATGAAGGGCAAGATATTTGCATGGTCTCCTTGTTTCCCCATGGACTGCTTATTGGCCTCAAGGGGCAAATGGGGCGTATAGACAGTGGAAAGCTGAATGGGCCCCTGTGCAGGAAGTCACAATTACTACCAAGCAGAGGCAGGGGGACACCATGTACCATCGACGACACCCCAGAGACACAGCATTGCTATGTGGTGCTCCAGTCAGGGAGGCGTAACCCAAATCTAAACCTGGGGAGATTCAAGACAAAAACAAACTGAGAAGCATTCAGTAAAACAGCTGGAGTGTAGTCTTCAAAATCGTCAATATGACAAAAGAAAGAAAGAATGAGAAAGAAAAACCAAGCAAATGGGGCTAATTTTTTAAAAAATATTGATTCTGGGGAAAGGAAACAAGGAATGTCTTCATACTTATTTAAAAGAAAAAAGTAAACTGTAAATGGATTGACACTGCATCGGTGGGGTGGAGGGAGGGGTTGCTGGACTCTAAACTGGAGTTGGTTGTGTTCCGAGGTTTTGTGATATTGTCAGAGTGTATCCCGGTGTTAGATATAACTTTAAAAAAAATTAAATTAAAAAAGAAAGTAGTCAAGGCAATTTTGAAAAAGAACCAAGTGAAATTATTTACCAGATGTTAAACCTTATTGTTAAACTGTATGAAGGGAGTGTGATACCTGGTGCAAGATTAAACACATAAATCAGAGGAGCGTGATAGGGAGGACAGAAACAAACCCTCTAGATTTGTGACGAAGGCGACACTGGAGATAAATAGGGAGGCGCAATCTTCCAAGGAGCTCTGCACTGTGATTCTGGAGGGGGACTCTTCATTTCTGCTATGCCAGTTGGTTCCCTGCTAAAGTCAGCAATGGGGTCTGACAAGAGGAGAGAAGAAAGCAGAGTGCGAACCCCTCCCCAGCAACAGCCCTGCACCCCAGTACATTCTTGTTCCCACCACAGATCCTCAGAACTACCAGCACCAGCTGGACAGCACACAGTAGGTATGTGTGGATAGGAAAAATAAGAGTGTGTATACGGTTATGTGGATGAACAGCTGGGCGGCTGGGTGGGCAGACAGCTGAACAGAGGTAAGAGAGGTCTAAAGCAAATCTTGCTGCCCTAAGAGTGTAGACCTTCCCTCCAGGCAGATCTCTTTTCCCTGAACTTGACACAACACCTTCTGCCGAAATATTTTATTTCAGGCTTTGCAGTAACAGGTTGGTGAGCATTTCTGCAGCCATTTCGTGGTTCTTTCTGGATGTTTACCAACCAGAGGAAAAGCTTATCTCAACCTGGGTCTCTAAGCTCTACCACCAAGTGAGAAGAGAGTCCATTCGTTTTGCTTACAAGTCAGCTGCAGAGAAAATCTGAAAGCTGTTTCTCTACCCAGACAGTCTCCTACAAGGAGTAGAAGCCAAACTAATGAAGATCCATGGATACTGAAGCAGGAAGAGGAGGAACTCAGTAAAAGCATGTTTTCCTAAGACAGCCTAAAATGATAGCCAGGCATCGAAAATAGTGGCCAGTGAAGCTACCATTTCCAGACCAGTATTCTATCTAATTGCAGACTTCAAAGTTTTGTTCGTTCAAGGGAAACATCACTAAATTCACCAAGAAGCACCTATGGTCCACTTACATTGCCTGTGTGGTTGCTGGGACTGGAGACAGCAGTCCATCGATTGCACACATGTCTGCTCCCATCTCACGGCAGAAGCCTTTGCATTGCCTTAGTTTTTACTCCTATTACAAAGCAAGCCACATTTACTTGTAAAATCTAAGTGCCTCCATTTACCCCTCCACCCTTATTCTCCAATCTTGACTCTTCCCTTGGAAACACAACGAACACTTGGTCCCTTTCCTTTCCAGATTTTTTTCCTGGCATGCACACATTGCTTGCTTTTAAAAAATGGGATTTTACTATACATGCTGCTCAGTAACTTGCTTTTTTCACACAGTGATTATCGTTAAGAACTGTGGATGATGCACTTAGGTCGCTATTTCCTTGTTTTCAATGGCTGCGTGGTCACACGAACACTCTGCCCCCAGCCCCTTCCCCATTTCAGCACGGCCCTCCCGGGCTTAGCTCATCTGCTCCACTGCAGTTCTTTCCTGAGAACTGCCCCTGGGTTTCTGGAATCATTTTCCTACCAATGAGGACTACGAGGGCCTGAAGCACTGTGAAAGCCCGGCTCCTTGTCTCCAGTTGGCACCGTGTACACTCCAGAGTCCCCCAGAGGGCTCAGGTGGGTGCCAGGACCGAGCTGAAATGACAGCCTGACTTGCTTCTGCTGGCTTTCAGTCCTGCTTTTCTACTCCTTCACTGGGTTGTCCAGGGAACACTTCCATAATAAATCACAGGCACAGAAATTCTCATGGCAGGGTGTGTCTGAGGAGATGACCCAAGATGCTCAATATTCCACGGTACAGGATGTGCCGTAGTTCACCTAACCCGTCTCCTATTAAGGGATTGTTATGTTGTTTCTGACTTTTCCTAGCCTGCACCAGGCTGGACACAGATCTGCACCCTGGTCCTACGCCAGAGTCCTTAATCATGCCTCACCCTGGCCGCTCAATGAGGTGCTTCGGTGGTCGAGTCAGTTGTCTGGCCTCCGGCTCTCAGAGTTTAAAAATAAGAATGTAAACACGGCTGAGAGGAACCCACTACCTTTATTAGCGACCCTGAAGATAAATGACTCAGTATGCTTGTTTGTTTTTCCTGGAGTTAAGATCAAAAAGTACAACCCACACAACTTCCTGAACCACCCTGGTCTCAGATTCCTAAGTAATCAATGGTTATCACATACCCTGGACATGACAGGCTGGATCCTGCTGATGTGTTTTCAGATCGATGACTCAGAAAGGGTCTGTGTCTGAGAAATGATGGGACTTGCTTCTTCTCAGCCCCCAGGATGGTCCCAAATAAAGATGAAACGATGATGGAAAGACTTCATTTGTTTTATTTTTATTTTTGGTACCAGGGATTGAAGCCAGGGGTGCTTAACCACTAAGCCACATCCCTAGCTCTTTTTTATTTTTTATTTTGAGACAGGGTGTAACTGAGTTACTGAGGCTGGCCTTGAACTTTCTATCCTCCTGCATCAGCCTCCTGAGCCCCTGGGATAACAGGTGTGTGCCACTGTGCGGGGTGAAAGACTTCATTTATGAGGATGCTATGAAATTTTCTGGAAATTTCCAAAAAAGAAAGGGCTCTGAAGAGGTTGAATATTTCTTTTTAAAAGGAGAAGCTGAAACATACCGAAATCCACTGGGAACGCTTTTGTTCAGGAGAACTCTGAAAATAAGCTAATTCACCCTCAGGAATTACCAGGCTCCCTTCAGAGATCTCTTTGCACAGAATCTAACACAGCAATAATTTGACTCCCTCTTTTCTCCCTCCTCATGGACAGGTCTATCTGAAAAGCCCTCTCTTCTCTAAATACAAATTTCTACTAACTGAATAGTTTCTAAATCAAGTTTCAGGGTTACAACAGGTCCGTCCACATCAACTATGTCTGGTAGGAGCCCCACCTCATTTTTGAAGGTTTCTTTCCAGGGCAATGAATGAAGTCAGTCCACTTACAACACACAGCATCAGGTGAGAAAAGAGGTGTGACAGTTACCACCCCCAACGTGCATGACAGCATGGCTGCAAGACAAAATATGAGATGGTGTTACAGACCTGATGGAACTGTCCAAGCCTGGGACCAGCCGGAACAGATGGAGGGAGGGTTCCCTCGGTACCTCTGTATATTTACGTACATCTCTGGAAGCTCAAATGCTCCCTCCTCCCTCCCTCTCTCTCTCTCTCCCTCCCTCCCTCTCTCTCTCTTCCTCCCTCCTCCCTCTCTCCCTCCCCCCTCCCCCATCCTCCCTCCCTCCCCCCCCCCCCCTCTCTCTCTCTCTCTCTCTCTCTCTCTCTCTCTCTCTCTCTCTCGGATGACAAAGTCTAAACTGGTTGAGTTATCTACACCTATCATGACCCGCTAATGACTGCCCTTCCTATCCTGAAAACAAGATCCTCAATTCGTACTGTGAGTTCATGTCCTCTGGTTGGAGGGATGTGGGGTCAAGTCATTTAGGAAGAAGAGAACTAAGTCTTCTCCAGAAAACCATTGCAGTCTCAATGCCAAGAATAAAAGGTAAACTGAGTTCAAAGGGGACAGGCCCTAAACTCTGAGATTGAGAAGATTTAGAGCAGCCCATGACGGGGTGGAGGAAGGAATGACGGTTTTCTGAGTTTATGTGGCTGACCCCAAACCAGCTCATTAGTGGCAAGTCAGAGACTGCAGCCTGCTTCCCCATACTCCTGGCCTGGGGCTCTTTCCACTAGAACACTGTTGCCAATGTTATTAGAAACACAAAGAATACAGGAGAGAACAGGCTAAATGTCAAGGCTGCCCTACCATCCTGCCAGCGTCCTCTTTAATTATGATGATGGTAATGATGGGAAGAGAACGCTGTGGCCACGTTTTTCTCACACCCAGTGAATCTGAAGCCCCTGAAGGGGAAGCAGCGGGGGCAATTTTCCATCAGGTTAGCATCAGGGCTACCTGGGCCGCCTCTCCAGACCTAGAAACTGGAGGATCCCCAGCCAGACTGCTGTCATTCAGACATAGAGTCCCCGACTCCCAAATGCACACATCCAAACTGCCTCAGGGCAAAGCCTTCCCCACCAAGCACCAGAATGTTTGGCCAGAGTTCTCGACACTACACAAAATTAAACCAAAAAAACTCACTTTTATTTGTCTCAAATTTCTATAGTCAGCGAAAGGAGACACCTGTTGAAATAATTATATCTAGAAATATATAAATTTTATATTTTTGCATTATAATTGATTGATTCTTTAAAAGAGATTGATTGAGCCAGGCACAGTAGCATGCATCTGTAATCAGCTACTCAGGAGACTGAGGCAGAAGGATCACAAATTTGAGAGTAGCCTGGGCAATTTGGCAAGACCCTACATTAAAATAAAATTTAGAAAGGGCTGGGATGTAGTTCAGTGCTTCATTAGTATATGCAAGGTTCACGGTTCAATTCCCAGTACTCCAAAAAAAAATTTTTTTTAAACTGATTTTTCATTTAGATAGGGATTAGAAAGAAATAAAAATAAATGCAAACCCCCCCACACACACCATAATTCTATAAATGGGGCTCCAGAGAATTAACTACAAATAGTTCTAGGTCATGTTCTTACACAAGTTAAAGGAAAGTGATCATTTCAATTGGCCTATTCGAGCACAAAAAAAGCACAGAAGTAAAGACTGTCAAACATTTTACACAACTGACATTGACCCTAGAAAGTCTCAAAGGACCACAGAACAAGGACAGCTAAGTCCTCGTCTTCAACTCAAGTCAATGCAGTTTCTTTCAGCCAGATATCACAAGGAGCCACTTGCAACCGAGTCAGAGAAGTGAAGAAGGGGTACAAGTTCCAGTCTGGGCTCCAGGATGCTTGATGTGACCCCAGTTCTGGCCATGGGTGCTGGGGTTCCCTCTCTGTGAATCCAGGTACTCCCCTGCCAGTCAGGGAATTGGGCTGGGAGCTCAGCGTCCCTTTTTGCAATTCCATGCTTTAACTCCTTAACAAGAAGGAGCACATGTGGATTGTCTTGAGTGACAGTCAGAAGAGGATAAAGCAGAACCACCAAGCATCCAAGTGCATGGGTTAAAAGACCATCTATTGCTCGTCCCCAGTAAGCACATCACCTTTGAACAAAAGCTGCCTCCCTACTACGTTCTTTCTCCTCTCTAGGTGGAAGCCAAATTTTCCTCCCTGCCTCACATCCCCCACTGCCAGGCAGAGGCAATGCTTCCTTTTCTTTCTCTTCCCGGCACCAACAGCCAGGGGAGAAGAAAGCTGGAGCCTAACATGATGGGGGCTGTTTCTGAGATATCCACTCATGCCACGAAACACAACCCACCAACTGGCTGGTAGCTGACACACTGTCACCCTGGCCTGGAACAAATCCAGTTACCATAGAGTACCACATCCTGTCCTCCACGGTGACAAGACCTTAACAAACTTGCTTTTCATCTCACTGGGTAACAGGTTCACCAGAAAGCAATTGCCCAATAAGTTACATTTTATAACACCACTTCAGTTTCCTAGAAAAGAGAGGATAATTTTCTTTTTTCATCTTTCAATATGTAGTCAAGCTTTAAGAGAAGTCACAAAAAAAGAAAACTGAAAGTCATGCCTTTTTAAAAAGAAGTCGAGATTTTATTATTTTTAATTACATGATAGATGTAAATGTTCTTATTTGTAAAAGATCCAACTACAGTTGTTATGGTTTTGATATGAGATGTCCTGTGTTATTGCAGGAATATTCGGAGGCGAAATGATTGAGTTGTGAGAGCCGTAACCTAATCAGCCCCTAGTTTGAATGGACTGAGTGGTAACTGTAGGCTGGTGGGATGTGGCTGGAGAGGGGTCACTGGGGACACATCCTGGGATGATTGGAAGGACACATTTTCCCTGCAGCCCCTTCCCCCACCCATGTCTCTCTCTCTCTCTCTCCCTGTCTCTCTCTCTCTCTCACTCTCTCTCTCTCTCTCTCTCTCTCTCTCTCTCTTTCTTTTTCCTGACCCCACCCCATGCTGACCCAAGCAGCTTTCCTCCACTGGGCTCTTCCACCATGATGTTCTGCCTCACCTTGGGCCCAGAGCAATGGAGTCACCCATCCACCCATCTATGGACTAAGACCTCTGAAACCATTAGCCCCAAATAAAATTTTCTTCCTGTAAGTTGTTCTTGTCAGGTATTTTAGTCAGAGAGACACAAAAGCTAACTAAAACAGAAATGTACAAAGTAAACCATAAAGTTCCTACTTTATCACCTCTCCACATATACATTCTGCAAAACTAATTTACATTTATTAAAGGTATGATATGGGTCCTTCTAGTCTTTTCTATGCATGGCGCACACACACACACACAGCTAGAGAGACATGGATGTATCATACTATATAACAATATCTATTAGATATTTTTCAAACCTGTGCATATGTGTATTTCATTGTTTTGAACTATTACAGTTTTCCATAGCATGGCCATACCATAATTGATTTTAACCAATTCCATATTGATGGCCCCATATGAGATACTTCAGATGTTTATGATCTTATGAATTATTATATATGTATAATATATCATTCCTTATATCATTCCTTTATATAAGACATTGCAGTCCTTTCTGAATTTGTACTCATTACACATAACTTTCCACACAAGACTTTGTCTGCAGGTATGCCTCAGGACAGATTTCTAGAAGCTAAGTCAATGGATCAAAAGAAATGAACTATTTAGAACAAGATTTTCATGCTTAATTATCCAATCAGAAAGTATGCACTATACACAAAGTATACACATATGGGAATAATATCACCTAGTTCCCCCAAATACGTACAATGTCATGTGTTTTGTATAGTTAAAATAAATAGAATTTAAAACAGTCTACACCATTGTTCATCACAAGCTACATTTTTTAAAAATTGCAAAGGAAACTTACAATGGATCAGGAGTTGTTATGGCTCAGGGGTAGAGTGCTTGCCTGGCATGTGTGAGGCCCTGGGTTCAATACTCGGCACCACATGTAAGTAAATAAAATAAAAGAGACATTGACAACTTAAAAATATCTATATATAAAGTCATGAGTTTGACACGAGATTTTAGAATCTTCTTAGCCATTCTCAGGTAGAACAAAGTTGAAGGTAGAAGTCCCAAACCCAAAAGCAGGTCTCACAAATACACCAGGAGAACAACTTGAACCAAAGAGGTTTATTTCTCTATTGGCCACTTTTAGGGATGCAATTTCACAGGTTGTATGGTGGACCAAAAGCTTGGGCTCTGTAGTTGGACAGACCCAGGCCTGAATCTGTCTGACAACCTGACACTCTTCCCCATAACATCTGTTCCATTCTGTTCATCGTCACAGTGACCTCTGTACACACCCCGGCTCTCCTAGACGCACCTCCTCCTGGCTTTGCCAACAAATCCATCTTTCCCACACATCAGTTCACACGCCTGCTCTTGCAGGGTTTCCTCCAATGCCTAAAGGGGAAAGTTTGCCTTCTGTCTGGAATGTAGGATGTTGTAACAGACCTCTGTACCCACCACCATGACAAATGAAAGAGAAAAAGAAAACTGGATAAAGAAACACATATTGCCTAAAAGACACTGGGGGTCAGGTGTGGTGGTACTCACCTGTGATGCCAGCAACTTGGGAGACTGAGGCAGGAGGATCACAAGTTGGAGGTCAGCCTCAGCAACTTAGCAAGACCCTGTGTCAAAATTAAAAAATAAAAAGTGCTGGGGATGTAGCTCAGTGGTGGAGCACCCCTGGGTTCAATCCCCAGTATGCACCCCACCAAAAAAAGTCACTGAAGGACTGTGATTCGAAGAACTTCAGAGAGAGTGAGACCTTTCCCTGGTGGATTGCGTTGGTCACAGCTCCAGAGGCAATCACTGAGTAGGGATGGATGTGGATGGTCTGCCACAGACTGAAGGAGAAGCAGGAACTTTGCCAAGATTAACTAAAGCAAAATATATAAATCTAGTGCTTTCGACCCACCCTTCTCCCTGCCCTCTGAACATTCCAGGTTTATTTATATCATTTTCAATTTATGAGATCTTAGAGTTGAAAAAGCTATTTTAGGTTATTCTGGTTGCCATAGGTTAGAATAACCTATTGGAACAAGAGGCAAGGGGGCAATGTTTTGGTTTAGATGTGAGGTGTCCCCCAAAAGCTCATGTGTGAGAGAGTGCCAGAAAGCTTAGAGGTGAAATGATTGGGTTATGAGAGCCTTAATTTAACAGTGCATTAATCCACTGATGGGGATTAACTGGGTGGTGACTATAAGCAGGTAGGGTGTGGCTGGAGGAGGTGGGTCACTGGGGTATGCCTTTGGGGTATATTTTGTCACTGGAGAGTGGAGATGCCTCTCTCCCCTCTCTTTCTCTCTCTCTCTCTCTCTCTCTCTCTCTCTCTCTCTCTCTCTCTCTCTCTCTCTCTCTCTCTCTCTCTCTCTCTTTCCTGGTGCCATGTCCTGAGCATCTTTCCTCCTCCTCCATACTTTTCCATCATGGTATCCTACCTCACTTTGGATCCATAGCAATGTAGTTGGCCATTTATGAACTGAGACCTCTGAAACTGTGAGCCCCAAATAAAACTTTCCTTCTCCAATTGTTCTTATCTGGTCATTTGGTCACAGTGATGAAAAAGCTGACTAAAGCACACATCCAAACCAATCCAAGGAATCTGTTTGGAAGGCCACAAGTTGATTGGGTGAGCAGTGACATTAAGAAGCACTGGTTTAGTTCGCCCAACTCATACCATCCCTTGTATTTTGTGCTAAACTTGTTTAATTGTATCCTTTCCATTCCCAACTTTCGGGTTGCCTTCATGTGTTCCACAGCACGCTACACAGTGTTTTACCTGTGGCAGGTATCCAGCACAAGTTTGTGAGGTGGTTGGTTCAGCCACTCTCAGGGGTACTAGTCTCTAGGAACTCAGCACCAGGGACAGAACACATTTTTTTTTTAAACCACAAATTTAATACTGCAGAAAAAAGAAGAAGAGAGAATGACATTTCCAAGCTAGAAAAATTAATGCTTATACTTTTATATTGACCCAGAAAAACTGGAAGTGAATAATTTCCAGGAAAATCACATCAATAAAAATGAAAGGTCAAACGTTGGGGTTGAGGCTTAGTGGTACAGCACTCACCTAGCATGCATTAGGCACTGCATAAAAATAAATAAAATGAAGGCATCGTGTCCACTTACAACTGTTAAAAAATTTTAAAAATAAAAATGAAAGTTTGGATTTCCCATCTCACAAGACCCTTTGCTCCCTTGGGCTCTCTTGACTTTCTGGAGAGTCACAGATTTTTCTCTAATCAAATTGGAGAGTTCCAAGATGGTGGACTAGAGGGAGGCTGCATTCCTTGTCACTCCATAACTTGGGTTTCAAGCAGAGGATATCTGTTTCTCTGTGAGGCAGTCTGCTGCTTATCGATCCCCTGTTCTTTACCCCATTTGTCCACTGCGATCACCTGCAATCGGCCAGCATATCACCTACTTTTTGAGTGCAGATTATTCACTGACTGGTGCCTATCATCCACCATTTGCCTGCCTCTTGCCTGCCTCTTGCCTGCCCATTGCCTGCCTTTCACCTATCCATTATCCACTGCCCAAGGTCCATCTTCTGATCATCCACTGGCAGCCAGCAGACCGACTGCAGGCAGCCAGTGGATTGCCAGCCGCCTGCCATTGCCTGGAAGTCCATTGTCACAGTACCTGCAGGTTTGGTTACATGTGGCTGCTGCCATTTTGAGACAAAGGTCAGGACTTAAAGGACCCCCAGCCAGACTGACTGTGCCCTGCCTCCAGGACCCCTGCCCAACCAACTGCAGCCTGCCTCCAGGACCCCATTGACCACGCCCACACCCCCAAGCTGCAGCTCCCCATTTGCCAACACATTTGGAAGTCAGAGCAGCCATCTTGGATTATCCTGGAAGCCATAGCTCCCATCTTTAGGTGGGGCACATCCCATTCTGAGACATCTGCTGGAGACTTGAAGCTCATTGTCAGGTACCTCTCATGCATCAGGCTACTGAAGGAGATTTGAATACTATATGTTTGAATACTATATGACTGTTATAGTGTATATTTTTTTCTCATTCTATTTTCCTTTTGTTTACCTGTTTCCTCAGAGTCTCTTTCTCCCTTTTCTCATACTAACAACAAACTTCTTTTGATTCTGCTTTCACTCTTCCTACAATCTAGTACTTCTATATACTCTTTTCTTATACCATTAACAGTTACATCCTACACCCATTCCCATCCTCTTTGTCTACCATTATAAACTGTAGACCTCATTGAAAATCTATTTGTTATATTGGAGATAATAATTAAACTCATCCACTGTTTATTATGACAATATTGTTAACGTCTTCATAGGGGCTATTTGGTTTAGGGCAGCATATTTTCTGTACTGGGTGCTGCTAATATTGATCTCCCCCTTAAATAAGAGGTTTTGGAAACCTGCAGGTTACTATAAGCCTATAGTGGGGAAACTGAAATACCTAAGATCTGCACTGCTAGAGGGGAAGATATGTGAACAACATGAAAAAACAAGGGAAGAAAGAGTTCCAAACAAACCAAGATTCTATATTAATAGAATCCAATGATAGCAAGGTAGAAGAAATGTCAGAAAAGGAGTTCAGTACATAATTAAAATGATTTGTGAAGCAAAGGATGAGATAAGAGAACAAATGCAGGCAATGAACGATCATACCAATAAACAGTTAAAAGAGCAACTGCAGGAAGCAAAAGATTATTTCAACAAAGAGATAGAGATTCTGGAAAAAAAAAAAAAAAAGAAAAGAAATGAAGGAAACAATAAACCAAATCAAAAACTCAATGGAAAGCATCACCAGCAGACTAGATCACTTGGAAGACAGAACCTCAGACAATGAAGACAAAATATTTAATTTTGAAAGTAAAGTGACCACACAGAGAAGATGGTAAGAAATCATGAACGGAAACTCCAAGAACTATGGGACATCATGAAAAGAACAAATTTAAGAGTTATCAGGATTGAGGAAGGTACAGAGATACAAACTAAAGGAATGAATAACCTATTCATTGAAATAACATCAGAAAACTTCCCAAAACTGAAGAATGAAATGGAAAATCAAATACAAGAAGCTTACAGAACACCAAATGCACAAAATTACAACAGATCCACACAAAGTCACATTATAATGAAAATGCCTAACATCCAAAATAAAGATAGAATTTTGAAGGCTGTGAGAGAAAAGCATAAGATTACATATAGGGGGAAACCAATAGAGATATAAGGAGATTTCTCAGCCTAGACTTTAAAAGCAAGAAGAGCCTGGAACAATATATTTCAAGCTCTGAAAGAACATGGTTGCCAAGCAAAACTTACTTATACCCAGCAAAACTAAACTTCAGATTTGAAGATGAAGTAAAATCTTTCCATGATAAACTAAAGTTAAAAGAATTTACAAATAGAAGGGCTTTTTTTCTCCTTTTTGAAAAATTTTAAGTTTTTATTTCTTTACCTTTCTCACTCTATTTTCCTTTTCTTTACCTGTTTCCTCAAATTGGATCCAGCAAAACAACAAAGACATTGGCTTCATGCTCACCCATAAATGGAGCTACCTGGTTTATTCCCTGCTCTCCCTGTGATCACCTGTGTGACAAGGAGCAAAAACCTTCAAGCTCTGAGCCTGGGCTTTCTCATGCACTGTTCAGAACGACAGGAGCATTGAGTTGGTTGAATGCAAGCCTGTTGGACTAAAACACCCTGAGGGCATTTGGATGCTATTCTTGCTTATTCTTCTGGACTCTTCTTGCATTCCCTGGTGAGAAAATCAAGTTAAGTTCACAAAGTTTCCCCCAACTGGAGAGGGCTTGTTAGGAGAGGGTTCAGAAGATGTCACAGCGGCAGAATGGCAACAGAGGTCTGGAGTGTCCAGGGAAAGGGAAGTGGGGTTTTTCTGCAGACAGAGCTGAACTCTTGAACCACTGGCATGTGTTTTCCTTTGTTTTGCCTTGGCCTGGACTAGCCAAAAAAGCAGTGGGCGGATGGATGTCGCTGCCGATTTCCTCCCCATTGTTTTGGCAGACCTACATTCTAGAGGGCTAATTGTTGGCGTCCTTGTCATTCTTCCCCACAAGAAGAGGGCTTTGTTCAACAATTAAATCAGGCTGTCTGAGAGGCAAAGCCTTTCCATTTCAGATCAAGATTTGGCTCCAAAAATAGAAGAAAAATGGCCTCTTTTTCATTTAGCTGACAACACTTTCTCCCTCCTGTTTAGCTGAACTCGTTTTCCACCCAACAGAAATACTGGCCCCACTATAATGAATATTAACATCCAAGTACGGAGGTGAGACCTCTGCCATCAAAGCAGAGGATGAAGATAGCAATTGTAGACACCTTGCTTCTACTTCCAGGGTCTGAAACAAGCCAAGGTCTGGCTCCATGAGGGTCTTAGCCCTCCACCTCACTCGGTGACTTGTGGCATTTCCAGGCCTGTGCAACCAGAGGAACAGGGAAGGGAAGCGCCCCAGTCTCTGGGTTCTGTGTGCAATCTGTTGCCATTTCAGGAGGCTTCTTTGGCAAAACTGCAAAATTGACATTTTCCCCTGATGTTCTAGAGCCTGTCTAAAGCGATTGTTCTGGGATTAAAGGATTGTGTCTTGTGGTTTTAATTTGAATGTAAATTGCTTCAGTGTTTTCTTTAGGAAAAATTGCCAACATTTTCACATGCAAGTTGCATGGCAAATTCACTGCTTAAACAGGAGACTCTAAGGGTCTAGCAGGTAGACGGACACCACCAAAGAGCAGCCCAGATGAACAACAGGGTGAGTGGCGGTGGAAGGGATAGCACAGACCCTCTGTGAGAGGCAGGAAGAAGAGTGGGCTTACAGAAGGAAGAAGGAAATTGGCCTCAGTCAGTAGCTGTTGCTGCATTTGGCAGTTTAGAGTTTTTTTCCTAAATGCAACAAGCTTCTGACACATCTTGGGGCACTGTTACCAGGGAAGTAAGTCGCTATAAAGAAAGAGATCAAGATTGTTTCAATCCCAGCCACCATGACACCCAAGGTTACCTTTGCTCTGTGAGCCTCAGTTTCTCGTCTGTGAAGTAGAAGAGTTGAACGAGCAGATCTCGAAGGTGTCTGCTCTAGCAATCTGGGGTTCTAAGACTCCACAGCTCATATTATAATGAGTTCATGTTTATCTTTGATAGGAACTAATGTCTTCTCTCACTCGTCTCTTGTAAAAGTTCCTCCGAGCATCTAGTACATTCTGGGACAATAATAGAAACTTCATAAACTCTGAATGAGTGAACAAACCTGACTTAACTCAGTTTTTTTTTCACTTGTCCATGGCACCAGATGTGATAGCATCTCTAGTAGTCCAATAGTCTGTCCTCAACTGCACTTTTTGTTTCTGATTCTACCCTACTCCTTTGTGAGCTGCTGATTTAAAAGACTAAGAACTACCTGTCCAGATAGACCCTGCTTGCAGTTGAACCAGTTTACTCCTGGGTGAGAAAGTTCAGATCCTTGACTGGGCTGGGGTATGCTTTAGGGTCACCTGACCCAGATTGCCTGCTGAAGACAGCTTTTCTGGGTCCTGTGCCCACACTCTCAGGCCTGGTCCAAATTGTAATAAGGCTCCTGTTTCTTGAAAAGAGAGTGAGCCATCAGATTGGTCCAGAAGGAACAGGGTGTCTGCAGAAATTCCCTTTCTTTTTGACAGACACCGTATTCCTGTGACCCATGGTAGAAGACGGAGAATAGAGTTCAGTCGGCACTGAACGTTCTTAGCTTAGGGCTCCCGGTGTGGGGCATGTTCTTAGTGCTGGCAAGTGAGTTAATGTCTGCTCTGCATTGGACACCTGGAGTCCACAAAGGCACAAACAGTCGTATGAGACCAACTCCTCCCCTCAATGAGCTGGGGGAAAGAGCTAGAAAGCCCTGGAAGTTACAGAATGACAAGAATAATTTCTCTTACGCTTTCTTCCCTCCTCCATTTGAGATTTGCCAAGTAAACCAGAGGAAAAAAGAAAAAGAAAAAAAGCCCTAGCAAAAAACAACCTTGGCCCGTAGGGGGAGCCAGGAAGGAAATGGTTGGCTCTGGTGGATGGGATTCCAGGGAGGGCACCCCGAGGCCAGCCTGGTCAAGGCTTGGCTCTGTTCCCTTTCAGAGCTAAGAGGGTGTATCTACAGCCATCTCAATGGGGCTATCCTTCCCATTCCTCTCTCTATACCGGTCGTTCCTGATTAACTTCATCAATGGTGCATTCTGGGATTTAATTACAATGTAAAGGAAGTCTTAGATTGAGTTTCCCTCAAACCCTGGAGTTAGACAGAAGGATTCTAGATTCATTGTCCCAGGACCAGCTGCCTGGAGCTGCTCCATCTCCAGCCATTTCATTGTGGTTTCTAAAGAGGTTTCTTTTTGGTTTCCCCTTTAATGAGCCATCTCTGAGACTCTTGCTTTCTTCAGGTAGCTCTCTTAGTCATCTCGGAACTCTGAGGTCCTGAAAGTTTGCAGTAAATCAGACCCTTAGCTAATAACCGTGCTGCCAAGTCTTCAAATATTTTCTATTTCTAATTCTTGGACCAAGGATTTGCATATACCAGGTGTTCAAGAGATACTTGTTGTGGGGATAGTCTCCCCCTATCAGATTGTAGAAGTCTCACAGGAGTAATTAAAACAAGTCCCTCTAGACTGAACAGTAACTGAATATGCTGTTAAAAAAAAAAAAAAAAAAAAAAAAGCTGTTTTAAGACATTACGATGAGAACACTTTCATCCCACAGAGCTACCCAAACACCTGAGAGAGATGTGCCATTATAGTTAAGGCACACCAGGAAAGTGGGAGAGAGAATGCCTACTGCTGCCCTTGGATCAGGGAGGAAACTGAGGCAACTCCTTCTGTACTGAGGAGCAACAACGTGCCCTGGCCAGGCTTGTCCCCCACAGGAAAACTGCTGAGTATTCAGAATGGTAGGAGGCGAGATGAACATGGAAATCACAGAATTCGGACCGGTTCAGATATGTAAGAATTCATCTACCAAGGAATATCCACGAGCCACAGTGATATAAATAAGTGACTGAACAGCCAATAAATGGGAAGAAGACAGACAAGTCTTCCTTACTGAGAAAATGTCAAGGAGTCTGAGGAGGTACCATAATGCAATGTGGCCTTCTGGATTAGGTCCTGAACCAAAATGGATTAGTGGAAAAGCTGGGGAGACCTAAAAAAGGTCTATAAGTTCATAATTGTATTATAGTAACAGTAACTCCTAGTTTTGATAAGTGCACCACAGTTTTATAAAATACTGACTTTAGGGGAAACTGACAGAAGGGTATATTGGGGTCTCTGTACCATATCTGCAACTTCTGGAAAGTTAAAGTTATTTCAAAGTAAAAAAAAAAAAATTACTCAGAAACTATCTAGTCTCATGCATATAAGAAATCTAGGAAGGCTCACTTGCAAATGTCCAGAATCCTAGCACCAGGAACACAGACTGTTTCTGTAGTTACGTGGACTTAAGTCTACCAGTTAGTGAGGAAACAAGTGACCCCCAGAACCCAGGTATCCTACCCGTCTAGTCCTGGGCAAGTCTACACAAACCCTGACTGCATGAAAGCAGTGATGATAATGTGGAGTTTTTAAAATGTTGTTTTTAAAAGAAAAAACAGCAATTCAAGGATATCAGGGGATGGGGCTGGAGAGGTAGCTCAATGGTAGAGCACTTGCCTGGCATGTGCAAGGTCCTGGGTTCGATTCTCAGCACCACATATAATAAATAAAATAAAAGATCCATTGACAACTAAAAAAAAATTTTTTTTAAGTAGCAAGGGATGCAGTCTCACTCACCACTGCCCTGCAGGCCTGCTGCTTGAGTCATGGGGCCAGGCACCCAGGGCCATGGAAATCCAGTTATCAAAATTGACTCCAGAAGAGAGAAATCAACAAACCAGTAACAATGGAAGAAATTGGGAAAGTTGACAAAAAGCTATCAGCAGGGACAACACAAGCCATTTTCACTCCCCTGGAAAGAGTTCAGACATTGCTTCAAGACCACAAGCATTTTGACAAACTTACAAACACCTATCAGGCTTTCAGAGCTAAAATGCCATGAAATTGGAGAGTGTTATCTAAGTTTGGTGCCCTTTCTTCTTCCTAATGGCTTCAGCAACATCTTTTTTTTTTTTTTTTTTTTTGGCCTTTGAGGTCCCATCGAGGAGCATCTGCCTGCTGCAATGACTTACAATGCTCATTTGGTCAATGACTTCATCATTAGCAGGAGAAACAAAAGACACTGATCAGCTTTAATATGTTGAAAGGTCTTTACATTGTGTGAAAGAGAAAATTATAAAATGTATAAAAAAAAAAACCAGAAATATATACTATGTTCATGGATCATAAAACTCAAAAGCATAACTATGTCAACAATAGTTTCAATCTTATCATTTTAAAATGAGGAAAGGATGGATGTTTCAATGATGTGCTGAAACATCTGATTGCCTGTAAGGTAAAAGTAAAATCAGACTTCTATAAAGTACTATTCACAAGAATCAGTTCTTACCAGATTAGAAACCTAAATGCAGAAGACAAAACTGTAAAACTATTAGATGAAACTGTAATAGAGTATTCTGATAACCTTGAAGTATAAAAAGATTAGATATAAAAAGAAAGCCATAAAAGGAAAAAAGTGATAAATTTAAGCACATTGAATAAATGAAATTCGGTTCATAAAAATAGCATTAAGCTAGAAATTCATGCCTCTTATTCTGTGGTAGAAAGAATTATAAGAAGATCCCCCAAATTCATTCCCCTGTGTATATGTCCTGCTTAATTCCCTCTCCAGACCTAGGAATATCACAGGATTCTCACCTCTTTGATTAGTTTAAATGTATGACAAAGTCAATAGCATAACCACTTCCATGATCATTCTACATTATATAACAGAATATATATTATATATATATTCTTTCAGCTGCAAATAGTCTGCCAAGAATCTGCCATAGTAGTCTGGAAAAAGATACTTTGGAGGACTTTTAATAAGTACTATAAGTAGCCATGTAGTGAGAGAGCAATGTTGTTAGGACCTGAGTGCAATGTCTAGGAGCTGAGAGTGACCCTCAGTCAACAGCCAACAGGAAAAACAGGACTTCAGACCTACAACCACAAGGAATCAAATTTTGCCACCATCCTGATAAGATTTTGCCAAACTCCAGATAAGAACACATTCCAGATGATTTTAGTTTTGCGAGACTGAGCAAAAATACTCAGTTATTCTGGCCTTCTGACCCACAGAAACTGGAAGATAATCACATGTTGTTTTAAGTTGCTAAGTTTATGGAAATGTGTTATGTACTAATAAATAACTAATATATACTATTATAGATTATAGATCTAAATGTAAAGCCTAAAACTATGAAACTTCTACAAGAAAACAGAAGTGTTTGTGACCTTGAGTTCGGTGTTTATTCGCTACAATACTAAAAGCATGATCCATGAAAAAAATTGATAAATTAAATGTCACCAAAAATAAGAACTTCTGATTTTTGAAAGACAGTGTTAAGAAAACAAAAAATAAGTCATTGACAGAAAGAAAATGCTTACAAATCACAGATCTGGTGAGGAATTTCTGTCCAGAACAAATAAGGAACCCTCAAAACTCAATGATAAGAAAACAACCCAATTTTTTTTTAATGGGCAAAAGCTTTGAATAGACACTTCACAGAGAAGAGAGATGGATGGCAATAAGCACATGAAACAATACTTGGCATCATTAGTTATCATAAGATGGTGACTGAAACCACAGTGAGCTACCAGCAGACTTCCTAGAAGGGAGTGAGGCATTGGCAGCTGAAGCTGTGCATTTTGAAGCATATTGTAAATTACCCATATGAAAGTATTAGTGGACTACATTGCATGAGAATACTAAAAATGATTCATTTAAAAAGAAAATACCAACTTAATAGAAATCACTTAAGATTCATGTTATAAAACAAGATTCATTGCTATGTCATTCAATACAGTGTGTACATAAAATTTTAAGTTATTTATGGAGGGAGATGTTCTAAAAAAGATGTAGGAGAGATCCAAGATGGCGCACTAGAGGGAAGCTGCATTCCCTGTTGTTCCATAATTCCGGTTTCAAGCAGAGGATATCCGTTTCTTGGTGAGGCAGTTTTTCCTGCTTATCGATCTCCTGCTGTTTACCCCATTTGTCTGCTGTGATCACCTGCAGTCTGCCAGCATATCGACGCCTTTTTTCCGGGCAGATTGCTCACTGTCAGGCGTCTATCATCCGCCATTTGCCTGCCTCTCGCCTGTCCATCTCCTGACTTAAACACCTATCCATTACCCAACCCACGAGGTTCACCTCCCGATCATCTGACAACAGTCAGCAAACTGATCGCCGACCGCCAGTGGAGCACCAGCTGCCTGCTGTTGCCTGGAAGTTCACTGTAACGGTACCTCCAGGACCTCCAGCTGACCACGTCCACCCCTGAGCTGCAGCTCCCCATTTGCCAACACATTTCGAAGCCAGAGCGGCCATCTTGGATAATCCTGGAAGCCATAGCTCCGATCTTTGGGTGGGGCAAATCCCATCCTGAGACGCCTGCTGGAGACTTGAAGCTCATTGTCAGGTACCTCTCAAGCATCAGGCTACTAAAAAAGATGTATTTCCTTTGTAAAAGTGGATGTGAGTGCATCGAGTTTAATTTCTGGCTTTAGGAAATGATTAAATGAATATAAAAATTAGAGGTAACTCCAGTCCTTTCACTAACCATGAAATTCAGATTTTCCCTACACATATTTAATGCAAAAGAAAACTAGAATACAATCTACACTGCTAGAATATAATCTTTTTAGCAGCTAGCACATAATTTCAATTTTTGTTACTAGGAGGTAGACATTACTACACATTGAAAAGAAAGTAAAAGGAAGATTGATGGTAAATATAGATTTTAACAATCTTACAAAATGATGCAGAGAGACTCAAAGAATTCACATAAAAGTTTTTTACTTCTTATTTAGAAATAATTTTTTTAAAAATGTTTTGGTCCTCATTTTTAAAATTTTTAAATTTTATTTGTTCCAATTAGTTGTGTATGACAGTAGAACGCATTTATACATTTTGATGGGTCATATATAAATAGAGTGTAATCTCTCATTTTTCTGATTATACATGCACATCAGTCATGCCATCATACATGTATGTACTTGAAGTAATGTCTGTTTCACTCTACTATCCTTCCTACCCATGTGTCCTTTCCCCTCACTTAGAAATAATTTCAAACATACAGAAAATTTGCAAGAGTAGACATTAAAAAATAAAAAAAACAACTATATACCTTTTACGGAGAGCTACCTAGTGTTAACATCTTATCCTGTGTGTCATTTTCTCTGTGGTATGTGTGCACATGTGTGTGTGTTTGTGAATTTTTACTTAGTCATTTGAGACAGCATGAACCTGAAATCTCATACTAGAAAAGACATAGAAGTTTTATCCATGGGGATTTTTTAAATGTTTCTTAAAGTTCCATTGGTCCTAAAAAAACATTTCATTTACATTTCTAAAGAATATTTCTGCTCTGACTTTGTGTTAGTCAGCTTTTCATCACTGTGACAAACTACTTGGAAAAAACAACCTAAAGGAGGAAAGATTTATTCTGGCTCATGGTCTCAGAGGTTTCAGCCATGGTCAGCTGACTCCATTGCTTTGGGCCTGAGATGAGACAGAACATCACAGTGGAAAGGCATGGTGCGGGAAAACTGCTCAGTTCATGGCAGCCAAAAAGCAGACAGAGAGAGAGAGAGAGAGAGAGAGAACAAGGGAGAGGCCAAGGACAATACATATGCATCTAGAGCACACCACAGGGACTTGCTCCTTCAAATGAACCCCACCTCCCAACAGTAACTGCTCTGATGAATTGTGTTTTCAGGGACTGAGGTTGTGGCACGTGTGAGGCACTAGGTTCAATTCTCAGCACCACATAAAAAATAAATAAATAAAATAACAGCATGGTGTCCATCTACAACTAAAAATATTTTTTTTATGTTTTTAATGTTTAGCATTTGATATTTCTTGCTAATATTCCCTGCTTTGCTCTTAAGGAACTCTCATTCAGATGGGCTGTATCCTTTGAGTGAGAGTAGTAGAAAATACAAGAGACCAAGACGTTGAAATAAAATTATCATTACTTACGCCACTTCACCTTATGCCGGTCAGACTAATTTCTAACAAAATGACTCTACCTTTAAAGAAATACATCTAAGGTGGAAATCCCAAGGTTTATATGCATTGATTAACTACTGAGGGAATCTTACTCTTTGTCTCTGGCCCTTGAGTTATGCTACCTGCTGAGACAATGCAACTTGGTGAGATTTGAAATGCACAGGGGGTACATTCTTGGATGCATCGATTCTACAAAAGAATGCATATGGAATTGAAAATCTGGGAACTGCTAGACACTCTTGCTGCTCCCTTTATTTGTTAGAAATTTTTCCCTTTAAACCGCCAGGGGAAGCCCTTGTGCCGGTTTGAATTACACTGTCACTGGTTGTCTAGGTAGAAAATGACCTACGGGAAGGAGATAAACTGAATTCAGATTCTTAGAACAGACGGAGGAGATGCTTTGTCCTCTTCTGACTCTTGAGAACCCACAGTTGGGAGTCAAAGGGAAAGGCATTGTTGGTAGGTTCTGGTTTTCCCATTGGCAGTAACTGTAGCATCTGATAAACATCATATGATCAAAATGGCAGCCAAGGATATGATGTTTGATTAATCAAGTGAAAAAGCAATTTGGTTGGTAAAAGACAAAAGGGCATTTACCCTTTAGTTTAGATCAGAGGCATTTACCTTTGGTTTAGATGTAGGATATTCTCCCAAGGCCTTGTGTTAAAGGCTTGTTCGCCCTCCTGTGGAGCTGCTGGGAGGGGTGTAACCATTATGGTTCAGATCTGGAATGTCTGCCAAGACTCTTTTACTTAAAGCTTGTCTCCCAATGCAGTAATGTCCAGAGCTGGGACTTTTAGGAAATGATTGAATCATGAGGGCTCCTAACCTCATTAGTGGATTAATCCACTTGATGGATTAATAATTCCAGTGGATTATTGGGAGATGGTAGAAACCGTAAGGAGGTGGGGCCCAGTAGAAGGAATGAGATCACTGGAGGCATGCCCTAAAAGGGTCTATTTTGTTATGGCCCCTTTCTCTCCCTCTCTCTCTTTCTCTGCTTCCAGGCTGCCATGAACTGAGCAGTTTTCTTCCACCCTGACTTTCTATCATGATGTTTTGCCTCCCTGCAGGCCCAAAGCAATAGCGCCCATCAGCTGTGGATTACAACCCCAGAAACTGTGAGCCACAATGAATCTTTTCCACTTCAAGTTGTTTATGTAAGGTATTTTGGTCACAGCCTGAAAAACTAACTGATAACAGGCACAAAGCCACCTGAAAGAGAAGGATGGGAATTCCCACGTGGTAGTCCTCCTTCACTCTTTCGTTACCACATTATTTGCTGTGAGACTGGTGTGCAGTGTTCCTTGAGTGTGCTTTGCATTCTGCCTGAGATGAATAAGATACTGTTACCAGAGACTCCAATATATAAGGTCTTGCCACTCGCTCCAAAACCCTAACAGAAAAGGTAAGGGTGAAAAGCAGGAAAGGAACTTTAATCAATAGGACCATATGGGGAAGACAAAGTGAAATCAAACATCTCAATCCTGTCTTCCAGTTACCGTCGTGAGATTTCTTTAGATTTTGAGGAAGAATTGAGGCAGGGATGTGTAATGAAGCCATCTTGGTTGAACCATGGCCTGGTTGATCATCATCTCAGTTCTGGTTCTACAGGTGCCTCTGAAGAAGTCCTTATCACTTGAGAGTGCAGTCTCCATTTGCTGTGCAGGATGCAGAATGTTATCTATCAGACCTGTGATTCTGGAAGGAGGAAGTTCAGTCTCCATGAGATGATTGCTCCTATCAGGGGTCTGTCTCCCTGTGGGATGATGTGCCTGCAAAGCGCCACGGTTCAGGGAGGTACAGGCAATGACAGGAGACTTAGGTGCCACTCCAGGGGTCTGGAACATGATGCTGTGAATGTCCCTGAAATTCCTGCCCTAGTCCTGAAGGGGGATGAGTAGGTAAGGTAAATGTAGGGATAATAAACCTTGTATTAGCAGCTCTTAGATGAATCCTCCTTAAATGATTAACGGGCCTATACGTAGAGCTGAGCAGTTCACAAAGTTTAAAGTAATAAAGATACAAAGCGAAGGCAGACAGGCCAAGCTTTATCCGACTTTTGTTTACCTACTGGGCATCTACAGACTTTCTACGTCCTTGTTAAACTCTGCCCTAACCTTAGAGTATATGAGCTATGGCACAGCAACGCAGAAGCACAAAAGTAAGCACAGAGGACTCTAAGAATATATTGAATATGTTTACATTTTACACACACACACACACACACACACACACACACACACACACACACAGTATTAAAGATGAAAGGAAGACACCAGAAGATTGACACCTCAAATTGAGTTCTATACAATTAGAAGGGACTTGGTTGGATTTGGAGAGAAGAGTCATGACCCAGGCAAAGAGAGGAGAACATGAAGAGGTTCAAGAATACAGAGCAAGACTCATTCAGAAAACTACTAAGACTCAGATTGTGAGTTGCATGTCATTAGGGAGGGAACTAAGAATGCAAGCAGAAGGTAGCAGGGTCCCTGGCTTGGGGACTTTGCCTGCCATGCTAATGACATGTGCTTTCTCGTGGGAAATGCATGAATGCCCTTTGAGATCACTTATGCACAGGAATGGTTGGATTTCTACTTTTTAAATATATTTTTTAGGTGTAGGTGGACACAATACTTTTATTTTATTTTTTATGTGGTGCTGAGGATCAAACCCAAGGTCTCTCTCATGCTAGGCAAGCACATTACTGAGCCACAACCCCAGTCCAGGATTTCTACTTTAAATCACAAAAACAACTTCTTGCTTTAAAATGCAACAAATATATCACTTTTAAAAGGAAAAAGAACAGGTTGGGTCAGTGGCACATGCCTGAAATCCCAGCTACTTGGGAGGTTGAAACCAGAGGATCATAAGTGTGAGGCCAGCCTGGGCAATTTACCCTGAGACCTTGTCTCGCTTTTTTTTTTTTTTTTTTTAAGGCACGGCAATGTAGCTCAGCAACAGAGTACTTGCCTAACATGTGCAAAGCCATTGGTTCACTACCCAGCAGCATACCCAAAAGAAAAAAAGGACAGATGGTTTCTCAGAATTGGATAAATTAAGACTACCACTTCAAGGAAAACTACAGACATTATATACTGCCAATTTCAGATTTTCAAGTAAAAATTCAAATTTCAGAAAACTTGTAACTGCCACTCTAACACTGAATATTTTCTAATACTTAAAGAATTTTCTAGCCAGGCATGGTGGCATATGAAGATGATCCCAGCTATTCAAGAGGCTGAAGGAGGAGAATGCCAAGTTCAAGGTCAGCCTGGGCAATTTAGCAATACCCTATTTCAAAACAAAATTGAAAAACTGGTGGGGATGTAGCTCAGTGGTAGAGCATTTGCCTAGCATAGCAAGGTCCTGGATTTAACCCCCCGTGCAGTGGGAAAATGTGACCTTTTTAATGTTGTGTTATGAAATGCACATGTTAGTTAACTCTTCAGGCTGTGACCAAAAACATTTGGAAGATCTCCATAACCCAGTGACCCAATATTTTCCAAAGGACCTACATCGGGCATTACAAAATCAGGCATGGATTTAAAAAAAAAAAAAGCAATCCAAGGAGCAAGGTAGACCAAATGGATTTCAACATAAAGTAGGAAAAGTTGATTAATGTGGTCTCAGATTTAACATCATAACCAACATTTAAGAAACCAGTGCAGTAGTGAGGGGCTTGCTTTATTTATATTTATTGCCTCTGGAGTGTGTGAGGGGCTTGTCCTAGTCATTCATTCATTCATTCATTCATTCATTCATTCATTTTTGAAAAGCAGAGAAAGATGATGTAAATGTAAGCAAATTTTCTGGTTGTTTTAGAAAAGGGGAAATATGGAAGGTGAGGATCTATCTATGGCAGATAGACCCTTTGGAAAGTATACCAAAAAAACACTGGTCCTGTTTTGCAGAGGTAGGGAGGGAAAAAAACTCAAAAACTGAAAAAAAACCCTAGCTTTACTAGCTTTTAGTTACTTGCTTTTATCTCCATTTTTAGTGGTCATACAGCAAAGCAATATACTTGCAAGAACTTTGCTGTTGGTGAATGGATCAGACAGTAATTGTTGCCTACGCTGTTTTTCAGAAAAATGGAGGCTGCTTTTATCTATCTCAGACACTCTGAATTGAAGGATGTGAGCTTAAAACGAATATTATAAAACAATCTACAGAACTCAAAAGTATCCTGTCATTCAGAATTTCAAAACTCACTAAGGCTTTGAATTTATTATTAACATAATATTCTTCAATAAAATTTTGCTCAGCTTTCCTTTATTCTATAGTCTTCCTAAAATTCCTTTACCAAGCTGAATTAGTTGCTCAGTGTGAACTTTCAACACTTCATCTCTCTCTTGCATAATACCAATTATTCATTCAACAATACTTACTGAGAGCCTGCCAGGAGCCAGGGACTATTTCAGGTAGCAAGAAGACCAATGAACTGTTCTGCTCTCGAGAAGCCTACAATCTAGCAATAGAAAATAAGTTGCTACAAACTCTTTGAAACAGTGACATATAGAAAAAAATGCAGGGCAGGGGAGATGCAGTGATTTTGAAGACAGCTTTTTTGGGGGGTACATCTCTGGGAGGCCTCTCTGATACAGTGACATCTGAATGGGAAGCAAGAGGAAGAGGTGAGGGAGGGCCTTGGATACCTGGAGAGACCTTCCAGACATAGGAAATGGTGAGCCCCAAGGCCCTAGGTGGCCTCATGCCACCATATTCAAGGACTGTGCTAGGCAGAGTGGCAAGAGCAGAATGAAAAGAAAGGGAGGGTGAAAGGAACTGGGATCACACAGCAAACAGAACCCAAAATGGCCTGCTGGGACTCCAGGAGGCCATGATAAAGACTTTGGCCTCTATCCTGAAATGGAAGCCATGGAAGGATTTTAAGAAGAGTGGTGCCATCTGATTTTGTTTCAGAAGATCGCTCATTACATTGGTAATAGATATAGGGGAGAAAAGACCAGATGGGGAGGGCTGGGAAGGTAGCTCAGTTGGTAGAGTGCTTGCCTTGCATGCACAAGGCCCTGGGTTCAATCCTTAGCACCACCAAATAAAAAAGACTAGATGGAGAAACAGTGGTGAGGCTCAATAAGGGCAGTGGGGGTAGAGGCAGTAAGAAGTGGGTGGATGTGGGCGATCAGAATGAACTAAAAGAGACATTAGAAGAATATCCCTAAATATCTGACCACTCACTGAAATGGGGCTGATGGATTGATACTGTATGAGATATACAGATGTCAGTCCAAAAGAGTGAGTGTGTATATGTGTGTGTGTGTGTGTGTGTGTGTGTGTGTGTGTGTGTGTGTGTGTGTGTAATTCCAAATAGCCTTATTTTCTACAGATCCACTTAATTCTGCACTTCCTCTGTCACAATATTTAGGCTTCTATAAGAGACAGACAGTTTAAGCTCAACTTTTCTGTAAACCCAAACCTCCTAAAATAAGTAAGTAAAGACAACTTAAAAAGCCTGGGCCATGGGGTGTGGTGCATTAGGTCGCCTCAGTTTTCTACATGGCAGAAACCTCGGAGGTGGGAAATCAGTACTGACCACCTGATTTAACTGTGTGTTAGGGAGGCAGTGACTTTTGGAGGATAGCGCAATGAGGAGAGAAGACAGGCATGATATTTTAAGACACCATGCTTCCACGTTCATGAACATCTCTCAACAAAGGCTGGGCAACTGCTGGGCAGTCAGGGTTGTTCTTTCACTGTCTGACCCCACCCTGACCCCAGGGACCAGGATGAAGAAGACTGTGCTGCACGGGTGACAGACGTTTGCATTTTTTGTTCGTTTGTTTTTAGTGTTGTTTTATTTGGGCTATAATTGGTCTCCAAAAACATCAGGCATGTACCCACGATACCATCACAACTGTCTTAGTCAGTTTTTTCACTGCTGTGACTAAAAGGATCTGACCAACACAATTGTAGAGGAGGAAGAGTTTATTTGAGGACTCATGGTTTCAGAGGTCTTAGTCCATAGAAGGCCAGCTCCATTCCTTGGGGCTTGAGGTGAGGCAGAACATCATGATGGAAGAGTGTGGCAGAGGGAAGCGGCTGGCATCATCAGGAAGCAGAGAGAGAGAGAGACTCCACTCTCCAGATACAAAATATGTACCCCATAGTTACACCCCCATTCCCACCTCCTTCAGCCACATCCTAGTGCTTCCATTAATCCTATCAGGGATTAATTCACTGATTGGGTCGAGACCCTTAAAATCCAATCATTTCTCCTCTGAACCTTCTGCATTGTCTCACGTGTGCGCTTTTGGGGGACACTTCACATCCAAATAAAAACAACAACCAAGATACTAAACATATTCTTCACCTCCTGAAATGTCCTTGTGGTTCTACAGATTCTTGAATTTTTGGATGTGTGTTAAGAAGTTAAGGTCTATTCTCTGAACATATTTTGAAGTACACTTATTCACGCTATTGTTAACTACAGGTTCATGTTACACAGTAGACCTCTGTTCAGTTTTTTAATCTTGCATAACTGAAACTTTATCCCCATAGAACAAAACCCCCACATCTCCCTCCCCCAGCCCTTGGCAACCACCTCCTGTCATCTGCTTCTAACATCTTAATACCTCGTGTGAGTGATGGATATACCCCACTCTCCCTTTCTTTATGATGGTCAGTCTGGGCCAGGGGTTCTCAACTCCTCTCTCTCTCTCTCTCAGGATCTTAGAACACCTCAAACTCTCCCCACAAAATACCGATTTGTAATGTACTCAGTTACAAATCACAACCTCCAGGTGTGAGACCAGGATGTACGTATTTTGGAAAACCTCTCTAGGCGACTGTGCTGTGCAACTCTGATTAAGAACCACTGAATTCAAACCGATGAGCCCTGACATCTAACTGCTCAGGCACATCCCATTTGGCTGGGGCCCCAGCAAAGGGGTCAAAAGGCTGATCGGTCAGGACTGGCATAATCCTGCTGTCCCCGAGCAGGGCCCTATCAATTATGAGGGGAAGCACTTTGTTCCAAGGGACAAAGCCCACATCTCCAGGGCCAGGTGCACTGCAAACAATGGCTCTCCCAAGGGCAAAAGCTGGTGCCTGCTGCCAGCAACTTCAGCTTGGAAGGTTGACAGAACAGTTACGAACACTGACGAGACAGTGAAGCAGAGAGTGGAGTGAGCGAGTGGGTGCTTAGGAAGGTTTGTTACCACCATGAAAAGATCTCTAAAGAAAATGGAGTTGCAGGTGTCCCTCTTCTTGGGCCCTGGACTGGGAGACCCTGGAGTCCTCAAAGCAAAATGGTCCCCATTCCAGGCCAGGGCTGAGGCCAGCAGGAGCTTCCAGCCTGGGGTCTCACTCTGCCCTCAGACTCACTCTCCGCTCTTCAACAGACACCACTGAGAATGCTTTCAATTCAAATTATTGAGCAAACAGTACTAGAAGACACGGTTAACTATGTGGGGGAAACGTTAATCACAGCACCACACCATACACGTCAGCTTAAGTGTTTTTTAAAAGCCAGACCATTGGGCTGGGTTGTGGCTCAAGGGTAGAGCGCTTGCCTAGCATGTATGAGGCACTGGCTTCCATCCTCAAAACCACATAAAAATAAATAAAATAAAGGTATTGTGTCCACCTATAACTAAAAAAATATTTTTAAAAATCAGACTATTAAAAAGAGTAGTGGTGGATATCTAGCTCTGGATGGGGAGCACCAAGTTTAAAAAGCAAAAGAAACTATACAAAGGACTTACTGAGATTCCACTATGAAAATGTTTGGAGTACAAGGTCATCAAAAGCAAAAGGAAAACAGCATGCTAAGAAAATACTGGCAACAAATTTCACCTCCAAATTAGTTAGAATACAAATTGAAAGCCATCTGCCTGTTTACTCATTCTTCAATGTTTACTCAATGGTCAGAGATTCAGTCCAAGGCCACCCAGGTGAATCTCAGAGCTCACCCAAAAGGTTGTGCATCCACTGCAGATGCCCATAGTCCAGAGGCCCTGCACTTTAAAATATGTACACATCATCTTTTATAGGGGTCTTTAAATTTTCTTGGAAGATAGTCTTAAAGACTAGGCCAGATATGGGGACAAAGACTATTAAGACCACTGCAGTGTCCCCTGCACCCAAAGTCTAGTGCGTAGTCAAATGTGTCTTAGAACTCAGGGAGCGTGGCCTCAGGTTCATCAAATACCACGCACCCTGTGGTGTGGTTTCCAGATCCCTGACCTGGAAGTCATTTACAGAGAAGTCAAGTGGAGGATGCCTGTTCTCCTCACAGCTAGCCTTGGCACAGTGGAAGGCACAGAGGGAGAAAAGCTGATCTGTGAGACAGGGCTATTTCTGGGGTTTTGGGTGGGGGCCAGATTGAGCCTACAAGTTCTCATCCAGTCCTCAGCTTGGTCTAATCTGAAGAGATGAAGACCAATGTTCCAGGGTGAAAAAATGTCTCGGGATTTTGGACAACCAATAAGAGCTGAAGAAATCATTCAAGTGTGAGCACGTGATTTTCCATTTGGAAGCGACTGGAAGCGGTAGGGAATGGTGGAAAATGAGAGGAACCTCAAATGAAACATGCCTTCCTATAATGCTGTGGGGCCTGTTAGGTGACACAAGGCTGGCGTGAGACCTGCCCTGTGAAAGGACTGGGGGAAGGGTATGGAACAAAGGGAAAAAACTGGCAGGCCGCTGTCTGGAGCCGCAATGGTAAACAGAGAGCACCTGCACTTGTCAGACCCAGAGAACAGCATAGGACAGGGCACAAACCCTAATGCAGGCCACAGTCTCCAGGTCCACTTCAGCCCCTCAGTTGCAACACACGGACCATACTGACGCAAGATGTGAATAAGCGGGGAGACTATGCAGGACCAGGCATACACAGAAACCCTGCACAGGAACTCTCCGTACCTCCTGCTCTCTTCTGTCAACCTAAAACCACTCTAAAAATGAAGTCTAAAAACTTGGAATGGAACCATCATTTGACCCAGCAATCCCACTCCTCAGTTTGTACCCCAAAGATTTAAAATCCGCATACTACAGTGACACATCCACATCAATGTTTACAGCAGCTCAATTCACAATAGTTAAACTATGGAACCAACCTAAGTGCCCTTCAACAGATGAATGGATAAAGAAAATGTGGTATGTGTACACGATGGAATATTACTCAGCCATAAAGAGAAATGAAATTAGGGCATTTGCCAGTAAATGTATGGAACTGGAGACTATCATGCTAAGTGAAATAAACCAATCCCAAAAAAAGCAAAGACTGAATGTTCTCTCTGATACACAGATGCTAATTCACAATAAGGGATGTGGGGTAGGGAAGAATAGAAGTACTTTGGATTACAGAAAGGGGAATGAAGGGAAGGGAGGGGGAATGGAAATAGGAAATTTGGTAGAATGAATCAGACATTGCTTCCTTATGTTCACATATGAATACCCGACCAATGTAATTCCACATCATGTACAACCAGAATGGGAAACTGTACTCCATATATGTACAATATGTCAAAATATGTTCTACTGTCATGTATAACTAAAAAGAACAAATTTTAAAAATGTCTTATTGAAGAAAAAGAAGAATGAAATCTAAGCCAGACACAGTGACATGCATCTGTAATCCCCACGACTTGAGAAGCTGAGGCATGAGGATCCCAAGTTTGAGGACAGCCTCAGGACTTTGGAAGACAGGACTTTGGACAGCCTTAGCAACTTAGCAAGACCCTTTGACAATATTAAAAAAAAAAAAAAAAAAAAAACTGAGGCTGTAGCTCACTGGTAGGGTGCTCGCTGGCATGCAGAAGGCCCTGGGTTCAATTCCCATGCTGCAAAAAAAAAAACCACCTCAGTTTAAAATTGACACATCTTCTTCCCCAAATATAGGAAGCAGATAGTTGGCATCTGAATGTCAGGTTTAAAGGAAGGTCAAGAGCCGAGAGGTCCACTGACCATGAGCCTCCAAGATTCTTCCTTCTCCCCAAAAAAACAATCCCACGTGCACTTCATCAGTGTATTTCAACCAGGTATTTTATTGATCTGGCAAATGCAAAATATACAAATTTTCAAAGGCATCCCCTGTTTAAAAGCTAGCACAGCTTCATTCCAGGTCATTAATTCAGACAAATATACAAAATATACAGAACACAGGAGTCGTAAGTCACACATAAGAGGCCCCCAAACCAGTTAACGATTAAACCCGATCTATACAGAATCTATTTTTAGGCTCCCTTATACATATTAAATAAATAAATAGCACATCTGCTATCAAAATAATAAAAAAATAAATTTCAAGTATTACAAACGAAAATATCATTGGTGTGGTTCAAACAGTTTTTCTTCTTCCCCAGAATGCTTTGCCCATGGTCGAAGGAGGGGGGAAACTTACCCAAAAAACAAATATGCAAAGTTAAAAAAATTGGTCCCAGTTTTGTTTCATTTTGTTTTCTTTTGGTGGGGGGTGGACAGGAGAAGCAGAGATTCCATGACTACATGTCAGATGCAACCACTAGCCGACGTCGCTTCCAAAGTCAGGCTACGGGCTTTCGAGTGAAGCAGAATTCTCCCTTCTCCAAGATCTCCCCTCCCCAACCCTACCCACGTGCACTCCCACCTACGCTCTCACCAAACTGAAGTCCTATGTTAGGCAAAGCCCTCTTCGTGTACGTATTGATACCGGGTCGTCAGGGGTGAGCTGGATACACCCTCCCCGAGCACCGACTGTATCAGATCATACAGAATAGGGTGGGGGTGGCATCTATAAGACCACCCTCAGGTGCAAAGCTGCAGGGCCCACAGGTCCCAAAATAAGACCAATCTAAACGTTTGTGCACATGCGTGTGCCACACACACAACCTGACGTGACTCAAGATACTGGGGCAAAAAAGGACCCCAAGTCTTACACTGGAAGGACTGTACATCTAGATAGTCTTGCTCTCTGGAAGACTGCCAGTTAAAAAGGGGTGGGGTGGGCAGGAAAGAATTGAAGGGTTAGGTGTGAAAAAACATGGAACTCAATCGTGCAGTATCTGAAGCGTGTCCCTGTGTCCCACTTAATCCCAGTTAGGGAAACGTGCAGTCCCTAAGGGCTCCTCTCAACGAACAAAGCAGCTCTTCTCTCCGCTCTCAGCTTCACGTGTCTACGTCCCCACCCTCACCCCAGGACCTGTTCCCTTGAAGGGCATGGTCCCAGGGTCCACAGCAGAAGGTGAGAAGAAAAGTGACCTTTGGCACCAGCTTTGAGACATCCTTAAAGGGTCATTTGGACAAACAGTACTGCTGAGTTTCCCAACAGTTTCTTCTGGGCATAAGATACCCTCTCCTACCCCATGTTTTGAGGCAATGAGGGAGGAGAAACTGACAGACAGAAACTACAGCTATCTAGAACCACATGTCCCATAAGCCCTGTTTTCAATCCCTGCAGTCACAGATGCCATTGAGGCAAGGCAAGGATGACATTTGATTTTCTGAAATCCCCAAGGTACCCAGAGTGGTGCCAGGCACACAGTAGACACCTGACAAAAATGTGCAGGTGTTCTCTTGGAGGAAGCAGCCTGGAATGGGCCTAGCTTGGGCCATCGACTCCACCCAGGGACACGGGAGGTGACGAGCGTCCAGGAGGAGGCTGGCTCTGCTCCATGCCATTGCACAGGGTCGGTCTTGCAATGATTCAAATGCTCCGAGCTTCCCCATCTCATGGGTCTGCCCGACTCCTCACATCTGGAGGCTCCAAGCCTCCGAGGGCCTAACGCCCCAGCTTTAAGTCCTGAAGAGGTGTGACTTTCAGGTCACCTGAAAACGTGCAAAAGCAAGCAGCTCCGGGAGAGCGATTCACTGGGGCACCTCCAGGTCCAGGTAGGGAACAGAGGGATCCCAGGGCCCCTGGGAGAGGAAGCCCTGCTCATCTGTTGCATTTTTGCCAAACACCTCCTTTTGCCAACACAGTCAGTCTGTCCTTGAACTCAGGGCTGGGGAGGCGAGTGAACATGAGGGAATTCCAAGCAAGTCGCTGCTCAGCTGACAGGCCAACATCAGCTCAGGGACTTTTCAGAAGTCCCCACTCAGTCTCTCTCTCCACGAGGCATTTCCCCAGGCCAAGATGCACAAAAGAGCAACGCGAGTTTTCAAAGATCTCTCAACCGTCAGCAGCTAGGATCTCGCCCTCCTTTAACTTCGGGATTCTCTGCCAGTCATATCTCCCCAGCTAAGAAAATGCGAGGCCAGGATCACAGAACAAAACAGCAGTGGGGGCCAGTGTCCCCGATCAGTGTCTCACCTCCTCCACTACTCACTGTCCTCCTCAAGCCTGGTGGAAGGACTTGAGGCCAGACACCCTGGGAGGCCAGACACCCTGGAAGGCCTGGGAGGGCAGAGCGCAGGGAGGTCCGCAGCTCGCAGCCTGAGCAGGGATCCACGTGGCTGCCGTCTTGGCCATCCCGGAACCGTGGGGTGCAGCTGCTCTCCAGCCAGCAGTCTCCCCTTCTCATCCACCCAGCCTGGTCCAGAAGTCCTGGGGATTGTTTTGGCCTCAGGTGGATGGGTGGGCACAAGCTAAGCTGCAGAAGTGGAAATGGAACGGAACCGGATGCATCTGCTTCAGTGCTCCCTGGAGGAGTCGGCGCCACCGCGGGGGCCTTTCATGTTCTGTTTTCAGGAGAAAGAGGGGCGGGGGAATTGGGATTTGTTGCCAACTGTGTTCCTCCAGGAGAAGGCTCAAAGCCATGCCAATGAGACTTCTTCTCCTCCCTCTGCCCCACACAAAGAACAGAACCCAAGAGAAGGATCATCACAAAACAGGTGGAAGAGTGCCCAGGTAGGTCCAGAGCATGACAGAAGATAACCCCAGCTCAAGAGCAATGGGGCAGACACAGACCAGGAGCCCACTTAGCACCAGGTTCCTGCTGGAAGGAGGTGAAGGAAGGTGGGACAGGAATGTGGCTCAGGACCCCAAAGCTCTAGTGCTCACTGCCCTTAGGAACCCAGGGCTGTCCTCTGCACCCACACAGGGACTCCCTGCTGGCCACGCCAGGCCAGGATGGGCTGGGGGCCCTGAAGCAGCACAGGCTTTGTCTCCTGACTCAGGCTTGAGCCCTGGTGTCTGGAATCTGGGCCTAGCACTCAAGAGGAGTGCACGGGTGGTTTAGTGGGATGGCTGGACATGGCAAGGAGGCCCAGGTGGGGAGCCAAGCAAAGGAGGCCCAGCCCTGATCAAAGTGACCCTAGGAGGAAGTGCTGTCCCCGAGGCATGAGCTGGTATCAAAACCTCCCTAAAAATATTCTTAAATTGGTTAGGGACACATGATCGCTGCCATTGCAAAGCAGGGGTCTCTCCCTGAACTCCCTGATCTACCCCTTGGAAAAAAAAAAGAAAAAGAAACAATTTTTATAGTATCCTTTCTGACTCTGAGTGTCTCCAACAGCACTGAGAAGTGAACAGAGCCCAGGCAGAAGGGGATGCAGGGATTGCCTCACATGCTCTCCCTGAGCGCCCCAGCTGGAGACAGCCCCAGAGAGGAGCCTCACAGGTCTGGGCAGCACCAGAACCTCCACCCAGGTCCTGGTAGGACTCAGGAGCCCAGGCAACTGGCACCCTCTGTGAGTGGCCTGGTCCTCATGCCTAGACAGCCCCAGCCAGGCTGTGGGACCTGAGGGTGAGGGGCTGTGGCTTTGCTCCACCCTGGCTTTCACATATGAAGACAACGCACTGACAACACTGAGTGCCACAAGGCGGATCACGTGGATGTCACTCGGTTATGGGGCCCCTGGCTCAGGACACACACAGGGAAGAAGACAGACCTCACACAATGGCACTGCTGGTAAGACCCTTGGATACTGACACATGAGCCACACACGCCACGATGGCCTTCTGCACACAGACCAAGATGCCCTACAGCTGAGATGCCATGACTTGGAGATGCAGGAGGGGACAAAGGGACATGCACCAGTCATTTACCTTTCCAAGGTTAGTAAGGAGAAAACTTTGAGAAAATGTGACAGACAGTTCGTCTTTCAAGCATAGTGGGGAAGAGAAAAAAAATTAAAAAGCCAGGTTGGAAAAGAAAAAAAAAATCTTTCAGTAGCATTTTTTCTAGACTGCATTTGAAATTTTAAAATAAAGAACACATCATGGATGCCAGGTGGTCTCTCCACCCCACATTGCTAGCACAGCCCCAGGAAGACACTGCAGAGCACAGGGTCTGGGCCACCATGCCAATTTTGCCAAGAAACTGTGATCACTGGCCCCATACCCCAGGGGCTCCCTTCCTCCCAAGTCTGAGCACCGTGGCTGCTCATGGGAAGAAATCCCACCAGCCTGGGGCAGAAAAAACAGGAGCACCAAAGTGCAGATTCAGACCCTGAGACCAAAAAGTGTCCACTGAGGTCCAGGGCACCAAGTTCCTCCCTGATAATAACAGTAGCCATTGTTCATCAGGCCCTGAATCTAAGTGTTATATCTATATTTCACTATTAAAACCCCTTATAAGCCAGGTACAGTGGCACACACCCGTAATCCCAGTAACTTGGGAGGCTGAAACAGGATTGGCAAGTTCAAGGCCAGCCTGGGCAACTAAGCAAGACTGTCTCACAATAAAAATGAAAAAGGGTTGGGAGTGTAGCTCAGTAGCAGACCACTCTTAGGTACAATCTCCAGTATCACCAAAAAATAAAAAAAATTAAAAAAAAAATTAAAAAAAACTCATAAAGTTCTTTCAATTTTACCAATGTATGAAGTTCAGGTCCCAGAATTGCTTTAATTTGTCCAGAGTTCTAATAACAGGAGCGGGCAGTGTAACCAAGATGCAAACCTGGCATCGTCAGACTCTAATAATAAATTTTGGTCACTGGGCCCAGATCAATTCCTAGAATTGATCCAAAATGTGGGGTCTGTGATCCAAGACATGGGATCACTCTCACAGGTAGGCTGGACTCTGCGACTTCAGGAGTGGAATTCTGACCACAGTCAATGGGTTGGGCTATATATTCTTACTGAACTAGAGGGATTCTAGCCCAGAGCACAACTGAATTCACCCCAGAGCCGGGCAAACTCAGCGTTAGCAGGGTGGGAGCATGGGCCTGCATGGCCCACTCCCAGTGGGAGACTTCTTTAAAAGGAACAGAGTGTGTGCAAGACCGTGGCCTCCGAGCCTAAAGGCAGGCTGTCATGTGAGAACCCTGGTCCTCCGGTAGCCCATGGGAATGCAGGCTTCAAAGGAGCAAAGGACACTGGACAATGGGGGTCTCTTGCTCTTAGAAGGTGGATGTTAAAGGACAGGCCACCATTAACCAAGCAAGCAGCTGCAAGTAAAGGCTCAGGGACCTAAACCAGAAACCCACAGTAGCTAGCAGTACCCCTCACACTGCAAGGACCAGAGACCTCAGAACAGAGGCAGGGGAAGTGTCCCAGCTGCTCCCAGCGGCTGGCAGAGAGGAAGACACCAGCCTTCAGAAAAGGAGGCCCATCTAAGTCCTGGTTCTGCTGCCGACCAGCTGGCTGGCCATGGGCGGGTCGCCTGACATCAGCCCTCATCTGTTCAGCAGGGGAGGAACCGCCCTGGCCACCTCCTAGGGTTATTTAAGGACTGGAGAGGCGGGATGGGCCACAGCGTTCTCTGTGAGCTGTACCGCCCTAGGAGGACATCTGACTGCGCTGCCACCACAGCCCAGGCGTGCTGCCAAGCCACTCCTGCTCCAGCCGACCCCCCCAGTCTCAGCATAAACGTATCAAGGTAACCTAATGAGTGCAGAGGGAACGAGGGAGAGGTGTTGCTGGGGTGGGACGGTGGCACAGTACGGTGGTGGCTATTAAAACTCTGCGACATGAAGGTCTCAGCACCTTCTGCAGCCGGGGCTCACGGGGCAGCGGAAACACTGCCTTCTCTCCCCAGCGGCTGCCAGAGCCCATGCTGAACCAGAAGTTCCAGCAGAGCACGAAGCAGAGAGGCACCCCATGCGTCTGATGTCAAAGCTGCGTGCGCCCAGTCCCGAGTGCAGCTTAGGGCTGACCCGGTTCTCCCAAGGGACAACGTGATCCCCAAGTACGGGGTCCATGCAGACCTCTCTGGAGCAGGGGGCTCCTGGGAGGGAGGGAGAGGAGGAGGGCTCCAGGCCAACCTGCCACACCCCGCCAGGTGTGTCCTCGTTTTGAAGATTAGGCTCTGGCTAAATTTTCCTTTCAGAATAAAAGGATGCTCCTCTGAGAGGGGAGAGGGCATAAAAGCCAACGGTAGCAGGCCTGGACCCAGCCTGCCACCAAACTGGCCCTCTAAGAGGGCACATGTCGCACACGGACGTGACAGCACGGGCCCATGAGGAGCCTCAGCCGGCCAGCATCCCTCTTGCGTCCCTGTCTACAATGTTCCTGAACTCCCTCCTCTCTCCTCCCTGCCCATCTCCTCCTCCCCCATGGAAGACTCCAGACTTCACAAAAAGTGTCTTTATCCTCAGGATTTTAACAGGCAGGCGGCCAAACTGGCAAGCAAGAAGGGAAGAGTAGAAGCAGCAGAATTATTCAGAGAAATACTTACAGACAGGCCTTCCCTAGCAAAGGCTGCAGGGAGAAAAAGGAGAGAGAGAGGGGGAGGGGGGTCAGTCAGGAGGCAGGACGCCATCTGGAGGGACGAGCCCTGGCAGACCCCCAACACCTGGCCCGGAGCCACTTCCAGGCAGCCCTGAGGATCTGGCCATCCTGAAGGACCGTCCTGTAAAAGCCAGGGCAGCTCTGAAGTGAGAGAGGACTGGGCCCCTGCCACGGTGACCTACATGACTGGGGTCAGTGCAGCTTGGGATGTCACCTGCCCCTGCTGATGAAGTCCCCTTGAGCATCTGAAAAAGCTACCTCTGCCACTTCCAAGTAAGTCCCACAGGATACCAGAATAAAAAGTCAAAGATACTCTTACTTCTGCTCAGTTTTCATTTAAACATCCTCAGATTTGAGACCTGAAAGGAATAGTTTTTTGAGGTCTCTCGCCCCCATTAGCAAAGCAAAGGAGACTGAGGTCAGGGCCATTAAAATCCACATTCATGCGAGTGGCAGAGCTAGAGCCAAAGCCAGGTCTACAGGCTCCCAGCCAGTCACTGTTGTCTCTCAGTATGTGCCTGACAACAGGTTAGAATGGGGAAAAAATCACCTTATCTGATCTGCCTTCTGTGGTAGTATTATTCCCCCATTATACAGATGGGAAAACTGAGGCCAGGGGGAGGTCAATGAACTGCAGGGTCCACAGCCCTCTCCCCACAGCACATCCCAGATACCAGGAGGCTGGAGGAAGCTCTGGGGAGGGCAGGAAGAGTTGGGGAGCTGCCAGGGCAGCCTGGCATGGAGGTCACAAACAAAGTCCATTGGAAACTCAGCCTATATTGATCTGTGAGAGGCCGAGCATAGGGACAGAGGTGGGGGACCCCTGGGGGGGCACCTAAACTGGAACCCAGAGATTTCTACATCTCACACATTTGCACAGCTTCTTGGCTACTTTTGAGGAAAGTACTGGTTTTCTGCAAACAGATCTTAGTGCCCAATAGACAAAACCTTCCAGCCTTTACTTTTCCCAGCGAGGGAAATCCACGTGGGTTGGGTTGGTTTGGGTTTGACCACCTGTGTGAGGAAGTGGCTCCTTCCTGGCAGTCCAGCCTGTGAGGACTGCCTGGTTCTAAGGGGACCACGCTGGCTCTGGGCAGAGGTCAGGCTCCAGGGCCTGCGGGACCCCAGCTCTTCTGTAATGGAGTGACAGCCAGGGGGACACTCAGTGAAACACTCAGCCATGGGTGGGACCAAAGAGATGCCCTCGGTCCACATGGACAGATTAGGACTGGGGGATGGACATCGACTCCACTTTAGAAACCACTGTCACCAAGGTGAACAGGACTCGTGCCTTTCGCTATTTCTTCTGCTCTGCCCAGTTCTGCCCAGTACAGATCACAACCTCAGAAGGACACGGGCAGTCACAGCTGTCAGCAAGGAAAGGTCTTCAGAGGGAGCTTCTTGTGTTCTCCCCCAACACACACACACACACACACACACACACACACTCACTCACAAACACAGCATACAACCCAGGTCTGGGGCCGCTGCCCTGGGCACGCTTTCCCCAAGGCAGGTAGGAAAGGGGAGTCACTGACTTGTCCGGGCAGCTGCGTGGGCACCTCCGGGGGCAGGCAGCTGGGCAGGGCAGCAGAAGTGGAAGCCACATGCTCCTCAAAGCTGTTGATGCGAGGCTTTTTGGTGGGTTCGGGGCTGGCTAGTGGGGTGACACTATTGCGTCTCATGAGCGGGTTAGGTCCCTTCTTTGCATCCTAAGCGAGACAAAGACAAAAGAGAGAAGGCGACAGTTACAGGGAGTGGAGGGAGGGAGATAAGCCACACAAAAGTCCCCTTGCTCCTGGGTGTTATGGACACAACCAGTTGGACCAAGTGAGTGGCGGTGGGCCGTGTTTCTGCCATGACCTCCGATCGGGGACAGGTGTGACTCCCTCCCACTCCTCCCCTGCATCATTCCAGAGGGCAGCCACGGGGCAACGTGCGCATAGTAGGGAGGGAATCATTACGATCACAGCAGAAGGAGGTCGAGAAAAGAACCTTGCCTCCAGCCCCCGCAGGGCCACCGAGGGGAACCCAAGAGAAAGACTTGGTCTGAGGCTCAAAGGAGAGGGAGAGGAAGGTGTCGGAGCCAGTTCCCTTCCCCCAGGGCCTGCGGTGCACAGGCACCTGGGGAACACTCATGAGCCACCCCTGCCTGAGGACCAGGCCTGGGGGCTTCCCAACCAGCCAGGAGACCAAAGTTAGGGAAAATCAGCATCAGGCAGAGTCTGCCACCAGGACCAGACGCCAGCCCTCCCTCCTCTCACAGGCCCTGGCCCAGCGCCTCAGCGCTGGGGTCTGTCTCTGTCACTGCACCACCCTGGTGCTCCCCAAGCCAGTGTTCTGAGACCCGGGGTCTGGAGCTGCAGGCCGCAGCCAGGCCAGACCTGTCCTCACAGGGCTAAGGCAAAGCAGCATCAGTGACCTTGTTCGGAGTGCAGGGGGCTGCAGAGGAGGCAACACAGCTGAGGGACATTGTCCTCTTTCACTTTACTCCACGTGAAGCTGGGCAGTAAACTGGATAACTGCTCATGTGCCCTTTATGCCAAACCCTGATGGCCAAGCTTCCTGGGAACCGGGAAGCCACCTGCTCTGGGGACTCCACAGACAGAAAGCCACGGTCAGTATAAGACTACACTAGCAAAGCACGGTATTTTGTCAGCCTGTAGAAAACAAATTCAAACTCACTTTCACAACGTCTCCTGAACAGACATCCAATCTACTCAGTGAGAGACTTGCCCAGAGTGACCCCCAAATCTCAGATCTCCCCAGGGTGGAAGACAGCAACAACCAAGCTCTGCGTCTCCTGAAAACCCTGCCTGCTGGCCGTTCCTCACTCTCCCACCTGAATTCCTGCTAGTTCTGCATCTGAGCACGTTCCGGTGACCGTGTCAGATGATGGACTGAGCCTGTTAGATAGGACTCTGGGACTTGAAAGCAGTTCTAGCTGCCAAAATAAGCCACAGCAACTGTGCTCGGGTGGTGTTTCAGAGGGGAGATGATACTCGCTCCTCCAGTCAAGTAGAAATGGGGAGAGACAGCATGGAAAGAAAGGAAAAGGAGAATAAACAGGTCCCCAGAAGCCACAGGAAAGACGGGGCAGGAGAACAGAGGTGCTGACTATGGGAGCCACCCAGGCCGAGGCCAGATGAGCTGCTCCAGCAGGAACCGCGTGGGGCCTTCCCCAGGGCCCCCCACATCCTGGCATGATGCAGGCATCATCCACCTAGAGACCTCCACTCACCTCTGACCTCTCCCGGTGTGTGCTCACTGACTCCACATTCAGGTAGATGGATTCCACACGGCAACCTGGGGGGCGAAGGGTGGGGAGAGGGCAGCTTCTGTTAAAGGGACAGTCCTGCCTATAGCTCCCGGGGGCCACCAGGAGACACAGACCCCAGAGGCAGTGCTTGGCAAGGGCTGCTACTCACCATAAGCGACAGGCGTCAGTTTCAGGACAGTGTGAAGAGGGCACTTCAGGTAGGGCATCTCTTCTGAAAAGAGAGACAGTCCCACAATTAGGTACAAGACCTGAGGCAACAGGAGGAACAGAGGGACAGCCATGGGCCCACACAGGACCCCCAGAAGCCAAACCAGGGCAGGGGCATCTTATCCCAATACACAGGGCATCCTGCCCAAGGCATGTGGCCCTAGGGAAAGACACCTAAACAAAAGAATCCGATAAAATAAACCCTAAACCCACTTTTTTTTTTTTAAAGCCATTTTCCAAACAATTCAAAATCCTTAGATTCACCTGAGATTCTCATTAGAGTTCTCTGAGCTCTTTGTTCTTTGACAGTAGGCTGATGAGAAGAGTTTCACCATCCCCCACCCACCCAAAGACCCTCCACCTTGTGGAGTTGAGGGTTTCCAGTAGGCTGTGTTTGAAGTGATGAACAGTGTTCCCCAGGGCCAGCAAGGTGGCTCTGTGGGGGGAGGACCCCGCAGCAGGCTGTGAGCCAGACCCCTGCACTGCAGCCACACGCATTCAAGGGCCAGTTTTCGTCCCTCTCCTTCCCAAGGCCATGACCTGCCCAATCGAACAAACCTGCACTCTTATCCAGGAAGTAGGCCAGCAAGCAGCGCAGGACAGCCTGGTGGCAAATGACCAGCACATTCTCCTGACGCTCCAGCTCCATGATCACAGGCTCCAGACGCTGGACCAGATCCTGGTAGGACTGAGTACAGAGAGATGGGACAACATGTTAGAGCAAAAGGCCCTTGGGAAGACCTTCCAGCATCACAGACCAGAGAGCTCAGGATTGGCCGCTCCATCCATGCGCCCATCCCCTGGGCGTTCAGCTCTGCAGGTGAACACAATAATCCTGAGGGGAACATAACCTGCCAGCTTCTCTGACACCTTCCTCTTCCTTCAGCTCTCCAGGAAGAGAGGGTCAGGGGTGGCTGAGAAAGGGCAGGCTGTACAACAGAATAATACTCAGCTATAACCAAGGAATGAATGACACGCAGACCAACATGGAGAACCTCAAACACTTATGTCGAGCAAAAGAAGCCAAGCACAAAAGCCCACATATACTGCATGACTCCACTTCTATGAAATGTCCAGAACAGCCAACTCCAGAGGCAGGAAACAGGTTTACAACTGCCAGGGGCAGGGGCTGGGGGAATCTGGAATGACCGCTAACAAGTCTGAGGTTTCCTTTTAGAGTGAGGGAAATGTTCTGGAATGAGTGGTGGTGGTGACATGGCACTGTGAAAATAGCCAGCCTTCTGCCTCCGGGGGTTCCACAACCAACTGCAGATTGAAAATATCCATGTGACGTACGTTTGCAGCTGGAAATGGTGGCACACACCTATAATCTCAATGACTCAGGAGGCTGAGGAAGGAGGATCACAAGTTCAAGGTCAGCCTCAGTAACTTAGCAAGACCCTGTCTCAAAATAAAATAAAAAAAGGGTTGGGGGTGTAGTTCAAGGGTAAAGCCCTTGCCTGGCACGTAGTGTTGGGTAAAAGTTGCATCTGACTGAATGAACATAGATTTTTTTTAATTCCCTAATGAACCGTTTAACAAATGCTTACATAGCACTTACATTATACTGGTATTGCTAGTCATCTAGAGATAATTTCAAGTACCTGGGAGGATGTGTGTAGATTATATGCAAGGAATATCTTAAGCATCTATCTATAGGGTTTGGTATCTTCATGGAGTCCTGAGCCAATTCCCTAAGGATACCAAGGGACAACTGTCCACTAAAACCCACTGACTCACATATTTTAACATGGTTAAAATCATGACTTCTGTGCCACATACATGTCATATCAACAAGCAAATGTAAAAGGAAGGAACAGGGTTGTGTCCCTAAAAAAAGACCTGCAACTCCTCACTCTGCCCCTGCTTCCTTTTCCTCCTCACCAGCATCCCTGCAAGCGAGGGCCAGCGTGAGACAAGAGGGCAGCATGGTGCCAGCTGGGGACTGAGGTATGACGAATGCTCGGAAGGGCATGGCCAGGAAGGGCACCCACTGGGTGTCCACACCAGGGCCTGGCCAAGCTCCCAGACACCACGGGTCTGCACGCTCCATGCCTGCTCCACACAGGTGCTGGCTGGTCACACAGGCGACCAGCTGTGGGCAGGGAAATGCCCTCTGCCAGCATTGGCTCGGGCGCCAGCGACATGAGATGACCTCCCAGAGCCTGGCCTGTCTGCTGTCTCAAGCCCTGGTGCGGAGTGAAGCTTGTCCCACGTCACTGCGTGTGGAGACAGACCCACACACCTCCCGCTTTCACTTATGGGAAAATACAACTGCACTTCTCTTAAGGCTGCGTACAAGGTTCCACTTAGCAAGGCTCAAGTCCAAGGTGGCAGAGGTAAGAATGAGTCTGCAGTGAAGAGTGAGGGGCTGGTGCCCAGAGAGGCTGGGACGGGGTCCACCTGGCCCCTCGGCCCTCTCTATGCCACCCCCACCTGCAGCACTCACCACCCGCCTGACCCTCTCACAGCAAATGCAAAGGCCCGCAGACTGACAGCCCGGGACAGGCGCCCCCGGCTCACCTCGCCTGTGGGGTAGCGGTAGTAGTACTTGTCCTGCTCCCGCAGCGCGTACTCCTCAGGGTAGGTGTCCCTGATCTCCTCGTAGGTCAGCTCCTCACACACGCCCTGACGGAAACACCTGCCGTCACTCCAGGGAACACGCCCACCGGGGCCACCCAAGGAGGCTCTGCGAGGACCTGGGGCAGCCTCCCCACCCCACCGCCACGGCCTCGCTGGCCCAGGGACGCACAGCATCGATCTCATTGAGCGCCTTCCACTGCTCGTAGGGGAGCTTCAGCGCCTCTGCCGTCTGGATGGTGCTCTTCAGCTGGCTGGTCCACACCCGGAGGTCCTTCAGGTTCTGCTCCTCCACAAACTTGCTCAGGGCGTTGGCAAACTGACAGACAACAGGCAAGAGAGGAAGGCGCAGTGACGCGGGCTCCCGCAGGATCCACGGTCCTGGCCACCCGCCGGCTGACAGGGACCCACCATGCTGAGGGTGTTCGACCCCACCCAACACGACCTCCTCAAAGCCAAGGAGACGCGGCTCTTCTCGCCCTATCCACGTCCACACTCAGCACCACATCTACACACCTGCACACACACACACACACACACACACACACACACACACAGAGTGCACAGTCCCTCCACCCCAGGACCCCAGCGCTCTCCCACTCGCGGGAGCCGGCCCCTGCCCGGTCCTCCTCCTACCTTCTTGCCCCGGCTGGACAGGCCCGAGTCCCCCCCAATCTTGCCCTGGAGGTTGAACTCGTTCTCGCCATGCCGGCACAGGTAGATGGTGCGGGGCTGCACGTGGATGTTCATCAGGTAGTAGACGATGCGGCTCTGGATGTGGTCCTGAACTCTGTTCACCAAGAACCTCCGGCCCACGTCGATCACTTTGATCAGTGACAAGTCCCTACAGAGACACGCCATTGAGGACCACCCCTCAGGCCTCCCTGGAGAGCCCTGCCAGCACACCCAGCCCCAGGCCTGGGCGGCCTTCCAGAAACTCACTCCCTGGGAAGACAGCAATGCGGGAGTAAACACTCCTTCAGGCCCAGACTCCATCTTCCCCTCTGGGAGCCAGAGAGGAAGAGCAAGGCCACCGTTCCCACAGTAGGGCCTGGCCAAGAAGCCGCTGGCCACCCAGAAGAGTGGACAGAAAAGCAAGAGAATAGAAAAGAAATGAAGGAACTCCCAGAGGACAGGAGCAAGATGGGGCTCAAGTGGGCTTCCCCTCCCCCACCTCTACAGCAGCTCAAAGTGTTCCTACTGATCATAATCAAGGACTTTTAAAAAGAAATTTTAATGATTTTATTTTCATTGGTACATTATCAATACTAGTAGGATTCATTATGCCACGTGTACATGCACAGAATTTTTCAAAGAGAGTTTATGGAAGTATTCAGGGGCAAATGTTTGTTGGGAAAAAAAAAAAAAAAAAAAAAAAAAAAAAAAAAAAAAAAAAAAAAAAAAAAACCCTAATTTAGGTAACCCAGAGACAGTCACCTCCTGGAATTACCTGTCACATTTATCAGGGTCCAGCGGCTGATAGCTGGCTTCGTAGCAACTGATTCTCTTCATGAAGTCGTCCATGGCTTCTGCCGAGTTGCAGTCTTTGTAATCCGGGCTGGAGATTTTAACTTCCTGTAATGCCACAAAGAGGCAGCTGATGAATCACGCTGGGAGGCTTTCTGCTCAGATTAAGCAGGATTTGGGGCTTTCAAAAGGGGAAAGCCCAGAAAGGCTCAGAATAAAGATTATCCTACCCAGCGTTTAAGAGAAAAAAAAGAAACTGAGGGTTGACTCAGAACCCCATGATTACATGGGGAGAAGGCCCAGGGGAGACAGAAACACTGGCTGCAAGGACAGACACAGGAAACCCACAGGGATCCCGTAATGAACACCTGAGAACAGACCACCGAGTCAGGATCCGTCCCGAAACTGAGTCACCGCCAGACAGCCTGGTCCTCAATTCAGCTGAATCCCACATAAGCACCTGTAATCTTCCCCACGCCAAGAGCAGGTCAGTGATTACAAAAGACACCTTAATAGTCACTAGAGATGGCCCTGACCTTGGGTGTGCTCATTCACCTGGACAGAGGCAGGAGCCACTTGTGGCTGATCTGTGATGAGCTGCTTGTCTAACTAGACCAGGGACCACGCCTCCCCAAGGGCTGCCCTTCTGGGTGAAGCTGTGCTCTCCTGTAACTGCACAGTAGGTCTGAGGAACCAGGCAGGTCTTAGGGAAATTCAGGAATTTTTAATGCCTGTGCTTCATTTCTCCCTGACAACCATCACAAGGAGACAGCTGCATTTCAAGGTTCCTTGTCAGTGAGCAGCTGGTGTTTCATGGTACAGACAGAAAGGGCTGGTGAGGCTACTGCCCAAGGACAGGAATGCACTTAACACCACTGGACTGTACACTTTAAACGGGCTAATGCAGTAACATGTATCACAGAGTAAAAAGTCAATCTAAGTTCACAAGCTCCTGGGCCTAACCTGCAAAGCTGCCTCGAGGTTTAATCAGAGCAAGAGGCTTCTGCACACAGAGGGTTGGGGAAATGACCAGCTGCGTTAATGCTAAAAGATAAAAGATAAACTGCCAGCTAAGCACGCTGGTGACGACTCACTGGGGAAAATGACTTCCCAGCTGCACTTGGCTTCGCTACCAAATGGAACAAGGAAAATCAAACCAAAGAAACAGCAAAGGCCTTTGTTCAGATTCTTGCAACTTCTGTTTCCTTGTGCTTTGAGCCTCTTCCTTTGGACCTACTGAAACTCATTTGAACTGGTTTTCCTCAATTCAAAGAGCTCTTCCTGAAATATGAACTCATTTCTTACAAATGCTTGTAAGTATTTCCTCTGCCTTGGAGAAAAGGACCAATATTAGAAGCTAAGGCATGTTTAGAATCCCCTTTACAAAATGCATATTTGTATCGGATGCAGAGGCACATGCCTGAAATCCCCAGGGGCTAGTGAGGCTAAGGCAGGAGGATGGCAAGTGTGAGGCCAGCCTTGACCACTTAGTGAGACACTGTCTCAAAATAAAGTAAAAAAGGGCTGAGGATCTAGCTCAGTCGTAGAACATCCCTGGGTTTAATCACCAGCACTACACACACCAAAAAAGACATACAGTTGTATACAGCAATACCACTGCACTCACTGTCCAAAAAGAACTGCTTTTCTTTACAAATACATAGTACTCTGATATGCTTAGGCTAGAAAGAAAATGATCTACAATATGAAAGGAGAAAGTCCTCATACAAACCATTCCTATGTACGAAATATCGCTATCAAGGGATAAAATAAAGAATTAATCCAATTATGTTGCCAAATACCCTCCAGCTCCCTTAGCACAATGGAGATGAAGTCTGTTAGATGCACTAGCAGGAGAGCAGCTTTATAACGCTCCTCCTTCCCGGCCCTGGGGACTCTGCCTTCAGGATGAGAAGTCCTAGAGACCTGTGCTTACACACAACCCTTCTCACCTACCAGGGACCTTCACAGCAGAGATCAGCACACTGCTTCCTGTCCCATCTGGAGGGGTGAGCTGCCCTTTATCCCAGATAGCCCTGCCAAGCTCCTGTCACCTGCAGAAACTGCTCCTGGTCTCCTCATCAATCTCTCATGACCCAAAGACTGTCCTGCCAACTCTCCTCAAGGACCCCGGGTAGAGCCAGCCTGGGGCAGAGACCATGCTCCCGAGGTGCATATCACTGTATGCTTGTGCCTCTGCCCCATCGCCGACACAGCAACACGGCTGGGAGGGGCAGCTCGGTTCCGGCAGAGTGCCTCCTGGCCGCCTGACCTGGGCTCCTACTTTTCTAGGATTACAAAAGTCCTTGCAGTCAGAGCTGCTGCACGTGTGTGGGGCTTTCTGATGGTCTTACCATGATGTTGGAGGCCACAACTGTCGGATCGTCACACACAGACTCAATGAAAAACGCCTGGTGGAAGCGAGGCAGGAATGTTAGGACACAAACACTGCAGAGGGCCGATGCCCACGTCACTATCACATACGAGGAGGAAGGACACCATATGTCCCCCCGGAAGGCGACAGACCCAGCAGGGATCAGGAAAGGAGCTGGTCTCCGAGGGTCTTCCTCCACCTCCCCTGCCCGCCCTGACCTTGCTGGGACAAGGCGAGAAGTTTGGCTCACCTTGAAATCATTTTCTTTGGCAAAATGAAGGATCATGTGTCTCCTCTCTCTAGTGGTATTAGTGGCATCGAAAACCTGATGGAAAGAAGGATGAGGAAGAAGGCACCAAGCCTGATTTTGATGATATTTACTGACAATAAGCCTGAAAATGTGCTTCAGGAGCTCAGGAGTCTGTCCTGCCCAGGGCCTCTCCAAGGACAATAGGGGAGGGGTGGCAAAACCAAACAAACCAGCAGTGAACTGAAGAGGGAGGGTGGACACAGAGGGGCCCCGGCTGTAGTGCTGGCAACAACCCAGGCTCTGCTGTGAAGGTGGCACCCAGATGCCCAGAGAGGGGCAGGAGACAGCACAGCAGGGCCGCACCTCACGGCCATCCTGGGACCACCTTCCTGAGCCACCGGGCTGATCCAGTCACCTGCTTCCCTCAACCTCAGGGCCAGAGGCTCTTAGCCCTGTCTGTGTCCCCCTACAATGGCCCTCAGCACAGCTCAGGCCAGTGAGGACACCACCCTGCTGGGGGACTGGAGACCAAGCTGGCAGTATTCCCCAGACTTACTGCAATTTGTCCCCCTTCCTTTGTCAGGTAGCTTTTGACATCTCTCAGGGCAGCTAAGGCACACTGCCTGCAACACAGGAGGAAGAGAAGCCACACTTCAGAGAAGGTCGACCCCGGGAAGCCCGAGCACTCCCCACATCCCAGCACGGGAACCTGCCCTTCAAGTTGTAACTGCCCAGTGCCAGCCAGGCCTCTTAGGGCCTAGAGGTTTCCAATCTGAGGCCCTGTGCAGAGTTACAGAAGCCCTCGGGAGGCGATGCTGCTCCCGGCTGCACACTGGAATCACTTCCTGGGGAGCTACCAAGCTGATGCCGGAGCCCACCCACAGATCCTCACTGAGCTGGCCGGGGTAGGCCCTGGCATTGGCGCGAGAATCTTTACAAGCTCCCCTGCTGAGTCTAAGGTGCAGTCAGAGCTGAACGCCAGCACCGGAGGGTTTCAGGATGCCTCAGGCTTAACAAGAAATCCTTTGCAAACACAAACAGATGATTTCCACTGAAGAGGACTTTGTCCACCCTCAGGATGTGGCTGCTGTTGATCTGTCAGAACATCTGGGAACAGATCAAAGCAGGCACTCTCAGAGAGGCCAAGAGGCTTGCCCTAACACTGGACCCAGCTGAAGGCCACCAGTGGACAGCCACACTGCAGGCCCGGCTTTCCCTCCCTCTTACGGAACCTGGCTTGGAAACAAAGCAAACCAACACCCCAAGCAAGCCTTACTTTCGGACTTTCATGGCTTCCTCATTGTCGGGGCGGAAGAAGTTATAGGAGCTGTACTGCTTCACGGCCTCACGGCGGTACTCGCCCACATTGAACACTGGAGGGAAAGACAAGGACAGCCCTGGATGACCCCCAACAAGAGGCAGAGGCCCACCCCCAACTGCAAACACACCTCAACCCAAGAGAAAACCAACCCACCACCAACACACACCAATGCGAACGAGACAACATGGAAGCCAGAGGGCGGAACTCCCGCTCCCGGGTCATCACCCCTTCCTGGAGGCAAGCTGCTGTGCTTCCCAGAACAAAACACAGTGCCCACTGCCACTGGCTCTACCTGAGGCCATCTCATGAGGCCAGCCTCCAGTCAGTCACACAACACGGCAGAAAGAGGGACAATGACTCTGCCTTTGGTATCCAAGTGAGTGGGTCTCACTGCCAGGTCTGAATCAGTCATTCTCCTGCTGGCACAGCAGCTGGTGCCAAGGGGACAGTTACAGGGGCAGCAGGCGTGTTGCTCAGTGGTAGAGTACAACCTTGGCATGCACAAAGCCCTGGGTTCAAGCCCCAGCAGCCAAAGAAAGATTTACTGGGCAAAATGGGAGACAGCAAATAGAAAAACTGTCCCTGTCCTCAAGATATTTCCCATTTAAAGCTGAGAACACCAGACAGAGATTCATAAAAGTATCACTGATGGCAGGAAAGTATGGAGCACTGGAGGTCATCAGAGGAGCATTTCAACTAGGGCCAGGCGAATTTCAAGAAAAAGAGCCACACAGTGAGGTGGCCAGAGAGAGCTTCATGGAGGAGCTGACACCTGAGTCAGACAGGATTCGGGGGAGCGGGGAAAAAGAGAATGGCCAGTGAGACAAAACCTAAAAGGTACGGAGGGGTGTTGATGCAGTACGGTGGGGATACAGCTGGGAAGGGACTGGGATCAGACTCCAAGCCCCGGGACAGGCGCCCCCTGAGCCTGCCCCCAGGCACCAGCAACTGGGGGTGAAGGTCATGTTTTCACACTGCGGGGGTCTGGCATGCAGGGCTGCAGCCCCCAACAGAACAGCCTAACTGGGGACCTGGCTCACCTTTCGTTGGGACACCAATCCAGTTGAGGTAGCGAGTCAACTTCTTGGAGATGTAAGTTTTGCCCCGGGCGGGGAGGCCCACCATGACAATCACCGTTGGGGAGTTGGTCAGCTTCGGCCCACAAGCTGGAAAGAGGAGTCAAGAGATGGGTCACTGGTCAGGTGACACAAGCTGATGAGCACAGTCCGACGCCCAACATGAAATTTATAAGAATGGCACTACATTAGCATACTTCACTCCCCACTCCAAAGACCCTGGCGCTGACAAGCCAGCAGACCAGGGCCCTGTGGTAGCCAGAGCCCCCCAGTCACACCTTGAGCTCAATCTCACTCTCAGGTTATAAATTTGGCAAAAATAGTGCCAGTCCCAAATTCTCAACCTGGTATGAGGGCCCTGACCTGGCCAGGGACCCCATTACCAACACCATGGTGGAAGAGCGCTCCTGGGGGTGCGAGGAAGGGACCCTAGCTCAGGGCAGGGCAAATCAGCTGGAGGGGGAGGCCGTTCCCCACTGCAGTGTGAAACTGAGAGGGCAGGTGGCAAAGGGACGAGGAAGGTGGCCCAGTGAGCCCAGAGATGGAGAGAAGCCACCTGTCAACTTTCTGACCCCCACATGGGAAGTCTGGACAGCATTTCTTTAGAAAAAAAAAAAATCAATGGCCAGTTTCTAAAATTCAGAGCTTATTAAATGAAAGTAGGTCGGAGACCCAGAATGCTGATTTCCCTCCTGGCTCCCGCTGCCGAATGATTGCCCCACATTCCTCAGAATCTCAATAAGACAGAAGGCGAGGGAGGGAGGTGTGCAGAAAGCAGCTAAAAGAAGCCTGTTCTGGAAACTAAAGGCCCAGTGTCTCCTTGGCCGTCATCTTGCCCCTGAGACTCCTGGAATTCCTGCATCCCAGTGACAAGCCAGCTCCCAGAAGCCAAAGGCCGCCTGCCAACTCCAGCCCAGCTGTCCTCGGCACCTCCTGGCACAGGCCGCGGCCGGCAGGAGGAGCTGCGAAAGCCCTACCTCCAGTCCAGGCGGGCTTCAGAACTGGACAGGCCCAGGCTCCAGGGGGCGCCTAAGATGGAAGGTAGCTGGGTGGGAAGGAAGGCTCGCCACAACCCCGAGGGCAGCCCAGGCGGGACACCCAACACAGTCCCAACGGAGGTCATCTTGAACACACCGCAGTGGACTCCAGGATCCGACCCCGGGCCTGGGCAGGGGCGAGGTGGAGGTGTGCGTGACAGGCAGGTGCTTCGTTTCCCATTCCTACTCATTAATATTCAGGAGCTGGATGAAGAGCAGGAAGTAAGGCATCACGGCCTCCCAGAGGCTGAAAAGCCACACAAGGTTGTGGCTGAAGTCCCTCAGCTTCCAGAGTTCCTGGAACAAACAGGTTCCTAGAAAATGGATGCTTATCACTGTCCAGGATGAGACCCACAGGTGATAAGCACTTGAGCAGTGCGAACGAGCACCAAGGGGCCATATGTCCCCAGAGACAGAGAGACAGCAGCCTCCCTGAGAGCCATGGGTATAGGATTCGCCATGGGTATAGGACCCGCCATGGGTATAGACTCGCCGTGGGTATAGGACTCGCCGACTGCTCCCCAACCCCGTTGTCCGGGCAGCTGCGGTTGACAATTCACAGAAGGGCTACCTATCACTGACACCTTCTCACCTGTGCCTTGAAACAATATCCATCCCCTGACCCCCTCCCCCAGGCCAGCAGCCCCTCCCTGTCAGGTGACCCCAGAGGCCACCACCCAAGAGCATCCAGACATGCATGGAGACACACAGCTGTGCACGCAGGGGATATCTCTCCTGGAATCAGGCCAAGGAAGCAGAGGCAGAAGCTGACTGATTTATCAAGTTGGGGATTATGTCTATCCACTAATCACAGGAACAAATCTCCTCTGGTAATAGACAATCTGGGAGGCAGAAAACAAACAAAACCATGCCACAGCAGAGTCAATGCCTTTAGGCAAAAGGTCAGGTTGAATTTCAAATCCAAAACCATCACTCCCTCAGTTGACAAGGTGAAGCCATTCTTCCCATTGACTGGGCTTCCTGTCTGAGATTCAAAGAGGGCTGCAACTTCCCTCCACCCAGATGTCCCCTGGGTCTCTGTCAAAGAAGGGAACCACAGATCCTTTCAACTAAATCTCTGGCTACTATTCTTCATCCCCACCCTGACCACCACTCTTTTTTAAACTCAAAGCATATCTCAAGTGTCTGCATGAACCTATAATCTCCCATTCCTGACTGAATCCCCTTAGACCCTCAATTTCTTCTTCTCTTCCCTATGGTCTTTTTTACCAGCTATCCCAGCAACTCTCTCACTGCCCTCCCTGGATCCCTGCCTTTTCTTTTCCTACAGCACAAAGGATGAGGCATAGTAAGTATTGAGTTTAAACTTGTGTTAACACAAGATTCTCTAAGGTACACTAGTCTTTTTCATTTCATTTTGTATAAATTGAATAACATTTTAAATTTTTGACAGAAAGTCTTTGAGATGTATTTAGATGTCAACTTAAAAACGCATAAGTGGGCCCACTGTGTTATGGGGAAGGGAATCATTGTCTAAAGACCACTGATTACAGTCTGGGAGGCCCGGGCTAAAAGTATTATTGATGCTGAAGGCCGTGGTCCCTTGAGTAAGATCTCACAGAAGAACACCAAGTCTCAGGAGTTGAGCCTTCACACTACAAGGTCATTTACTCACTCACTCATAAGACACACGCTCTGGGTGTCAGGTGGCCAGACAGACATGTGGAAGAACCTGGGTCCGCGTCACTGAGTGGTACCACTGAGCAAAGACCTGAGTATACAGAAGCTGGCCATACCATCCTGTTAGTTCACAGGGCAAGCTGGCTCCCTGTGTCCCTTCCCTGCAGGTAAACATACACCGGACTCCAAATGAAAACCAGAAGGCTAGCGAGTCAGCATGTGACTTCGGTTACAGTGACTAGGGAAGTCAATCATAGAAAGAGTCAGCAGATGGGCAGTGAAATCCCCACCTGCACAGTGCTTGTCTCTCAAATGGCTAGGGAGAGGCTGCAGCCCTGGGTGCCAACTCCAGCTCTCCTCCTGAAGCCCCTCTGGACCACTGTAGCTTAAATAAACCTGCTTCCTGACAACTCCTCAGGTGTCCAGCCTCATCTGTCCCATATCACTCCCTGGATAAAGTGACTAGCCTCTCTGTGAACATGCAACATGTAGACAAATGCAGACTCTGGACAGCTGCCCTACTGACACTAGCACTCAGCATCACAAAATAGATTATTCGCAAGACCCTCTGCTGTGCCCACCCCTGCCACCTCCCTTGAGCTTACTTCTACCCAGAGGCTCGACCAAATGCTACCCTTAAAACTAAAAAGATGCTAAGTCATTTGTTCTTTTCTGCAAGTAGGTGAGTTATACTTCAATTACAAGTTCAAGGGGAAGAAATGCAAGGGGCTGTTTATGAGACAGCTGTGAGCCAAGAAGGGACCCATTTTCTCCATCATGTAAGAAAAACTGAGATTGTGCCCATTGATGGGAACCACCTCAACCTACTGGAAGACAGAATCAAGCTGTGCAAAAAGATCTGCTTTGACCCTAGCGATACACAACCACCCTAAGAAGTTCTCTCTAGAAAAACAGACCTAACCCAGCTGGTCTCTAGAGATACCAGAAGGCAGCACAGAGAACGATGCTGTCTAATGAACAGCAGCAGCATGCAGCTCACAGTCACCTCTTTCAAGACCCCTTTTGCACTATTCAATGGCGTGGGCATACATGAATTCTTGTGCGTGCACAGTTTAACCAACGTCAACCTAATCTTACACCTAACGAATAAATGGCCTTCACAGTTCCCCTGTGATCTCTGCGAGCAACACTGGGCAATGGGTATTTTATAGTGACTCACGGGCAATCTGAGGAGGCAGAGCAAGAAGCATGCAAGGCCCAGAGTCAAAGCCTGGCCTCGCCACTCCCCTGGACAAGTTCACCTCTCCGTGTCTCCGTCTCCCTTTCTGTGCAATGGAGGGATGCTCCATAGACACCACTGTAAGAATGAACCACAGCATAATTCATGTCCTCTGTTAGCATGGGCCATTATGGCTATCTGAGTGACAGACAGGGGTTCAGTGTAGGTCCTTCCTTTTCAGAATCCTTCAAACTGCTCTTTCCTATATGAGTGACCCTCCTAAGTGGTTAAACCTAAGAAGCTTTTAAAAAATAAGTTAGCTGGGTTCTATCTGGGGCCATCCTGACTTGGTTTGAGGCTCCGGTAACGGATTTTGTTTTGTTTTTCAAAATCTCGCTCAAATGATTTTAGTGGGCAGCCTCAGCTGAGAATCACTACTGGGGCCAGCTGAGGACAAGGCAGGGATTTCTCTGGAACACCCACCCATCTTCCCTAAGTTAGAATGCCACCAGTGGGGATAGCCCCTAGGAGAAAATCTGTCACACACACACCCCTTCTTCACTGCAGTCGATCCCCTGCAGTGTCTGTTCTAACTGACACTAATCCTAAGCCAAGATAGACTGGCTTTGTCTCATTCACCAGTATTTTAGGAAAATGAAAAAAGTCTGGTGCTTTAAGATGTTGTCTTTATACCTGATGTTTAAGATACTGCAGTGACAAGTGATAATACTCTCTATGCTCCAATGAGATGACAACTTTAGCTAATGCCTAAGTCCTAGGCCTTAACTCAGGATCCGCAACATTGAGCAGAACCCCCTCACACCCCAATTAAGTACAGGGAATGTAACCTCCTTTACAGACAAGGAAACTGAGGTTCTGAATGGCTGATAAATCTTCTAGGTCAGTAGGGAGGTGCTCCATTTTTAGTGATGATCAATAAAAAAGGAGACCCTTGCTAACCAAGAACTACTTCTAGTCAATTAAGCTGATTCACAGATTCAACAAGTCTCCATTTGCATTTGATGGAAGCTGTGAATTTTGCCAAGAAGGTCTTACCACAATGTTAGTGGGACAACAGCTCACCCAATTTGGGTGCTTCAGGGACAGCAATATCATCTGTCTTGGGCTCATCCATCTGGGGCTTTTTGCTGTTCTACTGTTCTTTGTACCTGAACAGAAACATTCCCTATGCCCTCTTTTAGTAATAAACCTCAGAGGGCTCTGCTGCAGACATCCAAAGAGGAGACCGCTGATAAAGGTGATAACAGGAGAAAGAAATCCCACCCAGTGTTTCAAATGCTATTAGAGAAGAAGTGTTCACCTTCCCCCACTCCAGTAAAAGACAAATATAACTACATAAACTGGGACAGACACCACTACTAGAAATAAGGATATGTAATAAATACCCAGGCTGCAGATATTTTTGCAAGAAGGAATGTGTTGGAGACTACACCCCAGAGCCACACACAAGGATTCCAGGAGCGGGCGGGACAAGTGTCTCAACCCATAGGCTTTGGCAGACACACCTCTCCCTCAAGCTTTGAATGGTTCTGACAGTGATTCTTCTTCTTGGGCAGATGTCTCATCTGCGTGAGATACGTGCTGGCTCAAGGAGACTGATGGATTGGATTCTGAAGCCTAAAAATGCCCTCCCGCATGCTGGTGTCTGTCAAAATCACTACTGAGGTGATGCCAACCAACCTCAGTGCCCTCTCAGAAACACAGGATGGTCCTCTCAGACCCAAACCTGGGGACCATCCCAGAGAGCGTGTGTGTATGCATACATACCATCACCTGGACCTACATGGATATAGAAAAACAGCCCATGTTTTGTGTGGCCAATTACAGTTACTAAGTACCCTATAGATGATAGTTATTGTATTCAAAAGTCCAAAAGGGGCAGGACTTGTTTCTGTATCTGGCCCTGGTAATATCTCCTTGGGGTATTTTTACAGAAAGCCAATAAAGACCTCAGACAGCCCCAGATTAGTGAATGCACCTGAAAGGGCTGAGAAACGAAAGAGAAGCCTGCCAACCTCTCCTGGCTATCTTGGCCAGAAAGAGAGAGCAGGATGATACCTGAGGGCTTCCCCCAAACCCTCAGGTTCAACAGAAGGGACCTGCTGGTTGGGCCAGCGCCACCCGCTGGGGGCAGGGCTTGGGTAGAGAAGTCGTGACTCAGACGCGGCAAACCTCCAAGTGAGCTGTCACTGTCAGTGGTGGCCATCCTAAGAAACGTGGCAGCCTGGAACTCAGGTGCCCTCAGATGACCGAAAGCCACCAGCATTTGCACCTGGACCCCACCGTTACCTCTCTGGCCTAAGCAAAACGCCCAGCACGCACTGGCCCCTCTGCACCTGTTGGACTTTTCTGGGTGCCTTACCTGGAAGGGCAACAACGCCTCAGAGCCATTTCAACTGCCATTCTGCCGCCAGAGAGGCGGCTCTCTGCAGCTAGAGATGGAGCCCAAGGGAACCTCCAAATCGTTTACCCAGGGCGTCTGGCGTGGCAGGAAGGCGAACTGCCAGCAAATTCCGAGATCGGGGGAGCGTGTGTGCACGTGTAAAACGCTGCCAACCGCGCAGTCGCCAATCTACAGACCCTCCCCAAAGCAGGAGCTACAGGCTTGGTTCCGGATGGCTGTTGCCCCCAGTCTGGGGGCTCCTGAAGTCGTCGTGGAAAGTGGGGGAGGGATGGCAATGTAGAGACAAGGGAGTGGGAGGTAGGAATCGAGAGCGAAGAGAAGACAAGTTTGTGTGAGGGTAAAAAGAGGGCGAGCAGATGGAAAAGGAGACAGAAATGTATAGCAAGGGAGAGAGGAGATGGAAATGCAGAGAGGAAAGTAGGGAGAGGAGCGAAAGCGCTGCCCGCCGCGCCCCTGCCGCAGTGAGCCGCTGGTGCCGGCGCGGCGCGGAGCGCGCGGACCAGCCTCTGCGGCGTCCCCGAGGCGCACGCTTTTCGCCGCCTCGGGCTCTCGCAGCCGGGGCCTGGGCGCGCTCGCCGTTTCCGGGACCACAGCGCCCCCGCCGTCCAGCCCCGGAGGCGCAGCCTGCCGCCGCCCCCGCCCCGCCGGCCGCGCCCGCACGAGCGCGCTTCCCGCAGAGGGGCACCAGCACAAAGCGGGCGCACACAATGGCCTGGCCCTGCACGCGGCGCAATCTGCAGCCTGGCCCCCGCGCAGCTGCACTCACATCTGGGCAACGAGGGCCGGTGGTCGACGGGCACCCATATCTTCTGCACCCGGCTCTGTGTCAGCTCCAAGGGCATCTTCGCAGCTGCACTCGGCGGCCCGCCACCCCGGGAGGAGATTCCGACGTGGGGAGAAGGGCGGCCGCCGACCCCGGGAACAAAGGAGAGTAGGGGTGCGTGCGCCGGCGCGCGATCGGGCGCTCGCTGTGCTGCTTTGGGAAACGTGCTTTGTGCTAAGTCCTGGACGCTAGCCCGAACGGGGATCCGCGGGCTCTGCGAGGGGCGCAGGGCTGTGGCTGCCAGCACGGCCGGCTTGTCTGCTCTGGAAAGCCCGGGGATGCTCGGGCGCAGTGACAGCCGCGATCAAGCTGCCCAGCAAGCCCGCTCGCCTCCTCTCCAGCTCTACCAGGATGCCACACGCACCGCCGGGCCTTTTAAAGTATCCGGGCCGGCAGCAAGGCTCACGTCAGCTCTGGGCGGGCCGCATTCTTTGCGTCCCAGCCCCCTTTCACGTGGGAGGAGGATAGGCGAGCTAGGAGGCGGCCTAGTGGCGCTCCCTGCGGGCGGGCGACAGCAGCAAGCCCTGCTCCGGCTGTCTAGTCCTGTGTCCAAGAACGCGGAGTCCTGGTTGGCTCTTTACCTTGTTAGACCTTTCTCGTTACCCCTTAAGGAGACCTGAATAATTCCGGCCCCTCACCTGAACTGTGCTGGGAGGATAGGAGCAACGTGGTGCACTGTCTAGTGCGATGTCAACTCCTGCAGCCCGGTCTTCTGGGCGCTCTCTCGGAGTAGTAAATAAAACTGGACCCCATTCCTACCTGTAATCCATTACCTGACTATAAACTCCGGAATAACTATTGAGAGGCAACACCTTGGTAATGCAAACTCAAAATTTATACCGTGTATTCCTGTACACCATATAGCCTTCCCTCACCACATTTTGATATGTCCGTGCCATGCTTTATTGGTCCTCACAGTTTGCATTGGCTCGCGATAAATGACAGCCCGTAGTTACACCAGAGGCCGTGCAGTGAAGATCTGGGGTGCTCTGGGTGGGAACCTCCGCCCTAACAGGGGCACGACATGAATGACTTGACTTTAGCAAGCGAAGTCTCGGCACAGAAGCTTAGCCCTGCCTTGCGGAGGGGTGCACACTTCGCGCAGAGGCTGGGCTGTGATTGGAGGGAAGAAGGCGGCGCTCGCTGAAACCCACAGTGCAGTGGAAAAGTCTGCGCAGAGGCTGCCACACGTCGCTCACGTCCTGCATGCTCGGCTGGGAGGGCGCCCGCTCCCTGGCGGCGGGCACAGCTGCTCCCGCCCCACTCTCCCGCCCCGCCCGGGCCTCCGCCCTCTCCAGCATCCGGGTCCGCCCGGAGGGGCCCTGAGCGCCCACAGTCACCCACCTGGCCCGTGTCCCCGGGGCCTCCCGATTCCGACCCCCACTCCCGCACCCCGCCCTGGCGCGCCGCCCTCCCTAGAGCCCCAGCTCCCCACATAACTTTGCTGACTGTCTGATTTCCGCGCTTGGGCAGCTGTTCAGAAACCCGATGCATTACATTTGGACTTGTTTTTCTGCAGTGGGAGCAAATGCCAGAGGTGACACCTTAGAATTCCCAAGGGAGAGGAGAGCCCCACTCCACTCCCGAAATAAGAGTGGGCTGACCCAAAGGGGAAAACAAGTCAGCAAGTGCCAGCGCTACGGGGAAGCATTCCGGGCATTAGGGTTTGCAGGGGTCAGGGAGGGTGTTAGGCTGCGGGCGAGGAGAGTTGCACCCCTGCAGGGAGCGCAGGGCAACGATCTGCACCTGCTCGCCTGCTACTTGCCCACTAGGGATTTTGCACATACCTATAGGCCAGGTAAGTGGACCAGGTGGCATTCTTTCACCTTCCAAGATTTTGAACACGATATTGGTTTCAGCTCAGGGGAAGCAAGGGTGGGGATCTGCGCTAGAAGAGTCACTTCTTTAATCTCTTGACCTAGATAACAGCATCTGACCAGGGTTGGCAATCAGGGCACTAGACAGTTGACATCCCCAGAGATCCCTGCTGAGCACTGCAGATAGAGCACTTTCCCTGCCTGTGTGTCAGTAAAGCTGTGGACCTCCAGAACAAAGACTGGTTCCTCCCCAGTCACCTCCTGCACCAGATATGCAGCAAGCAAACAGAAGTCAATTTAATCCCCCTGCTGCTTGGCATAGGTAAGTGCAAACTGAAAGTGCATGAGGGACAAGGACAAATTCACACTTGAGGGTGTTTTTAATGGCCAGTTTGAAATGTATGCAGCCTTTACTGGCCTGAATAAACGAGAGACCTCATGGGAGAGAATATTGCTTCACTACAAAACTGCTCATAAGCAAACCAACTACAACTATATTCCAAGAATTTACTTTTTGGAGTTTGCTGATTTAGACAGCCTAACTCTTTACCTAGTTCTGCTGATGGACCTCTGTCTTCTCAAATGTGGCCCTCCAGGGCTCCACCAACTCCCAAGTCCCCAAACTGGGTAGATGCTACAAATGCAGCCTGTGGGAAAAGGCTGCCAAGATTGAAACCATTTCTCTACTACATGATATTTTTACAGCCAGAACAACTCCAAGTGCCAGGGTAGACAGGATTTCTCTTCGATTCTGAGTCATGAACCTTGACCCTATTTAAGCCATAAGGTCTTCAAGACAATCTAGTCAAAGCCCCTTGCTTCATGTGAAGGAATAAACGAAGGTTTGGACATTAGAGAAGTCAGGAAATCAGATCAAAGATTAAGGGAGAAAGCCAGTCAGGAACAAGGTTTGTTTGGGGAGTGGGTTTCCTCTACTTGACACAGACAGCAGATAGCTGTCCCCTCCTGGGGGATTCATTATAGACTCACCCTAACCCAGGGTGCTGAGAGGAATCCTCAAGCGGGGGAAGATCTGACAGTGATTTGGATGATCTCACACAGAACAATTAAGCTGTTTGGAAGCAAAGGGCAGAGAAAGACCGTCATTGTGTAGACAAGACATTAGCAGGGCAATTACTTAAAACGCTACCAAGTGCTTGGTGGGGTGCTTGCAGAGCTGAATTCACTGAGCTAGGTTCACCCTTAGAGAAAGGACATGGAGGTAGTTTCCCCCTGTGACCTTTACTCCTAGTTTCTGCTGCTGGCCAGTGTCATCTAACCCTTACCAGCACTCCCAGACATGATTATAACAGCAGTAAGTGACATCATGTGCATGATCCTGCACCAACTAGCTAGATTTAAACATTTAAACCATGCCAGTGTCTACCTCTTCCCCAGGGAGAAAGAGAGGTAACAAGCTGTGGCAGGCTGTGAGCAATCAGAAGTTGCTAATTAGACACAAAGTGTCATTATTTGCGCCACTGAAAAATCCCATGGATGAGAGAATGAATCTGAGACACCACATAAACAGCAAAACCAAACCCTTCTATCACCACCCATCCAAAGAGGGGGAGGGGGATTTTTTTTAATAAAATATTTGTGACTCATATATGAATGAGAATAGAGACTCAAGACTACCAAAACAGTGTCACACAGGAGATTTAAAAAACAATTCATGTTAGGGGTAGAAAGGATAGTAGAATGAATCAAACATTACTACCCTATGTACATATATAACTATACAACTGGTGGGATTCTACATCATGTACAACCAGAAGAATGAGAAATTATACTCCATCTATACGTGATGTATCAAAGTGTATTCTACTGTCATGTATAGCTAATTAGAACAAATTAAAAAAAAAAAAAAACACCGATTCATGAGCTTCTAGCAACTTTATTCGTACCTGCCAAAACATGGAAGCAATCCAGATATCCCTTGTTAGGTTAATGAACAAACTATGGTACCTCTAAACAATGGCGTATGACTCAGTGCTAAAAAGAAATGATCCACAGAAAGACCTGGAGAAGCCTTAAATACATACCACTAAACAAAAAAAGCCAATCTGAAAAGGCTACTGACTGTAAGACTCCAACTACAGTTGTGCCTACAGAGGTGCAGAGATGGGAATTGATCTTGCAATGAACCTAAAACTGTTCTAAAAAGTAACATCTATTTTTAAAACTAAACTCAAAATGGATTAAGGACCTCGGAATCAGACCAGAGACCCTGCAGATTATAGAAGAAAAAGTAGGTCCAAATCTTCACCTTGTTGGTCTAGGATCAGACTTCCTTAACAGGACTCCCATAGCACAAGAAATAAAAGCTAGAATCAACCACTGGGATAGATTCAAACTAAAAAGCTTTCTCTCAGCAAAGGAAACTATCAGCAATGCGAAGAAAGAGCCTACAGAATGGGAGAATATCTTTGCCAATCATACTTCAGATAGAGCACTAATCTCCAGAATCTATAAAGAACTCAAAAAACTTTACTCCAAGAATTCAAATAATCCAGTCGACAAATGGGCTAAGGAAATGAATAGATACTTCACAGAAGAAGATCTACAAGCAATCAACAAACATATGGAAAAATGTTCAACATCTCTAGTAATAAGAGAAATGCAAATCAAAACCACCCTAAGATTCCATCTCACCCCAATTAGAATGGCGATTATCAAGAATACGAGCAACAACAGGTGTTGGCGAGGATGTGGGGAGAAAGGTACACTCATACATTGCTGGTGGGGCTGCAAATTAGTGCAGCCACTCTGGAAAGCAGTGTGGAGATTCCTTAGAAAACTTGGAATGGACCCTCCATTTGACCCAGCTATCCCACTCCTTGGCCTATACCCAAAGGACTTAAAATCAGCATACTACAGAGACACAGCCACATCAATGTTCATAGCTGCTCAATTCACAATAGCCAGACTGTGGAACCAACCTAGATGCCCTTCAATTGATGAGTGGATAAAGAAACTGTGGTATATATATATATATATACAATGGAATATTACTCAGCCATAAAGAATGATAAAATTATGGCATTTGCAGGCAAATGGATGAAATTGGAGAATATCATGCTAAGTGAGATAAGCCAATCTCAAAAAGCCAAAGGACGAATAATATCGCTAATAAGTGGAGGATGACACATAATGGGGGGGAGGGAAGGGTTAGTGTTAGGGTTAGAGTTAGGGTTAGGGAGGGGGGCAAGTATGGAGGAAGGAAGTACTGTATGGAGGGTAAAGAGGGGTGGGAGGGGTGGGGGGAAGGGAAAAAATAACAGAATGAATCAAACAACATTACTCTATGTAAATTTATGATTACACAAATGGTATGCCTTTATGCCATGTACAAGCAGAGAAACAACATGTATCCCATTTGTTTACAATAAAAAAAAAAAAAGAATTCATTTCTTTTCTACACATGTCATTACTTTTTTCTCCAATCAAGTAGACTTCACTGTCTCACTGAGATGCAAAGAGTTCACAATAGCCATAGACCTGCTCTGGGTGAATCAACTCAAATTGTGCCATCTATGTCCCACCAAACCCAAGTTTCCAATTCTCTCTGCCCAGTGCATGTTACTCCACCTGGTATGGACTTTTCCTTCTTTGAAGGACCCTTCTGAGCTTGGGATCATGCTCCTAAAGCTACCTGTTAGTGTTTCATATCCAGCATCACACTTCCCTACTGCTTCAAGAGGGTGTTAGAGTCCAGACACGGTTCCCTACCCAATATCGAGACATGAGAGTCATTTTTGTTAAAATGTACTATATTGTGACTTCAAAATCGTCATGCTTTTTCAAAATCAGATGTCCTGTAATCTAGTTAGCAGTGTTATACCAACATCAGTTAACTGGTTTCCATGTTTTACTACAGTTACATAATATGTCACCATTGGAGGAAGCAGGTGAAAGGTTCATGTACAAGTACTCTATGTACTGTTTTGCAACTTCCTGCAAGTCCGTAGTTGTTTTAAAACAAAAAGTTGACTTTCAAAAAAACTTTTAGATCAGCGAGATATCTCAGTTTGCTCAAATTCTGGAAAAAAAAATGCATAGGTTGTATAGATTTGGGCATTGAGGGGGAAAGATTTGGCAGGAAGATGGTCAAGAACTCCATAGTGATCTGCATTTGTTGACAACACCATTGTTTCTTGCAAAAATGACACATACATGTACACATGGAATTTGCATGAATCCTGTACCCATGGAAAAAGAGAATAAAGCTTCAGCTGTGTTTTAATGAGGGTGGTTTCTATTTCTCAACTTTGCATAGATCTTTGGGAAAATAGCAGAAGGTTTGTGTCCTGTCCCCAGTGGGCAAGCTTAAGACAAAGAGACCGTCAAAGAATTCAGCAGAGGCTTCTGAGAAATTCAGGCTAAGCCTCTTTCCCCTGGGGTGAAAGGTGTCTCAAAAATGGTTAACTACCGTGGGCAGCCAGCAGTTACTAGACACTCACAAGCTGTAGTTGTGTCTCAGAACCTGCAAGGAAGAAACTACAGAAGGAATCTCAGTTAGCATGGGTCCAGCCAGGGGACAGAAAGAGGTGCTCAGAGAGACATCATCCTGGTGTTAAACCAAGCTTCACATGAACTGTTACAAAGAAAGAGTCCCTGTGCCCAAGAGCTTATAGCTGAAGAACAAAGGAAGAAACGTCCGTGGATCAGGTGAGAACTCAGGGAGGGAAAAGGGAAGAATGCACCAAATGCAGGCCAGAGTCCATGCAGGATGTTAAATTCACTGAACTGAAGGCAGGTCGCCTGGGAATTTCATGCACATTCCTTTGTTCTTCAGTTTTTCCTTACTGAGTCTGAGGGCATGTGGAACCCAAAGTCAAGATCTCTCATTTTATATGCAACAAGAATTCACTGAGCCCCAGCTGGACCACAGCAACCAAGGCAAGCAAGTTACGTGCCTTATCTGAATTCACTTTTGAATGTCAGTGTCTCCTCAACGCACACGTGCACATATACACATACATACACACCCCTGCCTTTCTTCCTTAGAGTTGAAACTGAGACTCAGAAACATTAAATAAATATCCTATGGTCACATAGACGATAAGCTGAGGAATAACAAAATCTTCAGCTAGTTTGGTTTTCTTTCAAGTTACTTCCAATATAATCACTTTCCTACTAGAATGCTCAATCTCCTTCCCAATGACAAGGCTAACAGCAAAATTTTGGATCCGAGAGTTTTAGGTGGTAGTCTGTTATGGTATGAATGTGAGGTGTCCCCCAAAAGCTCACGCATGAGACAATGCAAGAAGGTTTAGAGGAGAAATGATTGGATTATGAGAGCTTTAACCCAATCGGTGACTTAATCCCTTGCTGGGGATCAACTGAGTGGTAACTGAAGGTGGGTGGGGTATGGCTGGAGGAGGTGGGTCATTGGGGGCATGCCTTTGAGGTACATATTTTGTATCTGGCGAGTGGAGTCTCTCTGCTTCCTGATCATCATGTGAGCTGCTTCCCTCCACCACACTCTCCTGCCATGATGTTCAGCCTCACCTTGAACCCTGAGGAATGGAGTCAGCTGTCTATGAACTGAAAACTCTGAAACTGTGAGCCCCAAAATAAAATTTTCTCTAACAATTGTTCTTGTCAGATCTTTTAGTCATGGCAGCAAAACAGCTGACTAAAATAGTCTCTGAATTAGATATTCATTTAAAATGTACAAATAAGAATCATCTTAAGAACCTACACATGACATAATGAATCCCACTAATAGGTATAATTATAACACACCAATAAGAAAAGAAGCAATCACAAAGATTAATAACTTAAAATTTCCAAATAATGTTTCAGTGTCAAGTGTTTTTCACGTGAAAGCGCAACCTGGGCTCTCAGAGAGACTCATGCACCTGTATGCTTTAGCAGTCACATCTGCAGAACCTTCCAGATGTGATGTAGGAACAGCACATGCTTTACAAGTATACTAAGGTCCATTTAACAAGAAATGACAGTTTTATGAAAAGAAATGGCATTCATTTTAATGATGAAGCACCATTAAAACAGAAAAAAAAAATGTGGAGGCAGCCTTAGTCTCCTTGTATACAGCAATCACCACTTACCCATAGAGGAAAGACCCCAGTGGATGTGTCTCTTTAGACACATCTGACACTCTTCAGAGAGTGCCAAACTGTCTATAGACTGTATTTTTTTTCTATAGGTACACACCTATGAGAAAGTCTAATTTAAAAATTGGGCACAGGAAGAAAGTAACAATAATAACATAATAAAAAAGAACAATTGTAACAACATACTATTTACTACAAAATATATAAAACTTATGAATTATTTATTTCTAGAATTTTTTCCTTGACTATTTTCAGGTAAATGAAACTGAGGAAATTGAAGACCTGAATCAGGAGGGGCTCCTATATTTCTCAGAGGTTTTCAGAAGTCCTAATTTGCTGATCGCAGTGGTGCATGCCTGTAATCCCAGCAACTCAGGAGGCTGAGGCAAGAGGATCATAAATTCAAGACCAGCCTCAGCAACTTAGCAAGGCCTTAAGCAACTTCATAGAACCCTGTCTCAAAATAAAAACTAAAAGGGCTCAATAGTAGAGTGCCCCTGGTTTCAATCCACAGTACCAAAGAAAAAGAAGAGACCAAGAGGGGAAACACACACATAAACACAAAACACGTGCACGCCCACTCCTTTCCCCTTGCCATGTGACATTTTGCACTTTCTTGGTCACCAGGTGCAGTCCCTTGACCCTGGACAAGAACTATGAGCCAAATGAACCTCTCTTCTTATAAAGCTACCCAGATTCAGCTACTTCGTCTGAGTAACAGAAAACAGATGAATACTTATATCATTCTCCTAACCAGATTGGTTTGTGACTCAGCTTCCCTAAGCTGAACTATATCTGTGTGCACTATCAAAATCCAACTTCTAAATAGGAAAACCTGAGGACCAGATGCTGGACCAAAGTGACCTCAAGCAGATATGGCCAGCTACCCAGAAAGGCAAGACTGAGGGCCTTGCTAGCTCTCTCGTTGACACTTAATCTTGATTTTTCAGTGAAATATGACAAATGGCTTTGTTTCTTGCCAGAGAAGTTTCTCAGCAGTAATATTCTGTAAACCCAAAGATAACATAAAGAGAAATTGAAGAAAAATCCAGAAATGTGGTAAGACCCATATAAACTGATATGACAGCTCTAGTTAAAGACTTATTCTAGGGTAGCTTAACACAACTAATCGCCAGACCACACTCAGATGTCTCCTGTCTGAGGTCTTCTCCCAAGTCATGGACGGAAAAGAAGCCAGAGCAGAAATCCACCTTTTCCATAAGAAAAGGGCTCCATGACCTTCACCAGGTGAAAAGGTTTCTAAGGGCATCAGTAGATAAATTGTATATGGGTCTGTGGAAGGGGGACCAGTTAGATGTTTCCTGGCATCACCGTTTATTCACTGGTAAGACAAATTATCTCTCAGTCGTCACTCATGGTGCTTAAAGAGGGCAGACAGATGCTTAGGACCAGAGGCAACCAACAGGACAGCCATAATGACCCAGAGTTCCCCCATCTCTCCTCCAACCCCATCCCCCAGCCCCCTGTGAACTTCGGCTCTATTATTAGACAGCACCACTGGATAGAAAGACATTGATCTTCCTGGAATTTCCCCCACTTCCTTCTCCCTCTGCTGCTGGATACAGAATATGCCCGTGACCTGGTGTGATGGTGCTTGCCTATAATACCAGTGGCTCAGGAGGCTGAGGTAGCAGGATTGTGAGTTCAAAGTCAGCTTCAGCAACTTAGCAAAGCCCTAAGCAATTCAGTGAGACTCTGTTTTTAAATTTAAAAAAGTAAAATGAAATAAAATACAAAAAAAAAAAGAGCTGAGGATGTGCTCAGTGATGAAGCACCCCTGGGTTCACTCCTCAGTACAAACAAACAAACAAACAAACAAAAACCGTGAAAAACAGAATATGCCTATGCCCCTTCTAACAGCAGATATTCACCCTCAAGTATCTGCAAGCGGCATCACATTCCCATCAAACCTGCATTCTGCATGTTAAGGAGCACGCCTTGATTTTAAGATGGCAGAAAGACTTTTCTCACAGCAGATGGCAGAGACTATGCTATTCGCTAAAGAGTGAATTTGCTTCATGATGTTTAAAGAGTTGGGATCTAAAGAGAGATCACTGTTGAGTGATACCATTAGATCTAGAGGAAATACCAAAATAAGCCAGGGACCCAAAATTACTACAACAAAAAGCAATTCTAGGGGCTGTGGCTGTGGTTCAGTGGTAGAGTGCTTGCCTGGCATGCCTGAGGCCCTGGATTCAATACACCTCAACACCACACATACACACGCACACATACACACAAGCAACTCTGGCATGGTCTAGCATGCCTGTAATCCCAGATATGTGCAAGTCTAAGACAGAAGGATCATAAGTTCAAGGTCAGCCTAGGCAACTTAGAACATGTCTCAAAATAAATTTTTTAAAAAGTTGGTGACTGGAGATATAGCCCAGTGGGAGAGCACTTGCCTAGCATGTGTAAAGGCCTGGGTTAAATTTTCAGTACCACACCAAAGAAAAAAACCCATTTTAGGTTAAATAATCAACCAACCATTATGATCTGAGTTTATTGCAGTTCCCAACCTTGGCCAGAAGGAATGAGAGGACAAGGAAGAAACTGTGGTGTGGGTGTTGGAGTTATGGCCTGGGAGACTGGAGCCCAGACCCTGGTCCTGACCTATCTGTACGTGGTCTGGACCTTTGTTCTCCTATCAGCTGATGAGGTTTCCAGATGGTCTTTAAGCATCTCTTCCACTTCTTGAATGGCAAAGATCAATGATTCCCATTGTTCTCCGTGAAATAAAATAAAAATTAGCATTTGTAAACTGTCCAGGTCCACCCCAGGTGGGTGACTCTGTGTCTGAGTGGGTTTCTTCCACTCTTGACAGCTCTGCAATTTGGTTTCCACCTCTTGGCTTCCTCGGCAGATCCGACATCCCCCTAACATGCACGTGAGTATGTGCACGCACACGCACGCATGCACACACACACACACACACACACACACACACACACACACACACCCCACATGAGGCTGACAGGAAGCTTCCAAGTCAGGTCACTTGAGATTGCTAAACTGGGGAGAACAGAAACTGGAACCAGACCATCTCTTCTGCTGAGTATGGAAAAGTGTGCCCTGGTGATGCACGAAGGAGCCACATTGAGAAAGTAGGGGACAGGCGCCGTGGAGCAAGACCCGACTGCACTCGTGGCTGCTGACGTATGCAGTGGAGCAACTTGGGGCTGGCAAAGCAGAGCTGGCATCCTTCCCCTGCTCCATGCTCCTTCTTTCTCCCAGTGGAAAACATCCTAAAAATAGAGCTGAACTGAGCCCCCAAAAAAGGCAGGTTTTAGAAAGCAACACTGACTAACTGTTGGACGAACTCACCCAGCTGAGCTCTGTCAACGCACAGCGTTCACACTACAGAAAGGGACCATCTGTGATGACACTGGGAAGAAGGATCCTGTGCAGTTCTGGGTGACTCCTTTTCAGGGGAATGTCAACATACTCCTATACCTCCTGAGAAAGGCAACCAGCCACCCAGACGCCATAGCTGAATATATATATATATATAGAGGAATATATATATAGAGAGAGGAATAGCTGAAGAACCAGAGATGAGATGAAGAACAAGACTATGAGATAAAATGATAGCTGCTTACAAATACATGGCAGTTGTCTTGCATTATGTTGCCCCATAAATAGAAATCAGATGCTGGTTCAAAGGTACAAGGACATGTTGTGTTAGGCAGCTTTCTGTTACTGTGTCAAAATACCTGAAGTAATCAACATAAAAAGAAGAAGGGTTTTATTTGGTTCAGGGTTTCAGAGGTTTGATTCATGATCAGCTGGCCCAGTTGCTCAGCATCAGCGTGTGGTAGAGGAAGTTGTTTACTTCACAGCTTCTGGGACGTGAAAGAAAGAAGAGGAGCCTGGGTCCCTATTTTCCTTCAAGGGCATGTCCCCCATGACCTAACTTCCTCCCACCAGACTTCACCTCCCAGATTCTATTACCTTCCAAGAGCGCCACAGGCTGGGGACCAACCCTTCTATACATGGGACTCTGGGGGACACTCTAGGTCCAAATTATAGCAGGTGGCTTCCCATACAATGGCTAACAGCAGGCCAGAGAGATAGGAAGTACCTGCCATATTTAGAATCACAGCCAGATGTCCGTCTAGCAGAACTTTCTAGAGGGGTTCCCCCATGGCTAGAATCCAACCGGCTGGCCTCTGACTAGCCCTGCAAATGAAGGATCCTGTGATTCTGCAGGGGGACTGAACACCTGTCCCAACTCTACCTCTCACCTGCTCTGTGACTCCTACAAGACAATAGCTACCATGCTGTGGGAATCGGGCCTAAAACTGTAGAGAACCCCTGGGTTCAGTCCTCAGTGCTGCTGGGAAAGAATCCAAACACTTACTGATTAAAAATTAGAAACCCAAGTAGAACTGTTTCTACTTGGAGTGTGGACCCCATATGGCACTTCCAAGTCCTTCCAGCAGGACTTGTCAAAGGGCTTGTCAAAGAAATGTTTCACCCAGTGTCCTCCAGACCCTTCCTGCTGCCCGAGGTGGTCAAACGTACCGCTAACTGTCATATCAGCAGTTTTATGCCCAATTCCCACAGCACGGCAGTTACTGGCTCGAGGACTTTAACATAGAAAAAAACCCTGAGAACTTCTGAACGCAGTGCAGGCAAGTTTCAGTTTTGCCAGAAGAGAAGTTCTGGAGCTCTGTTGCACAATAATGTGAAGATACTTAGCCCTACTGAACTGCACACTTAAAAATGGCCAAGATGGTACATTGTGTGCTACCAGTTTTTAACCGCACTTTAATTTGTAATTGTGTTTTTAAAAAGTGCATCATATACACTCTTCAAATATACCGAGTCCATGAGAGGCAGGAAAGAGGAAAGACTGTTCTAGATGAAGGAAACAGAAGTGACATGACAACTCCCCAAAACTTGTGAGCCTGCATAAAATCCTGAGTCAGTTGAAATGTTGCTCTTTTTCTGTAAATAAAGAACACTAATGGGAAATTGGTGAGACCGAAAGTGTGCATATTAGATAATAGAACAGTGTCAATGCTGCTTTCCCCATTTTGATCACTGTACTGTCCTTGTTTTTATTTAAAGCAGAGGGAAATCATATCTGCATCTAGCTCTCAAATGGGTCCAAAGAACAATGCCTATTACTCTCTCTGTATACACACACACACACACACACACACATCTTCTCTCCCTCTTTTTCTGAGATAAGATGGAGATATATAGGTGGATGGATGGGTAGGTGGATGGATGGGTGAGTGGATGGATAGATGATAGATACATAGATAGGTAGGTAGATAGATAGATAGATAGATAGATAGATAGATAGATAGATAAAGAGGGAAAGAGGGAATCATGAAGGAAATGCAGTAAAATGTTAAATTTGCAGAATCTGGGTGAAGGCTATCCAGGAAACTTTTGAACTATTTTTGCAACTTTCCATTAAGCCTGAAATTATTACAAAATGCAAAGTCGAAACTCAAGAATGTTAAAGTTCAGGCAGAGCATCAAAGCTTAATAACTCTGCACCTTTACCTCAAAAGTTTCTTCCTTAGATTTGGAAAGTGCATACATTTAATCAAAATTCTTATGGCTTTTAAACAAACAAGGAATTGAGACAACTCTGGCCATTCAAAAACCAATATTGAAAGATAATGACAAGTACATTTAATTCGATTTTCCATTTGCTGACAACAAAAGACCTGCCACATAGCCTGGAGTAGTGACGCATGCTGGGGATGTGGTTCAGTGGTTAAGTGCCCCTGAGTTCAATCCCTGGTACCAAAAATAAAGAGATCTGCCACCTGTGAAGCCGGTCATCTGTAATGTAGAGAAGCACCCTAGGACATCTCCTCATTTACTATGTGTTACACAGCTTGATATACACTATTCAGTCCACGCAACACCACTTACATACTGAGATGCTGCTGGAGCAGGGCAGGCAGAAGGGAGTTCACTTTTCCCTTTGAAGATGACTTTCCAGAAATCCACACAACACTTCCACACTGCTCTCCCTGGTCAGATTTAGCCATGGAGACACCTCTTGCTGGGACATACAGGCAGATGTGGCCTCTGAGCCAGGCCAACTGCCCAGGATGCTGCTATTAAGAAAGATGTCAGAATGAATAAGGGGAGACACCAGCAATCACTGGTATAGTGTCCTTCTCCCAAACACAATTTTAACAAATGCTCTTCTTTTTCTTTCTTTTTCATTTTCTCTTTTTACAATGTTAGGGATTGAACCCCGGGCACTCTACCACTGAGCGACATCTCTTTGTGTTTTATTTTGAGACAGGGTGTCCCTAAGTTGCCCAGCCTCACCTTGAACTTGAGATCCTCCTGCCTCTGCCTCCAGAGTTTCTGGGATTTGCAGGCCTGCACCACCATGCTTGGCTACAATACCATTCTTGAATTTATCTGTCAGAAAGTTATTTTTGCTTACACAACTGAAGTGAATCAAACAGCATCTGTCATTACAAAATATGAAGGTGAAGGTGTGTATGTCACTATGGGCCCTGCATTCACCCCACACTATCAGCTGACTAAAGCTGGGTGTGGTAGAAGGAGGGAGGCAGAGGTTCCCTGCTGCAGGGCAGGTAGCTTCTCAGTCCATCTGCAGGGATGAGTGGTGATGGGGCTGAGCTACTCCCCTTTGTCAGGGGCTTGTCAGGATGTGGTCACGTGATGGGCTCTCAGTGTTTAAGGCACTCCTGTTATTTACAGTCAGAGGCAAAAATACATTATGGATATCATTCAAATTCTATTCCATAGGAATTTTACAATTAGAATATTAGTAATAGAAGGAAAACCAAAACAGTCTGACTTGAAATCACTTCTCTATCATATACCACCCAGTACCTTTTTCTTTTGGCTCATTGTATCTCTGCAAGCAAGAGGAGTCACCAGCAGTTCTAATGGAGCTTCCCCAGGAAACCGGGCCTGGGCTCCAGCTCTTCCAAACCAGTCAAGCTTTATGTCACCAGGAGAAGGATTCCAGGACTTTTTACATTGGGAGAGAAGAGAAACACAGATCTACTACAACCAGGTGAGAGTCTGAGCCCAACGGTGACTCGGCTGAGCCCCAGGATGGACCACTGGTCCTGCAACAGCAGATGGAAGACTGGTGAGACCAGAGGGGAGCAAACTGGAGACCCAGGACTCCCCTACTGTCTTCCTCAACCCCCTGAGGTTCTCTTCTCACCCTTGTTAAAACATGCTTTCAGACAAGGGTCTAATGCCCACTCCTGTTAAATGATCAGTGACTGACCAACAACTTGGAGGTACAACCCAGGAGTACGGCTGAGCTTCCTGCACTGTTTCCACCCTCCCCAAGCAATGAGGGAATTCAAAGGGGAAGAAGCATGGACAGAGCTGGAAGGCCTGTGGGCAGACAGCCATGTGTCTCGAGATCTCACCAGGAAGCCCTCTGGCTGTACTCTGGTCACCTGGGTACTTCTTCCAAAAGAATCCTCCTGGAAAACAAGGTCTTGGCCCTCGGGCTATTTCAATCAGGGTCTTGTGTCTGGCTTTGGATAAACTGAGCTTCCGGCTGATGTGCTGAAAGCCTTGCAGGAGAGCCAGGTGTGATGGCCATGCCTGTAATCCCAACAACGATGGAGGCCGAGAGAGGAGGATCGCAAATTCAAGGCCAGCCTCAGCAACTTAGTGAAGCCCTAAGCAACCTAGTGAGACCCTACCTCAAAAAAATAAAAAATAAAAAATTAGAAGGACTTGGGGTGTAGTTCAGTAATAGAGTGTCCCTGGGTTCAATTCCAAGTACCTCCCAAAAAAAGTTCCCAGGGGGAGAAAAAGTGAATATATGCAAAGCCAACATGACTGAGATCAAGGATTTCCAACACCAGCCAGAGGCACATAAGAATGACCTGGGGAGCCCAGTATGGTGGCAGACACCTGTATTCCCAGCTACCTGGGAGGCGGAGGCAGAATGGCAAGTTTGAGGCCAGGCTGGGCAACTTAGTGAAATTCTGTTTAAAAAGGACTGGGGATGTAGCTCCATGGTGGAGCACTTGCCTAGCATGCTCCAGACTCTGGTTCCCCCCGCCCCAATACTGGGGCAGGGCTGGAGGGCATCTGGGGAATTTCTAGAACTACCATATGTAAAGTCCATCGTGGCCAATTAAGTCCGCATCCCTGGGATGGGGCTCAGGCTTGGCGATCTTGAAAACAAGTTTCTCGAGTGAATGGAACGTCTAGCCTGTGGAGACTGGTGTAGTATTCACCTCCCTAGCCACAGCGCCAGCTGTTCCCCGAGCTTCAGGCTGGGAGATGGTACCTGGCTGCAAGGATTTTATCCTTTGTTGCGGAAACAAGAGCCAGAAGTGCGGGAAGCCATGAGTCAAGGAGACTGCAGTGAGCCTGGAGGGGTTCTGCAGACGGGCGAGCAGAGTCTAGAGTAAGCAAACCCCCTGAAGCTGGTGTCCGGGCTGAGTCTGGGCAGCCGACTTTTCCCCATGAAGCCATTTAAGCAACTTTGAAAGGCGGTTTTGTTTGGTAGCTTTTAGAGAATTAAAAACTGGGCTGACCTTCTGAAAGAAGACTGGGTACATTCTGAAGATCCTCAACTTCCAGGGAGTTTCCAGAGGAAGTTCCCTGCTGCTAGACCCACTGGAGTTCCCAGGAGGAAAAGCAGGTGAGGCCGGGAAAGACTGTATCTCCTAGGATGGGGCTAGGTGAGTGTGCACTGTGCTCTGGAGCCCCAGCACCTGCCAGGCTTGCCACAGGGTGACTCTGGGGACCCGCAGAAGTTCGACTGCCCCTGCTATGAAGCAAGGGGGCCCCTGGGGAGTCGGAAAGACGCAACAGTGCCTGGCAGAGGCTCTGCCCTCTGCCCTCTGCCCTGGCCCCAGACCCCAGACTGGATGGCAAACTTCACCCACATTTGGACGTCGTCCAGCTGAGTTGGTGAGGCCAGGATGGTCCTGCTTCCCCTTCTGCTGGCTCCCCCTGCCTTACAACCAAGGGACTCTCAGTCAGGCATGGCAGAAGCCTGGCGGAGGCACGGCTGGGGTGCCAGGCAGGGGGATTCTGCGTCGCACAGCCAAGGCCCGTCTGCAGCCCACCAGGTCAGTGCTTGCTACTCTGCCCGTTGTTCTGCACTTTGGAGCTCAACAGAGAGGGAAGGCATGGAGACCTGGCCCATGAGAACCTGCAGAGGCTCCTGCTTCCCCCCAACCAGGACGGCCCCAGGGCACAGCTGCTGGCACTGCCCTGCCCCTCCTGGATGATCTGTTCCCGCCCACAGACTAGTCTTGCTCCTCTCCTTCTTCCCTCTCAGGCTCACCCCTCCCACACCTGCCACTACCCAGGCCAGAAAAGTCAGGGCAGAAAAGTCAGGGGAGGAGTCAAAGGAAAACCTACAGGAGGGAGGAAGTCAGCCCGAGGCAAGGTGTGAGGACGGAACCAGGAACTGTGGTTCTGCTGCTGTTTTATTGTGGAGAAATATACATAAAACTTACCATTTTAATCACCTTTAAACATGCAGTTCAGCAGCATCCGGTACATTCAAATCGTCAGGCAACCATCACCGCCATCTACCTCCAGAACTTTCTCATATTCCTGGTCGAAACTGCATCCTCATTAAACAGTAAACTCTCCAGCCCCCTCTCCTTCCAGCCCCTGGTAACCACTGATTCTCATTACTACTTTCTGCCTCTAGGAATTTGACCACTGTTCACCTAAGTGAGGTCATGAGATATTTGTATTGTTGTGACTGGCATACTTCACTCAGCATGACGTTGTTAAGGCTAACCCGTGTTGTAGCATATGTCAGAATTTTCCTCTTTATAAAGGCTGTATAATATTCCATCATGTATACAGATCACCTTTGTTTATCCCTTCATCCTTTGATGGACTCTTTTTTTTTTTTTTTTTTTTTCTGGTACTGTGGAGTGAACCCAGGGATGTTCCTCCACTGAGATATATCCCCAGCCCTTTTTATTTTTTGAGTCTGGATCTTGCTAAGATGCCCAGGCTGGCCTTAAACTTATAATCCTCCTGCCTCACGCTCCCAAGTAGCTGGGATTACAGGTGAGCCACTATTCCTCGACTTTGATGGACTCTTTTGAGTTTATCCCATCTCTTTGCTACTGTGAACAGAGCCACTATGAACAGGGCTGTGCAAATGTTTATTCTGGTCCCTATTTTCACTTCCAAAGGCTTGTCTTTTAAGGAAGGTCAGCACTGGCCTCTGTGTTACATGATCAGGGCATGTCTTGGTTTCAAGAACATATTCCACACTTTTGATGCTTAGCAGAGAACTGATAGACAGAGTAGAACATCTTTGGACTCACTAAAAGCAGGGCAGTTGTAACACAAAATCAAGAACTGGGCACCGTGGCGCATGCCTGTAATCCCAGCAGCTTGGGAGGCTGAGGTAGGAGGATTATAAGTTCAAAGCCAGCCTCAACAACTTCGCAAGGCCCTAAGTAACTTAGTGAGACCCTCCCTCTAAATAAAATATAAAAAAGGGCTGGAGATGTGTTTCAGGGGTTGAGTGCCCCCTGGGTTCAATCCCCAGTACCCAAAACAAAACAAAACAAAACAAAACAAACAAAAAAAAATGAAAACCACAAAATCACATACATGGTGTAATCAAATATATTAAAAATAAAGCAGGGGCTGGAGCTGGAGCTCAGGGACAACGCGTTTGCCTGGCACATGTGAGGCCCTGGGTTCCATCCTCAGCACCACATAAAAATAGGTAAATAAAAAATAAAGGTATAAAAAAATAAAGCAGAAGAAAAGTGTAATGTTGGCAATGTCTACTTCAGTTATAGAATTGTGGATGATTTCTTTCTTTCTTTGCATTTCCTGTCTTTTCTACAATGAGCCTTGTATTATTGTTATCACACAAAAAATTATTACTTTTTCTCCCTTTGATCTGATTGCTTTAGGCCTGTCTATGGCCCAGAGCTTGGGCCGCCACATCCATCCACCCTTCCAGACTCACAGGCATTCTCAAAAGTTGAATAATTAGAATCACTGAATATGAAGAGACCAAGCATTTGTCCTCCTCCTCCTCCTCCTTTGCAGAGCTGGAGACTGAAGGCAAACACTCTCCCACTGAGCTCTACGCCCAGAGCAGAATCCAGGTTGCCATATGCCTGGTTGTCACTCAGGTGGCTCAGTGGTCATCTCACCACTTACCAAATGAGACACACAGTGGGATTAAGGGCTGCACCCTGTAGCCAGCACCTTTGGCTGTGGTGGGCCTGAATGAGGGTTTCTTCTGCTTCTCCCTCTCCCTCTCCCTCTCCCTCTCTCTCTCCTACTCTGGGTGCTTCCTGCTCAGACCACAGCAGGCCTTCGCATCCTGCTCACATGGCCTGAGCTCCTCAGTTCCCCTTTGGAAAGCAAAGCAGGAGACAGTGGGAGATGGGCAGTAGGGGGATTCTTTCTCTCCACCCCCACTTGTCTGCCACCGTCCTGGGCCTTCACACAGGTCCTCTGATGGTCCCCAAGGATGACAACATTCCCCCAGTGGAAGAACAATTCTCTGACCATTCCCTGGGCGTTCGAAGTCCATGACCAGAGTGATGTATTTTTCTGCCTCCTGCCCAGTCCTTCTCCTGTAGACACAAGTCTTTCAGCACAGAAGGAAACAAACCGCTAATTGAAACCGATCAGAAAGGTCTAAGCAAAGAATAAAGAACTTGGACAAAGAGCTCAAAAGCAGCACAGCATGTATGATTTCAGGCTCTTGCCAGCTCCCCTTCCATTAGTCTCTACTCCCCAAATAAGAACCAGACTGCCTGGGTTCAAATCCAGCTTTCCCACTTACTAGCTGTGGGACTTGGACCAACAGCCTAACCTCATTTTCCCAGCTGGTATAACAAGGGAGACAATAGATCTTAAGAAGTGTTTGCTGTTTGTATTCATTGCTGATAAATTAATAATAGCTGCCTTTTATTGAATGTACCAGGCATTGTGTTGGGTACTTTAAATAATTGTTTCTAATCTTAAGAACTATCTAACCAGGTAGACGTTATTGATATTCTGGAGATAAGAAAACAATCTGAGAGAGATGAAAATACACTATTCAAGGACACCCAAGGGGCAGAAAGGCAAAGAGGTCATAGCTGGTAGGGAGAAGCCTGGGACTGAGGCCATTTCCAAAGGCAGTTAGTTTCAAAGGTAGTGACCAGTGCCCTCTGTCCCTGGCCCATCAACCCACTTTCCAGAAGCAGAAGAGCAGGAGCACCCACTGGGCAGAGGAAGTGGGCAGAGGCCAGACACAGAGAGGGGCCCCCAGAGGGCCCTTCTGCCCTCAATCTTCCCCCAGTCCCAACTGGCAAAATGCAGGTTGCAATTGCCCTAACAGCAAGTCCATCTGCTCATCCCACAGAGATCAAGGTCAAGGCAGAGATGCCCATCCCTAAGCCCCAGGACAAAATAATGCCCAGCTGCTCTCTGTCCAGAGCTCTCTGGATACTGGTATGTCAGGTCCTGAAGGCAGGAAAGCGACGCTGGGGACAGGCTCTGGCCACACAGCTCTTGCAGCAGCCTGGGATGCTCTCCCCAACTTCAACTCCTGATCCCCCCAAGTGGGTCTTCTGGCTTCCAGCCTCTTGAGTCACCTCTCAGCCCGGCCTCCTGGCCTCGCCATTTAGGACTGACCCTCACCCGACACTTGAATCCCTTCTCACAGTATGTCCCTTCTCCCAAGCACCTGTCGCCATGTAACATCCTATGTGTTTGGCTTGTCATCTTGTTTATGTTCGTGTCTCCCCGTGAAGACGAGATGTTTCTGTCTCTTTCTGTCACTGGCAGATCCTCAATATCTAGAACCCAGCCCGGCACATGAGTGCACAATAAGTATTTGTTGAGTGAAGGAAGGAGAGAAGGCAGGCAGGCCGGCATGGGCCTGTGGGATCACAGAGGTCCAAAGCAACTGGGACTGAGGAACACAGGGGGTTCTGAACAAAGGCTCTTTCCTGAAGTCTGGGCGTCACTGGATTTTAGATTCCCTATTAGCAAGGTCGATAGCAAACCAAACCTTGCAACCTGGGGGATTTGAGCTGAATGCCTTGGCCCCTCCCACATCCGGGGTCTTCGGGCAGCATCCACACCCCCTACCCCCGCTACTTTTCCTCCCCCATAAACCCACCCACATATGTCCATCCACGTGTCACCCTCAGTCTACCCTCCTCTGTGCACACGGCTCTCCGCCACGTGCTCCATTTCCCAGTACTTTCCATGCTCCTTCCCTGCAAAACAAGCCCTACTTTATTGAGCTCCGTTTTATCAACCACTAGGGAAAAAAACAAGATAAAAGGAATGCATACTAAGACGTGAATGGTGGCATTTCAGCCACCAGGGACCGTCTGCCTTTTCGTTCTGAGAAACACCAGAGGTAAGCCAAGCCCTGCCTGTGACAGGCTCCAGCAGAGCCAGGGAACGAGGCCCCAGGAAAGTGTTAGAGAATAATTAGGAGCTGAAAGAGGACACCAGGCTATCAGGAGATCCCAGGATCCCAGAGTTGACCAGGCCCTGGGAGGTGGCCTCCTAGGACAAGAAGTTCACCTTCAGCAGTGGCAAAAGCCTGGAGTCATGGTGCTCCTGCCCACTCGCCAGAGCCCAGGCTAGCTCCTCTCCTGAATTCAGAGTTCCACCAGATCTGCTTTTTTATTCTTACTTATTTATTGTATTGGTTTTTTGCAGTACTAGGAATTGAACCCAGGGGAGCACTACCACTGGGCTACACCTGCAACCCATTTTTTAATTCTATTTTGAGATGGGGTCCTGCTAATTTGCTGAGGCTGTCAGGAACTTGCAATCCTCCCGTCTCAGCCTCCTGAGAAGCTGGGATTACAGGCTGTGCCACTTCACCAGCTTAGATCCATTTATTATAGCCAGATTTCAGGCAAGGTTTTGTGTGAAGAGGTGGCACAGTAGCTGCAATATGACAGTTCAAGCCGTCAGTCTCCCAGAAGTGGGACTTGTTTGAGTCACTTACAAGTAAGTTAGGAGTAAAACCCAGGTTTCCTGTCACCCAATTTTTCCCTAGCACTGGGGATTGAATCCACAGCCGTGCACATGATAGACAAGGCTCTACCTCTGAGCTCTGCCCCCAGCTCCTAGTTCATCTTTTAAAATAAACATTAATGGAGTACTGTGTACATATGAAATGCACAGCCTGATAATTTCCAGTGAAATCATCACCCCACTTCAGAACCAGGTCAGCACCAGAGGCCCCGGGGCCTCTCCAATCACCACCTGCAAGGAAACCAGGGTCTTGACAATGTGGAATCTTTGGTATTTTTTTTTTTCTTTTCACAATACCGTTGTTTGTTTATTTTTATGTGGTGCTGAGGACGAAACCCAGTGCTTCAAACGGGCTAGGCAAGTGCTGTACCACTGATCCACCACCCCAGCCCACTTTGGTAGGTTTTTGAACTTCTATCCATGGAACCACACATTATGTGATCTGGTGGCTTCCCTCACCCAGCAATCTGCCCACAGCATTCTTCCTCAGCTTTGATTTGTTCTTCTGCATCGTTCTATGGAATTCCATTGCACGAACACACCATAGATGTTACTTGCTTTGATGGAACACACTGCCTTATTTCCCCGGTGTGGGTCTATACACATAGGAATGAGACAGGTTCCTGGAGATGATCAAGGGCTCTGGAGCCAGTGCTTGGATTCACGTTCTAGCTCTGGCCCTGACAAGCTACAGTTCTGGGCCAGTTCACTCCCGCCCATGCTTCAGCTGTGCCATCTATAAAATGGGGGTGATGTTAAATAGCATCATGATTTCATGAGCTTGAATCTTGAGTTCCTGCAGGCAAATACTCAGAGACTTGCTTGTACTAAGTACTAAGCACTTTGAAGGATACAGGAAATGGCAGTCCCTGGGAAGGGGATAAGCATTGATCCTTTCCCAGTGACAGTACAATAGACCCTGGAGGGAAAGAGATAGGCACTGAATAGTGAACTCTGGACCCTCCATCCTTGCACAGTAAAAATGAGTCTCAAATTTTTGCAACCTCTTTCCTGAATGTCCAAACTGACATTCTGTTAAAGTCCCCACTGACTAAGTCATCTGTCAGTACAACCTATATATAAGCACAGGTTCCTCCTGTAACTGGGGGCCATTTTCTACCAGAAAGTGAGCCCCTCCAATGCCTGACTCTGCTTCTGAATAAAATGCACTGCTGATCCATGAAGTCCACTCCCATCCCAGCTATTTGTGCTTTCATTATGGTGCTGAAACCATTTCAGTAATTTTTGCTTAAACACTTGAGTGGGGATTCTTACTGCACTAGGTGCTGCACCGGAAAAGAGGGAAAGATGGAACAAGACAGATGAAAGCTCCCAATTTTCTGAGAATCACATTTAAGAGCAACCCCATATTTCTCCCTTCTACAGACATTTTCCTTGTGCACAGGAATTAAAAAGAAGGTAAAACTGGTGTTTGAGTAGATAAGCTGGGAATTTTTTTTTTTTTTTTTTGCCGTACTGGGGATCGAACCCAGGGCCCTGTGCTTGTGAGGCAAGCATGGGGATAATTTAATCTCAAGTGAAAACAGAAGCTATTCACAAGGTTCATGCTTCCCACACTTACCAGGACCATCCCTAAGCACCACCAGCAGAACCCAGTGGAAGAGGAACTCTGAGCCCACAAATCCCTCTAGGCCCCAGAGTGAACCAAAACATGAGCACATGGTGCTTCTGAACACCTTGTTTTCTCTCAGTGGAAATGAAGAGGAAGGACTTAATTCCAGGTTATCCAGGTCTCATGCAGGCTTTGGCTCTTGCCCAAGTCACCCAGGTACCTGTGGTCCAGTCAGTAGGCCCGGCTCCACACAAGTAGACGAGCCCAGCAAGCGAGCCTCAGGTCTTGGTTTCCTTGGCTGGCAGCCCTAGGCGGCCAACTGGCCCGGGAGGTCAGCCCAGGCTATGGAATCCCTCACCCTGCAGAACTTGAGCTGGAGGCCGCATGTCCCCTGCCTGCTGGAGTGATGCAGTCAGGCAGGTGTGCAGGGCATTGTGAGACAGATGAGAATTCAACTTGTTTATTATTCACTGAAGATGACTTTTCTAGGAACTCTTACCCTGGAATAAGAAACTAAGTTACACGGCTAGGTAGGGAAAAGATCAGGGAAGTCTTCTGGTAAACAGGTCTGGGTCAGTGAAATGTTGTGACTAGCAGGTCTGAGTTAGGAAACCAGAATGAATCACAGAGGTCCAACAACCTTACCGTACAGATGAGGAAACTAAGGCTCAAGAGGATGGTCCCAACAGCCTGGGCTTTGGAGTAAGGCCTGACATTACGTGGTAACATCTGCTGCCTCGCCTTACAGTAATTAGACCCTCTCATTCCTGTTTCTGATTTGTCACCAAATCCTATCTCACATAACATCTTCTTTTAGTTCCTTTTCTTTTGTACTGGGGATTGAACCCAGGGGTGCTTTACTACTGAGCTACATCCCCACTTCTTTTTATTTATTTTTATATTACTTATTTCATTTAATATTATTTCGGTATTGAGGGATGAACCCAGGGGTGCTTTACCACGAAGTCACATCCCTAGCTCTTTTCATTTTTTATTTTGAGACAGTGTCTTGCTAAGATGTTAAGGGTCTTGCTAAGTTGCTGAAGCTGACCTCAAACTTGCCATCCTCCTGCCTCAGCCTCCTGAGTTTCTGAGATTATAGTGTGCACCACCATGCCCAACCATAATGTTTCCTTTATCAGTTATCAATGTTCTTTCCATCCCTGCAGATTTTAACTCAATAAGTCTGACTTAGACCCTAGGTCATCACTTCCCACCTCCTCCTCTACTGCCTCTCCTTTCCAATGCATTGTGCACACCACAGTCTAATCTTCTTGAAATAATTCTTTATTCTTCCCCTGCCCAGAAACTCTCCCTGACTCCCTTGTGCCTCCAAGACCAATCTCAGCCTCCTCAGTCTTCACTGAGGATCCCTACGATGGGATCTCAGCAACCTCCTGCACTTGATCCACTTCTTCCCCACAAACGCCTTCTGCAGCCCATCTTGGCATTTCTACGGAGCACTCCTCCAGAAATCCCCTTTGCCTTTGTCTACTCCCTACTCATCCTCCACGATGAATCCCTACCTCCCTTGCTGACCCCATAAGCTCGTACTTCCTGTACCACAAAGATGTTAGCTTGGGAGTGTATACAGGGTGTGTGTGTGTGTGTGTGTGTATGCACATTCCCATCCACACTCTAAGCCTCTTCAGAGCTTGACTCCTCTCGGCATCCAACACAGCTGCTGGCCCACCTCCCCTACTGCAAGTGGTGCTCAAGACACAGTGACAGACAAGATCTCCCACATGTCAATGCAGCAGATGGCCTCTTCACAAGCTCCCTCCAGGGTGCAGGTCTCTGCTCAGCACTGGGAGCCGCAGGACTTCAGGAGCAAGGACAGTGATGGGGCCGTTTGTTATGGAGTATGTAAGGGCCAAGGAGGATGCTCCAACTCTACCTGTGCAGTCCGGGAAAGCTACCTGGAGGACACCAGTGCAAGGCAGCACGTTGTGAAGACAGGATTGAGAGAAGTACCCACAGCCAAGGCTGAGGCAGGAGGATTGCAAATCTGAGGCCAGCCTTAGAAACTTGGCAAGCCCCTAAGCAACTTAGAAAGACCCTGTCTCGAAATAAAAAAATAAAAAGGGCTGGGAATGTAGCTCAGTGGCAAAGGTTCAAGTCCCAGTACCAAAAAAAAAAAAAAAAAAAAAAAAAACACCTGCCAGGGGCCCTGTCAACAACAGCATAGCTGCAGTAGTTGATGGCTACTGGGTAGAAATGACTGGTAATGATGCTGAACCTGAACCTGAGGGTAGACACGGCAGCTTATTATACAATGGCCTGTGCTATGGTTTGGATATGAGGTGTCTCCCAAAAGCTCCTGTGTTGATGCAGGAATACTCAGAGGTGAAATGACTGCATCATAAGTACCAAAACCTAATCATTCCATCTGAGCTTGAATGGACTCACTAGGTGGTAACTGTAGGCATGAATGCAGGAGGTGGGTCACTGGGATGTGCCACAAAAGGTTCACCTTCCCTGCAGCCCCTTCCCCCCTCTCTCTGCTTCCTGGACATCATGAGCTGAGCAGCTTTCTTCCACCATACTTTTCCGCCATGATGTTCTGCCTCACCTCAGGTCCCAAGCAATAATGGAACTGGTTGACCATGAACTGAACCTTTCAAACTGTGAGCCAAAATAAACTTTTCCTCCTCCAAGTTGTTCTTGTTGGGCATTTTGGTCACAGCCACAAAAAGCTGAGTAATGCAGCCTGCTTTCAGGGAGACAGGACATATACGTTCCAGCATCTCAGTCACAAGTAGAAGATCTAGTTCTGTTCTTCTTCCTGGACAAGGTGTCTGGCCTTGGGCGAACTTGTCAATTGTTCCAGTCCTCACCACCTTAGGCTTTTAAGATGTTTTTACTCTGTCTCCCCATTGACCACAAGAGAGAATTTTAAAGAACCTGCACATGCCCTTAATATCTTAAGTAGTGACTCATCACCATGTTATAGTACCTTAGGTCACTAGAACCCAGCATCTTTGGCTCCAGTTTAGAATGTTGGAAATTGGCCTCTCACAGCCTGACCATGAAGGAGTTGGTTCCTGTTGACCACTAGGTCTTGTTAGGGATCAATCTGAGAAACTTGTGGTGAAACGGCAAGGTCTGCCTAGTGACAGGACACACCAACAGGACATGCAGCTCTTTGGTAGAACATCTTCCATACCAATGATGCAGACACAGAAGAGCATATTTACCTTGCCCACACCCAGGACGTGTCAAACCAGGCCTGGCCAGTACACTCTAGGCTCGGGGCGAAGGGTAGAAATCCTGCTCTCAAGAGATTTTCCTGTTCCTCTGCCCAGGCTACCACTGGCACACCTCTGTAAAGCCCACATAGATGGCGAACCTCTCATATAAGTAAACCCTTTGCAAATTGACAAGTTCATCATCCCAAGATGTCATTATGAGGTCAGGGGGCTTTTTAGGGTAGAAAAGGATTAGAGAGGAAAAGACAGAGGCCTTGTGACAGGATGGAAGGTACAGGGCAGAAAGAGTGGTTCCCATGGCTGACTCTCCTCACACCAGCCCCTTCCTCAAGAAGTGGAATGGGCATGGTGGTGCATGTTTATAATCCCAGCGGTTTGGGAGGCTGAGACAGGAAGATCGCAAGTTCAAAGCCAGTCTCAGCAACTTAGCAAGGCCCTGAGCAACTCAGCAAGATCCTGTCTCAAAATAAAAAATGTAAAAAGGACTGGGAATGTGGCTCAGTGGTTGAGCAGCTGGATTCAATCCATGGTGGCAAAAAAGTATTTTTAAAAGCACAGTGTGGTGAGCAGCACCCCAAACTTGAAGACTCCCCTCTGCAAGTCCCACATACAGTAGGTCATCAGGTCAGTGCCTGCCACTCAGGAAACCATTAGAGAGCAGGCCACACCCAAACCCATACTTACATGGATCAGAACAGATTGAAAACATAGCTCCCTCTAAGAGCTCCCCCTCACCTTTCTCCCAAGAGGAATAAGGAAGGACAGAGGCTTTCGGTTCTTGTGTGCTTGACGAGAGTTAATAATTGCATTAAAAATAAATAAACCAGCCAGCTGTGGTGGCACATGCCTTCAATTCCAGCCACTCTGGAGCCTGAAGCAGGAAGATCACAAGTTTGAGGCCAGTCTCAGAAATTTAGCAAGGCCCTAATCAACTTAGGGAAAGCCTCAAGCAACTTAGTGAGAAGCTTTCTCAAAATAAAAAGGACTGGGGTTGATGTTCAGTGGTAAAGCACCGCTTAGGTTCAAAAAAAACCTAAGCACTGCTTAGGTTCAGTATCCAAAAAAAAAAAAAAAAAAAAAATCAAACAAAATGAAGAATATTCACTGAGCTAAAGAAGAGGGATATTTCATGGCAAAAGGCTCAATACATCAAGAAGGCAGACAGTTAACAAGCCTAAGTAATTAGACTTCTTTATTCCGATTATCATTTCTTTTTTGGTTTAATTGAGATGTTCCTTATGTTTGCATACTGATCCTCCTGCTGGTGACACCCTCCCCTATCTTTACCTGGTTATTCACCTGACAGGATTCAGCTTGGACACTCCCTCTGGAATAGGGGTTCACCTCATGCATTGACTACATCCCTTAAAACTTACATTTTTTTTCTTTTCCCCAACCTTCTTCTCCCTGACCTTCTCCTCTCTGATGTTCTTTTCCCTAACCTTTTCCCTGAGCTTCTCCTTCCTGATCTCTCCTTCCTAATCTCATTTTCTCTGAATCACCTCTTTAAAAACCCCCTGTTCCTGCTAATTGGCAGAATCACAGCCTTTGGGACATGAGTCCCCTGTGTTTCTCCCTTGCTAGCAAAGCAATAAACCTTATTTTTCCTTTTATGCAAAATCATGTCCTTATTGGCACTGGGGACAAGGACTAAGCTTTTGGCAACACCTCCAACTAACCTTCTCAGACCCGTTTCTTTGAGAAATGGAACCCCCCGAAGACGCCTTTAGCGTAGTGACCTTACCTATCACTGCACTCAACAGTCTAACACAACGTTACTGATCTGTCTCTCTCCACAGACATGAGTCCTTATAGCCACGGACTATGTCACAGTCATCTCTGAATTCTTGAATAGTACTGAACAAATTGTACTTACTTAATGAGAATTTAAATCTCAAAACTCAAATCTAATAATCTGACTCTGAAACAGAGGCAGTTTTTATTAAAAGAGAAGTAACGGTGAGAAAAAAAATAAGAATAATTTGTACCTGCTCTGCCTTGTGATCATAAATAAGTCACTACACCATTCGGTGCCTCAGTTCATTTAGAGAGTGGTAAAAGAATACAGCCTGGTGGAGTTGCAATTCTAAGTCACAGTATTTAAGTGTGCTTTTCCACTATTAGCTCCCACAGGAAGCAGTTGTGACAGACCACTAAGTCTGAGGCAAGAAGGTAAGTAAAGCATCTGGCCAGCAAGGATGGTGGAAGAGGAACCTCACTGTGGTTCCAGACTTCGGCTACCTGCTCCCCTGAACCGGATGGTGCCCACCCTCTCACCAGCACCTTCTCCTCCCCTGAAGCGGGCTGAAGAAGCCATCTGGACCAAGAAGCAAATCAACATCAGGAAGCACATGACACATTCCTGATGGGAACAGATCCTGGCAAATCCTCTTAACGATTCCACCAAGGGAGCCAGGGACCAGGCAGTGAGCAGGGACTTCCTCGGTCTCTACAACAGCACTGGGTGTTCCAGGAGACGTCACAGGATCTGTCCTTGACACCGGTGGTTTTGGGGTTTCCCTCAATGACTAAGACTCTAAATGGAGTTCTGTAGCAAAAATGGGAAAAGCACTAATTCATGCTTTCTGAGTCAGCCTTCCAACTGCAGAACTCTGGGCTCCAGCCCAGACCTATGGCACAAGGATTTGCATTTGAACACATTCTCCAGAGGCTTCCCAGGCACTCGCTTGAGAGGGCTTGTGCTCTCCCCATTCTCTCATTACTGCTTTGAGCAGAGGTATCCAGATTTTTCAGATCACAAACTACAACCTCAAATAAGATATTTATTTGTAAATTACATACATGCTGCTGTACTGATACTTTATGTGTACAATAAAACCTACCATAAATAAATAGAAATAAAAGGGACAAATTTAAAATGAACATGTAAGTTGTAATATTTTTTTCCTGCGCAGGAAGGACCTGAGGCATGTCCTGCCTTCCCAGCTGCTGGATTAAGAGGAAAGTCCTCCGTGCAGATTCTGGTCCTGGATTGGTAATCTCTTCTGGCTTTTCTGAAGCACTTTTGGCTAGGCTATCCTCCTCTGATCCATCCACCCAGCAGGAAGTGGTCTTCCTGCTCCACCCCTACCCCCTTAAACAATCTCAGAAGTCACTCAAGATAAGGTGACTACCTCAACTACAGGTTTTAAAATTGTTTCTAGGAACACCATCTAATGTTTGGGATTAAGTTTCTATTTTTGGAGCCCCAGGCACACTCCCCTTTTCAGACCCACTCCCACCTCAAAATAACCCCAAACAGAAGCCCAAAAAATCCAATGCAAAAAAGATGCCCAGATTGTTACTAACTTAAGGTAACTATAAATAGGGAATAAGAAAAGTCTTCCTAGAAGGCAAGCCATACTATCAATATTTCAATCTTCTCAGGATCCAAGAACACAAAACGAAAAGAAGCTGGGAAAAGCTCAAGGAAATGCACATCCAAGAAATGAAAACTTGGGAGTTAGATGGGAGCCAGTCTCCTCTGGTCTCTGAGCCTCATGGCCAATTTTGTTCACATGGCTCAGTAACTGGAATTTTGCCCTAGCCCATAAATATTTAGAGATGCCAAATGTTTAGATTTTTTTTTTTTTTTTTTTAAGATTCCATGTATTTGTAAGCCCCTCTGTAGACACCAGCAGCCTCCTCCTCCCTGTTCCCAATGGCAAGCTCATCTGCCTCCTATCTAAGGATCTGAGTGGTCTGGGGAACACACACTGACAGTCCAAGAGCAAAATCAAATATCCCAAGGAAACTAGGTCTCTTCTATACTCATCAATGACACCCGTCTCCTACATCATGGCCCAGTTGTAGGCTGCCTCTATCCCTCTGTTCATTAAAACTAAGATCCTGTCCTGCTTGTAGCCAGGAAGACCACATTACTCTTCTCCAGGCCCAAGAGAAAGAATGGAGATAATGCTCCCCCTCCACCCCCATCCCCAGGAAGGTCAGTGTGCAAGAAGTTCAAGAATGGAGATCCTGTTAATAAACTTCTGGGAAGACAAGAGAAGAGGCACTGAACTAAAGACCACTTTGGGAGGGTGCTGGAAGTTTTTAGACACTAAGTCACACCATGGAGCTGGCCTGCTTCCCCCTTCCCCATCCAGGGAGGCTAAATGAAAGCATGGTACATACCTAGGGGCAGGGGTAGCGGCTGTGCTCACCATTCTTTCTTTGTATTTCCTGGCCATTAAATTCACATAAAAGTAGGTGGGGGCAGAAACTGCAGAATTGTCACTGCTTGACTGTGAGCTCCTTTAAGACTGGAAATAACCATTGATAAAGTACTAAGCACGTGCAAGGCCACACTGAAGCACCTGGTGCTTAGTAGTTCATTTAATCCTCACAACCCTGTGAGACTGACTGATTAGGGAGTGCATGAACCCAGGCAGCTGAGTCCAGGGCCCATGCTCAACATTCCACCATTCTGCCCCTCTTACATGCACTCCTGGCTTCCACCGCAGAGCCCGGGATTCAGTCCTACTGAACGAATACCCACCCCCCTTATAAATGTATGAGGCAGCACACCTCGAGATGGCTCATGAATACAAAACGGTCAGCATGACCAGGAACCTACCTCAGTGAGTGGGAGCAGAGAAGACTCCACAGCTGACCCATTACTATCCACAGGCCCCTACCATCTCCATGGCTGCCCCTACCTGAGCTGCCCTTTTGTACAAAAATGAGTTGAAGAGTGGGTCGGGCAAGGAAAACAACACAATGTGACTAAAGCTAGGTCCTTACACCTCTAAACTGTTGATGCCCTAAAGCCCTTTAATAAATATAATCTCGGATTAACAACCTTAGAGATCATTCAAAATGCAACTGAGCAACCATCTACTATTCAAGGACCATGCAAATGAAGGATATGGGGACTTGACAGCAGAAAAAGAAGAAAACTCTTGGGACTTTCCAAGGGGAAAAAAAGACCAGCAGAAACAAACACCATTTCAACTTCTCTACCATATGGCTTGGGGCTGGGTGTGGCTGCCTCAGTGTATCTCAACTTCCTTAAAAGCCTGAGAGCAGAGGAGAGGAAAGAGACCAAAGGGGTTAAGGATAATAGAGGAGGCCTAGGGAAGGAAAGAGGATCTGCAGAGCTATCTTGTGGAGCTCTCAAAGTACTGCTCAGTATAGAGAGGTGACCAGACACCAAGGCTGCCTCGAGCACAGCCTAGGGGAAAAGGAATTAGCTGTTATTTCCTTGATTAGAAACTGTAACCACGTCTGCCAGGAACAAGAAAAAAAACAGGTATTTCCTCTTCATACACATACTTTAACTCCCATCTTCCAATGGATGTTAAAATGGCTTATATTTGACAATTTAATTAACATAGTATGGATCAAAAAGGACTTTTAGGCAGGTATGGTAGCACAGGCCTGTAATCCCAGTGGCTTGGGAGGCTGAAGCAGGAGGATCATGAGTTCAAAGCCAGCCTCAGCAATAGCGAGGCACTAAGCAACTCAATGAGACCCTGTCTCCAAATAAAATACAAAATAGGGCTGGGGATGTGGCTTAGTGGTTGAGTGCTCCTGAGTTCAATCCCTCATACCACCCCCCAAAACAAAACTTCTAAAAAGTGCTCCTCTTCAGAAAGTATGAAGCTATTAGCTAGGCACAGTGGTGCATGCATGTAATCCTGTAATCCTCCCAGCTACTTGGGAGGCTGAGGTAAGAGGATAGCAAATTTGCAGCCAGCCTCAGCAACAGAGTCAGATCATGTATCCAAAAAGAGGGGTGGAGGGCTAGAGGTGTGGCTCAGTGGTAGAGTACCTCCAGATTCAATCCCCATTACCATATGTCAAAAAAAAAAAGGTATGAAGCTCTTAATTCATAAAGCAAATTAAATTCAAAGCCTTAGAGAGGGCTACCTCCATTATGCATCCATACAGGCGTAAGTCTTAAATATCCCACCCTTGGGGACCACAAAGCTGAATCAAATCAGAGTGGGCATTTCCTCCTGTATTCACAGGATGCTATATCTGGTGTTACCTGAATGGCTACACTGTACTCAGGTCAAAGTTACTCACTCCAGTCCTCAGAGGGGTCTGTCTCACTTCTAGTTTGATAAAGGGAGATGGGGTGGAGAAGAGAAAGTAGTGTCAGCCAGAGTGAGGGTTGAGGGGTAAGCTAGGAGGAAATGAGAAAGATGGAACGCAATGGGATACTACGCTCACACTTGTAAACTCAAAGTCAGGATTACTCTTTTAGTAACTGCGAGGGCACTTGTAAGGTCAAGACACCCACCAATTAAGGTCTGACTTTATAGTGAGACTAGAGGCCTCTTCCATCCAAGTAACCCACACTGGCATCTTCCTCTGGCCCTGGACAATCTCTCTCTTTACCTGAGGTAACCATCATACAGATTAACAAGGCAGACAAACCCTCCAGTACGGTGTGATTCATCAATGCAGAAACCATTCTGCAATCTCATTATTCACAAAGTAATCTCTTCTATTTAAATAGATGCATGAGATGAAAAGGCAAGGGCTTTAGAGTCTGGCAGATGAAAATTGAATCTTAGCTCCACCATTCTCTCACTAATAAATGTAAACATCTACCTGAACCTGGCTCCAGGATCTAACTTCCTAAGTGTTTATTCCTACCCGGTCTTTATAACTGACCTCAAATTCACCTCCTGTTAAAAACAAACACAAAAAAACTGTTTTGTCCGGAGGGAGAATAAGATCAGTCTAACCTCTTATTTACATTCTCTCCAATAGGAGCAGACATAGGTCACATATCCCTCAGTCCTACCTTGTCTGGGTTAAACATCCCCACTTCTTGCAACCATAACTCAAGTGACATTTCCTGACCCCTTCTCAGTTTAGTAACTCTACCCAAATTAACTTCAGGCCCTCTCCAAGAAGAATCAAGTGGGGCCACAAACCCAATTCTTGAAGGGGTTCTGGACCCCAAGCCAGAGACTAGGAACAGTCTCCAGGGTCTCAGAACTTGCACCCATGACACAGCTGCTTCGTCACCTTGGGACCACCGTGGCCCCCTATCCTCGGAAGGCGTCTTCCCCAGCGGTTTCAGTGCGTTATTTACACGGATGTCATGCACAACATCGTGTCCATGAGCCGCGGGTTTAGCACCACCCTTCTGCCAAGCAGTTGTATTACTCTCAAATCGAATATGAAAACACTCCGCGCTCTTACGCAACCTCCCTGGTCCAAGACTCCCTGGTTCAACAAAAACAAAAACTCCCTGTAACTGTTTTCCTCTTGTGCGGCTGGCACGCCCATCCCGGCCCCACCCAACTCAGACACTCAGCACCTGCCCGACCCATTTCAACCCCAGTGTTTACAAAGCACAGTCGCTCCCAGGGGTTCTCAGAAAACACCCCCCGCCAGGAAAACACCTGACCGCAGGAGGCGGGCGCCGAGGATCGGCAGCTGGCGCGCCGGGTCCGCGCCGGGTCCACGAGGTGCTCACGGCGCAGACAGGCAGCGCGGGGCACGCCGGGCGGGGCGCGGCGGCACGTGAACACGGCGTGCGGCGCGGCTGGGGCGGGGCGGGGCGCGCGCTGACTGGCTCGTGCGCCGCGCGCCGCAGCCAATCCGCGCGGGCCACCCTCCGTAGGCCACGCCCCTTCCTGCAGCAGCTGCCGCGAGTCCTCCGCTGACCTCGGAAGGGATGCTCTGCCCGGTGAGGCCCAGCTGCCTTCAGCGCCGGAGAAGGCGGTGGGGTGCGCCTCAGGGTCCTCAGAGCAGGGGGTCCCTGAACAGGCGGTGCCCTGGCCTCCCGCGGGAACCCCCCCGCGCGTTCCCCATCTCTCCGTCCTTTGTTATCTACTTCATCTCCCTCCCCTCAACGCCCGGCTCCCAGCAGGTATAGGTAGGCTAGAAGGGTTGACATTCGAAGTCTACGTAGACTTTATCTTTTTTATTTTGCCTTGAAGTATCCTTCTTATTATCAAAGTTATGTACGCTTTTTATGCAGTAATTGAGCGAGCATAAAATATTGCTGGTGGTACTTGCTTCCAAACTCTCCTGTCTGCATATTTTATAAACTCCCAGGGAGGGTTCACTGAAGGTGTGACCTCCCTCTATGCAAAGCCATCGCTCTTTGGGGTGGGGGTCAGCTATTATCCTGAGAAATGTTAGTGAATACAGCCAGCAGCAAAGGACAACCAAGATGAGGACAACATTCCTAGGGAAAACAAAAAAAGTAAATGGAAAACGCAGCTCTGGAATGGGGAAAGGAGAGAACTATGTGCTGCTGAACTGGAACAAGAGATCAGTATGAATTTATGGTGTTTTTTGTTGTTGTTGTTGTTTTTTTTTTTTTTTTTCTTACTCCTGCTTTGGCCATCCAAGTCCTAATACTTATATTATAGATAAGTAATTGAGGCCCAGAGAAGTGACCTAGTTTGTCCAAGACAGCTGATATGTAAATGGAAGAACCTTGCTGATCCTCATCCTGTGGGAGTGTGCAAGAGTAGGTTATTTTCTTTATCTTAGGCAAATATTTCAATTAAAAAGATATTAACCAAGCATTCACAGTATGTCTAGAGTTTAGACCCAGCTTCACAAGGAATAGAAGAAAAAAATGAGAGTTCCGTGCACAATAACCCAGGAGTCGAATGGTATTCTCAGTCTGTAGGCAAGGGGGATACTGAACAAGCACACAGTGTATACAACCTGTGAAATGAAGGAAGGTGCAAAGTGATGACAGCTGTATCAGATTGACCTCAGGACAGGAAGCAGAAGCTATAGTAGGTATTTTAGGCAGCAAGGTATTTGATTCAGGGAACTAGATGATAAGAAAATCATTAAAATGGCTGGAGAATTAAATCAGGAGGTCTTAACTGGACTCTTGGCCTCCAAGTCAATCATCATAGTTTAGAAATGCTGCAGCTTACTATTAGCATAACAGCTCTACCCCACTGGCCTAACCACAGGGACTTCTTATGTCTACTGGGGCTTGTTCACCCTTTTCTGTAGGACAATGGCCTCCACCTCCCTTCTGCCTTTCAAATATCATCCAAATACATCTAACTGGAAGAAATTAATTTATGTCCACAATTTTAGCTGCAAGAATTTCTGAGAAATGGAGTTTCATGTCTTCATCATTATCTGTTCTCTCTCCCTCAAATGTTGCTTTTCCTTCCTCTCTGTGCATGATGAACTCCTCATCTCTCAGGTTTATCCTTAAATGTCACCTCCTTAGAGAGGTCCTCTTCATCAAAATTAAGGACCCAGACTCTTAGTATCTGTGCTGGTTATTTGTAAAGTTGTTAGATTTAGCAAATAGAAATAAAGGATGCCCATTTAAATGTGCATTTTAGATAAATAATGAATAATTATTTAGTATAAATAAGTCCCATTCAATATTTTGGGATACTTTACACTTAAAAATTCATTGTTCAGGAAATTGAAATATAAGTGGGAATCCTGTATTTTCTCTGACAACCCTAGATATGTGAATTGATTTCATTCTCCTTCTATTTGGAGATGTTAGAAAGTAAAAAACTCCATTTCTCAGAAATTCTTGAATTTATGGTTTTTAAAAACATGTTTTCTACCTTTGCAAAGATACCCCAGAAGCAAGAAAGTCCAGATCCTGACTTCTAACTATCATTTTCCACTAAAAGCAAGCAGATCCTTTGAGGAGTGGCTGATCTCAAGGCTGAGATTGGGAAGTCAAGCCTGCAACATCTGATTGTGCCAGGAATTAACTCAAAGCCAGGCATGATGGGCATGCCTTGTAATCCTAGAAACTCTGGAGGCTGAGGCAGGAGGACCACAAGTTCTAGGTCAGCTCTGGTAACTTAGTAAGACCCTTTCTCAAAAACTGAAAAGGGCTGGAGATATAGCTCAGTCATAGAGTGTCCCTGTGTTCAATCCCAAATATGGCAAAATAAATAAATAAATAGATAGAACAGATAAATAAACAGGAGCTCAAAAAACAGATGAGAATGTGCCAAAAGGACTCAAAGCCAGCTTGAAGGAGCTCTCAGGCAAATTTGGAACAATTTGAGCATCAAAAGGAATAATGTCTCAAGTTGTAACACATGGAATAATAATTTTTAAAATCTCTGAGTCCATGCTGATAATATAGCTACTATTACTAATAAAGAAATTAAAATGTCAAAATGTTGATGGAGAGGAGAGCTCTTCTTTATGATGCCAGCTAATGGCATTAAAATGTTTTTCATCTGCTTAAAGGCATGTCTCCTGGATTGGGTGGCTTTCCCTTTTTTAAAAAGCCAGGGGCAGTGGCACACACCTGTAATCCCATCTATTCAGAAAGCTGAGACAAGAGGAGTGATCACAAGTTTGAGGCAGCTTGGGCAATTCAGCAAGACCCTGTCTCACGATTAAAAAAAAAAAAAAAAAAAACTTTTAAAGGGCTAGGGATGTAGCTCAGTGGCAGAGTGCCTCTGGGTTCAATCTCCAGTGCCACAAAAAATAATAAAAGGCCATGGCAGTGCACACCTGTAATCCCAACTCTTGAGAGGGTGAGGCAGGAGGATGGCATGTTTGAGGCTAGCCTCCAGAACTTAGTGAGACCCTATCAAAATAAAATAAAAAAGGGCTGAGGGTATAGTTGAATGGTAGAGCACCCCTGAGTTAAATTCCTAGTACCACAAAATAAATAAATATAAATATACACATACATCCCCTTGTGTTAACATATCAAGAATTGTTTAGCCTCCTGTCAAAGTGTGTTTTATTAGAGTACCGCCATGAATATCACATCTAACATCTATTTCTCTCAGTAACACACCTACACCTACAAATGGTATTGCTGATTTTAGGGTATGTGAATTTCAGCTTTACAAGATAAATACCAAACTATCTCCAGAGTATTCAATTTCCACTCCTACTAACAATGTATAAGGGACCTTTTTAATCTGTATTTTCTCCAACATGTGAAATTATCTAACCTTGTCATTTCTGCCAGCCAAATAGGGGCCAAATGTGTCTCAATCTTCATTTTCCTGATCACTAAAGAGGTTATATTTCTTTATTATTTACTAAACTCAAATGTTATGACATTCAGGTTTTTGATTTTTCACTGCCTGGTTTTCAAAGGTCTTACCAGTCACTCATCAGTTATAAAAACAAAGTACACAGCCTCGTAGAGAAAAAGAACTGTCTCCTTTCTAAGTAGAGTTGGGTCTTCTATAACATGGATTAGGACTTACTGTTATGCATGTGCTACTTATTGTTATTCATTCCAGAATGGATTTTTTAAAGTTTATACAGTTAAGATGTCAATTTCCTGTAAAGCAGTAGTGACAATATGACCTTTTCACTTCATTCAAATGCTTTCAGTGAAAAAGCTTTTATATATAATCCAGGATTTAAACAAAACATGATTTCAGCTTGAAATAGATTCCCTTTGTCATTGTCCATTTATATCTAGGCCACAGGAAATGATGTGACAACAGCAGATATGATTTCTGAGAAAGCACATGCTAACTGACTCCTCTTTATTATAAAGGGATGACTTTCGAGTTTTAGATTTTTCACAAAGAAACCAGATTGAGATTCCTTCGCCATTATTCTGAAGCAATAAGTTGATGATAAAATTCTTGTTTTGATTTTCTAATAAATCCCATCTAGCAAAATTGGCTAGGAAAATAATCTTCCATCATTTCAGGCTGGTGGCCCAGAGCCATAAAATTAACTTGGATTCTTTCTTTTTGTTCTTCAGTCATGAATGAGGTTTTTAACTGTTTCTCTAAGACAGGGCATCTAGCTGTCACCAAGACTGGGCACAAAGATAAGCTGGAGGTCAGAGTGATCAACTGCCCTGGTTTGCCTGGGAAAAGGAGGTCTCTAGAACTTATGACTGTTGGTGCTAAAATAAGGTAAGTCCCAGCAAACCAGAATAAACTGGTCACTCGGTTTGGAGGATTAATCAGCTGGAGGCTGGGCTGAATTGACTCAGGAAGCCTTCCTGAGGTGGGTTTTACCTTTTCCCTCACAACGGAGCCCTTCACAGTTTGTGGAAATGGAGGGAAGGACAGAAATTTAATTGTCAATACACAGAAACAAGGGAATCTGGGAAACCTAGTAAATACTTTCCTCCCACATTGGAAGATATCGTGCTCGGTGCCTATAAGTAAACCACACAAAAACTTCTCTAGGTTCTTACAGGTAGCAGTGAGCATCAGCCCTGAATTTGAAAATCAATTTCTTTTCTCTCCTTTTTTCACCACTTGATGGCACCACTGTCACTGCTGGGACCCAGCCTAAGGGCCACTATCTACTTAAAATCAAATCTGTCTGCTGATCGGCCCACAGCATGATGGATCTTTCTGGAAGGCTGTTTGTTGAGTCCAGCACTTTTGAACTATGCAGTGACCCTGAACTGGTGCTTAGGGAGGTCACAGTGACCTCATACAGGCTCTTCAAGGCGTCCACCAAAGATGGATGGAAGAGGTGCCTGCTGCCCTTGTAACCAAGCGGTCTGCTCAGCTCTGCAGCATACCACCTCAGCTCTTTTGTGCAGCTGTTTAGGAAGAAACTGGTGCTCTCAGCATCTCTAAGACTCATGTAGAAGGCAGTGTGGGAGTCATCCGTGATTGATTCACTCTCTCTCACCCACATCTAATCCATTGACAGATCTTGTCATCACTGCTCACCTGATGCCTAGAGACTCCTACTGCCCACCCTGCTTCACTGCCATTGCCCTACAATCTATGCTCAGGAGAATAACCATGAATGAAATGTGTTTTATACCATCAAGTTAATTCATGTCGTATCTCCACTACAACTCTCCAAGGGCTTTGCACTCCTCTCTGAGTCAGAAGCCAAGTCCTTACCATGGCAGATGAGGACCTGCATGACCTGCCCACTACCTCCCTGAGCCCACATCCACCCGGCTACCATACACTGCTACTGCCGTATAGATTCCTCCAGAGCTCAGTCTGCCTGCTCCAGCCATCGGCCTTTGCCTCACACCTCCCTGCCTGGAACACTCCACTCCCTCCTTCAGTCTCTGCCCACGTGCCACCTGGCAATGATCATCATATTCACAACAGCAGCCCTCGCACCCCATGCTCCTCCTCCCTCTCCCACTTCTTTGCTGCTCTTTCTTTCCCAGCACTTAGACCCACTGGACACACTGCATTCACTTGCTTGTCTTTATTGTTGGTCGTCCAGGAGTTTTATCTGTTTTATTCACTTCTATATCCTCAACACTTACACCCAGATCTGAATTACTAGACGTTAGTAGGTATGTTAGTCAACTTTCTGTTGCTGTGAATACCTGGAATAATCAACTTGTAAAGAGAAGAAGTTAGCCAGGCATGGTGATGCATACCTATAATCCCAGTAACTTGGAAGGTTAAGGCTCTTGCCACCCTGGGCAACTTAGCAAGACCCTGTCTCAGAATAAAGGGCTGGGGACATAGCTCATTGGTAAAGCATTTGCCTAGCATGCATGAGGCCCTGGGATTAATTTCCAGCACTGAAAAAAAAAAAAAAAAAAAAGGGCTCAGGGTGTGACTCAGTGATAGCGACCCTATAGGTTCAATCCTCTGTAACACCCAAAAAAAAAAAGGATAAAGTTTATTTTGACTGACAGTTTCAGAGGTTTCAGTCCATGGTCAGTTGAGCAGGAAAGAAGTCAAGTGGTTTCTTGCTTTTTCTACCAAACTTTCTCAGCTACTTGATCTATAACTTTCCCTTTCTTAATGTGTTCACAACATTCTTTTTGTTAATATCCTAAGGAAATCTATCTTGCAGGCAGTTGGTTATTGTGGTACTTACTCCCCCTTTACCCAGATCCACAGCTCCCTCCCGTGGCAGCCTTGCTCAGAAAGCTCCCAGGAGAGTCAGATGCCTCCACAGCAGTGCTGACCAGCAAAGCTCCCTGGCAGGCTTCTGTCTCCTTGGACCTTCCAGAACTTGCTGCAAACTTAAGTAGGTGCAGGGGAGCCTGAGGAGGGAGGTTATAGCTCCCAGCCTCTGCAGAAATGAGCACACATACAGAAAAGTAGCTTCAGGATGGTGGGTTATATATAGTCCATTAGTAGCCTTGAAGGCAATTTACTGGAACAGAAGCAGCCTCTATTTCTATGAAATAGAAAAGACTAAAAAATACCAGAGTGTACTACATAGTCTTAAGTATTATTTCATGAAACATTTTTGTCCAAGCATAAGCCAAAGCTATTAATCAGAATTTCTGGGGCATTCAGCTTCCTTAAAAGCTTTCCAGTTGATTCTAATGTACAGACAGAACAAGAGCCTCAGGAGTCTGACACCCATGGATCTAAGCCAGAATCTGGCAGTGACAGTCACAGGGCCAGGCTTTCCCTAGAGTCTGTCTGCATCCAGCAGATCTTTCTTGTGTCCAGGCTGCCAGACCTTCTCTTTTGCTCTTCCTGTTTCAAAGTCCATACTTCCTTTGAGGCACCTCCCCAACTTCCTGTTTACCACCCACTGACTGATTAGACTTTCTCTACCCCTTTAACTGGACAAGCCTCTAGCATGACTTTCGTCAGGGAGAGAGCTTCCAGGATTCCAACATCAGGGTCAGCATCCTAAGCAGACTGTCAAAGCACCAAACCAACATCCAGGGAAAGAGCAGAATTCATCAAAAGCACCAGCAGAGACAGTAATCAGGTACACGCCTGTACTCTCAGCCTGTACAGAGGCGAGTTCAAGGCCAGCCTGGGCAACTTAGACCTTTTTTCGAAATAAAAAGGTCTGGGGATGTAGCTCAGCAGTAGAGCACACCTAGGTCCAATTCCCAGTACTGCAAATAAAAAGGAAAAAGTACCAGCAGCACCTCAGTCTGCCTGCATGTGAGGGGAGAGAGCCAAAGTAAGGGTCCCAGTGCCTCTGGAAATCACTTATTGTCCAGCTGTTCAAGGACAGGGCTGGAGGGGCTCTCATTTCTAACAAAGTGTTGGTTAAAACACAGACCAGGGGAGTATCTGAAGAGCAGTCACATCAGAATGCCTTTGGGGAAACATCTGGACAGGCTACAGGACGACCACCTTCTACTCTTCACACTTCCCTTGGCTGCCTCCACCAGGGCTTGAACTGGAGCTGGCCAACTTGCTCATATCCTGCACACAAGACAGTCAGGAGCCATACACAAGGTTTGGGGGAAAATAGAAAGGGGGATAGTCAACAGACTGAGGCTGAACCTCCTTTACCCTCCTCAGTGTTGTCCCCCTCTGCTGTCCTGATCACCCAGCAGGAAATCTTGGGATTATTCCTTTGCAGATCATAAAACGATGAGCGATTTTTCTGTTATCATTTTCTGCATTTTCCAATTTGCTTACAATTAAGCATGTAAAGAAAACACTAAGGCTTCCAACTTTCAAAATTAATTAAATCTCTTCTTCCAGCCATCTATAAAAGTGCATAGTCATCCCTTCTCAAAGGAAGGCTAGAGGGACCTGCTTCCGGATGACTTTAGACTCTGTGAAGCCTATCAAAGGATGCTTTGTTGCTTGGCACAGTGGTCAGGGTTGTAATCCCAGCAGTTTGGGAGGCTGAGGCCAGAGGATTACAAATTCAAAGTTCTAAGCCAGCCTAGGCAACTAGATTCTGTCTTTAAAAAGCCTGGGGATGTAGCTCAATGGTACAGTGCCCCTAGGTTCAATCCCCAGTACTAAAGGAAAAAAAAGATGCTTTGCAGTGAGGCCATCTGAAGAACCACAGACTTATGCTTGGGATGGCCTGACAAGAAAGACAGAGAGACATGGACAAATGTGCTTTGCATCCACAGAACGCAGGTCACAGCAAGGATACTGTTATGGTTTAGATATGAGGTGTCCCACAAAAGCTCCTGTGTGAGGAGACAATGTGAGAATTTTCAGAGATGAAATGACTAGTTATGAGGTGTAACCTAATCAGTGGATTAATCCACTGATACGGATTAACTGGGCTGTAACTGTAGAGAGCCAGGGTGTGGCAGGAGGAAGTAGGTTACCAGGGGTGTGACTTTGGGGTTTATATTTTGTCCCTGGTGAACAGGACTCTGATTCCTCATTGCCATATCCTGAGCTGCTTCCCTCTGCCACATCCTTCTGCCATGATGTTCTGCCCAACCTTGAGCCTGGAACTATGAAGTCAGCAGATCATGGACTGAACCTGTAAAACTGAGAGCCAAAATAAACTTTTCCTCCTTAGTGTTGTTCTTGTGGGGTCTTTTGGTCACAGCCATGAAAAACTGACTAAAATAGATGCCCTTTTCATGTAAATTTCAGTCCTCAAGTCAAAGCCAAACAAGCACATGGAATCCAGAACAGGGTCATGGCCTCTTCTTTTGCTACTTGCCTGAGAACTTGACCTCTCACCTAGGATGCTAACAGATACCAGGCCAAGATGCCCAGGACAGACTTGGGAGGATAAAGGTACAAAGAGAATTCCTTTTGTCTCCTACAGCCATGTTAGCCATGAAGCTGGGAGGCTGGACACCTGGTGTCTATAACAAGCATCGAAACAACTAGGGCACTTCGATCTCAGAACCAGAACTGAAGGAAATCTTAGCTCACCTCCTTCTTTGACAGATGGGTAAACAGAGGCCAGTGACCTTGATGGCCTCCTTGAGATCGCCCAGCTGACACCTGATGCTGGTGAACCTGTCAAAACCTGGTTTCCTGGCTCCCAGGCCACTGTTTGCTCCCTGGTACCATGGCATCTTTGAACACATTCCTGACACTGCTCCAGTGCTTCAGCAGCCTCTCACTGCCTGTGCGGACCTGCCTGAGCAGCTTCCAGCACTGTCCCACAAGAGCAAATGATTAATGCACACTTACAAACCAGCTGATCTGCAAACATGACCACGGGCCTGTGGAATGAGTAAGTGGCTTCTACATGTGGTCACCCAGGAGCCCTTCCTTATGTTGGGCAGATGTTATTAAAAAAAGACCTAAGGCTCTTATATTTCCTTGGAACACAATTCCTGCAGAAAAGCAAGCAAGGGCACAGTGTTGGGAACAGGCATGACCTCACCCCATTGCCTGTGCCCTCCCTCCTTCTTCTTTTTTTTTTTTCCTAATACTAGGGAATTGAACCCAGGGATGCCCTACCAATGAGCTATACTCCCAGCCCTTTTTTATTTTTATTTTGAGACAGAGTCTCGCTAAGTTGCTGAGGTTGGCATTGAACTTGTGATCCTCCTGCCTCAGCTTCCTGAGTAGCTGGGATTACAAGTGTACACCACCTCAATGGTCCCCTGCCCTTCTTGAGTTGACTTCTGTGGCTTATCTCCCCTCGGTTCATTTTACCCGGTTTTGTGTACATACAGATACTGGGAAGGATGGGTAACACAGTGATGACCCTTCGAAACCCAAGGGGCATTAGCAACAGATACTGAGGGAACAGGAAAGCCACCAGTGTCTGTCTGCTGGGTACTAGATCCCAGATGAAGAGGCAGCCTTGCCCTGGGAATTTCCCAGTGGCCTGAGAAGGTACAAGAGAGACTCACAGTTCACTGCAGAGGTGAAAGGAATGTAATGTGAGCTTGGAAATTTCAGAGGTCTACAGTTCCTGAGGACTTCATGAGCAGTTCGTATTTTTAGCTCTCTGCAAGAAAACACCCTACCTGGAGGACCCCCCCCCCCAAGTCTGAATTAACTAGTGCACTGACCATGCTCATGCTGGGGGCACCAGGTGGTGATGTTTAGAACTTGATATTTCCTTTTATTGACTTTGTCTTTATTTTAAATTACATTTGGGTACATGACACTGTATTTAGGTCTTCTAAGGATCCTAACTTGACTCTGCAGCTACCCATTCCAAAAGAAAATGGAGTTTTTGATTGATTAACCAAGATTAACCAAGTATAAAGTTTACAAAGTACTCGCTACCACCTGGCCCATATAAGTATGAGGTATAGACCCCAACTCAAGTAGCTTACAAAACTGGATGCAGGAAGCATTTTGAGAACAAATGAGTGTTAAACTTTGGTTATGGGACAGGATATACCTGCATGAGCTGCCATGAGTTTAGAATAGGCAGAAAAGGTGTCAGAAAAGACACCTTTGTTTTCAGGAATGATCCAAAGTGTGCACATGTGTGTGTGCATGGATGTGTGTGTGGGTGTAATGCAGCATGAACTGTGGTAGGCACGTGGGAAGATGGGCTGGGTCTGAGGAGAAAGGTAACAGGTGAGCAAGCACACACAGTGGGGTCCTCGGTGGGGGTCCTTGGTGAATGCTGTTAGACACTGAGGAACTCAGCTGAACACTTCATGGAGTAATGAGGAAATGCTAGATGGGTATAGCTAAATAATTAAAGGCCGGAAAGACATTGTCAGCAGGGAGTTCAAGTGATAAGCAGGGGAAGGGAAACATAGAGACAGAAGGCCCCTCATCTGAAAAGGAGCTGGCTCAGCTGGGTTGGCAGGTGCCCTCCCAAAACTGATGTCATTCCTTGGTACCCTCTCCTGGAGAAGCATGTCAAAGTTGGTGTCAGAGAAAGTCTCTGAAATTGTCAGGGAGCCCAGTTCATGGTCAGCAGGTTCCTAGGCACCATGAGAGAAGAGAGAAGAGCGAGTACATACCCTACTAAGGAAAAGACTCCGGTGGAGGACCGTACCTGGCTCTGCAGGGGCCCAGGAAAGGGATGAGAGAATCAGCGAAGGGCCTGGCTCCCTCCGCGAGGATGTCTTTCTAGGATCTGCGCCAGTGGGGAAACCAAAGAGACAGTCCCAGTTTGGGGTCCAGAATGCTGGCATAGCTTCCACTGAGCTCCTGTAGAAAGCAGCTGGCCTACAGAAATTCCAAAAGTGCTACATCCCTGGAGGTGACCCTGTCACTTGTTGCCCTCATGTCCCCCTGTGGAACCTCTATGGCCAGAAGGTGACCAGTTAATGCATTGCGTAGCTGTGGCCTTGACATTCAGATGGCTCACTCTTCACAATACCCCAACCGGGGTTTATGAGTTCAGCACCTATGACAGCAGTGCCCTGGGAACCCGTTTGTCCTGCCAGCAGAAAAGGCAGAACACAGGGCTGTTTCCATCCACTTCATCTGCATGTGCCTCTCACAGATCCAGAAGAATGAGGCATCTGAATCTGTCTCTCTACTACTCCCTAATGTAAAACCTTGCTGATTGTTAATGGCAGACTTCTTGTACATGATTTCTGCCTGAGAGACACCACATATCGCATCATGTCATGTCATGTCACAGCACTGTGGTCCTTGTTGGAAAGGCAGAATAAGATCACTTGATTTGCTGAGGTGCCTCAGCAAGTTACTTAATGTCTCTCAGCGCCCATTGTCATTCAAATATAAGTAATAATACCAGGAACTTTTTTTTTATTGTAAACAAATGGGATACATGTTTTTCTCTGTTTGTACATGGAGTCAAGGCATACCATTTGTGTAATCATAAATTTGCATAGGGTAATATTGTTTAATTCATTCTGTTATTTTTTTTCCTCCCCCCCCATACCAGGAACTTTTGAGGGTTGCTGGGTGAATGGATAAATGGAGACACATAAAGTACTTTGTACAGTTCCCAGCACTCAGAAGGGACCTGCAAAGTTTAGTTTCTAATTGTCATTAGAACAATGTTAGAATGCTCGGCTGCTATTCCATGTTGTTCCTTCTGACCATGGGGAGAGGCAAGAAAACTTGGAAAATCATTGTCCAAAGACATTTTTATAGAACTCTAGACCTGAAAAGGACCTCAAAAATTTAGTCACGACCCCTATCTCCAGGCTGAGCCACACCTACACTACCAGAGAGATCCAGGTTTTAAGGGGCAACATTCTTGCTGAGGATGAAGCACCTCAGTCTCCCTCACAGCCTCCCAGATTAAATCATGACATTTATGACTTTCCTTCCAGGTCTAGCTGATGTGCTTCCTGCTCCTTTTTTGTTCTCTTGAATCTCTTTCATGTTTCATCTCAGGACATGAACTTCTCCCTATTCAGACCAATCAAATCAACTTCTAGACACCCACTTCTCCCAGCAGCTCAGCTAGGGAGGTGACCCTACCTCCCACTACAGTCGAGGTCACCCTGGAGACCAACCAGGAAGAGAACTGAGCACTGACTACGGTGCCTTATCATCCTTCCCTCTGCCTCTGCTGCTTGAGCCTTACCACAAGCAAGGGCCACCTGGCTCAATTCCAGCTGCCACCATTTATTCTGTCCCAAATATACAGTTTCTGCCTGACATGTACCACAGCATTTTGGTCCATGTTGGAAAAGTAGACTACCAGGTTTAAGTTCCTCTGGCTCAGTCAGAGCCTCTAGAACCACAGTCTGTGACAGTCCAGTGAGGTTGACCAGGGCCACATCCCTCTCAATCCAGAGTCCAGTCCCCTTAGTTGGAATATTTTTACTCAGAACTGCTATGTTCTGAATCCCTCTCCTTGGCACTTGCTGGGGAGCACAGGAGATGAACTCCAAGGTGAGGACCCCGTATCTGTATGTTCACCCCATGCTGGCACATAGTAAATGCTCAGTCTAGAGAGTGAATGAATGAGAAACGGGTTACAACAGTGCACGCCTGTAATCCCAGCAGCCTGGAGGGTTTATGCAGTAGTACTGCAAATTTAGAGCTAATATCAGCAGTTTAGCAAGGTCTTAAGCAATTTAGCAAGATCCTGTCTCAGAATAAAAAATATCTTTTAAATAGAGTTGGTTACGTAGCTGAGTGATAAAGAACCCCTGGGTTCAATCCCCAGTGAAGAAAGTAAGAAAAGAAAAGAAAAGAAGAAAGAGGTAGCATACACTCAACTTTGCTCTAATGAAATTCAGTAGATGTCATTGGGTTTTTCCGACAGGCAAGGCACAGGACATAAGATTTTTTTTTTCTTCTTTTATCCCTGGGACAAGGGATTGAAACACTGAGCTACATCCCCAGTTCTTTTAATTTTTTATTTTGAGACAGGGTCTTGCTAAGTTGCTCAGGCTGTCCTTGATCCTTCTGTCTCAGCATCCGGAGTCTCTAGGATTATAGGTATGGCCACCATGCCTGGCCAAGACCTAAGATCTCTGGTGATTATCTGTTGTCCCACCAGATCCACTCTCCACTATCCAGCACCATGTTCCAGCAGGCTAACCTGTACGAACAACTCACCAGACTCTGGCCCTCTGACTGTCAATGCCACGAGATCACAGGGGCAATTAAGACCTGGGTGCAATTCTCCCAGCTCCCACTCTCTGGCCTCTGAGCTGCCTGCATCCTCTGAGGAGGCTCCAGTCAGGCAGCTGTCGCCAATAACTGTTCTGCCCCAAGACATTTTAGACCTAGGGGCAGAATGCCCAGGGTTCTGCACTAACCCTTGTGGTCTCCCTGTATGTTCCCCCGTCCCCTATTACTAAACCCTCATTCAACTCTTCTCAGTGTTTTCTGCCAGGCCCCTGACAAAGCTGATCCTAAGTCTTAGGTTTGTCAAGACACAGAAATGCTGCATGGAAAAGGACTAGCAGCCATCCCTCTGGCTCCTGGCCCACTGAGGAAGCCTTCTCCATCTGGCTGCACTTGAATTTGGGAGAAGGGCAACAGAGTCTTTCCATTTCCTATTTATAAAATTACATGTTAAATAGTTAATACATTCAGATGGCTCAAAACTCAGAAAGTGCAGAAGGGGATGCACACAGATGCCTCCCCGCCTCTGCACAGCACAGAGACAGGGTGCTGTGCTCCCTCTCGCAATGGACTTTCCCCTCCAGGCAGCTTCAGAGGACGGAGCATCAGGATACCAAGAGAGCCACACCCTGGCTCCCTGCAATTCCCTCTTGCTGTCTACTGCTAAACAAGAGCTCACCGTTCAATCAATCAGGGAAGCGCTACCTACAACTCAAAGCCTGTCAGAGTTTGTACCTTGGCTCACACCAGAGTTTCTGGAAAATTCATCTAGCACTGATTCCAAGCAAGCACTGTTTCTCACACACATGGACCCTCAGGAAGTAGTGTCCATGGAAGGGAGGGTGATCCTTTCCTTACTGCGCAGCAATCCTTTTTAGTAAAGCAACAAACAGAAGCAAAGCTTAACTCAAGTGGGCAGTTTGCACATGTTCTGACCTGCGTAATAATACACTCCGATGTACTGTCATAAAGTGAAATCTTCATAAGGCAACCCCCTACGCCCTGTGACCGGTAAACATTTGTCGTCGGTAAACATTTGTCTTTGCCTTCTAGGAGTTTGCCAACCAGCAACCACAGCACAAAGCTAGCAAGAGAAGTGATGAACTCATTGACAAGTGACTTTTCACACTAGAGTTAATGAGGTGGGGCAGGGACTCTGAGAGCCTCAGGACAGCCAAGAGACCAGGTGGCTCCCTTACACACGGAACAATGGAGACACTGAGTTCAGCCACTGTGGGTCTAAGTGTCACCAGCTGACTGAGGATGGGACAGAACTCCACCCCTGCTCTTTGAACAGCACTTTGCCTTCTCACAACCTCCTAACTCCCTATCTCCAGGGAGTGTAAGTCAACCCTGTTCACTGCCAGGAGCTTACAATGGTACCTTAGTACCCTCTGCTTAAGGGACAAAGGCCAGTACAGCTTCCCAGCAACCGAAGTACTAACCTGACAATTGATCCAAATTATGAGAGAGACAAGGAAGCTGGGTGGAGGGTTCAGAGAGAGCCACATGACACAGTTTCAGAACCTTGGGAGGCCAGACTTCCACTCAATCCCCACCAGCAATGTACCCAGCAGAGTGGGGAGTCTTTGGTTCCTGAGTAACAAAGGGTCACCTGAGCCCAAGCTCCTCCCAACATAAACAGAAAACGCAGGAGTCAGACAGACCTGGTTTGAAAGTAAAATGAGTGCCCCTCTTCCAGCACTTCTGCTGCCCCAACATCTACCCGTGGGCTCTGCTCTGAAGGTGGCCCTGGGTTCCTGCCCAGCTCCAAGCTGTGACTGAAGGAGTCACTGGGCCTCCATTGCCCCGCCTGTAAAATGGGGCCAAATACATCGGCGACCTTCCCCAGGAGCCAACAGTTTCTGAGCTTTTCTGGCAGACTTTGCACCAGGTGCAGAGAAGGACACAGTGAGACCAGATGCAGGAGCCATAGCAGAAGACAGGGCCTGCAGAAACAGCGAGATGGGCACTGCCCGCGACTGCCAGGCTGACCTCACTCAGGCATTGGTTTGCTTCTCTGTGCCCTATCGCCCAGTCCTTACACAGCTGCCCTTCTTCGTGTGCTCATTTTTGCCAAGGAAGAAATTAAGCGTAGGTGGTAAAAATGACTTCCCCGGGGTCCGCAGGCGAGAAAGGGCAGAGGCGGGACTGGTACAGATCTGCCTTGCACGGGAGAGTCACTTCCCCTCCGCGGCCGGGCGCTAAGCCGCCCTACGCGGCACAGCTCCAGCCACCAGAGTCGACAGCCCGCTGCGGGAACCCTAAAATTCCCGTCCTCTGTTCGGTCTGCATCTCGGGACTCTTACGCAGCGGGATTCCGTGATTCGCTGAAAAGTGCCGCGACTCGCGCCCGGCGCTTTCTGCCGCCGGCTCCGGCACGTGGTGTCGCCGCGGAGTCGCCGGAGGGGACAGTGCGGGGGTGAAAGGGACAATGCATGGCTGGAGAGGCAGTGCAGGGTCGTGGGGACAACGTGGGACCCGAGGGTACAGGGCAGCGCGAGTCTCAGCATCAGCCCCGACACCGCTGTCGTTCCTGGGCGCGAGGCTTCCGCACCTGGCGGGGACCCGAGCCCGCCTTTGCCCGCAGGGGCCGCGCAGGTCTCCAGAGCGCGCGAGCAGAGCGCGGGGCGTTCCAGGGGGACCCCTACCTTTCCTGAAGGGCATCGCGCAGGGAGCGCTCCCCGCGGGGCTGGCCCGCGACGCACAGGCAAGCCGACGTCCAAGCGGCAACCCCGCGGTTCGGGGCGCCTGCGGGTGATGGGGCAGACGAGGGAGGGGAAAGGGACATATTTGGTCAAAGCCTGGCGCGTCACCGCGCGGAGGAGGCCCCGCGGCGAAGCAGGAAGCGCGGGAGGCGTCGTCACCCGTGCGCTCCCGGCGCCTGCGGGCTGCGCGGTGAGGCCGGGGGTGCCGCGCCGGGTCCCGCCCTGTCCCAACACCGCCCCTGAGGCGGAATTGGCTGGGGCGCTGGGGCTGCCGCCTGCCTTTGCCGATGCGGTGGAACGGAAGGCACACGCCCGCGCAGGAAGCAAACAGGCATCCATCAACTCCTTGGGGCTGTCACCCTGGAAAGGGACTTGGGAGAATTCTGTCCCATTGTTACCCTTCTGCCGTTTGGGCACATGAGACGGGCACAGGGCATGAGCTCAAATGGCTGGTTAATTCGTATTCAAATTAGAGGGCTGGAGGGGGCCGCCAGGAAAAGACGTGGGCATCTAACCCGGAGCCTTCCCGCCTCTGTTCAGCACAGCCCTGCGCTCCGTAGCCCACCCAGCACTTGCCACCCGACGATCTTCATGTCTGCTTGTGCACAGGCCCGTGAAGGCGAATCTTTGTTTTCTCTTTTGTCACTGCTCTTTCACCAGAGCCTGAAACAATCTCACAGGGGCTCAATAAAAGCTCAAGAGAAGTTACCCGTGTCACTTGGGGTTCTTGCGGAGTGGAGGCCAGGGTCGCTCGCCCTACTACTTATTTTGCTTTGTAAAGACCAGCATCTGAGGAGACGTTTAATTGTTTGGGGAACCCAAATGTCTCAAAGACAGACCGTCTTTTGGGTCAGTTAAGAGGAAATTCTGAGCCAGGTATGAGTGGAGACCAGCCTAGGCGACATGGTAAAAAAAAAAAAAAAAATCCTGTGAGGAGTGCTGTTATAGTTTGCACTTTGGAGAAGTGATGCTAGTTACAATGTCCTCATCTAATACTTAAAACGCCCATGCAGATAGAAATTGGCCCACTCTCCATGTGGTGAAAAAAAGAACCATCCTGGTGAGCTGAGCTGGAAAGTTACAGCCAGTAGGCATGGCAGGGTTCTGGGGTTTTTTGTTTGTTTGTTTTGTTTTTGTTTTTTATTGGTTTCTTAGCCTTCGATGTTTTCTGGGTAATTGTTGAACTGACTCTCCTGCCTTTCACTGAAGATTGAACCCAGGTGTGCTCTACCACTGGTACTTTCCTCCTCCTCCTTGCTCTCCCTCCCCCTCCCCTCCCCTTCCCCCACCTCCTCCTCCTCCTCCTTTTTTCCCCAATGCTAGGGATTGAACCCAGGGCCTCAGGCATGATGGGCAAGTACTGAGCTACATCCTCATCCCTCCCAGCCCTTTTAGAAAGGCTCTTGCCAAATTGCCTAGGATAGCCTTGAACTCATGATCCTCCTGCCTCAGCTTCCAGAGTCGCTGAGATTACAGGTGTACACCACCTTGCCCAGCTCTCCCTACGTTTTGAAGAGAGATAATGCCAGCAAGAAGGAAGGAATATGGCTTCCGACCCTGTCTTGTTACTTAACCTGGGAACACAGCTGCCGGGCCGTGTGAACACACTTTGCCTCGTGGGCCTGGCTGCACAGCTGGGTCATGTGCTCTGACTGCCTTCACTGGGAATGTGGGTGTCAGAGGAGCACAAGTGGGGCTTCCCAGGGCCTGACCAGATTCAGTGCTACGGGTGATGGTCAGCTCCCTCTGCCCTTTTCCCTGCCTGAATTATAATGTCAAGTGAATGTGGACTTAGTTCCAGGGACTTGGAGGTCACAGAAGGCAAATTTTATCTAAGGCCACCAGGTCCAGATAAAGAGAGGGTCAGAATGCACATATCAGATGTGCTGCAGTGGCTGTCACAGTACAGCCAGAATCTGCCCTCTGATGTGGGTGGGTCTCACTCCTTCCAGTTGGCACCTTTGCCCCAGTGGACTCACTTGTTCCCAGAGAAATGTGGCTGGTGTGGTACGGGAAGAAATATATACGGTGCTCCGTCTTTGATCCCAGTTCCCAACCCAATACTTCTGAAGCCCTTGGGATTTCTGGAGTGACAAGTGGCCCTTGTATGACCGTGTGAGAACTGGGAACTGTGGCTTCAGGATGGGAGCTGCTGACCAGGAAGACTAAGGTCTGATGAAAGGGTTGGAACTCTCAGTTCAAGCCCCTGACCTCGGGGGAGGGAAGAGGGACTGGAAATAGATTTAATCACCATCGGTGAATGGCTTGATCCATCATGCCTTTGCAGCGAAGCCTCCATACAAACCCTAAAGAGGGAACTCCGAGAACTTCATGGTTGGAACACTTGGAGGGCATCGACACTCCTGCCCCACCTCACTTACCTTGCCCTCTGCATCTCTTCCTGGTGGCTGCTCCCCAGCTGGGTCCTTTATAAACCGAAGTCATAGTAAAGTGATTTCGTGTGTTTTGTGAGCTGTTCTAGCAAAACTGAACTTGAAATGAAAGGTGGGAGGCTAGTGGGTGTGGGAACCCCCGACTGTAGCCAAGCTGGGTACCCAGTACTTCCTTGGGTCTTGTGGGACTGAACTCTTGAACTCGTGGCATCTTACTCCAGGCACGGTCAGAACTGGATTGAACTATAGGATGTCTACCTGGGCTCCAGAACTGGTTATTGGTAAGTGAAAAAAAAAATTAAAAAATAAAAAAACCCTACACATTTGATTTCAGAAAACTTGTGAGTAAAATCAGGTCAGACTGTCATGTTCTGATCTCTCTACTTTGAATCTGTTTAATCCCATGTGAAAAAGAACAACGTAACCAGTTGCTGCCTTCTTTCCCTTCCATGTTCAGATAATAGCACACGGATTTTTCCTGGAAGGAGCAGCTTCAGCAGATTCACCCTGTGATGGGAGGCAGTTGGAGGACTGGGTCTGCTGGGCTGGCCAGGACTGAAGACCCATCTCCTCACAGCCAGTCCTGGAGAGAGGGGGACAGGGGTGGTGGGGGAGTCCCTCCAATTTGCAGACCAAGAGAAAAGATGTGAAGCTATTTTAAATGGAGAATCTCTCCCCAAGTTGGGCATAGTTGTGCACACCTGTTAAGCCATCAACTCAGGAGACTGAGGCAGGAGGACTGCAAGTTCTGACCACCCTTAGCATTTGGGTGGGGAGGGGGGCTAAGCAATTTAGTGAGACTCTGTCTCAAAATAAAAAATGAAAAGGGTGGGGGATGTAGCTCAGTGGTAAAGCACCCCGGGTTCAATCCCCAGTACCAGGAAAGAAAAAAAAAAAAAAGAGAAAGTGAGAATATATCCTGAGGCTTCTTCAACAATACACTGAGTCACAGAACCACGTTATTTCACCATTACTCACCAAACGTTCAAATGTGCCCACTGACATTTCTTTTCTGTCTAATGGATATTGATTTGAACACTGCTTTGCTCCTAAGGCTCTCTTAGCACATCAAAGTGGTGTTTTTAAAATCCAACATACTTGCTAAGAATTGTGGATAAACTACAAGGACGTTGATCAGGCTCAAATATCCCCAACCTCTTCCTCCTTCTGTCATCATTTTACAAATGGTCGCATTAACTAGTGATTTGGTAACGAGGCTCTCAAAACCGAGTAGGTCTGAGAACCACCCAAAGGGCTGTTTAAGCAGATCCGCAGGCCACACCCTGGTTTCCCATTAAGTGTAGAGTGATCTGCATTTCTAGCCTTCTAGCAAGGTTCCCAGGTTCCCAGAAGCAGTAGTTCTGTTACTTTGGGGCCACACTTTGAGAATTAAAGAGGAAACCCATGGGGTTCAAGATCCCCTATGCAGGGCACCCCTCCTTTTGGCAGACCTACCCATGGAACCACAGATCACAAGAACAATCTATTCCCCTGACTCATCTATCTTTCCCATGCTGGCTGTTAGCAGGGTCTGCTGCTATGGAGACTCTCTTTCCTTGCCATGTGGCACCACCCATCTTTAAGTGGCAAGGGGCAGTTGAGTCCTTCCTGTACTTTGAACTCTGACCTCAGTTTCTAGCTTCTGCTGGGTAAAACTCTGCCTTAAAGAACTCAGGCGCCTACACTATCTCCCTATCTTAAGGTCAACTGGTTGGCATCCAGTTACATCTGCAAATCCCTGCAGGGCTGGACCTAGTTGGCACTGGACTGAATGATCAGGTGGAGGTTTATGCACAAGGCCTGGAAATCTGGGAAATTTATTAGAATTCTGCCCACTAGAGAGAATTTTGGTGGGGGAGGGGGTACGGGGGATTGGACTCAAGCAGCGCTTTACCACTGAGCTACATCTCCAGCACTTTTTATTTTTTATTTTGAGACAGGGCCTCACTAAGTTGCTGAGGCTGGCTTCGAATTTGTGATCCTCTTGCCTCAGTCTCCTGAGCCACTGGGATTACAGGTGTACCCATCACACCCAGCTACAATAATTTATTATACCAAATAAATAGCTATTCATTGGTAGCACAGGATTACACTGGGAGTGAATGAGCCCTATGCAGTGAGGGTATGGGCTCCCCCATTCCCCCACGAGAACCTGACCTGCCTCTATGAAAGATGCCTCATAGAGAACCTTTTTCTCCCAAATAATCTTCCTATTTAAACTCAGCTCCTATGTACAGCCCTGGCTCTAGTGAAATACAATTAATTATCCTTTCTCCTGCCCTCAGCTGAAATTTCCAGACTCAGGATGCAGTTCAAATCTGTGATTAATGTTCCTGATGGGAGGAGAGTTCGCTGTGCCTATCTTTCAGCTGTCCTTGCAACTTCAGCAGCCACAGCCAAGGCAGCTGGGAATGCATGCCCTTCTGAGGGGAGGAGTAACTCCTGGGAGGCTCCAAAGTGAGTGAAGGCTCTAGCAAGCTGTTCCACGGTAAACGTGGGGCTTTGAAGTCACTGAGCCAAAGGATGGGGTTGTACTGAGGCTGGAGCCATTGAAAACACCAGAGCCCTCAGGGACTCTCAGCTGTAACCAGTCTGCTCTTAGAAGGCCTGCCCTGGTGTCAACTATGTAAACCAGGCTTTTTTGCTCTTTTCTTTCTTACCTTCTTTCTTCCTTCCTTCCTTTTTTTTTTTTTTCTTGGTGCTGGGGATTGAACTCAGGGACACTCTACCACTGAGCTATATCCCCGGACCTTTTTATTTTGTATTTTGAGATAGCACCCGGCTAAGTTGCTGAGGCTGGCCTTGAGCTTGTGATCCTCCTGCTTCAGCCTTTGGAGGTGCTGGGGTTACAGGTATGTACCACCACCTATTATCTAATTTTAAATCAGGTTTTCCCTTTCTTTTTCTTTTTTATTCTTTCCTCTTCTTCCCTGACCCCACTCTCGAGAGTTCCTTATTTATTTTGGATATCAACTCCTTGTCAGATGTATAGTTTGCAGATATTTTCTTCCATTCTGTAGATTGTTTCTTCTTTTTTTTGGTATCAGGGATTGAATGCAGTGGCACTTAGCCACTGAGTCATATTCTAAGATGTTATTTATGTTTTTTTTTTTTTTAATTTTGAGATAGGGTCTTGCTAAGGTGCTTAGGTTCTCTCTAAATTGCCGAGGCTGACTTTGAACTTTCCATCCTCCTGCCTCAGCCTCCTGAGCTGCTGGGATTACAGGCATGTACCACTTCCCTTGGCTCTTATTTCTTTTGCTGTTTTCTTTTTCTTTTAATGTTATAAAAAACTTTCATGTTTGTCTTTTTTTTTTTTTTTTTTTTCTTTTGATTCAGGCAGAGGCAAGCATTCACCCCATTTCACAGTGAAGCTGGTCTCAGCTGGGGGAGTGACTTGCCCTGGTTGCTTAGCCAGAGAAGGACAGCACAGAGTCCTTGACCTAGGCCTTCCTCCTAATAATCCTGTTCTTTCCTTTAGCCCTGTCCTAAGGTCACCACATCACAGTCCTCAGGGGTTAACTTAGCTGGGAACCCAGGGCCTTCAGCCTTCACGAGTTGAGTTTTGATTCTCTATTTACAGCTGAGAAAGCCTGGCTGGCTTTCCCCCAGGAATCAGAATCAGTGTCTCTGGGGCTAAGTGATTGCTTTCCACTGCATTACTTCCAAGAACAGGATGCTGTCTTCTGAGGACCATCAGTGATATCAAATTAACCATATAATCATGTTGTGTTAGCTTTTCATCACCGAGACCAAAACACCCAACATGAACAACTTAGAGGAGGGAAAGTTTATTTTGGCTCACAGTTCAGAGTTTAGTCCATGGTTAACCTAGTTCATTCCTCTGGGCCCAAGGTGAATTAGAACACCGTTGGGGAAGGGTGTGACGGAGGAAAGCTGTCAGGACAAGGCAACCAAGAAGCAGAGAGAGAAGAGGAGATAAGGGGCCACAGGGAAGAGGCACCCTTCCAGAGTACACCCCAATGGCCCACCTCCTCCAGCTACATCCCAACTGTAGGTAACTGCCTGCAGTTACCACCCATTCAGTCCATTCAAACTAGTAGGACGGACTGATCAGGTGATAGCTCTCAAAATCCAATAATTTCACCTCTGAATATACCTGCACTAACAGGAGATTTTGGGGGACACCTTATATCCACCATAGCACACTCCCAGAGGAAAATGGTGATTGTTATAGTGTTTCATTTTACCTGTAATTAGGACACTTTGAAAGCCAAACTAACAAAGGACAAGAGCCAGGACAATGGGTGAAAGGGGAGGGGATGTGCACAAATCCAACAGAGGCCCTGTTGTGCTCCCGGGGCTTCTGCTCTCTTCCTTCCTCTACCTGTTTCCCCATAAGATGCAGAGTATTTGTCATTGGTCAATGTAAGAAGCAAATGACTCTTAAAAACTGTAAAAAAAAAAAAAAAAAAAAATCAAATTCTATGTTTCTATTTTAATTAAGGCTTGCTTTTATATCTGCTTGGAATTATTTTCATTTTTGATCAATATTCATTTTATTCAAATTCAGAATTTGATTTTTTTTTTTTTTTTTTCAGTGCTTGAGATCAGACCCAGGGCCTTGTGCATGCTAGACAAACTCTCTACTCCTGAGATATATCTTCAGCTTCCGATTTCTTTTTTCTTTTTCTTTCTTTCTTTTTTTTTAAGTCCATAGGTTTAAGTTAAAATTCTGTGATTGTATTTATAAATTTTTTATAAAAGAAAAATTTTCATAGTCACTGTTAAGGGAAACATTGATGACTGAAATTTAGTTATCAGAAATTTAGTTATTTGAACTACTTAAAGATTTTAAGCTGCATTTGTGAAATTAATATTTTAGACTTTTTAAGTACTTCAGTTTGCTCAAACTGTAGTTAACCAACTAAATATTATAACTTTTAACTTCTCTTGTTACCATACTGCTCATAATCTTAACAAAATTATATTGAATGTTCTAGTTTAAATCACAAATCAATATCAATTACTCAATTATACATTTTAAATTGGAATCACAATTTAAATGTAGCATACTCAAATATGATATATTCTCTTAAAACTTCAAGTTCTTGAAATGCAAAATACAGGACTGGGCATGTAGCTCAGTGGTAAAGCATTTGCCAAACATGTTCAAGGTTCTGGGTTCAATCTCCAGTGCCACAAAAAAGCCAAACACACATATGTGATCACAAATACACATACACACACAAAAGCCAAATACACATATATGATCTAAATTTAACCCTAAAATATCAACAGTGAGTTTACGTCACATGTCTCTGCTTAGATAGACACTTCTCTAATGTCAAAAGAAACCCAATAAAGAAAAAAATGTCATTACCAACAAGTGGGAGATCTTGTCCCAAGGAAAAGAGGTTACCCAGAAAAGAGGTTACCGCAATGGGCGGAGCACAGCTCTGGGGAGGATGCTGGAAGACACCATCTGCACTGTGCGAGCATCCAGGGGTCTGAGAACCCAGAAGATTATCAGAACCTTCTGATAAAAAGGTTAGTGTTGGAGCCACTGTCACCCACTGAGAAAGCCTCAGCCACTCAGGCTTCCAGACCTACTGGCCTTTATTCGGGCCAGGATGCGGAGAGGGGGGTCCCCACCTGGCGGGTGCCTGCTGCTGTCGTCACTGCATCCTGACCATGCCCTAGTTCAGGCACCATCAACTGAGTGTGGAAAAGTGGACAGCAACCCTCTCTGCCACCTTTGCCCCAAAGCTATTTGTTAGGGCAGATGGAAGAGAGCCAAATTGCCCCTCTCCTCAGAATAACTAAGGAGCTTTGTTAATTCTGGTATGCGAATAAGTCATTGCCAAAATCCAGCTAATGAGGTAGGTCAGTCTAGCAGAGTTCTCCTCCTGCTTAATCCGGAATTAGTAAAGGACCCTTCAATGTGACTACTGACCAGACAATGAATTGAGAAGGGAAGTGAGAGAGTCAGGCCCAAACCAGGCCAAAGATGGGAAGGAGATGAGGGATGGTAAGGCCCCTGTGCATCTTTGTGATCTTTTTAACTTTACATCATATGCCTTACTCTCTGTTCCAGAGAAAGGAAAACATCCTCTCTCCCCCAAACAGTAGGTCTAATACAGGCGAACAAAAGGTATAGAAAAAATCCCAGCGATTGGGGAGCTGAGGCAGGAGGACGGTTTAAGTTCAAGGGCAGAGACTTGTTGAAAGAGAAAGGAAGGAAGGAAGGCAGGGAGGGAGGACGGAGGGGCGGGGGGAGAGAGAGACAGAAGGAAGGGAGGTAGGGAAGGAGGAAGAAAGAGCAAAGGAAAAAGAAAAAAAAATTAAAAGGGCTGGGATGTAGCCCAGTGGTAGCGCGCCCCCAGGTGCAATTCCCAGCACCCCCCCGGCCAAAAAAGAAAGAAAGAAAGGGAAAAAAAGGTAATTAAAACAGAGGCCGCGGCACACTCTGTGGGTCCCAGGGCTTGCGAGTGGCGCTCCGCGCTCCCCGCCCCGCGCAGGTCGCGCCGCTCCCAGCACCAGCCCGTCGTCCGGTCTCACAGTCATCTCAAGGGCCCGGCACTTACCGCAATGGGCGGAGCACAGCTCCGGGGAGAATGCTGGAAGACACCGTCTGCACTGTGCGAGCATTGAGGGGTCCCGAGATGGACGGTGGAGAAGGGTCGGGTGGACAAAGCCAGAGATGGGAAGGAGTGACTTGCAGATAAGGTGAGGAGAACAAACCTTGTTTTAAAGGCACCAGAAATGGAATGCTTAAAGAGGACTAGGGAGAATTTCTGAAAGTGAGATCTGTAGAAATACATAAGGATTCTGGGAAACAGGATCAGCATTGGACAAACCATAGCTGGGCAAGGCTTGGGGTGCTATCCTCCTGACCACAGCTGCAGGGTCCCCCTCTGTCTCTGTAGACACCTCACCCAAATCCTGTGCAGCTCTGCAGGCAGGAGTTCAGGCATCAGACTGAGGGAATTATTTTGAGGTGGGGAGGCCTCCCCAGTTCATCCCAAGTCTTGCCTCCAGGGAAAGCAGCTTATTATGTGAAACCAGTATTGGCTCAGAAAGCCTCACTAACTTCACCTAATGGTCTTTGCCATTAGGGTTGAATCTTGCATTTTGAGTGTGTATCCATTAGAAATACTTTCAGCACCATGTAAATAAAATTCTGACTTACAGAGGCTTAAACAAATTGGGATGTGTTTTGTCACAGAACAAGAAAGTCTGGAGGTAGCAACAGTTAATACGGCTTGAGACTCAATAATGTCAAGGCTTTCATCTCTGTAATTCACTTGACCTTTTCCTCAAGGTTACAACCTGGTTGCTAAGTGACAGACACCACATCTGTATTTGGAATATGCATAGCAGCAGTATGTCTCTTTTGTCTGGAAAGACAAGTACTCTCAGAACCCCTCTCCCCCAGATTTCTGCTTATGTCTTATTGATTAGCTGCAAAGGCTAAGAAAGAAAATATTTGTTTCTAAAAAGTAAAATACAGAAAAGTGTGGGAATGAGAAATTGGACTGGAGTTTTCACAAGCCTGTCCAAGTCTACCTCTTTATATAGAACACCCCACCTAAGCGTTTACAAGACCAGCCCCAAATCTGAGCAAGTTATTCCATTTAACTGACTGAGTCCTGTATATATGGATGCTGTGTAGTCTTAAGGCTAGATTTAGATCCTGCGATCCAACCAACTGCACCTAAAAGACAAGCAGTCTGTCCCAACACATCAAATAAAGAATAACAACTTTTCATTGACCGTGTTCAAATGGGTCCGTAGTCAGACACATTGGAGGTTTTCTCACTCCTTGCAAGCCTCCATATTTTGGACCTTAGTCAATTTAGATTGCAGGCTTAACTTTGTTCTATTTCCCTTTACACTATAGCTTTAATCTCTGGGTCTGTCAGTAGATGACAATATAACTACATACCACCTAATGTCAAGGGTTCCTAAACTTCCATCCTCAAACAGGTGAAGCTCCTCTGCCTACCACCCTACTTCTCCACTTAGCTGATTTAACATTTAAAAAAGAAACTTCGCTGGAGACACTTTTTCAGACAGTTAATTCCATTATCAGTTAGGTATTCTTTGTTTTAAAGTAACAGAAACCCCAATTCACCGTGTCTTAACAAAAAAGCCTCTTCTTGTCTAAGAAGCCCAGAGGTCAGCAGGCTCAGCAATGTGCTGTTCCACCAACCATGATGATCTGGGAAGTCACGGTCTAAGATCACTGCTGTCTCCTGGCATCAGTCCACTCATTCAAGGTTGAAGCCTCCTACAAAGAAGGAGTGCCAGCCACACATTCCCTTTATACCAGGAAAGAAACAGCTTCCCCCACAAGATCCCAGCTATTTCTACTTTCATCTCAACAAAAAGAATAATGACACGTATGTGTTGGGGCAGCTGAAAAGCAAGGATTTGGGGTGGCAGTCTGCAAGCGCAGAGATGCCCACTGTGTGAGAAGCGGCTCTCATGGATTTTCAGGGCCTGATCAAAATGTGGTCTATTTAAGGTACTTCTTACTTAGCCCAGTCCACAAAACTTACTCAAAGCAAAAGCTTGTCCAAAACATTTGCTTTGAGTAAAGTTTTAAAACATCTTAGTAAATGAACTTACTCGTCTTATAGGTCAATTTAATGTCATGGCTTTATCACCTGATTTAAGGATGAGTAGGGTTTACTTTTGGCTTAGCTTAATAGCATGGGTCACCGGGCCCAACAGTACAGGAGGCTGAAACAGGAGGATCAAGAGTTCAAAGCCAGCCTCAGCAATGGCGAGGTGCTAAGCAACTCAGTGAGACTCTGTCTCCAAATAAAGTACAAAATAGGGCTGGGGATGTGGCTCAGTGGTCAATCCCTGATACCTCCACCCCCCTGCCCAACAAAAAACACAATGGGTCTATTTGCCTTGCAAGATCAGGAAAACCACAGGACACAGTGCATATGCTATAATCCCAGTGACTTCAGAGGCTGAAGTAGAAGGATCACAAGTTTGAGGCCAGCCTGAACAAGTGAGACTGTCTCAAAATAAAAAATAAGCTGGGTGTGGTGGTGCACACCTGTAATCCTAGTGGTTCAGGAAGCCAAGACAAGAGGATCTCAAGTTCAAAGTCAACCTAAGCAACGCAGCAAAGCCTTATGCAATTTAGTGAGATCCTATCTCAAAATAAAAAGGGCTGGAGACGTAGCTTGGTGGTAAAGCACCGCTGGGTTCAATCTCGATACCCCCCCCCCAAAAAAAAAAAAAGGTAATAGAAAGACCATGCAAGTCCCCACATTTTGAGTTGAAGTTTTGGTGTGGAAATGGCTTCGGTAAAGCATTTGTGCTTTGGAATTTGTTAATTTTTTGTTTTAGGCAGTGCAAGTCATAAAAGGGGAAAAAGTTATCTTTCCTCTAAGACTCAAATGTTTTTCAGGCCAAATATATCATATCTTCATCTGTTTACTAGCATCATTGTTTACATATTTTATTTAAAAAAAAAAGAAACCTCAGTGCCTACCAGTAAGCATTTAATAAACCTCTTTGCTGCTTAACTGGTGTAAAAAATATAATTTCCCTTGCTCTGTGTAGATAACTAGAGGAAACAACTGGGAAAAGCAAGATCTATCCTATCTCCCCTTGCCCGATTTTTAAATTCATTAATTTCAAAAAGTTCAACAGCATACCACAGCCTTTTCTTCCCCTTTGCACCCTGGGAAGATGATGTGTTTCAGCACAAACGTGTATGGGCCACTGAAGAGCGCAGCAAATTTGGTGGCATCACCCAATTATAGAAGTTATTTTAGTCTTTGGAAACAACTTCTGGGTTTGCCCCAAAAGTTGTCATTAGCAGGAGGGGACTTGCTATGCACAATGAAAGGCTGTGTGGGCGACTGGTGGGAAGCCTGAAAAGACATGTAAGGAGGAAAATTTATTTTTGTCCAAAAAAATATGCTTTGTCCAAATGCTGGAGGAAAAAGTATCACCTTATTCCTGCAGAGTCATTGTTATAAAAATAATAGGTGGTGAGATGTAGCAAAATGTAGAAATTATATGCCACCCTTCTGGCTGAGGTAAATGTACTCATGAATTTTATAAAGCAATTGTCCATACAAGGTCTATAGGGAACCTGATATTGATAAGTAAAGTGGAAATTACTCATTTCCTCAGGTAAAGTCAGTCTGTGATCCCAGCTATCCAGAAGGCTAAGGCAAGAAAATCTAGAGTTCAAGGTCAACTTGGGCAACATAGTGAGTCCATCTCAAAAGAAATTTTTTTAATAAAAATGATTAAAAATTTAAAAAATAATTGCTGGGTGTAGTGGTGTACAGTCTCAGTTACTAGAGCGGCTGAGGCAGGAAGATCCCTTGAGCCCACAAATTCGAGACCAGTCTGGGCAGCCCAACTCCGAAATAAAAGGAAAATAAAGTATATCCTCACTTCTTTTGAGTGTGATACTAGGGATCGAACCCAGGGGCACTTTACCACTGAGCCACATCACTGGTCCTCTTTATTTTTTATTTTGTGACAGGATCTTGCTAAGTTGCTTAGGGTCTTGCTAAGGCTGGCCTCTAACTTATCAGCCTCCCAGGTCATAGGATTATAGGCACATGCCCCTGAGCTTGGCTCCTCAGGTATTTTCTCAAGGACAAGGATGGGGTTCTTTGGTTACAAGTCACCTCAAGCAACACACCATCTTGCTATGCCCTGCCATTCAGTGTTTTAAACTCTCAGGTGAGACCATGTGGGAAGATGCCTAAGAATTACCTCGGGCCAAGGAGCAGGAGTCGTAGTGCACTGCTTGTCCACTGCACTGTTTTTCCATCTAGTTCTGACCCTGGACCCACCTCCACAACCCTGAGTCTTCAACCTGAGCTCAGAAATTTGAGACTTTCCTACTGGGTTGTCTCCTCAACCAGCAGTGCTGAAATCCATTAAGTAGCTAGGCTATGACAACTGTGCTTAATGCTAAGGCTACAGAGGAAACAGAAATGTGAAGAACTTGAGAGGAATGTGATCTTTGTAGTTAGGACACTCACCTTGGCAGATGCATTAACAGTTCAACAAAGAAGTGGGCCGTGTGTCAGAGAATGAGAATCAATGTGAAAGATGCTGACTCACTGGGCCAGGGATGTGACATGATGGAAAAGTGGGAAAATCTTCCTTCTCCATCCTCGTCCGTCTCCTTTATATGCCTAAGGACTAAAGGGTGCTTTTACCAAATATGTCTTCACCAAAAAGAGGCTTTTCCTTTTTTCTGTCAACTTCAACTTATATTTCAGAAATCCTAATTTTTTCCTCAGCTTTGGAGGGTTAACACCTGTCTTACAGAAGGGGCCAGGAAAGAGTGCATTTACGAGAGTCGCAGCACAGGGAAGCTTCCACCACCTCATGCAGGTAGGTGGGAGCACTGATGCCGAGACCTGAGGGCACCTTGCGACAGGATACGTATGGGAGAGGGGACTTAGTTACGCACCTCGACTGGAAAAGAGAAGTTAAGTGTCAGAACTTCTCTGGAGCTTCTAAAGTAAGGCAGAATTTCATTTTTTAAAAATTCAGTTCTTGCTGGGGGTGGTGGTGCACTCCTAGAATCCCAACAACTCGGGAAGCTGGGGCAGGAAGATCAACTTGGCGAGACCCATGTGCAGGAGATGTGTTCCCAGCCCCGACAGAGGGCTGCCTCTTACCAGGTGCAGTACAAAATTCCATATACTGTGCTTTTTCCTATACAGACGTACTTACAATAAAGGTTAATTTATAAATTAGGTATACTAAGAGATAAACAACAGTAACTAATATAGTAGTCCCTTTTATCCAGTGTTACCTTCTGCAGTTACCTGCAGCCAACTGTGGTCCAAAATTGTGGAAAATTTCAGAAATAAGCAATTCATAAGTTTTGAATTGTGCAGTGTTCTGAATAGTGTTATGAAATCTCACACCACCACCCTGCTCTGTCCCACTTGGCTGTCAATCATTCATTTGTCCTGTGTATCCACATTTTATACACTACCTGCCAGTTCATTATTTAGCAGCCATTTTTGTTACCAGAAAGACTGCCAAGTATCACAGTTCTAGTATTCAAGTAATCCTTATTTTACTGAATAATGGCTCCAAAGCATAGTAGTAGTGATGGTGGCAACAGAGATATGCCAAAGAGAAGCTATAAAATGCTTCCACCAAATATAAAGGTGAAAGTTCTTGAGTGGTCAGAGATGACGATGGAGAAGTAAACAAAAAATCAGATCAGACAGGGCTTTGTAGTACACATGGAGGAAAACCACAGCAGCCCTGGGCTTGAGAACATCAGACTCATTGGAAGGTGGAGGTGTACCTCAAGCTGAAATCAAGAAGTTGCAAAGAAAATGTTTGCTGAATTAAATGGAGGAAACCCCAGCTCACCTTCCAGAATAACAGCTGGGGAATATAGCTTTTTTCAGACTATTTGTGTCAAGCTAAAACTTGAAGATCTATTTGTAAGGAAAGGAGTGAATGTATATGAGGGTGGGCACCTGGTAAACATTCAGAGCCAGGGAGGCCTATCTGGTTTACCTTGTCTACCTGTACATCTCAGATGCTCAGATCACTGTTCGTTACAAAGTAGATGCTGAATAATTATTTGCTGAAAATAATTTTAAAACCCTTATTTCCTCAAAGATATAAAGTATGGGGGGAAAAAAGACCAAGACACCATGTTTAAAAAAAAAAAAAAATGGAAGAAAGAATATATTAGAAATAACATTTCAACAAGAATTTAAGACAAAGAAACTAAGAAATGAAAAAAAGAAAGGCAAAGATGAAGATATAAAAAGATCAATTCCAAAAATCCACTACATGACTAAAGGAGTTCTAGAAAGAAAACATAAGACTGTGTAATGATGCTAAAATCATCATAATACACAAGATTCATTTCACAACCTCAAAGTAACAAGACTCTAGATTAAAAGAGCCAACCACATATCAACATTTCTGAACCCTGGGAACAAAGAAAAGATCTTAAATGTTTCCAGAGAGGAAAAGACATGTCACATTTAAAGTAAAAATTGATAGCACTAGACTTCTTTTATACAGATATAAAAGAAGCATTCTACCACTGAACTACAACCCCAGCCCCAATACTAGACTTTTTCAACATCACCTGCTGGAACTAAAATAAAATGGAATAATAGCTCAGAATTCTGATGGAATACAGCTTAAAACCCAGCCACACATACCAAGAGTAAAAATCAAGAATGGGGGTAGAATAAAAACATTTCCAGATATGAAAAAACTAAAATCATCTTAATGAAGGTCCTGGAAGGGATTATTCTGTTTAAGAAGAAAATGGGCCAAGACTAGGGACAAAAAGAGACTCTAAAAACAAAAGATCCAGAAACATAGCAAAGGGAAGTCTCAAGTTGGAAAAAGGCAACAAGGGAGTGACCAAACTGGATTAGGCAAAATGCTGGGTCTTTGGGAAAAATACAAAACTGATAAGACAAATTACTAAACCTGACCTTTTAGGAAAAGAACACTGAATGGTACATAAAAAAAACAACAGAAAGTGCTGGGCACAAGGATGCCCACGTGTAATCTCAGTGACTTGAGAGGCTGAAGCAGGAAGATCGAAGTTCAAGGTCAATCTGGACAACTTAGAGAGATCCTGTCTCAAAATTTTAAAAGGGCTGGAAATGTATGTAGCTCAATGGTAGAGTACTTGTCTAGCATGTAAGAAGACTCCCCAGTACTGCCAAAAAGAAAAGAAAAAAATAAAACATGGTAAAAGAATTAGAAAAAACTTTCAGGTATATAAACTAAATGATTGTTAAAAACTGGACAATTATCTTTAGCAAAACCAGAAATTATATAAGAAAATATTACCTAGATTATAAATGGATAATGTTTATATAACAGTGAATCAGCAGCAACCATGGCTTTAACAACAACAACAAAAAAAATTTGATGTAAATATACTAGTAGAAAGGGGAAAGAAGAAATGGGCTATGAGTTGGGTTAAGAGTTAAATCCTCCTTTTCAATAATAGAAAATGATGAGAAAAAAATGCCTAAAGATAATACATTAATAAACGGCATTATAAGCAAATGAGTTACAAATAGGAAAACACTGCCACAAAAAAAAGTTAAATTAATTGAATGTGTTTTCTTTTGGTAAAGAGGAATGGTGGGGGCAGGGATCTATTCTAATTTACCCAAGTACTCAGTTGATTTTATAATATGCAGATATATTTTTAAACAGATCAAAATTAATTAAAAATAGGAATAACAATAACCCTGAACTTACCTTTCAACTCATATTTTGGTAGTAATTATGCAAAACTCAGTTTGCAACAACTTAAAGCAGTTGGATCTTCATAAAATTCCCATGTACATGATCACATAGGATGGTTCACTGAGTTGCTATCAATTACTTCTAAAATGATTCAACAGTCACATGATTGTTTCTTAGTCTCAATTCTGATCCTTAGTATTGCAAATTATTGCAAAGTGTCTTTGCGAGTGTCATTTTTTTCTTTTTTGCCAAATTTTGAGACTTTGATTCCATTTACTCCATTTTTCTTAGAATTATCAGTAAAATTCCCTTAGCAACTACATTCTCATCAGTGCATTTCCTAACCCTTATGAAAGTTCTGGTTTTAGCAAACCCATATGGGTTTGTTACACACCTATCAATGGGTAAGCAGTAACTTTTCAGAAACTTTGAAAACTTCATGTGTCCACTGCTTAGAATTAATGTGTGGGAGAAAAACAACAGGAAAAGAGGATAACAGAAATGTAATAAGAAGTATTTTTAATACTATGTAAGAATACAGAGGAAGGGGAAAAAAAGGTGGTTGCTAAACAAAAACCCAGCTGTTACCAAATCCGGAAGTTGCTGGTACCCTAAAACCCTATTTAAAAATATCAGCAGATCATGTATCTTTTAAAGAGACACTAACATAACACCAATATCTTTCTCTGTTATTATACAGTATGAACCCACGGCATTCTACATATAAAATAGTTCTCTAGCTGGGAGCAGTGGCACAAACCTGTAATCTCAGTGACTCTAAGGTTGAAGTAGCTTTCAAGTTTGAGGTCAGCCTTCGCAACTGTTTCAAAATAAAAAGTCCAATCCCTGTACCGCCAAAATATTTCTATAATCCTTCCCTTTTTTGCACTTAGAAAAAAGAAGTTTTAGATTACTTTACAAAACTATTTTGTAAATGTCTAATGATAACCAAAACAAAGGGAACCTAACCAGCATTTCACAGCAGAGGGTCTATGTGTTACTCTTCATTTAGCAAATTTGAGTACTAAGAGGAATATAATAAGAAGGAAATTGATAATTTCCTCATAGTGTTTACATAAAATGCCAATATTATTAAGTTTATTGTTCTTCAAAAGACCTTAAAAATATCCTACTTTGAAAAATAAATGTGTAGCTCCATCATTGAGATACATCTAGACTTTAAGACTATGGTCCAGGGCTCAATCACTTTCATACCTTAGTACCTTAAGGGGTCAATCAATAAAAAATTTAAAAAGAAAATCAACCCAGAAATAAACTGGCTAGTAAAAGTTCCAGAAAAAGAAACACAATGAAGGAAGGGGAAGACATTATCAAGGAAATATAATGAGAGAATTTTCCAGAACCAAAAAATATGAATTTCTACACTCAAAAGAGTTCATCCCAAACACCCCACATGATGAACGAGAAGAAATCCAGGCCAATATAATCATGAAACTTCAGAACAGATTTCAAAAATCAGCATACTACAGTGATGCAGCCACATCAATGTTCATAACTGCTCAATTCACAATAGCCAGATTGTGGAACCAACCTAGATGCCCCTCAATTGATGAATGGATAAAGAAATGGTGGTACATATATACAATGGAATATTACTCAGCCATAAAGAATAATAAAATTATGGCATTTGCAGACAAATGGATGAAATTGGAGAACATCATGCTAAGTAAGATAAGCCAATCCCAAAAAACCAAATGACGAATGATCTCGCTTAATAAGTGGATGATGATACATAATGAGGGGGTGGGAGGGGTGCAAGAATGGAGGAAGGAGGGACTGTATAGAGGGAAAAGAGGGGTGGGAGGGGTTGGGGGGAGGAAAAAATAACAATCAAACACCATTATCCTATGTAAATGTATGATTACACAAATGGTATGCCTCTGCTTCATGTACAAACATAGAAACAAGTTTTACCCCATTTGTTTACAAAAAAAAAAAAAAACCTTCCAGAGAAGGAAAAAACAGTTCCAAATAAGGATAAGGGCAAAAAGAAAAACAATGATCTAATATTGCCTTCAAATTTCTGAGGGAAAATGGTTTTTAATCAATTTCACATTTAAATAATCAAGAATGACGACAGAATCAAGATATTTTCAGACACGCAAGACTTCAAAAAATATATTTCCAATATATCCTGGAGTAACTTCTCAGGAAACAAATGGAGAAAGGAAACCAAAAAAATGAAGACAAAGGCTCCAACACCACAGATTTAGCATGGGAAAGAGAATTCTGACAATTCACTGACTTCTTGGAAAACGGAAGTTTTGCCAAGACTCTCCTCCTACTTTGTATTCATGCTTTCAAGTTAGAGATAAAGCAACATCAAAAAACAAACCTGTAACCTGTCTCTGGGTTATGAAGTTTGGGATGTCATTCTTAGTTAAGTCATTTGTGTACCTTGCTTCTTATTACTGTTATAAGCCTGTTTTTCCTAGAATGGAGACAGCATGTAATTTATTCCACCTTTCCCTCTGAGGAGACTTCTGAGTCCTTAATTTTTCTGCTCCCATATGAACTAAGGGTCCTTTGCACGACTATTAGACTAAGACTTCCTTTCATCATCTTGGGAATTGCTTTTCCTCTCCCCTGCACAGGGTTTACTGCTTCTTGTGTCAATGCCATCTTCTTCCGGATTTACTCCTTGAATTGTAGTGGGTTGAAGACTCAATGGAAATTAAGGAGGTGGAGATTGAGTAGAGACTATTCTGAGACATCTGCTTAGGAAGAGGCAGAAGGCTTACAGGGATGTATTTAGAAACATGGAGGCAGAGACCAGAAGAAATTCAGCTAAAAAAGTTGTTACCACAGGGGAAGTACAGAATGGAGGACTTTTCATTTATTATTACAAGGCTTAAACCTAGCAACTCACTAGGTACAAGATAACTGGAATAATGGAGAAAAGGAACAATTCTCTAGGTAGAGGGAAGATAAGCAAAAATAACTGTAAATGATTCTGCCTGCTGAAAATCAAGGTGAAGGTGTGTTGGATAAGAATAAACACAAGAGTAGTGAGAACTCCAAAAGTATAGAATTGGCTATGGAGAACGACTGAAATATTTTTATAGATGGGAGTGTTAACAGCTGAGACACTGTTGTCAGATTAGAGGAGTGCAATATTAGAGAAAGGAAACTAGTTAGAGCCCACTGGCCTATTCTAGGCAAGAGATGAGGAAGATTTGAAATCAAGGAACTACACTGGGTTAATATGAAAGATGGAATAGAAACAGAACCAACAGATCTCAATTACAGACTGGACTAGGTAAAAAGTAAAGGTAAAAATCTAGGGAGATGCCTAAATTTCTAATTTTTTACTGAAGATGCTTTTCTCCAGATTAGAGCATTTAGCAGGAGGGGCTTTGAAAAGGGAAAAATGAGTTGTTTGGGACATGTATTTGAGGTGAGGAGACAACCATGTGATGATCAATAGGCAGCTGGATATAGTTCTGAAGTCCTGTGATGAAGACTGGTGACATTAAGATGTTATTCACATAGAAGAATAAACAAAAAGGATAATAGATAAAATCACCTAGAAAGGAGGTGAATGATAAAAGGAAAAAAGGTACAAGTACAGAGGTCACAGTTCTCAAGAAGGGAGTGGCTGTGTAAAATGCCTTTAGAAGTTCAAGAATAACCAAATAAATTCCTTTGGATGCCAGTTGCATTGATCTTTAACAGAGTAATGTAGAGGGCCAAAAGAGATTTCAAGTGCACAACCCTAACCTGACTTACAAGACAGAATGGAAAGCCAATCAATAGTCTTTATCTTAGGGGGAATGAAAGAAATTCCCCAAACACAGGAAGTAATTTTAAAAGATCAGAGACGGGCCATCAAGAGTGACTAATGTCTATTATGTTGAACTTAATTGCTACATTGAAGTTAATTTGGATTTTAGTTAATACTGAGAAGCAATTTCAAATTTCTCAAGCACAAACTTGTAGAAGATGAAGAACACACTAAATGATGAATGCAGTTATGGATTATCTAGAAAAGAGCAATTAAAGAGACTGAGCAGAAAGATATTCACCAAGTTGTCCCACAGTAATATAAAATCAAAGTGGTATGAAGTCATCTGCCTTTTTCCAGTTGTTGATCAAGTCAGGGAAAGCTACCTCAGGCAAATAAGGAATGTTATTAAAAAAAAAAAAAAAAAAAAAAGCATTAAAAGCAGAATTTGGAACTTATACTTGAAGCACATCAGAGTACCAGCCATCATAAAATTCAGTGTAAACTCAAAAGAAGATAAAATGTTACTTTTATTAATGTTAAATAAAAACAAGAGAAAATTTTAAGGGTCAGAATATTCATTATGTCTCCAAACCACATCCATGGATGTAAATTTTGCCCTAAGGGTGGCAATACCCTTTCACATCATAATAACCCAGAGACAACACAGGCTCATGTCCTTTAGTTGTCACTTTGAGAAAGTTGCATGCAATACTTGGGAATGCAAGGTACAGAGCATAGGGAGAAGTGTTTTCTTGAAATACTTCTTGCCCTGGCAATGAACCTCAGTAAGGAATACTTTTATCTGTTTCCTTTTTAGTGGTCCTGCTAAATTTTTAAGCCACCAGATAACTGTACTTCAACAGCATAATTTTCCACAATTCCAGAATTATATTTGGTTGGCAGTACACTTACATAGCTGAAAAGGCTGAATTTTATAAATTTTGAAATTACATACAATAGAATTTACATTATTGTAAATCTTTCCAGTGAAAAACTATTTCCAAAACATAGTGGGAAAAATACTACTACTGACATGGCTCCCTGGTGGTCCAGCTACACAGCCAGCCAATAATCCCCACTGAGAAATGGTACTGGAACAGTTGAACACAGGTGGTAAGCACAGGCAAAGGCTGTGGCGGGCTTGAGGTGAGCCAGAGATGATAACCTGTCACGCCAAGACAATCCAGATGCAGGCCAGAGCGGATGCCTGCTACAGAAGCCTGCTTCACAAAGTGCCAAAGCTCGGAACCTCAAGCATTCATGATCTGAAAACCTCAACTTTCCACTCCCAGGGAGCACTGGAAAAATGAAAGTGGGGCAGACCTGAATGTAAGCCCAGGTTCAAAAAGTACCAAAGGCACCTGGTACCTTCCCAAACGCTGATTAGCATAAATTTGGGCCAGTAGTGTTGACTCTAGTGCTAATATAAATCCCTAGACTAGGACTTAAGCAACAACCCCTCTTGGGTACACTCCCCTGCTGCAGATTCCATACCTACATACTTCACAAACCCATCTCGAACTCTACAATCTGACTTAGCTTAACAGATGATTCATCCAAACATGTCATGGTAGGATCTAAACTATTCTTCAACCTCAGTTCAGGTTGTAAAGAGTTTTTCTTAGAGTCAATAAGAAATTGTTAGAAAAAGCAGAGGTTTTTACCTTTGGCAGGTTGCCAGGATGATACTTCATAATAGAATTTATGAAGCAACAGTTTAATAATTTGAAGGCTTTATTAAAAGAGAAAGAGAGAGAGAGAAAGAGGTTGGGGAAAAGAGAAAAGGGATAATTTAATACAAACCCCAAGTCCCAGTATCACTGAAGCACTTGAGAATTACCATGAAATCCCAACCAAAAATAGAATCAACCCAGAAATTAGCAATAAAAAAACAACCAGAGAAGCACACAGAATTTTTAAAAGGCTTTTTATACTATATTAAAAAAATCACAAAATAAAAAAGAAATCAATCAACATATATCTTAGAAGTCCTTCCAAGAGTCTCAGTATTCAACAGTCCCAGAGGCCATTGCCTTTTTCTGTCTTTGCTCAGTCTGTAGATCATTTAAGGATCACCAGAGATGACTTTAGTTCTTAAAATCAAACTTGTTCCGCCAAATCCAAGACCCTGAATTTATCCAAATTGTAGAAACATGCTTTTACCACCCTTCCACCAAAATACCTCCCATTCAGATCAACAACAGCTAAAAGGCAAACAAAAAGACAATCAGTTAATACAGGTATCCTATAAAACATTGCATTATTAACTTTAAATGACTTTAAAATAAATAATAACTTCAATTATAATGATTAGGGTCACAAATTCAACTTTTTAAAATTTTTCAATATTTAGCTGTACAGTTTACCTTTAATTGCTGATTCAACTCTCTCAAATTCTAAAAATATTCGTACTGCTTCATCATCAGGGGCACCAGGAATCTGGAAAAGAAATGGAAGTAAAATGAGTAAAGTCATCACTTGAGATATTACTTGTGCTGGAGTAAATACTTTTATCATAATATATGTAAGTAGTAGTCAATTATCAAGTAAAAAAGTATTTTTTTTTATTACTGAAGATGTACTGAATGAATGCTGCAAGGCAGGCACTGTGTTGGGTGCTGGGAACACACAGCTAAGCAAGGCAGTTTTTGCCTTCCTGGAGGTCCTATGCCAGTCGACATGCAAACAAGTAACTTTGCAGTCAACAGCTGCACTATGAAAAAGAAACAGAAACAGAAACGGGAAAAGAAATCTAAAAAAGATTTGATATTCTGTTTTCACAATAGACTTATATTTTGACTAGTTTTGTCTAGCTTTCTAAGTCCTCTATAATATAACTCCACCCCATTTACATAAGCACATCTCCTATTAATCCCTCACATGCCCATTTTGATAGTCCTCCTCAGTGTCTTATTACCCCAATCTCAATACCTTTTCCTCTCTCACCCCAACAAAATGCATCTTACCTGTCATTTCAAAGCTCAGCTACCTGATATTCTTCACAAAACCTTCTCTATTTTTCTGACCTAATCCTTTTCTCAACTCCTTTACTTTTACAGTCAACATTATCATGTCCATCAACTGAATTCTTTACATGTGATTGTTTCTTCAAATGAACAAATCTGAGAGCACAGAACATGTTTCCTATATCCTAAATGCTCTCAACACAGTCAGTAAATAAATAATTGCCAAATAAATGAAATGAAAAGACATGTCCAAGTAAACTACTGAGCACAATTAATCAAGGTCTTTAATCACTGTACTGACTCTCAACAATCATTAAAATAAAAATTGAAATCATCCTTGCTTTTATGTTTAATACTGTTTCATATGAAACCATATGTAGAAAATGTTTTAGAATCTACTCATTTCAACTCATAAACAACAAAAAACCCTCTTACTTCAAATATCACACATTTTCCAACTTTGCCATATTTTTCACATTCTTCCTTGGTTTCAACTTCCAAGTCTTCATCTACTTCTCCTGCACCAACCATATTCTATAAACAAAAAAATTCAAGTATCAAGTATAATTTACAAATATGTAACATTTCATAAATAAAACTATCTTTCAGTGTCAACTATTCTTAATCCCAAATGACACGATAAAAATTCTGTCCCTAAGTACCCAAAAACTGGTATTCTTTTAAACATACATTAAGCTTTGAAAAGTTACAAAAAAGCATATATGCAAGCACCAAAATGTATGAACAAAGTTGAAGTTCTAGCAATTTCAAATATATTAGTCACTGAAATCTCAAACACTGTATTTAGCTAAGAAACTTCTTTGCTAAGAAAAGAATCTAAAATTCAGTCTTATATGGAATTTATCCAAAGGCACTATTCGCAAAAGTATCATTTTCAGTTTTAACTTTCATGACATTGGTGGGAGTAAAAAGCATAGAGTAGGATGGGGTGACACGAAAATCAAGTAGACAAACAGGGGTTCCTTTCTTTTGCTTCTTACCCTCAGCAGAACCACTTTAGTAGGACACTTAAGTATTTCAGTTAATGGATTTGAATCTGACTTCTTGGATGCATCTGTATCAAAACATCATTAGACATGTTACAGAACTATTATAATGCCTAATTACAACAGCAATCTCCATCATTTGTGTCCTTGAATCATACAAGCATCTATGCAATCAGTCTCTGCTACAAAACATCTGCTTTGCTTTGGTATGTTTTCACAATATTTTCTGGAAGTTTCTAGCTTCTACCATTACCTGCAATTTTGTATTCATTTTACTTCTAAAAGAGCTGACAGAGCATATGGATTAGGACCCTTACTGGTAAGTTTTATTCTTGAAGTTAAAAGTCCAAGTTCACTAGCCTAGGATAATAAGCAGTTAAGTAGCCACTCACTCACTGATTTCAGATATTACCATATATTAGGATAATTGTTGGCTTTTGGTACTAACATTTAGACTGACTGGTTGCTTCCTACATAAGCTATGCAATAGGGCTACCAGAGAGTTTTTTCCTATTGTAGATAAGGGAATTCAGCTAAGTTAACTCCAAATCAACTCTATTTTTCTACTTAAAATGCCATGTTTGTCTCATTTCTATACATTCCCAGAATAGAACTGATTATAAAAAAACAAATGAAAATAAAACACCAATTAGAACAGACTACCAAGTAACATAAGATCTTATAGAGCAAGCAATCTCTAAGAAAATGAGAAACTACATCAAAAATGAAAAGGTAGGAAAAAATAGAGAAGAGCAACTGAAGGTGATGGAAATAGAGCAGATATAACCACTGATAGAATGGACATGGCTCTGATCTATATGCTATGAAAATAAATTTTTTATCAAGTTAAAAAGATTCTTAGTCTAGTCAAAGTATGAACTTACTTTCTCTACTCCTATCCTGAAAAATAAAGATGATTCTTGGCTTCACAGAACAGAAGTAGAAGTGCAACATAATCAGAAATTACCGTATTTTGCCAGAAGGGAGGGCTGGCCTCTCCCTCTGGGATGAAGGTCGACGCTTCTCTGTGAACTTACCCTGAGACTCACCCTTCTCCGTGGCATCACCCACAATGATCTTGCCGCCCCGCTTGCTGGTCTTCTCCACCGACAATGCGGTGCTCAGCCCCTGCTCGTGCTTCCCCAGACCCTGGCCTTCCCGGAAGCCATACTTCTGCATGATCTTATGTGCTACTGTGCCACTAGGAGGGGGAGAATGGAAAAGGATCCTTGCAGTAGATATCATCAACTATAGCACAAGTTGGACACCACAATAGTCTCCTGGAGAGAGAGAGTGTAAATTCCAAAAGAGTCCTAATGAGGTCACACATAATTAACAGAGGGTCTTTAGATGGAAGCTGTGGAGATGTTCAGATGAAAGAAATATAAAAAGCATATAACAGAAATCCAGGATATCATGTGGTTAGCGCTGAGGGAAATGCTAGCTTCTCTAGTACCCCTGTTAGAAAACACTAGACTTCTCACGTGTTGCCAGATCTGTACTGCGACATAGCTTATAACCAGACTTACTTAAAACAGTGGTCTGTAAAAATACTAGCATGAAGTTTCAGATAATGAAGACGACTGTACTTTTCTAGATAACGTAGTAATATTTCCAATGAAAGACTTTTATAAATGAAAGAACCCTTACACAATCATCTACTGTACTTATGAGAAACAAAGTAACCAAGGTCAAGATTAGGACCAGCTTAAGACTAACTAGAAATAAAGCAAATGGTACATTCAGAAATTATTTCTATGGTAGGGTATGGTGGTGCATGTCTATAATCCCACTGGCTTGGGACACTGAGGCATAGAACTGGGGTTTGAAACCAGCCTTAGCAACTTAGCAAGACCCTGTCTCAAAATAAAAAACAAAAAGGGCTGAATAGCATAATAGCTTTCACCTTCCACCATGAGGTGCCTGATGTTCAAAGGCACTTCCCAGCAAATATTGCTGCTTAGGCTTGAATCACAAAACCCTGCTTCTACTAGAACTATACCTCCCTTTTCATGTATTTAATTCTTTTTAGACTGTCTTTTGAACAAGCTATTTTGGCGGGGGTGGGGGGTGAGGGGGGACAACTGAAAATGGGTGAACTATGCTATACTGCAACCTTTCCCACCTTTTTTGGGGGCAGTAGTGGGGAATGGACCCAAGGCTTCACACATGGCGGGGGGGCACTCTACCACTGAGCTATACCCATAGTCCTTTTTATTTCTGAGATGGGGTCTCACTAAGGTGCCTAGGTTGGCCTGGAACTTGGAATTTCCTGCCTTAGACTCCCAAGTAAGTGGGTGCCCATGCACCATTGTGCCCAGTCCACGCTGCATCCATCAATGTACTTATGTATGTATGTATCTTCCTTCTTTTCTTCTTTCTCTCTCTCTCTCGCTCTCACTCACTCACTCTCTTTCTCTCTGGTATTGCAATTGAACCCATGGATGCTCTACTACTGAGTTACATCCCAAGTGTTTGTTGTTATTTTGAGACAGTCTCATTGAATTGCCCAGGCTGGCCTTGAACTTGCAATCCTTCTGCCTCAGCTTCCCAAGTTGCTGGGGTTATAGAGGTACATCCATTGCTCCTGGCCACACTACATGTTTCTTAAGCACAAGTTAAATATCTAATTCCTGTTTAAACAGAAATTAAGGAAAAGGTATGTTTTTTATCATAGGCCAGCACTGTCCAATTACACTTACAGCAGTCTGCATGTACACTGTCAAATACAGTCACCACTAACCACATGTGGTTACTGAGCACTTGAAATAAGACTAGTATGACTGAAGAACTAAAATTTAAGGTTTTTTTTTTCCTTTTTTTTTTTTTTCAGATTAATTTGATAGCCACTTATGGCTAGTAGTGACCACATAGGTCTAGGACATGGGACACAAAGAAACTCGGGAACTCAAAAGGTTCTTAATGTGCACAAATGCCAGCCATCTACTTCAGCTCTGCAGTCACCTCCCTGAAGGTTTAGAGAACCAAAGCCGATGCAAACAGATACTGTAGCTCACTGTGATTATCCTACTTGACTATCTCACTAGCAGCATTTCCACTACAGGGAGCAGCCTGTCAAACAACACAGGACAAAGACCTTAGTGACACTGCTTCCACTAGATAGCTCCTTCACTGTATCAGACCGAGTAAACAATATAAAACATTCTCTTATCTGAAATGCCAAGTCCAGAAGGGTTAAAAAACAAACAAACAAAAAAACCAAAAAACAAACCCTCATAAATCTCACCTGAATGTCAACTTTAAATTGATTTTTAGACCCTGGCAAACAAATGTCCAATTTTTGTCCGCCCCCCCACCCTGCCAAATCCAGGACCTCATGCATTCCAGGCAAGCGTCATACCACTGAGTTATATCTACATCCTTGACCAAGGTTTTAAATCAAAAGTACAGAACCATGACCTTACCACAAATGACCTATTTTATCAGGAAAAAGATGTTAGACACTCACCCTTTATAGATAACTGAAGAAAGCTCTAACTCACATAAGCTTACCTTTTTTTTGGGGGGGGGGGGTGTCTTATAAAAATGAGTGTAAGAAATTACCATAAACTGTTCCTATCTAGATAATGTTTAACATCTAAATCAGTCAAAACTTGCATTAGACAGCTGTTTTGGACAGAACTGTACCATCTTGGAATGTACTTTACATAACTTGAACACTAATCCTTGAGCAAAGCACTATGTGACTGAACACACTAAGAGTCTCCTATAAACTAGAAAGTCTTCACTTTTAAATGAGCTGCATCTAATGAAAGAGCAACATTTTACAGTTTCTCAAACCATTTTTACACTTTCTTAAATAAGAACACTTAAACCAATACCCCATGTTAGCAAGGAAAGAGTTGCTAGGCCCAGTTGGAGATCTCGGTCTATCCTGTTCCTCATATACTGGAGGAGGAATAGCAGCTTTGGAAGACTGTGATCGAGGTCTTGAGTCCTCTTCATAAGGAAAATCTCGGGGTACTGTTGGGGAAAAATAAAGTAGGTTCACAAAAATACTACCCAAACTATGTGAAACTGTACTTAATGTATCAGTTAATTATTTTGAACTGATTAGCCTACATTTTTTATCACAAGAAAAAAAAAAAAAAAACCCAATTTTATAGTCTCTATATTTCCTTTATGTTCATTTGATTCCCATGGTATCTGTGTACCTGTCTTAAGACTCCAACTTATTATCTCATTAGTCTCACAGATCATAAAGATCTTTGAGGTCAGGGTCCATATACTGGAGCAGTGGTTTTCAAACCTAGTTGCACATTTGAATTGACAGGAAGCTTTAAAACTACCCAGATGCCTGGCCTCATTCCCAGAAATTGTTTTCAACTGGGTTTTACTGTATGTCAGTTATTTTCACATAATAAATATTTAATGATATTTTAGTTGTATAACAGATAATAAATAACACCATAGATAATTACATTTTCTTATGATAGCTTAGGTATGGCCCAACCCAGAGCAAGGGGAAATGATCGACATGATATTTTAAAGCCAACTACCAACCTCCAAATTCTGGATAGCCCAGTGGGAGAAGAAGGGGTAGGTGGGCATATTTTGGCGAAGTATTTAAATGGACATACACCTGTTCTGAAACAATGGGAAAAAATTAACCAAGGAAGGCACTGCCCCCTTGTGGAAGGTCATGAATATACTTTAACTAAAAAGGAACCTAACAAACATGAATCTTAGCAGTGGGGGAAAAATGAATTCTATCTAAAAAATTTAAGTCCCAGAGCCTGGTATTAAAAAGGCTCAAGAACCAGGGATATAAGGGAGCAGTAGCCCCAAACCACTGCAGCCTCCAAGGGTCAGAGGTAGGAGAGTGCTGTTCAGGCTGTTCTGCTCTCAACTCAGGAAACTGAGGGATTTAAGCTTAAGATTTCCCACAGCTGGGTTAAAATTTGTATTGGGGCAGAGAAGAAAAGGATCTACATACGCTCTTTGTCTTTCTCTACAAGAGAAGTGGGTGGCGCGATGGCAGCTCCTCCCATACCTGCAAAAACATAAATATAGTGATTAAGGGAGGGAAAACATTTCAGATGCCAGACTCCCAAGAACTGAGACAATTTAAGTGTCATATTATCCACCCATACTATACTCCCAGAAGCAGAAAAGGGCTACTTCATCCCTCGTTCTAATATCTACCTTTAGATTAAATATCTAATGGTAAGATTAAAAATGCAGAAAACCACTGGGTGCAGTGGAGCACACCTGTAGTCCCAGTGGCTCAGGAGGCTGAGGCAGGAGGACCACGAGTTCAAAGCCAGCCTCAGCAAAAGTGAGATGCTAAGCAACTCAGTGAGACCCCCTCTCTAATAAAATACAAAAAGAGGGCTGGGGATGTGGCTCAGTGGTCAAGTGCCCTGATTTCAATCCCTAGTACCTCCCCACCCCCACAAAAATGCAGAAAAATGGCAACACCCAGACAGACAAAATTGTTTTGTTTTTTCCATAAAAGGCATTCAAGAGTCCCAGAACATAATTATCAAGTGAATTTTTAGGCAAAACGGCACATCTCGAGAAACAGTAGTTACTTAAATGGAGTAATAACACTCAAAGTAACATAACTTATCACTCAAGCGTGTAACAAGATACATATACATGACTAGCATATACATGAGCTCATCTAGGTTTCATAACCCTTGGAAACAGGTATTTGTTTCAGATAACAGATGGGAAAATGATTAGAGTGAATCAGCAGAAACACAGTAAGCCCAGCAACCTGTGATGCCAAAGCCATTTCAAAACACACAACGTGCTCCTTTTGCCAGAGTGTAAACCACTGCATCTGAGCATCTATTTCGAAGTGTGGATCCTGGTTCCTGAAAAACCTGATAGATACTGTCACTATTCCTGCTTGTTTTTCCTGGATGGAAAATGTGGATACAAAGAACCAAAAAATAAGAGACTGTTTCCACTTGCCAATCAGAAGAACGTGAATGGAGATTATAAGAAATTTTTCATTAGGGATAAACCATACATAATGTATTATAGCTTAACCATTAATGAAATAATTTTTAAAAATGTAAATTAAAATTGGCTACAAAAGTATTCTGCATGACCATAAAATGTTTCACAATAGAAATTACTCTAAGGGCAATAGAGATGCGTAATAACTTAACAGGGCTAAATGACAACAATTATTTAAGGAGAAATATGAACCTGAAAAAAACCTCCTTATATTTCTTTTCAATCTTGTCATTAGGACCTAAAGTGATTACCGATGGACTCTGGCAAGCAAATTAGTGCTAGTTACTTTAACTTCAGTATAAAAAACTCAGTGATTACTGAAAATTTGCTATCAGGTTAAAATATAAACATCAACTGTTATGGCAGTACAGTAATTCCCCATTGTCTGCAGGGGTATGTTCCAAGACATTCAATGTATTCTAATGAAAGTTATGTGGTATGATCTCTCTCTCAGAATGTCTTATTGTACTATACAGTAATTTTCAGATCTTAGTTGACAACAACTAAGAAAATGAACTAAGGAAATGAAAGGGTGGTAAGGTGGGACTATTGTGTACATCATGAATATAATGCTGCTACTTCCCTAATGTTAGCTACAAGGCCAGTCAAATACAAAATCTTTCCTTAGAAACTATAATTTTTGCTGTTTAATAAATTTTAAAAATATCCTTAATATAGAAAGCACATCTCTTTCCAAGAAAGAACAATCAACTTTTAGGCTGGAAAAAACAATATCTGCAAATATTCAACCTATAAAACATGTTAATAAAAAACAGTTGTTAATTAACTAAGATAATGGATATAAAATGTGTAACACACAGATGCATTCAATAGATGTTAACATTACTCCTTGTTTAAAAAAAAATTAAAGTGGCTACTAAGGCTTAGCATACAATAAGTATTCCATAAATGCATTTAATTCACAATTTGCACTTAAAAAAAGATTTGAGTTTAAACCATAAACTTGTTTAACTCAACAGGTTATTTTTAAAATTTAAAATACAGCCTGAAACAGCCTTTTCTGCACACTTGGGAAGACCATGCTCAGCTAAACTGCTCCTCATAAAACTGAATTACATATGTAGCAATATGACAAGTTTCATGACATTACTCACAGGTTTTGTGTTAAAGGTACCATATTAAAACAGGGGTTTCAGGCAAAGAAAGATCTTGGAAAAGACAAAATGTGGACCTGTCTCTGTGCCTCAGGTCTCACCCTTAAAATGGGGAGAGGTAAAAGAGATGGCAAGTTGTGAGAGTTAAAGGAGATTATAAAAGTATTTAGAACAGTGTTCCTATCTAGTATACAAACAGAAGATTTTTAATTCCTCCTTTAAATTTAAATCTGTCAACCCAACTAGTCAACTAAATCAAGGAAACCTCAGCAATCAAAACACCATGAAGTTAAAATAAGAAGCACTCCACTATCTCAATCCCACTATATACTGCTAATAGTTGTTAAGAATATATCTTGGACTGGGGTTGTGGCTCAGTGCTAGAGTGCTCACCTAGCATGCCTGAGGCACTGGGTTCAATTCTCAGCACTAAATAAATAAATGTATTGTGTCCATCTACAACTAAAAATATTTTTTAAAAAAAATCTTAAAAACAACTACAATTCTGCTCACAAAATTGTAGTGATGGAAGGAGCCTTACAAAGCATCAAGTGCTAATTCTTGCCCCACCCTGGTGACAAGTAAAAGAAAACAACAATGCAAAAAACCAAGTGTTTTCCTCAAATCCGTTGCTTTGTTACTAACAGACTCTGTGGATGGATGTCTTGATCCAGTGCTGACAAGAAGTGCAGCTGGACTTTAGAAAAGAGGCAAAAAGAGGCAAAAAAAAAAAAAAAAAAAATCACTGCACTGCAGAAAAATGCAGGAATAGATTTTATGCTATTTTAAAGTAATAAGTAAATGTTAGAAAATTTGTGAAGCTCAAAAGATAATATATGAGAAAACAATATAAGCTGAAACTGTTATGTAAATGTCAACTGCTGGGATTCCAAAGAAAAAATTACCCAAAACAATGTCAAATGAACATTCACCATTTTAAGTGTGCAAACAGAGGGACTGTTCCATGTTTAAAACATCATTTACGTTCATGCCTTACTTCTTTTCCTCCTCTCTCGCTCATAATCTTCATCCTCATCAGAATCTGGATCTGGTCGCCTTGAAAACCCACTAGCTTCATGTCTGTCTTTACGCCTCCTGTGATAACAAAGGAAGCCAATACTTATCATGGATGAAATCAATTTTGAGATATGAAGCTGGAATGTCACCTTGACTTCCTCTTGGCCAAAAAATATCTGAAATCTCTTTCACAATAAATTATTAATTTGTGAGGTGGGCTGGACAACAACTGCTTAAGATTAAAGTAGCGAAAATATGAAAAGTGAGAAAAATTCAAAAGATAAAGTGAATAAAACCTAATGAGTGCCGAGGCACACATCTGTAACCCCAGCAGCTGGCGTAGCAGAGGCAGGAGGATTGTAAGTTCAAGGCCAGCCTCAGCAACTTTTTAAGTGAGTCTCTAAGCAACTTACTGAGACCCTGTCTCAAAATAAAAAATAAAAAGGGCTGGGGATGTTGCTCAAGAGCTAGGCATCACTGATACCAAAAACAAAACAAAAACAAACCAAAAAAAACAAAGAAAAAATAGGTACATAACTTGCAAGAAAGTTTTCTTGACATTTAAGTTTTGATTTTAAAGTATATGAATATAGTAACAGCTTAATTAATTTCAATTCTCTAGGATATGCATATGTTCATGATTCAATAAATGGGAAACAAAACATTAGTATTTAATATATTAATAATTTGAATATTAAAAAAATTAAAAAGTACAAATAAATTCATTACCCCTACTTTTCAAAAACATAAATAAAAGACATATAAGTGTAAAAAAGTTCCATCTGTGGGGCTGGGAATATAGGTTAGTGGTAGACTGTTTGCTTCCCACGCACAAAGTCCTGGGTATGATCCCCAGTACAGGGGAAAAATTACACATGGTTCAAAACTAGAAAGTTAAGAATAATATTTAAGTATTTTAAAGAGTTATAATTTTAGTAGTATAATACAGTGACAAAAAATCCTTCAAAATCAGGCATCTGTTTTTGTAAGTTATCCAAAATTTACACATTAGATTTTCAGAACCTAGGAAGAACTGCTGGAAGGGCTGGGATGGAGATGTAGCTCAGTGGTAGAGTGCTCAGCTCAAGGCCCTGGGGGTTCACAGCCCAGCACTGTACCCCTCCACCACCACCAAAGGAATTGCTGGAGTTTGCTATCATGGTTCTTAATTCAACAGCAAAATATCCAAATCCAAGTGAAATCTTACTTTTCCCTTTCTTCTATTTCTTTCTGTCTTTCCAGCTCCCGCTGCCTCTGTCGTTCCTCTCTTTGGCGCTTCACTACTTTCTCGTAATCATTGGGAAACATAGGATCATATTCATCAGCTAAGGGAATCAGAACTTCCCCTGCAGAAAACCCACTGGGTACAGGATCCTGAGGAAGGTAAAAACATCAAAGTAAATATCATCTTCATATCTCAAGTTAACTCAAAGAATTAAGGTCAAAGAATGACACAAAAGAGACTCAGACCCCCCCAAATAACATTACACAGATGAGAAAAAAATGCCTAAGAATGCCACACACCTAGCTCGATGGCTGTAGAACCTTGACAAAGAATGCATGTATGTAGGGTAATTGTCTCATTTACCTCCCCACCCCTCCCCTCACTCCCTTCTGCCTAATCCAAAGTTCCTTCATTCTTCCCTACCCACCCCCTACTATGGATCAGCATCCACTTATGAGAGAAAACATTCAGTCTTTGGTTTTTTGGGATTGGCTTATTTCACTTAGCATGACATTTTCTAGTTTCATCCATTTACCTGCAAATGCCATAGTTTCATTCTTCTTTAAGGCTGACTAATATTCCATTGTATATATGTGCCACATTTTATTAATCCATTCATCTGTTGAAGGGTATTTAGGTTGGTTTCATAGTTTAGCTACTGTGAATTGAGCTGCTATAAACACTGATGTGGCTGTATCACTGTAGTACTCTGGTTTTAACTCTTTTGGGTATAAACTGAGGAGTGGGATAGCTGGGTCAAATAGTGGTTCCATTCCAAGTTTTCTTAGGCATCTCCATACTGCTTTCCATTGTGACGGCACCAATCTGCAGTCCCACTGACAATGTATGAGTGTACCTTTTTTCCCCACATCCTCGCCAACACTTACTATTGCTTGTATTCTTGATAATTGCTATTCTGACAGGAGATGAAATCTTAGAGTAGTTTTGATTGCATTTCTCTAATTGCAAGAGATGAACATTTTTTTCATGTTTGTTGATCAATTGTATTTCTTATTCTATGAAGTATCTATTCAGTTCCTTAGCCCATTTATTGATTAGGGTTTTTTGGGGGCGTTTTTTGAGTTCTTTATATATCCTGGAGATTAAGTGCTCTATCTGAGGTACACGTGGTAAAGATTTTTTTTTCCATTCTGCAGGCTCTCTCTTCACGTTATTGTTTCCTTTGCTGAGAAGAAGTTTTTTAGTTTGAATCCCTCCCATTTATTCTTATTTTTACTTCTTGCACTGTAGGAGTCTTGTTAAGGAAGTCTGGTCCTAAGCCAACATGATGATTTGGGCCTACATTTTCTTCTATTAGGTGCAGGGTCCCTGTTCTAGTGCCTAAGTCTTTGATGCACTATGAGTTGATTTTTGTGCAGGGTGAGATAGAGGATTGGTTTCATTTTGTTAAATATGGATTTCCAGGTTTCCCAGCACCATTTGTTAAAGAGGTTATCTTTTCTACAATGTATATTTTTGACATGTATTAGACTTTTTAGTATGAGATAACAGTATTCTGTACCATTGGTCTACATGTCTATTTTGGTGCCAATACCATGCCATTTTTGTTACTATTGCTCGGTGGTATTGTTTAAGGTCTAATACTATGATGCCTCCTGCTCCACTCTTCTTGTTAAGGACTGCCTTGGCTATTCTGATTGCTTTTCCTTTTTCTATGAAGAATGCCTTTTGGGATTTTACTAGGAATTGCATTGAATTTGTATAACACTTTTGGTAGTATGGTCGTTTTGACAATATTAATTCTGCCTATTCAAGAGCATAGGAGATCTTCACATCTTTTAAGATCTTCAATTTCTTTCTTTAGTATTCTGTAGTTTTCACTGTAGGTCTTTCATCTCTTGTTAGACTGATTATCAGGTATTTTATATTTTTTTGAGGCTATTATGAATGGAGCAGTTTTCCTAATTTCTCTTGCAGTGGATTTGTTGCTTATGTATAGGAATGCATTTGATTCACGAGTATTGATTTTATATCCTGCTCCTTTGCTGAATTCATTTGAGTTCTAGAAGTATTCTGGTGAATTTTTTTTGATCTTCTAAATATAGAATTATAGTTTGAGTTCTTTTCCTTTTTGGTATCCCTTTAATTTCTTTTATCTGATTGCTCTAGCTAGCGTTTCAAGGGTGATCTTGAGTAGAAGTGGTGAAAGAGCACCCCTGTTTTGTTCCAGTTTTTAAAGGGAATGTTTTCAATTTTTCTCCATTTAGAATGATGTTGGCCTTGGGCTTAGCACAGACAGCCTTTCCAATGTTGAGGTATGTTCCTACTATCCCTAGATTTTCCAGTGTTTGAACATGAAGAGGTGCTGTATTTTGCCAAATGCTTTTTCTGCATCTACTGAGATAATCATGATTCTTGTCTTTAAGTCTACTGATATGCTGTGTTATATTTATTGATTTACATATGTTGAACCAACCTTGCATCCCTGGAATAAACCCCACTTGATCATGGTGTGCTATATTTTAATATGTTTTTGTATGCAATTTGCCAGAATTTTATTGAGAATTTTTGTGTCTATGTTCATCAGGGATACTGGTCTGAAGTTTTCTTTCCTTTATGTGTCTTTGTCTGGTTTTGGTAACAGGGTAATACTAGCCTTATAGAATGAGTCTGGAAGGGTTTCCTCCTTTTCTCTTTCATGAAATAATTTGAGGAGTATTGGTGTTAATTCTTCTTTGAAGGTCTTGCAGAACTTGGCTGAGAAACCGTCTGGTCCTGGGCTTTTCCTGGTTGGTAGGTTTTTGATGGTGTCTTCTATTTCATTGCTTGAAATTGATCTGTTTAAATTGTGCATGTCTTCTTGCATCGGTTTGGGTAGATCATATATCTCTACAAATCTGTCAATGTCTTCAAGTTTTTCTATTTTATTGAAATATAAATTTTGAAAATAGTGTTTAATTATTTTTTGTATTTCAATAGTGTGTGTCATGATACTTCCTTTTTCATCACAAATTTTAGTAATTTGTTTTTTCTCTCTCTTTGTTAGTGTGGCTTAGGGTTCATCAATTTTATTATTTTTTTCAAAGAACCAACTTTTTGTTTTGTCAATTTTTTCAATTGTTTCTTTTGCTTATTCATTGATTTCAGCTCTGATTTTAATTATTTTCTGTCCTCTGCTGCTTTTGGTGTTGATCTGTGCTTCTTTCCCTATGGTTTTGAGATGTGTAGTGTTAGGTCATTTATTTGTTGACTTTTTATTCTTTTAATGTATGAGCTCAACACAATGAACTTTCCTGTTAGCACTGCCTCCATAGGGTCCCAGAGATTTTGATATGTTGTATCAGTGTTCTCTTTTACCTCTAAGTATTTCTATTTCCTACTTGATTCTTTTTATCCATTTGTCATCCAATAGCATGCTATTTAGTCTTCAGGTGTTGGAGCAGCTTTTATTTTTTCTTTTATCATTGATTTCTAGTTTCATTCCATTATGAACTGATAGAATGCAGAGTAGTACTTCTATTTCTTTGTATTTGCTCAGAGTTCCTTTGTGGCATAATGTATGGTCTATTTTAAAGAAGGATCTGTGTACTGCTGAGAAGAAAGTGTATTCACTGGACAATGGAAGAAATACTCTATATGTGTCCATTAAGTCTAAATCATTGATCACATCATTTAATTCTATAGTTTATTTAGTTTTTGTTTGGAAGATCTATCTATTGGTGACAGAGGTGTGCTAGTATTATTGTGTTGTGGTCTATTTGATTCTTGAAATTGAGAAGGGTTTGTTTAATGTACATAGATGCTCCATTGTTTAGGGCATAAATATTTATGATTGTTATGTCTCTTAAGAGATATATAATTCTCTTAAGCAGAATAAAGTGTCTTTCTTTATCCCTTCTGGTTAACTTTGATTTAAAGTCTACTTTGTCCGATATGAGGATGGAAATTTACACAGTTTGTGAATGTGATGTTTTTTCCCAACCTTTCGCCTTCAGTCTGTGGGTGTCTTTTCCTCGGAGGTGAGTCTCTTGAAAGACAGAACATTTTTTTTTAAATTTAATCCAATCTGCCAGTCTATGTCTTTTGATTGAGTTTAAGCCATTAATATTCAGGTTTATTATTATGATTTGTATGCCCAGTGATTTGAGCTTATTTTTGTTTTGTTTTGAACATGACTTAGTATCTCCTTTGATTGACCTTTCCTATAGTGTAGTTTTTCCCTTTGCTGGTTTTCTTTTTTTTTTTTTTTCCCATTTCCTCCTCATGGAATATTTTGCTGAGAATGTTCTGTAGTGCAGCCTTTTAGTTGTGAATTCTTTTAACTTATGTTTATCATGGAAGGTTTTTTATCTTATCTTCAAATCTGAAGCTTAATTTTGCTGGACATAAAATTCTCAGTTGGCATCCATTTTTCTTTCAGAGTTTGATAGGTTATTCTAGGATCTCCTGGAGTTGAGGGTTGGGGTTGAGAAATCATGAGATCCAAACTGTTTTCCCCTATATATAATAAGATTTTTTTCTCTCACAATCTTTGAAATTCTATCTTTATTCTGTATGTTAGTCATTTTCATTATAATGTGACTTGGTGTGGATCTTCTGTAATTTTGTACATTTGGGTCCTGTAAGCTTCTTGCACTCTTCCATTTCATTCTTTAGATTTGGAAACTTTTCTGATATTATGTCATTAAAAAGATTATGCATTTCTTTGGTTTGTATCTCCATGCCTTTGTCTATTCTGATAAATCTTAAATTTGGTCTTTTTCACATTACCTCATATTTCTTAGAAGTTCTGTTCATAGTCTTTCCATCTTCTCTGTGCGGTCAAGTTTAAGAGTATATATTTTGTCTTCATTCTCTGAGGTTCTATCTTCCAAGTGGTCTAGTCTGTTGGTGATACTTTCCATTGAATTTTTAATTTGGTTTATTGTTTCCTTCGAGGAGTTCGCTTGATTCTTTTTTTTTATAATCTCTGCCTCTTTATTGAAGTAATCTTTCACTTCCTATATTTTCTCTCTAATACCATCCTTCATTTTGAAGATCAATCTAACTATGTATTTTCTAAACTCCTTCTCTGACACTTCTACTGTGTTGTCTATGGATTCTGTTGTTGGAACATCTTGGTCTCTTTTAGGTACTTCTTTCTCGTTTTTTTTTTTTTGTTTTTTTTTTTTTTTTTTTTTTATGCTGTTGTGTGTCTTCTCATCTATCAGTATGGAGCTGAGGCAGTACAGATTCTACCCTTAGAGTGTCCCTGAAGGCTTCCAGTACCTCACCTGCAGGTACTGTGACAATGGACTTCCAGGCAACAGTGGGCAGCAGGCAATCTGCAAGCAGTCTGTAGGTGGTCTGCAGGTTAACAGCAGATGATCAGCTGGTACACACTGGGCAGTGGGCAATGGGTAGATGAAAGGCAGGCAATGGTCAGGCAAGAGGTGGGCAAATGGTGGATAATAGGCGGCGGTCAGTAAGGATCTGCATTCAAAAGGCAGATGATATGCTGGCAGGCGGCAGGTTATGGCAGTGGACAAATGGGGCCAGAAAAGGTATCAAGAATTAAGGTGCTGCCTATCTCAGAATGAAAGCAAGAAGCAAGCAAAGCCAAAACAAACAAACAAAAAAAACAAAAAAACAAAAAAACCCACCAGGAGAGAGACTAGGGAAAGCACATGTAGCCAGGGCTGTGTCTTTTCTGACTGGCCCTTTCTAATGGGGGAAGGGGGCCAGGGACCACGACACATGGACCATGGCAGGAGTATATTGCTTGGAAATAGTCAACAACAACAGTATTATCCATTATTAATCTTTTAATTACTTTTTGTCATGCAATTTTATGTAGTTCACAGTACTGTTTCCCAGCTGTATTATGTGAATGTCATCTGCAGAATGATAACTATATACCTAAATTGTGGATGTACTTAACTACAGTTTATATTAAATTCTTTGTATCTCATATTGTCCAGTTTTAATGATGATTTTGAATTGTCCTTTTCCAAATCATTCTCATCCTTATTAACCTAGCTTATAGAGAGTTGGCTATGTCTGTTTCTTTGTTTTTAAGCGTCTGTAAAATCACTGGGATGATAATAAAGGTTGGTGTAGTATAAGAGTTTTTCTTTAAACCTCTTTATTTCAATCCACAGTAAAGCAATAAGCACCAACATTGTTGATAGCAAAATTAGAAACAACTCATCCAACACTAAAGGAATAAATTATAGTACATCCATATAAGGTAATACAATGAAGTCATTAAAATGATCATACAGTCCTGTATTTTTTTTTTTTTTTTTTTTTTTTTTTCAGTACTGGGGATCAAACTCAGGGCCTTGTGCTTGCAAGGCAAGCACTCTACCAGCTGAGCTATCTCCCCAGCCCAGTCCCATATTTTTTGATGGAGATGAATTGTCATAATATATTAGATGAGAAAAGCAAATTAGAGAAGAGAATGTAGAGAAGACATAACAACAGATAGATATTCTGAAATACAAAGTTTTTAATTTCTGGAGGGTAGGACTTAAAAGTTGCTTTTCTTTTTTGCACATCTCTAGTTTCTAATTGTTCTACAACTATTTTAAATAAATATTTTTAAATTGAGAAAACAAGAGTAAAAACTAAGTTGAAATAATACTATTTAAAGGCCTATTGAATAGACAATCTATCAAGAATGACACACATGTAAAACAAAATTGTATGTAGGTGTACAAGGGCTTACCTTCAGGCCAGCTGCTACATGTGGTGGTGTGTCCACAATCTGCCGGTCATCTGAGGAGCCACCTCGCTTTAGATCAATGACTGGGGCAAGGACTGTACTTTGTTTTGTCCTTTGGCTCTAAAAGCATCACAAACAAGAAAAGAAGTTTCAAAATAAAATTCATACTATTTGCAACATGTTTTTCTGGTCTCCGTAAAAACTTTTTGAGGCGTGAAAATCATAATCTTGAAACGGGCTTTTTATTCAATCATTACTATAATCATAAACTTCTTCTTTCTTCTTTTCAATTTTATTTTGAGACAGGGTCTAGCCAAGTCATGCTGAGTGGCCTTGAACTTGAAATCCTCCTGCCTCAGCTGGGTAGTGGGCCACTGCACCCAGGATTCATACACTATTTTCTTCAGTCTTTTAGGAAACTTCAGATTTCCTCCAGAGTTTCTGAAAGATTTGCAGTAAACTTAGTCACACTGATTTATATTTACACGTGAAAAACGTGACAAAAGCTCCTTCAACTACAGGATGAAAAATCTGTAGCACATTACACCTTAACTTATGTGGCTCTTTCACAAGGAATGGGTATATTTTGATACAATGGGCAAAAGATAGTTGGGGATTAGTGCATTTTTCCCTCCCACTAGGATATATAATACTTCCCCGACCTCTTTTACTATGAACTTATAGAAAAAAAATTTTAAAGAGAAAACAACGAACATTATTATACCTTCAGCAACTGTTAAAGTTTTGTCATGTTTTCTTTAGTCTATAACTGTATTTTTTGAATTATTTATTAAAAAGCACAACTACAAACTGCTAAACTCCCCAAATTATGGAAATTCTCCCACATAACCACAATAGTTTTACCACATAATGCCCCTGTATCATTTCCTATCCAATTCATATTCAGACTTCCCAAGCTGTTTCCCAAATGTATTTTACACACACACACACACACACCTTTTTTTATTTTTTTTAAATCAGGATTCGACCAAAGTTTTTCTGTTGGTACCATCACCACTCTCTCCTTCCTTTTTACCCCTGACACTGTCTTTTAAAATGTTGCATAATCTGGATCTAGTTTAACTTATTCCTCTTCACCATGTAATTCCTGAAAACTAGATATGAAATTTGATTTGGTTCAGGGTAAAGCTTTTAGTCCAGAATTCCCCTCTGCTCCATGAAATTTTAACATTAAAGATATACTACGTTATCTGTTTATGCATAATATTTATATCTGTTTTATACACAAATACAAAGAACAAGATTTTTTCAACCCTTAAAGACCAACGTTAGCTCCACTAAAGGGAATATAGTCTGTATTACGGCTGTGTACTCTGAAACATAAGGACCCTTAAAACAATAAGCAAAGCATTAATACCATTTTCATTCCTAAAAATTTTCAACAATAACACTGTAATTCCAGTCAACAGCTGTTTTCTCAATGTTTTACATGTTGAATTATTTCAAGAATATCGCCAATGTGCAACACATACACAATGGGAACTAAAGCAATTCCCACCAAGACTACATATGCCTGACGCATTCATAACCATGTGAACCCCAGTGATGCATACACAATAGCTTATTCTGTAGAATTTTTTCTAAACCACCTAAAACAAACTAAAAGGATGCTACTTAAGAATTCACACTCCTGAGGTCCCAGGCTAGAACCAGAATGTACCAAAATATCAGGACCATAGCTATAAAATCAGCATTAAAAAAAAAAAAAATTCTCAATCTCAGATACACTGAATCTTATTTGAAAACAAGTATCACTGTTGAAAAGTTGAGGGCTGGGGTTGTAGCTCAGTGATAGAGCACTCACCTAGCATGCATGAGACACTGGGTTCAATCCTCAGCACCACATAAAAATAACTAAAATAAAGGTATTGTGTCCATCTACAACTAAAAAGAAAAATTTAAAAAAAAAAAGGGAAAAGAAAAGTTGAAAGTACTGTTTTTCTTTCTTATTCCAGGAAATAGTTCTATTCCCAAACAAAGTGATCTTAAAACTCTGTCCCATGACTATCTCATATTATTTATCCAATAAAAAGGCAAAAGAACACTTTAAATCAAACTATTTTAACCCTAATGAGGAACATACTCTGCAGCCTTCTGCTCTCCCTCTCTGGGCTTGTTTTTACCTTTGCTTGAGTGAGAGCTGCTTTCTTCACCTGAAGCTGAGACTGCAGAAGTTTGAAGTTTTTGGACCAGCCTTCTGTTTTTGAGTCACTGGTCTCCACTCCCAGGTCATCATACAGGGACATCTTTTTAGTCTAATGCTGAAAGGGAAGCAATATGGAGATTAAAAAAACAAAAAACACAGTAAAGATTTAGAACCTTTTCATGTTATAATAACTTAGTGCCATGGAATTTTAGAGGTAAAAGGTTCAGGGCCCTTCTAAGAGAGTAGCCAAGACCCCTGATAACATCAAGGGTGGGTTCCTAATACATGAAGCTATGCTCATGCAATATTTTACAAAAGATCCTCTAGAATTAATTTTTCTATCTATTAGATCACATAGTCAAGCGATTCATGAGTAAAATTCTTCAGTTCCACAGAATATAATGAGGTAAGATGGAAGTTCTAGATTCACGGCATTATTAAATATATATTCGATATTTTAAAAGTTTCATTTAACTCAATGGCAAAAACCAGAAACTAAAAAGATCAAGTTAGTTTGCCAAAATATAGAAAAAAATTGAAACACATTGCTAGAAAAGATGACAAATTATCTCACAAATGCTATAATTTTGTACATTATGATTGCTGAAGGAGTAGATGCATTTATCTTAAACACTCTTCCTCACAACCAAAGATAATCAATAATCTACATGTGAATGTGCAATACACAATATCCTTGCAAAATACATTCGTAGTAATAACAACAAATGGTAAGGGTCAAATAACATCCCACAACAGGCACGTTAAATGTAGTATCAGTAATAGGTACCATTAAAACCAGCACTTTACAGATGCAAAAGTAAGGTGGCGGGGACTGATATGCCTGAGGTCACATCAAGCTAACTTCAGAGCCCTTGCTAGCAAATCCCAACTGCCATCTTTAAAGCACCCTCAACTTTCTGAAACCTTCTTCTTTTATTTTTGTGTGTGTGGTGGTATGGGGGATTGAACCCAGGTGTACTTTACCACTAAGGTACATCTCCAAGTGCTTTATAGTTTTTGAGACAGGGTCTTGCGGAGTTGCCCAGTCTGGCCTCGAACTTGTGATCCTCCTGCTTTAGCTTCCTGAGTCACTAGGATTACAGGCATGCACCACCATACCCAGCTCCATTTCTTAAAATAAGAAATCAATCTTTTTCTCATAGAACAATTTTAATTAATATCAATTGCAAATAAATGTTTATAGTAGTCCCCAATTTATGGGTACATTCCAAAATTCTGTCAGTCTGCAAGAGCCCTGAAAGCACTTCCCCACAGAAACCATCATACAAAATCCTATTTGCCTGTATGCTGTTACTCAGAGGAACATAAAATCACATAGAAAAAAAGAAAAATAGTCAACACCCCCCCTACCACACACACACACCTGTCAGGTTTGACTCAGGGCAAACATTTCCTTTTGGTGCATTCTTCTAAGCCCTCCCATTATAGATATTCTAAGAGTCTGCTACCCCAATGACTTCTCTGACCTTAGTTCCACAATGCATTAGGTAGGAAACAGGAAGTAAATGAACTTTTACTAGCTCAGAATGGCTTTTCTGGTCTAGGTACAGTAACTCCCTAAATGAAGTCAATGTTCTAACAATTGCTTTTTTTACAGGGTTCTTTCATTTCTTCATTCATGCGTGAACCCTGAGATTACTCAAACTTTCTCCTTTTAATTTTTGGTGGTGGGGGACTAGGGACTAAATTCAGAGGTACTTGACCACTGAGTCACACCCCTAGTCCTATTCTGTATTTTATTTAGAGACAAGGTCTCACTGAATTGCTTAGAGCCTCACTTTTGCTGAGGCTGGCTTTGAACTCACAATCCTCCTGCCTCAGTCTCGTGAGTGGCTAGGGATCGGTCTCTACTTTAATTTTTAAACAAGTCTCCGAAGCAGTGGAGAAGCGGGCTTTATTAAAGCAGAGTACGTGGGTTACAAATGGAGGCAAGCCCACAGATTCTCCTCTACTCACCAGTTCAGAAGACAGCAGTATCCCCAACAGGGCAGGTTCACTGCCTTCAAGGCCAAAGTCAAAAGTTTGGCCAACTTTGTGACCTTAGGCTTAAGGCAGTGAGGCCAAATCAAAAAAAAGTAATGAACTCATCTCTTGGCAACTACTGCTGAAATACAACCATGCTCTCAAAGATTTAAAGAGAATCCCCCCAGGATCTACTTCTAAATCTATTTTAAACCGCCCAACTGTAACTTCATGAAAATCAAAATCTAGTTTGTCCTGTTCACTGATCTATTCCCAGACCAAGATCAATGTCTGACCCAGTGCTGAAGAGGTAATAAGGCCAAATGCACAACCTACTTGCAAAGCCCTCCCAAACATCTCTTTAGAAATTTCTGGTCAACAATTACTTTGGCCAGAAGGAAGATCACTGAACCAAATGGCTTCTGGGCTCTTGTGCTCTTTTCTTCCCGTTCACCTATATTTCAAAACTCATTGTTTATATTTAGATATATATCCTTGAACTTTAACCTGGAAAAACCCAAACAGATCAAGAGCAAAGAAAAACAATGCTGAATGCCCAACTTAACATTGTACTTCCCCTAAAAAAACTATATCAAAAAATGACTTCATCTTTAACCTAACTTAATCTTTTGAGCCTTCTTTATTCACTTGGTTACCAAACCAAAGCCTAACTAACCATGGTTTCATATGTTCCTTTTTATTCTTGTAATGGCAAGGGAAAACAAATACATTCTGAGAAATAAATATAAACAGTAATGCTGTCTGGGAAGTCACAAACATAAAGTTATCACAAAAAATTTGCAACCCAAACTAAATTCTACTTTAGATATGTACCTCTCTATTTCTTCAAAAGAAACACCTCTGGACAATAAACCACCCTCAATGATATAGCTCTCTATATGATTTTTTATGTGATTTTTCCTTGAATCCTGTTCTCAGTATTTACCTTGTTTTCTTTTCTATATAATTTTACATAGGTTGAATCCATCTATTCCTTAAGATGCATGTATACTTTTTAGCTGTTTTAAGCACCTAACATACCATAATTTATTCACTAATTTTCCCCATTGTAACCACTGAAATGTAAGTTCATAAACAAGACTCTGACAAGACCCAAACTTAATCTTATTAAAGTGATAATACTTAGATGACATAGCACATTTATTTCATAAAGTCCAGTGCTAAGGATTAAAAAGCAGAAGACTCTTAACATTTGAATATACTGTAAGAAGCCAAGATATGATTTAAGTAAATGCAAGCAGCTGGTTTTTACAATAATTTAAAATATCTATTTAGTTCATGTTTATGGCAGCACCAAGTTTTGATCAATTCATCTTTCAAATATGTCTCTTTTTTAAAGGAGAAAAAAATAAACATGGTCCTACCAGAATTAAACAAAGTGACTTTTCAAGATTCTACTTAAGTTGCAAAGTATTTTTTAAAACATGTCCAACTGGCAGGAAAAGAGAACAGGGAAAAAATCTTCTCAGAAGCATCCCACCTACTTATTTCTTCAAGTGCATATTAGAAGTCTTTAGTGACTACTACCCCCACATAAAATTAACTATCCTTGATTAGTTTCAAGTGCATCTTAGAAGTCTTTAGTGACTACTGCCCCCACATAAAATTAACTATCCTTGAACATAACTGGATATTCACAACACAACAGCTTTTACACGTTTTGCTGTTTAATGGTTTACACATCTGTCTCTTCCTATACCATGAACCCCCAAAAGGTAGGGATTCTTTAACTTCGTATTTATATCTCCAGCTCAACACCATGCTTGGAATATTGAAAGAACTCTATAAACATTTTATAAGTGTTTCGAAGAATGGATAGAATATGCCAATGCATCTATTTAAAAGAGGTTATCATGAAACAGTAGGATCTGCAGCTCTGCCTTCTAAGGGCATATGGTAAGTGGAATTTGATATAAGTGTAGTAAAACAAATTGTACACAGAAATTGGAGAGAGAAAACTACCACCACCATACACTTAAACAATGAGTGCAAGTCTGAGTTCTGAACACCTAAGTAGTCTTGGTAAGAATAAACATGTAATTATATAATGCATCTGTCTCTTGTATAGGGTTTACAACTTTTTAAAGAATTCAAAAACTTTTCCTATACCACCTCCTCTGCTACACTTGTCACAGTTTAGTATTTCCTATCACTTTGATGCTCTGCTACTACCAAAATACCATATCTCTGAGTGTCTACTAGAGTCACCTGAAACTTAAGTCTTCTCTATTTACTGCTGTGCAAGGTTTGAGGGGTTATTGCTGGAAAAAGGTCTGAAAAAATCATGTGCAGGGAGAAGTTGAAAGGTAATTAATTAAAATAAGTCAAATGAAAAGAAATCCAATTTATATAAAGATACATTTAGGAGTGTACAACAATTCTCTCAACATTCTCTACAAAAGCTCTTTGGTTTCACAGAACCCCACAAAGCTGCTCTTCTCTGTTCATGTTCTTTTACATCTTGTTTTATTTTTTTCTATCTCACAACCTATTCTCTGTCCTAAACCATGCACCATGCAGTTTGCTGCTTATTAAACTCTAAAAATAAAATGTTATTGGTTTAGGTTACCCATATGTTGCTTCCTATTCCCTAAAACTAGTTATTCCACTCAAAATGCCTGCAATCTTTATCCAGTAAAAACGTGTAACTGGGTTTCATCCTCCACCTGTTGCAGGAAGACACAGTCCTCATCCAGCCACCACTTGAGTATATGCAGAATCTTGCTCTTGTCTGGGAAATCCTATTTTCCATCCATATGTCTAAGAACGACCTTCAACGGCCCTCCCCTACCGACCTCTCAAAGGTTCTCCATGATCTGACCTGGCCACCTTAAACCTTCACGCTGCCTTACCTGAAGTTTCCAGAATGCCCCGCGGTGCTATACGTCTGCACTTATTTCCTCTGCAAGGAGCCTTTTCCACTTCTTTTTTTTTTTTTTTTTTTTTTAATATATTTTAGTTGTCCGTGGACCTTTACTGTATTTATCTATTTATACAGGCCAGGCAAAGGCTCCACCACGGAGCCACGACCCCAGGCCATTTCGCACTTTTCACAAAACACCTCCTCCCTGAAGCCTTTCCAGACCCCACTCTAGTTCCTCAGATCAACCCGGGCCTGAGTTTTCAACCCTGGTTTCTTAAGGGACCAAAGGCGAGAGCGGGAACAGAACCTCGTTCGACCTGCGGCCTCTGGAAGCACATCCCGGGGACTAGAGGTGCTCAAGAGGCGTTTGAGGACCGAAGGGACCGCTTTCAAACACAGGCCACAACACCACGGGGCCACGACCGCCTTCCCGCGTCCAGGGGAGCCGCCGGGCCTCGGGAAACGCCACCACCCGCCTCCCCTGAGAAAGGAGCGGCTCTGCTCCCTCCACTCCCTGGGCGAGGCCATACAGGGGGCGGGCCGGGTCAGGGGGTCCAGGGACCCGGCAGCTTCGTCAGGACGAGGCCCGCCAAGAGAAGACGCGTCCGTCAGTCCTGAGGAGACCTAGACAGACAGGGGCAGGGGCGAGGGCGAGGAACCCGAACCAGTGGAGGTGGCGGCGGGCTAAGGAGCCGGGGGCCGGGGCGCGGCGCGCAGGAAGCCAGGGACCCGCCCGGAGGCAGCGAGGGGCCGCCAGCGGCTCCAGCCGACCGGCCAAAAATACCCCGACCCCTGGCGCCGAGGCCTGAAGCCGCGGCGTCGCGTCCCGCGCCGCCGGGGAAAGCGCACCCGCCCCGGGTCCCGGGGCCCCGCGTCCCCGCTACCCGTCAGGCCGCCCGCCCAGAGCCGTCGGAGCGACTTACCCGGCCTGCCTGGCCGACTCTGCCCATGGGCCACGGCGGCGGCAGAGCGGAGCCCGGCCGCACCCCGGGGACACCCGCAGACGCAGGAGCCCACCGCGAATCCCAACCTCCGCCGAGTCCGCGGGGCGGTCCGCGGCGCAGGGTGAAGGAGCGCGGGCCTCAGGAGAGCGCGCCTGCGCCTGCGCCTGCGCCTGCGCCGTGGGCGCCTCGCCGCGCTGCCTCGCCGCACTGGTCCCGTCACACCGCCCCCTGCCGGTTGGAGGATCGTAGCACATGCTCTCCTCCGCCGGCCTCCTCTTCTACCAAGAGGTGTCGCTGTGGGGCAAGGTGTCGAAATTCTGTTCGGTTTGTGGAACGTGACAGTGACCCCAGATGGTGAGCAGGAGAAAAGGTCCCGCGTTGCACTTGCTGACAGGGGAGGCAGGGTCCCTTCTAGCTCGTCGTTCTGGTTCATTCAGAACCCTTGGTTTAGAGACCAAGCTGAAAGTAGATCTCGGTAGGCGAGATACTGCAAAAGAATAGCCGTGGGCACTGAATTAAGTGTGAGGCCTTGGAAACGTGCCGAGGTTAGCATTACAGAAAAGAACGTAAATGTTACAAAGGCTCGCAGTTTAATGTAAATTAGAAAAAGTAGGGGGGTGGGTAGAAAGGGACTTCCGTACATATGATTTTCGCATCTTTAAATGTAGAAAATATTTCAAGCTGATAGATAAAATTTTAGAGATTTAGGTAGGTGTCTCAGTACAAAGGGACACAAGATAATACAATCAACTAAAACTTGGTAATTAAGAAAAGGGAGGGAAAGTAGGAAAAGAAAGAAAAGTCAGAAGGTAATAGACGATCTAAAGAAATAGAGGATTAAGGGCATCTCATAATGGTGTAATAATGGTAACCCAGAACAAAAATACAAGCCTTTCAGATGATCAAAGCTTGAAACAAGCAGTAAAACAAAATGACATAATGAAACGTGTGGAGAAGTTACAAAAGAGAACGCATAGCGAAACAAATGACGAAGCTAAGGAAACATCTGACATGGATAAATGTAAGGGACCTAAGTTTACCTGCTAAAAAAGTACAGTACACCTCGGATTGGAGCACAAACCATTACATGACTCTATGTCATCTATAAGACAGGGCTCAAAGAAAATGATCCTGAAAATTTGAAAATACAGGGAAAAATTTTAATGTCTTCCAGTAAGTAGGATCATGTGGATTATATTATCTGATCAAAATTCAATTGTACTAGAAATTAATGACAAAAGAGAAAGTAAAGCCTTCCTGCTCCTTGGGAACTATTACATGTCTAAACAACGTTTGAAGAAAAACAAAACCAAAATAGTATAATGCCTAGAAAGTTTAAATGATGAATCAGAATCCAGGGGACTTAGCTATAACAGTACCAAGAGGAAAATCTAAGAATTTAAATTTTGGTATTGATTAAAAAGTTGGAATAAATTAAATAAGCTAAGTGCCCATGCTAAAAAAAAAAAAAAAAAAAAGAAAACCAAGAAATAAAACAATAAAAATCTGAAAAGTATAAGGAAGTCACCAGTAAAGAAAAAAGTAGAAAATAATGGTGTGTAAACAGAATAAGGATAAGGAGCAAAGATAGAAGGTATCTGGACTGGGTATCTCCCCACACCCTGATACCAGTGGAGGTGGTATGAAAGCCCTTGTTCTGAGACCCAGACCCTAGTGACTCCCTCCAATTTGAACCTGCTGCCTACCAACTCTCCCTAAGCCACTTGACATCTCCACTTTATAGATTGTTTACCTCTTCCTTCCTTCATAGTTTAGAGTTTTGTGCATTTGTTCTTAAATCATTCATCCATAGACAACTTATTGGTTCACAGATCACAGGTACAGTTCTGTCCATTGGGAATTTTTGAGTTTAAATCCAAGAAGAAAATCTTAACTCCCTCATCTCCCAGTACATACGCATATTCATTTTGCTTCTATTTCCTGTCAACGGTAATAAATATTACTTTTATAAATTGAGAATCTGAGACTTACCATGATAGAGGAGAATGAAACAGGACATGCAACTAGGTAGGCAGCATAAATAAAACCGTGGAGATGGGGAAGAGGGACAAGAGGCGCTGGGAGTCCAGTTGAGCAGCTGGGCAAACATACAGAGCAACCCCTACTATTCCTTTAATTTCCCCCAAGCAGTGCTCCTTCAGAGAGTAAGGCAGGAAGCAAATGGTAGGATTCAACAAGAACTGGAAATTAGCAGGGCAGGTGTTCCAGAAGGAGAGAAGATGGGGTGTTTGGGCTGGCAGAAGAAGAAATGCCATCATGCATAATGGGCAGAACCTGGAGGGGTCCCAGAGGCTGTGAGGTGGGGGGGGGGGGGGGTGACCTGGAAGGAAAGCACATTGGTTAAGAGGACAATTTGATCAAAAGTATAATTTGATCAGAGTTGAGTATTTTCTAGCCTTCAATGTGCAGTGATACTTTTTGGCAAACCATGGGGAAAATTCATGTTTCCTCTTGTACATCTTTAATCAGTTTTGTACATTTTTCAGATAATTTTTCAAGTTTTTTTCGTTATTTTTTTTCTAAGTCATTTTTTGTAGTTATTCCTGCTTTTTAATGTTTTTAATAACAAAAGTTTAGAAACAAATCAAATAGCCAACGATAAAGACTTTTATGAAATCCAATTATCTTGGAAGACATTAAATAATTTATACATAGATACCAAGCACGTATTTAAGAGATACATACCAATGTGGTTTTCTCTAGGTAGATGGAATTATAGGGACTCTTGTTAAAACATTTTTGCCTGTGTATTTTTTAATTTCCCTGTAGAATGTTTGCATTACCTTTATAATGAAAATAATGAAACAAGTGGTTAGTTTTTTAAAAATATGTAGAATTTTCTGAAGTTTTATAAAAGTTTTAATTTGTCTTCCAAGTGATGTCTGTGCTGCTTGGTTTGACCAGATTTTCAAAATTTCAAAATTGCATTGGTTGATTGAAAACTAATATTTTCAATAAGAAATTTACTTTTTAGAAAACATAATTCCTGGCATTTGCTGGTAAATGGATGGAGTTGGAGAATATCGTGCTAAATGAAGTAAGCCAAGCCCAAAAAACCAAAGGCTGAATTTTTTTCTCTGATAAGTGGATGATGATACATAATTGGGGGTGGGGGCAGGAGGAGGTAAGAAAAGAATGGAGGAACTTTGGATTGTGTAGAGGGAAATGGGGTGGGAGGGGGTGGGGGAAGGAAAGATAGTGGACTGAGACAGGCATTATTACCCTATGTACATGTATAATTACATGAATGGTGTGAATCTACATTGTGTACTACCATAGAAATGAAAAGTTGTATAGAATGAATCAAAATGCAGTCTGTAAAAAGAAAAAGAAAAAGAAAACATAATTCCTGAACTGGGGCGAAACTCTGTGGTAGAGTGTTTGCTTAGCATACACCAGGCCCTGGGTTCCCTCACCGGCCCTGCCAAAAACAAAACAGTAAAACACAATTTTTGTGCATGCCTTATGGCTTTCATGTGGATACCTTTTAAAAGGCGAGTTTATGTAGGTATATATCTAAAATGGTCAGTAAAATGATGCCTTTAGCCTTTTTAGCTGTGAGGTTCCCACTTTTCAAGCAAAGCACCAAGCACTGGAGGTGTGAGGCCTCTCCGGGAACTGCTGTCTTTTCCATTGTGTCCTTTAGTGCATCCCCAGTGTGCGTGAGCAGAAGCAAGTCTTGTCCCAGCACTTGGATCACAAGTACAGCTTTGAGTGACAACCTTCATGTGGTCCCCAGTGTGTGATCAGGTCATCAAAGCCAGATCATTGGCTTACGTGGCACGATCGGGAAATGAGTTTATCTGTGATCTGAGGGTTTCGAGGGATTAGTAACTCTTTCAAGTTAGTCTCTCCCTCTGCAAAGTGAGCCGAGACACAGATCAGAGGTGGAGCACTCTTGGACGGTAGGGGAAAACTACTGCCAATGGTGTGTAAGGGATCTTAACAGCAATGACTCGGTGAGACCACTGTTATTATGCCCTTTTTTTTTTTTTTTTTTTTTCCAGAACAGAAAATTGAGGCTCAGAGGGGTTAGGAAATTTCCTGAAGAAACACAGTTAATAAATGATTGAACTTTGATGAGAACCCAGGTCTGTCTGTCTGGGGTTGGTCTGTTTTTAGTAACCTGCCTCATGGGAAAGCACTTTAATTAAGAAGCAGGACGGCAATGCCCCCACTTGGGCATATTTCTGGCACTGGACAGTTTAGACTCCACAGTACTAGTAAACTCACCATTATTCCTACTGAGAAATAATACCGTTTATCAAGCACTTCCTATGCACCAGACATTAGGATAAGAGATTTACATATTTTATCTAATTCATTCTTCCTGTGGGCTCTGTGTGCTAGCTTCCACATTCCCATTTGCAAATGAAGGACGGGAAACTCAAGTTTTTGCCGGAGTTTTTACCTGAAGCCAGAGCTCCTAGATTCTCAAGCCCATCCTCCTAAGTTCTACTCCTTATTCCTCCAGTAAAACATGGGCAAAGACCAAACTCACTGTGAAATGCAGTGAAATGTGCAAGATAATATTTTTTGTTTCTGACAATATTCCAGTATGTCTTTAAAAATTAAGATGATTCCTTAGATTTTATTGAATTTCATCTTGGGATTTCAGAATTCAATTTCTTAAAATCTCACCCTAGCTCAGTATTATACTTCAGAGAATAAGAACTCAATTTGATGTTGACTAACACAATGAGGGCTTAGCAAATTCTCCAGTTTTAAATGAAAAAGTAGAGTTGGCCTGGCTTGTATCTGAATACACAGAGAGGGTAAGAAACGTAAGTGCGAATTTTAGCTCTATCCAGAATACCTCTGGACAATGGGCTCTGGGGCATGGGGAAGTACTACCATATGCAGGGAAAGAAAAACAAGACAGGATGAAGCTCCCTGTAGCAGAATACTTCAGACACCTAAAGAACACAGCTCTGCAGAGTAAGGGGCTCACACCCACGAGCAAAGCCAGTCCCTCGCCTGAACAATAGAAATGGGGTTTGTCTCTTGGTTGCATTTGAAACACAGGAGAAGTAAAAGAGGTAGGTGGATGTGGAATCACACTTTTCCAGGAAGCAGGCTGTAATTGAGGCACTACCCACCTTAGTTACAGGCAGGGGTCCTATGGACTCAGGCACAAGTAGGACCAGAGCACACAGCAAGCTGGATGAGCAGGCAGCCTGTAACATGCCATCTGAGACTGGTGCACTAGAGACACTCAGTTCTCACCTCTAGGTAATGTGAAGGATTCCTTACATACAATGCAGAGGAGGAGATGATACCTGAGCTTGATGTAGATAGACAAGTTCATTATATGGAACAAGATGAAACAGATTGCAGATGCATTACAGCTTCTCTCAGAAGTCATTTTGAAGGATTTTGAGGAAAGAAAATCCTTCACATGAGCACAAAGTCCAAAGGTGCTCTTGTCATCCTCTTTGTATTTGTGGGAGATGTGGCCTGAGGTTAGAAGAGACTCCTATTTGTGGGTACTTGAGAAGACCTGGCTGGCTGGTTAGAGATCCAAAAGGAAAAAGTGGAAGACTGGGGATGAGACGGTCTAAGTATAAGCAGGAGAATTGGCAGATGGTAGTGGTTATAAAGCATGATGATCTTTGTATTCATGTTTGGCCCCAGAAAGTATCCATCATGAAGAAGGCACTAAAACAATCAAGACGACAGAATGACATTGCCAGTTGACATAGATTGACCATAGTCACCAGTCCATGCTAAGCACGTGAATGAAATGACCAGAGTAGAAGAGATGCAGGTGACCCAGAAGCCCAGCTTCATTGTTTCTGATTGTTTCTCATCCTGTACCACCCAGCTGACTTAAGAGCATTGGAATAATTTGCTAATGATGTCATTAAAATGTCAACTCAAAGGCAATATTTATGGTGGGGCAACTTTCTGCAAACTGCAAAAGGTTTTCGAATCAAAACCTTTTACACAGAACTGACCCCCAAAAGGAAGAACCAAGGAAACCAAGGGGTGGAAGAAGAAGTGAACTTATCATCATTCCAAAAACTCATTGAGGGACTTTGTGTTTCCTATTCCTGTAAACTTGGGCTCAGCAGGGCTGGAGGTCCTGATGCCCCAAAGATCACACTTTTTCTAGGGGACATACCAAGAGTCCTATTGGATAATGTTATAGCTACCACATAAGCACTCTGAGCTCCTCGTGTCCAGCAAACAGGAAGAAAGGAGAGCAGTCACCATCTTGCAGGGGTATGTGATCCTGGTCAGCAGGAAGAGGTAGGGTGCTCCTACAATCACCTGTTACAGTGCAGGAAGACATTTGTGTGCCCCCAGGGTGATCTAACTGAGCATCTCGTGGTGCTTCCTGGATAAGTGAAGCCACTAAGCAGGACCTGGTGACCAGGAAAACAGAGTCCCTAGGGTTGAGGGCTGATATTCCCATCATGGTAGCCACCAAAATGGTAGTAGAGTATGGGGGAATCGAGAATGGAGAATGCAGGTGGGAGATCAGGAATGTAAGTCATGGCCTTGGAACAAGTTGTGGCAGCAGGAGTTATGGTTCCTTTTTGTAGCCTTCCTCTTCAGTTTTTCCCATCGGAAGGGTGCAACAGAAAGCTGAAGAACCTGTTGGGAGAAGTATATCCAACTAGTGCTGAGATGGACGGAAGTGAACACACAGGCGCCCTGGTCAGCCCTTCAAGGAAGGGCATGTCCCAGCAGCTGGGAGCCATCAGCAGGTACTCTAGAGGGCAGCTTTTCCTGGTTTGCCTTGGTTGTAAAGCAGTAGCTCACCCAAGAAGATATCCTTCTGAAGGGGGTCCAAACTCACTGGTCAGGGTCGGACATACACCACCAGCTGGGCTGGCCCACCTCAGGACAACTTTGATGTGCCATCTGTGCTCTAGAAATCCCTGTGAGGCTTGCTAAGACTTTGTCATGCCTGCTTGGCCATTTGTCTTCTCCACCTGCCTAATCCTGGGTCTTTCCCTCTCGGTTTACAGATGTTGACCCCAATCCCACAATCCCAAATCTGTCTTTTGAACTTTCATACAATGAACATGCAATGTCAACTCAAAAACAAATTTTAAAAATAAAGAAAATGCTCTAAAGAATACTAGTATGTGCTCTTGTTTGCGGAATATACTAACAAGCAGAAAAATGAATTCAAGATGGAAAAACAGCCAAGAAGGAGGGGAATAAAGTGGGAAAGAAAGAGCAAAGCAAAGAAGTTTTTGTATGGTAATTTGGAATATTTGGAAACCATGAAGTTTATCCTTCAGGTCTTTTAATTTCTCCTTTCAGTTCTTATTCTCTACTTCTAACATATACTTGCCTCTAGCTTCCAGAACCTTCTACCATATTATCTCTTGCTTTTCCCTCATGGCTCCAAGTCCAGATCTCCCTTAGTTTCTTCTTCCAGTGCCCAGACTCTGATTATCATTCACCAATTAATTTACTGAACTTCTGTTTATTTAACACTTACAATGGAGTAATTGTGGGAGATATTCCAAAACAAAGTCATATTAAGGTATGCATGCGTGACACAACCTTGATTAAAATGTAATCAAGACTACTTTTTTAAAATTTTTTTATTTGTAAAAGAAAACAATTAATTTCAAAATAAAAAAAAAAAAACTCCAAAGGTAAAGATGTTGGAAATATTTAGAAACTAATAGGAGAGAGCTGAGGGCTCTGGCCTTTGCACCATGCTGGTAGGCAGTCAGTGGCTCTTTACATTGCTTTTGGGGCTACAAAAATGGTCTACACTACTACTGCCATCTTAAGGTGGTGTGCCCACTTCACCTTCCCTGGATTTCAGCATCCTCAGTAGTCATATATTTGTGCTATATAGATGACCCAGCTCTGAGCTAAATAGAGAGAGGAAGCTCATGAATGGGGTCAAGGCACACAAAGTGGTCTGTGGGGGTAAAGGAACCTCAAGTGCATCAATAGGTGATTGAAATAGACTTGCCACCACACACAAATGTACACCAAAAAAAAAAAAAAAAAAAGATACCCCATGCTTATTTTCAGGAATGTTTACTTGCTGCTGTTATGGGGCGCAACTTAAGAACAGACCCATCACCACTGAGAAGTCCAAATTTGAGAGTCTTTATTATGCCAACCAGCTGACTGCCTCACACAATGCCCCAAAAATGACTATTGGGAGAATAGCCCCAACCATAGGGTTGCAGGGGTTCTTATACCATGATTCAGCACATTGATCAAAAGTGTCTGTTGCTATGATTAAAAATTGTAAACTAACATCATGGGATCTGAAATCATTAGGAGAGGGGGATGTGGGTCACAATGACCTTACTTAGGTACAGACTAAAGATTAGTTACTAACATCTAAACAATCACTGTTGACATCACCATTAACACAGTACAGTGTTTGGAATCAAAAAGAGAACAACTTTTTATTATACCAGAATTGCCATCTCGTCATTTTGTATTACCAAACAAGTCATACTAAGTAACAGTTAACGGTACAGCGGTGGGGTGTTCCCCTGGGGAGAAGCATTTCCTGCATAACGTGGAGTCTCAAGGTAAAATGGAATCTGTTTAGTCATTGCCCATATAGCCTAGCCTATAACATTTCCATGGAGTCAAATATGTCAGCCCGTCACACTGCAATTTCACCTCCTTTTTGTCAAAAGAATAGCCACACCCAGATGATTTGGAATGAAGATAAAAGGATAACTGTAATCTACCTTAATTTACAAAACTGGCAAATACTGTGTCTAATTACTTGTCTCATTTCTTAACACTGGTGAACACCCACCAAAGTGTCAGGATTCACTATTTTGAATCTTGGTGATTCCACAAGACCCTTTCTACTTCCAGGCTCCACCCTTGTAAGGAACAGGAAACAAGAAGAGGGTTCAGAGCACCATTTTGAACCTAGGAGGATTGGGCAAGGGTAGTCAGAAGCCAAGTTATCCACAACTGACCTGTTCCCCACCTTCTGTGTTACCCAGTGACAAAACAAGGAAGAACTCATGTTGGGTGGGTGAGCACACTCTGCCTCTGGGCTCTTGCTCTCTGGCCTCTTTCAGAAATTCTGCAGTGATGTTCTTCTTTCTTTCAACAGGCTACCCAACATTCGTCAGATTTAAGTTGAAAAACAAGACATCCACGTTCCATCTCCATTCCCCTCTAACACACACATCATGCTCATTGAACATGCATCTAGGATTTTCTCAGACATTCATGGCAATCATTTCTAATTTTGCCTCTTTGGGGGCTTATGTTCCACTTTTAATTTTCATTTCAGAAGCTAATTTCGTTCCAAGTGTTAAGATTTTGTGCACTGATTATTACACGCATACTATTTAGAATCTTGCTCTAAAATATAATGCTTTTTGTTGTTTGTTTGTTTTGATTCTTTGTGACTTTGGGGCTAGAACCAAAGAGTATTCACCTCTGAGTTACATTTTATTATTAAAATTTTATTGTGAGACAGGGTCTTGCTAAGTTACCCAGGCTGGCCTCAAACTTGAGATCCTCCTGCCTCAGCCTCCCAAGTAGCTGGGATTACAAATGTGGGCGACTGTGCCCTACAAAAAGTGTTTTCAATAAAAAAGATTTCATAAAACTGTCCCGTTATTTCTCATCTATTTAATTATAAATTTAATTGTGGATTCTTGTCCTACTTAAGATCTTTTATGATCTCATTTGAATGTGGGATACAATTTTAATTATTTTTTTTCAGTCTCATAATTCCAAATAATCATTCCCTGCAGTCTGCTCTCAAAGTTCAAGACACAGAGTCTTAAAACCAGAAGATTGTTCCCTAACAGGGGGTGTGAGAAGCAAGATGAAAAGTGTGGAGTCCAGATAAATGTGTGATTAGGGAAATGATAAAGATGACCTCAGGGAAAATAAAAAGACTTTGCTCTGCTTCCTCCACCTCCACGTGCCACAGCATTTCAAGGTAAGACAGCAGCTCTGAGTCTCAGAGCACCAGCTCTGTCTACCCCCTCCTGCAAAAGACCACGTGCACAGAGAGGATGTCCTTATCAAGACATCTGTAACTGTGACCTTCAGACAAACAGAAAAAGAAGTGCTACTGAATTTCTTGATGTCCCCTCCTCCACTGGTATTTTTTCTCCCTTTCTTTCCTTCCTTCATTTCAGTCATTTCCTCTTTATCTACAACTTCTCCCTTGAGCAAAACTAAATACCATTTCTTTCCATTACAAAAATACCAAAAGTCAGAATTTAATTTGTTTGCGTCTTCTGGCATTGTTGGTTTTCCCCGCTCCAAAGGAAGATATTTTGGTTTTTGGAAACAGAACATTATTCCAGAAAGGGAAGCAAATCTGATACACCCTTTTCATGCCCTAGTTAGGGCTGTATTCCTGTCAGAGGCCATGAAGTGACTCATTTGTGTGCCTCCCTTCTTTCTGGAGTCAAAGAGATCACGGAACTGGACAAGCATTACAGAATCATGTAATCTTCGGGTTGCCCCATCATCTTCAATACTTAAATCTTTCCTATTACACCCACAATGTTAGGACTTATATGCTGTGGTTTATGGCTTGTGCCCTCTGAAATTCATGTGGAAACTTGATTACCATGGTGGTGGTGTTAGGAGGTGATTAGAGTTAAGAGGGATCCATGCCTTTCTCCTGGGAGTGAATCTGTTTTCATGACAGTGGGTTGTTTACAACAAGTCTGCCCTTCCTACTTTGTCTTGTCCACATCCATCTGCTTGCCTTTCCACTTTCTGCCATGAGTTGAAGAAGATTGAGGCCTTCACAAGAAGCTAAGCACATGCTGGTGCCATGGTTCTTGGAATTTCCAGCTTCTAGAACCATGAGCCAAAGTAAATTTCTCTCTTATAAATCACCCATTCACAGGCATTTTGTTATAGCAACAGAAAATGAACTAAGGCAAGGTAATAAGCAATTTCATCTCTTTCCCTTCTTAGCTCTAAACCTATCAAGAAATAAAAGAAGGAACAACATGGGGATTGAAGTATTAGCTTTGCTAGTGGTGGTAAATCTAGTTTGGAATTTATGGTGAATTTGAAGCTTAAATCCAAGTCTAGGCTTATGACCTATGTAAAGAGAGTTGAGTATACAGAAGAGACCCTTGCCCATCTGCCCTATGGAGAGAGTGACCTACCTTGAACCCTTCAGAGTGTAAAGACTGCAGACAACCCTTCACATACTCATCCTATTGAGTTCAGAAATGTAGACCAATGCCACTAGACTTGTCATCTGTGCTAGTCAGTTCTTTGTTGCTGTAACCAAAATATCTGAAAAGAACAAATTAGAGGAGGAAAAATTTATTTCGAGCTTATGGTTTCAGAGGTCTCAGTCCATGGTTGAGCTGACTCCATACCTCTGGGCCTGAGGTGAGACAGAACACTGTGGCAGAAAGGCAAGGCAGAGGAAAGCTGCTCAGCTCATGGCAACCTGGAAGGAGGAAGAGAGGAACCAAGGACAAGGTATAGCCCCCAAGGACATGCCCCCAGTGTACTTCCTCCAGTTACACCCTATCTACCTATAGTTACTACCCAGTAGTCCATTCAGCTATCAGTGGATTAATACATTTTGTGATGTCAGAACACTAATCATTGTCTGAAAGTCTCCCCTCTGAACCTTGTTACACTGGAGATCATGCTTTTGAAACATGAGCTTTGGGGGAACATATTTAGATCCAAATTATAACATCATCCCACCAATCATGTTTCCTTCTTAGAGAAAAACCAGCGAGAAAAGAGAAGGTAAATATGTTAACCCAATACTTCCAGCAGCTAAAAACTCATCTAGGAGCCATCTGTACTTGGAAAGTTGTGAATTCTAGAAAATTCCTATGTAGAACTATTGCTGCAATTTCTGTCCATTGTCTTTCTGTTATGGGAGCTTTTTAGAATGAGATTAATTTCTCTCCTACATAACAGCTGTTTTAAAAACTCTTAGATGTACTTTTTTTTTTCCTTCAGTGCTGGGGACTGAACCCAGGGCCTTGTGCTTGCAAGGCAAGCCCTCTACCAACTGAGCTATCTCCCCAGCCCCTTAGATGTACTTTAAACAGCTGTCACAGCCCATCTGTAGTGCTCAAGTGAGCAGATTGGGGTTCATTCACAATCTTTGTCTGAATATTGGAAATTGTTATAATTGCTATGTTAAAAATATCAGATTTACCAGGCACAGTGGTACAAGCCTGTACTCCCAGTGACTAGGGAGTCTGAGGCAGGTGAATTGCAAGTTTGAGGCCAGTCTCAGCAACTTAGCAAGATCCTGACTCAAAAAGTAAAAAGGTCTGGGGATGTAGCTCAGTGGTAAAGCACCCCTGGGTTTAATCCGCAGTACTGAAAAAAGAAAGAAAAAGAAAAAAATCACATTCACTTACAAGGGATTTTTAAAAATACCGAAACATTTTCTAAATTAAAATAGAAACAGAGAAAATCTAAATATGATAAATAAAACTTACTAAAAGTAAGGAAATGTTACATAAAATGAAGAAGCAGTAGGTTTCTCACTAAAATTCATGGCTTAAATAAGAATGCCCACTCTTGTCATTATCATTAAATATTTTTTGGGAAAATTCTGGCTAAGCAATAAGACAAGAAAAGGAAATAAATGGCATATATCTTGAAATTAAGGAACAGCTCTTCTCATCTACAGATAGGATGATACTCTATTGGTAGAGAAACAGCTATAATTTATTAAAGATTTGTGACACTGTTTGGAATCTTATTTACTAGTTCTTGCTGTATCCCAGGAGAGATTTATTTCACGAAGAGTTATTAGATGCTATCTAACCATCTCTTCCTCTAAAATATACAAGAACCTTTCAACTTGGTAAAAATAAGAACCAAGGCAGGAGGGTATTAGGCTCGTGTACTTTCCTTACTCTTAACTATTCGTTACAATGCTATTTTGATTGTGCTTCTCTGTTTCCTTCAAATCAGTTCAATGTGGATATTGGCATTATTCCACCACTCTACAGACCTATACTGCATCTTATAATCATACTTGTTGGGTTTTCTTCTTGTATCTTGGACTTCTGAAGTCCAAGTTCTCTAGAATTCTCCATTCAGTCATTCTGGTTGCCTCCTCATGGGCATTATTGCTTGGAACTACACCATCGGAAATTAAATGTCTTTGCTTCCCAGCTTCCTCATGACATCTTTCCTCTCCAAGTCTTCTGCTACCTAATTTTGCTGGCCTTTGTGTGAGTGTTTGCAATATTCCTTTCTAAAACTAAATGTATGTGTTCGACTGCCTCTAGACTCTCCATGATTATAAGAAATTCTTAGAATATACATTATGGAAGTTCTTAAATAATAGATGACTACATATTCCCTAAGTTCCTGATACTTTATCTTCAGCCAGTTTTTTCTTCTCAGAATTACATAAAGCGAAGTTCTCTACGTGTAGTTCTGTAGACTGGCAGCCTCATCAGCATTACCTGGGAACTTATTAGAAGTGTAAATTCTCTGGTCTAACAAATATCAGACCTAGGAAACCAGAGACCCTGGGAATGGAGCTTGTTCATCAGTGTTTTAACAAGCTCTCTTGATGAGTCTGATGCACGCTGAAGTCTGAGAATCAAACTTCAAAGGGTAAGTGTAGAGGATTGCACCATTTAGTTCATTAAACATTTTTAATAATGAAATTTCTAAAAGATATTCTACACCCAGAATGGATTAGCCTCTATATTCTGCACTTCAAGTTAAGAACATGGTTTTTATCTTCAGCCAAATATTCTCTGGCTGCTTCTATTCTTAGGGTGATAAGTGTTCATGCACATGCAAATCTTCTTGACTTGCTGTCATTATGCCTTCTCCTGTCCTGACAAGCCTGATTCTTCAAATTGGACTTTCCCTCTCAATACTATATTCTAATTTTAAGTGCTTATCAGTTCATCTTCATGCAGCTGTTTCTGCATTCTTCACCCACAGAACCAGCCATGATTGAAAAAGAGGAGGGAAGATATCTTGCTTTAAAAAGTGTTTGAAACCAGCTAGATTAAGAAATTGGCATACATGTCTATCTAGGAAGGCTTAGGATTGGCCTAAAGATGGGACAGGATATCTAGAGTGACACTTGCCTGGTCATCACCATCATTGTCAATCGGAAGGTACTCATATCAATGGTATTAACTGGACATGATCTTTATTAAGACCTACAGCATTACATAGAAAACGTCACAAGAAAATTGGGTAATACCAGCTCCATTCTTGACCCTCTGCTTCCCACTCCATTGTCCAAAGAACTAAGTAACTTCAATTTATCCCAATAAACATTAACAGAAGAATAAGTTCCAATCCTGTGATTTGCCTTTGCTCTCCACCAGGTGGGATTAGATCAGTCCCCTTCTTTTCTTATAAACTTCCTTTACACCAATGTCACAGTGCTTAGCAGGTTATGTGTGTGAATGTCTCATTTCTTCAAAAGTATAAGGTCCTCATATCTCACAGTGGTAGCCTGGAGTGAAGAAATGTGTGAATGAACAGGAACAAGTAATGCGAACCAGTAATGTGAACAAGTAATGACAGGAACCAACTAAATCATGGTGGCTGATGGGGTTTGGATGTATGTATTCATCTATTAATTTTTCAGGAGTTTTGATTATCCCAGGTTGTTTGGGTTTTCTCTATTTGAAATAACTGACTGCAAGGAAGGCAGTTTTAAAGAAGTGTACTTAATGAGATTATGAAATTGCTGTAAACATTTCACTGTATGCAGAATGAAGAGGCATTGGTAATGCTACATTTTCTAGTCTTTTCATTCTTTCAATCCATATTCTTCATTTTACATTTTTGGGTTAGTCTTACTCTCTTTTGCAAGGCCACTCAATCCTGACTCGCTCTCTTTGAGAACTGCTGCCCAGCCATGCACACTTTGGACTCCTATAGCCACAGTACGTGTGTGACCAAGGCCCCGGCACAGCAGACTGTGTCAGGAATGGAAATTCACTTCATTGGTTGAGTATGGCCAGTCACTTGTTCACTGAGATGTGAACTGAGAAGAAGGCTGAGAGTCACGGGCAGAGTGATTTAATGCTGGTTCATTAAATCGACAGCCTATACCTTCCTGCAAAGTCCCCCAAACCCCCTTGGCCCATGAGTTGTGCCCAAGCCTTCAGCCTTCCTTGGATTCTGTGATGTACTTCCATAACGGTGCTCTTTCTCTCTCCTTGGAGTGAATTTCTGTCAAATCCAACTGAGCATTCCTTGAGACACATTTTGGGATGGTTTACTTAATCTTTGACATGGTTACTCTGAAAAATTAAGCCATACACCTCTCCCCTTACACTCTTAATCTCACATTTCAGTTACCTTTCAAGCCATGCTTCTCAACCAAGACTACAATTTAAAATTACCTGAGAATCTTTTAAAACCTGCTGATGCCACAAGCCACATAGACTGAGTCTGAAACTCCAGGTGCACTTGACATAAAAGTGATGCTAACGTTCCCCAGGGAATTCTAGAAAGTAGCCATGTGGCAATAACCTCACATTCCCCAGATGTACCTAGTGTATGGCACATCTCCTTCTCACCGTAAACCTTTCGTACCAACATTTCCAACTTTAAGAAACATAATTATGTGTCAGTGTAAGCTCATCAATCAAAATATATATGCCACTCATGGGGGAGGCTGAGCACATGTGAAGGCAAGAAGTATATGGGAAGTCCCTGTACCTTCTGCTCAAGTTTTCTATGCACCTAAGGCTGCTCTAAAAAAAGAGTCTATTTTTAAATATTTTTATTAGTTGATCAACCTTTATTATTTATTTGTATGCAGTGCTGAAAATCAAACCCAGTGCCTGAACACTAGGCAAGCACTATACAACTGAACCACAATCCCAGCCCCAAATAGTCTATTTTTTAAAAACCTCACTCATCTCCCATAACTTTTTTCAGTTCCTGCTTATTTTCTCTGCTTTGCTTTTGAGCACAACTTTTAAATATTGTGTTCTAATACCTTCACAATATCTCCACTTAGATGCCAATTACCACTGCCAGAAGAGAACTCTTGGTTCCGCCTCTTCCTCGTCAACTGGAACCAGATTCTACTCATCTTCAGCTCAGTAACTAGCAACATCTTTCGCTGAGGATTCAAGCCAAACGTTTGAGTGGGACTTCATTCTTCTATTTTCCTTACACCACTCCTCATAAGCATCAATGAAGCAAGTTCTGTGGGCTCTACTTTTAAAACAGAGACTCAAAGTGGCCTCTGCTTACCTTCTCCCCTTCTGTGGCCACTGTCGCCTTGCTAGACAAGTATAGTAACCTGAGTGCTTTACTCCTTTGCCCTCGACCTTCTGGTAGCTTCCCACCAATGCAGAATAAAACCCCAAACCTCTGACCCGGCTGACAAATCCTTAAATGGTCCAACCTCTACCTCCTTTTCCAGACTGCATCCCTTACCTCTGTCCCAGGCTCATCTAGTCACACCAGTCTGCTTGCTGTTCCTGGGACATCGATGCACTCCTGGCTCAGGGAAGTTCTTGCCCCAAAGAGTGACCTGGTTTGCTCCCTCATTTCCTCCAGGTCTCCACCCAATGTCATTCCCTCAGAGGGGCTTTTCCAGACTTCTCCACCTAAAAGGATATTCTTTCCATCCCTTTCCCTGGCAAGCTTTATTTACCTGCATTACTTTTCTTTGTGACACTTACCACGGTGAAATATTACACTATATTTTTTTTGCTTATTTGTTTATTGCCTGTCTGCCTTACCCCAGCTGAAGTGCTTTAATAACAGCAAGGATTTTGTCTATAGTGTTCTCACTAGAATGATGGTGCTTATTATGTGCCTGGCACATAGTAGGCACTCAATAAACAGTAGAGATCACAGGGCACCAGAGAGCTCAGTGGAAAATGAGGAATCCCTGTACAAGCAGACCTGTAACCAATGTGGGGAAAGGTGGGTCATGAGAGGAGACAGAGGTTTTCTGTTTTTTTGTTTTTTTTTTTTAAACAGACTCTTAGAAGGGACAGTTAGAAATTTGTCCTGTCTCCACCCCATGAAAATAACATAGGCTCAACAGAACTCAATCTCTTCATCTATCAAGCAAAAAAACAGAACATTTCACAGAGGGTTGGGGAGTGAAAAATTGAAGTTACTCAACCAAAACATTTTCAACTTCTCAGAAAAAATGAATACCTCATCTGGCCTCATGATGATCAGATATTTGGATTCCATGAATTGAACCACCTTCTAATGTCACTTCTGGGTTCTTCAGACCTTCTGACAGGAGGTTGGCCCCCCTGTTCTATGTAACTCTTCAGGTATCATATGATAAAAGCTTATCTGTTATGAGACCATCCTCTGACTTCACTACCTAGAAAGTCTCTGTTTTGCTTATTTTATTTTATAAAGCTCCAACATTAGACATGGAAAAACCAAAGGGGAAACTGAGTTTTTAGGGGGGATCAAAGTTGCTCAGAATAGCCAAGCTGTTGCATTACCCACCTCCCTTGTCCTACCTGCTCAGGGGACGTAGCTACTCAGTTCTGCTCCTGGAGACCCATCTGTTCTTAAGGGGAGGAAGGTCCAGAGTCAAAAAGAACCCACTGTGCTCTCAAAATCAAGAATTTACCTCAGCGGGCCAATGGCATCCGATACCTTGGATTCACAGTTAAGCCTCTGGCTGTCCTATCCTCCGACACTGAAGGTTTCAATCATATCTTTTGCAACCCACAGTGCAATTATGGACTCAAGAGTCACATATGACATTTCACCATGAAGTAGAAACCATTAAAGCTGATTCCCACTTACTCATGTCTCCCCACGCCAGAGCTCCTGAAGTTTCTTCATGCAATCATTCATTCAAAGGATACTTACCAAGTATCTATCATGTGCCAGATCCTACAACAGCACTGGAAATAAAAATGTGACTTAGAGATATATCATTTTTTTAAAGATACATGGAATCTAGTTGGAGGGATCAGATGTGTCTCCAGAGATCTACAATGAGGTCATACATTGGTAGATGCCATGAGAGTGATGGTATAGTAGCACGTTTGAGGATTCAACAGACCTGGGCACTTAGACATGACACCACTCCTAATGAATTTCATGAGGGTGGGCACTGGCAACCACCAGGAGACACGGAATCTTCATTTGTAAAATGGAAATTGTGATAGCACACCTTCCTTATGGGACTGATGTGAGAAGCCAGCGAGAGATCACACACCTGAACTGCTGGGCATGGTGCCTGCCACAAAGCAAGTGCTTTATCAAAGCTAGTGACTATTTTCAGCATTTATGAGATGCAGATAAGGGAATAGCTCAGAGAAGAGCACCTTCAGATGAAGGATAAGTTGAGACCTTTTTCAGGAGGTAGCATTTGAGCTGATTCTTAAGAGAGATTGAGTTGTGGGCTTGTGGATTCCACAGAAACAGGGAAAGAGGAGGTGATGTATGTTGAGGGAATCATGAAGAGTTGAATTTTGTTTTCCAGCAAAGAAAGCAAAAAGGAGGAAAATGAAGACCTAATGTTAAAAGGAGAAGCTAAGGCAGATTATGAAGAAACTTAAAATATCAGGTTTAGGAATTTGGGTTTAATGTCAAAGTCATTATGGACATTCCTAAGACTCTTAAGTTTTGGAAAAAGGATGGGAGAATAGAGTATTCTTCAAGAAGATTAAACTGGAAGTAATGAGTAAGAATGAAGGAAAATAAGGCGGTTCATTTGAGTCATTGAAGCTGGTTTGAGAGCTAACAGACATCTGGACAAAGTGTGACTCAAACACAACTGCGCCTTCCTCTGGATACGCACAACCCACTCAACTGGTACAGAGCCTCAGAGTCTTCGTCAAGTAGCCACTGGTAATTGACCAGTGCTGGCTTGAGAAATAAACTTTGTTATTGTCCATCCCTGACGGAGAGCCTGACAGACGAGGTGAGGGAGATTTTGCTGATATTCATGCAGCACACACATGTTGTACTCAAATAGAAAGGGGGAACAGGAATCTGACAGGTTACCATAGCTACAAAATGACAGCAAAGTCAACTTTCAATTGTTAGGGACAGAGGATTCCGTTTATGATTCATAAAAACCAACTGTTCTTGCCTAGTGTTTTATTGGTGGAGCAATTCACAAGTCCTCCTTGGGAACCAGACATTTGAGTGGAGGAGGGTTATTTGATTCATAGTGGATTTTGGTTTTCCACAGGACCCCGGTACCCTGTCTGGTAAAATCTGGTGGAAATTACAAAGTGAGAAACTCAACTCAGTGCCACAATAACAGGATGCACCTGTACATTTCACAGAATTAGCAGCAGTATTCTCTCAACACAGTTTGAGAGAAAGAAACCTGTTTGTATAGTGCCACCAGGGAGAACGTGACATGGTCTCACACGCCTGTCAACAATGGAGGTAGCAATCATGGCAACAATTGTCCAGCCATCCATCAGCCACACAGCAAATAAGAATCCAAGACCCACATGCTACAAATCCTCTTGCATTACTTGTCTTTATTTGCTCCTCTTTGGATCATCAACTTTACAGTTGCACTTGAAGTTAATAGGAGGCTTTTCTCTCCCTATAGCCCAAACCCACTGTTAGAGTGTTAACTTTTTAAGAGCAAGAATCCTTTTTCATTTATTTTTGCATCTCCCACATCCTGGCTGAGAACCTTGTTCCCAGATCTTCAATCAGTGTTTATTGAATTGAATAATACTAAAGGATGCGACCAAGAGCACATGAACTATGAGAAAAGTAAATTATGGGGACATTTCAGGCTGGGAAAACACACTTTTAATAAAACCTAACAAGAGCATCAAATATGTAAACAACGGCTCTCTACAACCACTCATGTCATCTCTTCAAGAAAGCAAAGGGTTCTCTTTCAGTTTTGGCTCTGAGACCACAGCTCCGCGTGTGGCCCCTCTAGAGAAAGGAGAGTGAGCTGGAGGGTACCGCCTGCTGCTTGTGGTGCCAGCTGGGTAACACAGGGCAGCCTGACCCCGTCAACGACCCTGGAGAAATGAGTGGTTCATTCCCTGTCAAAGTCCATTGCCTGTTCTTGTTAAGTAGCTTCTGCACATCCTCGGAGCATGGAACAGGATTTAGTTCCTTGGAATTCTCCCCATATAATAGCATAATGCTTTGTTTAATTGCAGGTGTTCAGTCAATATTTGTTGATGGACTACTTAAGAGAATTGGAATTCTTTGATCTGAGTTTCAGCTTTTTCTTTCCTTGGATTCCCCGGCGAAGATGCTAGTAAACAATGAAACCGTCAAGGTGGCGGCTGCAGTAAGGCAAGGACTAAACAGGATCCCCTCTTATCCCTAGCTCCCAGGGAAAGCAAACTCTGGTGTCCATCACCAAGGCAGAACCCACTGTTCTTCTCTGAGCTCACTTCTTTCCTGTTTCTTTCTTCCTTACCCTATCCTTTCCCACCTGTTTTAATTTCTGCATTTCACCCTTCATGACCCACTTCTTTGATCTTCCTTTCATGGGGTCAGACATTTGGGGTAGGAGGCATTGCTGAAAAAAGACAAGCCACGAGGATCAGTGAAGGCAAAGGAAAGAAAGTAACTGATTGCTCCGCACCGCCCTTTACCCCGTGGCTCCTTTCCATCCCCCTGCCCAATCTAGACCCCCCATAAGCAGAAGGTGTTTCTGTGGCAAGTGAATTATTCAGTAGTGTGACACGGGGAAAGTTGGGGAAGTCAAAATTTAGGGTAGTCTAGATATAAACTCCAGAAACAAGACTTCCTTCTTCAAGATCTATTCCACAGCCTTCTCTGCCATCCTTCAGTACTACCATAATGGTGCATGTGAACATTCTGGCTGATGCCTCTCAAGAGCATCAGCAATGCCAACAAGACAGGCAAACACCAGTCCTTATGAGGCCGTGCTCCAAAGTCATTCAGTTTCTAACTGTGATGATGAAGCATGCATGATTCAGTAGTAAATTTGAAATCATGGATGATCACAGAGCTGAAAAAATTGTCATGAACCTCACAGGCAGGTTAAACAAGTTTGGAGTGATCAGCCCCAGATATGACACGCAGCTCAAATGCACATCAAGTGGCAGAATAATCTGCTTCCCTCCCATCAGTTCAGTTTCATTGTATTGCCAACCTCAGCTGGCATTGTGGACCATGAAGAAGCAAGACAAAAAGTCACAGGAGGAAAATTCCTGGGATTCTTCTTCTAGGGATGTAAAACATACAAACAACTCTACATGAAGAATACAAATAACCCAATCAACAAATGGGCTAAGGATATGAACAGGCGCTTCACAGAAGAAGATCTACAAGAATCAACAAACATATGAATAAATGTTCACCATCTTTAGTAATGAGAGAAATGCAAATCAAAACTACCCTAAGATTCCATCTCACCCCAATTAGAATGGCGATTATCAAGAATACAAGCAACAATAGGTGTTGGAGAGGATGTGGGGGAAAAGGTACACTCATACATTGCTGGTGGGGATGCAAATTAGTGCAGCCACTCTGGAAAGCAGTATGGAGATTCCTTAGAAAACTTGGAATGGACCCACCATTTGACCCAGCTATCCCACTCCTTGGCCTATACCCAAAGGACTTAAAATCAGCATACTACAGAGATACAGCCACATCAATGTTCATAGCTGCTCAATTCACAATAGCCAGACTGTGGAACCAACCTAGCTGTCCTTCAATCGATGAATGGATAAAGAAACTGTGATATATATATATACACACAATGGAATATTACTCAGCTATAAAGAATGATAAAATTATGGCATTTGCAGGCAAATGGATGAAATTGGAGATTATCATGCTAAGTGAGATAAGCCAATCTCAAAAATCCAAAAGAGGAATGATCTCACTGATAAGCAGATGATGACACATAATGGGGGGTGGGAGGGGGCAAGAATGGAGGAAGGAGGGACTGTATAGAGAGAAAAGAGGGGTTGGAGGGGTGGGAGGAAGAGAAAAAAATAACGGAATGAATCAAACATCATTACCCTATGTAAATGTATGATTACACAAATGGTATGCCTTTACACCATGTACAAACAGAGAAACAACATGTATCCCATTTGTTTACAATAAAAATAAATTAAAAAAAACATACATACAAATAAAATCCCTTGATGGGGTCGTGGGGGTGAACTTTTCCATAAAGTGAGGATGAGAGAAGAACTACGTCAACAACCAACTCCTATCCATAAATAGTATCATCTTTCTGCCACTCACATCATGTCAGTCTCCCGTGCCTGGATTTAACCAATTCATGTGATTAATTCAGGTCAGTGAAACTTACTTCCAGCAAAGCTTACAACTTCCATACTCTCTCTCTTGTCCCTGTGTCCTGGTATTAAAACTGCATTTTCTCTTTGGAGGATATTCTGGCAGTAAGCCTCCGAGTCATACGGATTTGCATCACCTCATCTGTCTGCTTTTATTTCTTGCCTGGAGCACATCTTAGCATCTTTGTGTCTCTATCTTCCCTGCATGATTCCTCTGCCCTGTGTACCACACCAGCTCAGGCTAATTATGGCATCACCTGGATTATGTCTGACCCCTGTTCAGACATCTTTGGTGGATAAAACCCAAACTTATTCTATCCTTCCAGATCCACCCACCTCTGAATCAAACTGACATTTCTAGCCTTAGCTTCTGCTACCTAATTCTACTTCCGGTTGACTGTAGATCATGTTTGCTACCTCAGGATCCACCTACCAAGGCTACATCCATCCTTCAAGGACAGCACTTAGGTGTTTCCAAAGACATCATTAATTCAGTAACTTTTCCCTTCTTAAAATTCTATTGCTCTTCTTATCATGATCCTTAGTACCATATTGAACTGTTAGACACTCACCTCTAACCTGACGTAAGTCAGTCTAGGTCAGAAATTGTGTATCTGATGTGATGAGCTGTTTCTTCTGGGAAATACCAAGCATTTCTGATAATTGAATTGAGCAATTTCCTGATAAACTGAGACTAACCTTGTGCTGTGGACCATCTGTCCTGTGAGGGACTTAATTAGCTTTAACCAAAAATTTCTTTTATGAACAAATCTATCAATGTTATCTAGATACCGTTTCTTCTTAAAAAAAATCTCTACTAGGAAAGAAATCTTTCAACTGATTTTATTGGAAATTGCTTCCTTCTAGCAGGTTTGAAACAAAACTTTGATATGTGCTCACAAAATATTTGAAATTGCTGTAATATATGCTAGTTATATTTTTATGTGCATGCATCTTAACATATAGTGTTGGACATTCCCGTGTTATTCACTGTGTTAGGTGTTATTCACTGTGTTAGTTCACAGATAGACTGGGCATAGGACTGTCCTCTAAAAGCCAACACTTTGGCACCTTTAGCCTAAGATCATGGGACTCTCAAAGTTCAAAGTTCCCATGACACTCCTGAACTTCTACAGACTTACTGGGTATGTGCTGATGTGCAGGTTTTTTTCAAAGGGAAGAAACCAAAGATTTCATCATATTCTCAAAGAGGTTCTACATCCTCCCCCAAAAGATTAACTGCAATGAAAGAAAAAAAATTAAATAGTGGATTACAAGGCAGTGTGTCAAGGGCTATTATAGCAAAGGGTTAGAAAAGGCCTGCTGGAAGAAGGAACAATCCAATGTCTTCCTGCTTCAATTGCAAACTTGTTGAGGGCGGAAGTTCTGATACAAAGTCGGTCCTCCATGTCTGTGGACTCTGTACCCATGAATTGAACCCATTGTGGATCAAAGATATTTGAAAAAAATTGCATCTGGATTGAACATAGACTTGTGTGTGTGTGTGTGTGTGTGTGTGTGCGCTTGCCATCATCCCTAAACAATGCAGCGCAACACCTATTTACATAGCATTTACTATTTATTAGGTAGCATAAGTCATTTATAGATGACTTAAGGTGTGGGGAAGGATATGCATGTTACATGTAGGTGCCATTTCATTTTACCTAAGGGACTTGAGCACCGGCAGATTTTGGTACCCACATGGGGTCCTGGAACCAAACCCCCATGGATACTGAGTGTTGACTGGACATGTAGCTTCAATATGAGATGATGTATGATACATGGTAAAATGGATCTGCTTTCTTTTCCTCCTTTATCTCCCTCTTATGTTTCTGCAGAGTGCAGAGGAACATCAAATAGAAAACCCAAGGCCAATAAACTACGAAGGAGTGTTCAGCTGCAGTGCAAACTGTAAAAGTCGACCGAATTATTTGTTTTGCATTGGTCTGTCTCAGCTCCAGGAGTTAGTCCTCTTATTTCTTTTTTCTGAAAAATTGTGGGACCCTTGTGATTTAAACAAATCTTTTCCTTAAGATTAATTTAGTATTCTATGATTACAATCAGTTTAATACTTAAGGATCTTTTTTCTACTATTTTACTAGTGGACCTGGTCTTCCTTGCCTACTGACTTGAACTTGAGACCATCTTGGTTCAGATGTCAAGATATGTTGACAATAATCCAAAAAGAATTGAACTATTTCACTAGATTTATTGTTTAAAACCAAGTAGTAGGGCCTCTGTGTTTTGAAAAGGTAAACGTTTTTGTTTAGAAGCTCACAATGAATTTTAAAAGAGTGGACCAAAGCTATTATATTACTATGGTTGTTTTTAAGTGACTTGAGATGCGTTGAGCCATCCCAAAGCATGCTTGCTATTCCACCAGGACATTGCTGATGCAAGAACACATGGAGTGGGCTGCGGATATAGCTCGGTTGGTAGAGTGCTTGCCTCACAAGCACAAGGCCCTGGGTTCAATCCCCAGCACTGCAAAAGAACACACGAAGTTTGATGTCCCTTGAGACCAAATGTATTAGTCAGGCAGATTGACATATAACAGAAGACCCAAAACCAATGTGGCTTAACGTGCAAAACAAGTGTAGAGCTTTCTCACATAACAGGAGGTATGTTCCTAGGTCTAGGTTGCTGTGATGTACTAAATATCACTTCCACTAATGTCTCTTGGCAAGAATTTCATCTCAAGACCACACTTAGCTATGGGACGCCAGGAAGTGAATCCTGTTCATGTGTTCAACAAGAGAGGAAGAACAATTTTGCTGGACTGCTGGCAGCCTACATCGCACTCAATGATGTGTTGTGGTTCTTTATTTTTTTGGTCTCTGGTCCACGTTGTGTAACTTGACTTTCAATTTCATCATCTGCTTGTGAAATTACTGTTTAATGAACATCTGACATTTATAGCATCCAGTCATAGTTCACTTGGCTCTGTGGCTAAAGAAATTTCACATGGTTTTCCAGTTGACACTATCTTCATCAAGTAACAAGTCCCATTACTTCAAAGTGAAAATTTAAAAATCCAACATGTAATTTTTTTAAATTGAGAAATGTATATTTCAGAGTAAATTGACTGATAATTTTCTTGAGCAGTATGCAAATTTTGTGTTTTTCTTTTTTCCTCTACATACCCTTGTAGGATAGGAAGTAAAGATTGTCTACTGTGGCTTCTGATTTGAGGTTCTAACTCAGCAAAATTACCCACAAAAATGAATTATTTAGTTCAAAAGATGCTGGAAATAACTACTTTCATTTTAATGGTTTGTATGTCATTTTAAAATAAAAATGTAAAACTGAAGATATTAAATCTAGTTTTCTATTTATTATTTGTTCTAATAAAGTAAAATGGACATTTATTATGAGGAGGAGGTTCTGGCAAAAAGCAAAAAATCACGATTCATCTTGGTTATTTTATATAGCAATGACTTAAGTTTTTGAAGTTAATTTTTGTTACCTACTTTAATTAAATTATAACTTACAAGGGCTGATTAATATTTACTTGATCCCTCAAAAACATTTTAAAATAAAAGCACTGAATTTAATTTTACTTAAACTTAATAGAAGAAAAAGAAACTGGTTTTTTTTTTTTATTGTAAACAAATGGGATACATGTTGTTTCTCTGTACATGGCGTAAAGGCATACCATTTGTGTAATCATAAATTTACATAGAGTAATGTTGTTTGATTCATTCTGTTATTTTTTCCCTTCCCCCCACCCCTCCCACCCCATTTTCCCTCTATACAGTACTTCCTTCCTCCATACTTGTCCCCCTCCCTAACCCTAACTCTAACCCTAACACTAACCCTTCCCTCCCCCCCATTATGTGTCATCCTCCACTTATTAGCGATATCATTCGTCCTTTGGCTTTTGAGATTGGCTTATCTCACTTAGCATGATATTCTCCAATTTCATCCATTTGCCTGCAAATGCCATAATTTTATCATTCTTTATGGCTGAGTAATATTCCATTGTATATATATACCACAGTTTCTTTATCCACTCATCAAGTGAAGGGCATCTAGGTTGGTTCCACAGTCTGGCTATTGTGAATTGAGCAGCTATGAACATTGATGTGGCTGTGTCTCTGTAGTATGCTGATTTTAAGTCCTTTGGGTATAGGCCAAGGAGTGGGATAGCTGGGTCAAATGGAGGGTCCATTCCAAGTTTTCTAAGGAATCTCCACACTGCTTTCCAGAGTGGCTGCACTAATTTGCAGCCCCACCAGCAGTGTATGAGTGTACCTTTCTCCCCACATCCTCGCCAACACCTGTTGTTGCTCGTATTCTTGATAATCGCCATTCTAATTGGGGTGAGATGGAATCTTAGGGTGGTTTTGATTTGCATTTCTCTTATTACTAGAGATGTTGAACATTTTTCCATATGTTTGTTGATTGCTTGTAGATCTTCTTCTGTGAAGTGTCTATTCATTTCCTTAGCCCATTTGTCAACTGGATTATTTGAATTCTTGGAGTAAAGTTTTTTGAGTTCTTTATAGATTCTGGAGATTAGTGCTCTATCTGAAGTATGATTGGCAAAGATATTCTCCCACTCTGTAGGCTCTTTCTTCACATTGCTGATAGTTTCCTTTGCTGAGAGAAAGCTTTTTAGTTTGAATCTATCCCAGTGGTTGATTCTAGCTTTTATTTCTTGTGCTATGGGAGTCCTGTTAAGGAAGTCTGGTCCTAGACCAACAAGGTGAAGATTTGGACCTACTTTTTCTTCTATAATCTGCAGGGTCTCTGGTCTGATTCCGAGGTCCTTAATCCATTTTGAGTTTAGTTTCGAGCATGGTGAGAGATATGGGTTTAGTTTCATTCTGTTGCATATGGATTTCCAATTCTCCCAGCACCATTTGTTGAAGAGGCTATCTTTTCTCCATTGCATATTTTTGGCCCCTTTGTCTAGTATGAGAAAATTGTATTTATTTGGGTTTGTGTCCGTGTCCTCTATTCTATACCATTGATCTACCTTTCTATTTTGGTACCAATACCATGCCGTTTTTGTTACTATTGCTTTGTAGTAGAGTTGAAGATCTGGTATTGCAATACCCCCTGTTTCACTCTTCCTGCTAAGGATTGCTTTAGCTATTCTGGGTTTCTTATTCTTCCAGATGAATTTCATAATTGCTTGCTCTATTTCTGTAAGGTACATCATTGGAATTTTAATTGGAATTGCATTGAATTTGTATAGCACTTTAGGTAGTATGGCCATTTTGACAATATTAATTCTTCCTATCCAAGACCATGGAAGATCTTTCCATCTTCTAAGGTGTTCTTTAATTTCTTTCTTTAGTGTTGTATAGTTCTCATTGTAGAGGTCTTTCACCTCTTTTGTGAGATTGATTCCCAAGTATTTTATTTTTTTCGAGGCTATTGTGAATGGGGTAGTTTTCCTAATTTCTCTTTCTGAAGATTCATCACTTATGTATAAAAATGCATTGGATTTATGGGCATTGATCTTGTAACCTGCTACTTTACTGAATTCACTTATGAGTTCTAAGAGTTTTCTGGTGGAATTTCCAGGTTCCTCTAAATATATAATCATGTCGTCAGCGAACAGGGATAGTTTTAGTTCCTCTTTTCCAATTCGTATCCCTTTAATCTCTTTGGTTTGTCTAATTGCTCTGGCCAGAGTCTCAAGAACGATGTTGATAGAAGTGGTGAAAGAGGGCATCCCTGCCTTGTTCCAGTTTTTAGGGGGAATGCTTTCAGTTTTTCACCATTTAGAATGATATTAGCCATGGGCTTAGCATAAATGGCCTTTACAATGTTAAGGAATGTTCCCACTATCCCTATTTTTTCTAGTGTTTTGAGCATGAAGGGGTGCTGTATTTTATCAAATGCTTTTTCTGCATCTATTGAAATAATCATGTGATTCTTGACTTTAAGTCTATTAATGTGGTGAATTACGTTTATTGATTTCCTGATGTTGAACCAACCTTGCATCCCTGGGATGAAACCAACTTGATCATGGTGCACTATCTTTTTAATATGTTTTTGTATGCGATTTGCTAAAATTTTGTGGAGAATTTTTGCATCGATGTTCATTAAAGATATTGGTCTGAAATTTTCTTTCCTTGATGAGTCTCTATCTGGTTTAGGTATCAGGGTGATATTGGCTTCATAGAATGAGTTTGGGAGGGTTCCCTCCTCTTCTATTTTATGGAATACTTTGAGAAGTATTGGAATGAGCTCTTCTTTAGAGGTTTTGTAGAACTCGGCTGAGAACCCATCTGGTCCCGGACTTTTCTTTGTTGGTAGGCTTTTGATGACTTCTTCTATTTCAGTACTTGAAATCGGTCTATTTAAATTGTTTATGTCCTCCTCGTTCAGTTTAGGCAATTCATATGTCTCTAGAAACCTGTTGATGCCTTCAAAATTTTCTATTTTGTTGGAGTATAGATTTTCAAAATAGCTTCTAATTATGTTTTGTATTTCAATCCTGTCTGTTGTGATATTTCCTTGTTCATTCCGAATTTTAGTGATTTGGGTTTTCTCTCGTCTTCTCTTTGTTAGTGTGGCTAAAGGTTTATCAATTTTGTTTATTTTTTCGAAGAACCAACTATTTATTTTGTCAATTTTTTGTATTGTTTCTTTTGTTTCAATTTCATTGATTTCAGCTCTGAGTTTAACTATTTCCTGTCTTCTACTACTTTTGGTGCTGTTCTGTTCTTCTTTTTCTAGGGCTTTGAGCTGTAGTGTTAGGTCGTTTATTTGTTGAGTTTTACTTCTTTTATTAAATGCGCTCCATGAAATAAATTTCCCTCTAAGTACTGCTTTCATAGTGTCCCAGAGATTTTGATATGATGCTTCTTTGTTCTCATTTACCTCTAAGAATTTTTTAATTTCCTTCCTAATATCTTCTGTTATCCATTCATCATATAATAGCATATTGTTTAATCTCCAGATGTTGGAATAGTTTCTGTGTTTTACTCTTTCATTTATTTCTACCTTCAATCCATTTTGATCTGATAGAATACATGCTAGTGTCTCTATCTTCTTGTATTTGCTAACATTAGCTTTGTGGCATAATATATGGTCTATTTTAGAGAAGGATCCATGTGCTGCTGAGAAGAAAGTGTATTCGCTCTTGGTTGGATGGTATATTCTATAAATGTCCGTTAAGTCTAAATTATTGATTGTATTATTGAGATCTATGGTTTCTTTGTTCAATTTTTGTCTGGAAGATCTGTCCAGTGGTGAGAGAGGCGTGTTAAAATCACCTAGTATTATTGTGTTATGGTCTATTTGGTTTCTGAAATTGAGAAGGATTTGTTTGACATACATAGATGAGCCACTGTTTGGGGCATAGATGTTTATGATTGTTATATCTTGCTGATTTATGCTTCCCTTAAGCAGTATGAAATGACCTTCTTTATCCCTTCTGACTAATTTTGGCTTGAAGTCCACATTATCTGAAATGAGGATGGATACTCCAGCTTTTTTGCTGAGTCCATGTGCATGGTATGTTTTTCCCCTTCCTTTCACCTTTAGTCTGTGGGTATCTTTTTCTATGAGGTGAGTCTCTTGTAGGCAACATATTGTTGTATCTTTCTTTTTAATCCAATCTGCCAGTCTATGTCTTTTGATTGATGAATTCAGGCCATTAACATTCAGGGTTATTATAGAGATATGATTTGGTTTCCCGGTCATTTGGTTCATTTTTTAAATTTTATTTATTTATTTGTTTGACACAACTTGTTTCCTCCTTTATTTGACAATTCCTTTAGGATAATTCCTCCCTTTGCTGATTTGCTTCTTTGTTTTTCATCTCTTCCTCATGGAATATTTTGCTGAGAATGTTCTGTAATGCTGGCTTTCTTTTGTAAATTCTTTTAGCTTTTGTTTATCATGGAAGGATTTTATTTCATCGTCAAATTTGAAGGTAAGTTTTGCTGGGTATAAGATTCTTGGTTGGCATCCATTTTCTTTCAGGGCTTGAAAAATGTTGTTCCAGGCCCTTCTAGCTTTTAGGGTCTGGATTGAAAAATCTGCTGATATGCGTATTGGTTTCCCCCTGAATGTAATTTGGTTCTTTTCTCTCACAGCCTTTAAAATTCTGTCTTTATTTTGTATGTTCGGTATTTTCATTATAATGTGCCTTGGTGTGGGTCTGTTGTAATTTTGTGTATTTGGAGTCCTATAAGCCTCTTGAACTTGATTTTCCATTTCATTCTTCAGATTTGGGAAATTTTCTGATATTATTTCATTGAATAGATTGTTCATTCCTTTGGCTTGTTTCTCTAGGCCTTCCTCAATCCCAATAATTCTTAAATTTGGCCTTTTCATGATATCCCATAGTTCTTGTAGATTCTGTTCATGATTTCTTACCATCTTCTCTGTTTGTTCAACTTTGTTTTCAAGGTTAAATATTTTGTCTTCAATGTCTGAGGTTCTGTCTTCCAGGTGTTCTATCCTATTGGATATGCTTTCTATGGAGTTCTTAATTTGGTTTATTGTTTCCTTCATGTCAAGGATTTCTGTTTGTTTTTTTTTTCAATATCTCTCTTTATTGAAATGATCTTTTGCTTCCTGTATTTGCTCTTTTAACTGTCGATTGGTGCGATCATTCAATGCTTGCATTTGCTCTTTCATCTCATCATTCAGTGCGTGCATTTGCTCTTTCATCTCATCGTTTGCTTCTCTGATCATTTTAATTATGTACATTCTGAACTCCTTTTCTGTCATTTCTTCTGCCATGCTGTCACTGGGTTTTATTGATGTAACATCTAGATTTGTTTGCAGCATTTTCGTTCCTTGTTTTCTCATATTGTTCAGATATCAGAGGACCGCTGAGATATTGTAGATTTCCTCTATTGACTTACAATGTCCCTGAAGATTTCTATATATATCCCCCCTTAGCCTTCAGTAGGCTGAAGTCTTGGAGGAAGTTGATAATGCGGTGCTCCACAAGGAAGCTGCCTCTCTAGGAGTGGTGGCCTTCAGGTGGGGTATAATCCCTGCTAGTGGGCAGAGGTGCCTCCACTTGTTGACCAATGGTCATCCAAAGGGAACCTAGGCTGTGGGCTGAGGCAAGGCCTGTTTGGGCCTGAGTCTCTGGTTTTACCGTCCTTGTGGGGAAACCTCATCCAGCAGGGAAGACTCACCCGGTGGGGAGGTGTCGCTGGTCAGTTCCCTCCTATAGGTTCCCCTCAATTTACAGCTACCGCCTGGGCTGGGCTGCCTTCCTCTGCAAAGTTCCCAGGGGCCCGGCCCTACCTCCTGGGCCTGGGAGCCTCACCCTTCACAGATGAATCTCCTTAGGCTGCCCTTCCTCAGAGAATCTGCCCGCAGGCCTGGAACCTTCGCTCCGCCCTAAGCCTGTCTCTGTGCGGCTCTTCCACCAAGAAGCTTCCTAGATCCTGGGTCCCTGCTCTGCACCTAATCGCCTGGCTATGCGGCCCCTCCTCTGAGCAGCCACCTGGGGCCCCGTACAATCGCTCTGAATCCCAGAGACCCGCCACACGCCTCTTCCTCCAGACAGCCGCCCAGTATTCCGGTGCGGTCACTAGGAGTCCAAGAAATTCACTGCCTGCCTCCACCTCCACCAACCACCCGTAGCCCTGGGCAATTAATCACTCCGAGTCGAAGTGACCCTCCCCGTTCCTCCTCCTTCTCCAGATAACCCCCGGGGTGTTCAGGAGCGGTCGCTCTGAGTGGCTCTTAGTCCACGTGACCCGCAGCACAGGTCCTCTGGGCAACCGCCCGGAGCTCTGGTGCGGCCACTCAAGACCAAGCGTCCCACCACGCTTCTTCTCCAGGCAGCCCCTGTGTTCAGGAGCTGTCACTTTAAGTCCAAACAACTCACCACTCGCCTTCTCCTCTGAGCAGCCGCCTGGAGCGCTAATGCAGTCACTGCGAGTCCAAATGACCCTCCGCGCTCCTCCTCCTCCTCCTCCTACTCCTCTGGGCAGGCCCCGGGGTTCAGAAGTGGTCTGAGTCCAAACAGCTCGCCATGCAGCCCCTCCTCTGGCAACCGCCTGTAGCTCTGGTGTAGTCACCCCGAATCCAAGCGGCCGCACTCCTCTTCCTCCTCCTCGTCCTCAGGGCAGGCCCCGGTGTTCAGAAGCGTCGTTCTGAGTCCAAACAGCTCGCCGCACAGCTTCTCCTCTGGCAACCGCCTGTAGCTCTGGTGCAGTCACTCCAAATCCAAGTGGCCACGCTCCCCCTCCTCCTCCTCAGGGCAGGCCCCGGTGTCCTGAGTCCACACAGCTCTCCTCGCCACTCTTCCCCTGGGCAGCCGCCGGAGCCCCAGTGGTTGCTCCGAGTCCCAGCGCTGTGCCAAACGGCCTCCTTTACGGCGCTCCCAGCTGTCCGAGTTCACTGTTCCAGCGGGGGGAGGGGCGTCTCGCCGGCAGTTCTACTTCACAAAGTTTCCTGCGTTCCGGGACCACCGTCCCATCCGGGATGCCTCCCCAGGGGGTGAGAGTCACCCGGCTGCTTTGAGTTGGTCCCAAGCGTCTCAATATCTCCTCTTTTGAATCCTGAGTCCTGGAGCAACATGAAATGCAGCCACCCTCTAGGCCGCCATCTTGAAACCTAAGAAACTGGTTTTAAAACAATCTTAAAGGTATTTGTTATGGTTGGGATATGAGGTGTCCCCCAAAAGCTCACATGTGAGACAATGCAGGAAGGTTCAGAGGAGAAATGATTGGGTTGTAAAAGTCTGAACCCAATCATTGAATTAATCCCTGATGGGATGAATTGAAGTGGTAAGGTGTGGCTGGAGGAGGTGGGTATTGGGGAGTGTCTATGGGGTATATATTTTGTATCTGGAGATTGGAGTCTATCTCTGTTTCCTGATCACCATGATATAAGCTGCTTCTCTCCATCACCGTCTCCCGCCATGATGTTCTCACCTCAAGCCCCGAGGAGTGGAGCCAGCCTTCCATGGACTAAGACCTCTAAAACAGTGAGCCCTCAAATAAACTTCTCCTCCTCTATAATTGTGCTGGTCAGATCATTTAGTCACAGCAGCAAAAACAGCGGACTAACACGGTGTTAGTGAAAGTATTAGATGAGCAATACTTTCCAATAAGAAATATTCATCTCTAAAACCTTCTAAAGTAAAAAAAATATTTAAAACACATTAACAGCTGTTGGGCTGTACAGTGTGGTTGGCTTCTTCATTGCAATGAACATGTGTGTTAATTCTCTGAGCCTGTCTGGATTTTTAATTTTGGCCTCATTTTCCTTTCACTGCTTTCCTCTTGAATGGTGGTCACTAGACTTTCTCCTCTGACGATTCAGTCCTAAAACTTTGGGTGGAACAAAGCCAGGAGACATCTGTGATATTCTGGTGGAGTAGCTCAGAGTAGGGGTCAACAGTCTGAAGAGGGCAAAGAGGCAGGTGTCTCCATGGGGAGATGGTCTAGGGTGTACAGCCAGGTGCCATGCAGAGCGAAGAGGGTAACCCACAGGTAGTGGCCTCCCAGGTTGGTCAGAACCTGATGGGGGAGAGAGGAAGTCCACAGAGACGGGGCTGGCAGAGCCAAGTGGGGTGAGTGGGATAAATGCATGAGGGTTGGCAGGTAAGGATGTCAGAACTCAAACCAGCTGAGGAGGTCATCCTCAGGGAAGCAGTCCAGCATGGGGATTCAGCACCCAAGCAGGGCCAGAAGCACATCCCCTTGAGGGTGGGTGGCTAGCCTGGCAAGGGACATCAGGCCCTAACCAGGTGAGGAGTCTGGGGGCCGACCAAAAACAGGGAGTCAAAACCTGAGCAGGGATAAGAGGAAAACCACACAGGAGAGAAGCTGGGATAGAAATGAGATTGGGAACACAAAGGGATTGAGCATACCTGTAAATGTTCCAGGGAGAAAAAGGAAAACTAGAAAATCCAACCCTAGGGTGTCAGATTGGAATTGGGGTGTTGGGAAATATCAGTGTGAATTCCTGGGTTTCAATATCTATTGATGAATACAGAAATAAATATAGACGTGGAGGTGAACATGTGTGTGCATGTTCGGACATATACAATTAGAAGAGCATAAGTCCATGTGGATATAAAAATGATGAACAAATTAAAAGTCTGACATATAATGGAACGTTTACATCATTTCACAAAATGCTTATTTATTACACAAGAGAAAAGAGTAATTTTAAACCCGGAACACACCAAATAATCAAGTGGTCAAAGTGAACATTATTAGTAATGGGTTAAAAGTATGCAAGGATAAGAACAAGCATAGCTTTAGTGTTATCCCTGCCGAAGATGCACAACCTGAATCAAATGAGGAAGAAATAATGAGCTGTTCCAAATCGAGGGATAGCCTACAAAATAACTTGCCTACGATTCTTTAAAATGTCAGGTCATAAAAGTCAAGAAAACACAAAGCAACTGTTAAAAATGCATGACCGCTATATGCAATCGGTTCTGAATCCAGAACCAAATCTTTTTGCTACAAAGGACATGACTGAGACACTAGAGAAACTAGATTATGAGGACTGAATGATGTACTAACACATCAATGTTATTTCCTGATTTTGATAGTTGTGTTGTCTAGATCCTGGAAAATATCCTTTTTTGTAGGGACCCACGTTGAAGTATTTGGGCGTGAAGGAACAACAAACACATTGGCAGCTATTTTCAAGCAGTCCAGGTGGAAAGCTATTTGTGTTATCCTTCCAGTTTTTCAGTAATTTTTTCAAAATTATATGATAGTAATTATAGGTAGCAAAAAATCTTAATAACTGACAGATCCTGGAGATAGTAGGAATTACAGCCCAAACATTCACCTACACAGTTGCAAATACCCCTAGAAATTATGCTCCTTCTGAAATCTTTTAAAAAGAGAATCTTGTCACATTTTTATAAAACTCTGGGCTGGGGATATAGCTCATTTGGTAGAGTGCTTGCCTTGCAAGCACAAGGCCCTGAGTTCAATCCCCAGCACCGCAAAAAAAAAAAAAAAAAAAAAAAAAAAACCAACTTGCAAACTCTGGTACTTAGCTTGGAAACCTCTCAGTTCGTTTTCTGAATGCCAAGTCTCCTTGTACTTTTTATTTATCTTTTCCATATTTTTGGTGCATTAGAGCTATACATAATGGTGGGATTTATCATTCTATATTTGTACATGCACACAATAAAATATGATTTGGCCCAAATCATTCCCCATGCCAAGTCTCATTTCAGAGGGAATATTAAAGGCAGAGATACTGCCTCTCGGAATCATGAATTCCTTTGTTTCCCAAGTGGTCTTCCTCTTATCAATGCCTTCTTTCCTTGCTTTCCAGCACTCTAAAAATTGTGTTTTACCGTAACTAGATGATAGGCAAGGGGAACATATTCCCAAGTCACACAACAGTCAACCATATCATGAAAAACTACAAGAGAGCTCAGATAGAGAAGCAATACTGAATTTTACCAAAAAAAAAAAAAAAAAAAAAAAAAAAGACAATTTAGAACCAAAGATCACTTCTAGTAGGATCTTTTAAGAGAAAGACAAATCTGAAGGCAAAATATCTTATATAACGACAATGCACTTTCAAGTACCTGGAACACCTCGGTGAAATGATTACAGCCTATTAAGTGCCTTAGGAGATTACTCATGACTTCTGAATAGTAGTTTGCTGCTTCCTTCTCTGTGATCTGAATATTGGAGCCCTGGCCCCAAAGTCTGCTAGACTTTTGAAAGAGACTCAGTGTTGGACCACTTTAGGAAATACCCACCTATGGTCAAGGCTGCCATTCCACACTGGCCTATGGCTGCCCCTCCATCCCCTGGGGCACCTGCCTGCAGAGTGGGGGTGGGGGACCTCAGTTGGCAAAACGGTAGAGGAGACCACTGCCAAGAAGTGCTTGCTCACCCCTCCTTTAACAGCAGGGGAATCTCCCTTTCCTTTTATAGGTGAAGCTGAAGAAAGATTCATAAATGAAGCCTAATCCTTCTTACCAACCTCAGCCCACACCTCCCAGCAATTGAACTTGAAAAAAAACCCTGGTTTGAAAATTACCACAAACTCTGTTGTCATCAAAAAAAAAAAAAAAAACCACTTTCTATATTTGAGATCAGAGAACAGAGTGGTAGCACAATTTCCTGGCTGAACACACCAGTCTGATACTTAAAGAGAGCAACTGCTAGCTGTCATAGAGACTGGCTGGACCAGCAAAGATGACAGCCTGAGCGGATTGATTCTTGGCTCGGGCACCCTCCCAGCACCATGCAAGAAAGTCGCTGAGAGGCAACCCGGCACACTGCAGAGAACCACCTTCTCTTTCCTGGCCAAGCTGGTCCCAAGTGCCAGGAAGATGGAACCAAACTTGCTGATGTGGGGATTATTCATATTCATCATGGTACCCGGCAGTGTGACAGGTAAGAGACCGTGGTTGCCCTTGGAATCTTGAAAAGGCTGGTAGATGTCACCTCTCCCCAGCCACTGAACCAGAGGGGACACTCAAGTAGAAAGTTATGAGAAGAGACTGACCTTTGCTTTCTCTTGTTTATAACCTATTAGGACTCATTTTATGCCTCAGTGGCCCCTGGTCTATAAAGCAAGCTTGGATGCTATGAGACTCTAATCACTCGTGGTTCTTGACAGTTCTGGAAAGAAGAGTGGTATGATATTTGGATGTTCACAGGATACCCATGAGCAGATTTCTCAGGACATTTTTCTTTATTCTCCAATGAATTTAGTTTTCCACTGTATCACCCACCCCAACCGTAACATAATATCAGAAAGCTATTAGACAGCAACAGCAAGACGCCAAGCAACTCAGTGAGACCCTGTCTCTAAATCAAATACAAAAAGGACTGGGGATGTGGCTCAGTGGTTGAGAGCCCCTGAGTTCAATCCCCAGTACTCACCCCCCAGAAAAAATCTATTAGAGACCTCTCTTCATCCATGATAATTTGCGGAGACACCAGTAACTCATATATGAAACACTGGAATAATTTAAGATCTCAAAAATTTTTAGCTTCTTTGATTTTACTGCCTCAGGAAATAATACCTAGGAAGCATCTTTTAAGTGAAATTTCATAGAAATTTTAGAAAATATAAACATACTTTCAGAACATTACTTTTTCCTATTTGTGTATAAACAATGTATATGTATGTGTGTGTATGTGTGTGTGCATGTATATAAGAAAGTATTTCAATTTCATCATCATAGTTTTTTTCAGTTTTTTTAAAGAAATAAAAATCCAACAACGTATTGCTCAAACCACCCTTTCTAATTAAATGTGAAATTTCCAAAAAACATCTTCCCTTGTTAACTCAGAAAGATAAATAAAGTATATGTGTGTGTGTGTGTGTGTATTTCTTTTTTTTTTTGGGGGGGGGGTGCTGGGGATCAAACCCAGGGCCTTGTGCTTACAGGGCAAGCACTCTATTGACTAAGCTATCTCCCCAGCCCCTATATATATATATATATATATTGGAATTGTGGCTCAGTAGTAGAGTGCTTGCCTAGCATGCGTGAGATACTGGGTTTGATCCTCAGCACCCCATAAACCATATGTGTGTGTGTGTGTGTGTGTGTGTGTGTGTGCGTGCGTGTTTATATATATTATATATAATTTCATGTCCTTTACTTATAGAAATAGAATCCTAAGTGGTTGCAGAAAGGATGAGTTAAGAAGAGAAAAATGATGCTACATACAAGGAGTGTGTTTGCTTTGGGGAAGTGACCATGTTGTGTTGGGCAACATACTGACCCCTGGGTAGGAAACTCCCCACTGTGGAATTAAAGGGTTATGATTTAGGAAGGTTAGCAGGGTGATTCGTTCCTCAATAGGGCCCTTGCCAGGTCAGTCCCACCCTGAAAAACAAAATCTTCACAATTGCACCCTACCTGTGGGAATCACATTTCAAGTAAACTGGTGTCCCTGACGGTTTAGCTGCGGGTCAGAATGGTCTTGGTGGCAGCGGGGTGATCAGAGTGCCCGGCTGACTCTTTCATTCACTCGGTTCTCCACTAATCTATCTCATACCTCTTCCGCCCTTTTCAACACTGTAGGCAGTACAAAAGCGAACAGGACGTGGTCCTGATCCTTGGGAGATACAGAACCTCCCCAGGAGGAGACAGGCAGAGTGGCAGCGTCCACGCTGGGCCATGGTGAGCCCCGTGGCAGTGTGGGCCAGCAGTAGGCCTTCAGGAAGATGGCGTGCCAACAGGGCCCTGAGGGACTGGTGAACTTCCATAACGGATTCCACACGGAAAGGAGGTGTGGGCAAAGACACAGCAGAGCACTAGGGAACAGCAAGGGCAGGGATGCCGGGCTGTTGAGAATGAAGACTGGAAAGGTAGGATAGGGTCAAAAGGGTGATCCAAAGCCTTGGAGGGCAAGTCAAAGCCTTGAATTTTGCTTGGTAAGCAAAATTTTTAGAAAGGAAATTGAATGATCGTGTATAGAGTGACTTCTTTATGCCAGACATATACATCTTATTTGTAATCCTTATAACTACTTTGCACTGTGGATGCCATGAACCCATAGATGAAGAAGAACCCAAAACTCAGTGTCACACAGGCCTTAAGAGGTCAGGGCTCCAACCCAGCTTCCTGGTTTGTGCTGTTTTGGTTCACTGCGAACAGGTCAGAAGTGACTCTGGCATAGAGTGGGGGAAGATCAGGTGCAGGGAGATGGGTCACAGGTCTCTTAAAAATAATCCAACCAAGAGGCAAATGAGGACCCAGTGACCAAAGAGAGTTAAATGAATTGAGATTTTGGAATCAAGAGACAACACAGGAACCACTCCAGGGAAATCAATAATCTCACCTCAGACTTTTTCCTCCAAGAGGAACTCAATCTTAGGATAAGGAAGTCTTTTTTATTCCCCAGGAGTAAGAGTTCTTTAACAAAATCGGTCTGTCAACAGATGTAATTTCTAGCTGATTCATAAGGCAGATTTTCATTCTGAAAATTTCCAAAGCCACCATTTAAAATTGTGATGAGGTACAGGGGATGTTTTAGTCAACTTAGGTGTTTTTAATCTCTATATTACTGGGTCCTGGGATGTGGTTAAAAAGAGAATTCTCCTGATGCCGTCAACCCAGCACGTTATTGAAGGTACCTTTCTCAGAATTGTGGAACATTGAGGACTTATGCGTCCCTTGATCATCTTTCTTTCATTCTAGGAATTCTGTGATCCAATCTTCATCCCCTAGACTGGAAAAAAAAAAAAAGAAAGAAAGAAAAAAAAAAAGTGTGGGAATCCATTAAGGGGATATATTAGTCTAATTCCCCTTCTTGTAAAAATTGCTGCCCACACTAGAATTTCCCACCTTGAGCTTAGTCATTAAAACACAAAATGTTTAAGCCTGCGTATTTAATCCTTCCATTTCTCTGGATCCCAAAGTGTTATGATTTTTGTTACCCTTTTCACCTTCAAGATAGACCTTAGAGAGATGGGCCTTTGCCAAGCATTTTGGGAATAACTCGTAAAAACGGCCACTAACTTTCTTTAAAACAGTGTGTCGTAAATAGGCAGTGTGATACATCACCCGTGTATATGCTCTATTTTAGCTCTGAGAATCGAAAAGAATTCACTTTCCAATTCTGTGCAGAACCGTTGATACCCCTGGTGTGTCCAGAGAGATGCTTGTGAAGAACAGCCGGTACCTTCTGCCATTCCATTCCACTCAGCTCAAACATGCGAAGTCTTCAATTTCTTCTCTTTTTCTTTTGGCTAGACATTTGGGTATTCTGGATAATTCCGTGCAATCTCTCGTGGAAGCTGTTCCCAGGATAGCAACAGGCACCCTTAAAGCAGACTAGCCCTCGGTACACTGGCCAATCAGGTTAATTTCCTGAGAGGAGTAAAAACCTTACAAATAGAGTATTCTGTTACAAAATAGGAGCGGTCACCTGAAATCAGCAGGGACTAGAATTAGGAGGAAAATGAACTTTGCAGGAAATGGAAAGTGGAGTAAGGGGCCTCCCGGAGACATGGTTAGAGGACTCAGGAGAAGACATGTGAAAGTCGTGACTCCTGACAGGTTTCTCCCTGCGAAAGGAGCAGGTTGACCAATGAAACCTTTTCGAGAAACTCCCTTTCTGTTCCATCACTCTATCAAGAATTTTGAAAAAAGGAAAGAAACCGTTTAAAAGGCATTTTCAAGTGGAGGTACTTTTGGAAATGAAAAAATTTCCAAGCAGAAACGTACGCAGCAGGGTCAGGCTTGAGCTCTTCAGGTGTCGATAGACTAAAGCCTGCTATCTCCTCCTAGGTTATTTCCAGCTCTGAGGAGGCACTGCCCTGCCCGGCAGCATGACCCACTGCTTCCGCATCCCTGCAGTGTAGGTGTCAAGGCAAAACCACCAACTATTGGTGAGGTCTTGGGCTGTTGGCTCATGAAGGGAATTTCTGCCTTCAATTAATGTCCTTGTTTCTTATGGGAGAGGTTTTACATGGGTGGGAAACTGTCCCTCCTCTCTTTATATAGAGACATTCTCTGCAGAAAAGAAAGAAGGGCTTGATTCAATTGATGGCTTCAAAAACCTATAAGCCCTTCATCCCTAAATGTGTTCAAGTAAAGATTACAGTAGGATCCTGACTCTTAAATTTCAGCCCGACATTCCCTGCATATCCATTCCCAGTGATATCCCTTTGTCTATCCATACTAGAATTACAGGGAGGAAAAGGTTACAGTCATTGTTCTCGAACTGCTTATGATTTAACCATGGAGAAGACTCATCTGCTGAGCAGTCCCCATCTTGAAGACTGCCAAGGGAAAGCCAGCACTGTTTGCCAGTGAGTCCACATCTCACCACCAAATCCCAGAACTTAATTGTTGTCAAATAAGTCCCAAAATTCCTTAGGACTTTTTATACATGTTCTACTCTAAGATTACTCAGTTTTTGCCTGTTTTGGCTGATTTTAAGGTTACTCTGGGATTTGCCTCCTTTCATTAGAGAACGCAAGTCCCACTGGGAAATGTCTCTGGAGCAATGGTTCTGAGCACCAGCTACCCATAGTATGTGCATCTGGGATGTGTTAAAAAGTGATGAACACTGCCAAAGTTAGACTCTCAGACTCTCGGGGGAGAAGAACCAAACATGACAATAACATTTGTTTTAAGTTCCTTAAATTATTTAAGATGCTGTTAAAATCAAAACTTACCACTTTAGAGAGACAAAAATGATCATTTCCCACAGTTGGTCTAATTCCATTATTTTATTTCTATTCATTGAGAATAGAACAAGACTTCTCAAACTTTAATGTATGTACAATTTACCTGAGTGTCATTTTGTAAAGCAGATTCTGATTCCGGGAGGTCTGGCCCTGGTGCCTGAGATTCTGGTTCAAACAGGCTCCGACATGAAACCCCTGTTGCTGGTGCACAGACCCCATTTGAGTAGCAGGCTACGACATGACAGAAGCGTGTGTTGCTTCTACGCACGCAGAGCTTGAGATTAAAATGAGAAAACCAATCTGGAAGAGATCAAAGATTGATCAAATGTTGCACAGGATAAAGAACAAAGCTGATGAATGCCATCAGTGATTGGAATAGGAAGAACAATGTGCTACCTGGATAATTAGGAGAGATGTCTGATTTTTGCTTTTAAAAAGTTGACTTAAGTATGCAATCGGTTACATCCTGCATCCTTTGTGGCCCTGTAGAAATCAAGGTTGTCTGTGCCTACAGAACCCACTACTGTCATAATTTGAGGCTCCTCAATCTACTGGTGTGACCAGCCTCTTTAGGAGCTCTTTAGTTTCATCTGGTCGGTGGAGTCTGGGTTCTCTGGATCCTTCTTTTCCCCTCAAAGAAGAGATTGAGGTGTCTTCCTTGCATCTGAGTAGGCTTCAAAGGAAGCCTCACAGTCACGGCTGCCCCAGCAGGCCGCAAAACAGAGGAAATTCTGAACACCCCTAGGCATGAGTCACTATACCATGTTCAGGAATTGCCATCTCTGCCCACAGAATCACCCACTCTTTTCTGTTTGGGACCAAAATAGATGCCTCCTTCAGAAGCCTGCTGCTTTCTATACTCTCAGCAATAAAAAAAACAAAGGCAAGAATAGGTATGTACCTCCCAGGCATGTAGTGGAGCGTGGCTGCACCAGTGGGGACAACAGTCAGGCTGATAAGACAGATGGCAAGAGGAAGCAATAGGGCCCCTAGGGAGAGCTTGGGGCAGGACCGCTGCTTATTTGTTTGCCAACTCCTTAGTTTACTCATTCATTCTGTAAACGTTTATTGAGCAAGTACTATAAAATGAGAGACAGGGTTAGAGATACGGAGATGAGTAAGACCCAGTCCTTGGCCTCTTGGAGCTCACCATCTACCAGGAAAGAGACACACAGCCACCATTATGACACACTAAGTGCTGAGATATGAATTTCAAGAAAGCTGGTGGAACTCACAGATCGGATCCTTGTTGACTTCTGCAAGCCATCTGAAGTCACTGGCTGCCTCTCATTTGCATCAACCTGTGGGACACAGCGGAGGGTGGGAGCTGCTTTGTCATCATTAGTTACCAAAACTCAAATACCTGTAATTTTGAATTTAGAATAATACAGACAAAGGACATAATATAGACAGTTTTCTTTTGCTGAAGGAATTCCTTTCAGAAACATTTCAGGTGGCAGTACTTAAATTCTGTTAATAAACTGGCTTCCACAGCCCCAAGAATCTTAGAGGCACCATTTATAGACAGTGCCAATCAACCAAGTATGTGCCCGAGTATGTGTGATTCCTTTCCAAACCTAACCATCCACGACTTTTCCCAGGGAGGGAGGGAACTTGTTGATTCAGTTTGCATTATTATGGTGGTGTTCCTTTTTGTTTGGCTGGTTTTATTTTTTGTTTATGATGCTAGGAAATGAACCCAGGTCTTCATGCATGCTAGGCAAGCACTCTACCACTGAGCCCCTATGATCTCCAGCCCCTATGATGATTTTCAAAGCAAAAGAGAAAAAAGTGTTTCTTTAAAAAAAAAAAATATATATATATATGTATATCTATAAAAATATACACTTACATAATTATAAGATATATAAACAATGTATAATATATAAATACAAAAATATACTATATAGCTATATGTAATATAAGTATTAATCAAAAGAGCCCCTTGAAGCAAATCTGTTCATCCCCCCAGAGAAAGATCTGTTTATCTGGTTACCCAGCAAAGGGCAAAGCATTCATTTCTAAAAGTTTCGTTTGAAGTCCCCGAAGCCTAGGTTGACGTCAGCCTCTTCCTGCCCGGGCACCCTGAGAGTTTCCTGGGAGTTTTGGGGCTGGGGACATGGCAGCAGGCTGCGTGACACTTTGCCAGCTGTGGGCAGGCTGTCGGCGGCTTCCCCTGCTGAGGAAACCGGCCCGAGCTGTGACCCAGCTGAGCACAGGTGTGGTATCTGCTTCCTGCACTTGTGGTAGTGACACCTCTATTCAGAGACTGATTTAGAACAAAAAGAACCTTTGTAAAGGGAACACTCCTTGTTTTAAATGGAAAGCAAAACAAAACATTCTCTCTCTCTTTTTTAAGGCTTTTTAGAATACTAGGGCAGTTTCCTCAGACAGCCTGCTGGCACCTTTAGCTCAGAGCTGGAGCGGGAGACCACAGGGCCAGCTCATCAGCCCTGATGTTCACCCCTGGGTCATTTTCTTCACTTCTGGTTTTCACTGCCTGTCACCCACCAGATCATCACTTTTACTTTCCTTTCCCAGTTTCTCAGGTTCCATTTCTCGGACCCAATTTGCAAAAGCTAGTGTCAGGGAACTAGCAGGGGTCTCCAGCTGTGGTCCTCCTTGTCCTCCTCCTTGTGGGATGTGATCCCATTCACTGAGCTCTTCCCTGGACCAGCCAGGTCCTGAGCCACATGCTCTGCCTCCATTATTTCATGGAATCGTGCAAGAAACCTAGACAGCAGGGGCCATCATCACCATTCCCGTTTTACAGATGAGAAAACTGAGGCAGCGAGTCAGTAATCACTTGCTGACTGCAATGGCGCTCCCACCCTGCTGGCAGGAAGCAAGACATTGACACACATCATTGATTGCACAGGCTTCTTAGACAAGCCCTCTGTCTATCATTTTAAGAGATAGAAAAAGTATAACAAAGTTTATTAAAGAGGAAGGGTGGAGGAAGCAATCCCACGGGAGAGAGAGTCTTATCAGAGAGGAGAACAAACTCAGTTTTCTGTGAGCTCAGTTTCTACTGGGGTTGAAGGGTGGTTTCCAGAGGGTCCCACCAGAACACCACCTCCTAGCTCTTGACTGACAGTTGGATTATATCAGACTTCTACATCCCTATTGCATATGTCTTATTCATGAGTGTCTGGGGGGGGGGATTTATAGTTACAATAAGATTAAATAATCTGTCAAGGACCTAAAGGCAATTTTGGTCATCCTGGCTTGTGCGGGCTGATTTTATCTGGAACTTGATTTCACAGGCCCTGAGCTCTCCAGTCTCAGGGCAGAACTCTCTGTCTTCCCTTGTTGGGGAGAGCCTCGGGCAAAAACTTTTTAGTCCTGGGAATAATATGTTGTTTGTTACCAGCCTTATCTTAAGTCAGAGTAGTACCAGGATGTATAGTTTCTTTAAAAACATGTGAAGCTGGGACCAGTGGTGCCCACCTGTAATCCCAGTGACTTCGTAAGTACCCCAGGTTCAATCCCCAGTGCCAAAATAGATAAATAAAAATAAAAACACATAGAGAACACATAGACTCAGTCTGTAGAATTAAAGCTTTATTTTCCATGTGCCACATCTCATGCCTACCTCTTCCCTATCACTTGAATTGACGCCTAAATTATGGGGGCTGGGGAGATAGCTCAGTTGGTAGAGTGCTTGCCTTGCAAGTTCAAGGTCCTGAGTTCAATCCTCAGCACCGCAAAAAAAAAAAAAAGTTATATCTAAATTAATCTCCCCTGATGGAAGCTCTCATGATTCCTTGCCCCTGTTTACAGAGCTGTGGTCCTTCTCCTTCTCTGTCACCTCCAGGACACATTTCCATTTTCTCCTCCCAGCATGCAATGTTCTTTCCAACCTGGACTGTGTCTGCCCTCCACATATAGCACACCCAGCGAGCAGGTCTCCTGTCCTTCATACTAAACTTCTTCTCTTGTGATTTCATAGCTTGGCTCCTTGGGGCACCTCAGCCTGTACTAAAGTGCTCTCTACATCTCATCTACCTACTAGAATTGCTTCTGCCCAGAAAGCATCTCAGGAGAGTGGAGGTCCCATGACATTGGGAGGCTGATAGGCTTGAATCCATATCCTGGTCTGAACTAGTGATATTCTGCTTTCCTTTAAGAAAAGCTTGGCATGCATTCCATGCAGGCATGGTGGGGATATGATGCATTATGATAAGTATTTGTAGAGAAATGGTAGTCTTGTCTGATAATGCAGAGGAAAGCCACAAAGCCAAGGCTGGGGAGGGTCCAGGAGGCTTCCAAGAGAAAGGTGACTCCTACCGGGAGGTCTTTCAGGCAAACAGGAGTTAAGAAGATGAAACTAATCAATGAGCACGGCGTGAGTGGTTAGTTTCAAAAGCCAATTTGATTGGGCCAAGGGATGCCCAGACAGCTGGCAAAACGTTATTTCTGGGCGCTTCCAGGGACGCTGAATAGGCTGAAGAGAAGCTTGAACTGGTAGACAGTGCAAAGAAAATCCCTTTCACCATTGAGGGGAGCATTATCCCATCCATTGAGGGCCTGAATAGAACAAAATGGCAGAGGAAGGGTGAAATCTTTGCTCCAGATGGGACATCCACCTTCTCCTGCCGTAGGCATTGCCAGTCCTGGTTTTCTAGCCTTTGGAATCCAGGGCCTCAGAAACAGTGGCTCTCCCCTTTCTCCAATCTTCTGTCTCAGATTGAACTACTCTACCAGCTTGGGCAGACTTCTCAGCCATAAGCACATGAGCCAATTCCGATTACAAATTTCCTCTCACGTATCTATGGTTCTGTTTCTCTGGAAAACCCTGACTAAGCAATGAACAAGGACAAGGAAAGACAAAAAGACAGTGAGTTCCAAGAGCTGCATAGTGGCACAAAGCTGAAGAGCTCAGGCGTGTGATGGGAAGAGGAGGCTGTTGAGGCTGGGCGTGGGCTGCTGTGGAGCCTGGCCCTGAAAGAGGGGTGAGAAGGCAGCAGAGGGGCAGGTATCACAGAGGAGGCCAAGGCAAGGGACAGCGTGATTCATGCTTCCGAAAAGCACCGGGCTCCACATGAAGCGTGACGGAAAGGCAGACATGATGGAGGCTGGAGCAGCAAGTCAAAGGTCATGAGTGACCGAGGTGGGGCTTGATGGTGGGCAGGTCCCTAGCCTATGGGTGCCTCAGTTTCTGTTGGTATGAAACAGGAGGAGCGTAGATTCTCCTGGGTGGCCTGCCTAAGGTGACCAGAGTGTGGCAGGGGCCCAGTACCCACAACTCACTGGACTTGTTCCTCACATAGCCAAAAGACCTCAGCCCTCCATGGATGCTCACCAGCTGCTCGGACTCGTACAGAATCATCGCCCCAGGCCGCCCTGTCTCCTTCATTTCCTTTGTCGATGAATGCTATCCACCTAGGAATCCTGGGAAAAATCCAGTTTCTTCTCTTTCCCTTCTCCTTGCCACCAACCAAGCCCCAAATCCTGGAGATTCCAACCTTTAAAATCTCTTAACATCAATGACCTCTCTTCCTACTCATCCATCACCACCCCAAGCCCTAGGCTTCACATGATGCCAGATAGATGTATGACAAGGGCAGTAGAAGGTCGAGACCACAGTGGCCACAGGAACAGGGTGCAGCCAACACTCAATGGAAGAACTTGAGGACACAAAGTCATCCGAATCCTGGTTTCACTATCACTGGGCTGTGTGGTTCTGGGAAAGTCACTGAACCTCTTTGTGCCTTGGTTCCTTTGTCTGTAAAACAAAGGAAAGAAGAACACATAGCTTAATTATTATTACATGTAATTATATAAATGTCTTACTATGATAGCTTATGATATATTTTAATTTTCATAAGTTTATATTTTCTTATAATACACAATAATGTTAATTATACTATTTTATACAAAGTATTTTATATTTAGTTATATTATATCATCATATAAAATATAATGTAAAATAACAATTATATTATTATACCATAGTAATTTACATATCTTGATTATTTATGATATATCTATTTTGGGGATATGTAATATAATGCAAACTACATTAATTTTATTTTAATATTTTATTTATAATATATTTTAGTTGTGATACATAATATAACCTTAAATCAGAATTGTATGAATTGTCACTAACATTAACAACGCCTCCTTCCTCAGGGCTGTGAAGTTGGGCGAGGGGATGCCCAGCACAGAGCCTGGCTGCAGCAAGCGCTGAGTCTCGGCTCATGCGATTGTTATTATCAATGTTCTCAAAAGGCTTCAGAGCAGGGTTGGCTCCTGAGCTTTCCCCAGGTGCTGAGGCATCTGACACCCCTGCGGATACACCTGCCCTTGCCAGCCTCTGGTCCCCATTAGGCTTACCCAGCTCTGATTGCATCAGGCACTGTATAGGGTATGAGATTGGATAGAATGCTGTCAGTGCGGTAGTGAACTCATGCACTGCCCAACAGCCCCTTCTGCAGGTCAACAAGAGGTCCAGTCCAGGTGTCTTTGCACCCCTCAGGGTTACACAGTGCTGAGAAACACATAATGCACCCAAGAACTTAAGAGACCTTAGACAAAGCACACACTTTCTCCATGCAAGTAAGCAGATGGCTATAGAGTGTCTTTAAGCCACCTGGCAGTACGAACATTCTGTGGTTTAATAAATACTTGCTGAGTAAAAAATATTATTTCAACACCACACTGAGGAAGACATTTAGCTTTCGACATTTCGTGGGAAAGCAGGCTCCCGCCCTGTGTCTTAAATTCCCATGTACTTAGAAAATGTGGTCACCTTGGATTTCACTTCCAGAAGCAGCCCACTGTCAATGCCCATTGCAGTATGTTATAGTTAGCTCTCCATTGCTGTGACAAAATACCTGAGAAAATTAGCTTAGAGGAGAAAAGTTCTATTTTGGCTCACTGTCAGAGCTTTCAGTCTATGATCACTTTGGGCCTTTGGCAAAGCCGAACATTATGGCAGAGAGCACGTAGCAGGGCAGAACTGCCTATCTCATGGCAGACAGAGAGAAAGGAAGGGACTGAGGAAAAGCAAACCCTTCAAGGGCACACTCCAGTGACCTATTTCCTGAAACTAAGCCCCACCTCTTAAAAAGTTTCCACCACCTCCCAATAGTACCACCATCTTGGACCAAGTCTTCAATATGCAAGCCTTTGGGGAACATTCCAGATCCAAAGTTTCATACGGTAGCATCCTGCAGTCACACATACTATCTGTGCCTGTTAAAAAACATAGGACCTACTTACTAATACCATCAGAGACCTGGATTTTGTACATTAACTAAGAACTTATGCAAGGCAGGAATATTTTAGAGCCTATGCTCTTAAAGAAACTCTGGGGAAGTGCAAAGCTGAACCTCCTTTCAGCATGACAGGGGGAGCAGGGACAAGGTAGCGGGTGGAATTTCCACCAGCCCACTCTAAATATATGACCCCTCAGGAAACACCTTTAGGATGCATTTGGTTTTCTGAGGCCAGTCCTGGGAGCATAAGAAGGGCTTTTGGGACCATTTAACCTGTGGTCTTAGCACAATCTTCCCCCAGCTCTATGCTGCCAGCTGTATCCAGCCCACCCACAGCTGAAATGTCAACATGCTTCACTTCCTTTATGGAATTGCACTTGTCAATACGTGGGTTTGTGGAGTATGTACATGTGCCATTGGTCTGTATGGAACCCATCGTAAGCAAAACCACAGTGGACGGGTGGATCAGGGCAGCCTCCCAAACACCTAGGACTTGGAACCCCAATCAATGCTTCCCCCATACCGTGATTTGTGGCTACCCTTCCATGTTTGGATTGTCATTCTCCATGAAAGGGTTTGAACCTGTCAAAATGCATAGTGTGAACAACCTGGGTCTTGCATAAAATGGAGTGTGAATTCGTTTTTTTTTTTTTTAATTTTAATTTTTACAAACTGCATTTTGAATCACTGTACACAAATGGGGTACAACTTTTCATTTCTATGGTTGTACACTATGTAGATTCACACCATTTGTGTAATCATACAAGTACATAGGGTAATGATGTCTCAGTCCAGTCTTTCCTTCCTCCAACCGCTCCCACCCTATTTTCCTCTACACCATCCTAAGTTCCTCCATTCTTCTCTTGCCTCCACCCCACCCCCGTTATGTATCATCATCCATTTATCAGAGAAAACATTTGGCCTTTGGTTTTTGGGGCTCGACTTATTTCACTTGGCATGATATTCTCTAACTCCATCCATTTACCAGCAAATGCCATCATTTTATTCTTCTTTATGGTTGAATAATATTCCATTGTGTATATATAGCACAGTTTCTTTATCCATTCATCAATTGAAGGGTGTCTAAGTTGGTTCCACAATTTAGCTATTGTGAATTGAGCAGCTATGAACATTGATGTGGCTGCATCACTGTAGTATGCTGATTTTAAGTCTTTTGGGTATAAACTGAGGAGTGGGATGGTTGGGTCAAAAGGTGGGTCCATTCCAACTTTTTTAAGGAATCCTTACTGCTTTCCAGAGTGGTTGCACCAATTGCAACCCCACCAGCAATGTATGAGTGTGCCTTTTTCCCCACAATGGAGTGTGAATTCTTGATGGCAGGAAGGAAAAGGAACTCAAGAGGCACCATCTCAGGAGCAGGGCAGAGCACAAGCATGACTGAGAACAGGCATCTTGGGTGTGGCATGTGGATGTGGCCCGCTGACGTGTCAACATGACACACCCTCCTCTGACACCGGTCCCCCTGGGCCACACACAGTTCTGAGGAGCAGTGTTGGCATCGTTGCCTTGGGTCCCTGTCATTTCCCATGACTTTTATTTTTTTTTTTTCCTTCTTTCTGTTTCCCTTCTGGTTCGCAGTCTCTACCCCACATTATACTGACTTACATGGTCTTTCTTTAAAATCTCAGGGGAAATCCCATTGATATCCAGTTTAAAATCTCCTTAGCAATATGGTCTAATTTCTCAGAAAACTGTCTCTTTGCAGAAGACTGTGGGTGGGATTCACCAATTTAGCGTATTTCTACTAAAAATATGACTCTGTCCCAAGAAATTGGTTTCAAAGATTTGAGGGAAAACTGCTTTCAGACTTCGGAGAAAGAACAGAGTGTTATTTCTCCACACACACACACACACCCACCACATTGTTATTCTTATCTGATGACACTTTAATTTTAATCAGGTTGACATTCAGTGGTAAGCCTGTGGTTAACTCAGGCATGGAAGCTTGCCATCCACCAAAGAGACTCCAGGGTGAGAAAACAACCGGACCCCAAGCATTCCTTTCTGAAGCATTTGGAACCCCCCAAAGCTGACAGCTCAGAGACACTGTGTGGAGGGACACTTTGGGTTCCCTGCTTCCATAATCCTTTTCAAAGTCATGAGGAAATAACTAGATGCCCTAACCCATAGTTTGGGGGTTTTTGTTGTTTATTTTTATAACAAGTGCTGATTTTTTTCCAAAAGGGTCTGAGCCAAGAGTCACTCATTCTCGGCTTGTGGAGACTCTGACCATTTGACCCGGCCAGGGGCAGCCAGACCACAGAAACTATGGGTCAGATAACACAAATACCTCACAGATAACCAGGGCTAATTACTAGAAAATCCTGTGCCTGATTGCTTTGAGATCACCTGCCTGGAACACATGACCTCCCCTCTCCTCTCAGGGAATCGGGCACCTTTCCTTTGATGACAGTAACTTTTCTTAAATTCCCTTATAAGAAAATAATTATCCTCATAACATGGTTCCTCACTTCTGCCTCAGTTTCCTCAGCATTTATACTGCCAGTATGAAAGAGCAAAGATGGATACTTGGGCCAGGGATGTAGCTCAACAGTAGGGTACTTGCTTAGTATGCCCAGGGCCCTGGGTTCCATCCCCAGTACCACTGAAAAAATTAAGATAAAGCAAAAAGTCAAAGGTGGATGCTTGTTTGAATAAATAAATCGATGGATAATATCACCACTACCAACGCTGAAACACCCAAATATTTGCTCAGTATCACAGTTCATTGCAAACGAGCTAAGACGCTAAACAAGGCTTATGTGCTGCTCTTGGGTGCCCATCTGGCCAAAAACAATGGGAGGGCAGTAGGTGGGATCTGTAGTCCCCAAACCACCATTTATATTTCGTACTACCCCATTTTTTTGTTCTAGTCCATATGCACATATACATTTTTTAATTTATTTTTTTTAGTTGTTGATGGACCTTAATTTTTTAAAAATTTATTTATATATGTTGCTGAGAATCGAACCCAGTGCCCCACATATGCTAGGCAAGCACTCTATCACTGAGCCACAACCCCAGCCCCTTCAAATTTTTGTATTGTCGTTCTCATAGTCCTTTTACCACTTCCTCCAGGAAGATGTTTTAGCCTTAATCATCTTGTTGAATTCAACCATTGAGGATTGAGAGCAATGATGGAGACAGTTGATTTGAGAAATAAAGTTGGGAGTCAGACTCTCCTGCTGTGTATAGGGCACTGGACTGGGGGAAAGCCATTTCCCTCCTCTAATAAATGGTCAGGTCCCCAAGAGGAAGAAAAAGGCCCTGAGCTTGTCATTTCCTCAGAAAGAGGCTTTAGCAAAGAATTAGCTGAAAAGAATTAGCTATCCAAGGATTTCCATGCAGGTTGGCATGAAAAGCTCATTAGTTCTAGAAATAATTTAAAATTATTAAAATTTCAAACAATACAGAAAAGCTCTAAGATTCATATCACTATCAAATATCCATCCTCAGGATTCGATGAATGTTTGCAGTTGGCCTTGGTTGTTTCATGTCCATTTTGTTATTTTCAATATGTGTTACAGATAGAGTGGCATTCCCTGTGTGTCCAACCCAACCCCATTCTTTACAATCACAGTAGTGGCTCCTGAGCTTGAACTGTACCTCCTAATGCAATGCGCACTACTGGTTTTTTTTTTTTTTTTTAAATATGCATAGATAGTAAATTCCTTTTGAAACTTGTTTTTTTTTCACTTAAACTTGTTTTTGAAATTTGTTCTTAACAATGCTTGTTTATGCATTTTAACTCCTATGCATCATTATTCTATTGTCTGATTATGCCACTGTTTTATTAATCTAAAACCCTCTTGGTTTTTCTCCATTATAAGCAATACAATAATGAATAGCCTAGGAGATGTACATATGTGCAAAAATTTCTTTAGGAATTTTGCCTATAAAGGAGATTGTTCACTGTGGAACATGGACAGCTTCAATCTTACTACCTATTTTTAAGTTTAAATTTCTCTTCGAAACAATTATGCTAATTTACATCCCCACTAGCAATTTATGAGATTTTCTGATTTCCTCACATAATCCTCACTATCATTAGCACTGAGAAATCTTAACATTTTTGCCATTCTGATAGAATGATATGAAGTCTCATTATCTCAAATTTCCATGATTCTTGGTGATAAATAGAATGCTGTCGCAAATTTATTATTTACTTATTTGCTTTTTAAAAGTTTTTATCCCTTTTTTACTGGGTTGTTTGCTTTTTTACTTATTGATTTGTTAGAGTTCTTTATGTATTCTGGATACTAATTCTCAGGGTAATTGCATGTAGATTTGTTAATCTTCTAAGTTGACACCATTATTATTTACAAACAACAGTTTATCAACTCACTATATTTTTTTACTTGTTTTTATTGCATTAGCTAATCCTTGCAACACACTTGAATAAAAGTAGAGATTGTATATATTTCACCCACATTTCTGGCAGTAAATGGATTTTAAGGTATCTTGTATGTATTGTTTGCTGTAAATTTAGAGTGTCTTCTCTGTCTTCTCTTTGGTACTCTGTTTTTGCAATACTGGGGCTGGAACCCAGGGCCTTGGGCTTAGCTAGCTAAGTACTCTACCAGAGTCATTTCCCAGTCCTTCCCATAAGTTCTTTGAGAAACGTCCCTTTTATTTCTAATACCTTAAGATTTTTTTCTTTTAATCATTAATGGATATTCTTTTAATCATTAGATGATCTTTTTATCAAAATTATTACATGGTTTTCCTCCTTTAAATAGTAAAAGTAGTGAATTACGTCAAGAGACTTTCTACATTAAGCCATTCATCACTGCTGGGATAAATTCAAATGGATCAGAATATCATTTTTTCTTAATATGTTGATAGAATCAGGAGCAAATATAGTATCCTCTTTCTACAGCCCAATCCAAATCATAGAAAGATTAAACTAATCCTGTAAAGAGAACTGGAGAGACTTCTCTCTTTAATTTTATTCTTTTGAAATAGTATGTATAAAACAAATGGTATTTTAGGAAGAACTTACTTTGTATGCTTTCATAATTTTTAATTACTGGTTTAGTTTCTTTATTGGTTATCCTACTTCTTTTTGAATCAACTTTTTCTTCTTGAAACTATTTACCTATGAATGGTTTTGAAGTTGCTCACGTCAACTATTTTCAAATTTATTGGCAGTATATATTCACATGGTCTTTCGTTTTCTTTTAAATTTCTATTTCTTCCTTTTCTTTATAATATTGTTTCTTTGTGCATGCTCTCTTTATTCTCTTTTTTTTGGGGGGGCAGGTACTGGGGATTAAACTTAGGGGCACTCAATCTCCGAGCCACATCCCCAGCCCTATTTTATATTTCATTTAGAGATAGGGTCTCAGGGTTGGGGATATAGCTCAGTTGGTAGGGTGCTTATCTGTCAAACGCAAGGCCCTGGGTTCAATATCCAGTACTACCAAAAAAATAGAGACAAAGTGTCACAGAGTTGCTTAGCAGCCCCTTGACTTTGCTGAGGCTGACTTTGAACTTGCCATCCTCCTGCCTCAGCCTCCTGAGCTGCTGGGATCTTTATTCTTGATCATTATTATTTTATTACAGTAACAGAAAATGGACCAAGACATAACATACAGGTTTAAGATGATTATAACTTCCCATGATTTTTGCCTGTGAAAATAATCTTTGCCCTTTTTCTCTCTCTCTTTCCCCCCTTGCTGGGGATCAGACCTAGGGTGTCGCAAATGCTTAACACAAGTGCTACCACTGAGCTGTACCCACATCCTTGTCCAGTTTCTCTTATGTTAATGTAGCTTCAGAACTTTCTTTGGGTAAATATTTACATGGAATGTATCTTTCAACCCTTTAGTTCAAACTTCACAGGTCATGTTTTAAAAAGCTCTTGCAATAACAAAAACTGTACTTTAGTGGGGTTTTTTTTAGGTGGGGGATGTAGAGGGACTTTTTCCTTCAATTTGAATAGCTCTGAATTTTATAAGTTTAATCTGTTTACCTTTATTATACTATTTTTGGGATTTACTCATGCTGGTTTTTTTTGTTTTGTTTTGTTTTTTTCTTTTGGGTGCTGGGGATCAAACCCAGGGCCTTGGGCTTACAAGGCAAGCACTCTACTGACCGAGCTATCTCCCCAGCTCCCTCATGCTGTCTTATTTTGGAATTTCATTAACCTTTGTTTTTCATTTTTGTTGTATTTATCTTTTCTTGTCTTATATTGAATCAGTGGAGTTTCCTTTTGATTTCTCTTTTCCTTCTATTGGTTTGCAAGTTACACATTTTAATTCTACTTTTAGAATTAGGTCTCCTTTAAAGATCAAAAGTAGTCTTAACTTTCCAAGTCTACTGGTAATTAATGTCTCTCCCAGTTCTCGAATCCTCTGCTGAGAGCTTATTACATTGTTGGAAACTAAGGATCAAAAATTATTTAAAAATGTGATCATTTTCCATATTTTGTGATTGGTTATTTCAATATAAAGAAAATGTTGAAATTTATTTTTATTTTTTTATTTAAATTTTTTTTAAATTTTTACGGACTGCATTTTGATTCATTGTACACAAATGGGGTACAACTTTTCATTTCTATTATTGTACACGATGTAGATTCACACCATTCATGTAATCATACATGTACATAGGGTAATAATGTCCACTCTTTCCTTCCTCCAACCGCTCCCACCCCATTTTCCTCTACACCATCCAAAGTTCCTCCATTCTTCCCTTGCCCCCTGCCACACACCCCCATTATGTATCATCATCCACTTATCAGAGAAAACATTTGGCCTTTGGTTTTTGGGGCTTGCCTCATTTCACTTGGCATGATATTCTCCAACTCCATCCATTTACCAGCAAATGCCATCATTTTATTCTTCTTTATGGCTGAGGATTATTCCATTGTGTGTATATATATCACAGTTTCTTTATCCATTCATCAATTGAAGGGCATCTAATTTGGTTCCACAATCTAGCTATTGTGAATTGAGCAGCTATGAACATTGATGTGGCTGCATCACTGTAGTATGCTGATTTTAAGTCCTTTGGGTATAAACCGAGGAGTGGGATAGCTGGGTCAACTATTCCAAGTTTTCTGAGGAATCTCCATACTGCTTTCCAGAGTGGCTGCACCAATTTGCAACCCCACCAGCAATGCATGAGTGTGCCTTTTACCCCACATCCACACCAACACTTATTATCGCTTGTGTTCTTGGTAATAGCCAAAAATCTTAAATTTTATAAACTGATTTTGTATTTGGCCACCTTTTCAAACTCTTGATAGTTCTAATACCTTAACTGTCTTAGGTTTTCTAAGTACATAATTAAATAGCTCACAGAATAATTATTTTGCCTTTCTTTTCCCAGAAGTTATACATTTTATTTGGTACAAATTTTATCAGATCACCAATAATTTAGGTCCTGTTAAAGTTAATCAGAGTGAGGAAAATTCAAAGATACCACTAAAGCTTTCAGTATTTTCAGAAAAAAAAGTAGGTTGGGTTGGGGCTGTAGCTCAGTGGTAGAGTGCTTGCCTACCATGTGTGAGGCATTGGGTTCGATTCTCAGCACTACATATGAATGAATAAATAAAATAAAGGTCCATCAACAACTAAAAAATTTTAAAATATAGGTTGGTTCAAGAAAAGAGAGAGAAGGCAATGTGGACAGTTACAATGTATCAGGATTGAAGAAGAGATGCAGTATTGACTAAGAGAATAAGGAAAAAGTTATATATACGTAATATAATGTATACAAAACATCTTAAATAATTGGTGATATAGGCAGTCAACAACCAAAAATAACTGAAAGTACAGAAAGTACACCACAAATTTACCATAATGTAGTAGATTAAAAATCCATTATGATCTACTCATGTGAATATAGGCCAGAGGAAAGAAACCAATTCAGAATTCTCATAAATAGTTCTTAGAATATGAATTCAAAAGAAACTCTATTTCCTGGAGACAGACAAGTTTTTAAGTAATACATTTTCAATATTTCTTTCCAGCTCACAAAATACACATTTTATCACTTGGTTATAAAAAAAAACACTGCTCAAAAAGCTATTGTGGTAACAATTAAGATTTTTGGCACACATTACGGATTTCAATTTCACTGACATTATTTCAACTGACACATTTCTGACATTCATACCCTTACAATTCGGTCTCCAGCAAAAATCCTACTTGTAATCCCCCGAACACAGCATTCTATTTCAGGCATCCCCTCTGCCAGGATGGCCTGTCCTGCCCAATCTGCCACATGAGCCCCACATACCCTGAAAACACCGACAGTCAAGGGCAGACCTGGATCCTGGGCAGGGGCAGGATTTCCAACAGGGGTCCCATGTCCAGAGATGGAGAAGGACAAATCATCAGGGCAAAAGGCAAAGACTTGGGGTGTCTGCAGTGGGTTCAATCATATGATTGGTTGACGGTTCAGAGGAATATACCACCTGTTATTTGATTGGCGACTTGGTGCCCAAAATAGTCAACACCTCTTGACAAAAACTTGGCATATGTTAGACAAAAACACTTCCTGGCTCAAAAGAGAGTTAAGGGAGTTTTGCTGTTTATGGTATAAATAAATCACAAAGGTGGAGAAGCACATTTGACTTCATTACTAGGCCATTTATGAGGCCTCTGGTATAGTTAGTTCTGTGCTTAGGGTGCTTGCTTTTGCAGGGAGGAGGAGTTTGTTTGGGTTTTGGTTTTTGGTGGTACTGGGGATTGAGCCCCAGGTGCTCTACCACCAAGCTAGATGCCAAGGTTATTTTTTCTTTTCTTTTCTTTCTTTTTTTTTTTTTTTTTTTTTTTTTTTTTCCTATTTTGAGATAGGGTCTGGCTAAGTTGCCCAGACTGGCCTTGAATTTGAGATCCTCGTGCCTCAGCCTCCTGAGTAGCTGGGGTGGCAGGCCTGTGCCACTGCTCTCAGCTTGATTTGACAGTATTTTAAAGAGGTATTGGAGAGGTGGAGAGAAGAGAGGCAGAGATAAATGGTAGGATGCTGTTGCTATGGCAGCTGGCCAATGGGCTGTCAGGATGGGTCTTGAAAGTCAGTGGAGAAGAAAGCGAGTATTGTTGAGGTACATAATGACTCTGGGGTGTTGATTGGATGTGGGGATCAAGAATGGAATAGAAGAGGATGCTTCAGAGTCAAGCCCCAGTGACTCAGAGGATAAGGGTCATTAGGAGCAGAGACAGGAAGAGAAACACAGGAGAGTTCAACTTTGTATTCCGAGATGATTACAGGTTTACCCCTCTGTCCTCTTCCTGATTGTCTCACCTGGATATGATTATGATGGGTATTAGAAAGAGTTTTCTAAAAGTAAGAGTGAGATCTTTTAAAAGCAAAAATGAGGGCAGCACAATGAGATTTTCACACGACTCCTGCCCCACCACCTGGGGCCGGGTGGTTTGGGAAACTCAGGGTCTCTGGACCTCAGTCCCTTACCAGGGAAAATGACGATGGCAGTGCCTATCTTTCAGAGCTGCAGCAAGCCCAGGTAGGGACCAGGCATCACGGTTAATATTATACAAATAACCCCAAAAGGAGGGTCTGAGCTCTCTGACTTCTTCAAAGATAATGATCTGAACTAAACCACAAGATTACATAAACACCTCTCAGTACCCGGATAGTTTAGATAGTTGAGATACCTCTCAGTAAGATAGAACCTTCAACAGGGGTGTGTGTGTGTGTGTGTGTGTACGCGCGCGTGCGTGCATGCGTAAAGAACACTGGAGATTAAGGCTCTCTGAAATGGGAAATCTCAGAACTGGGAGTCAAGGGACTTGGCTGTAATCTCAGGTTTACCACAAATTCATGGAATGACCACAGCTTCACTTTCCTTATCTAAGTCTGTCCCAGTTCTCAGATTCTTTTGGTCCTATTAAAAAATATATTCAACCTATTCTGTGATATTTTACTTTGCACCCAAAACACTTACTTTCTATAAGTTCTAACCACTGATTTTGTTTTCCCAAGAATGTGGGAAACGATTTTGACTTTATCTTTGGAGTTGTTTCTGGATCTGATGCAGAAGAGAAGGTCTTTGGGGTAAAAACAAGATCGTTTCTTTACCAGGTGGCCCAAGCTCTTGATGTATTCCTGAGTTCCTTGTTAAGGCTTAGCCATTTTTGTGCTCAAGGACTTATTCTCAACTTCTCCCTCAGTCTGTATTATATGGATGGAAAAGAAGAGAGACACAAAGATAAAGTCATTTTCTCAGTGCTGACCGGGCTATGGGCAAAACAACTTGACCTTGATTCACCCGTGAAGCAAAGAATCTTATTTTAGTCTCAGTCCACATCCTCTGGAAGCCCCTTCCTTTTCTTTTTCTTTAATGTCACTCACCCCGGGCCACAAGGGCTAGATGAGTTCTCCAGGTTTTGAACATCAGAGAAAAAAACAACTAAAAACATCACCCCGCCCACAAATGTTTCTCACCCACCCACCTTTCCTCAATCACCATGTTGGGTTCTGAGTCAAGCACTTGCGTACTAACTGCTCTGTTAGGGAATTCAGCAGGGCTGTGGTCCTTGCTCATTGTGCACGGAGGCCTGGGATCCTTAGGAAGGGGCAGGTAGATGAGGAGAAGCACCAGCCAGGTGCTCTCTCTAGATCCTTGCTAGTCAAGTGTGGCTTATCGATGGGCAGCCCCGCAAGGCATGCAGCTTGTTAGAAATGGTCTTAGCCCCCTCGCCTGCCCCCCGCCCCCAGGGAATCTTGATGCACAGGACCCACAGGTGACTTGTGTGTGCACTGCCGTGAGCAACCTCAACAGCAGTCCTGCTGGCTGGAGAGCAGTCAGCTCCTACATCACTCTGCAGAAGTGGCATCATCCTGCTGATCAAATGACTGTCCCCTAAGCAGCCTTCAAGGGCTGGTATTTCTGGATAACTCAAGGGACATGAAAACATCTCAAGGCAGCATTAATTTTAGATCTGGTTCCTTCCTGAAAATTAAAGGGCAGTTTTAGGTCAGGGAAGTGGAGTTGAGGGCATGGGGCAAAACCAAATAAAGGGCATAGCAATTCCACATCAGATGAAGAACCACAGATCTGCATCGACTGACCTTCATCTTCTGACAGGGCCCCTTTGCACGAAGAGAAGTGAATTTTACAGAAGGCAAGGGTGATCACATATCAGGATATCAGGGTTTTATTTTTGGTTTTTGGTTTTTTTGTTGTTGTTGTTTTGTTGTTGTTGTTGTTGTTGTTGTTTTGTCTTATTTGAAATCCAAAAAGTAAAAACTGCACATTTGTCCTTCTGGGAACAGTGGCAAGTGGCTGACAGTATGGTCTAACTTGAAAGGAGAGAGATGATGCCGAGTCAGAAAAGCCGGTCTGATTTCCTGACTCTGTTGCTGTTCGTTCTTGGTTACACTGTTCTGGTCATCTGTGACTGGAGGACCATGCCTGCTCTTTCCCTAACCAGCACAGGCATGGAGAGGTGAAGCAGAGTCCCAGTAATTCATCTGTGGGGGATCCACAACAGAAAGAGAAGTGTGCCCGAGGGTCCCAACCCTCACCCACCATTCTCCCCCACCTGCTCTGTGCTACAGTCCAGAGGAAGGTGGCTCTGTCACCATCGCTAGTTTTTGCCAAGTGTTAGCTGAAGTTCCTACAAGGTGTTACCTTGCAATTGTGCAGAGAATTCCCAGAGGCCACAAATCCACAGATACCCCAAGGACAGTTACATCCATGATGGTATTTCAGGGATATGATGGAGGCGGGTGTGGCAGGGAAGGATTCTGCCTGTGGCTTTCAAACCATCTTCCACAGCAAGAACCTGACGCAGGATGTGTCGTGTCCAACATCAGAAGAGTTAGGTTTAGTGCTCTCAGTGAATGTCCCAAGCAGAAGCCCTTGGGAGTCTCAGCGTTAATAACTGCTGGCTGTCTCTTTTTCCCTCTGCCACATGAAATGTGTAAGAACTTAGAGGCAAGGCCACATCAACGTGCCTGGGAACCTGTGGCAAGGGTCTCCTCCCAGGAGCCCCATAATCCAAGCTCGAAGACCTCACAGCAATACCTCCTAGCCCCAAGTTAGTAATCTCAAGTTCTCCACTCCTGAGGCACTGAATGCTTTACTCTCAGAAGAGAAGATGGCATCTAAATCCAAAGAGGTACCAATACTGAAAATATTCTCCTTCCCACCTTCTCAAGAAAATTCTGTTTGTCTCACGAGCTTCCAGGACCATTGTGGTTGGAGCTGGGGATGGAGAGAGCAGAGAACTGGAAGCGCCGGGAGGATAGAATGGTTTATGTTAACAACTCAGAGCCTCTGGGAGAAGCAAGGAGCAGGTCTGGGAAGATAAGAGCAAAGGTGCGGTGAAGAAAAGCCCTGTTGTTCAAATTTGGAGAAGGAATTGTCAGAGTCTTTAGTCAGTTAACCTAGAGAATTAGGGCAGCTGCCAGGCTGTGTTATGAAAATAATGATTAGCATAAAGAGTATTTAAAAGCCCTTTGTTGAGTCATAGTACATGGAATTCTCCTTCATTATCTTCCCGAAAGACAGCTACACGTTATTTTTTATTCATTTTTGGATGTCGTCCTGCTATTTCTTGAATGACACCAGACGGAGAAGAGGTAAAAAATAATAATAATAACCTGTTTTATTCCAATTAAATTTTAAAAAACCAAACCTCCAGGGCTGTCTTCCCCAACATTCATCTAGATTCCACTTGCTTCACGTGATCTCTGGAAGACCCTTGGAAAGGCCTTTGTTGTGGAGTGAATATGGGAGTCCCCCAAAGCCCCCGTGTTGATGCAGGGATATTCAGAGATGCAATGATTGAAGCATGAAAACCTTCTCAGTCTAGTCTCTCTCCAGTTTAAATGGACTGGTGGTAACTGTAGGCAGGTCGGGTGCGGCAGGAGGAGGTGGATCACCTGGCATGTTCCTGGAAGGGTGCTCCTTCCCTGCAGCCCCTCCCCTACCTGCCTCTTGGCCACCTTGAGATGAGCAGCTTCCTTCCACCACACCTTTTCGGGCATGATGCTGTGCCTTACCTTGGACCCAGAGCAGTAGAGATAGCCCACCACGGACTAAACCTCTGAGACTGTGAACCAAAACAAACTTCCTCCTGTAAGTTTTCCTTGTGGGATATTTTGGTCACAGTGTCCAAAGCTGACTAACCTGACATTTCAGGGTTAATTATTGCAGACAACTCTTTACTGGTTGCTACAGATCTGGAAGTTCTTGTGTTCAATTCCTGAAAAGATTATTTTATGAAAGAAGGGTGGTGAGAGTAGGAAATTTTGGAACTTCCTCTTGTCCCCACATGACCTCCTCAGATACTCAGGCTAATTTATGATGACTCTGGAAGTTTCCAGATGGCCTTATCTAGAAAAAGATACCATTACATATGAAAGAGTAAAAGGGCCTCAAAGATAATGGGTCTGACCCTTTTCAAATTTACGTGTTTAGAAACTTTCTTGGCTTGTGGTTGAGATGCCAGATTCTAAATACATCTGAGGTTAATCTTTGATTATTTGTGCTAATGAATAATTTATAAGAGTTGCTAAGTGTACTTTTCATTGATTTTTGTGGAGGTGAAATTATTGGAGAGTTACACAGAGAAATTAGAGAAATACACAGATTTGAAGCATACGATTTGATGATTTTTGAAGGTGGGTCGCCCTACTGCTAATTCCTTCTGGTTGACCCACCTACCACAAGAAATGACTGCTCTGATTTCTATCTACTTAAGTTCTGTCTTCTCTTGAACTTCAAATAAATGGGATCAAACTGGATGTATTTTGTCGTCCATAACTTCTCTCGTTCGACATAATGTTTTTGAGATTTATCAATGTTGTGTATATCTGTTCATTCTTCAGTTGTATGAATATGTCATACACCATTTGTCTGTTCACCCAATGATGGATATGTAAGTTGCTAAGTTGGTTATTAATTAGGCCACCATAAGTATTTTGTAAAAGTGTTTTTGTAGACATATTCTTTCACTCCTCTTAATTGCTGGATCATATGTTTAACTTCATTTTTTTTAATTTCAGTTTTCCAAAGTAATATTGTACTTTATATCCCAGTGACTCTGCTTCCTCTTTAACATTTGGTGCTGCCAGTCTTTTTGTCTATTCTACCCATTATAATAGGTGCATTTCATGATGGTTTTCAATTTGCATTTTCTTGTTATCTGTTGTGTGCTCAAGCACCCTTTCAAATGGTTGCTGATAATCATGTATCTTCTTTGGAGGAATAACTGAACTGTTCAAGTCTTTGCTCATTTATTTATTTTAGTATTTGTATTTATTAATTTTATTTATTAATTTATTTTTCATTTTTTTAGTATTGATTTGTGGTTCTTTATATATTCTGGAAACAAGTGATTTTCTCAGATGTATGTGTTGCAAATCTTTTCTCTCCGTTTATTTTAATTTCTTACTGTCTTTAGATTAGCAAAAACTTTTATTATTTTTCTCTTATGATTAGTGCACTTCGAGTCCTAAAAATCTCTGCCTGCCCCCAACTTCAAAAGTTATTTACCTTTATTTTCTTTTAGAAGCTTTATAGTTTTAACTTTAATGTTTCTGTCTATCAAAAAAATGGAAAATAAATAAATAAATAAATAAAATGTTTCTGTCTATCAATCAAGCGGAGGTTGAGTATATGAATCTTTGTGTTTACATATAATAAAATTAAATTATGTGTAGGGGATGAGGTTCTTTTTTCTCCATACATTTGTCCATTTGTTCTGGAAGTATTTATTGAAAACATTTTCCTTTTCTCTTGGAATTGATTTGGCAATTTTGTAAAATTAATTAATGAAATATACATATGAGTGAGTCTAACTGCAGACTTTATGTTCTGTACCATTACTCTATTTGTACTTAAACCAATACTATGTTGTCTTGACTACTATAGTTTTACAGGATGTCTGTTTATCAGATGGCATGAATTTCCAAATTTGCGTGTCTTTTAAGATTATCTTGGATGTTTTAGATTCTTTGCATTTCTACAGAGGTTTTAAAATCAACTTGCCAACTTTATACTAAAAAGTATGTCAGATTTTAAAATTGCAATTGAATTGAATTAATGGATGAATATAAGGTGAACTGACATCTTTTTCTTATTAAAAAAATAATCTTCCAATCCATAAACATTGTATATTTCTCAATTTAGTTCTGTTAAAATTTATCTGAGCAATGTTTCCATTTTCAGTTTAGAGGTCTTGCAAGTTTATGATAAATTTATTCATGAATATTTCATGTTTTTAAGTCATGGGAAATGCAATTGCTTATAAACCTTGTAATTTCTAATTGATTGTTTTAGTGTAAAGAACTAACAGCAAGTGATTTTTGTATATTGAGATTGTTAAACTTCCTAAGCTAAAAATTCCATTTGTAGATTTCTTAGTAATTTTAAGTAAACAGCATTTTGATCTGTGAATAATTTCCTCATCTTGAAATCTATTTTCTGTTATTAATATAGCCATACCAGCTTTCTTATATTTGTATGATGCTTTTTTTAAAATCCTTTTACTCTCAAATCTATCATTGTCTTGTATTCAAAGCGTGTTCTCCTATAAACAGCATATAGTTGGGTCCTGCTGTTTTTTCCAGTTTCTATCCTTTAATTCTTGTCCATTTATATTTAATGCAATCACTGATGTACTTGACTTTAAGTCTGTCTTATTACTGTTTCATAGTTGTCCTCTGTAGTCTTTTTACTCTAGTCTTCCTTTTCTCTCCTTATTGTGCCTAAAAAAAATCTGTGTATATACATATATGTGTATATATGCACAATGTGAATATACATATATACATGTACACTGTGAGTGTATATATATGTGTATATATATATATGAATTAGTATATATATATATATATGAATTACTCTATTTCTTCTATTACCTTTTAAGATACACTATTTGTACTATTTTATTATTTGGTTGGTTTCTCCAGGCTATTCAGAATTTATTCTCATTATCATAATCTACTTATACCATTCCATGCATGATATCAGAATTAAGAGTCAATTTCCTACCTCTTTTTAAAATTTTTCATCTTGATAAAGATATTTGCTAAGTTGCTGGGAGTCTTACTAAGGTGCTGAGGCTGGCTTCAACCTCTTGAGTTGCTGGAATTACAGGTGTGAGCCACTAAGCCCAGTCTATTATTTTATTTTAAAAGTTGTCTTTGTCTTTCAATAAAAAGATGGTATGTTCATATACCTAAACATTTACTAGTGCTCAATATTATTTATAGTAAATTTATATTTCTAGATAATTTCTCTATAGCTTGAAAAATTGCCTTAGCACTTTCTTTTTAAAATTCTTTCTTTTATCTCCCTTTGGGACTTCAGTTAAATGGATGTGAGATGCTGTAACAATTCCCTAAGCTTTCTCTTACCTGATCCTGGGGATTGAACCCAGGGCCTTGTGCATGAGAGGAAAGCACTCTACTGACTAAGCCCCCACTCTCATTTTTGAAGAATTTTTTTCTCTAAGTAGAATTATAGGCCGACAGGCCTTTTTTTCTTTTAAAACTTTGAATATGTTGTCCTATTCTCTTCTTATTTCCATTGTTTCTTTGAAAAGTCAGTCATTACTCATCACTTTCCCATCTATGCATGTGTCCTCTTTCTCGAATCACTTTTAATGTTTTCTCATTTTCTTTGGTTTTCAGCAGTTTTGCTATGATGTGCATAAATGTGCTTATCTTTATGTATATCCCGCTTGGTGTAATGAACATCTTGGATTTTTAAATCAATGTTTGTCATCAAATTCAGAAATATCTGACCATTATTTCCTCAAATAATGCTCCATTCTTTCTTTTATCTCCCTTTGGGACTTCAGTTAAATGGATGTAAGACTATTTGATATTGTTCCAAAGGCCACTGAAGGTCTGTTCAATTCCCTTCTCTATTTTTTATTTTATGCTCATCAGTTCAGAAAATTTCTATTAATTTGCCCTCAATTGAATTCATTTCTAATATTATGCTTTTCAGTTCATTTTTTTATATATATAGTTTTCATTTATCTGCTAAGATATCATTTACCATTTATCATTTAACCATTTTCCAAATTCATTATTTTTTGAAGGGTAAAAATATAAATATTTTAGGCCAACTGGTCATACAGTCCTTATGGCAACTATTTGGTTCTTCCACTGCAGCTGTAAAGCAGCCATAGATAAGATGTAAATAAGTGAGTATGACTTTGCTCATTGAAACTCTATGAAAATAAATGGTAGCCAATACTCAGGTCATAGCTATGAAGCTATGAGGTTTGCTTTTTCTTTAGTTATAGTAAATGTGCTCACTGATGGAAAATATTTTAAATAGTTGCTCTAAAAATCCTCATCTGTTAATTCCAGATTATTTTAGGGTTTGTTTCTATTTTTTTAAAGTGGGCCATATTTTCTGTTTTTTTGCACATCTATATATTTTTTTAGGTTACTAGGTATTATGAGTCAGTCATGGCAGAAGTGGTAGAAGCAAGAGGTTCAAAACATCATAACAGGAAGCAGAGAGAGACTCCACTAACCAGGGATAAAATATATATCCCAAAGGCACGTTCCCAATGACCCACTTCCTCCAGCCACATCTTACCTGCCTATAGTTACCACCAAGTTAACCCTTATCAGGGGATTAATTCATGGATTGGGTTAAGGCTCTCATAACCCAATCATTTCACCTCTAAACCTTCTTGCATTTTCTGACACCTGAGTTTTTGGGGGATACCACCCACACCTGCCAATCTTCTCTGGAAACACCTCATAGACACCCAAAAGAGTGCTTCCATCAGTCCATTGCAGTTGATATCCAAAAATAGCCCTCACACTAAGCAATGGGCCAACCAACAGCCAGGACTAGAGCAGCCAGGCCTGATCACCAACACGAATGTTCTCATGAAGGGACAGACCCTGCTATGGTAGAGACTTCTGCTTCCCTGCCTCTTCACGTCCCTGCCATCCCTCCATCAGCTTCCTTTATTCAATCTGTGGCATGTTAATAATAATCCAATCTCTTGAATCAGAAGAACTTGTTGCAAAGTATGCAATGGAATCATTTTTTCTGATTAGGCAAGGACCAGATTCCCCCTCAGTAATTGGGTGTTGGGCCACTGTTCCTCATGTCCTTACTGGAACATCAGTATCCATTTTTTGAACTGAGGGATAAGGTCTTCATGGTATGAAAAGATAGTCAGTAAGTCAATGGTGGGCAGGTAAGTGAGAATTACATCTCCCACATGCCAGACATTAAGTGGAGCATTTATGTTGATTTCTTCCAAAAATGGTGCAGAATCATTAACTATACAAAACCTGATATTTCTTAGTTCCTGGAAAGCATCTTGCATTAACACATTTAGTTCCTCAGTTAAACTAATTTGTCTTTTTCCTCTCCTTTCCTCACATTCCTTGACAGTCCTCTCCCTGTGTGTATTTGCTAAACAGGAGGCATATTCAAAATAAAACCTCATTGATTTTTTACTCATTTAGTATTTACTGATTTTACAAAGTAACTTGGGTGAAAACTCCTGAACCATGTCTCACACAAAGATTCCTAGACACCCGTGGCAGACTTGCTTCCTTTCTAGGAAAAAGTGGAGTGTATATAAATCCTTTAAGCAGTGAAGGAATATGAGATTAAGTCATTGCGTGATCAAATTCGTGAGGTCTGGCCAGGGCCTCCTGAAGTCACGACCCACTTCTCTCTCTTTGCAGAGTTTTGCGATAACGAACCACTAGAGATCCGTTTTGCCACCTTCAAAGCCTTGGCCTACGTGAATGGCACCATGTTAACCTGCGAATGCAAGAGAGGATTCCGCAGAATACAAAACGGGTCTCCCTACATGCTTTGTACAGGAAACTCTTCCTGGGAAAACAAGTGCCAGTGTGTAAGCTCTTGTAAGTGGTTCCTTTTGTAAACCAAGGGAAAGACAACTGCAGGAGAGAATGAGACGGAATCCAGCTTCTGTCTTGCTGACAGGAAGTGGCCAGCCCGATCTATGGGATAACTCATGCTAGAGGTTTATGAAATGATCACTCATTAAACAAATGCTTAGTAAGTGTCTACCAGTTCTAAGAATTCTTCTGGGCTTTCTAAGCCTAGATCGATCTGTCATTCTGCTGTTGCCTTTCTCCTTGAATCCCAAAAGCTCTCTCACAAAGCCCTATTTTGCACTAGGCTTCATACCCACCCTGTGATATTAGAATGTGCTGAAAGTAGTAGATTTGTTCAGAGATTGTGGGGGTCAGTGAGTGAAACGACTGTGAAGTCGGAAGATCGCTGCTCTGTTGAAGCACCTCCTGGAGTCATTTCCCAGCAGATGTCTGCCTCATTCTAAGCTGGAGTCCTGACCCCCACCTCACTGGGGTGCTCCTGTGCAACTCCTTTGCCAAACTCTTTACAACAGGGAGGGGTGTTATAGGAGGAGTCTTCTTGCCATTGCTTTAAGATTGCACCTGTCCAATTGTAAGGATTTGAATTGCGCTAGGGGAATGAAGGGTTCACTGGGTGGTGGAGTCAGGCCACTCCCACATACCATCACACATACCCAGTGTCTTAGTCAGCCATTTCACTGCTATGACTAAAAGGGTGTGCATGATGGCATGTCGGAGTGGCCATTCCCATGCAAGACCAGAACAATTTTAAAGGAGAACAAGTTTATTTGAGGGCTCACAGTTTCAGAGGTCTTAGTCCATAGAAGGCCAGCTCCATTCCTTGGGGTTCGAGGTAAGGCAGAACATCATGGGTGGAAGAGTGTGGCAGAGAGAAGGAGCTCACATCATCAGAAAGCAGAGAGAGACTCCACTCTCCAGATACAAAATATCTACCCCAAAGCTACACCCCAATTCCCACCTCCTCCAGCCATACCCTACCACTTCAATTGATCACATTGGGGATTAATTCACTGATTAGGTTAAGACTTTCAAAACACAATCATTTCTTCTCTGAATCTTCTTACGTTGTCGCACACATGAACTTTTGGGTGACACCTCACATCCAAACCATAACACCTATGTACAACGTTGACAGACCCAATAGCAAGAAAGGATCCCTTTTAGTGAGACACACATGAGCAAAAAGGATTATCCACCAGAAAACCCTTGATTTGTTCCAGAAACATGTTGTAGGCATTGTCATTACGTACATGAATACGTAGAGGCTCCCGCAGGGCCAGCTACAGCCAGGCCTACCCAAGGGAGGGCTTGCCCCTGGCTCTTCTGTGCAACACCAGCACCAAGATATTGCTGAATGCGTCACAGGCACTGAGAGATGCCTGTGGGTTCTATTTTAAGTATTTATGAAGCTGTTTGCTGTACTCCTCTCATATCTTCTAGACCCTGGGAACACAGGGAAACAAGTTACTCCTCAACCTGAAGAACAGAAAGAAGGGAAAAACACAGAAATGCAAAGCCAGTTTCAGCCTGTGGACCAAGTAAACCTTCCAGGTAAGCGATGCATCTGAGCAACTGTCTAGCCGACTTTTGGGAGCTGACCTTCTCTTGCCTGGAAATGACATGTTTCCCGAAAGGAGGGAATTAAGTCCCACATACTGTCCATAAGTGTGTGCATGTCTTTCTCCTCTTCTCAGGACATCATGTAGACAAGAACCATCACTTATCATTGGCAGGCTGTGTGCTCAGCATCTCCAGCCGCCCTTACAGCAGCCAACCTGGGCTATGATTTGGGAACTGGCCAAATAGAACTCCACTCGGTTCAATTCAATCCAATTCAAAAGCACGTGTTGGGACTAACTGTGTGCCAGGCACTGCCAACAGAAGGCCCAAACACAAGTGAGACAACAGTTCCTGCCCTCCAGGAAATCCTCTGGTTTTCTCTTAAGTACAAGATGATGAATTACAAACAGAACAATTTTTGTCCAGGTGTTTCTTCCAGGATGGAGGTATAGAATGTGCTCTGCTATCCTGATGATGCTTACAGGCTCCAGAGGAACATCTCCTCACTAATGAGCTGGAGATGAGTGAGCTCAGCCTGCCAAGTGCATATGCTTCCATGAAGGCATGATGCCTGAAAATGGAGCCCACTAAGAACACCTGAGCTTTGCCACACAAAGACCCATTTGTCCTCTGCTCATTTTATAGCCCTACAAAGAACCTTCCCTTATTGTGTATAATCTCATGTGAGCCTCACAGCCCGGTGAGTCAGAGAGCAGAAAGTATTACTTCAATTTACCAAAGAAATGGAGGCGCCAAGAAGTGAAAAGTGCTCACATAATAGGACTGGAGTAAGATCCCAGGTCTCCTGGATTAGATGAGGGATCATTCTACTGAATACTTATTTTAAATGACTTTGAATTTATTTATTGCTTCCATTACGGGGGAAGGGAGGCCAGTCTAGGGACACTGATGCACCATGGTGGTTTTTCCCTTTGCTCTCTGACTCTGGGCTGCACTGGGGTTTCCAAACACATTGAATGTGTGCTTTGTTCTACTTCCCCCATGTCACCCGCACAATTATTGAATGGCTTCAGAAGTCAGGGTGGGTTGTCCTTTCGCAAGAGAAAACCAGCTGGCTCTGGCAGAGGGATGCTTCGTGAATGTCATAGTTTGGATGTTTTCATTTGAAAGAAGAAAACACAATTCAAACAGGCTCAGACAGTGATGGATTTTATTGTCCTTTAAGGAACATTTTATTCTGAGATTAAAACTCAAGTTTAGTCAAGATTTGCAAGGCACTCCAGGTCAGAAGTCAGCTGGGGACAGGGTCATTCGGCTTCCTGCAGTATCAGAGGGCTTATCTAGGGTACTTGGGGTACTGAGGCTTATGGAGCATCTGGAAGTTCATGACATGTGAAGTTTCATGGTCTTGGGTTAGAAGGTACACACAGTTCTTTATGATCAGTCTGAGGACAGTGGATGTGGAATTCTGAGATTAAATCAGAACAGAATGTGATCTCTGAGGCCAAAGGCCAACCAGTCCTGGGTTGTAGCAGTGTATATAAAATGGGTGTAGGGGATCTTAGAAGTCTCAATAGGATTCATGTGGGTCAGGCTGCAGGCATGGCTTGATCAGGGTTCATGCTCCATTTTTTTGAGATTCTCTCCGTTCCTCCTTCTGGCCTTTGGCTTTTTCCCTGGTCACCAGCTGCCACTCAGGGATGTATTTCCTTACTTCTTCAGCAGAAATCCAAGATGTCTCTACTTTGGGTTCAGCCTGCCCTGACCTCTGAGCTAAGTGTGTCCTTTCCATCCCTTCCACTTCTCAAAGTCCTCGCTACCTTCCAGGAACCGGCTCAGACACTTCCTCATCTGGGTTCGCATCAGTCAGAATAAATGACTCATTCCCCTGTGTCCCCAACAAGAGTCTGCTGCACGTCTATGGTCCTTACCACCCTCTGCCTTCATAGTTCTTACCCCAGGGACTGTCCAACCCTTGCAGGAGTGACTGGGTCTCTGGGCCACCCCACAGTGCCTAGCAAGGTTCCCGACATAGGGACATTCTCAATCCCTGTTGGTTGATTGAAACAAACAAACAAAAGAAAAAGCACCAAGTTTCAGTCTCTAGCAAGAGGCCACCTGGATGTATTTGCAATGCTTTCCCCAACTTGCCTTGAGAACCAACCGTCTCCCTTCCAGGTCAATGCAGAGAGCCCCCTGCGTGGGAACATGAAGACACGAAGAGAACTTATCATTTCATGGTGGGGCAGGCACTTCACTACCAGTGCATCCAGGGGTACAAGGCCCTACGGAGTGGCCCTTTCAAAAGCGTCTGCAAAATGATCGGTGGAAAGACGAGGTGGACCCAACCCCATCTCACGTGCCTGGATGAAAACGAGCCCCATCCGTTTTCAGGTAGGTGGCTCCTCTCTTGGGTCCACTCCCTTGCTCTCTCCCTCTGGCTGACCAGGGTGGGATTCCTGATTTGACCTGCCACATGACCTTGGGTAAACTCCTTGAAGCCCTGGGCCTCAGTTTCTTCTCATTCTAAAAAAGAGAATGAGATCTTGAAGGCCCCTTCGCCTCAAGTGGCCCTGTGCCCAGGGTGGGGATGAACAGTCAGAGATGGAAGAGGAAGTTCTCTCAAGTGTCCCAAAGCAGGGGGATGCGGCTTAGGGCAATAATGCTGCCCTTTGTCTAGCTGATCCTGAAATTCCACTACTTCCCCAAGCTACCCAAACCTCAACCTGCCGCCCACGTGCGTTTTCCTTTCACTGATTTATGATGTAAATCTGTCATTTGGCAAGTGCTCCATGTTACCAGGCTCCTTCCTGTGTAAGTCCCCACCTGAGCTTTGATAAAAGTGCAAATGTGCAGAGAAGAGGCGCACTCAAACATGAGCGTGTGCATGCACGCTCTTGCACATGTTCCACCTGCCTAAGCTGAGGTCTTCGGCCATGTGTTCTGAAATCTGACTCCTTCCACATTCACCCGTGAGAGTTCCTGGTTTCTTTGCTCACCACGGTTTCTCGTGCCCCATGACTTCCTCCGGGGTTTTCTGGGGTTGCTCTTTCTTTCCCACGGCCTGCCTCCCTTGAGCCACCCTGACGGCCAGAGCATGCCCATCATTTCCTGCACCAAGGTCTGAATAACTGACCCCAACCTGGGACAATGACATTGCGGAGGAAAGGAGGACCTGTCAAGGAGGAAAGCTATCACTGTGTGCATTTCCCCTCCATTCGATGGTGCATAGTGCTTGTGTTATTATCACCCATTTCCAAGTCAAAGGTGGAAGCCAGGGCTAAACCGGGAGACTGGGGAGAAATCGCTGCTCACAGTTCCACGGATAGCCAGGATCCGCTGTCCATCACCTGCTCTGCTGCAGCCACTTACCTGCTTCTCAGTGACCCTGATGTGAAACTGTGTGGTGTGCCATCCCCAGAGATGTGGCCACACCAGGAGTCATGCCTCAGCAGGCATATCTGGGGTCAGCTGTGGGGCGCAGGTGCAGGAGCGGTGACTCCCACCTCCCCACCTGGGGCCCTGCAGGCAACACTTTCTCTCTCTCTCAGGTGAAGTTGACACTCAAGCAAGCACAGATGCTCTTCCTGAGAGTGAGACTTCCCACACCATCACCACAACAGGTATGCAGAGGCACTTGGCCATTAAAGCCCCATCAGGAAAGGGCAGACAGTCCTTCTGATGCAAGGCTCTCTGGCAGATGGGCAGTGTCAGGAGAAGCCAACCCTGGCTTCCTCCCCTCTCCTCCAGAGCAGGGACACGCCTCAGCAACCTGCACACCCCCAAGCAGGTGTCAGAAAGAGGAACCACAGGGCCAAGGTCTCCAGGCAGAGGGACAAAGCATCCGCCCCCTGCTACCCATGGAGAAGTCACCCTCCCCAGCCTGGTGAAGTACTCTATTTGCCACCAACCAAATGTTTCCCTCACCCCTTTTTTCACAGATTTCCAACAACACTCAGAAGTAGTGACAACCATGGAGACGTTCATATTTACAATGGAGTACCAGATAGTAGGTGGGTCGTGTCATTTTCTTTGTGGACAAAATGTGCACCAGACATGGACAGGTTGATTGGCTGGTTTAAATGACCCTCTCCTCACACTACATAACGTTAATGCGGATAAAGGCAAATCCAGATACTAACATTACCCAAGAATCAGTGATAGTAGGTTGTGAGTTAATTCTCAAGCCAGGCCCACCCTGTTCCTCTTGAGGGGGTCTGAAAGGGCAAAGCCCCATGCCCTGAGCCAGTGAGAGGCCAGGGAGAGAAAACAGCTGCATACACACTGCAGTTGTTCCTGGTAGAAGTAAAAACAGGCTTTGGAGTTACCTCTGCCTCAATAACTTACACGGCTAACTCCAGAACCTCCATAAACCAGCAGCTGGAAAATGTGAACAGGTTCAAGAGTGACCTGTGAACCTCTCACTTATCTTCTGTTTCAATGATTCTTTCACCAGACAGACTTCACTCGCAGCCTCCTTAGGTAAGGCCTGGTCTCAGCCCTTCTGAGTGCTTGTCTGTCAGTTTGCCCCAGAGGAGAGGTCCCAGCTCCTTTCCTTAGAGGCGCTCCTTCCAGGCCCATCTGGCCCTTGTCCACCTTGAGCCTCCTAAGAAATCTGCAGGAGTGGAACCTGTGTTCTGAGAAGGGAGGGCGGAAACTACAGTGCCCAGCCTTCAGGAGGCTCTTGCTCATCTAGGGCACCTTCTCTCCAAGCTTTGGGGACCCAGCGTCTGCTGCCCGACACCCTGCCCCAGCACAACCCTGCTGAATGCCCTCTCTGTTGACAGTGGCCGGCTGTGTTTTCCTGTTGATCAGCATCCTCTTTCTGAGTGGACTCACCTGGCAGCGGAGATGGTGAGTCCAACATTGTTAAGGAAGGCTGTCATCTAGAGCAGGGAAAGCATCCCAAAGTTTGGTCCCTGGAACAGCAGCATAAGCACTGACCAGGACTGAGGACTAGACCAAGAGTATTAAGAATTAAGAAGAAACCATTTTGAGAAAAGTCTATCTACCCCTCTCCCTTTAGAGACTAGACTGTAAGACCCACTGTGTCAATCTCTGAGGGTCCAGGACATCCCCACCTGCCAGAGTCCACTCTGGCCCACCCTGACATAAACTCCCAAGTAAGACCTGAGAAGACATGGATCCACCCCTCAAAACCCAAAGCCCTAAGATTCTTTACTTATCCCACCCAACTGAAGCAGGTTCCCTCCAATTTTTAGAGGTCCTCTAGCCCCCCAGACACTCTGACTCTCCTCATGTGAACTTAAAAGTATGAATTATCGCAATGCAAATGAGAAGCCCTTCAGGGTTATCGTATGAGGAATTATCCACAGACCTGGCAGTCCCACTGTTTCCCTAAGATATTATTTCAGGATTATAGGAGGTGAAGTATGTCAAGTGTCTGAGATATTGTTAGGTCTTCTCCCTCCTCAAGCTGAGTACTTGGCAAGGAACTTTCCATTTGGTAACTGAAAAACCAAAAGCCCTCAGTGGAGAGTTTACGTAGTGAGGTAAAGGACTGCGTGAAACTGAGTTCCCACAAGACCTCCCAGGATTACAGTATCTGGAAAGATTCAAACATAAATCTCAAAATGACCCCCCAGCTCAAGAGAGCTTGTCGCCAAATCCTACTACCTAGAATCTAAAGCTCATCTGATGGTGCCCCCTTGTGGTTAAAAAGATGTTCTACATTTAATTTACTGAAAGATCATGACATTTCAGACAGAAATTTTATTTATTTATTTATTTTTGTGGTACTGGAGATTGAGACCAGGGGCACTTTACTACTGAGCTACAACCCCAGTCCTTTATTTTTTTTTATTTTAAGACAGCATCTTACTGAGTTGCTGAGGCTCATTTCTGATTGGTTTATTTTAAAGAAATTACCAGGAACCAGCAATGTGTTACAGCAGGCTCACACTGGTTAAATTTTCAGGGATTTTTCTTTTTGGACAGTTTGTTTTGTTGTTGTTGTTGTTTAGCAGTGATAGGGACCAAACCCAGGGCCTTGAACACGCTAGGCAAGCTCATTACCCCTGAGCTACATACACCCCCAGCCCTATGAATTAGTTTTTAAGCACAGCTATTCTTGAACGTGAAAGAGTATAAGGTAACAATTAAATAAATTATATTAAAAACAAGGGCAATAAATAAAACTGATCACTTCCTAATTATTTTACTACATTTCACTGTGATCTTTGCTCTCAGGGCAGTTCCCATCTACTGTACCTGCATCATGGAAATACCACAGGATGGTGTGCTATGTGCATCTGTTCCCAACTCTGTGTCCAGGGATGTCACATGGGCAGCTGGATGCTAAGCATGATGGGAATACCATACAATGGAAACAGGCAACGTTTTTCAGAGGGTTGTCGTTAGACATTCCTAGCATACCTCTGCTCAAAGCTTTGCCCTGTGAAGCCCTAAGCAAGGTAGGGAGTAACCAGATGTTCTTGTGAGCTCAGTAAGGACTGGGAAAAGTGAAAAACCATACTGTCCAATATAGCAGCCTCTAGACACCTACAGATATTTAAGTTTAAGCTTAAATAATTTAAATACCATTAAGAAGTCAATTCCTTGGGCCAGGCATGGTGGCACATGCCTGTAATCCCAGTTACTTTAGAGGTTGAGGCAGGGAGATCTTAAGTTTGAGTCCAGTCTGGGCAATTTAGTGAGATTTGGCCTCAAATTAAAATAAAAAGGTTAGGGATGTAGCTCGATGATAGTACAAGTGCCTCACATAAGGCCCTGGGTTCCATCCCTACTTCTAAGAAAATAAATAAATACATAAATAAAGTAAGTAGGTTCCTTGGTCACATTAGCCACCCTTCAAGTCTTCACTAGCCACATATGGCTACCTTACTGGACAACACAGAAGAAAAATATTTCCAACACTGTGGCAAATCCCATAGGACAATGCTGGCCAGAAACTGGGAGTTTAGATTCATGCAACTCACTCAGCACAGTTGGTTAGTATTAGTAATCATATTTGGCAACCACTGTCCTCCAGGTAGACACAAAAGCCTTTAGAGAACTACTCCTGGGTTTGGGGCACTGTGCCAGGGACCCAGAGATGAATACGACACAGTCCTGCTCCTAGGAGCAGTGGAGACAGGAAGAGAGGAAAAAACAAAACACACAGGAAAACACCCAACTTGAAATAAAATTCTTAAGTCTAAGGCAGAGATGTGGCAGGAGCAAAGGGAAGGGACACTGTTAGGGCCGAGGGTGCCTGAGATGTCAACAGTTGGGCAAAGAAAAGCGGAAGCGAGCAGAGGGAGTGGGAGGAAGGGTCGTGGGTGTGAGACAGCTGGTGACGGATCATGGCTTTGGGAGAAGCCACGGTCTTGAGCAGCTGGTGTCAAGTGAAAGAGGCAGGGACGAGAAGGGGGCCATGCAGTAGGGATGGGCCAACCAGGTCACAGAAGATGGAGCCAGGCTGAGAGCAAGAGACCCCCACAATGCCTTACTTCAGGGGTGAGTGGTAACCCTGGCCTTTTAAATGGCACTACCACGCTGCAGAGGACACATTTACAGTGGGCAATACAGGTGGCAGCTTGATTAGAATCCAGGGGAACAAATCCACATGGGAGATGATAAAAGCTTGACTGGGTCAGTGGCTCCATGTTAAAAGATGGGGATGGGGGTGGCGGTGGGAGGGGGATTATCCAGAAATGCACAAAGGAGGATCAGCTAGAGGATTTGTTGGCTGGGGGAAAGTCAGGGATGAGTCAGAGAGGACCCTCAGGTTGCATTTGTGTGTGATAGTGGGACCCTGAGGCCACTGTGTCCTAGAAGGAAATGTAAAGTGAAGATCTTGGGTAATATATCCCTTGGCGGTTAGCCACAAAACAGAGCCCCTCCTGTTCTTCACTCCCTCAGACCCACTTAGCCTCTGCCTCTGGAGTAACGGGGAAACGGGAGGGCTTCAGGACTCTGCCTCGGACCTCCCTGGCTGAACACTGAATTGAACAGTGAACCATGGAGCAGAGGCTAAGATTGGGCAGCCCATTTGGGTCTCCAGAGGGGTGGCAAGGTGGCAAGGTCAGGTTCCACCAAGTAGGAAGGTAATGGTATCCTGGTGTAGAATCAAAAGTTAGCAGGTCTAACTTTTAGTTGGGACTCAGGTAGAATATTCTGCCCACGTCGGTATAAGGTGGGACCACATTTTCCTTGGCACGGTATTACACATGGCTGTGACTGGGTTATATCATTACAGGAAAAAGAGTAGAAGAACCATCTAGAAAACCCTCAGTGGCGAGAAGCCAAGAACAGCCAACGGAAGTCATGAGGCAGAAGCAAAGTCAGAGAGGTTAAACGCTCACTCGGCAGGCATCTCTCACACTCCTTGGCTTTTGGGAAGCTCTGGATTCACATCACAGAACATCAGGCAGCTGCTGTTGCATCACCAAGCCAATCTGCACCATCAAAGGGGGAGAGCTGCCCACTTCTATCCAGAATTTCCAGAGTCTTTAAAGGGAAAAGGAACTCTCTGACTTATTTCCCTGGACATGGGTTGATTAAAGCTAGAACAGTATGGAATGTTCTCCATACACATATGATACAAAGTAACTTTGTGTCAACTTCATCCCAACTTCCCAGTTTGGAAATCCCAGGTGAAGCCGTAGCACTAATGTGAGTAGTCTCCCTCCTGTGCCACCCCGTGTGCCTGGATCTTAACATGTGGATCCTTTCCCAGCCTCGGGTCAGCTAGCCCATTATGTTCACTTTGCTTACTAAACAGCCTTTAAGAACTCTGGGCTGCTGACTAGCACACTGTATGAGCCTAGCTCAATCCCATAAGGTGAACCCCTTCTCCTGAGGCTTTGGATTTGAATCTCTAAAGAACAAAAGCTATGGCAGAATAATTTTTGGATAATATCAAAACAGGGCAGCTAAACCCTTGGAATTGTGAAGCTTCAATACTGGAGAGGATTTGAGAGGATTTCAAATATTGAATGTCAGTGTCAGGAACAGAAGGGTAAACTATGTCCCAGATAATGGATTAAAATTACCAAAATGCTTCACTTGTACCCTTCTAATGGGCTTAAGAGTCGGTTCCTTTGGGATTGCTATAAATTATACTCAGAACTTGGCCTACACTAATTTGAAGTTTACTGGTAGACACACAATGTACAAATGTGTATATTTCCTAATACATATTATAAAAACACTGAAAAGGATCACATTCAATGTTCATGGAAAGAAGGAAAGAAAGAAGAAGGAATGAAGGGGGGAGATGATACTGATAAAATTTTACTATGGATAAGGTGCTCCCCCGGTCCTCAAATGTTACCAAAAAGCTCAGCAAATCACAAGGCTTGGAGGCCCTCTTAAAATAGATTGCTGGGTTGACTTCTGGAGTTGCTGGGTCAGTAGATCCGGGATTTACATTTCTAACAAGTTCCCAGGTGATTCTAATGGTGCTGGTCCAAGGACTGCACTCTGAGAACCACTGTGCACTCCCTGTGCCCCCCCACCCTCAGCTGCTACTGAAAACATCAGCTTCAGGTGCTAAGGCCTCAGTGAAAGTTCCTGTCCAGCCTCATGTGAGATACTTCTTCAAACCATTTGGCTGGTTTGAACACCATGTAACTTTATGGAATTAGCAAAAAGTTTGAACTATCAACCAGTTTTCATTTCTGGAAGGCAGAAGAATGATATGGTTTGGCAGGACATGGTGGTGCATGTCGGTAATCCCAGCAACTGGGAAGGCTAAGGCAGGAGGATCGAAAGCTTGAGGCCAGTCCCAGCAACTTAGTGAGACCCTGTCTCAAAATAAAAAATAAAAAATAAACTGGGATGGAGTTCAGTGGTAAAGCACCCCTGGGTTCAATCCACAGTACCAAAAAATAAATCAATAACAAAATAAGAATGGGCAGATTTCAGCAGGATCTAGATTCAGATTAAAGAACTACTTTCTATTCTTTCTGTACATTCCTTCATTCATTCCTTCATTCATGCCAAGTACAAAGCAGACTTTCTTGTCCATCCTCCCTTCTTTCCCAAATATGTGTTTTCTGGGTAAACTAAATTTGAGAGGCATCTCTCAGAACAGAATTTAAAAAAAAATTTTTTTTAATTCTTCCTCAAGTAAAATTGAATTGTATTCTCTTTACTCGTTTTGGGAAAGAGGGCGCTATGACAACAATGTTTCTTTCTTATCCATCTAAGATGTTATTTACCTATTTTTCTCTCCCTCGCTCATGACAATAGAAATAACAAATTTGAAATAAGAAAATGGTTTATCCTGAGCCAACACAAGCCCTGGGAACACCAACTCCTGTTAACAACGTGAGTTCCCAAAGCATATGGTTCACCAAGGACATGGCCCTCCCGTGGAAAGAGATCACACAAGTATTTTATTGTGCCAATAAAGTAGGTGGGGTCCTCAGGCAAGCTATAAAACAGTAGGGAAATCTTCCAGTTTTCAGTAAAGCAGAGGAATTTCCTACAGGAGCCAAGTACCATCTCATCCTCAGTCTGAAAATTTAACAGAGGTCCATGAAGCTTAGCAGACATTTATCTGGTGGTCACAAAAATGCTAGGTTGGTTACAGAGGCCAGTGACGAATGGCTGGAAAAGGAGCCCAATTAAATTGTCCGATACAACTTAAGCCTCTTAATTTATGACATTTCACCTCTCCACAAGGTCACAACACTCCAGTGAGTGAAATTTAAACCATCTGGAAGCTCTTAAATACAAACATGGCCTCTTTGAGGACTCTTCAGCTCACGCTCAGAAGTAGTGGAACTTTCCAGAAGCTAGATGCCATGTGATGAGTTCCTATCATGAGTTCATTTCTGTTGTTTATGAAAGAATTAATAAATGGTGTTTTAAATTTTTCTTGTTTTTAGTTTCTAAGTATGGTGAATATCAACAGATATGAATCTACACAAACAAAAGCTCTCTTTGGGATCCTCCCTAGTTTGTAATAGCTTTAATATTTTTTAATAATAAAAAGAGGGCCTGACAAAGGACTAGCAAGCACATCAATCACGCAGGCATTTTGGAAAGGCAAATTCAAACTGCAAGGAGATATCCCTTCATGACCATCAAGGAGACTGAACAAAAGAAGGAGCAGAAGAGCCCTCGTTCAGGATTGGGAGAGAGGAAATGGCCCAGCCGCTGTGGAAAACAGGCTGGGGGTTCTTCACACCACTAGACGTAGAATTTCCCTGACCCTTCAATTCCACTCTTACTCATGTTCCCAAAGGAGACATGTCCAAGCAAAACATGTACACAACTATTTATATTGTGTGCCTGCCAAAAGGCACTCAATCCAAGGGGACTTTCCAGCCACACAAGAACAGGGGTGGGGACAACTAAAGGTATATTTCTTTAAAGAACCCAACAAGAGAAGTAAATCCTAGGAGACCTCTGAAGACTGTCCACCCTAGAGTACTCAGACAATGGGGAACTGGGGACAGGACCTCATGCTCTAGGGGATAAAATACAGACTGTACCCAGTCAGACATGCCTGCCCCTCAGACATCCAATCCTCCAAGACACCTGATCTCACAAGATTGTCATTAAAGGCTCGCTTTTTGCTGTACTTTGTGTCTCTTAGACCATTCTTTAGGTCTGAACTGGTGAGCATATTTTTTGCATGGTATATCCGTACAATGGAATATTAATCAACCATCAGAAGGAATGAAATATTGATACGTGCTACTGTGTGGATGATCCTCAGAAACATTATGCTAAGTGAAAGAAGCCAGACACCAAAAGTCACATATGATTCCCTCTGCATGAAATGGCCATAATGGACAAGTGGATAAAGACAGTGGATGGGGTGGGGGTTACTTGACAGGTATAGAGAGATAAAAAGTATTGGATGATAAAATAAGTTTTGAAACTAAAGAGAAATTATGTAACTTTGTGAACACACTGAAAGTCGCTGGATTACATACTTTATAATAGTTCATTTATCTTTGTGAATTCCATCTCATTTAATAAAATGAAAAGGAGGCCCTGAGACCAAAATACTTGAATCCTGCTGGTCTCATTCATGATTCTCAAAGAAAGGTCCTCAGTCTACGGTACAGGACCGGGAAGGTCCTCCTGAAGTTTTAATGGAGATCCACTTATGTTCTATTAGATGAGTTACTAGGACACCCTGAAGTTTTGTTTTTGAAAACTAAAATTATTGCTAAAGTTTTAAAATAGATCACTAAAGTTTACTGAAGACTTCATTCATTATTCCACTGAGAACATAAAACTTGCATAGCTCCCCGGAAGCATGCAGTTGTTGATACATTACCAGACCGATGTTGAGTTAGGTTATTGATTGCTCGTGTTCTCTCAGCTATATTGTAAAATGCCGTCAGCCCGTTCAGATAGGGGCTGTGATTATTGGTGCCCCAACAGGTACTCTCCATAGACAACTGAATTTGCTATGAGTTGGAAAACTGTATAAACTGAAAATCAATAAATTTTCTTAGATCCGTACATGAAGCGAGGGCAAATCACGTCCCTGATTGGAGACAGACAGGCTGCTAGAGAGAGTCACCATTTTTCAGAGCAAACCTGGGCCCAAACTCCTTCTGTGTTAGGAAATGATAATTTAAGGAGTTACTGTTGGAGGCTGGGCATGGCCACCTCTGCAACGAGAGCCCCAGGGGAATTTGGTCCCTGGGCCCCAGTTTCTTATGAGTTTTGACTGCAAGGCACTTGAGCTCCTCACTATGAAGATCAGAGGAATCCACAGGGGGAGAAAGGAAGGAACTATTTTGAAATAGGCACTCCTTTCTCTCTCTCTCTCTCTCTCTCTCTCTCTCTCTCTCTCTCTCTCTCGTTTTTATATTTATTTATTTATTTATTTTACCATTCAATGAACTTTTTTAATCTCTTTTTTAAATTATTTATTTTTTTAATTTTTCACAGACTGCATTTTGATTCGTTGCACAGAAATGGAGTACATCATTTCATTTCTATGGTTGTGCATGATGTAGATTCATACCATTCGTGTAATCATATATGTTCATAGGGTAATGATGTCTGTTTCATTCCACCATTTTTCATACTCCCCTCTCATTTTCTTCTACATAAAGTTCCTCCATTCTTCTCTCACTCACCACACCTTCCACCCCCATTATACATCATTCTCCACTTATCAGGGAAAATAGTTGGCCTTTGGTTTTTGGGGATTGGCTTATTTCACTTAGCATGATATTCTCCAATTCCATCCATTTATTGCAAATGTTATAATATTATTCTTCTTTATAGCTGAATAATATCTTCAGATAGAGCACTTATATCCAAAATTTATAAAGAACTTACAAAACTTTACACCAAAAATACAGGGAACCCAATCAATAAATGGGCCAAGGAACTGGACAGATACTTTACAGAAGAAGACATACAGGCAATTAATAAATATACGAAAAAGTGTTCAACATCTCTAGTAATTAGAGAAATGCAAATTAAAACAACTCTAAGATTTCATCTTACTCCAATTAGAATGGCTATTATCAAAAACACAAACAATAATAGATGTTGGTGTGGATATGGGGAAAAAGGCACAGTTTTACTTTGCTGGTGGAGTTGCAAATTGGTGCAGCCATGCTGGAAAGCAGCGTGGAGAATCCTCAGAAAACTTGGAATGACCCACATTTTGACCCAGTTATTCCACTCCTTGGTTTATACCCAAAGGACTTAAAATCAGCATACTACAGTAACACAGCCACGTCAATGTTCATAGCTGCTCAATTCACAATAGCCAGATTGTGGAACCAACCTAGGTGCCCTTCAACAGATGAATGGATAAAGAAACTCTAGTATATATACACAATGAACTTTTTTTTAATGGTTTTGCATTTCTTTTAAGTTCTTTTTCATTTGCTCTATTTAGTTATAGATGACAGTGGGATATATTTTGACATATCATACATACATGGAGTACAATTTCCCATTCTCATGGTTGTACATGATGTGGAGTTTCACTGGTCACATATTCACATATGAACATAGGAAAGTGACGTCTGATTCATTTGTCTGTCATTCCTATTCCCCTTTGTCTAACCCAATGAACTTCTTTTCTTCCCTCACCTGCCTTATTGTGTGTTAGCATTCACATATCATTAATTCTACTGTCTTTCCCATTTCTGTCCTCCCTCCATTCTCCCCATCCCACCTATCCAGTTGGTGAGCCTTCACTCCTCCCCCACCCCTGTTGTGAGTCAGCATCTGCATATCAAAGAGAACATTCAGACTTTGGTTCTTGGGGATTGGCTTATTTCACTTAGCATGATAGCCTCTAGTTCCATTCATTTACCCACAAATGTCACAATTTCATTCTTCTTTATGACTGAGTAATATTCCATTGGGTATAAGTACCATATTTTCTTTATCCATTCATCTATTGAAGGGCACCTAGGTTGGTTCCATACCTTAGCTATTGTGAATTGAGTTGCTATGAAAATTGATGTGGTCACATTACTGTAGTATGCTGATTTTAAGTCCTTTGGGTATATGCTGAGGAGTGGGCTAACTGGGTCAAATGGTGGTTCCATTCCAAGTTTTATGAGGGTTCCCCATACTGCTCTCCAGAGTGGTTGCACCAGTTTGCAGTCCCACCAGCAATGTATGAGTGTACCTTTTTCCCCACATACTTACCAGCAGTTATTGTTACTTGTAATCTTGATAATTGTCATTCTGACTGAAGTGAGAGAAATCTCAGTGTAGTTTTACTTTGCATTTCTCTAATTACTAGTGATGTTAGACATTTTTACATATATTTGTTGACCATTCATATTTCTTCTTCTGTGAAGTGTCTGTTCAGTTCCTTAACCCATTTGTTGAATGGGTTATTTGTATTTTTGGTGTTAAGTTTTTTGAGTTCTTTATATATCCTGGAGATTAATGCTCTATCTGAAGTGCAGGTGGCAAAGATTTTCTCCATTCTGTAGGCTCTCTCTTATGGTTTTTTTTTTTTTTTTTAATCTAAGAAGAAGCTTTTTAGTTTGAATCTATCCCATTTGTTGATTCTTGATTTTACTTCTTGTGCTTCAGGAGTCTTGTTGAGGAATTCAGCTCCTAAGATTACATGATGGAGTTCGAGCCTACTTTTTCTTCTAGTAGGTGCAGGGTATCTGGTCTAATGCCAAGGTTCTCGATCCACTTAGAGTTGAGTTTTGTGCAGAGTGAGAGATAGGGGTCTAATTTCAATCCATTACATATGGATTTCCCATTTTTCCAGCACCATTTGTTGAAAAAGCTATCTTTTCTCCAATGTATGTTTATGAATCTTTGTCTAGCATGAGATACCTGTATTTATGGGGTTTGTCTCTGTGTCTTCTATTCTGTACCATTGGTCTTCATGTCTGTTTTGGTGCCAATACAATGCTGGTTTTGTTACTATAGCTCTGTAGTATAATTTAAGGTCTGGTATTGTGATGCATTCTGCTTCACTTTTCTTGCTGAGGATTACTTTGGCTATTCTGGGTCTCTTATTTTTCCAATGAATTTTATGACTGCTTTTTCTATTTCTATGAAGAACATCATCAGAACCTTAATAGTAATTGCATTAAGTCTGGATAGCATCTTTGGAAGTATGACCATTTTGACAATACTAATTCTGCCTATCCAAGAACATGGGAGACCTTTCCATCTTCTGAGGTCTTCTTCAATTTCTTTCTTTAGTGTTCTGTAGTTTTCATTGTAGAGATCTTTTACCTCTTTTATTAGATTGATTCCCAAATATTTTATTTTCTTTGAAGCTATTGTGAATGGGATAGTTTTTCTAATTTCTCTTTCAGTTGATTCATCAGTGATTTATAAGAATGCAATTTTTATGGGTGTTAATTTTATATCCTGCTACTTTGCTGAATTAATTTATGAGTTCTAGAAGTTTTCTGGTGGAGTTTTGGGGTCTTCTAAATATAGAATTATGTTGCCAGAAAATAGAGATAGTTTGAATTCTTCTTTTCCTATTTTTACACTTTCAATTTCTTTCTTCTAATTGCTCTGCCTAGAGTTTCAAGGACTATGTTGAACAGAAGTGGTGAAACAGGGCATCCCTGTCCTGTTCCAGTTTTTAGAGGGAATGCTTTCAATTTTTCTACATTTAGAATGATGTTGACCATGGACTTAAATAGCCTTTATGATGTTGAGATATGTTCCTACAATCCCCAGTTTTTCTAGTGTTTTGAACATGAACAGATGCTGTACTTTGTCAAATGCTTTTTCTACATCTATTGAGATAATCGTGATTCTCGTCTTTAAGTCTATTGATGTGATGAATTACGTTTATTGATTTCTGTTAGGTGAACCAACCTTGCTTCCCTGGGATAAACCCCATTTGATCGCGGAGCACTAGCTTTCTAATGTGTTTTTGTATGCAATTAGGCACTCCATTCTCTTAACAAGTCCTGCCCTTGAGGATAAGTATTTTCCTGCCCACCATGGATTTTACCAGAGCCTCTCAAACCTGGGGAAGGGAAATATCCAACACTAAACTGTTCTAGTCTTCCGCATGGGAAAAGAAAAATATGCAATTCCTGCCCCTCCCCTCTCATCTCACCTAAGGGAGGAGGTGCAGAGAAGCTCCTGGAGACAGACCTGGGGCAGGGGGTCACTAAGAGACCGCCACATAACAGACTCCAGAAAAGAGTTCCTCACCAGAAAAGAAGGAGTTCCCCACCAGAAAAGAGTTCACACCCCTTGCCACACCCCTTGCCACGCCCCCTCACCACGCCCCTCATCACAAGATCCTCCATAGGGCTCTTGTATGGTAATAGAAGTAGCCTCAGGGAAATAACGGGAGACAAAAAACAAGGACACCAGAGGAAGCTTTAGCTTCCAACTTCTATGGCTGCAGCAAACAGCAGACACTATTAGACAGCCAAACATAAAGCCTCACATCAATGGCCTGCTTAACTCAGTTCCTCTCACCCAGTACCTCATGAACAACTTTCCACGAATAATTACAAGGCATGCTGAAAGATAAAACGCAGTTTGAAGAGACAAAGCAAGTGTCGTCACTAGACCCAGGTACAACTGAGGTGATGTGCAATCAGATTAGGAATTTAAATAACTGTGGCACAGAAATCATTGTGACAGAGATTGCTATGGTCCCCTGAATCCATTCTTCCCTTCTTCCATTGTCAATAAAAGTCCTATGATTTAGAGAACCCAACCCTCTCCCAATTGCCAGTAACATTTGCTGGCTCCTTTGCAGCTAAGTGTGACTGTGTGACTAAGTTCTGGACAAGGAACGGTGAACAAAAGGAACGTCCAGGGTGTGCCCTGGAAGAGGACAGGCAGGCCCTACCCCTTGTCATCTCTTCTCGCTGTCAAGCCCTTGGTCTTGGTAGAACCACCAGTGGCATATGTTAGCACAAAAAGACGGGGCCAAAAGCAAACTTCATGGATCATCTCAGTTGTTTATTCAGGAATGAATTTCATGTAGGAATGGAATGATGCTGGTGGACCCACTTTCCTGGTGGAAAATGAGTCACTGAACAAAGGAGGGGACTGGGCTTATGTAGGCTATACTAAGAGGTGACTTAATTAATGAGCATGTCAGCTTGGGCACTCAGGAATTTGGGGTCTATTTTACTGGGAGAAATGGGAGGGAGTTTGGGGTCAGTGATTCATCTCTGGGATTAATCTTACTGGACTGCATGGAGCGTCTGGGGTCAGTGGTTGGTATCCAGAAGGGATTTGCTTAAGAAAGGATTAATGCTTTGGTCTCTCCCGACAGACTGCCTTTCTAGGTTTGATGGACACCTCCTCCCCAGGGTTTGTTTTATCACTGGGAAAGAATGTCCTGGGAAAGGATCAATACTCTCAATATAGGGCTTTCTTTCTCACTCCCCTTTTTCTAGGTCTATTTCTGGGGTTTTTCATTTTCCATATCTAATAGCATAGAAGCCACCTGCCAAGTTCAACAAGGACAAAAAAAATCAAAGGAACCCAGACATCTGTTTTCATGGAAGTGCTAAGCTGTGACTGAGTACACCTGGACTGCACTCCTGCCAGAAATACACACCCATTCCCATTGAGGTTGTAATACAAAGCTGCTCCCCTGCCCTTTCCATTGTATCACAACCTAGCTTGTCAGTCTGAAAGCTGCTCTCCCCGCCCTTTCTGGTGCAGCCATTTTCCCCGCCTCCCAACTACTGTCAGTCTGTGAACATCCTAGCTAGCTGTTGGTTCATCAGTCAGCTTGCAAGTATCCTTCTCCTTTATTGGTTCCCTGTTAGTCCTGGGGGAGTCTTAAAGATAGCTTCACTGCCATCTTTTCTCTTTTGCTTTTCTCTGCCCCGACTCACTTTCTTTCACCTCCTTGCTTTCCACTCTCTCTTGCTTAAGCCCTTTCTCTTTCCCTTTCTTTTCCTCTCATTTTCTCTCTTACCCTGCAGGGTAAGACACTCTGATTGCTTAATAAACTCCCTTATGTGATTTCCCGTGTCCGGCATGGTTTTTGTGGGATTCCTTACAGAGGTCACTGTGATTTTTTTGCCCTTATTAGGGAAAAATTAACAATCACATCCCTATGACATTAAACATAAACATATACTCACTTCCTCCTTAAAAAGTCTGCTTTTAGGGCTGGGGTTGTGGCTCAGTGGTAGAGCCCTTGCCTAGCACATGTGAGGCACTGGGTCCGAGCCTCTGCACCACATAAAAATAAATAAAGTTAAAAAATTTTTTAAATCTGCTTTTATAGTCATATTAGTATAAAAATCTGATCAATTAAAAATAGTACCAAGAATCAACATTCAACTTCATAGCCGACTCATGTAATGACATGTTTTCTGCTCCATGACTACTTCCCGAAAAGTTTCCCCTCCAGGAAGTAAGTCTATCAGCTAAAATGGCACCTGTTCTCTTTAAATTGGACTACTCTCTTACCCATCTTCAGGGAATGACTGCAGTCCATTTGTAACATCCCCGAAGGCTTTCCAAAAATGTTGGTTCCCATGGATCTATTCCTATGAGATTGTGTTTTCTGGCTAAGATGGGAATGAGAAGCCTACTGAGATGTTCAAGACTCGCTGTAATTTCCACTCCCCCTTCAAGGGGCAAGCTGCCAAGCATATGTCCTATTCTACGGTAGTGAGGATCATACTTTTCAATCTATCCTACCAATGTGACTGTGGTGATAAGAAGAAATCTTTGATTACAAGGTAACAGAATTATCAAGCACTATATTCGCCTATGTGTCACTTAAGATTCAAAGTAGAAAAATCAGAGAAAATTCCAACAGTTCCATGGAACTGTGCACCCCTCACATGGTTGTTTCCTTCCTGGCTCATCGATCTTATCAAGAACCTAATTTGGGTTTTTTTGTTTTGTTTTTTCCTTCTCTTCTTTCTCTCTAGTATGTAAGCTTGGTCCAAAGACCAGCTTAGCCTCCAAAGTCTGCATCTTTAGCTTCTGACTCTAGCTTTTCTTCCCACAGGGTTTTGTTTTGTTTTGTTTTGTTTTGTTTGGTGCTGGGGATTGAACTCAGGGCCTTGTGCTTGCAAGGCAAGCACTCTACCAACTGAGCTATCTCCCCAGCCCCTGTAGGTTTTGACACATGGCCACAGAGTCGGACCAATGGAACAATCTCTGAGACAGACACCAGGATGCCCTCTGGATCCCTCCTTTTTCTTCTTTTTCAGTCTCACTTCTTTAAAAATGCAGTTAGTCTCCCTTCGGTGTATCAGACATACCCAGATACACCTGAATTCCAGTGGTGACCCTGTTGAGAACAGGGTGATATCTGTGCAGCCAGCTGTCTTAATTACCAGGAAGCAGGCAGTTGTGACTGCACCCTCAAGAGCCAATACAGCGCAAACAGGACTGCTGGGCCCCCGTGCTTATCGAGGTTGTTAAGAAATATTTGCCTGAGAAATGTGCAGCTGCCTAGAAACCTTATCTATCAAGGACAGGGGGGCCTAACTGCAACTCATCTCCTGCACAGTTCACCCCTTCCCTCCTCCCTTCTTCCTCTAGGACCGTTCAGTTCTGGTGGGACCCAATGAGAATCAAATAGATTGGCAGGACCCAACCAGAGGAGGACTAATGTTTAGCTGTTCAAATGTTAACCAATTAAAAAGAACACTGTAAAACTGTTTGCCTTTCATTATAAAAGCCTGCTGAACAAAGGCTCAGGGCCTCTTAGCGTCACTGGTTACCGAGTGCGCAGAGGACCAGGCTCGAGCTTGCTAATAAATGACTCTTTGTTGCTTGCATTGATCGTGGTCTCTGGTGGTCTCTTTGTGGGGTCTCGAGCCGCTGGGCACAACAACCCCAGGTGAGAGGGTCTTCTGGTCCAGATACATCATGATGCTCATGTTAAAATGCTGTTAGGACCTTGAAATTCTAGGTTCTTCACGTATTTATTCTGCAATTATTTAACACCACTCCCTAGGGAAAACCTACAAACAGAAAGCTCCCTAGCTGGTGTCATTGGTGCTGTGGAAACGATTCCATTTTGGCAGAGTAAGAAACCACAGCACCACACTGTATGCACTGTTGCCCTGCAACGGCCTACACAGGGATACACGGAATAAAATCGATAGATACCGATCTGCTGACTTCCAAGAACACTGCGCCAGGTGTGAGACCCAAGAGGCAGGGAACAGGAGACAACCAGGAGAACAGGTTTCCTTCCCACCCACATTCCCAGTGTGCTTGCTACGAAGGAAGAGAAAAGCCAAAGGGAGCAGTGAAATCTGCAGAAGTCTCGTCTTCTGGCTGCTCCGTGATTTGTAGAGGGAAGGTAGGTTTGGATCCATAGACCCCAGCAAACTGAGGAGCCCAAGGACTCAGGGCAGTCTGGCTGTGTTTTGAGAATGGCAGCCATGAATACAAGTCCTGTAGACCAGAAGTTGGAAAGGCAGGAGAGACCTTCACACAGCTCCCAGAGTTTCCCTCCGGAATGTGGCTGGAATGGGATCCACACATCCCCATGTGCCCACTGGTGAAGTATAGTTAACTGAAGTCACGGACAGGCATGACTTCCCTCCAGAGATCACCAAGAAAGCAGCCTGGGCTCCCTGCAGCAGACCCCAGGACGTTGGAAACAGAAATTCAGATAGACAATCATGCCAGGAATTGAATGAGCACCCACGGATCTGCAGGCTGCTACTTGCTGGGGTCTGTCACAGGGACTCCTCAGCATCTAGGTGCACCAGAGCCGAAGCGGAAGGGAACCCTCTACCAGCAGGGTGTGCCTCTCCATGTCACTTCTACCTCTCTACAGTCCCTGGCTTCCCCTGATTGCAGGAGCCCTCACAGTAGGTACCCAAAGAAGAGGGGAATAAAACCCTGAGGTAGAACTTTAACTCAAATTCTGAGTTAATAATTGACCTGGAAACTACTGAAGTGGACAGGGGAAATGACACGGGGGGGCAGAAGCTTCGGGTGAGGGCACCTGGTCAACCAGGGCTTTAGAATCAGAAATGGAGAGCTTTGACTTTAAAATATACTTCCTGCCTTGGGTCCTGTAAGGTAACCGCCTGCTCACTCTCCTTAGAAAGATCATCTGGCATTTTTGTTCCACAAACCACATCTTTGGGATTCACAGTCTTTTCCTTTCCTCTTCAACTGTTCCCCTCCCCAGACGTCTCAGACTGAGTCATTTTTAACTGACAAACCATTTCCTACAGCTCCAATGAATCCAATAAGACAACCATAGTAGGGGATACGTTAGCTAGAAGGAGAACTTCTACCTCTAAATGATAAAATTTTTCACAAATAATCAGTGCTCTTTTGTGGGAGAAAATACTACTCACCACTCTCTTGAGCTCAGTGATGGCATTCGATTTGCTTTGGCAGTGAGGGTGACAAGTGTGTGTACCACCCCTGCCTGAATGTTCAGAGATAGCACATGCCTCTCCTGAGCCACTCTGGTTCATTCCTCTGCCTCAATGTCCCCAAATTTGCAGCTGTTTCTCCATCAACCTGCCATAGTGGAAAGACTAAACTTTGATATAATGTTGCTCCAATACAAAACAAAGGATTGGGGGGCTGTTTGTTATTGACACCCAGCCTGCCTGATGGTGACAGATATACAACCTTTCAGGAGCACACAGAAATTGTAGCTTCTTTATTTAATCTGTAACAAGTCAGCCTTTACCCACTAGTTGGAAGGAAAACAAAATGTTCTACCCAATTTAAACAACCCCTGTAGGCAACTTTTAGCCTCTTTTTAATAAAAAGGCTCAGCCACAAATATCCTCTCCCTCTGCTTCTTGCTCTAGGATGGTTTCCAGGTGACATGGGGAGAAGTAGGGAGGAGAATGGTTCATGCAGCCTCAGGGTAGTGGGAAAGGTGGCACCTGGGCTTTCCTCAGACCCAGGTACTGATTGCTGACTGGGAATCTCAGCTGGAGCCTGCCTCAGTCGTAAACTGTGGCCTGGACTTTCTGGGGACGATCATTGCCTCACTAACCCATCTTGATCTCATCCTTACAGGCCTCTTGGAGAGGTCTGGGCTGCCCACAATCCTGGTCAGCCATCTCAACTGCTGCTTCCCTAGGGACACCTCACCCCACTACAGTCAGCCCCTCTAGAAAGCAACACAGTCAGATTCGCAGTTATTTTCTGGGTTCCTACTATATAGAAAAGCAAAAAGCGGGGCTCAGCTCAGCCTCTTCCCTCCCTCCAGCACACACTGCAGCCCTGGAACTATGTGGCTGTAACTGACCTGATCACTTCCCTGCCTCCCTGTCTATCTTCTTCCCCATCTCCTGGTGTAAGAAACAGACAGACAGCCCCCCCACCTTCTTACTGCTGTACGCACCTCATATGTAAAATTCTGAGGGCTAGTCACCAATCCTGACACTTGATATGCTAGAAGAGCATTAATAACAATCCTTTAGAAAGTAAACTGGCCAAAAGTCTGTGGAGCATTTTACTTCAAAATCCTATTTTGACACAAATGGTATGGACTCCGCCTCTTGTACAACCAGAGAAATGAATAGTTGTGCTCCATTCATGTACAATGAATCAAAATGCATTCTTCTGTCATGTATATCTAATTAGAACAAATAAGTTTTTTTTAAAAAATCCTATTTTGAAAATCATGGAATGAGACAGACATCATGACCCTATGTACATGTATGATTACACGAATGGTGTGAATCTACATCATGCACAATCATAGAAAGGAAATGATGTACCCCATTTGTGTACAATGAATCAAAATGCGATCTGTAAAAAATAAAAAGTAAATGATTTTTTAAAAATCCTATTTTGAGGGTTTCAAGATGGCGGCCTAGAGGGTGGCTGCATTTCATGTTGCTCCAGGACTCAGGATTCAAAAGAGGAGATATTGAGAGACTTGGGACCAACTCAAAGCAGCCGGGTGACTCTCACCCGTTGGGAAGGCGTCCCGGATGGGACGGTGGTACCGGAACGCAGGAAACTTTGTGAAGTAGAGCTGCTGGCGAGACGCCCCTCCCCCCACTGGAGCAGTGAACGCGGACAACTGGGAGCGTGGTAAAGGAGGCTGCTCAGCACAGCGCTGGGACTCAGAGCAACCACTGGGGCTCCGGCGGCTGCCCAGGGGAGGAGTGGCGAGGAGAGCTGTGTGGACTCAGGACACCGGGGCCTGCCCTGAGGAAGAGGAGGAGGAACGAGGCCGCTTGGATTCGGAGTGACTGCACCAGAGCTACAGGCGGTTGCCAGAGGAGAAGCCGCGCGGCGAGCAGTTTGGACTCAGAACGACGCTTCTGAACACCGGGGCCTGCCCTGAGGACGAAGAGGAGGAGGAGTGTGGCCGCTTGGATTCAGAGTGACTACACCAGAGCTACAGGCGGTTGACAGAGGAGGGGCTGCGTGGCAAGCTGTTTGGACTCAGACCACTTCTGAACACCGGGGCCTGCCCGGAGGAGTAGGAGGAGGAGGAGGAGGAGGAGCGCGGCGGGTCGTGTGGACTTGCAGTGACTGCATTTGTGCTCCAGGCGGCTGCTCAGAGGAGAAGGCGAGTGGTGAGTTGTTTGGACTTAAAGTGACAGCTCCTGAACACAGGGGGGCTGCCTGGAGGAGAAGCGTGGTGGGTCGCTTGGTCTCGAGTGGCCGCACCAGAGCTCTGGGCGGTTGCCCAGAGGACGCATGCAGCGGGTCATGTGGATTCAGAGCCACTCAGAGCGACTGCTCCTGAACACCCGGGGGGTTATCTGGAGAAGGAGGAGGAACGGGGAGAGTCACTTCAACTCGGAGTGATTGATTGCCCAGGGCTACGGGTGGTTGGTGGGAGGAGGAGGCACGCAGTGAGTTTCTTGGACTCCTAGTGACCGCACCGGAATACTGGGCGGCTGTCTGGAGGAAGAGGCGTGTGGCGGGTCTCTGGGATTCAGAGCGATTGTACGGGGCCCCAGGTGGCTGCTCAGAGGAGGGGCCGCATAGCCAGGCGATTAGGTGCAGAGCAGGGTCCCAGGATCTAGGAGGCTTCTTGGTGGAAGAGCCGCACAGAGACAGGCTTAGGGCGGAGCAAAGGTTCCAGGCCTGCGGGCAGATTCTCTGAGGAGGGGCAGCCTAAGGAAATTCATCTGCGAAGGGTGAGGCTCCCAGGCCCAGGAGGTAGGGCCGGGCCCTTGAGAACTTTGCAGAGGAAGGCAGCCCAGCCCAGGCGGTAGCTGTAAATTGAGGGGAACCTCTAGGAGGGAACTGACCAGCGACACCTCCCCACCGGGTGAGTCTTCCCTGCCGGGTGAGGTTTCCCCACAAGGACGGTAAAACCAGAGACACAGGCCCAAACAGGCCTTGCTTCAGCCCGCAGCCTAGGTCCCCTTTGGATGACCATTGGTCAACAAGTGGAGGCACCTCTGCCCACTAGCAGGGATTATACCCCACCTGAAGGCCACCACTCCTAGAGAGGCAGCTTCCTTGTGGAGCACCGCATTATCAACTTCCTCCAAGACTTCAGCCTACTGAAGGCTAAGGGGGGATATATATAGAAATCTTCAGGGACATTGTAAGTCAATAGAGGAAATCTGCAATATCTCAGCGGTTCACTGATACCTGAACAATATGAGAAAACAAGGAAAGAAAATGCTGCAAACAAATCTAGATGTTACATCAATAAAACCCAATGACAGCATGGCAGAAGAAATGACAGAAAAGGAGTTCAGAATGTACATAATTAAAATGATCAGAGAAGCAAACGATGAGATGAAAGAGCAAATGCATGCACTGAATGATGAGATGAAAGAGCAAATGCAGGCATTGAATGATCGCACCAATCGACAATTAAAAGAGCAAATACAGGAAGCAAAAGATCATTTCAATAAAGAGTTAGAGATATTGAAAAAAAAAAAACCAAACAGAAATCCTTGACATGAAGGAAACAATAAACCAAATTAAGAACTCCATAGAAAGCATATCCAATAGGATAGAACACCTGGAAGACAGAACCTCAGACATTGAAGACAAAATATTTAACCTTGAAAACAAAGTTGAACAAACAGAGAAGATGGTAAGAAATCATGAACAGAATCTACAAGAACTATGGGATATCATGAAAAGGCCAAATTTAAGAATTATTGGGATTGAGGAAGGCCTAGAGAAACAAGCCAAAGGAATGAACAATTTATTCAATGAAATAATATCAGAAAATTTCCCAAATCTGAAGAATGAAATGGAAAATCAAGTTCAAGAGGCTTTTAGGACTCCAAATACACAAAATTACAACAGACCCACACCAAGGCACATTATAATGAAAATACCTAACATACAAAATAAAGACAGAATTTTAAAGGCTGTGAGAGAAAAGAACCAAATTACATTCAGGGGGAAAGCAATATGGATATCAGCAGACTTTTCAATTCAGACCCTAAAAGCTAAAAGGGCCTGGAACAACATTTTTCAAGCCCTGAAAGAAAATGGATGCCAGCCAAGAATCTTATACCCAGCAAAACTTACCTTCAAATTTGACGATGAAATAAAATCCTTCCATGATAAACAAAAGCTAAAAGAATTTACAAAAAGAAAGCCAGCATTACAGAACATTCTCAGAAAAATATTCCATGAGGAAGAGATGAAAAACAAAGAAGCAAATCAGCAAAGGGAGGAATTATCCTAAAGGAATTGTCAAATAAAGGAGGAAACAAGTTGTGTCAAACAAATAAATAAATAAAATTTAAAAAATGAACCAAATGACCGGGAAACCAAATCATATCTCTATAATAACCCTGAATGTTAATGGCCTGAATTCATCAATCAAAAGACATAGACTGGCAGATTGGATTAAAAAGAAAGATACAACAATATGTTGCCTACAAGAGACTCACCTCATAGAAAAAGATACCCATAGACTAAAGGTGAAAGGATGGGGAAAAACATACCATGCACATGGACTCAGCAAAAAAGCTGGAGTATCCATCCTCATTTCCGATAATGTGGACTTCAAGCCAAAGTTAGTCAGAAGGGATAAAGAAGGTCATTTCATACTGCTTAAGGGAAGCATAAATCAGTAAGATATAACAATCATAAACATCTATGCCCCAAACAGTGGCTCATCCATGTATGTCAAACAAATCCTTCTGAATTTCAGAAACCAAATAGACCATAACACAATAATACTAGGTGATTTTAACACGCCTTTCTCACCACTGGACAGATCTTCCAGACAAAAATTGAACAAAGAAACCATACATCTCAATAACACAATCAATAATTTAGACTTAACGGACATTTATAGAATATACCATCCAACCAAGAGCGAATACACTTTCTTCTCAGCAGCACATGGATCCTTCTCTAAAATAGACCATATATTATGCCACAAAGCTAATGTTAGCAAATACAAGAAGATAGAGACACTAGCATGTATTCTATCAGATCGTAATGGATTGAAGTTAGAAATAAATGAAAGAGTAAAACACAGAAACTATTCCAACATCTGGAGATTAAACAATATGCTATTATATGATGAATGGATAACAGAAGATATTAGGAAGGAAATTAAACAATTCTTAGAGGTAAATGAGAACAAAGAAACATCATATCAAAATCTCTGGGACACTATGAAAGCAGTACTTAGAGGGAAATTTATTTCATGGAGCGCATTTAATAAAAGAAGTAAAACTCAACAAATAAACGACCGAACACTACAGCTCAAAGCCCTAGAAAAAGAAGAACAGACCAGCACCAAAAGTAGTAGAAGACAGGAAATAGTTAAACTCAGAGCTGAAATCAATGAAATTGAAACAAAAGAAACAATACAAAAAATTGACAAAATAAATAGTTGGTTCTTCGAAAAAATAAACAAAATTGATAAACCTTTAGCCACACTAACAAAGAGAAGATGAGAGAAAACCCAAATCACTAAAATTCGGAATGAACAAGGAAATATCACAACAGACAGGATTGAAATACAAAACATAATTAGAAGCTATTTTGAAAATCTATACTCCAACAAAATAGAAAATTTCGAAGACATCAACAGGTTTCTAGAGACATATGAATTGCCTAAACTGAACGAGGAGGACATACACAATTTAAATAGACCAATTTCAAGTACTGAAATAGAAGAAGTCATCAAAAGCCTACCAACAAAGAAAAGTCCGGGACCAGATGGGTTCTCAGCCGAGATCTACAAAACCTTTAAAGAAGAGCTCATTCCAATACTACTCAAAGTATTCCATAAAATAGAAGAGGAGGGAACCCTCCCAAACTCATTCTATGAAGCCAATATCACCCTGATACCTAAACCAGACAGAGACTCATCAAGGAAACAAAATTTCAGACCAATATCCTTAATGAACATCGACGCAAAAATTCTCAACAAAATTTTAGCAAATCGCATACAAAAACATATTAAAAAGATAGTGCACCATGATCTAGTGGGTTTCATCCCAGGGATGCAAGGTTGGTTCAACATCAGGAAATCAATAAATGTAATTCACCATATTAATAGACTTAAAGTCAAGAATCACATGATTATTTCAATAGATGCAGAAAAAGCATTTGATAAAATACAGCACCCCTTCATGCTCAAAACACTAGAAAAAATAGGGATAGTGGGAACAATCCTTAACATTGTAAAGGCCATTTATGCTAAGCCCATGGCTAATATCATTCTAAATGGTGAAAAACTGAAAGCATTCCCCCTAAAAACTGGAACAAGGCAGGGATGCCCTCTTTCACCACTTCTATTCAACATCGTTCTTGAGACTCTGGCCAGAGCAATTAGACAAACCAAAGAAATTAAAGGGATATGAATTGGAAAAGAAGAAGTCAAACTATCCCTGTTCGCTGATGACATGATTATATATTTAGAGGAACCTGGAAATTCCACCAGAAAACTCTTAGAACTCATATGAATTCAGTAAAGTAGCAGGTTACAAGATCAATGCCCATAAATCCAATGCATTTTTATACATAAGTGATGAATCTTCAGAAAGAGAAATTAGGAAAACTACCCCATTCCCAATAGCCTCGAAAAAAATAAAATACTTGGGAATCAATCTCACAAAAGAGGTGAAAGACCTCTACAATGAGAACTATACAACACTAAAGAAAGAAATTAAAGAACACCTTAGAAGATGGAAAGATCTTCCATGTTCTTGGATAGGAAGAATTAATATTGTCAAAATGGCCATACTACCTAAAGTGCTATACAAATTCAATGCAATTCCAATTAAAATCCCAATGACGTACCTTACAGAAATAGAGCAAGCAATTATGAAATTCATCTGGAAGAATAAGAAACCCAGAATAGCTAAAGCAATCCTTAGCAGGAAGAGTGAAACAGGGGGTATTGCAATACCAGATCTTCAACTCTACTACAAAGCAATAGTAACAAAAACGGCATGGTATTGGTACCAAAATAGAAAGGTAGATCAATGGTACAGAATAGAGGACACGGACACAAACCCAAATAAATACAATTTTCTCATACTAGACAAAGGGGCCAAAAATATGCAATGGAGAAAAGATAGCCTCTTCAACAAATGGTGCTGGGAGAATTGGAAATGCATATGCAACAGAATGAAACTAAACCCATATCTCTCACCATGCATGAAACTAAACTCAAAATGGATTAAGGACCTCGGAATCAGACCAGAGACCCTGCAGATTACAGAAGAAAAAGTAGGTCCAAATCTTCACCTTGTTGGTCTAGGATCAGACTTCCTTAACAGGACTCCATAGCAAAGAAATAAAAGCTAGAATCAACCACTGGGATAGATTCAAACTAAAAAGCTTTCTCTCAGCAAAGGAAACTATCAGCAATGCGAAGAAAGAGCCTACAGAATGGGAGAATATCTTTGCCAATCATACTTCAGATAGAGCACTAATCTCCAGAATCTATAAAGAACTCAAAAAACTCTACTCCAAGAATTCAAATAATCCAGTCGACAAATGGGCTAAGGAAATGAATAGACACTTCACAGAAGAAGATCTACAAGCAATCAACAAACATATGGAAAAATGTTCAACATCTCTAGTAATAAGAGAAATGCAAATCAAAATCACCCTAAGATTCCATCTCACCCCAATTAGAATGGCGATTATCAAGAATACGAGCAGCAACAGGTGTTGGTGAGGATGTGGGGAGAAAGGTACACTCATACATTGCTGGTGGAGCTACAAATTAGTGCAGCCACTCTGGAAAGCAGTGTGGAGATTCCTTAGAAAACTTGGAATGGACCCTCCATTTGACCCAGCTATCCCACTCCTTGGCCTATACCCAAAGAACTTAAAATCAGCATACTACAGAGATACAGTCACATCAATGTTCATAGCTGCTCAATTCACAATAGCCAGACTGTGGAACCAACCTAGATGCCCTTCACTTGATGAGTGGATAAAGAAACTGTGGTATATATATACAATGGAATATTACTCAGCCATAAAGAATGATAAAATTATGGCATTTGCAGGCAAATGGATGAAATTGGAGAATATCATGCTAAGTGAGATAAGCCAATCTCAAAAAGCCAAAGGACGAATGATATCGCTAATAAGTGGAGGATGACACATAATGGGGGGGAGGGAAGGGTTAGTGTTAGGGTTAGAGTTAGGGTTGGGGAGGGGGGCAAGTATGGAGGAAGGAAGTACTGTATAGAGGGAAAAGAGGGGTGGGAGGGGTGGGGGGAAGGGAAAAATAACAGAATGAATCAAACAACATTACTCTATGTAAATTTATGATTACACAAATGGTATGCCTTTATGCCATGTAGAAGCAGAGAAACAACATGTATCCCATTTGTTTACACTAAAAAAATAAAATAAAATAAAATCCTATTTTGAGCTGGTGACATAGCTCAGTGATGGAGCCTCTGCCTACCATAAACTAGGCCCTGGGTTCAACCCCAGTACTGAAAAAAGAAACCCCATTTTGAATATACCCTTACCAGATGACCCAGCAATTCTCTAATAAAAATTTTAAGAGAAATCTAACACACACATATATTTGTACAAAAATGTCCATCTTTTTCATAATTACCAAAATTGGAAATAACCCAAATGTCCATCAACAGAAGAAAATAAATTATATATTTGTATAATGGACTACAACTCAAGCAACAGAGAGGAGCAAACTACTGATGTATATATAATAGGATGAACCTGAAAAACAATGCTGAGCCAAAGAAACCAGGCATAAAAGACCACATACTGTATGATTCTACATATATGATTTTAGAACAGACAAAATGAATCCATAACAAAAGAAATCAGAACAATGTTTACCTGGGACAGGGGATAGTATGGGACTGAGCTAAAAAGGAACATCAAGGATCTTTCCTGGGAAATGTCCTCTGACTTGATAGAGGCATACTTGTATGCATTTGTCAGAACTTAGCTCAGTAAAGTAGCTCTCAATCAAAGACTTCAGGACTAGGGGTGTGGCACAGTGGTGAAGCACTTGCTTAGCATGTGTGAGGCCCTGGGTTCTACCCCCAGCACTGCAAAAGAAAACAAAACGAAACAACAAAAAGAAGAACAACTCCAATATGACTTCAAATACTATACTTCAATCACTATATTTCATTAAATATATTATCAATTATAAGATTCACTGTGGAGAGTAGTGACTTGGGCCATGGTCTCTGACCACCTCACAGCCGGAGGCTACGCTTGTGTTGGGAACTTCCTGTGCAAAGTTGCAGATCAAGATTGCCCAATTGCTATGGTGATGCCCTGCTTGAGGAGGCTCTGTGCAAGGCATGGGACTCTCAGTCTTGACCCAGAGTTCAGACATCAACTGCTGGGGATAGAGAATTATGAGGGAAAATAGATAATTATAATTGCTTGCAGGTGCTTCGACCTTCAAGACTGCCTGCTTTGCAGAAACTTTCTCACAGAAACTCTTTTGATGAGAAAACCTATATAATAAACATGCTGAGCCAGCTCTGGGTCACTGTTCCTCCACCAAAAGACAGTCTCCCTCCTGATCCCAGCTTTCTCTCTGTAAGTATTTGTTTGTCCTTCTTAGTCCCCAATCGCCCCTCACTGGTTTCCAAATTAACAGCTGTGCAGGTTGTGGCAATTCACCATTACCTTATGTAAACCTAAGAAAGAAAGAAAAAAAGATAGAGAGAGAGAGAGAGAGAGAGAGAGAGAGAGAAGAAAGAAAGAAAGAAAGAAAGAAAGAAAGAAAGAAAGAAAGAAAGAAAGAAAGAAAGAAAGAAAGAAAGAAAGAAAGAAAGAAAGAAAGAAAGAAAGAAAGAAAGAAAGAAAGAAAGAAAGAAAGAAAGAAAGAAAGGAAGAAAGAAAGAAAGAAAGAAAGAGTGTTCCCCTAAAACCATGACACACCACGGGCTACAAGTGGCTCCTGGCTTAGAGATGTTTAAAATGTGGGGTAAATACATGCTTTAGATCCAATGACCTGTGGTAGCTTAGTCTTTTCTTCACATTTTCCTATAACAAGTCTAAATACCTCACTCCCCACAAAACAGACCAACAAAGGTAACTGTTGTGGTTTCAGAAAGGCAACAGAGAAAAGCATATTAATTATTTTCTAAATACAATTGTTGTTAAACAGTCCAAATGGACCTACAGTTCTTAATTAACTTGTCTCAATTCAAAGTCCTTAAGTAATGGCTGAACTGCTTATTTGGTTAACAAAGAGGCAAGAGGTTCTGTTCATGGTGAACTGAACTCCATCTTGATGATATTTAGCTTCTGCACTTTACATCTACCTATGTTATAAATTCCAGTATACGCTTTTACTCTTGAGAGTCAACTATCTTTCAAAGAGATTGAAAAGAAGATTGAAAGATGTTTTCCATATTTGCCTATGTATTTACATTTCTATGTGTAGATCAAAATCTCTCTAGTGTCATACTCCTTCTACTGCAAGAATTTAACATTTTCTCTACTGACAGTCTGTAGTTGATAGATTCCATCATCTGTTTTTGAAAGATATTTCGGTGGACTGTGAGATATTTCACTGAGATTCCAAGCTGATTTTCTTTCTTTCCGTATTTTAAAAATTTCGATCACCTTCTGGCTCACACGGTGTCTAATGGAAAGTCTGCTGAACATAGTGTCTTCCTTAGGAAATATTTAATATTTTTCAAAATATTTCCCCCTTATTGCTGATTTTCAGCAATCTGACAATCAGTGATGTGACCAGGTTTGTATTTATTTGTATTTGTCTTGCTCAGGGATCTGTGAGCTTCTTCAATCTGTGGTTTGTTGTCATTTCTTTGAGGGAAATCTCTTCGCATGTCCTCACTCTCTTCTTCTGAAACTCAATTGCATGCACACCACTTTTAGATGGTTCTGGGGAGTTCTGGTTTTTGTTTGTTTGGTTGGTTGGTTGGTTGGTTTTATCTTCTCTTTTTTTACTTCATGTTTCTGGGTAGAAAAGTTTCCATTGACCCATCTACAAGTTCACCAATTCTTTTCTGTGCTACAATCCATTCCACTAATAAGCCTATTTACAGAATCCCGTATGTCTAAGAATATGGTTGCAATTAATCTGCCAGCACAGATCTTATTCCCAAATATATTAACATTGGAAATTAGGGCTTCAACATACAAATTCGGGCAGACACAATTCAAACCGTAAAAATGCTAGTTTTCATTTCTAGCATTTCATCGAACTCTTCCTTAGAGTAGACTTCTCTAAAATTTTCCGTCCCACATGTTGTCTGTCTTCTTCATTACATTCTTTAACTGTTCGCCACCCCTGTGGTGCTGAAGATCAAAACTAGGACCTTGTGCATGTGCTCTACCACTGAGCTACCTCCCCAGCCTTAGGTCATTTCACATGTTAATTACAAAGTCTCTGATAGTTTCAGCATCTGCACCATCTGTGTCTGAATTTTTTACTGTTTTATCTCATTTTATCTTTTTGGGGGTGGTCTCTTATAATTTGGATTACTTCATGTATAAAAGAAGAGTAGTAGAGATGGTGGCAAATAACACTGCCACCCAGAAATGGATGTACATCTTCCCTTGGCTGATTAGTGTGGGAGTTGATTCTCTTTGGATCTAACCACTACTGGTTTTAAGGACATGTGACCTGGGCTCTCTCAAAGGGCCTGTTTACTTAGAAGGGGCTTGTACTTGGTTTAATGCTCTCATGTGACCATATTGAAATTCTTCAAAATTTTAACAAGGAACCTCACATTTCCATTCTGTACGGGGCCTTGCAAATTATAGAGCTGGTCTTGCTTACAAGTGTGATTATGCACCTGCTTCAGAATATCTGAAGATAAGGATAATGCTACAGAAATAATGGAAGTGTCAGCTCTTCATACACGAGTTTGCTTAAGTTATTGAGCATAAAGATTGGGTGAGCCAATATATCCAGTCAATAAGATGGTACTTTTAATAGCCACTAAGTTCTGATCCAGAAATGAAATGTTATACCTCACATAAAGAACCAGATATGGCTTCAAAGACCTAAATCAGTTGTCAATTAAAAATTGGTTGAAGGGCTGGGGATATAGCTCAGTTGGTAGAGTGCTTGCCTTGCAAGCTCAAGGCCCTTGGTTCAATCCTCAGCATGGCAAAAAAAAAAAAAAAAAAAAAAAAAAAAAAAAATTGATTGAAAATTTAACAATCATCAGTTAAGCTAGGTAGATCACATGACTAGCCAGAATCTCCCCCTTAAATGAAATTTATCAAGTTAAATGAAGAAATGATCAATGTTTTTAAAGACAGAAAATGAGAATAATTTTAAGTGCCTTATAATCTCATAAATGTTCTTTCTATTGTATTATGAAGTCAATGGTTGATTAAGTTTATGTACAATAACAAACTTCTCTTTTAAAATACAACATGAATGGCTGGACATGGGGGTGCATGCCTGTAATCCCAGCAACTCAGGAGGTTAAGGCAGAAGGATTCCAAGTTTGAGGCCAGTCTCAGCAAGTTAGTGAGACCCTGAGCAAGACCCTGTCTCAAAATAAAATATAAAAAGGGCTGAGGATGTAGTTTACTGGTTGAGTTCCCTGAGTTCAATCCCCAATACCACACACACATGCGTGCGCACGCATGCGCATGTGCACACACATAATATATTTGTGTGCTCCATGTTGCGCATGTGCACACACACAATATATTTGTGTTCCATGTAAGTGAAATATAATGAAATTTATTTTAAATCACTAAAATGTAATGGAAATGTGCAGATGAAGCTTACTAATACATTAAAATTGATAAAAATAAAGAATATACTATTTTTTCTTCCATTAAAATATGAAAAAAGAAAAAGTACAGAAAAGCATCCTTCTTTCACTGTTACAGCTGGGATCTGGAATGTTCCCCAGAGGCTCATGTGTTGGTCCCCTCAATTGGGAGGTGATGGAAACTTCATGAGGTGGGACCTGGTTGGAAGAGGTGGGCCCTGGGGGTGTGCCTCTGATGGGTGTTTGTCCCTGGACCCTTCCACTCTCTAGTTCCCAGCTACCATGTGGTGAGTAGCTTCCCTCTGCCACGCCCTCTCTGCCATGGTGTTCTGCCTCACCAGAAGCTCAGAAACAAGGGAGTCAAGTGACCATGGGCTGAAACCTCTGAAACCATGAGCCAAAATAGATCTTTCCTCCTTAAGGTTGGCTTCTCTTAGGTATTTTGTCACAGCAACAGAAAGCTGATGAACACACTCACCCCATTCCCCTCTATTCAGTTCCCACCCCCACAGAGAAGCCCATTTATTGCCTCCCTGTGTGTTTGGGTTTTGTTGTTTGTTTTTTGGTACCAGGGATTGAACCTAGGGGCACTTAACCACTGAGCCACATCTCCAGCCCTTTTTATAGTTGATTTTGAGATATGATCTCACTGAGTTGCTTAGTGCTTCACTAAGTTACTGAGGCTGACTTTGAACTTGGGATCTTCCTGCCTCAGCCTCAGCTGCTGGGATCACAAGTATGTGACACTGCACCTAGCTTCCTGTTTTTTTTTTTCAGTGTTGAATATGTGTGTAAATACAAGCAAATATAAATATAGTCTCACTTTCTCCTTTATAACATAAGGGGCAAACTACTACATGTAATTTTGCATTCATTCATTTATTTGCTTTTCAAACAATATATTTTGGAGACATTTCTAACAAGGAATGTTGCTTTTTTTTAATACTGCCTTATACTTTCTTTTATACACATTACATAGTTTATCCAATCATTTCCCTATTGATAAGTTTTTGGGTCATTTCTAATCTTGGGAATTATTAAGATTTATTTTAACATTTTGTTTATGATACAATTGGACAAATATTAATTTGGAAGAAACAAAGAAAGGACTCTAAACTCAGAGAAATAAAATGGTTTTAAGTTTGTAGTTGATTTTAACTTAGAAACCCATAAATTACTACAAGTAAAAATATATAATGGCTAAAAACTTTTACCTCTTGTAGACATTTTATTCTAACATTTTAGGTCAAGGACATCTTTGGAAAGTGGATGGATGCTTTGAGTGCTTCTGCAGAAAAACGCCTCATAAAATGTTTCAACAGGTCATTGGTCACCTACTGTGCTTGGTCATAGAGCTAAGATTTTAACATTCATGAAGCACACTTATTCCAGTAAATTCAATATTTCTGATTTCTCCTATGGCAGGACAATGGAAGCACTTCTAGTAGTTGTTGGGATTAAAGTCTATGGTTTGTCACCTTCGTTAGGCTTACACGGTGCCTTGATTTTTTGAACTAAAATTGCAATCACTTTTCATAAACTAGGAGCTATTACACAAGGTCTTCTATTTCCAAAGTCTTTTCAAAGATTAACAATCTGGTGGTACTGGACAGCTGTTGCTCCCTGACAGCCTGAGGAGCACACAGTCCCCTTCTTGTCTCTTGCTCTCCAACACTGTAATCTGGCCTTAGAGACATTTAGGTTTGAGATTTCCAGATAATTCTGGAGTTTAAAACCTTAAGGTTTTGTCACTTTTATCTAGAGATTATTTAGGGATGAACCAAAAACAAAAAACAAGGTGAAAGCCACAGGCTTTTAAAGGATTTTCCTCCTCTCCCGAGTAGAGACTGGGACATGGTGGAAGGGCAGGTGGAGGGACAGGACACCACTTCCTCTTGGGCAATTTGCTTCATGATGTTACATCTGAGTCGTGTGTAGTCTTGCTGTGGGAAGTGACAGCGAGAGATCTGGAAGATTGGTCCCAGCTGTTGGAACTTCCAGGAAGGGTGTTATCCTCACCATCTGCTCCTAAGGCCTCCCCACCCATCTCCTCCACGCTCTGGCGTCCTGCCTCGACAGATGGTTCTGACTTACTGGCGTAGATAATATTTCTCCAAACACTCTCTCAATCCCTAACATGCTTGGTTGACAACTTCCTCTACAATCATCTTAGGTAGCTTCCAAAGGACAGGATACTATCTATTAAATATTGTGTATTGCCCAGCTAATATTCATTGAGAGTTTACAAGGGACAATATATTGTCTATTAAGTAGTGTTCATTATACATCTGGTGATCACTGAGAGTTTATTGCATGTTAGGCACAGTTCAAAATGCCTTTATTAGCTCATTTAATCCCCATTTAAGCCTGCCCATGGTGTAGGTTCTATTATTCCCATTTTACAAGTGAGAAAATCAAGGAACAGAGTTTAACAACTTCCCCAAGGGAACCCATTTAGTCATGTGTACAAATATATGCATACAGTTTTCCCTTGTATCTATAGGGGATTGGTTCTAGGACTTTGAAGACCCCCAAATCTGTGAATGCTTAATCTAAATAAGGTCTGTTATATACTATGGCACAGTATTTCCATAAAACCAACACACATCCTTCCACATACTTTAAGTCATCTCTAGATGACTTATAATACCTAACACAAGGCAAATTCTACATAAATAGTCATTATAAGTAGGTTATTTAGGGAATAAGGTCAAGATAAAAACCTGCACGTTTTCAGGAATTCTTCACAACTGGGGCAAAATATCACAGAAATGGCAGGAGGTAAGAAACAGGCTTCTGACAAGTAAAAGGCAGGTATAATTAGTTTCTCTTGAAGACTCAAGAGGCTAGAGAATTGCAACACTGTTGCTTTTTATCCACATGATGTCTGTTCATTGTTGTCCTTTCTGTGTGCAGAACCAGAAGGAACAGAGACTTCTAGCCAATAAAACACAAAACTGGAAAGAACACACTTCCAAAATCAATTATAAAGTAAAATACCAAAAGAACTCTGAGTTGAAAAACAAGGAAACTCTTAAATCATTGAACTCATTGTAATATATTTAAAGATTTAAAATTCAAAATACATTTCATAGCTTAATTTTTCCCCCCACAAGAGTGATTAAATTATGGATATAAGACTGCAATTCACATAATTGGGTGAATTATTAAGAAATGGATCAGTCACTTGGGAATTTGGGCCACCAAAGATGCATCCTGGGAAAAATGGAATAATTTGTCCCCAAGGGTAGGCAAGTTCTGTGTTCCAGCATCTGAGGCGGTCTTGCTCTGGGGTTGCAGTGCACTGATTAATTGCCAGGAATGAGGCAGGGAGGCTGCCCCAAATAGGCCTTTCTGGAAGAAGACCCAGGGAAACAAGTTAATCCACCTGGATTGTCTGAGGTTGGGGAATGTGCCAAAGTGTTCTGAAGCCGACTGCCTGCGAAGGCTTCAGGTGGATTTGCTGAGACAGGAAACAAGGCAGGTGGAGGCAGTGACCTTCTTACTAGCAACCAAGACAACAGAGGCTGTAGCCTCTGCCTATCTTCCCCTGGGCCCTGCGTCCTGACACAATCCTGGGAAAGAGAAGAGAATTATTTGCCCCAGGGAAGTCAAAAGAAGGATTTCAGATTTTTGTTGATATTGGCAAGTGTGGAAGCTAAGCATCAGATCTGATAGGATTTCTGAAAATGAGGAAATGTGATTTTTTAAAAAAATTCTTGGATATAGAGAATTCCATCCTCTACATCCAACATTCTTTTCTGCTCTTGAGCAAAATTCTTCTGAGTGGACTTGTTTCCTTTCATCTCTCTTACCTCATTTTGACTGCCTTTGGGTCTCCAGGTTAGCTGCATCAGCCAGATCCAGAAATGCAGGCTGCCACAGACTCTATCTTGCCTTGGTTCTTAAATCAATGTCTTGAATGCTGAGGTTACTCCCATTGGAAGTGTATCACTTTCCCACAGAAAACCTCTTGTGCCTGGCTCCCCGAATCCTCCTGCCCACCTTCAAGAATATTAGCATGATCTGAGGACCCATCAATTCCATGCCTGGGTGTATACCCAAGAGAACTGACATGTATATTCACATAGGAACTTGTATATGAATGTTCATAGTAGTTATAGTCCTAAGAGTCCTAAGGGGAAACAATCCAAATATCCATCAACTGGTGAATAAATAAACAGATCATGGAATGTTTATTGGAATTTTATTTTGTCCTAAAAAGGAGTAAAGTCCTGATACATGCTACAACATGAAATCTTGAAAATATACTGAGTAAAAGAAGCCAGACACAGAAAGACATATTGTATAAATCTATCTACATAAAATATTCAGAATAGGAAAATCCATAGAGATGCAAAATTAGAAGTTCCCAGGGGCTGGGGAAAGGGAGATTTGGAGTGACTACTAATAGGTACTGGGTTTCTTTTCCAGAATGATAGAAATATTTTGGAATTAGTGGTGATGGTTGTGTAATATCACAAAAAATGGTAAAAACCCTGGAGTGTTCATTTTAAAGTGGTAAAATGTTAAATGAATTATTACTCAATTTAAAATGTTAAGGTTCTGAAAAAGATGATAAGGATAAAGAAGAGAAAGGAGGAGAAGCAGGAGAAAGGGAAAAGGGAGAGGGAAAAGGAAGGTTATGGTTAAGCTCTTAGGGTCCCCAAAGGCTGGTGCGTTAAAGGTTTGATTGCCAGCGGCTGGAGCTATTGGGAGCTGGTGGAACTTTAGGAGGTGGGGCCTGGTAGAAGGAAGTTGGGGGATACTGGGACCTTGGTCTCTCCTTCTCTTTCTCTGCTACCCAACAACCACAAGGTCAGTAGCTTTGCTCTACCACACACATTCCTGGTCACGATGTTCTGCCTCACCACGGACCCCAAATGGCAGGTCTAAGTGACCATGGTCTGAAACTTTTGAAACCATGAGCCAAAATAAATCCTCTTTTTAAATTGATTATCTCAGGTATTCTGCCACAGCAATGAAAAGTTGACAAACACAAAGAAGGAGGGGGACCCATTGGTTTTGATTTAACTTTGAGCTCTTTCTTCTCTTCTTCACTGAGAAATCCAAACTAACCCCAGACCCTCTGCCTGTTCTCTTCAGTTCTGAGGGTCCATCACCCTCCAAAGGCTGAAAACCTCCTACCAAGCCTTGTCTTTTCTGGCCCCAGAGCCTTGAACTCAGCTGCACCTATGCTCTGAGTGATGACTGCTGAGCAAGCACCCTGCCCCTGTGTGGGTCCCCAGGTGGCCCCAGAGGACACTCTTACCTGAGTTACTTCTGAATTGTGGACACTGCCTTAAGAAGCCACTGGGTTTGAAGTCAGCTTATTTCCTTTGGCCTGAGAATATGAATCTTAGACTTTCTGTTAGTCAACTTTTTGTCTCAGTGACTGTTATGGTTTGGATATAAGGTGTCCCCCAAAAGCTCACATGTGAGACGATGAAGAAGGAGAAATGATCGCATTTGAGAGTCTGAACCTAATCAGTGAATTAATCCCTGATGGGATTAACTGAGTGGTAGCTGGAAGTAGGTGGGGTGTGGCTGGAGGAAGTGGTTAATTGGGGCGTGGCTATGGGGTATATATTTTGTATCTGGAGAGTAGAGTCTCTCTCTGCTTCCTGATGATGTGAGCTGATTCCCTCCACCACAGTCTCCCACCATGATGTCCTGCCTCACCTCAGGCCTGAGGAATGGAGCCAGCCTTCTATGGACTAAGACTTCTGAAACTGTGAGCCCTAAATAAACTTTTCCTCCTCTACCTTTGTGCTGGTTGGGTCACTTAGTCACAGCATTAAAAAAAAAAAAGAAAAAAAAAAAAAAAAAAAAAAACTGACTAAAACAGGGACCAAATTACCCAAAAAGAACAACTTGGAGAGGAAAAGTTTATTATGGCTCATGGTTTCAGAGGCTCAGTCCATGGTTGGCCAGCTCAACCCCACTGGGCCCTGGGGTGATGGAACATCATGGAAGAAGCGTATGGCAGAGGAACACTGTTCAAGGCTGCTGGGAAGCAAAGGGAGAGAAAGGGGGAAGGGACCACAGAGAAGATGACCGTTCCAGAGCAGGCCCCAGTGACCTACCTCCTCCAGGTCCTGACCTGCCCACAGTTACCAACCATTCAGTCCATTCACACTAGGATGGACTGATTAGGTTTCAGTTCTCATAATCCAAGCCTTTCACTTCTGAATATTCCTGCATTGGCACAGGACCTTTTGGGAGATACTTTATGTCTGAACTATAACAGACTTTGTTCTCAAAAATAGAGATACCTTGTTGTTATGGGTTGAAGTATGTTCACCCCAAAATATATGTTGGAACCATAACTCACTAACCCTCACAATGTGACCTTATTTGGAAATAGATTCAGAGACAGCTGAGTTAAAATAAGACCAGTAAGATGAGCCCTAATCCAATACGTCCTCCATCCTCATAAGGAGAAGCAATACTCACATAAGGAAGACCATGTGAAGAGACACAGGGAAAAGGTGACCGTAAGATGGAGTGACACAATGCTGCAAGCTAAGGAATGCCAAGGATCTCCAGCAAACATCAGAAGCCAGAAGAGACAAGGAAGGATCACCCCATACAGTCATCAGAGAAAATGTGGCCCTGTTGACACCTTGATTTCAGGTTTCTCACCTCCAGAACTGAGAGACAGTAAGTTTCTGCTGCTTTTTTGTTGTTGTTGTGTTTTGTTTTTTGGGTTTTTTAAAATTTTTGTTTGTTTGTTTTGCGGTGCTGTGGATTGAACCCAGGGCCTTGTGCTTTGGTGGAAAGCACTACTACCTACTGAGCTATATCCCCAGTTCAAGTTTCTCCTGTTTTAAGCCACGGAATTCTAGTACTTTGTTATGGGCAGCCCTGGGAAACTAACACACATATAAGAACACAGAGTTGCTGGAGACTGGATGGCAGATTCACTCCATTCAAAAAGATACCATTGTTACTACTCATAAATAGGAACAAACTATTAATACATGCAACTTTGCCAGTGCATTAAGGGAATTATACTTAGTGGAAAAACTGACATCTAAAGGCTACACATTGCATGCTTCTATATAACATTCTTGAAATGACAGAATTATAAACACATCAGTGGTTGGCAGGGCTTTGGGAGAAGAGGAGAGAGGTCAATGGCTGTGGCTATGAAAGGCTGCATGAGGGATCCTTGGGTTAGAACTGTTCTGTATCTTGAGTGTGGTGGTGTCACACACATCTATACATGTAACAAAACTGCATATAAATAAATACACATGAATGCATGTGAAACTGCAAAATTGAAATGTCTGTAGGCCTATCAACAACAATATCCTGGTTGTGATGTTGTACTATAGTTATTCAAGATGTTACCAGGGGGCCTATCTCTAATTCCAGTGACTTTGAAGACTGAGGCAGGAGGGTTCCAAGTTCAAAGCCAGTCTCAGCAACTTAGAAGGTCCTAAGCAGCTTAGCAACATAACAAGACCCTATCTCAAAATTAAAGGCGGGGGGGGGGGGGGGGATTTGGCTCAGTGGTTAAATGCCCCTGGGTCCAATACTTAGTACCAAAAAAGAAAGATGTAACCATTGGGGGGAAATTGGCATAGGGTCTACATATTGTCTTTGTATTATTTCTTACAAGTACATGTGAATCTATGGTTATCCCAAAATTTTTAAGAAGTTTTTTAAATAGCCATCAAGTTATATCAATGTAACCCAAGAAAGTAGTTGTCATTGAATATGAATGAAATTGAAAGTCATTTCCATCTAAATGCAATTCAAGATGTGTTGAGTCTCTTTTATTAAGGGGCAGAGAACAATCTGAAACAAAATGCAGAATTTCATATGGATAAAAAACAAGCAAGAACAGCAAAGAAACTTTGTCATTTCTGTGTTGGAAACTCCAGTCTCCAATGCAATAGTGTTGTGGGACTCCGCCTGGAGAATGGATTAATGAACCGTCATCCCCAGAGTGGGTTCCTGATACCAGGGCAAGTTCAACCATGTTTCTCTGTCTGTGTCACTGTTCTTGTTCTCTTCCGGAATGTTCTGGTTCTCCTACTTTCTACCATAGGATAATGCAACAAGAAAGCCCTCACCAGATTGGGGCCCCTAAACTTTGAACTTCCCAGTCTCCAGAATGGTAAGAAATAAAATCTTGTTTTTTGTTAATTACCCATGTCAGGTATTCTGTTACAGCAACACAAAAGGGACTAAGGCACAAGACTTCGAAAACAAGCTGGCAGCATTTGTATAAAAGAAAAAAAAGTCTTTATTCCCTGCTGATCAAGAGTTGTACAGTAGAAAATCTATTTTAAACAATCTTAAATTTGCTAGGTGAATTTTATAGAAAGATGTTCATTACAGTGTTGTTTTTATTATTGAAATAAGAGGGGGAGTGTTAGACTATGTTAATTTACTGCCACTAAAATGTTTACAAAGTTTGTAATAATAGGGAAATCCTGATTTTTTATAAAGGCTCAAAGATTGCAGAAAGGATCATTTTTATACAGAGTGTGATCAATATGCATTCAATAAAACCTGGACATATTTGATGGTATCAAGGAATATTAAATTTTTTATTTGCCCTCCTCATCAGTAGATGCTTAAGAATTCAGGGAGGAAATGAAAGGCTATCTAGACTTGCCCCAGTTGGAGGTGGGAGCTACTCCTGCTTAGTCCAGACAGTGGGTCTCCTGTGGTCACTGCCAGGCCAGGTGTTGAGGACCTGGGCTACATTATGCCACTCTTTCTACTTCTGATGTTTGAAAACGTCCATAATAAAAAAGGTTTTATAAGTCTGAAGCACACAAAAGCATTGATTACACTTGGAGGCTGGGACCTTGGGTGATTTCCAATCCTCTGAATTCCTTTATTCTGCAGATTTTACACTTACCCTGTCAATCAGAAAGTTTTCAGTGAAAGGGGAACAAGTATAGGCAAAGGTTCGCCATCTCCGGTTGGGCCTGGGAGGTAGTTAATAACCTCAATTCACACATCACCCAATTCTTTTCCAAGAGAATTTGCATGTATTCTTTCACAAAAGCATCATAATTACGCTGGGAGATTTTATTTAGGAAGCCACAGATGGAAGTGGAGGAACATCTTACTACCTCCACGCCTAGACTTGGGCATTTCTGACCGCGCTTCGGAGTTTTTCCAGTACACAGCGGGTTTCTGTGAGGCTTGACTTGAGATGTCAAGAGGGCGGGATGGAAGCCACCTGCAAAAGAGGTTGGCAGACTGGGAGAACTAGTCTAAGGAAATAAAGCGCAAAGATGAATAACTGTCGGTTCCTCTCCTCCTGCTCTTCCCATCCCCACCCCTGCAAAATCTTACATTTTCTTGGGGAAGAAAGAGGAGCAGGAACAAGACAAAGTGGCGGGGCCAGTCGCGGCCACTGCAGGAGCGAGGAGGTAGTCAGTCCGGCGTTCCCCAAACCCCGAGCATGGTCCGCTGCCCGCCGGAGCCACACCGCGGCGACACCTCCGCAGACTCCCACCGACGCCGAGCGCAGATCGACAAGCGCAGGGCCACCCGAGGGAAAGTTGCAGTCGGAGCTACAAGAGGACAGGCGCTTAGGCGAGCTGCAGTCAGGTGTGAACGCCGAGCAGCAGAGGGTACTAGAAAGAGTTGCCCTCCGACGGCTTTGCATGGGACGCTAGCCCTAAAGACTGGGAGTCCCCAGGAGCGAGACCGGGAAGATGCCGGGCTTGAGCAGGTGCGGCGCCCGGTCCTCTGGGCTCACTGTCCGCGACTCCCCAGCTACAAGAGCGATGGCGCGGGGGTCACGGCGGCCGCCGGGGCTTCTTCCAAAGTTGGGGTGGGGATGCTGAGTCATGGATCTGTCACTACTTCGCACCTCTCCGCAGCCCTCCGGGGGCTAAAGCAAAAGCGAAAGTGAATGCGTCTGGCGGGCGGCCGGTCCCAGAGCTGCACTCGCCACTTTACCGGGGCCGGGACATTGCACTCGCGGCTGTCCTGGGGCGTCTCGGCGGGGCACCGCGGGACGTGCGGCCATGGCCCGGCGGCGACTCCGCGGCTATCGAGTCCCCGCCCTCCGCGCGTTGCTGCCGCTGCTGCTGCTGCTCCGGCCGCCGGTGACGCGGGGTAGGGAGCGGCTTGCGCTCGGGCGGGGCTGCGAGAGGGGGCCGGGGTGCCGAGCGGGATGGCGCCGGGCGCCCCACCTCCCCGGGCCGGACCAGAAGTCGGGCCCCGGAGGAACGCGGTGCGCTGGCACCGGCCGGGGAGAGGGCGGGCGGGAGGCACACGTGGAGGCGCCGCGGAGAGGGCCGGGGAAGAGCGCCGCCGCCTGCCCTCTCCAGTTGGCTCTCGAGCGAGCGCAGCGGCCAGATGCGGAGCCAGAAGAGAAGCCGGGTTTGGCCATGGGAGCGAGTGGTAGTGGCGTACAGCAATTTCCAGAAATGTGTGGCGTGCGCTCCTGCGCGGGGGTTGTACTGCACCCGGCCTCCGGAGAGCGCCGGGGAACACGACCCCTCTCGACTTTCAGGCAAAAGTTAATCACATGGATGGGCAGCTGGAAGAACAGGGTAAGGACTACGGCTGTGGGGAGGAAAAACGTGTCGGGCAAGTTGCACACCTGGGGACCTGACCCAGTTCTTCAGTGGGCAGGAAATCGGGAGCCGGGAGCGTAGCTGCAGCCCGAAGTCTGAGCTCCTAGTAAAAGTGGAGGAAACGAAGCTAATGATCATTTGGTGTGCTCAAGAATGTGGTTCTCATAGATCTCATCTTTTAAAACTATTTTTTAGTTGTCAATGGACCTTTATTTTATTTTACTTTTTATATGTGGTGCTGAGGATCGAACCCAGTGCCTCACACATGCTAGGCAAGTGCTCTACCACTGAGTCACAGATCCAACCCTATATATCTGATCTTAACAGGAAGAATCGAATGAGTGATTCGCGGGGTTTTGTTCCCCGACCTATAGAAAGGAAGAGAAAAGATAGATCAATCTACTGTCTTCATGTAGGTTTTTCCTTCGTCGGTTTATAGTGAAGGAGCTTTATCAGCATCTGATAAACGCTGTAAACTCTCTCTCTCTCTCTCTCTCTCTCTCTCTCTCTCTCTCTCTCTGTAGAAAAATGCATGAATGCACATACCTAGAAAATGTGTATAGGATTTGGGGGTCAGGGGCCCCCTGAAGGTCATCCAAGGATATCCATGAAAGTTAACAACCATGGGCTTTTAAGCAAGACCTCCAATAATTTACATGCAGTCCATTGGAGCCATTCAGCCTGCTGGGATTTGGTCAGAACCAGCCCACTCACAGTTGCTGCTGCACGGCTTGATCTGAACCTCATAGTTCCACTAAGGTTTTATGAAGTTTCATTTTTGTAAGACAGTGATCCTGGATTTTCCCCTACTTCTGAGAAACTGAGTTATGTTAGAAACTTGGTCATTTCCTCCCAACTGCATAGACAGTGTCCTGAGATGATGTCTGAGGAAATGTTAGAAATAACCAGCAATGAGCTGCTCTATTACATAATGTGAAAGTGAAATGCAACTTTGGTCAGAGCCCAGCAAAGTGGACGTGTCTATCCATCTGAAAGTCACGGGAGAGCACTGAGGGAGGGTCTCTGAAGCTCATGGACCACACATAGGCTTGCACTCTGATCTTGCAAAGATGTTGCTGCCTTCAGGTGGATCCTGATGTTTGTTTGTTCATTCCTTTCAAAACATAGCCTTATTAATGTATAATTGACCCATAATAAACTGCATGTATTTAAATTGTGCAGCTTTATAAGGTTAGAGGTAAATGCTACACTCATGAAACCAGCACCACATAATTGGTGGCTACCACCTGTTCTCATACCCTGCATAACCTTTACCACCGCCCCACCCTGCCTCCAGGTTAATGCTGCTTTCTGTTAATACTGATTGGTTATACTTTCTAGAATTTCATATAAATACATGGAATTATACAAAACGTACTCTTTCTCATTTGATTTCTTCCACTCAGTATTTATTCTGAGAATCCACCGTATTGTAATGTGTGTTAATAGGACATTCCCTTCTATTGTTGAACAGCATTTCATTCCTTGGCTCTCCAGTCGCATGTTAATGAATGGTTGCCTGGTTTCTGTGGTTTGGGCTTTTATATAAAGCTATTGTGAATGTTCATGCTACGTGTTTTCTTGTGGCCCTGCGCGCCTTCATTTCTCTTGGGTAGAAAATGGCTAGGAGAAGTGTAGCTGGATCTGGTAGGTGTATGTCTGACTTTTAAGAAAGTGCCAAACCCGTATCCAAAGTGGTTATGCTTATTCACATTCCCACAAGCAGTGTTAAGAGTTATGATCCTTCATGTTCTGGGTATGATTAATTATGTCCCATCTAATAGGTAATGAAATTGTCTTTTGTTCTAGTTTTAATTTGCATTTTCCTTGTAAGTAATGATGTTGAGTGTCTTCTCATGTGCTTCTCTGCCTTGTACACACCTTCTTTGGTGAAATGTCTGTTTAAATCCTTTGCTCTTTTATAAATTGAGTTGCATTTTTATTGAGTTTTGGGAGTTTTTTATGTATTCTGGATACAAGGCCTTTATCAGATATGTGATTTGCAAATACTTTCTCAGACTCTGGCTTGTCTTTACATTCTCTTAACAGTGCCTTATGAAGAGCAGAAGTTTTTAATTTTGATGAAGTCCAGTTTATTGATTTGTTCTTTTATATTTTGTGCTTTTGTTACCATATAAAGAAATCTTTGCCTAGCTCAAGGTTGAAGGTTTTCTTTGATGTGTTCAATTAGAAGTGAATAAATTTGATTTATGGCTTTGATCCATTTTGAGTTAACTTTGAGTATAGTCTGAGGTATAGATTGAAGTTTGTTAATGTTCATTGCATATGAATATCTAATTATTCCAGCACCATTTATTGAAATGATTATCTCCACTGACTTGCTCTAGCATTTTTTGAATATCAGTTATCCATATATGTGTGAGTTGGTGGCAGTTTACGAAACATCAGCATGCAAGAGCCAATTGTATTTCTATGCATTCCTGATGACCAGTTGGAAATTGAAACTTCAGAAATATGTTATTTGCAAGAACTTTGAAAAGTATGAAGTTCTCAGCAATAGATCTGACTAAAGAGGTGAAAGACCTGTATACAGAAAATACAGACAATTGCTTAGAGAACTTTGAAGATATAAATCAGTAGAAAAATATGACATGTTCAGAGATTGGGCCAATCAATATCCTTAAGATGTCAAATCAAAGTCCTACAGGGCTTTTTTATAGAAATTGGCCAACTGATTCCAAAATCCACAGGTAAATGCAGAAAGAACCAGCTCTGCCTAAACAGCTTTGAAAAAGACCTGCATTGGAGGAACAAGGCTGCTCCCTGACTGAGAGAATTATTATAAAGTCACAGTAATCACAACAGTGTGCTATTGGTATAAAGATGGACAAAGAAATCATAGGACAGAACAGAGGGCTCCTGGTGTTTTTAAATGAGCTTAGAAGGGAAGGAAACTCAAATTACTAAATTTGCTACTTGGTGAAATGATTCTGGCCAGAAATTATAGAGAACAGCACATTCCTTATCACTGAATAAATAATAGTGTCTGATCTGTTCATGCTCTGGGCTGTAGGAGGAGCAGGAAGTTGTCCATATGTTCTCATTTAAAAGGTCTGACTTGGAGGTTAATCCACCAATTTGGGCAGAAGGTCATTTACTTCCTAAAGGCAATCCTTATCTGAAAGGCCACAGGTGATTTGGCCAAGAGCTGCTGGATAAGTAATGATCGTTTGAAGATGAATGTGCCTGGTTCCCTGAAAGTTTTTCTTTGAGTTCGATGTACCGCGTATTAGTGTGCTTGAGGGTGTTTTCTCAACTTCTTGTGTGTCTTAAGCTTAAGCTTAAGCTTTTTTTTTTATTATTCATTGTACACAAATGGGGTACAACTTTCATTTCTCTGGTCGTACCCCAAAGTAGAATCACAATGTTTGTGTAATCATACACATATATAGGGTAATGATGGTTGTCTCATTCCATTATCTTTCCTTCCCCCCTGCCTCTTTACCACCTCTCATTTCCCTCTACACAATCCATCCTTCCTCTGTTCTTCTCTTACCCACTTCTCCCCACCTTATATATCATCATCCACTTATCAGATAAATCATTTGGCTTTTTGTTTTTTGCGATTGGCTTATTTCACTTAGCATGATTTCTCCAATTCCACCCATTTACCTGCAAATGCCATGATTTTATTCTTCTTTATTGTTGAATAATATTCCATTGTGTATACATACCACACTTCTTTATCCATTCATCTATCGAAGGGCATCTAGGTTGGTTCCACAACCTAGCTATAGTGAATTGAGCTGCTATAAACATTGATGTGGCTGCATCACTGTAGTATGCTGATTTTAAGTCCTTTGGGTATAGGTCAAGGACTGGGATTGCTGGGTCAAATGGTGGTTCCATTCCAAGTTTTCTGAGGAATCTCCACACTGCTTTCCAGAGTAACTGATCCAATTTGCAACCCCACCAGCAATGTATGAGTGTACCTTTTTCCCCACATCATCACCAACACCTATTGTTGCTTGTATTCTTGATAATCACCATTCTAATTGGGGTGAGATGAAATTTTAGGGTAGTTTTGATTTGCACTTCTGTTATTACTAGAGATGTTGAACATTTTTAAATTTATCTGTTGATTGCTTGTAGATCTTCCTCAGTGAAGTGTCTGTTCATTTCCTTAGCTCACTTATTGATTGGGTTATTTGTATTCTTGGTGTAAAGTTTTTTTTTTTTTTTTTTTCTTTTTGAGTTCTTTATAAATTCTGGAGATTAGTGCTCTATCTGAAGTTCATATGGCAAAGATTTTCTCCCATTCTGTAGACTCTGTATTTACATTGTTCATTGTTTTCTTTGCTGAGAAATATCTTTTTAATTTGAATCTACCCCATTTATTGATTCCTGCTTTTATTTCTTGTACTTTGGGAACCTTGTTAAGGAAGTCTGGTCCTAAGCCAACATGATGAAGATTTGGGCCTACTTTTTCTTCTGTTAGGTGCAGGGTCTCTGGTCTAATTCCAACGTCCTTGATCCATATTGAGTTGAGTTTTGTACAGGGTGAGAGATAGGGGTTTAATTTCATTTTGCTGCATATAGATTTCCAGTTTTCCCAGCACCATTTGTTGAATAGGCTATCTTTTCTCCATTGTAAGTTTTTGGCACCTTTGTCTAGTATCAGATAACTATATTTATGTGGGTTTGTCTCTGTGTCCTCTATTCTGTGCCTTTGGTCTACCTGTCTATTTTGGTGCCAATACCATGGTGTTTTTGATATTATTTCTCTGTAGTATAGTTGGAGGTCTGGTATTGTGATACCTCCTGCTTTGCTCTTCCTGCTAAAGGTTGCTGTGGCTATTTTGACAGTATTAAGTCTGCCTATCCAAGAACATGGGAGGTCTTTCCACCTTCTAAGGTTTACTTTAATTTCTTTCTTTAGTGTTCTGTAGTTTTCATTGTAGAGGTCTTTCACCTCTTTTGTTAGATTGATTCCCAAGTATTTTGCTTTTTCAAGGCTATTGTGAATGGGGTAGTTTTCCTAATTTCTCTTTCAGAAATAGAAATAGGAATAGAAATGCATTAGATTAATGAGTGTTGATTTTTTATCCTGCTATTTTGCTGAATTCAATTTATGAGTTCTAGGTTTTCTGATGGAATTTTTTGAATCCTGTAAATATAGAATCATGTCCTAAGCAAATAGTGATAGTTTGAGTTCTTCTTTTCCTATTCGTATCCCTTTAATTTCTTTGGTCTGGCTAGAGGTTCAAGGACGATGTTGAATGTAAGTGGTGAAAGATGACATCCCTGCCTTGTTCCAGTTTTTAGAGGGAATACTTTCAGTTTTTCTCAATTTAGAATGTTGTTGGCCACGGGCTTAGCATAGATAGCCTTTACAATGTTGAGGTATGTTCCTACTATCCCTATTTTCTCTAGTGTTTTGAGCATGAAGGGGTGCTACATTTTATCACTTTTTCTACATCTATTGAAATAATCATCTGATTCTTAACTTTAAGTCTGTTGATGTGGTGAATTACATTTATTGATTTCCAGATGTCAAACCAACCTTACATCCCTGGGATGAAACCCAGTTGATCATGGTGCACTATCTTTTTAATATGTTTTTGTATGTAATTTAGTAGAATTTTGTTAAGAATTTTTGCATCTATGTTCATTAGGGATATTGGTCTGAAGTTTCTTAATGCATCTTTGTCTGGTTTTGGTATCAAGGTGATACTAGCTTCATTGAATGAGTTTGGAAGGGTTTTTGCCTTTTCTATTTCATGGAATATTTTGAGGAGTATTGGAATTAGTTCTTCTTTGAAAGTCTTGTAGAACTGGGCTGAGAATCCATCTTTGTTTGTAGATGCCTTAAGCTTTCTATAAACCATTTTTCATAGCTCAGGAGGACTTTGCCCAAAGCATCTATTATTTATTTCAAATCAATTTTATCTAGTTATTACTGTTTTATGCCTTCCTTGATAGCAAAAAGGTGGTAAAAAAAAAACTTTGTCATAATTTGAATTGGTTTTGTAATAAAAAATGTAAATAGATCAAACTACAAAATAAATAACAATAAAGATCTACAATTTAGGAGTTTTTCCTAATTCATCTTCAATAGTACTCTGATCTCTGGCTGTGTTTTCATAACTTTAGATGTTTTGCAAATTGCTCAATATAAAGTCACTACATATAACATTTGTGTATACCATACATACATTTTATAAAGCTTTACAAATTATTGAAACAATCCTTTATTGTGGTTAGACTTCAGTTACCTCCTGAACTGTGGCATATTTAGGTTGTTTTAATGTGTTTGATGTTCTAAACATCCAGTAGGAATAACTGGATGAAAATAAGCTATATGGGGGTGGGGAGAGAGAGCCAGGGGAAAACCTTTAATGTCTAAGAAATGAAACTCTGGGAATTCTCCTCTTCAGTCACATCATTTTACAAACTAACTTCCTTTGGACTGAATCACTTTTGCCCGGTTGGTTTTGTAAAATAGTATGGAACTAAGTAAACAATTGTATAAGATTCCTTAGTGTATATTCTAGAGGTGTGTCAGTGTTACTCATTACACATGGAAACCTGCTGTCCTTGGAAGACTTGATTCCCAGCACTGGGGCAGTGGGGAGCCCTTGAGGAATCTGTGCAGGGGAGACAGTACTGGAGTCGTATGGAGGAAAGACTCCTTCTGCCAAGAGTATGGATAAGAAACAGCAGTCAGGGAATCTGGAGGCTGGAAGCTAGGCTTAGCCTTTCGTGATAGTTCCAATGAGTGGCAATGAAATCATGAACCAAGGCAGTGTCAAAACTGGGACAGGAGGGAACAGGTATTCTCTTGAGTACAGAATGTATTTATTTCATTCTTTGCTTTTGGTTTTCCTTTTGACCTTCCACATCTCCAAAAGTAACCATCCAACTTTTCACTTCTCCAAAAGTTATTATTTAAGGGCTTGACCGAGTGACAGTGAAATTCATTGACATGGTAAGATGGGTTGGGAAGCCCAGTTTATTAAGCCTGAGAGAGAAAGAAAAGAGTTGATGAGTTTGGGGCAATAAGCTGAGTACAGTCTGTACTTAAGGAAGTGTGTTGAGTTGGCTGGCATTTCAGCTAGAAAACAAGGAAGGAAAATGGATTACTGGGAGTCCAGAGACTCGGACTCTCTTAATATGTCAGCTTCATACTGAGCTTCATGAGGGCAGGACCCACATCTTAAGCTTCTTTGTATCTCCCCAAATGTAGCACGTTGCGGCAAGTGAATGGTAGAGTAAGTTAAAGAACACGTTGAAGTGGATTCTGACTCTGCTTAAAGAGTGGAAGGGTCACACTTACCTGACAGCTTTTGAGCTCTGGATGTGAGAGTAGGCCAGGGCTCCTTGCCCAGAGTAGACTCTGTAAATTGACCTTATCAAGAAGCCTGATTCACAGGTTCTGGGAAGCAGAAAGAGTTGTGACCTTACACACTGTTTTGGTGGCTTTCTTAACAAATGATCGTTGGACTAGTATACGTTTTTTGGCTATTTGAGTTTCGAAAATCGTAGAACCTTAGTCTGGTTCCAAATTCCATTACTTCATCCCTTCTGGTGTATGTATTCATAAGCTACTAAACTCAGAAAATGTCTGTCATACACAGGGCTTAGAAATCTGAGAGTAGCAGAGAACTGGGAAGAATATTCAACACCTTCAAGGTCCTCACACTACTGTAGACAAGGTGAAACTTACATTGAGCATCTAAGGAGTAATGTTATGGAGTATGATACAGCAATTGAAGCACCAAAAGATGTGATTGGGGTTTGTGTAAATGAGAACATATTGCTACAATTAAATGTATTATCTCCAATGTAATTATGAGATCATTTAGCATTATAAAACAAGTAACTGGCCACCATCTGGCTGGTGGGGTTGGCTGCAATATATTGAAATCCTTGTACATTAAAATATCAGCTATTCCTGGGTTTTTCTTTGTTGGAGGACCATGCACAATGGACTTCCTTTTTCTTTTTACTGAAAAATCCTCCTGCTATAAAATACCCAGAAATGGTGAGTAGTATAGCACAAACACCTCTTTAAATCCATAGCTGGGAAAAGATAATCAAACACTTAAAGCAAAAAAATAACAATGGGAAGCAGCATAATTCATAGTTACCATGGTATGGAACCAGCCTAGATGTCCATCAACAGAGGAATGGATAAAGAAAATCTGGTATGTATACACAATGGAGTTTGATTCATCCATAAAGAAGAACAAAATTATGTCATTTGCAGGAAAATAAATGGAACTGGGTGGTGTCATGGTAAGAAAATAAACCAAACTCAGAAAGTCAAGAGTTGTATGCTTTCTCTCATATGTGGAAGCTGGAGAGAAAAGGGGATCTCATGAAAATAGAAGGAATGGTGGGGTAGAGGTAGGGAGGAGGGGGAGGCAAGGGAGGTCCTAGGGAACGAAGTTGATCAAATTGTGTTATGTGCATGTGTGGATAGACCACGATTCAGGACACTCTCCTGTATAATTATTGTGCAACAATGAAAACATTTGGAAATAACATTATATTCTGAGGATATATAACTTAGGTAAAAACCAAATAAATGACAACAACCACACATAAATTGGGAGAAGAGAAATGGAGGTAGGCTGCGTGGGGTTCTCATGCCATATATGTGAAGTGGTATAATATCACTCCAAGGTAAGATGTGATACAGAAAGATAAACTGTAAACTCCCAGGCAACCTCTAAAATAATCCAGTTACACCTAATAAGACAACCCAGGAGGTAAAATAGAATTATAAAATATACTCAAATAGTTCATGACAGGGTCTCATCTCCATAGAAAAGCTTATGGAATCTTAAAAAAAAAAAAAAAAGCTATTAGAATGAGTGAGTTTAGCAAGGTTGCAGAATATGCAGTCAATATATCAAAAAAAAATCAATATACAAAGCATTAGCAACAAACAATAGGACATTGAAATGAAAAATACCATTTGCATTGATGTTGAAAATATGAAATGCTTAGTGCTATCTCTAGGCACTTTTAGTTAAAAGATAAGTAAGGTGGTACATTGAAAACTATAAAATATTTCTGACAGAAATTATGGAAGACTTAACTCAAGAGAGATACTGTGTAAATGGGTTTTAAGAAGACAAAATAATATATAACAGTATTATTAAGATGTCATTTCTTCCACAAAAGGATTTATAGATTTAATACTGTTCAAATAAAAATTTCAGCACACTTAGTATTATTAGTTTTGGAAACTGATAATCCTGATTTTAAAATTCAGTAAAGAACCTAGAAATGCAAACTCAAACTTCGAAAAACAATTGACAAAAATTTACACGGGGCTGGGGTTGTGGCTCAGCAGTGGAGCACTTGCCTAGCATGTGTGAGGCACTGGGTTCGATCCTCAGCACCACATAAAAATAAATAAATAAAGGTATTACGTCTACCTACAACTAAGAAATGTTAAAAACTAAAAAATATTTTAAAAAAAGATTTACACTGCTCGACTTCAAGACTTATGAAACCAGGATAATCAAGCCAACATGGTGTCAAGATAAACAGATAAATCAATCGACAGGCTAAAATGGTAAGTCCAGACATAAACACACATATAATTGGCCCTGGTTCAGGTTCTTATAGAAATACCATGGGAAGCAGCACCAGCTAGCAAACACACCCTGTTCCGGAGGGTGCACGGAGAGATAAGCCCTCTGCGATGCAGGATAAAAGACAGGGCAGAGCAGGAACATTGGGGGAAAACACCGACACTCCAGACCCCACCCTGAGCTCCAGATAAGCAATTTTGAGGTCCAGGTGCTCCAATGGTAACCATAGCAATAGCAAAATCCAAAAGCAGCTCAACAACTGACTAGCGTGGCCAGGCCAGATCCTCCGACTCTCAGTCCCCTGGAAGAAGGTTCCTCATGGCAGTGGGGAGCAGGGGTCACCACCATTGGACAGTAAATGCCTAAACAGGAAATAAATCAAGGACTACCACGGACAGAATAGCAGCCCTGGTGCTGAATCGAAAGAACCACCTGGAGCGTAAGGACCGTCCGCCCCGCTTATTAAAGGAATTCGCACGTGTGTCACCGATGTGCCAGGAACTTGATGTAGGATCCTTCAACTTCAGAAGCAAGAGGGAGTTCAGGGAATTCCGGCAAAATGTGTTAGTGAGGTTTGGGAAATCTTTTGAATGGACACTTGTCAATCACCCATTACGTCCTCGGCCTGCTCTTCCATTAGGGTATTTATCTTCGTATTGATTTCATGAGAGTCCGCTATGTACTGAGCATCTTAACTTTTTGACATTTGGTGTAAATATTTTATTTTATTTTATTGTCTTTTAGTTCTTTTGTTTCACTTACTACTTTCATTTAGGTGTTTATGTGATCATTTCTTTAATGGTTTCTGACTTTGTTACTGTGCCAAGGAAGCCTTACTAATTAAGAAATGCTCTCCTGTGTGTTCTTCTCATTCAATAATAGGCTCATTAGAGGCCATTTCTTCTTCTGTATCCTTCCCTGGTGCCTGCATTGGGATTCCTTTAGGGGAGATGGGAATTCCCAGGATTTTGGTGAAGGAGTTGGAGATTACCAATTTAGAGGTACAGAGGGCTACACTGAGAGATGATGATTCCTTGCATTTTAGTCTCGGTTCACAAAGTGCATTTCATGCTCAGTAACCCTGGGTCTTCTCAGTGGCCTTGTGAATTATCATGCTCAACTCACACATAAGGACACTGGAGTTGAGTGAAATTAAGAGATTTACCCAGTCACTCAACCTCTCTTTCCACGCCCAGTATACTTTATACTAATCTTTTCTATCATTTTCTATTCCCTTATTCCTCTACTCTTTTATTCAGTAAACAGAAGTCATTGATTGACTTGCAGATGGACTGGATAACCTGTCAGACCCCATATTCATTAAGTCTGAGTTTTTATGGAACAAGAACAAATGTGTTGGGTCTGTCTGGCCACAGACTCACTCTTGGAGTCCTTGTTAGTTAATCTGCTGGATGAGGGAGAGCGGCAGGGCCAGGGGTCCACCTCACAGGAGACCCATTCTGACAGTCGGCTCTGTTGAGCTCACTCTCCCAGCAGTGATAAGAAGGGATCAGGATGGTTGTAGAAATCTTCTGTGCACAGAAGCACAGCCTGAAAAACTATAAATCACAGGATTGGGTCCCTGCATTAGCTTTATAGGCTGTAGCCTCCAATTCCACCTCTCCGTCAGGTTTCTTCCTGGCTGGGCCTTGGGCACACACTGGTTCCTCTACCTGGAATGGGCCTTTCCTGCTCCTCCCTCCTTCACTTGGATAACTCTTGCCCCTCCTCCCACTTTTTCCAGGGCAATGTGCCAGCCATTCCAACTATATAGCAATGTCTATCACTCCCAGCGGAGCTGGGGTGTCTACCTGGTTTATCCCCTAATCCTGTACACTTTATCCCAGGAAGAGAAAGCACTGCAAACAAAATGTGTGGAAGGACCAACCAGAAATGAAAGCGACGTCAGCCTTCAGGAGAAAAGGGTCCTCCAAGTGGAATGAGAAACCACTGTGGCCAGTGAAGGGAACCCGTCATCTGAGTAACAAAGTGTGAGGTGTTGGTGTGAGGAAGGGGTTCTGAGGCTTCCTTGACCTTGGAGGTTGCAGAATAACCGTTGGCAGAGGCCCTCTGTCCTCTGGAGGTGGGGAGCTGTGATCTCACAGGATCCTTGAAGACCCAAGACGACCATGTGAAAGAACAGATTTGGAGCAAGCAAGAGAAAGGGCAGGTGAGAAACTCAGTTAGTGACAGTCCTGCCAACGAAAACCCAGTCTTTGTGTAGCTCTTCCTCACGGGACTTAATGTCTTTTTCTCTTAGTTTCTGGAGTCACTGATCCGTGGCTGGAGAGAGACTGTCTAGCTACAGATGATGTAATAGCACCCAGAGAGGTCCGAAGGTTCAAGGTCAGTGCAGGCTCTCTCAGGAACATTTAATCACAGAGCAGGCCTCATGTTTTTATGGGACTCTCCATTCTGGTTTGCTGCCAAACATTTCCAGGGTTGATTTGAGTTGATTGTTATGAACATTCCTCCCCACCCAACCCCACTCTTACACCCCTATGTATTTTTCCGAGCTGTGTAGTAGCATACAACCAAGCACCACAGATAACAGATTTAAGACTGATAGCATGGAACTAAACCTGTGGTACTGCCAAGCTAAACGCACACACACACACACACACACACACACATGGATTTTTGAGATGGAGAAGGGGGAGTTAGATCCAGTTAAAAGTAGTAGAACAGAGCCAGGCGGGGTGGCACATGCCTGTAATCCCAGCAACTCACGAGGCTGAGGCAGGAGGATTGCGAGTTCAAAGCCAGGCTCAGCAACAGAGAGGCACTAAGCAACTCAGTGAGACCCTGTCTCTATATAAAATGCAAAAAGAGGGCTGGGGATGAGGCTCAGTGGTTGAGTGCCCCTGAGTTCAATCCCTGGTACCTTTCCCCTACCAAAAAAATGTAGTTGAACAGGAATTCAGAAGAGATCAGCAAGCGGTAACATGTAAACACAGTCATCATCAATGGAACCAATGACCTGAAAAGGTCATGAGCAAGCCATTCTTCATAACTTCAAGGGAAATTTTTAATGATTGCTAAAAAGCCACTTGCTGCAGTGCATCTGTGAGCACCATCAAGCACCGGTTCTGGATCAGCAACACCACCATCACCTGGAACTTGGAAAGGCAGATTCTTGGGCCCTTCCTCAGACCTCCTGACTCAGAAGCTCTGTGGGGGGCCCAGAACTCCATGTTTTGAGAAGCCCTCCAGGTGCGTCTGATGCCAGATAATACTGACATCAGTGACAGACAACCTGAGGTGAAGAGAGGCAATAAGAAGCAGAGCAAACCCTCCACGTGGCAATGTGAACTTGTTCAGGAAACCAAAGCTACAACTGAAATACCAAATGTCAAACGAGTGGCATCAAAACCACTAGATCCTGGTCATGGAAGACGCAGCTCTGCAAGGTGTGGAAAAGTGGTGAGAAAAAGAGGACAAACCAACACTCTGAAAACCATGATTAAGGAACTAAGAAACATTCCTCACCAATCTCAGCCTGAGTCGTCAAGGACTTCTAGAATTTTCTTCAAGAAGAATCTTCAAAGGTCCCAGGCTTAGCCCATTTTATATTGCTATAACAGAATGCCTGAGACTGAGTGATTTATCAGGAATAGAGGTTAATTTAGCTTGCAGTTCAGGACGAAGTCCAAAAGCGTGGCCTCTCTCTGTATCTGGTTGAGTGCCTCGTAACATGCCCGCGGGCCTCATATGGTGAGCTGGGCCAAGGATGCTAGCTTAAGTCTCCCTTCCTCTTGTTATAAAGCCACTAACACCATCATGGGGCCCCAATCCTGATGACCTTAACTATCCCGATTCCCTCCCACAGGCCCCACTTCAAATACCGTCAACATGAGACTCTGGGGATGGAGTTTCTCACACAGGAGCTCCCAGGGCGGGATGGGAATCATGGAAGGCCCCAAGGACCACTCTTCAAGTGGTTTTTATGTGTTTCTCGCTTTGCTTACTTTTAAACTTTTAAGTTCTGATTTAAACTCAGTTTCACAGTAGAGTTGCAAGACCTCCCGAATACCCTTTGCCCGGCTTCCCTGACTATTTTCATTTTGCTGTTTAACTTATCACTCCCCGTCTCTCTCCATATATATATTTACACATGTGCATTTTCTTCTAAACCATTTTAAAGTAAGCTGCTGACATTACGTCTTTCTTGGCCAGACTTCTTCAGTGTATTTTCCCTAACGATGGCGTTCTCTTCCAAAAAGTCACTCGTCATCACCGCACTGTTGTCAAAAGCAAGAAATGTAAACTTGACACTGATTTGTTGTCCAATACCCAGTCTGTGTTCAAATCTGTCAATCATGCCATTGCTGTCCTTTTTATTGACTTTCTCCCTAAATCTGGACCTAATCCAGGGTCATGTGTTGCATTTGGTGTCTCTCCAGTGCCCTTCAAGTTGGAACGCTTCCTCCGCCTTCTCTCTTGAGCTTGAATACAGGTCAGCTAGAAAGCCCCTCTGGTGTTTCCTCTTAGATTCAGCTATGGGGTTTTTTTTAAAAGGAATACTGCAGGAATAACGCATGTGTTCTTTTCAGTGAGGTACATGATATTGTCTTGCCCCAGTTTGGTGACGTTAACTTTGATCACCTGCTTAAGGTGAGGTTTCCAGCTGTTACCATTTTCCCCATCAGTGACCATTGTCACTGGTCACGGATTTGCAGGAAGATGCTTTCAGGTTGTGTGGATCCACCCGAACTCTGATCCAAGAATCAGAGAGTAACAGAACCCACTCGTGCAGTGGTTGGAGCTGGTCATGTAGCCCGTGCAAGCTGTTCTCTGTGTGCCTGGCCTAGAACTTGAAGTCCACCAGAAGCCAGTCTGGGTGGGAAGCAAGAATCACCTGGAACTGGTGGGGCTGGGTTGTTTGTTACCCATGTGGGCTCTTGACCTTGACCTTCAAGACTCCAGCATTCACAATGGGGTACCCTACCAGGCCCCCTCATCATAGAACTAAATAGGCACCCAGCCAAGAAGAGAGAAGTGGCAACAAAGATCCCCACCCGCTAGAGGAGGTGTCCTACCCACAGAGCATAGGACACCCAGTGACCAGCGGATCTCAGAGCTCAACAGCAGGAAGACGGCTTCACTCCCTTTCTCTCCTTTTGACCTGAGTCGACTGGGCTCTGCAGAGAAGGGACGTGGAGAGTGTGTGTCTGGCTCAGCTCAGTGCACACCAGAAAATCCACACAGTTTAAAGACCTTACTCCTTACCAAACTTCAGCATCCCTGGTTTCTTTTCTTATTCCATCATTCCTTTGATGTTTATTATTTAACATCTGGAAGAAGAGCTTTTTCTTCTCCCTCACTTATATATCTATTCATTTGCTTATATCAGCATTGACTCCAGCAGTATTATTTTATTTGGTTCCATTAGTTCTAATCTGTTTATGTCTTGATTGGTTGATGCTCAAATCATCTGACATTTGGCCAGCAAGCATCTGTCCTGCTAGGCAATTATAGCCTTTTGACATGTTCCCCTCAAGCTTTGAGTACTTCCCTACTTTCTGGCACAAGAATATGTTCCAGGCTCATCTTGTGCTTTCTCCATCCTAGCCCTGGATTCTGCCTTTTCCCTGAGGAGCCCTGAGTCCTTTGACTGGAGACCAAGATCTGGCACTAGGTACTCACTGCTAATATGCATTCCTACTAGGCACTGACAGCACAGCAGGAGCACACACACGTACACTCACACAAACACGTATGTACACACTGCACACCCATGTAAGCACCCATACACCCACATGCACACATACAAAGACACAAGCATACACATGCATGTAGATATACTCAAACCAGAGGTGTGTACATGCATACACATAATTACATAGGACTCCTTAACCCCAATTATGTTCCAGCAATATAGGGTACTATGTGCTAGTTGGCCCTCCCCCTTTTTATATTTGAAACTTCTTTCAGCAGTGAGAAACCTAGGCTTAGTTTTTTTTTACTCATTGATGACATCTACTTCCTTTAGATTATCAAGAAGAAAAAGAGTGATAACAATGACTTAGATCTTTATCCCCAGCCTGAACAGCATAGTCAGACTTCAGAGGAAAATCTCCAGATGAAGAACAGTCACTATTTCTCCAGGATCAGACCGAGTTTCCTTTTCATTTAAAACCAGTGATTTCAATTGTGCACATAGCACAGTTATGGTGAATCATTTCCTATTAGCTATGTGACATTTGTTATGCCAACCAGGCGAGGTGGTGCATGCCTGTAATCCCAGCAGCATGGGAGCCTGAGGCAGGAGCATTGCAAGTTCAAAGTCAGCCTCAGCAACTTAGTGAGGCACTTAGAAACTCAGCAAAACCCTGTCTCTAAATAAAATATAAAAAGAGGGCTGGGGATGTGGCTCAGTAGGTAGAGTGCCTGCCTTGCAAGCATAAGGCCTTGGGTTCAATCCCCAGCACCACAAAAAACATATATATATATATTGTTGTCCTATAATTGAATACCCGTACAATAATAGCAATATTAGCAGGAGGGGTGCTGAGCTCAGAGGAGGAGTACTCACAGGGAATTGAAAGTAAGGAACAGGTTGAGCTGTCACCAAAGGAGATTGCATGTTTACTGAAATATATGAGAACTTTGAGTCCATCTTGATACATGATAAATTGTTCCACTCACATAGCGACCAGCACTGAAAGGTGACCAAAGGAATCACCCAGCGACACTGAATCTCATGGGGTTCATGGGCATTGGCTATATTATAATTATTACTGACATGATCACTATTGCATTGACATTTTAAATCTCCTTGAGTAATCAGCCACAAATGTTTCATTTCAAAGTGTGCTACCAACGCTAGGAGTTGAAAAACACTGGAAGGGAATATTTCGAGACTTAGAACATGCGAAAACTTTTCCTGGCAAAAATCCCAAATCTGAGCACAACACAGGAAACAGTGAAGACAGAAGAAAAGTGACCCAAAAGAGACCGAGAAATTCCGAACATAGTAATTTGAAATTAAAATCCGTTCTCACTTGAACATGAGGCCTGTGCAGGAAGATGGTTTTGAAGGGATTCCAAACAACGTACCAAAGAGTTGGGAGAGAAAGAGCGAAAGAACGAAAAAATGTACAACAGCCAAAAGTCAATGACAAATATGGCGCCCCCAAAATGGAAGTAGCCTACACTGTAGCTCCTCCTTTTCTTTTTGGACCCTTAGATATTAACTTGTAAAACTCATTTCTACAGAACACAGCTAGTACACAACTGCCAGGATCTTAAACTGGAGTTTATAGTCTGAGTTCAATTCCAAATATCATGAAAGTAGACCCACCTGGGCCAGTCCACCTCACTCCTGGTTTCTTCTGAAAATGTGGCAATAATCAGCATATATATATATATATATATATATATATATATATGCTGATTATACATGTAGAAATAAAATACATTCAACTCACTCGCATTCAATGGTCAGACTCAAGCCTGTTATTGAGGAAGAGTGTATGTATTCCTATTCGTTATTAAAACAAGTTGTTTCTGTTTTTCAGTACTGGGGGTTGAAACCAGGGGCTCTTTATCACTGAGATGCATCCCTACCCCTTTCTCATTTTTTAAAATTTTGAGACAGGGTGTCCTAAATTGCAAAGGCTGACCTCAAACTTGTGACCTCCTGCCTCAGCCTCCTGAGTAGCCAGGATTACAGGCATGCATCACCATGCCCTGCTAAGCAAATTGTCTTGTGTACTTACTATTTCCAGATTCTGTACTAGGCTCAGGAATGTAATGTTGAGCAAAACAGACAGAACCCCTTCCTCACATAGCTCAAAGTGATACAGATGGCAAGATGTGTTTTAATTATATAATCTCCACATCTTACATATATACTGTGGAAGAGACTATAAAGGGAAAGAACAGAGGTAGGGGAGCCAATTTACTGGGTAGATGAAGGAATGCTTTACTGAGGAGGTGCAGTTGCAGTCAGCCAGGAAGGGTGGTAGAGACAGGCGGCCAAGTGTGGTGGTGGGTTGGGGGTCGGGGTGGTGGGGGTGAGGAGTGGGGTTTGGCATGCTGAGTGGTGCAGGGAAAGCAAAGGCTAGTGTGTCCGGGGCAGAGAGAACTAGAGAGGCAGGCAGGGCTGGGTCTGGCAGAGCCTTGGGGACTTCTTAGGGATCACGGGTTTTTGTTTGTTGCGGTGCTGGGGATGAACCCAGGGCCTCTCATGTGCTAGGCAAATGCTCTACCACTAAGCCACATCCTCAGTCAACAGTTTTTATTCTAAGAGCTGCAGGCAGCCAGGGAGGAATAAAGCTATCAAATATGCATCTCTAAGGATCATGCGGTTGCCTGTAGAAATGGACCATCGGCTTATGTTGTGGGGCCGCGGCCAAGATACAGGGAGAGCTGTGGAAGGTTATTACTGTTGACCAGCAAGTCAGGAAAACGGGAGTCCCCACATAGCTTGGTCGGGACTGAGAGACAGCAAAGGCTGGAGACCCACTCCCCTGTCCCTAGCTGTCCGGATGGCTGGCGTTCAAGACCAGCTCCTGAAAGCCCTTCCTGATCCCCTTGCACATGCTTGGAGGGGCCTCCCGGAAAAGTGGACCCTGGCCACACAGCTTCCTCCTGCTGCACGCCGGCGCCCTGGAGAAGCGCTCTTAGCACGCCCAGCTCTTTTCATCCGACCCTCTTGTGCACTCTGGCAGGCACCACGTGCCCCACCCCGGTGGCTGTTGAGCATGCGGATATCCGGGTCAAGAGTCACAGCGTGAACTCCAGGGAGCGGTACGTCTGCAACTCTGGCTTCAAGCGGAAGGCCGGCACCTCCAGCCTCACTGAGTGTGTGTTTAACAAGACCACAAACACCACCCACTGGACCACTCCCAGCCTCAGGTGTATCAGTAAGTAGCCAGTCCCAGGACTATCCCCACCCCTGCTGCCAAGGCCACAGGGAGCAGAGCAGCAGTGTGGGAGCTGGACAAGCGTCTCAGGGCAGAGATCTGTACTGGGGTCTGAGGCCAAATATGCCCATGTGACCCTAAGCAACATCAGCCAGAGGTGCAGATACACAGTGTTGGGGTCTCACAATTGTGAGTTCAAATCCTGATTGTGCTGCTGACCATGTTGAGGTCTCCAGCAAAGCCTTTAACTTCTGGGAACTCTGGTTGGTCATCTAGAAAATGAACCTGATGTCAACACCATGGTTTGTAGGAGAATTAAAAGGAGATTGGTAAATATTAACTATTACTATTATCCATGTGTGTTTTGAAATCAGCGAGAGAGTGGGCTGATTCTGATTATCAGTCACACCACTTAGAAGGATGTGATTGCTGCCTGGAGAGCGTTTTGGATTCCCCATGAGAAGCCAAACTCTCCTGAGTTCTTGATGGTTGCTACCCAACCCACTGGGCTGGGGTAGGCCCACATGGAAGGATTTTTTTTTAACCTAGTCGCCATGTATGGTGTCCAGCCAGTGCTCAAGAGCGAGATGAGGAAGTTGCAAGAATAAACTTTTTTTTCAAACCATCCACAACTGCAGTACCATCCCAGAGGAAGCCAAATAATTTTGGAGTGGAAGCCAAGCCACTTAATGCTATATCCAGAAATACTAGGTTCTGTTCTGCTTTCCTTATTCCTCTAGGAAGATAAAGGTTAGCCCAGGATCTTCCAAGAGAATTCTAATTTAACAAACATGCTCAGTGCAATCAGCAGCAGCTAGATATGTTCTCACAGAGCATCTGTAGAGATGCCCAACTCCTCTCTGGGACAAGGGAAGGGAGGTGGGGTTTCTATAGAAAATTCCCTCCCTCTGTTGGAAACTCCTGGAAGAGCCAGACTTTCCTGCTGCATTTGTAGTGTTAGGTTAACCCTCTTCCATTCCTGCTCCTCAGAATGATTCACACAGATGTCAGAGAAGGGCAGGAGGAAGCCCGGTCACTAGTTTCAAGGAACTGCAGGCCTGGAGAACACCACATCCACAGCATTGGCCGCAGTTGAAGGGAAAAGCCCAGGGAGGCCAGGGACAAGCAGTGAGTGTGGAGTCAGAGTGGAAAAATCAGGGCTTTTCCATTGTTGGGAAAATTATGTTTATTCAAAGCTCCACATTCTTTGGGTGAATGAGTCTAGGATGGAGAAGAACTGCAAGCTCTGAACAGGGCCAAGAGGGGAAGGAAAGAAAGACTCTTGAATCAGAATTTTAGAGCCCACAGATTGGCGGCATCTTTAGGTATCTTCAGGTACAAAGATTCCTCCCCTGCAAACCTTTACCACTAGCAACTCCCCTTGTTGTTTTTCCCCCTCTCTTATGCTTTGGATTTTTTTTTTTCCTGCTAAGCGAATGGAATCTATTAAGTGATCATTCATTTTCCCATGAAAAACCAAGATTATAAAGCTGAGTCAATACCAGATATATTCCAATCAAAAATAAATTTGATGTTTCACCTGTGCAGTCTTTTTTGGAAATGTTTGCAGTCTGTCTCTGCATTTGGGTTTGGAAACACTGTTTACTTCCAGTGCTTCTAACCTGTCCTAAGAAGCCAGGTATTTCCATTTTAAATCTATGTATTGAGTTTTTATTTATATCCAGTTCTGAAGCCACCCTAGTGTCTCACTCAGGATCATAAATGCCATGTGGTTGTCCTCTCTCTAGGAGACCCCTCCCTGATTCACCAAAGGCCAGTGCCTCCCTCCACAGTAGTGCCGGCAAGGGTGACCCCACAGCCAGAGAGTCCCTCCCCTTCTGGAAAAGGTAGGAATATGAGAAGATTTTTAAGAACTATCATCCAGATCCCTCCTTCCTTCCCCACCAATCCTGCAGATTCATAGATCGCTGATAATGTTCCAATGAGAACTTCGGCAATAGGGCAAACTTTTTATTAAAAAAAAAAAAAAAAAAAAAAAAAAAAGACAGTGGCTTAGCTGTTTAAGCCAAAGTTGCTTGAGATCCAGGTTTCATATGTACATAAATAATAGTGTATTAATATGCCAAACCATATTTAGTTGTAGACATTTGTGCTTGTCAAGAACTGGGAACACTGAAATTTGACCTTACTTGCTTGTTAGTCTGCCTCTATGTCATGGGTGCTGATATTCTTGGAGGGTAAACAAAGGACTTTTCACATGGTGCACAAGTAGCAAGAGCATGAGCATGTTTGCAAAAATCTCTTGACTCCCAGGCCCACAGGGACAACATGGATGGGCCTGAACACATGGCTGCATTGTTTAGCAGGCTGCACTGTCTGGGAGGAACACTGGGCTCAGGGAACCTGATATTTTATAACTGGCAGCAAATATGTCTGTTCTTTCCTCCAGAAAGAGACACTGTATCTGTCTTCCAAAGTACTTGCTAGATATGTATCTTTGAGCAGATAGTCCAGAGAAAAGTCCATCAGGTCCTCTATTTGCAAGATGTGTAGCAATGTAAGGGACTTATGAAGAGTTGTCCCTCCCTTGGTCCTGAGCATCGGCAAATTAACAGTGATGCTCTATTATAGAAGTACTGCATGAACCCACCAATGTTCTGTATTTTAACGGAGTCTTGGGTGATCTTTTAGCCCAATTTCCTCAGTACTTTCTCAGTTCGAAACATTGGAAGCTAAATATCTTGGCTAATATGCCTCATATCCCATGGCACCCTTATTTTGCATTTAACTCTTGTTGTTTTAGAGTCAGCTCATCCACTGTGTGACCTTTCCTGGCTCCTTTTCCCCTCCTTGCCTCCAGGTGTGGGCATCTCTCTCTTCGCTTGTTCCGTTTTCTTCAGGCACACCTTCCCAGAGCTGTGGTTCTCAGTCTTGGACGCACAGTGAACTCCACATGGTTCGGGGAGTGATCTGGAGTCAGAGGCTCTAGAAGCAACCCATGTGGTTCTTGGGTAACCTGGGCTGAGGACCACTGCTCATGGCAGGACGAAGAGGCGGAAAGGAGGCTGCCTCCTGGTGGTGGGTTGCTTGCAAACAAAAATAAGGGGCTGAAGTATTGGCTCCGTTTACATTTAGGGTGATTCCCTAATTCCTTTGATCTGAATCACACTCAGTTCACCAAAGAGATAAGAATGACCAAGTAACCTTTCCCAATTCTGCCTCAATGCCCCAAACACTCGGTCAGATATCCATCTCTTGAGACAAAAACCTCAGACGTGAAATGGTGACCTTTGACACAGACTGGTGTGATCATGGGTGACTGGATGTGACTGCTCTGGGGACTCTTAACTACAGGAGTGTGGGCAGCTTATAGGGTAAGGTGCATGTGAGGTAGTGACTAAGGACTTCTCACAACATGTGTGTCTGGGAAAGAATGAAAATGGAACTCAGGCCACCACTGTGCATCCAGAGCACCAATGAAAAAAGATCAGCATCCCTGCTGTCTTCAGCAAATACAGCTCTACTTGTGTTTTGGAACCAAGTGTTTTAGTATTTCACAAGCTTCTCTAGGAAACAGCTGAATGTACTCAACTCGGAGGGATCTTTTCTTTCTATGCACCATGATAAATAACTGTATCTTTTAGAGTTCTCACACATCCCATGGCTCAAGTGGCTGGATATGTTGCCCACTTAAAGGACAGTTTGCTGGCAGCAAGCGGGCTGCTGTGGTGGGGTCACCAAAGTAGGTCCTTAGGTCCACCCTCTGCTGGAGCCGAGAAGACACTAGTCTAAATATTTTTGTTCTGTCTTAGAATTTCCTACAGAGCCAGCAGTTTTATCCCCCAACCCAGACATCACAGTGACCACAGAGACAGCTATGGTACCAGGCTCCCAGTTGATGCCATCCCAGCCACCCTCGGCAGGAACCACAAGCATAGGCAGCCATGAGTCCTCCCAAGTCCCATCCCAGACAACAGCAAAGACCTTGGAACTCACACCTGCAAACCCCCACGAGACACCAGGTTAGCACTAGCTTTGCATGAGAGGCCAGTTCCCCAGGTGCTGCTTCTGCGATTTGGGTTGAGATCTGGCCCAAGATAACTGCATGGCTTCTGAACATTCAGTCTCAAGTTGGGACTGATGGAGCTGCCCTGCTGCCTTTTGCCTCCCACAGATCCCTTGCCTTGTCTCTGTTCTCGCTGTTCCACCTGGCCTGGTCCAGTTGGGACAGCTGGAAATGAAATCCACCTCCCAGATGCAACATGGCTCACCTTATTAGCCAGCACTGCACAGCTTGGGCTAGGACTCTAAATGCCATCTGCACCCTCCACCGTGGGAGGGCCCTTCTGGAGGGCATGCCCAGCTCTCAGGCATGGTCTAGCACCTCAGTCAGTTACTCTGCTTGTTCTTTGCTAAGAAGAGTGGTTATACCAGGCACGAATCTTCTAAGGGTCTGAGATGGTAGCTCAGTTGTCTGTTATCTCTCCAGCATCATGATACCCTCGTACCTTTAGGACTCCAGCCCTGACTGTGCTGTCCTCTCTTCTCTGCAGATGCTACTGCATTCAGCTCCAGAGAGACCACTGGTAAGTACTGTCCTTTGTCCAACATGTTCATGATCAGGGTGATCGCAGACACAGAGCGTTAAATAATAGTCCTGGTCCTGGATGGTCCGTGCCACCACCCCAGCATGTTCACTGGTGGCTTCCCCTTCCCCTCTCAGAATTGTCTCCATTATCTGATGGGGACATTCAGGGCACTCCTCATGCCTCGTAACTGCTTTTCTTCATAGTTGCAGTTTCTATCCTTCAGGCTGCAGATGTTGACACCAAGAGGCCGATGCTCCAAGGGCCTTGTGGTTCAGCTACTCACAGTTCTCGGCAGGCTAGGTACATGCCAGGGCCTGTTAGGAAACAAGGAGCGTCTGCTGCCACCACTAACATGATGCCATTCATCTGTCAGAACCTGCCTTGACCTCTCCCAGGGAGGGCACCATGCACTGTCCAGGGAGACTGCCAGGATTTCTCAGTACAGAAGGCGTTTTCCCCAAGATGCACAGCATTAGGGTTCCAAGAGAAAGAAAAAGAATGTGCAAGTGAGTCTAAGAGGAAAACAGAAAGAGTGTGAGAATGAAAGAAAAAGATGAAGACATCAGAGAGCTCAGAAAAGAGAGAAGAGAACCAGAGAAAGAAGGGAGACCCAGGGGCAGGGAGAGGGCGGGGGTGCAGCTCAGTGGTAGAGCGCTGGGCAGCATGCAGGAGACCCTGGGTTTCATCCCCAGCACTGCAGACAAAACAAAAACCCAAGAGGCAGGGAAACGGGTGCAGATGGCGAGAAAAAATCTGATACTTTAGTCTGACTAGCTTTAAAAGGAACAAAAAGAAGAACACAACTATAATTTGATATGGGTAAAAATTATTTCTATTTTCTGGTCATGAATTCACATTTTTTGTGGTCCCATTTTACCTGGATCAAGTTTCATCTCAGGGGGTAAAAAACGGTGGCATTGGGCATCTTAGATGTTAATTGCTTAGAATCCGTTTTTTTTTTTGTTTGTTTGTTTGTTTGTTTGTTTTTATTAAGGATCAAAACATAAAAGCCAAGGCAAGACATTTAAAAGGCCTCTTTGGAGAGTATTTTCACAGAAAGACTGTGGCATTTAGTGACAGGGTAATAGAAACAAAAATATGCTCATGATTTAAGAGGAAAACATTAGCTGGACATGGCAACACATGCTGTAATCCCATTGGCTTGGGAGGCTGAGGCAGGAGGATCACAAGTTTGAAGCCAGCCTTGGTGACTTAGTGAGGCCTAAGCAACTTAGTGGGACACTGTCTCAAAATAAAAAATAAAAAAGGGGTTAGGGATTTGACTCAGTGGTTAAGTACCCCTGGGTTCAGTCTCTGGTACCAAAAATAAAAATAAAAAATAAAAAAGGAGAACAGTAAAGTAGCCAACCTAATTTTTCTCCTGATGTTACAATCTGCATTAATCTTTTTAGTGTAGTTTTACGTTTTTTATTCAATTTTTTGAATTGGTAATATTTTGCACAGGGTCCTATGAAAAGTTACATAGGATATGCAATAAAAACAAAAAATCCTATCTTTGATGCAAAATCTTGCAGAAAGGAAGCAGATACCTGTGCATCCTCCCACATAGGGTATATATAAACAAGTACATAAAAGGTAAATAATGCTGACAGCTGGTTTTTGTTTGCTTGCTTGCTTTTTACAGTTCTGCACCTAGTTTTCACTTACTGGCATATCTTGGAGATCCTTTCCTGTACATAAACCCCACCTCATGCTTTTTAGCAGCTACCAAATATTCCATTGTCTGGATCTGCCACAACTTATTTAGCCAGTATCCTCTCTAGACATGTGATTGCATGTATATTTTAGTTATATTACAAACAGCATTTGTAAACCTTTGGTGTGAGTGTGTCTGTAAGATAAAATCCTACATGCAAAATTTTCTAAGTAGATCTTTGAACAAACTATTTGATTATAGGCTATAATCTGTCATCAATTTTTTCCCCAGTTTAGGACTTTCTGTAGGCTAAAATGCCAAAAATTCTCTCAAGTGTCTGACATGCAACATAATAAACATTAACTGAACACCTACAATGAACAAAGATAATTCTATGGGACACACCATAAAAATACAAAGATTAAAAATAATACTTATGTCTTTCATATATGAATAAGATTTCTTTCCTTCAAGCTGCCTAAACATAAGAGTGAATGGTCAGCAGGCTTGAAAATGAGATCTAAATTTGTCTGCCAATAAGATGTACTAAAACAAAAATTGTGCTAGTTTTCTAAAAACTCTGTTATCAGGCCTTCAAATTATGTCATGTGCCATCCACCCTGTGAACCAGGAGTACCCCACTGTTGGTTACGTGTGGCTGAGATGCTCACTGGCTCATTGGAGGTTAGAGCAGCTGTTATTTTTGCATGAGTAAGCAATCAGTGGCGCTCATCTCTGTAGGAAAATATTAACCATGCTTTGATCGTCATGGTTGCTTAGTAAATTGATGTTTTACTCTACCTTTTGATACTACCCATATCATCATAATTTTGGTTTTTTAAAGTGAGTTAAATGAATGACTATCATTGCTTTAAAAAGTTGCCCTTTTAACTCAGCAGAAAATGGGCCATAGCAGATGCTCAATAAATACTGAATGGGTGAGCAAGTGAATAAGTGAATTGGAGGGCTTTGCCTTTTAATAAATATTTAAGAAAGGTGGTTCATAGTTCCACTCTCTTAAATTCATACCAACTTACTTGGTAGTCCTTTTTGTCAGTAACTTTATTCAATTCTTTCAATCTGATCTCTGGCCCTTAATGAGGCCTGATTATAAAATGAGAGGTTAGCGTGCAAACCACAGCAACCTTCACACAGCCACGCCCATTTAGTACACTAGGAGCGAAGAGTTTTTTTCCAGAACGTTCCTCCGCTTCTAGTCTTTTGTACAATTTGCTTGGCCTTTGGCAGGAGCTGCTCCTTTCATGTCACTCATCCATTCTCAGTATAAATTAAGTCCCTATTCTGTACCAGATATTGTCCCATGCTGCAATGAAAGGCAGATTTACCTCAGTTTGGGGAATTTTGTTTTTAATTTTTTTATAGTTGTGTACAGACTGAATGCCTTTATTTTATTTGTTTCTATGTGGTACTAAGGATTGAACTCAGGGCCTCACATGTGCTGGGCAAATGCTCTGCCATTGAGCTCCTGCCCCAGCCCAGTTTTTGGAATTTTAAAGGTTGAACTCCAAACAATTATTTATTGTCTAGTTCAAACCCAACACTACTTTTCTTTCTTTTCCTTTTTTTTTTTTTGTAATACTGGGGATGGAACTCAGGGCCTCACATGTGCTAGGCAAGCGCTCTACCACTGGGCTACTCTCCCAACCCTGAACCTGACACTCAGCGTTGCCTAGGCAGCGAGGGAGAAAAGAAACACCTCCCAGGAGCAATGAGTGATGACCTCCTTCAAAACCATCTCCATCTGACACAGGCACACAGCACTGTGGTCTCGGTGTGGTGGGCGCTGCTAACCTGTGCCGGGCCTGGCTTGTTGAGGAGCTGCCAGGGAGTGACTTTCTCCATCCTCACTGGGCGGTGGTGCTGGCATCTCAGCTGCCTTCTCCAGCTTAGACGCAGCACCAAGGCTGAAGAAAATGGGGGAGCCCCTGGCCCAGGTGGCCTTCTGCACAAGCATCAACTTCTCCCCCTCCGTCCTTCCTCTCCTCTTCCTTTTTCTCCAATCCACCCCCTACAGGAAGCAAAAGGATGGAGAACTTATCAGGTGAACCCATGATTCTGGCTTCCATTTCTTTACCAACTTTGCTTGGCTATGATCAAAACAGAGGCTCAAGACCTGAGTTAAGTCATTGAATTCAAATGGCTTTGTTTTGTCATTGACCCAAGAGCCTGCCTCTCTCTTGCTTGTGATTTCTACAGTTTTTATTTTTATTCAAAACGAAACAGGAAGAAACATTGTGAAAGTAGAACCATAGTTTCTCTCAACTCGCCTTTTCCCATAAACCTCTCCACAGACAGTAAATGCATGTCAAACCTATTAGCCAATGTGTGACATAGTTCATTTACCATTGGGTACAACATTTCTACTTAAAAAAAAAAAGTAAAACTTCTTTTTATAAGTCAAAATGATAATTAATGTTAAGTCTGAGAATTCAAAACATCTTTAATTTCTCTTATTTTCTATTATTTCTTTTATAACACCTTCTCTATGCTTGTTTTGTTTGCTTACTTAGAGGTTGTTTTGTTTAATTTTACTGTTTATTCTGATTACAGTGTCAGTGTAAAAATATGAGGAAAATGATAAATATTTTCTAAGATGAAAATGGAGATTATCTATAATCCCACCATTACTTAATGCTTTGGTGCTCTTTGTATCCCTCAAGACTTTTCTGAGCATATACCTGTGGCTTGTTGGAAATTATTTTGGGTTCATTTTTATCTTAATCAGTTCTTTCAGTCATGATATTGTAGACATCTTTTCATACATATTTATAATATGCATTATATCCATTTCGTAATAATATATGTATCCATTTCATAATAATTTAATATATATCCATTTCATAATTTTTAGTAGTTGGATGGTATTTCATTTATGGGTATGCCATATTTTATTTAACTGATTCTCTAGGGAAGAGAGATTTAGATTGACATCTTGAAAATTATTTTAAACAATACTTGAGTGAATACCCCTGTATATAGTTCTCTATTCCCTTAGGATAAATTTCTTGTAGTTAGAGTGTCAAAGCACCTGGGCTTCTCTGAGGCTTTTGCTGTCTGTAGCGAATTGCCCTTGAGAAAAACTGAACCAACTTCCATTTCTTTCTTTTTTTCTTTTTTTTTTTTTTTGCGGTGCTGGGGATTGAACCCAGGGCCTTGTGCTTGGGAGCCAACTTCCATTTCTAATCACGGAGGTTCTACAGGACTCCTTGCAAGCCTGTCTGTATTCACCTGTTTTGCACTAGAGTTAGTTGTGTTTGAAGGCCAAGCTCTGGGATATTTATCCTGGTATGCAAGGCGTGGACTTGGTGCCTGAGCTGTATGTGACTTGTGTTCCTCAGTGAGACTGGTGCTTCAGCCTTGTCATCTGCTTGCAGGGCCGACAGGTGATTTTTGTGGCGAGATTTCACAATAGTAAGGTGAATTGGCCAAATCCACAAGCATTTGGAACAATAGTTCTGTTCTACCGCCTTCCGGCCAAGACCCCTTGTTCACATGTAAAGACTCCCCTCTTCCTTCTGGTAATTCTCAGGCAAAGGCATGGCTGCTGATCCCATGTCCATGAGTGACCCCACACCCCATGCCATTCCTTTTATGACAGTGAAAACATGTTTTCCCCTTAGTCACTACCTTCCCCTCTTCTTACCTGTAACACCTCTCCTTTCTCCTGCTGTTCTTCCTCTGCCATAAAAAGTTGTAAATGTAAAAGAAACAATGATGGGATTGGAAGGAAAATAATCCTGCGTGCTTGTGTGTTGCCCCAGGGTAGGAGGAGCCTTTCCCTATTTCCTTCCCCTTGGATTTAGCAGGAGGGGCTGCAGGTCTCCTCCTGCTGCTCCCCCCATCACCCAGCTTGGTCCTGGAGGCTTTTCCTCTTCCTCCTCACTTCCTCCCATCCCTGTTCTGCACCCCAGGCTCTTTGCCCAAGGACAAAGCAGGTACAAGGGTATGAGATGACATGAGTGGGGACAGTTCAGCACATCAGCCTCAGCAGAAAAGAATGTTTTTGCCCAGATGTGGAATAGATCAAACTGCATGGCCCTCAAATGTTAGTAACAGCAAGCTAATGGGATTTAGATCGCTCTCTAAGAATGTAAGTTGCCAAGAATTTGCCAAGTCTTAGCAATGAATGTGCTCCTGGGATTCTCCTAGGGTTTCAGCTTGGTTTTGTTGTTTTACAGTGATCATCTCCACATCCGTCACAATTTTTGTAGTGTTGTTGGTGTATGCCCTGGTGATTTACATCAAATTAAGGTAAGTGGCACAAGAAACCACGGGACCAGGTTCTTTCTTCCCAGGAGAAAAGAGCTATATCAGAATAATTCTGGGATGCCTTGCAGAGAAGAATCCCTTTCTCTCATACGGGGGCCCCTCTGTATCAGCCAAAAGGAGCATCAGAGCGGAGCAGGACTAAGCCAGCCCTTGAGAGCCCGAGAGTGCCATTCACTGCCCACAGTTCTCAGACCCCTGCTCTGAATGGGAGCAGCAGAAACCAGGTCGGCCATGTGGGGGCCAATCTGCCAAAATACCAGCTCAGAAAGAATGGGGCCGGGCGTGTAGCTCAGGGATAGAGCATGTGCTTAGAGTGTGTGGTGCACGGCTATAGGTTCAAGCCCAGCACCCACACCCACCCCAAAAGGAAAGAAAGAATGCACCCAGTGCCTAATTGGATGAATACACAATTTGTACCAGTTCTTATGACATAGTCATGAATATATTCTTCTCATATGTACTTACTAAATGATTTCTTCTGAATATGTTCATTCACCAGTAATTAATTCCATATTTTTAATCACTGAAATCTGCATTTCAGCATTTATGAAAAGTCTAGGTTTTGTCAACGTTTGTATTTTGGGTTTTTTTGTTTGTTTTTGGTACCAGGGATTGAACTCAGGCACCTAACCACTGAGCCACATCCCCAATCCTTTTTATTTTTTAGAGACAGTATCTCGCTAAGGTGCTTAGGGCCTTGCTAAGTTGCTGAGGCTGGCTTTGAACTTGTGAGCCTCCTGTCTCAGCCTCCCCAGCTGCTGGGATTACAGGCATGTGCCACTGCACTAGGCAGACATTTGTTTTTATATTTTCATTTTTCTAATATTTAGGCATTTTATCATTTTATTAAAACCCCAGTGACACATTAGCACCCATTTTGTATTTCTGACAGTTAGAATCAGTATTTCAGCATTTCATATTGATAGGCTGCTCTGAATTCTTCTCAGCATTATTCTATGAATGGATGTAAGATTTGTTAAAACTCATTTTTAGTTTCTATTAATAAAATATTACATATTATGTCAATATAAAAATTATGACCCTTTGAGCCTGATTTTGACAAAATAAACATTCCATGAAATGCTACTGTCAAGCCAAAATGAAAAGCAATCATCTAAAACTTTGCGTAAATCTTCAAAAGCTGATAATGCCAGACCAACTGATAAGAAATATAACACATCTAATAAAGAATTTAGAAGTGAACAAACTAAGGTTTATTTATTACTCAAGAATTTGTTGAAATAATTCAAAAAATACTAAATGTTGACAAAATAGAAAGTTACTTTTTAAAGGACTTTCAAAATACTGTTATAATTTTCACATAAAATGCTGTCATTGGATTTATATTCTTAAGAATTAACAATTACTAAATACATTCATTGACTATATTAAAATGAATGTCCATGGTATCGTTCTAAAAAATACATTAAATATATTCCTAAAAATATATTTAGAAGAATATATTTGATATATACAATCAATAAATATGCTCATTAGAGGAAAATATTGTTGTTTTGGTTTTTTTTTTTTTTTTCAAACTGGATAATAGGTATATTTGCCATCCAACAAATTGGTTTTTATCAAATTATTTTTGGAAAATCGACCTAAAGTCCTGATATATAGTTTAGCTCTCGCTCCAAGGAACTCAGACTGCTTGTCTTGGCACGGCCTAGAAAGCTGCTCATCCCCAGGAGGGACATTTCATAAGCCGTGGAACAGTGCTGAGGCAGACCCTCGGGGCCTAAAGCAGGTAGCTCCATGACAGCAGGCAAATGCAACTGGACTCTGTCTCCCTCGACTTTATTATTCAGGAACTGACTTATTTATTCATTTGTTGAATACTTTTTAAACACTAAAAACTGTTTTAAAAGCTTCATGACTATTAAATCATTTTTACCAGCATGATCGAGCCTGGTCCAACCAGGCCACTGGTTACTCTTACCTTTTCTTGCCCAGACCATCTGCACTGCTTTTTAGGCAGAGGATTTAGCCAGTGGGAAGCAAGGGCAGGGATGGTGTGAATTTTTCTAGCATCTTTGGTGAATCTTTGCAGACGAGGAATCAAGAATACCGAAATAGGATTTAAATATCATGTGCACATTTAGGCACTTTAGGTTTTTGCCAGTCTTTGAACAACACAGACCACTGTGGACTAGGTATTTTATGATGTTTGCCGGCAGGGCCCATGTCTGCTTATGTGACCCACCCCCCTACCCCACCTAGTGCTGGATGTACACTTTGAATAAAAAGTATCTCTGACTGGAGAATGACTGTCTCCTCTTTTCAAAACCTGTGAATCATCTTTGCAGACAAACTTCCCAGCCAAGTGCTGTTGAAATGGAGAATATGGAAGTGATGCCAATGACTCTGGCGAGTGGCAGCAGAGAGGAAGACTAGGGAAACTGCTCCCCCAAACTCTGAAACTCCAGGAAACCAGCCCAGCAAAGTATGGAGCCAAGCAGCCAGCTCTGCTTTAGCTGAAGAAGACCCGGAAGATACACAGGGAGCTGGGCGCCAGGAAAAAGTCCACCAAGATCATCAAATGTGATGACCCGTATGAACCGTGCCCAGGCACCGCTTGTCTGAGTGGGTGGGTTCTCCAGTGCCTGGACAGACACCACTGAGGGACCCAGGGGCCTGCTTCCCAGAATCCAAGCTACTGAAGCACTCGTGGGAGGCTGGAGGGTCCATGAAGGCTGCTGGTTTCACTCACACTGACCCAGGACAGTTCTCTGCTGGACTCTACTCCGTCCCCATTCCGACTTGTAGTTTACAGAGGACAGGAGGCCACCTGAGGCTTTCAGTTCATTCCAAGGATCCTCCTGGCTTGGGAGATGTCTGCAGGGAAGACCCAGCATTCACGCTCCTAACAACCCTGTCTCCAGCCTTCAGCATGCATTAAAAGGGAGCAGGAAAGGCAGAACAGATTTGGAGAGAAATCTGAACTCGATGGCATTTTACATACATGTGTTTTTTAATTTATACTTCTTTATATGTTATACCTACATATTATATATGATTTGTATTTTGAAAGTGTGCTTTGTATAGACAAAATAAAATATCTATTTTCAATATAAAAAATGTACTGAATCGCCAATGAGAAATGTTCCACAAAGGAACGAAGAAGCATGGGAATGTTCCCAGAATGAGTGTGCTCAAGTTTTCTTTCTTTGTGTGTGTTACTGTATTTTGTTTGTTTGTTTGTTTTGGTAGTAGAGATTTTACTCAGAGGCACTCTACCACTGAGCTATATCCCTGGCTCTTTTTATTCTTTATTTGAGACAAGTTCTTGCTAAGTTTCTGAGGCTCGCCTTGAACTTAAAATCCTCCTACCTCAGCCTCCCAAGTTTCTGGGATTACAGGGATGTCCCATGGAGCCCAGTTGTTCAGGTTTTCTTTCTAAAAAGAGAAAAAAATCTTGCCTAAAGCTGGCAAAGATCAGTTTGGGGGAATTTCTAACAGCATTCTCATGTGAGGAAAAGCAATGTAGTCTAATCTAGACAGTGGCAAGTCTGGGCCCAGCTACTCCTGGTACACACATCATCTCAGATTTCCTTTCCCTTACTTTCTCTCCCCCTCCCCCTGCTATTTTTTTCTTTTTCTTTTCTTGTTTATGGCATTTATTTTTAAAGTCATAGGCCTAATCCAACCTCTTCATGCCATAGATCAGAAAACTGTGAAGTAGAATAGGGTCCAAAAGACACATTTGAAGACCATCCCATGTTCCAGTTGCAGCCCCACTTGCCCTCGAGGACCTCCCACTGTTAGCTGAACCTGCACACCATGGCCTCAGAATTCCACTTGTTTGCTTTCCCACGAGTCTGCGCAACCTGGAGGCAGGAGCAGCCTAGATTCACTGGATAAGGACAAGGCCCCAGTACTGGAAGGAGGACATAGGGGGAACGTGGGGCTCACATGCACCCCAAGCCTACCCTTGTCCTATGTACTCGTGTCCTCTGAGCTCCTGTAACACTCACTCTCTGCTCTGTAATGTGGTAACTTGCAAACACCACCTTGGTGCAGTGGAAATGACGGCCTAGGCAATCTGAGTGCCTACCTTCTCACAAAGTCCTGAGGTCCCATTTGAGACCTGGCTCTTATCCTCGAGGAGCTTACAGCCTGTTCAGAAAGGACATGTCAAACCATCATACCATACCATAGCAAAAACCTTCTACCACAACGCAGCAGTCAGTGAACGCCACATGAAGCGTGAACACTGTCACACAAGTCGTGTAGAGATGGAGACCACGGGAAGGCCTGAAGATCTGAGGAGCGCTGTAGAGTCAGGACGTGAGTGGAAGAATGAGTGGAATTTAAATAAATTTGCAGGGAGCATTCTAAACGGGGACTCAAGCACCGCATTCAGGAAAGGAAGGCAGAGCATGAAAGATGGGCTGATAAGAATGAGACGGCAACACAGGCTGGGAAGCATCATACTTCTTATAAGCCCCATATTAGCAGCGTTCTGGGAATATTGCTCAGTAACTGCATTAAACACAACTGAAACAAAGCAGCCTGAAAGAACGAAAGTTTTGCAATGAGCAGATCCTTGGGACTTCAATGCCATGTCTCTGGCTCCACCCAGCTGTCTGCTTTTGGCAGATGTCCTCACCACAAATATAGGTGGCAAAAAGCCAAAAGCCCTCATTACAAAGCAAGTGTGTAATCTTCAAAACCCTCTTTGAGGCAAATGCATCCCAGCAGGTACCCAAGTTAGTCCAGTACTAAGGTGGTCCTAGGCCCACCAGGATGCGTGTGCCTGCTGGTATTTTCAAAGTATTCCAGAAGCCTTGGAGGCTACGAAGGCAGCTGAGGGGGCCAAGGGCACAGAGCTCAGAAGGAATTCTGAGTGCCCACCCTGAGTCCTGTATAATCACAGCAGCTATACTTTTTGTCTTAGTCAGCTTTTTCGCTGCTATGACTAAATGATCTGACCAGCACAACCATAGAGGAGGAAAGCTTTATTCAAAGGCTCACGGTTTCAGAGGTCCTAGTCCATAGAAGGCTGGCTCCATTCCTTGGGACTGGAGGTAAGCCAGAACATCATGGTGGAAGAGTGGCAGAGGTAAGCATCGTCAGGAAACAGAGACTCCACTCTCCAGATACTAAATATCTACCCCATAGCCACGCCCCAGTTCCCACCTCCTCCAGCCACACCCCACCACTGCAGTTCATCCCATCAGGGATCAATTCACTGACTGGGTTAAGACTCTCACAATCCAACCATTTCTCCTCTGAACCTTTCTGCTTTGTCTCACACATGAGCTTTTGGGGGACACCTCACGTCCAAACCATAACACTTTTCAATTGGAAGTAAAATTTGGTTTGGAGAATTCTATGGCAAGGAACATATGAAAATCTTCAATGGCATTTTTAAAAACCATGATGTCCTTTCAGAAGAGCTTCAATTCTGGCTTTTCACATGGTGGCGGTGGAAGCACCATGTTTTGGGGACTGAACTTGTGTTTTCATCCAAACTCTGTGATCCTGGCCCAATTCCTCATCAAACGTTTCATCCTCTGCAAGAGGAGGCTGGGCCTGCCTGCCAGGTGGGATAATATGGGACCAGTGACTGACTTCCCTGCTCCTTCCTTCTTAAATGAATTCCCACTTTGTTAGGATTTTTTTTCTTTTATACAGCCATAAGCATCAAAGAGGCTGACCGCTTCCCAAGTTCCAGGAAAGAAAGTGACTTTAAGCCATCCCTCCTTGCTAGTGACTGGTTTAGGAATGGACAGGTGACCCAGTTCTTGTCAGCAAGATATGAGGTAGGCTAGGGAAGCTTTCTTTTATTAATGATTTTTATTTTTATTTTATTACCAGGGATTGAACTCATGAGCACCTGACCACTGAGCCACATCCCCACCCCTTTTTGTATTTTATTTAGAGACAGGGTCTCATTGAATTGCTTCGTGCCTCACTTTTGCTGAGACTGGCTTTGAACTCACAATCCTCCTGCCTCAGCCTCCTGAGTTGCTGGGATTACAAGCATGTGGCCCAGCACGCCTGGGTCCTTAACAACAATGCTGTTATATTTCTGTTGTGGTGACCAAAATATCTGACAAGAACACCTTGGAGGAGGAAAGATTTGTTTTGGCTCTTAGTTTCAGAGGTTTTCATCCATGGTCAGTCAGCTCCATTGTTCTGGGTCTGAGGTGAGGCTGGACATCATGGTGGAAGATTGTGGCAGAGGAAAGCTGCTCTCCTCATGGTAGCTGAGAAGCAGAGAGAATTGCCTGGGGACAAAGAGCCCCCTCCAACTAGGTTCTACCCTACAGTTTCAACCACTTCCCTCTAATGTCATCAAATCATTGTCACTGGATTGGTCCACTGAGATTGGAGTCTTCACAGTCCAATCACTCCCCCAAAGCCCCACCCCTGGATGGTGCAGCATTGGGGACAAACCTCCAACACACCAGACCCTGTCGGACATTCCTGATCTGAACTGTAACAGATGCCAAGCAGCTGAGATGAGCACCCCCTGCAGCCTGCCCTCCTCAGGGCACCTGTGTGAAACCCCATTTCCTGTTTTGTTGGGGGCTGTGCCATGTTGGCGGCGCCGAGATGGCGCCTGATCACATCGGCAGCGAGGAGGTTAATTGACATAAGCACATTCTGGTGATTTTCTCGTCCATGCACACAATGTATGTGCATGTGTTCTCGAGCACTAATTGCCTGCTCCAAGCGTCTTGCCTAATCTTTGCGTAAGAGGCATGGCCCTGCTCTCCGCCTCCTGGAGGTGATAGAAGCGTAGGCGGAGTGAGACAGAGACATGAAAAGCAGCCAGAAGAAAGGAAACACACGCACAGCAGCCATTAGCAGAAAAGCAGGAGAAGGGCACACGCAGGCAGCAGCGAGTAGGGGCAGCAGCGGAAGGCAGATCGCAGAACGGAGAACTGAGACGCATCACTAGGGCACCTTAGGTAGACGCACCCTTAGTTCACAGGATGCAGGACTTTAAGGCATAGCAAGTCTCCTCCTCTAAGCTCTAAGCAAAGCCTGTCTTTCTCTCAAAGTTTCTCTCTTAAGCAAAGTCTCTTTCTGTCTGATAAGCGGGGTCTCTCTCTCCTCTCAAAGCAAGTAAACCTCATTTCCTCTATCCTCTATAAACAAACAAGCAAGAAAGCAGTGCACTAAAGAGAAAGATAGAAGTGCCTCAGTTTCCAGTCCACCACCCATAAGACCCGTGCAAGTTGTTGCTGCAGGCGGTGACAAATATCCACGGATTTTGTACCGCAAAGAGCCAGCGACGCTGTTTAATGCCCTTGATAGTTTTGCTTTTAGGTTACTCACAGCACAAAATATTTCAATACTGAATTTAGTATTAAGAAGTGTGGATGTTGTAACAGACCCTAAAATGTGGAGCTGGCAAGACAGGGTTGTTAGGCCCCTACTGTGTGAGGCCGCCAGTGACCTTGGTTATGTGGCTGTGAAACAAATGATCACAGTGTTACCTGTTTACTGTGGGTCCGTATTAGGAAAACGTGTCAGGAAAATCACTGCTAAAAAAAAAAATCCAGAACCACAGAGTTATACATTACTTTAAAAGATGTTTAGAGGATGTGGGGGTGCACACCTGTAATCTCAGTGATTTCAGAGGCTGAGGCTGGAGGATTGAAAGTTTGAGGCCAGTTGGGCAACCTAGTAGGAACCTGTCTTAGAATAAAAAATAAAAAGGGCTAGGGGTGTGGCTTAGTGGTATAGCGACCCTGGATTCAACCCCCAATACCAAAAGCCAGGGGAGATCAGCTCCACATGAAGGTAGCTGGACTGAAAGTGGAAGACTTCTCTGCCTGCAGTCCAATGTAGGCTGCCATTCCATTGCAACAAGAAACCCGTGAAGGGTTTTAAGCAGGAAGATGACATAGCAGTCTTCATTTTAAGATCTGATGTCCTCCCTTATAGAGTCAAGAGATGGGTCATAGTAAAAGTAAAGCGAGCAATCAGAAGTTTCCATAGCTCAGCAGTGAAACACTATAGCATCTGCCTGGTCCAAGAGGAAGGATAGGTGGAGAGGCAGGGATGAACTCAAGACATATTTAGAGAAAAAGTCACAGGAACTTACAGGTAGGTGAATTAGAGTAATGGAAAGTGATGGATCAGTCATGGGTCCCAAATGAAGGCCTTTATCATGGGTAGGGTAAACAGGGGAAGAGCTGTGGTCAGAAGAAAGCAAAGGCTGCATTTTGGATTTTAAGTCTGAGATATTGGTATCAAAGAGTATCAAGTAAAGAAGTTATATATCTGAGTTGGAAACTCTGTCCATCTATCCTACCCCTTAGGCCAGGATGATAGAGACATCAAATATACAAAAATCACTAGTGATTTGGAACATGGGGACAGCAATTACTGGGTTCTCTTGGAAAATCTATGATTAAGTAGCATGGGGGAAAGGAAGTCTCCGCCAAATGCTTAGAAAGCTCTCACACCCTAAGTGTGTGAAGATGCTTAGGAAGAACCTGAGAAAGGGTGTGTATGTTAGGGGGTCTTTTATCTGTTTGGGCAGTGAGTTGAAGGCACTCTGCCTGCCTCATTTCAAGCCAGATTTATACCCCTTCATTAAAACTTCAAAGCAATTGGCTCTGGTTTCTCAATATATTCCATATTCCTAAAAACTCAGAAGTTCAGGATAACTAGGAAGGAGTGATGGACAAAGACGATCAAGAAGCATGAAGATAAACATTAGCTTGCAAGTCAAATTCTAGGTGTGTCGAAGTTCCTTTTCAATTCAATTAGTTGCTCCCAGAGGCCAACCAGATGCCACTACAGGAATGTAGTGTGGGGAATAGCAAGGCATAGTGACCAGGCTTCCTGGGTAGGATGATGTCCACAGGGGCCTTGTCATTTTGCCTACTTTAGTGTTAAACTATTTCAATCATTTGACGTCTCTGCTCCCACACCCAGTCTTCTAGAGGAAAACAAATCTCTATCAACTAAAAGGATGATACTTAACTACAACTGGGTGAATGCTGCCCTGCAATCTGATTTTGCATCAGCTTCTACTCCATTCTCTTCTACATCTGCCCCTAACTTAATAATCTCTCAAGATGATCTTATTTCTAACTTCACTAGAAAGATGAAATTATTGAGTGAGGGCTCTCTAAACATCCTAACCCTCATAATGTGCACCCAGGCTGTTTCCTTTATATCTTATATCCTAATCCTTACATCCTACACCATATATCTCCATCGAGCCACCTCCCCTAATTTAATATGTAAGCCTGCTCAAAATCTTGCATTTTAAAAGCAAAAACCACCCCCCAAAGTCATCCCAAGTCTACCTTACTGGCCTTGCTTGTTGAGACTGGTTTCCAGTGTTTCACATTTTACAGTTTTATCACTCGGACGCATAGTTTAGAGTCAACAGTTAAATAGGGCACCATACCCAAAAAGTACTTTGATCTCCCTCCCCCTCCCCCAAAGAAAATATTTTAAACCTTTCCATTGGTTGTTTTGGTATGTATCTTCTTGTCTAAAAGGAAGCTCACGTTGGCTTCTACTTCCAGTTTTGAGTTTCAGGCACTGGAACTCACATCCTACGGTGGAGGCAGGAGATTCAGTTCATTCCCCTCTTCTCTGTGTCTGACTGGATTAAGACTTAGATACAGCTGAGCTAAGAAGTAAACTAAGGTCGATTCTCCCCTCCTCTACCACCTGTTGCTTCCCAAAGACTAACTGCTCAGAGATCCAGCTTGACATGATGACACCATCCTGGTTATAACTGCCATTTTGTCTGCCAAATGACCCTGATGTGCATCCCAAATCCTATAGGATCAACCAAGTTTTCAATAGAACACTGTTGTGCTGAGCGAGTTTCTTAACTGGCATTTGAACATACCAAGTTCCTGAAAAAGGTCAGGTGCTTTCTGGATTTTTTATCTAGCTTAGTATCTAAATCCTTCTTCTTGTCCTAGGGTGTGAGGACACACCATCACTTGCTGCTGCTCACGACACACGTTTTAAGTAAACTGCACTTTGTGCAAGCCTGGATCTCTTTTCTTTGGTCTTATGGCACCTTCCACTTTTGACAGCTGATTCTCACACAATGGGACCAGGTTTTTCCAAAATAATTGGTCCCTCAGTTGCTTAGCTTTCTATACTCAGCATTAACTCCAGCCTAAACACTTTGCCAGTTACCTGAACACTTTGAGATGTTCGGGAACATTAGGTATTCCACTAAGTTCATCTTGAAGCGACTACAGCCAGAGCCCCACGACCTACTCCAAAGCTCTGGGACCCTGTGCATGGAATCTTGGCATCCTCTTCCTCCTACACCCAGTAGTTTCCTCAAGGAACATCCTCCCCAATCTTGGCTTGTTCCCTTATCTTACCAAATTATAACCTCCAGTAGCTTCTGGAGAAAAGCTGAATAGTAGGCAAGGAAAGGAAAAAAAAAAAAAAGGAGGCATGAAAATGTCCTTGTTCTACTGATTCTTTGGCTAGGCTTAGAGTTCTAGGTTGCATATCATTTCCCCCATTTTTTTAAGGGATGGTTCCACAGTTCGGTTGTTGTATAATCTGGTGACATTTTGATCCCTGACTCTCCTTATGTAACTTTTTTCTTTCTGGGAACTTATTGGAACTTTTGTCATTAATAATCTAAAAATTTCACAATATACTCATTTCTGTAGTATAGTAGTTATGGTGCTTGCCTGACACAATGTACTCACTGGAAGTCTATTTTCACCCATTTTGTTGAGTATTTAGCAAGTCATTTCCATCCAGAAACTTCTACCATCAGTTCTGGGTAGTATTTTTAAAAATTTCCTTGGCCTCTGTTTTCTATTTCTCTTCCTGAAACTCCTTGTATTATGCAAATGCTCAACTTTTTTTTTTTTTTTTAATCCTTCAAAGGTTATTTTATGATTTGGCAAGAAAAAAACACATATAATCATTTTTTTTCCTCACAATTTACACAAATGATATGAACTGTACACACTCAGCCCCAAGTTGCTTTTTCCATTTAATGACTCCAGGTAATCTCTCCGTATCAGCCTATATGAAGATAGAAGCTCAACTTCTTAAATTCTTTTTTTTTTTTAATACTGGGGACTGATCCCAGTGGTGCTTAACTACTGAGCCAATCCCCAGTGCCCCACCCCCGCTTTTTAAAATATTTTATTTAGAGATAGGGTTTCACCAAGTCGCTTAGTGCCTTGCTAAATTGCTGGGGCTGATTTTGAACTCCTGATCCTCCTGCCTGTGGCTCCACAGACAGAGATTAGAGGCATGCGCCACCATGAGCAGCTTAAAGTCTTGCTTTTTAATCTTGGTTTTATCATTTTTTCAATTGATTATTCTTCCAAAACTTCTAGAGGGTTTTTCATTTCTTTCACATTTCTTACTCCAAACATTCACATAAAGTGATCCCATAATTTCATGGATGCACTATCTTCTTTTATCCTTTGAATATATTACAGATATTTAGATGCTTTCCTTTCCTTGATAGACCATTCCCTCCAAGTTTATTCTTTGGTCTTGATATTCAACTTTCATCTGGGAGGTTTGGTACGGCTTATATGGTTTATATATGAATAGTCCTCACAAAGCTCATGTGTGAGACAATGCAAGAATTGGATTATGAGAGTTTTAACCTAATCAGTGGATTAATCCAATGCTATGGATTAACAGCATGGTAACTGAAGGATGGTAGCGGGTAGCTGGAGGAAGTAGGTCATTGGGGCATACCTTTGGGATTTATATTTTGTCTTTCTCTGCTTCCTGACTGCCATGTCTTAAACTGCTTTCCTCCACCACACCCTTCCACCATGATGTTCTGCATCACTTTGGGACTGAAGCTGTGGAGTCAGCTGTCTATTGACTGAGACCTCTTAAAACCATGAGCACCAACTACACTTTTCTTCTTATAAAATTGTTCTTGTCAGGTCCTTTGGTCACAGTGACAAACAAGCTGACTAAAACAAGGTGGTTTTCAGATATCTGTTGCTCCTTGGTTTACTGCTCCTAGTTGAGGGCAGAACACTGAAGCCAAGAATGGGCAGTAAGCATGTGGGTGGAGTTTGACAGTTGCAATCTTACTCCTTTGGATGATATGGTTGGTCTTCTCCTTAGGAACTCCAATGTCATTGTCAGCATTTCCACTGAAGCTGGTTGAATTCCCTACAGAAAAAACTGTCCTTTTCTACCTTGAGGACAAATACATGTTTTCCAACCTGGAAATTTTTGTGGCAGCTGTCTCTTATTTTCTTTGCCCTTAAGGCTTTGGAAAAAAAAAAAAAAAAAATCACTGTCTACTGTCATTTTAGTATGACTTCAGAAGAATCCAAAGCAATGCATATGATTAATTGATCAAATACCACAAGTTCTTCACTCACATTTGAGGCTACTGCAGTCTGGTTTCCAACCTTATCAAAATTGATGAGCTAACATCACTGCTGACTTTCACTGTCAGTTTCTGTAACATCTTTCTGCCTTTATTTCACCTGGTCTCTTTAAAGCACTGGATGCTCAAGTTCACCTCTCTTGAATGCAGTTACCACTCCACCATGATGGCCATTCTTCCTGATTGAGCTGTCACTCTTCTTCACAAAACCCTCTGCTTCCTTGAACTCCAAGTCTCATGGTGTGAGGCTTCTTGGACCTCTGCTCATCTCATTCTTAACATCTTCCTAGGATAAACTCATGAAAACCCTAGAACTTAAGTAATGCATATGGATAACACAGCCCAAGTTCACAGCCCAAGGTGCTTTGCAGAGTACGGATGTGTTTACATAGTTGCCTGCTGGACAACCATGTTTGGATTTCTCACAATACTCACAAACAACATTTTGAATATCAAACTCATTATTTTTACACAAACCTACTGTACCTCCCACTTTCCCTTTCTCAACAGAGGGTGCCCTTGTCTACCTGGTGAACCAGTCAGAAAATGGGGATACATATTGAGATTCTATTATACCCTTAGTCCAAGTACTAAGACCTATCAATTTTACCGTCTTCTTTTTTTTTTTAGTACCGGGGACTGAATCCAGAGGTTCAATCCACTGAGTCATTAAACCACATCCCCAGCCCTTTTTATTTAGAGACAGGGTCTCACTAAGTTGCTTAAGGCTTTAGTTGCTGAGGTTGGCCTCAAATTTGTGATTCTTCTGCCTCAGTGTCCTGAGTCACTGGGATTAGAGGTGTTTGCCACCATGCCTGGATGATTCTACCTTCTTAATATCAAGAACAGTTCATCAGAATTACTTGTATGACTTATTAAATACCAATTTGTGGGATTCAAACCTCTAAGTGTTAAGTGGCAGCTGAGAGATTTTAGTTCTAAAAAGGTCCCAGGTGATGCCAATGCTGCCTGTCTGGGGACCACACTTTTAGAACTAAAGATCTCTGTGTCCATTCCCTAATCACCAGCCTTAGTCATACCTTGTTAATATCACAACTGTTTTTTATTTATCTGACCTTCTTAAAATATCCTCCAAACTACATCTGGAATGATCTTTCTAAAAAAAAAAAAAAAAAAAAGATGAAGATCCTGCATTCTTTTTTGGTTTAACCTGTAGAATAATGTGGTGAACTCTTTGGTGGTGCAATGTCTGCCCCTTCACCTGCCATCAGCATCCTACACAAACTGAATGGCCAAAATGTTAAACCAAATCCATGTACATCTATGGGATGTGTTGTCAGTGGCCATTTCTGTAAAAATCTGTAACTTTATTACAACATCCTCTCAGCATCCATAAGCCTAGTGAACCAGGTACCAGGTTCCCATTTCCCCTCTATGTGCTCCCCGCCCCTCCAGTGGTCGCCCACCTCCACTTTCCCTTGCAAGTATTTCTGATCTTTTCAATTGTACCTGCAGAAAAAATGAGAACTCTAGCTACTGTCACTATACTTTGACGTATAGTGCCCATACCTAGTTTCTGCTGTGAGCCCCAAATGACAAAGGCTCACACTATGTCTTATGCATGAGTGACTCCCCATGGCATGAAAATCTTATGCTCTGCTTGGCATATGATGTGAAAAGTGAAAAGCTGCTGAAAAGAAAAAACAGTAAAAAGCGGAAGTTTAAAAATGACAGTGCCGAAGCTAAGTGTCACAGTGGCATGCTAGTGTTGCAATGCCTGTTTAATTGAAACCTTGTAATAAAAGTTTAAATACATAAAATGTTTTTTGTTTTCTGTTTTTTATCAAAAGAATATCCCCCACTCCCCTGACCTGATGCATATGGAGGATAGACAAGTGGAAACTGGCTATCTGTAGAGAACAGAGAAATGGCAGGTCCAACCCTGGTTGGGTTCCTCTTCCCCAGAAAATGCTCCATGACTGAACTGAGTCTCAGGTGAGCAGGAACCCGACCCACGCTGGCTTTCTTCAGCACTTGGGAGTCCACAGCAAGCCCCTCTACGCACTCAGAACATTCCTCTTGGTCTCAGAAGACGAGGAAGAGCAGGGCTTCGTGCCTGGGCAGCACTATGTTTTCCACAGTGCGTTCCATGGAGCGTACCTGTTCGGGCGAGGCAGTCAAGAATGCCAAAGGCCCGATCCGCTGCTCTGCACAGGAGTGGCAGAGGTAGCCACCCTTGTTTTCCTTCCTGTTGCTCTGCAGTGATAGTTGAGAAAAAGAGGTAAGGGAAAAAAAAACCCAAGGATGAGGATCTTCCATTACAAAGCGATCAATTACTGTCGTATAAGTCCACTATGGCACTAAGGCACTATGATTCTGATGCTTTCAGACTCGTGCAAACCCTCGGAGGTAACACCTCCCACAACTCTACCATCAAGGATAGACTTAATTCTACCAAATTCCCTCAGGTAGTAACCGCAATTTATCCAGGGAAGTGATAAAGAACTGGGGGCTGGGAGTGTAGCTCAGTGGGTTTGATCTCCAGCTCAAACAAGGGGAGGAAGAGAGCACACCAAGAAAAAAAGAAACTGAGCCCTCCAGGGAAACAGCCCTCCTCTGATATGTCAGGTCACAGCCTCATCTCCCAGACAGGAAGGTTTTGGCTCGTCCAGACAGTACTGCCCATCCTAACTCCACATTATACTGTGTGACCAGGGGCAGACCTCACATCTATGATCCTTCACATGTATAAAAACCTGAGGAAGGATTCCGCAAATGTTTCCTTTATCTCCCTCACCCCAAATCCAGTCAAGCACACAGCTCCCAAGCAACAAAATGCACAGATAGCAAACATACATAAGTGATGGGCAGCTTCTTCATGGTGAGGACAGTGTCCACAGGGATGGCATTGTTGCACTGACCCACACAGCAGCGAACCACTCCTGTTTTTAAAACGTTACTTGTCAGCTCTGCTTGCAAGAAGTACTCCTGAGAAGAAAAGAGGAAGAGATCAACAACAATAACTCTGCTACATCTTACTTGGAAACTCCAACAACTATAAAGCTACAAACACCCTTTGGACATATTCACAATGAGAAAAACACTGACTCTCCTGCTTTTCCTGAGTTTCTCTAACTTCTGCCTCCAAAGCTACTGCCAAGAGAGAATGCTCAGATCAGTCCAGTGGGCTTCTTGATAAAATTACCAGTTTTTCAAAAAAAAAAAAAAAAAAAAGAAAAAGAAAAAAAAGATTTAAAGGACAAACTTGCAAAAACCACTGGTTACAATGATATTTCAGGACTACTTCCCGGTTGTATCTTACACTAACCCATCCTCAACTGCACCATTAGAAAATTGTATATTCACTTTACAACCAAGGAAAGCTGAAACCAACAACACTTAAAAAAAAAAAAAAAAAACTTTTCCTAACTAATCCTGCATGTTTCCATACCCTCTAAGCCACTGGCTGACCAGGGGGCAAATGATCCCTTAAGCCTCAAGCCTCTTTATCTGTAAAATGCAAAGCAACCTGGTGCCTACTTCACATGGTTGCTGTTGAGTAAGAAAAACAAAAGTATGTTAGAACACATGTCTGGCAAAGGTGAGCAGCCAAATAAAATGCTGGTCATTTCCTAAACTGAGCCATGAGGTCAAGGACCTGCCAGAGATGCTGCTACCCTCAAGGAGTTCCACACACCTGGTGTACTAGCAGGGTTCCAAGTATCTGCCTATCAATAAATGATGATCTTATGTGTTCTGAACTACAACTGGCTATTTACAGATTTTTTTCCCCACAACTTAGCTGCACATTTTGATTTATTTGCTAGGAGAACCTGCTTACCTGCTACAGAAAAGAAAATATAAACACTCAAGTTTCAATCAATGCTCACTGACAATTAACAGTACGAAATCTTTTTTAAAATAAAATTTTAAAAATTTTTTTGAAGTCTCTTTGCCTTTTATTTTCATTCCTTTTCCCAGAAGCAACCAGCATCATGACTTTGGCATGCATCCTTTCTGACCCATTCCAAAATAGCTTCTTCACCTTTACATATACGTCCAAGAACATAAGGGAGCATTTTATGGGTGTTTGTTTTCATAAATGTTACACTATTTTTTTCCTTCTAACCTAGTCCATTTTTCTCAAGTGCTATACACAGGATTCAAACCTAGCGTTCTTTCACATTTTATTTATCCCTTCCCTTAGTGTGGATATTTAGGTTGTTTCCACATATTTCCAACAACAGCAGTGAATATTTTTGTACGTTTCTTTCCCTACTGCATGAATTTCTGCAGTACTGGCTTTCCAATTTTTTGACCCACTTTCATTGAAATTTTATATGTGCACATGTATATAAGATATTAAAATAAAAATTTCATGAAATGCTGCTGAATCTTACATGCAATGTATTCTTTTTTTTTTAGATTTTATGCTTTTTCACTTTTTTTTAAGCTTATAATAATCCACAAAATTAACTGCATAAATTATTAATGAACTACAACCTACACTTTGAAAAGTACTACTATAGAGCAGCAGTGTAGTTTGGTCTCAGGGCTCTTTATACTACTAAACATTTAAGGACTCCAAGGAGACTATGTCATATGTGACTTGTTAATATTTGCCATGTTAGAGGTTTAAACTATGCAATTTAAAAAATATTAATTCTCTTTAAAAATAACAATAGTAAGTCCATTATATTAACCCATTTTATTTTAAACAACCATATTAAAAAAAAAAAAAAAAAAAAAAAAAAAAACCTAGAAGAGTAGCATTTTTACATTCTGCAAATCTCTCTTAATACCCAGGTCAATAAAAGGTAACTGGACTCTCATCTCTGCTTCTGCATTCAGTCTGTGCTGCCATCACATGTCAGGTAGACTCAGGGGCTCTACTTATGAAAGTACAGGGTGAAAAGACAAATAAGCCCTAATATCTGCAAACAGTGTTGAAATTCTATGTACAATATGTATTATAAACAGTATGCGTTACATGTGTAGTACATATTACATATATAACATACGTGTACTAAAACACAGCATATATTACACATAAGGTATACATACTGTGAACATACTATCCATGTCATTTAAATGTAGCACATACTGTAAAGTGTGTGTTACATACATAATGTGTACTATAAACAGTCTGACTTTGTAAAATCCTGGAAATTTATAAATCTGCAACAAAATGTAATATACTTCAATGTGATAAAATAATAGCTAACATTTCCTTAACCTGTTAAAAACATCCTTTGAGGTATAGTTATTGCCATTATGGTACTTTACAGATAATGAAACTGAGGCAAAGTTTCAATGAAACTTTTGTTTCAATGAAATACAATGAGAATACAGTATTTTTCTTATGACTTTTGCATTTGAAAAAAAAAATGTAATGATTTCATGATTTCCTTCACTTCCTCAAGACATTTTTATTTTATTTATTTTAGGGTGCTGAGGATTAAACCCAGGGCCTTGGGCATGCTAGGCAAGCACTCTGCCACTGAGGTACATCCCAAGCCCACTTGCTCAAAACTTAAACAAATGAACAAAAAAAGCTTCTGGTGATTAGATATATTTTCTAAGGGGGTGCTATTGTTTGAATGTGGTTTGTCCCCCAAAGGTTCATGTGCTGGAATCTTGATTCCTGGGGTGGCAGTGCTAAGGTGGTACCTTCAAGAGATGGTGGCTACTGCAAGGTAGTTAGGTCAGGGGCACTGCCTCAAAAGGGATTAAGGCTGATCTCCTGAGCCAGTGAATTCTCATGAGAATGGGTCATTATAAAGTGAGGTTGCCTATACACTTGGTCCCTTCTACATATCTCCAGTTTCTTTTCTGTTTCTCCACCATGCTGTGATGCAGCCTGGAGGCCCTGGCCAGGATTCTGCAAACATGCTGTTTGGCCCTTCCAACCACTGAAATCAAGCCAAATAAACTCAAATAAACTTATTAATTTTTTAAAGTACCTTGCCCCCAGATATTTCATTGTAGCAACACAAAGCAGACTAGTATACAGGGGTTGAAGATAAGGAGACTGCATTCCCTATTCTTGATTATAAAGATCAAAATGGCTTATCAGTTCAGGTAGCAGGAAGCAATGCTTCTTTATGTCTTTAAAATGCCACACTCATGGCTCTACCATTTTCAACATGCTTTCATAGCCTCAAAATTAGATCCCTCACTCTTATTCCAGAGTCTTCAATATCCTTTATGGCCTGCCGTTCAGACTACAGGTTGGACTCAGCCACTTCTGCAACAGGATGTCCCAGTTACTCACAAATTGCAATAAAGAAAAAGCAGAAGTACTCCACCTCATGCAAAGTCTTTCAGACTTAAACATTTGTTCACACAAAGAGGCAGCTTCCCAGGGCTTCCTGAGAACAACCCTGTGGGCAGACAGATGTTTCCCCACCCAGTCTCATAAGGGGGAACCATTTCTCTAGGTTCCGTATTCTTTTCTTTGGGGAAAACTCACTTCTTCATTATATGTATGCGACAGTTAACTGACCAGCTTCCAATTAGCTTTAAAAATCCTATTTAACCCTTACACTTAACTAGTGGGCCTCTAAAATAACACAATCTATGGAGGATAACCATATGACTTATGATTATGTACTGTGTTACCATGAAAGCAAAGGACTAGAAGCAATTCTATGTCTATCAGAGGCAGAAACCATACATTATGGTACAGTGACACAGAACACTGTTCAGCTGTGCAAAAGCTGAGAGCTTTATGAATTGATGGTAAGTTCCTTCTTTTTTTCAGTACTGGGAATTAAACCCAGGGTCTAGTGCACGCTAGGCAAGTGTTCTACAACTGAGCCACATCCCTAGTTCTCTGATTTCAACACGCACTTCTTAAGCGACAAAATGAGGCACACAACAGTATATAGAGAATGCCACATTTTGTGAAAAAGAAGAATATGAAAATATATAGATTTACTAAAATTTACAAAAAGATATTGAAAGATAAATCAATAACTTGTTTTTCCAAGGAAGCTACTAATGGTAGAGAGAATAATCTGAAGGGGACAGGGGTGAAGGTGAAATGAGACTTTTCTTGTTACAAAGTTTTGACTGAAAAAGTAAGATTCACACATTCAAAAAGAAACAGCAATCCCTAAGGGATTATGAACAAACAAACATCTGCATATTTAATTGATGATAAAACCACAGAGTGGAGGAAAAAACTTATTTCAAAAGACTTCAGAACATGGTATTTTGATTATACATCACTGGAAATATGTCCAGAAATGGAGCCGTTAGGGAATCTTAAATTCCATTCAGTATTTCATTAATCATCTTGGTATTATTTTGAATATTGTTTTGAAATACACAGAATAATACAAATAATTAATAAATACTGTCTGGAATCAAGATTTTCAGCAGAAGAGAAAAGACACATATGTAAAGGAGGAAAACTCCTTTAATGTTAAATCTGAGAGGACTGTAGAACCATAATCCCTGAGAGTGAGAATGTCAAGCGCTAAAGGCTCTGACAGTTCAGAGATGGTACAGCTCCAAATACCAGAATGGAGAGAGCATATGAGAAAACTGTCTACTTTTCAGCATTCACATTATTGGTGGTACAAACGTGATCAAAGAAAAGCTGCAAAGCCTGTGTGTACTGTAAGGGCTGGGACTGTGGTTACTCTCAGGAGGGCAGAAGGGTATATACGATGAGGGGCCACTGATCAACATCTGGAATGGGTGGCAGATCTCCTGCTTTGGGACACTCACTGCATCATTTGAAACTGCTTTATGCCATTTTATATACTTGTGTTACATTTAACATCAAAAAGATTACATGCCTGTAATCCCAGCAGCCTGGGAGGCTAAGACCAGAGGACTGTGGGTTCAAAGCCAGACTCAGCAATGGCAAGGCACTAAGCAACTCATTGAGACCCTGTCTCTAAATAAAATAGATATGATGAGACATAGTGCATAACCCCTATCATGGAGCATTCCTGTCCAAAAAGTTAAGCCTAAGTCTAGGGAAACCTCTGTGGCTAACTGCCAGTTACAGGGAATTCAGAGTAGGCAATGGTAGAACAAGTTACAAAACCACACAGGAAACAAATCTAGAATGAGGACCACTCTATAGGACAACTGACACAGTTTCTTCAATAAGACAGGGGCATTAGAAAAGAAGGGACAGGTTACTGGATTCTTCTAAATCAAGCAAGTTAAGAGATTAACAACCAAATGTTTATTTGGATCCTGATTTGAACAAACCATTGTAAAAACGTCATTTTTTACATAGTCATAAAAATATAACTATAGACTGGTGTGTAGGAGCCACACATTATTATAAATTTCATATGTGAAAATGGCACTGTGGTTATGGAAAAAAAAGAATCTGTTTTTTAGAAATGATTACTCCAAATATTTATAGGGGTGACTTGTATATGGTTGTTTAATGTATTGTTTTACCATCTTTTTAATATATCAAATTTATAAATTAACGAAAAGTCTTACTTTAACCATGTCCTGAAATGATTATTTTGTTCTATAATACTCACCAATATGACAATATAGTTTTGTTAAAGGGCTAACCATAGCATAACAATAATTTTAGGAGAGAACTGTACAACAGTTTATAAAAATAAATCAGTTTATATAAAACTTCACATAATAGGCAAGATTATTTGTACTTAAAGATTACTGTTCCACTTAACTCCTTGGGGGTACTCATTTAGAGATTTAGAAAAGTCACACTTGGATCTAAACTAAAGTTAGCAAACTACAAGTGGGCCAAATCCAGACTAGTGCTTGTTTCTACAAATAGTTTTACTGGAATAGACACACTCATTTACTAGCATGCTGTCCACGGCTGTCCTTGAGGTACAACGGGAGAGCAGAATAGCTGTAACAGAGATCATATGATTGGCAAAATCTAAAATATTTACTTCCTCGCCCTTTTCAGAAAAAGAATGCAGTTGACCTAGATACCACTAAAGATACAAATTTAAAAAAAGGGCTTGAATTCTAAGTTTTGATGCTTGGGTTTTCAGGTGAGGCCTAGGGGAAAATCTACCTTAAGAAAAATTTATATGATTTCAAACTCCAAAACCACCTATCTTAGTACCAAATACGCCTATCTCATAGAGGTTTAGAGGAAAATTGACAAAGAAGTCAAGAAAAATAAAAATGCAACCTAATCAGTCCTATGCAAGAAGCTTTTCACAATTTGATTATTAAGATGGGGTCTTGCTGTGTTCCCTTGGCTGGTCTTAAACTCCTGGGCTTAGGCGATCTTCCTGCCTCAGCTCCTCAATAGCAGGGGCTGCAGGCACACACCTTGCCTGGCAAAAGACTTACTTTTACCATTTAAGCATACTTTACCTTTCAAGCTCTGATACAATCCTCCTCAAAAGTGTGAAGAGAATGCCTGTTTACATACATATTTGTCCTCTATTTCTTAGTGTAGATGCAGGCTTACGAAAGCAAGAATCTTGTTAACTTGCCAAGGCTGGCTCTGAACTTGTGATCCTCCTGCCTTGGCCTCCGGAGCAACGGGGATTATATGAGTCGCCATGGCACATTCTTCATAGCACTAGAAAAATAGTCCTAAAATTCATTTGGAAGAATAAAAAGACCCAGAATAACCAAAGCAATTCTAGGCTAAAAAAGTAATGCTGGACAACTCAGGAGGCCGAGGCAGGAGGATTGCGAGTTCAAAGCCAGCCTCAGCAACTTAGTGAGGCTGTAAGCAACTCAGTGAGACCCTGTTTCTAAATATAATATTTTTAAAAGGGCTGGGGATGTGGCTCAGTGGTTTAAGCACCCATGGGTTCAAACCCTGGTATCCAAAAAAAAAAAAAAAAAAAAAAAGTAATGCTGGAGATATCACAATACCTAACCTCAAATTATACTATAGAGCTATAGTAACAAAAACTGCAAGGTACTGTCATAAAACAGAAACATAGATCAATGGCAGAGAATAGAAGACACGGGCACAAATCCACACAGATAGTCATTGGATCCTTGACAAAGGTGCCAAAAACCATACAATAGAGAAAAGAAAGCCTTTTAACAAATGGTGCTAGAAAAACTGGTTATCCATAAGTAGAAGAATGAGACTAGATCCTACTCTCTCACCCTGTAAAAAAGTCAATTCGAAATGGATCAGAGACCTAGGAATTAGAACAGAAACTATGTAACTCCTAGAGGAAAATGTAGTCAATACTCCAACTTGTAGGCCCAGGCAATAACTTTCTCAATAGGACTCCTTTATAATGCTTAGGAAATAAGGCCAAGAATTAATAAATAGGATGGCATCAAATTAATAAGCTTTTGCACAACAAGGAAACAAGAACGTGGAAAGAGAACCTACAGAATGGGAGAAAATCTTTGCTAGCTACTCTTTGACACATGATTATATTCAGAATATATAATGAATTAAAAAAAACATCAAAAATACAAATAACCCAATTAAATGATGGGCAAATGAACTAAACAGGCACTTCTCAAAAGAAGGAATACAAATGGCTCACGAATGTATGAAAAGATGTTCAACATCATTAACAATCAAGGAAATGCAAATCAAAACTACAGTCAGAATGACAGACAACAAGAATATAAATAATAATAAATGCTGGAGAGAATGTGGAGAAAAAGAAACACTTGCTACACTCTTGGTGGGATTGTAAATCAGTAAAACCACTAAGAAAATTGATATGTTTCTCAAAAGACTAGGCATGGAACCACTATATGACCCAGTTATCCCATTCTTTATATTTATCCTAAAGAATTAGTCATCATACTATAGTGACACATGCATATGCAAGTTCATAGCAGCACGATTCACAACAGCCAAACTATGGTTTCTATCAATGGAAGAATGGATAAAGAAAATGTAGTATGTATACACAATGGAGTTTTAGTCAGTCATAAGAAGAATGAAATAATGTTATTTGCAGGAAAATGGATGGAACCTGAGAATACTATTAAGCGACTCAGACGGTTAATTATCCTAAGTTTTCTCTCCTTTGTAGAAGCTTGACAGGAAAGAGGAGGAGAAAGGAGGGAGCAGATCTCATGGAAAATCAATGGGAAATCAGCAGAGAAGAGGGAAGGAATCAGGGGGAGGGAGGAGAAGAATGAAAGGAGAAATACTAGGAAAAAATACTGGTTGATACTGGCTAGATTATATTGTTACACTGTGGGTATGTATGAATATGTAACAACAAATCCCACCATTATGCACAACTATAATGTACCAATAAAAAATAAGGGAAAAATGTTATTATAATATTCAAACTATGAATATCAAGGTTGTTTTATTACCACTGACAACTCAGAATTTGAATATCATTCGCTATACTGTTTACTGTCCCACTTAATCCCCACCCAGAGGTTCAAAACCATTAGAAGCAATGTTTAAACTCTACAGGTCCTATCTCACCTCCTTGAGAAATAGCACAATATGCCTCTGAATAAGTCATCCTGTTGTACAAAATCTTATGTTATGGAGACCACTAAAAAAAAAAAAAAAAAACCAAAAAAAAAAACACCAGTATTTCTATTAAGTTTTATGCTTAAAGTTTAGATTTGAGTATCTTTGGTTCAGGGAAAGATGGACTAAGCAATTACTGTTATCTCATATTTGTTGACTATTTATTCCAACAAGGTTGAAAAGTTGAAATCATTTATGCTCTGACTGAGAAAAGCAGGAAAGAGATAGAAACAAGAAAAGAGGATAGAGAGAGAGTTGTTTATGGGGAGTTAAAGAGTAAGTGTAGGGGCGGGGGGAATAAGTGTGAATGAGCTTGCTTTTCTGCATCTAAGCTTGTGACTTAGGTCACAACCTGCACGCTTATTCCTGGAAGGACTAAGAACAGGGAGTGGGAGGCAGAAGTTTAGATGCAGAAAACATTCTTGCTGATTTTTCCCCTAACATTGTTCAGAATTAACTGAGCAAAAGAAACACATAAAAACAGTTGACATTTTAAATAAACCTTTTAAAATTGAATTAGGGAACAATCTGGAAAGCAAGCATACTCTGGTCTCAATGGTCTGAACACTTCTCACTTTAGTGACTGGCCTCTGTACACCGAAGAAACCTTCCCTTCTTGTCTGACATCCTGATCCAAATCCCTGCAAGGGCCTACAGGCAGAAATCTCATTCAAACCAGTACAGGCCAAATGTTGTTTTGCATTACTCTTACCCCAGCCAAAGTCAAAATGTTTTCCAGTGATTTGGTCATTATGAGACGTTTCTTGGCACGAGTTACTGCAACATACAGTAAATTCCACTCATCCTCAGAAAATGACTCTAGAGAAACAGGGAAAAGTCAACTAAAAAGCTTGCTTAGGAAAACTTGTATTCCCACCTAAGTGTTTACAACCCCTCACTCATCCCCCACCCTGTCAATTCACTCACGATTTGCTGGATGTATCTACAGAATTTTCCTATAAATATCAACTACAAAAACAAACAGAAACTTTGCATACTAGTGGCACTAAGTACTGGGTTTTTTTAGCTCTGCTACAGTAAATGCTGGGAACATGCTGACTCAGTCACACAAAAAAAGCCAGAGCTGGATCCAAGTCAATAGTCTCTAATGCCTGGCTCTTTCCATTTCCTTTTGCTCTCTCTCTGTACTGACAGCCCAATCTGGAAACGTCTTACATCTGCAGCAGACAACCAGGGAAGAAAACCACATTTGTAAGTCTGTGGTGCCCACTTACCCCTCTCATCGTTCAGCCTCAATACCTAGCACAAGAGAGAGTTGGCCTGTGAGCAGAATGAAAGCTGCTGACTGAACTGTACACATTAATGGGTGGACTATGTGGTGTGTAAATTTTATCTCAAAAAAGCAGTCACCAAAAAAGTATGTAAATATAAACCAGGAAGGGGAAAAAAGATAGTAGCAAAATAAATATTTGCCCACTCATCCCTAAAAAAGCAGGTGATCTCTCTCCACAGTACCTATTCCTCCTCCTTCCACTCTGATTTATGTTCAACACCGTGTCTCTACACCCTTATGGCTATTCACTACAGAAAAGGAATGTCAGTTTTTTATTTCATCATTTCAATGTATGCTATGTCCCAAATTTTGAAACTATATTTAATAAAGAGTTTTTGTTCGGAAATTTCAAATGTTTTTATTCCAAGCTTCAAGATCAAATGAAACACTAATGCTTAGAGTTTAACAAACAGACTTGAATTTAAATTTACTAAAAAGCAGACAAATGATAAAGAGTTCTAGCTTAACTTTTTATGATTTTCTGATTTATTTTTTTTAAATAAAAGGAAAGGGAATTAGTGAAAGAAAAACACCTTGGAAAGCAGGTGAATGGAATGTTTTCAAGCTTTTCTGAGCACCAATGGCTGCTGGTGACAAATCTGAAGCTGAAGAGGTGTGTTGCGAGGGCCATTGTGAACATAACCCTAAGAGAGGCAGCCTTGTACCAGTTTACAGTTTGATTTTTCTAAGAACCATAGAATAAGAGTCAAACATTTAGGACAGGAGGTGATTCTCACCTTCTAGAAGGAACTACCAGGAGGCTACAACCATCCAATCAAAACCAAGCCAGTCACCTCCTAATTACTAAAGTAAGAGTATCCCAAGAGCCACCAGTGTCCTTACCAACTCTGAAGTGAGGAAGTTGGGCAAGATTATGCCTGGCACAAGGCACTTTCACAAAATCATCCAAAACGTGCACAGTATCGAACTCCAAGCCTTTGGCTTTGTGCACAGTGCCCAAAATGTACTCTAGAATAAAAACAATGCTCAGTCAGATGGAGACTTTGCAGGGAAAGGAACCAGAGAAAAACAAAAGTTCATTTGCTGCATGCAGTTGTGTGGGAAGAGGAGGAGGAGGAGAGTAGGGCCCCTAAAAGGAGGAAAAAAAGGTTGAGAAGAAAAGTAGAAAATTAATCCAAGAAGTACCTCAGGAATCACATTCTGCAGACCACAGTGACTCTCCCTATCCCCTAGTATGTTACACTGGAAGGGACAGAGGCCCAGAAGAGGGCTGCATGGTTTGCCTAGGTGGAGCAGCTGAACTAGAAAATCCCATTCTACTGACTTGAAAGTGGAACAGCAATAAAGAGCCCTAAGGCTCTCCTTTCTATTTATTTAAAATTTTTTAAATTTTATGTGGTGCTGGGGATTGAAACCAGGGCTTTGTTCCTTTTTTCATAAATAACACAGCCACCCATGTCACAGTTACTTCATATAGGTAAGGACATTCCACCTCCTCTTGAAGGGAGGCAAAAACCAAGTGCTTTCTTTCCTTACCTGCAAAGTCCCAATCTTCTATATGGCATTTTTCTATCCTTTCCACCAATTCTGGGATCCTGATGTTATACTTTTCAACTACTGCAATCTTTGCTTCAAGCTCCTTGTCCTCAGCAGCAGTCACGTACCTCTTGAAGCCACTGAAGCCTTCTTTGTGTACCCATCTTCGGATGAATCTGTCTTTAATGATGAGGTTTTCTGAGGAGAACACACTCAGTCAGCAGGTGCAGGCTCCTCTACCTCGACAGCAATAGCTGCACATTCCTAACCAACATGACAATGGGTGGTCTGAGATGTGGGAGACCCAGGTTCCAGTCCTGACTGCATCACTAACTCACTGTGTGTCCCTGGGCAAGTCAGTGCAGCAGCCTCTCCGTCTCCAACTGAGGATCAAGGGCCCCACACTTGAGATCCTCACCTACTTCACAGGGATTTGAAAGAGCGCCATAGAAATATCAGAAAGTATCATCTGGGGCCCATATAATGTGTTGATGTGTGAAGTTGCCCAGGCAGACAGAATGATGTGAGGGAAGACAATCTCTGGGACCAACGCTGGCAAGTAATGAGACTCCCAAGAGAAGGTCTTGGAAAAGTCTGTGAGTACCTCTGAAAACCAAAGGCCTCAGGCATCCCCCTCTTCAAGGGAAAAGAGCAACACTAGCTCCCCCCTCTCTGGAAGGACAAGAACACTGTCTGAGGACCAACCCGGGCCTTCCCCATCCCTGTCTCTCCAGTGCTGCTTTCCACTGCTCCAAGGCCAGGAAGGTACTCACGTTTCTTCCGTTCTTCCTCTGGCTGAAGAAGGATCCAAATATCAATGATTCTGTCCAATCCAAATGATTTAATCCCCTGAAAAAGTTTTTTGGTGGGATTTTTGTTTTTTTGTTTTGTTTCTTAACAAAACAAAATAAAGCAAATGTAGTTGTGGGATTTTGAAATGAGATGGTTTCTTGGAAACGAATCTCATATTGTACCCAAAGCATCACCGTGAATGGGGAACTTCATCAACTGCAAAGCACTGGGCTATAATATGGCCTGGAAACTCAGAATTATCAAATTTTAAATTTAGCTGTTACTTCAAATTCTTCATATGTTTTTAAGAAAGACAAGTGATAGCTGCATGTTGTTTTCTAATCAGTAAATGGGCAATTTAAGTCTATTCTCCAGGAATGTGAAATGGTTGCAAAAGAATACAAATGGTAACTGAATAGAAAGGGTTGAATACTTACCACACTGTTTCTTTTGAGAAAGAACTAGAGAATACCTACTATAGGTCTAAATAATTCTGTGATTTTAAAGGTTGGCTCTTGGAGAAAGGGCCTGCTTATACCATGGGTTAGCCCTGTTCTAACTAAGGAGGGCCTGCTGAGCACTGGCCTGGCGCCAGCACTCACAGGGCACCAGGCCTGGCACAGGAGGCACAAGACAAGGGCTCCCCACTCTAAGGACCTTTCATATTTTGAGGAAAGACATGTAAAACACTGACATAAAATGGACGCTAAAACAAAATGATGTACATCATATCTCACAACTAGATAAGTGACCAAGTGTAATAACACATGTGACAGGCAGTGAACAGAGGTAAGAGAGGGAGTGAGAACAACTTACTTTATATTACGCCTGGCATGGATATTCCAAAATATTATTCTCTTACAATAATGATAATGGCTAAATTATGCGATGTCTTCTAGATGATATTATAAAGCCATTACAACAGCAATGAAAGAAAATAAGACTATGTGTTGAGTGAATAGAATACATTTTTATGTACACCACTACACATTATGCAAAAAAACACATTAAGGACAAAGACAAAGAAAAATCAGCAAAAATGAGAATTATTATATGAAATATTTGAATTTTATGTTTCTTATTTAATGATTCTTCCTTTTAGTCCGAAGGTTTCTATAACATGCTTATATCATCTTTATTTTAAAAAATGAAAGAAAAATCAAAAGACCGCTTTGATTTTGATTCACTATTTATTGAGTGCCCAGCACACAGTAGGCTGTCAAAAATATTTTTTCATAAATGAGTAACTTACAGTCATAGCTTTGTTTCAGAGTTAAAAGTGATGTAAACATGTCATTTAATCCTAACTTCCCTGTGAAACAGGTGAAGGAAAGGCATTGTTTTTATCTTAGAGATGGAGAGAATGAGGCACACAGAAGTTGTGACTTGCCCCAAGTCACACAGGTCAGTGACAGAGCCAGAGCTAGAACCCAGGTGTTGAACCCCATGTGTTGTAGAATAACTGGTGCTGTCAGTTCAGTTGTTCTTATACTAATAAACAACACAATCAGAAAAACCTCAGGTGGCCAGCAGCCTCACTGCACAATCAAATTTAAAGAAGTTCATTTTTCAAAGAGTAGAGGGAAAAAAATCCTCTTTATTGGGTCTCACTTATTAGGAATATTTTACTAGCATAATCAGAGTTGCCAGAAGTAAAGAGTTGAGTTTCAGTGCAGCCTGGTGAAGAGTCAAAAACCCAAATGTTTTCCTGCATAATCAGTCTAATGAAGTTGAACATGTTCACTGCGTATGTTTGTCTATAACATTTTTGTGAATGAAGCAGTCAACAGAGATTTACTCTTACCCCAATCAAATGTATCCTTGAAGGTACTTCTCCTTCAGTTACCCGTACAGCCTCATCAAACACATTGGCATTGGTCCGAGACAACAGAGCCACTTGTCCCTTAGCATCACCTCTAATGCCACCTTTGAGGAGACAGCACAAACTCAATGACAAATCAAAACGAGGAGGATAACTAATTTTGTTAACAAAAGAAGAGCTACTGAAAACCTTACTCTGATGGTTTCCTCCAACCAGTGTCTTCTTCCTCACTCTCTTGCAGACATCCAAGATAGTAGCTCCCACATAAGCTATTTCCACACCAAATCTAAAACTCTGTTGGAAACAGTAAAATAAAATGAACTGGCAACCCACCTTGATACCCGTGAGCTCACTTCTACCACTGATAAGGTCCAACTTATCCAACATCAGAAGGGGATTTGGAAATTCCCCATAAATAAAACCATTTGTACCCAAACAGGAGTCCGGCAATCAAAAATTTCTAACTTTATTTCTAAGTGTTAATTGTAACATCTTCTATCTTGAAACCCTGAAATGATCTATTTCTCTCCTCACTTACCACCCCAACCAAATTTTGACCATACTCCATCACCCTATCTATACTATCTTTTCTCATCCCTGCCACTAGCTTTGCTGGACTCACATATTTCATGTCTCACCTATCTGGTCTCTTACCTCCAATTCCCTCCCCGTCATATGATTCTCTCTCCCTCTGCTAGATTAATCTTATGCAAACACTTTTATTATACCATTTCCTTGCTACCAGAAGAAAGGAACAATACATATGGAAAAAAGATGTACTCACTGTCAAGAGCTTCCATGACCTGAACAGTCTTTCCTTTCCATTGTTCCTCCATGCCAATAGCAAACTCTCCTTTTAAGCAAATCTACCCCCACCACCTTTTTATTCAACTCTAGCACAGTTTAAATGTTTAAATTATATGAAAGTTTAAGACAGTTTAAGGGTTCCTCCCCTCCCCTTTGAGAGTGCTTTCAACATTAATTCATAATTCCTGCCCTGCACAAGACAGTCACAGGTAGAATCACTATGGCCTAAGAAGTCCCTAAATTTGCCCTACCCTGGCTTAGACTGGAAGTCCTTTCCTCACAGAAAAATAAATCATTTTTCTGTCCTTCAATCTGGCCCGAGACCCTATTTCCCTGACCACTCCAACTGGAACAATATCATTATTCCCCATCTCCTGGTATTTACTGTCTTTTTTTCCACACATTCATAACTTAAGGTAATAAAGTATTGTGTACTTTGGTGAATAGCAATAACATAGACATAGGAAAACTAGAATTTGAACAAATAGTACTATGTCACTATAAAACGATCTGTACTGAACCATAAACCCAAATTATAAATATTCGTGAGTCTATATTAAGATAGATAAATATTGACTAAACAAATCTCTTTATGCTATCAGGTAGAGAGAAAAACAAATCTCTTGCAGAATTCCAAATAATTTATGAAGATACTCCAATACTTAATTCTCAAGTGTGGGCTCAGTAGAGGGACTTCCTTCCCCAGGATGCAGTATGGAGAGGAACAGTTTTACAGTAGAGAAACCTGACAAACACTATTCCAGCCAGATGATCAAGGTCAACACCCAGTCCTATCCCATATTGATAATATGTACCTTGATACCATGTGATCGAAATGGCACTTTACCTCTGTGGCCTTCACCCCCAATCCATAACCCCAGTCTAACCATGAGAAAAAAAAAACCTCAAAAATTCCAGTACAGAGCACATTAAAAATACCTGAAAAGCCAAATAAAACACGATTATATGTAATGTGTTATCCTAGATGGGATTCTGGAGCAGCCAAAGATACTACTCAAAACCTAACACTCTGAATAAACTATGGACTTTAGTTTTATAATAATATGTCAATACTTGTTCATTATTTGTGGCAAGTGCTCCATATTAATCTAAAATGTTAAAAGTAGGGGAAACGGAGGAAAGGGTGTATGAAAACTCTCTGAACTACCACCTCAAGTTTTTTGTAAATCTGAAACTATTTTAAAAAAATAATGTCAATTAAAAAACAAACAATTCTGAGCTAATGATACCCTAAGTCACTACAGCAGATGGGAACTCAAGGGAATAGTCACAGAGAAGTTCATGGACCTCTCAATAATATAAAACAATAGAGCTTATGCTTTAATACAAATGATACACATCTCTTCTAGGGATAGAGAGTTTACTAAAAGCAGTGGTTTTCAAAATGTGGTCTCAGGACACTTCACACTTTCACAAAATACTGAAGCCTTCAAAGCACTTTTATTTATGTGACCTACACCATAGCAGATACTCGAATCCATTTAAAAATCACAAAAGGGGGCTGGGGTTGTGGCTCAGTGGTAGAATATTTGCCTAGCATATGTGAGGCACTGGGTTCGATTCTCAGCACCACATACAAAAATAAAATAAAGGTCCATCGACAACTAAATATAAAAAAAAGAAGAAAAAAACTAAAAATCACAAAACCCACTACATGATAGTGTAAGGAACGCTTTTTTAAATCATGTGTATTTCTCAAAAAATTTTTAAAAAATTAATAAAAAGAGTGGCACAGTTTGGCAATTTTTACAGATTTTTTTCAACATGCAGCATTTCACAATTACATCTGCATTCAGTCTGTTGTGATACATTATCTTGGATGAAGTTTATGAAGAAAATTCAACCCCACACAAATGTTTAATAGGAAAGGGAAGAATGTTTAATCACCTTTTTACATAATCACAGACACTGTGAGTTGCATCATGTTCAATGTGACAGATGCATGGTTTCCTAAATTTTAATTTTACTTGAAAGTAAGAATTTTATCTTTGGCAACACACACTTATTTAGTTTCCTGAAGTCACTGCTCATCTCACTCATGTTTGAGAAAATGCCAAATACCCAATTCCAAATAACCACAGATGGTCTGTCAGTTGTTCTTTCAAGTAAAAACTGTACAAGAAAAAAACAGCCTGTTTAGCTCACAACTCAACTAAAAGAGTATTCTTCCTGGGACACCAACGAGCTTCAGTTTTCAGTGGAAACGCTTTTTATCTACTTCCCATGTCAGCACATAGAATATTAAGGAGATGTACTCAAGGGTCAACAGGTCATGAAATTAATAATTATGGCACCAAGGTCATTCTTAAGTAAAATGCTCTTTTATTTTCACTTTGAATGTTTTGAAAGAATATAACTGCTAGTCCAATTTGGTATCGAGGCCTTGATCCATGGTAAGGCCCTAGAAGTTTTACCCACAGTTAGCACCAAGTGTCGACACAGCAAAAAAGGCAAATAACTACGATGAAAAGTTTTGACTTCGCTGGCCTCCACAGAACTTCACTTTGAGAACCACGGCTTACAAGTAAGGATATGCTATGTACTGTGAACCTAGCATAGTACTTCCACAGGGCCTGGAACAAAAAAACCTAGGAGGGGAAATATGATGCTTGCTTACATGCTCCTGGGCACTCAGAAGCAGACAGAGCACTTACCTGTGTGAGATAGAAGACGTGCGTGTGGGGGACTGTGAACAGAGCATTGACTGCGCCACGGAAGGTATAGATCTGCTGGTGTGGGTCCCCTACAAAGATCTTCCCACATGGCTGAGATAGAACTATATTCATGATAGCTGAAACCAATAAGATGAACAGTGAGAAACTGGAAGAAGTCCAACATACACAGCAAAAAGAAACTATATTTAAGAAAGAAAAGCATAAAAATGCTTTCACAAAACTAAGCCAGCCCACGACAGACAACAAAGTTGTCTTTTCCTGCAGGATAGGCACTCAATCAAAAGAAATAATTCTATAATGGAAAAAAGAGTAGTTCCTGGTCCTAGGAATGATTACTTTTAGTCCTGATTGAACTATTGAGTCTAAGAAAACACATAGGTAAATACAAAATAAGGTAAATTGTCTTCTCTCTTTAATAGTATAACGCCCTAAAAATCACACTCATAACACTGTCTATTCTCTGGTAGCCACTTGAAAAATATACAACACAAAACAAATTTTCACTCTAAATTGACCACTTTTCCCCCACTCAAGTTTAAGTCTCTATCATCTCATTTGATGAGCTACTCAGTTAACACTGTAAGAACAACTTCAGCAAAATATAGGGAGAAAGATAAATCTGCTTTGGGTAAGGGAAACAGACAACTGTTGAAATTCTAAGTCAAATAAAAGGGATTTCTGAATGACTAGCATTTGTTCCTCTTCTTTATCACAAATAAGAATAATCAACTTATTTCACATATATGTCCTCTTACATAATCATGATGCTGTTTCTACGTATTTGAGACTACTGATGTCCTGAATAGTTTATCACCTGGGGTACAGTCCTGGGCCTCATCCACAAAGATGGCGTCAAAAGAGGCAAGCAAAGGCTTGCTCAGCTGCCAGAGTTTCAAATAGCCTGAAAGAAGGGAGCAAGAGTCAAAACCTACAAGGGAAGCAGTTGTATTTAAAAGACACCAATGTCTGGAAATGTGCCTACCATCATGAGTCATTTGGTAAGCCTCTTCTTTGCATTCCCCTAGCTTCCGCATGTTGTCCCAGAGTCGGCTTGCTTCAAGGACACCATTCTAGAAAGCATGTGATACAGTGAACCAAAGTTGAATATCCTAGAAAAGACTAAAATCACATTTTCACTTCCACACACATAAGAGGAGCAAAGACATCATTATGAAACAGAGGGCAGGCCCTCCCTAAACTCCTAGGGTCCTGCAGCAATCTCTGAACTTCAGGCAGGGTCTGGAGCACAAAGATGAGTGGGAAACTAAGGCCACTGAGGTATGGCAGAGCAAAGATCAGAGATCACAACAGCTGACACACAAAAAAAATCAACATTTCTAGATTTATGACTGACACATTCTTTCACGAAAAGAATGGCAAAGGCTGGGCATGGTGGTGCACGTTATAAGCCCAATATGAGGCCAGCCTCAGTAACTTAGACCTTTCTCAAAATAAAAAATACAAAGGGTTAGGGATGCAGCTCAGTGACAAAGAAACCCTAGGCTCAACCTCCAGTACCAAAAAATAAATAAATAAATAATTTTTTTAAAATAACAAATGACTGGAAAGACTTGATAGCTTCATAGAACTAAGAAATAGATTTTTCCACTAGTAAATCTATATAGAAGGAATAACCAAAAAAATTAGACTGCTGGTGCTCAGATAAGATCAGATTCTGGGTCCATAAGATCTTACAACAAGCTCTTATAAACTGTGGGCAGGTCACACAATACCTGTTTTCATTTGTTAAAAGGGAAGACTATTATGAGGATTAAGTGAGATGTCTCTGAATACCACACAATTCACAGGTGTCAGGACAGGCCTACAGTCTCACCTGCTTATCTTCAACTTCCTATGAGCAGTTCTAAAGAAGTGAAAAGACAGAAATAATACTAGATTGCTAATGTTTAAGACACTTTGATACTTACCAGCTTCTCACTCTGTTCAACCATGACTCTCTGTCCTTGGCTGTTCTTACACCAAATAGGCACATGATCAATCGTCAGCTCTTCATCAGCCGAAGCAAAGAAGTTCTCTAAAGTCTTACACACTAGCTTGGCCCTTATGAATCCACCTTTCCCTTCAGCAAGGACGGAATTAACCATAAAGGGTGTTAACTTAAAGAGATTCAACTTCTTCTTCAGCTGGTACCTGTAATGCACATCCCAAATGAATAGCAATTGGCTTTATTGCAACTGTGCTACTGAGAGTCTCCCTATCTCCCCCATTCTTCCCAATAACACCATCAAGTCACTCCAAGTGTTATACACTGGTGAGACAGAATGTTTAAAAGTTACAAGGAGTCCTGCAAGATCCATGTCTATTTTGAAAGGGCTTACACCAGGCTTTTAGGAACTATAAAACCTAGAAGAGAATCAGTTCACAGAGACACCACTATCACAAGGTGTGGTCCATGCTCCAAGTGACTCCCAAAGGGACTCAAAGTTTCTTGAAGGCTTCATGTCCAGGAAACCTCAGGTGTGTGCACCTTAGCCCAGCCTTCTCCCCACCCACCTTTTCAAGGAAAGCCTAAAACTGATGAGGATATGTGAGATCCTGAACTTTAAACAAGACATGTTGACTTTCTGTGCCTCAGTTTCAGAAACATGAGAATGCACCCTCAGTAAGATATTGCTGCATGTAAATTATGTTATGGGATAAAAGTACATATCAGTAAAGCTATCTATCTCCTCCCTGTAAACAGAGATAACAACATTATATTTTCTTAGTGTTGTGGGATAAGTTCATATGTGATCAATAAGCATCAGGTGAAAAAGAACAAAAGAACTGACAACGACGCCATCCCTGGCAATGCTCACTTCCGCCCAACGTGTCCATAGGCCATGGAATGAAAAGTTTTGCAGATGACATTGCTGGGGAAAACAAGCTCAGCCTGCTTTGCAATACTCTTGTTGAACGTTACATACAGAAACCTGCTCTCAGACCACTTCTCAGCATACTTGACCAGGGTCGAGGTCTTCCCAGTGCCTGTGGAAGCAAAGAGGAGAGGATGTGACTCTCTGACGAGGGAAAACATGCTGAAGGATGCCCATTAGGTCTTGTTCACTTGTTCAGACTTATTCCACCTCAGGCTTCAGACCAGGACAGGGACAAGTTTTCAATACTGATCAAAGTGGTGCCATGAGAAGAGCAGCAAATTTTAAGTCAGATTAAGGTGGGTTGGGATTTGGCCTCCAGGAGGTTCTGGAGGTAATGACCCCGGCTTGAGCTTCAGTCTGCTTCTTAACAATTCATGGAAACACTGAATTGTGGAGTTTATAAGGGCAAAGATAATCATCAAACCCCCCAGCAGCAGGAACTCAGTAAAAGGTAGCTATGTCCAATCTAACTGCCATTTAAGCCTCTAGTAGCAAGAATATGTAAATGGGACTCAAGGATTCTTCCGATTCACTCTGAACTCTTGTCTGTTTCACTTCTCCATGATTCATTTAACTATTCAGTTATTCCACCTATCTTTAATTTAATGAGTATTTATTGAGCACCAACTATTTGTTCAGCTGCATGCTAAGCAACATAAGATATTAAAAAATGTGTTAAAATCTAGTTGGGAATAAAATACCAATATGAGGTGAAATAAGTAACAACAAAATGAGAGTATAATGATCACAGTACAGTGAAAAAGAATATGCGTTATAAACAAAAAAACACTCACCTGTCAAAGAACAAAAATGGTACTTCATACTCTACCTAACAGAACTGTTCTGAAGATTAATGAAGTAATATGGAATACTGACAAAACACCTGGGTTGGCTATTGTTACTATATAATGTTCAGGGACAAAGTAATTAAAAGATGATTAATTATAGTTCAACAAATGTATATGTAGGACTCAAACAATTGAAGAAGACTTTATCAGGAATAAACAGATGATGGAAGTTAACACAGCATAGCAAAGGAAAAGTGAAGTCGGGGGGGGTGGGGGCAAGAGAGGAAGGGAAGGAAAAAGAAGGGAGAAGAAGGGGAAGAAGACATATCCTTGGAGACAAGCTTTGAATTCTGGCTCTACCACTAACTTGCTTATTTGACCTACAGCAAATCTCTTTGAGCTTTAATTACTTTATCTCTAAAGTAAGAATAACTAACCAACCTTACAGAATGTTGCTAGGACCAGCAATCTGCAGGCACACTTAATAAATCATTACTAGCAGAACATTCAGGCAGAACAGTAGCAGGAAGGGATTATAGGTAGAGAAACTAGCATGAACAAAGATTCAGACAAAAGGCTAACCAAGTACCTGAGGAGATCATAAGGAGATCAGTTCAGCTGATCTGAGGTACCATAGTGACAACATATTTAGGAAAGTAGCTAGACCCACATGGAGGGAGGGCCTGCTAGATATTACCCTACAAAATCAGGGAGATATTGAAACCCTTTGACCAGATTAACACATCCTGCCTCTGCCAGAAGCAAACAGTGACTGTGCATGTGCAATGATAAACGACCAGCTCAACCCAGTGATGTACCCTCAAAATGAATTCCTATGCACTGTCTAAACAGGAATTCCAGTGTGGATGTTCCCTAGAGTAGCAGGAGAAAACAAGGATTCCTTGGATAACCACTTTTCAGATTATTTGACTGAGGTAATTTGATAATAGATCAAGGTAGAGGGCTGAGTTAGGAAGGGGGCTTCCCTAGCATGCATGAGGCCCTGGGTTCCTTCCTCAGCACCAGAAAAAAAAAAAAAAAAAAAATCAAGGTACAGATGCTCTGACAGGTAGTGGGAAGAAGAGATGTAGTGGTAACAGGTAGGAAACAACTACATTGTGAACCTGATGCTCTATTCCAGAAACTAAGGTGAGCTCCTTACCTGCAAATGCCATAATTTTTACCACCTGTAGAGGTTCCATCTTATGGTTCAGAATCAGCTGTTGCTCATGTGTAAGCTGGATGGTCTTCTTTCTATAATCATTATAGAACAGAAATCAGACAATCAAACAGGCAAACTGCATAAATGAAAGTTGACTCAAAAAGTTCTCCTCTTAGGGGAATAAAACATCTCTAAAACTAGACTGTAAAGTTGGTTGCATGACTCAGTAATATACTCAAAGGCAGAAATTCACGTAACGTAAAATATGCCTCAATAAAGTGTTAAAGCAAAACATCTCCCCTTATGTACAAGAAAGAGTCACAAATAGAAGATAAACCATATGCATATATTCATAATATATACATACCCTGGCCACACAGACAGTTCCTCTTTAACTTTAGTGGTCTGAGTACAGGAATTCTCCTGAAGATACAGGCAATAGAAAATGTTGTAATGAATCCTAATGGGGAACAAAATCAAATTTAGAAACTTTCAAATTTAAGTCACAATCTGTATCTTATTTTTTCTCAGATGTATTTAAACTCATCATTTCTAAAAAGAAAATACTTATCACCATTTGATGCAAAGATGGAAAGAAAAGAATTTAGATCATCTGCAGAGGTGACAAATGTACTCTCAGGGAAACAGTTCTGAAAAAGTACATTGTTTCTATGTGTAACATCAAAACGAGAGTGAGACCAGGACAACAAGAGCACTGTAACCTTAGGAGACAATCAAACAAGCAGTAAGAACCAGTGTAAAACAGGTGTAAACTCTACTCCCAGCAGTGAGATTCCCGTTCTCTCATATAATCTTGCTGACAATTTTAATGTCATTATCTTTCCAAACACAGTTCCATTGCTGCCAACTTCTTGTGAAGTAATACTGATTTAGAAGCTTTTAACCTTCCAAAGGAAAGGTGCTATGTGGCTACTGAGATTACAAACACAAGAAATCAAAACAGCCTGCAAGTCACCAAGATGACAAAGTTGAATCAACAGAGACAAAGGACATGGTCAGACTAAGTCTACCATAAGCTACTCCAAAACCTCTATGTGTGCATATGCCCAAACTCAACTCCCTGTATCACCAGTTCCCACAACCAAGTGCACTGTGCTGTCCCCCAGTGAGGGGAGCTGTTGTCCAGGCATCAACTCTTTTTGATACAACAGGTATTTTTAGAAACACCTTATTTCAAAGCAGGAAGAAATAAATAAATGAAACAAAAATCAACCATCTTACTATTAAAGACTAAACTGGGTCCCTCTGAAATTCATAAATTGAAGCTCAAGTCCCAAATCTGTTTGCTGTAAAGAAGCAATTAAGATTCATGAGGTTATAAGGTTGGGGCTCTCATCCAAAAGGATTATCGTCTTCATAAAAGAGGAGACTTCACCAGGCTCTATATCTTTGCATGTTAGGACACAGAGAGGAGGTGACTATTTGTAAGCCAGGAAGCAGGTTCCTCACCAGGAATGGAATACATTGCCACCTTGTTCTTAGACTTGCAGCCAAGAACATAAAATAAATGTCTGTTAATTAAGCCACCTATTCTGTGGTACTTCGTTAGGGCAGCCTGAGCTAAGACATACTTCCTGCTCCCCATCTATATCCATGTAAATAGATGATTCATATGTCCATACTTGCATGTCAGGACATTATTCATCACTTGTCCAGTCTGAATTCTATCATAAAGTTCCTTGCCCCTTGCTTCAATGAGACCACAGTTAACAAACTGAAACTTAAATCAGAAAAACAAGAAACACCTAGACATTTCTGGCAAATAAGGTTCCTTCCTTATACATTACCAAGGATGAGTGGTTTACCTGTGTACCCAGTCACGTTCTTCTTGGGGCTAATTCCAGGGGCCACTGTCTTTCCCTGGAGAAGAGCAATACTCTGTGGGCTAGCCTGCTTCTCTGGGATCAGTTGCATTATTGAGCTGCCTGGCTTCACCATCAGGGAAGAGGCCAAACACACTCTGGGTTCCAGTCTAACCTCTAACTGTGGCTACACTTCCCTTGCCTGTCCCCATCCATCTCTCATTCTTACATGAGCCTCTCTCTTATTCCCTGCACTTTTCACTTCCTTGTATGTTGCACATTCATTTCTGTCCTTTGGGCCCTTAAATGATCTATACCATACTTATAGATTCTCCCCACAAACTTCAAAATGACGGCTTCTCCTTGACATTCAGATGTTACTTCTCAGAGAAATGTTTTTTTTCATGCAATGTAATGCAGGGTTGCCCACCTCCCTCTCATGTCGTTCTGTTCTGTCTTCCATGTAACACTTACCAATAAAATGTTCCTTCCCACATGTATTATCTGTCTTCCCTCACTAGAACAAGAATCTTATCTAACTTTTCCAGTAGAATTGCTAGTGCCTGCACAACTATCTGACAGGTGGTAGGTACTCCATATCCTCTGGATGCACATATTCCTCTGAGTGCTGACCTGTGCACACTTCAGTACTCTGGTAAAAGAAACCATAGAAGTCACTCTGAATTAGGAACCCGTTTAAGTGCCTTACTTATGCCAAAGTGGTAAGATAGCCTTTCTCAGTGAGTGGGCTTCGCCTAAGGCTTCAATACCCATGAATATAAAACCTGCCTCAGTGACACTCTACAGTGGCATAACACTTTATATTCACAAAGCATGCTTCCTACATCTCCAAACTGAAACTTCACAATCTCTTCAACCTACAGAGGAAGAAACTGAGGCTAACCAGTAAGAGTTATAGCTTGCTGGATATGAGTGTTGGTGAGTGGCAAGGTGGGGTAGTACCAAGTATGGGATCTTCTCACTTATCGCAGTGCCTCCTCTTTTCCAGGGCATTACCTATTGCTGATGTTAATTCCCTTCTCCCTCATGGCGTAGAGGAGCACAGCTATGCAGTATAAGGTCTCGGTGATATCTGGCATGGTCACTGTGGAACTGGGTCTCCTGAGGCAGAAGAGTAGCTGCTGGATGTCATTCACGCTGCCAGAGAGGAGCACCATGGCTGCCACCAAAGCCCAGACATTAACACCCTGCAAGGCAAGGGGCACAGATAGGAGAAGCAGCCAGACACAGGCCACAATCAAGAGCCACATCAGAGAACTACTGAGGAAAGCCACTTCTGGGGTTCACATGCCATCTAGCTGTCAGAACCAAGCCCAAACTTCTCAACTCACATATGGAAAACAGAAAACTTTTCAACTGCCCTGGATTCCTTCTTTTTATCACTTTTGGAATTGAGATCTTAGTTTTCTTTAATTAAATAACATTTACAAAGTATCTAGTAGAATCTTGCATAGAGATGACACTCTAAAAACAAGAGTTCCCTCTCATCTCCCATCTCTCCTCTCCAGGTCAGTGTGAGTTCTCAGGTATACAAGTACTCAGAGTCAAAACAAGGTAACTAAGGTAACTAGCTAATGAGTGCCTACCTGGGAGGCACAAAAGTTAGAAATACAAGTCAGTATTCAGGAAGGACATCAAGACTGACAACTTCCTAGTGTTAGGATGTTAATTAATCTTTATTTTTTATTATTCAATAATTGTTAAATATTAAATAGTAAATAAATTATTTAAAATGGATTTATGAAGACCATAATGCTTACTTATTATATCGAAATAACTGCTCAGTAATGCAGAAACAGTCAATAATGGACACATCTATCATTCTGACATTACCAAATATCTCCTTGTTAAAGAATGCATTCCAAGAAACAAAAGCCCCATTTCCCTCTCACTACGACCATCTTGTGAGGGAAAATGTGCTGCACTATCATCTGCAATCATTTTACTCAGGACAGAAAGAGGAGGTTGATGCTGGGATTTCTAGTCCTCTGTGACTATCAGAATGCTGGAAAAGGTGCAGGTACCTTCCAAGATAAAACATGAGAACACCTGATCTGGGTGAGGAACAACCAGACTGAGATTTAGGAAACCTAGGGCTAGTTCCATCATCTCCTTACCTTACTGTGTCAGTACCAAGACCTTTAATTTCTTTGCTCCTTTCAAATAACCAAAGCTGAAAATGGAATAGGCTGTCTTATAAAGAAATCATACTACTGATAGTGTTTAGAGGCTAGATGACCCCCTGCAGAAATATTTCAGAGAGAATTCCTCAACAGACTGGGAAATTGAACTGTTTCTGCAAAATTCCTTCCAAATCCAAGAATCTATCATTATATGGCTTTTTATTTCTCTAAGGTGACCAATGACAAGATTAATGATTCCAAGCATTCAGAGGTTACATAAGTTTTGAAAATGAATATAATCTTCAGCTGAACCTGATCACCAATATACTTGCTTCCAGTGGAAAAAAGATGCCACCATCCCTCACAGTCCCCCAGAGCCTCTTAACACACCCCAGCAGCCATGTAGAGATCAGGCAGGTACTGACGCACACACGCCTCCGCCTCAGGAAGGAGGGGATGGTCCCTCAGACTCCACAGCACCCTCTCAGGGTCTACGCTTGGGGAGCACTTAGTGGTGGCTGTGTATCTGTAAAACATTCAGAGAAGAGTCCATAAGAAAGATGATCCTAAGCAATGATGTGTGAGGAAGGACTTGGAAAACCATCTCCCACACAGGAGGAAGGAAACTCACCGTATGAGGTTCAGTACACACAAGTCCGATTCCTTCTCTATGCCACAGCTCAGCAGGATGCCATCCACCTTGCCAACAGCTTGTTCTTCATTCATCAGGTATCGATGATACAGCTTCTTCCAAGGAATGAACTATGTAGTTCAAATACAAAAACAAAATAACATGTTAGCAATGACTAGTAAAAAGTGGATTACATAAACACATACAATCTTCTACCCACTGAAAAGCAATTATAGCTCCCAAATCATAAGCTGAACAGATTATGTAGAAATATTATACAAAGTTTGGTTGGAAACCGGAACTGAGTCTTATATCTAAATACCAACTTGTTATAGAGTCTGGGAAAACCTAGTGCTTCAGTTTCTGTATCTAGAACATCAGGTCACTAATAAGAGTTTCAATGAAGATAAAATAATATGACAACTGTTTTTATACTATTATCGGACAAAGCAGAGTTTAAGTTAAAAGTTGTTACATGAGATGTTAAAGGATGTTATCCAATGAAAAAAGGGTCAATTTATCAAGAAGACATAATTATAGATATGTATCAAACATCAGAGCTCTTCAATGAATGAAGCAAATACTGACAGAACTGAAGGAAGAAATAGCACCCAATTTCAAATGACGAGTCAACGAGCTAGAGGATGAGTAAGGACACAGTACTGAAACAACACTGTAGACTGATAAATCTACAGATACATGCAGAGCGCTCTGCCCAACAACAGCAAAACGTATATTCCTCTCAAGAATACACGGAACAGTCTCCAGGGTAGATCACATAGGCCACAAAACTGGTGTTAAAAAACTTAAAATGACTGAAGTTATATAAGGTATCTTTTTCAACAACGATGGAATGAAACTAGAAATTAAAGTAGCTGGCAAATATACAAATACACAGAATTTAAATAACACATACTTAAAACAACCTAAGGGTTAAAGAAGACATCACAAAGAAAATTAGAAAATACCTGAGACAAAGGAAAATGAAGACACAACATAGAGGGATGCAGTGAAAGCAGTGCTAAGAGCAAAGCATGTAGCTATAATTACATTGAAAAGAAGAGGAAAGACCGGAAACATACGCCCCGTCTTTATACCTCAAGGCATTAGAAAAATAAGCCGCCCAAAGTTAGCCAAAGAAAGGAAACTGAAAAGATCAGAGCAAGGACTGGAGGTGTGTCACAGTGGCAGGTATGATCCCCAGCACTGAGGGGGAGGGGGATGAGCAGAAATAAATGTAGAAAAACAAAAAAAATTAACAAAACAAAATGTTGGGGTTTTTAGGCAAGAAAAAAAAATTAATAAGCCTTTAACTAGACTTAAAAAAAAAAGAGACCATTCAAATAACTAAAATAAGTGACAAAATAAGGGACATTAAAACTGATGCCACACAAACAAAAAGATTATAAAAGAGTACTACAATCAATCACACACCAATAAATTGAGTGTTATGGTTTGGACGTGAGGTGTCCCCCAAAGGTTCACCATGTGAAACAATGCAAGATTCAGAGAAATGACTGGGGCTGTGAGAGTCTTAATACAATCAGTGAATTAATCCCATGTTAGGAATTAACTGAGTGGTAACTGAAGTGTAGGGTGTGGTTGGAGGAGATGGGAATTGGGGTCAAGACTTGGGGTAAATATTTGTATCTGGTAAGTGGAGACCTCTCTCTTGCTCTCTGTTTCTTAATCATCACGTGAGCTGCTTCCCTCTGCCACACTCTTCCGCCATGATATTCTGCCACAACTCAAGTCCCTACAAATGAAGTCAGCCTTCTATGGACTAAAACCTCTAAAACTGTGAGGCCCCAAACTTCCTTCTCTACAACTGTGCTGGTTAGGTCCTTCAGTCACAGCAGTGAAATAGCTGACTGAAGCATCGAGTGACAGAAGAAAATAAATTCCTAGAACAACCCATCAAGACTGATTCATAAAAAAATAGGAAAACTGAACAGATCAATAATGAGTAAACTGAATCAGTAATTTTAAAACTCTCAATGAAGAAGAGCCTAGGACCAGATGGCTTCAGTGGAGAATTATACCAAATATTTAAAGAACAATTAACACTAATATTCCTCATATTCTTCCCAAAAACTGAAGTGAGGGAACACTTTCAAACTCATTCTATGAGGTAAGCATTACCATGACATGAAAGCCAGACAGAGACACTACAAGAACAAAATCTGAGAGCTATGACAAATTGCTAAAAATAAATACATCATGTCATTGTTAGTGATGATAAAAACAGCATTAGTCTAACATTTCCAGAATAAGTACAAACTGGGATACTGTCTCAAAAATCTTCTCAAGCAGAATGAAAAAAACGCTCACTTATTCACACCTACAACTTCTGCATTCACACACAGTGCTCAATTAGTAGGCAGAAATACGACACAAACGGTTCACATCTGAAGCAGGAAGATATTTCTCTCAAGAAACTAGGAGACAGGATCACGAGCAAAGAATGAATCTGGAGTGATGCTGACATTTCCTCCAAAATCTTTTGTGTTTAGAAGAAAAAAAAATCATCTATCTTGATATATCATGTACTCCATCCCTGAATTTTTAAATATCAATATGTTGAAGGGAGATTTAATCTTTATATCTCTGACCTGCCTCCAATAGATAGTCTAAGGAAAAGCAATAGATAGTCTAAGCAAAACATTCTCCAGTCCTCAAGTTGACCTAAGATCCTAAATCTGGGATGGAAAGGAAGACAATGAACAAAGGACAGGAGCCAGAGCAATAATTTGATCAACTGTAGCATCAAGAAGTCTTTTCTGAGAGTATGGGTTCCCATTACCAATCTATAACAGTACTCCAGGGTGACTCCAATGCAACACTCATTGAATACCTGTTCACTATACAGAAATGAATAGGACAATCAGCCTTCAACAAATAGGATAACCGACTTAAATCATTAGCGTCTAACAATGAGCTAATAAGTTTAAGTAGGGAAGAAAACTGTCTAAAACCATAATAGAGTTTATGATAAATTATGTTAACAGAGGTATAGACTGTTAGAGAACACAAAGGGGAAACAATGATTAACCTCAACAGGATGAAATGAGGAGTGGTGAATCCAGAGTTAAGACTTCAAAACAGATATGAGGGGCCCTTCAAGTGGGATGGGGAGATTAGAGCATGCCATGGTGGGCCAGAAACACGCATGCAGTCTACAATCAAGACAGGAAAAATCATGTGTTTCAGACAGAACACAGAGATGAGCCAAGATGAATAGAACAAGGAGGCTAGAACGATACAGTGGGACAAGCCTGGAAGGCTTTAACCCCAGCAAGTCCCAAGATTTCAATTTTGTGAATGTTTCATCAAATTTGACACAGGTGCATTAAAATAGAACACAGATCATAATCTAGAGATTATATTAGTATTATTATAATTATTTTATTATATATTATGCAATTATAATTAATTATAATTTAATTTTTACTTATTTATTTTGTGTGTGTGTGTGTGTGTGTTACTGGGGATTTAACCTGGGGCAACTTTACCGCTGAGCTACATACCCAGCCCTTTTAAAATTTAGAGACAAGGTCTCACTAGGTTGCTGAGGCTGACCTCTGAAATCCTCTTGCCTCAGTATCCCAAATTGCTAGGATTACAAGCATGCATCACCATGCCCAGCTTATTTAAATTTTTTTACATGTTGCAGATCTGGAACGATGGAACAAAAATAGATGAAATGCCCTTTGGAATACGGCCATTATTCTGAAGGAAAATGGAAACATTTCTGAGGATATCCTCTAATCCAAAGTATCATTAAGTGAAGCTAATATACAAGCTTTTGGAGGGATTATCACCCAATTGAGCACTTTACTCACCAGTGGGTCAGTGATTATCTCCTTCCAAAGGTGGCACACCAAGCTCAGATTACAATAGAGGTCTTCCACAGGGAGGAAGGCAAAGATGTGCCTCAAGACTTCACTAGGCAGGCTACAGATGTGGCTTGGCACTTCTTGGCAGGGCAAAGTCCCAAGAAGCCCATAATATGAGTCAGGAATGGGGTCTGGACCAATGTCCTCAATGTCTTGGCCAGTTTCTCCAGACTCTGCAAAGTGCCACGACAAACAGTCCTCTGCCTCTTGCCTGGCTTCCCTAGGTCTTGTGCATGATGGCGACAAATGTTGTCTTGGGGTTTTCTTAGCAACTCCATCCCTTGGGCTGATCCCTGTAGCATTACTACTATCTTCCTTAAAGGACCGAGAGCGCTTCCTTGGGGGCAAAGAAGACTCTGAGGAGCCCAATCTCTCTCCTCCATCACCTTCCTGAGGCAGGGCACAACTGCTCTCTGCAGCAAGGATCATGTCACCCTCGGAGTCCTGACAGCTGTCCTGGCCAACAGAACTGCTTTTGGCCATGTCATTGGTGCACTGCTGTTGATCAGCTAGGAAGAACTCAGGGCTGTATTTTTGACATACTTGACCTGTAGAGAAAATGCAAACAGAATGGACAAAAATGACCCATGGTTGCTGACCTGTAGTTGATCCAAACAAGACAACCTAATGTTTAATTATTGATGTTAACAGAGGAAGGAGACAAGGATATGTTTATGGGTTAGGTGTGTATATAAATAGCTAATTCAAAGTATTATCAGACATATACTTGGAAACAGATGGAGACCAGTTCTCGAGAGGTGATGGCCTACTTTATACCTTGCAACATACACAAGTACCAGATCATATGCTGTACAAGGGACACCTGAAAGGACAGACAGAAAGGAAACAACTGCTCAGATTCACATATCTGCTCACACAAGGCACATCCTGTTTTTTTCCTACAACAGCAAGTCTACTTTTGCTTACATAAAAAGCAACATGCTTTAGGTTATCAAGTTTGGAAAGTCCTACCTTTCTCATTTGATGAAGTTAAAGCCCTTTATTTTCCCTCCTGTGAAGCTAATGCATTAATTTATTTTTTTTAAAAAAAAGAGGAAGGAGTCAGAATTCGTTTCATATGATTACAGTGGTATTTAATCTCTTCTACATGCTATCCAAACATTTACTAAGTACCCATAATTCGGAAACAAATATAAAGTGACAGTCCATGATCTCACAGACATATCAGACACATAACAGAGCCTAAATGGTTATTTCCCATATCACCACACTATTTTCAAACTCCAAAAAGTTATTTTTAAATGCCAATGAAGTAAGAACCTTATAAATATATAACTATATACATGGTTCCTTTCTAAATGGTTATGGCAAAAATTCTTACTGAGGAAAATAAGAGAATGAACTGAAACTAGGTTTGGCCTTTAATCAAATTTAGAGATGAAATTAATATTTTTTGTATATTAGGGGAAAAAACAATTGTAACTGCCTCTGGTAGATACCCTGAATTTTAAATACAGTAAGGCCTGGTTATATCCTGCTATTTCCTAATTGTCAGACTCAGTCACACTAATAGTTAAGATCCTACTATGTACTTAGCACCATATTCAGAATGCTGCAGAACTCACAACATAGATGAGAAGTTGACTTGTACACACAAAACAAACTAAATATCGGACAGTATATAGTTAAGTTTAAAATTACCTAATATAATTTGTTACAGTAGTTCCCAAAACTGAGACACACATATTACAGTATTTAAAGATGACTAGGTAATATTTAAATTGGATTCTGAAATTAGATGTACCAAAGGGAACTAAGGCAATCTAGATTATACTAACAGGCATGAACAAAAGAAGGAACTCATCTGGTACAGGGATGGGTAAAATAAGAGAACCAAACTGACAGAAGTAGAATTTCCATGTTAATAATTAATATCAAAATGAGGAGATAGATTTGTTATTACCCTGATTTGATCATTACACATTGTATACACATATCAAATTATCATATGTAACCTATAAATGAGTACAAATATTATATGTCAATTTTAAAAATTAAAATTATTAGGTAATGGCAAGCATAAGTTTGATTCCATCGTATTAACAAAAAAAACATGTTACGTTCTTAAAAATGGTTGTAACATGACAGAAAATAATCATGTTCAAGAATTAATATTCAACATCATATATTCCAGTTGATTTGAAAAATCTGAAGTCAAGGAGAAAGGTTACGGGACTGGGGAGATAGCTCAGTTGGTAGAGTGCTTGCCTTATAAGCACAGGGCCCTGGGTTCAATCCCCAGCACCAAAAAAAAAAAAAAAGGAGAAAGGTTACTGCAGTGGTCCAGATACTAGGTGGTGACAAAGGGCATGGTCTGCCATGAAAGCAGTGGATGAGGCAATATAATGATACAGACTGGACAAAGAAGATTAAATAAAGAATCAAGTAATTATAATGTTTTTGGACTGGCAAACTGATGATATTGGTTGGTGCCTTTTATCACAATATAATTACACAAATTAACAGGTTCTCTGGGGTTTTTATCAACATTATAAGACAGAATTTTCATAGAAAATTCAAAAATAATGAAACAAGTGTCAAACTATTACAAGACTACAAAATCACAGCAGTAATATTTATAACTACTTTTATACTAGGAAACTATCCAAAGGCCACACAGACTACAGATTTTGAAAGGTAAGATACTTTCTTAAAGACATACCCCTACTCCCATTTTTTGTTCTGGATCTAGGATAGAGACCATGATTCGGATCTCTGTTTGTCCATCTCTGACCGAAGGGCTGGGTCACAGTCAAATGACTCCGAGCCAAATGTTGGCAGTCGATGGCTGTAAGATGCTTCCGCTTAAACCGTCTCACTGTTTTGTACCAACAGGCAAAAGAAATGGGATATTCATTAGTTATCACCAATTCTACAAGGGAGTCAGCAAATTATACTCAATTTTTTAAAAGATCCTAAAATGATACTTCTCTAGTATTTATTACTTACTAGTATTTATTACTTAAACTTTCTAGAAGACTTGATCATGAAATATTTATTCAAAAAGAAGCTGCCACTAAAGGATAAGTTGGATTTGGCAACTTTCCCTTGCCTCTGTCCAGGCCACATACGTGCCTACATTAGCTACATATATATTTAAGAGTTAACTATATAGCTTTTTAAAAAATATTAAGAACTTTTATAATTTACTTTTTGTCCAATTTTTTTTCAATTGTGATAAAAAAACATAACTTATGAGAGTCGGCTATGGTATTTTAAAAATACTTACATTTCATATATATATATATATATATATATATATATACACACACACACACACACACACACACACACATACACACCAGCATCTACAAGTCTCAGAAGCAAAATAATCATAATAAAACTTGAAAACTACTCAAGAGAATGACCATAACACAGAGAGCTCTCAGCTCCAAGAGGATCTCAGTACTGAGAACTGGCTTAGGACAACAGCAAGGCCCCTAAAAGAAAAAAATAGAATCTACTTTTCAGGACCTTCAGAGGAGGAAATTTTCTATCTTCTCTCAGCAATATATCACAATAGCAACTGAGCTTAGAATTTTGTTTCAGTAGTTCTAAAATAAAGGGGCTGGAGGTATAGCTTAGTGTTAAGAATGCTTTAGCATGTGTGAAGCCATCAGTTTTATCCCTAGCCCCCCCCCCCCAAAAAAAGAGTACCAAAATATTTTGTTATATTACTCAATTTGTCAAGCAATGCTTTTTCATGTTTAGCCTAGATTCTTCATGCTTCTCTGTTACTTCTCTAGCTACCTCCTTCCTCATGGAATTAAAAATTTAAGTACAATAGTTTTTTTTTTTTCTTTAAAGACAAGTACAGCTATATAGTATTGAAGTTACAAGAGGATAAAAGCAGTTCCTGCCAGTACCTATTTTCAAAAGTCCTAAATATAAAATGAATTGTAGTATCAAATGCCAGAATCTCACTAACCATTTTCTCTATACTTTAAAACATATAAAATCAAGACACCAATAAGTATAAGTAGTACAGTTAATATTTTTATCAATATTCCTTCCCAGCCACCAGCATCTTTAGAAATCACTCTTGTAAATTTCTGTAGTTCTTTTTTAAGGTGTAAGTTTTAAAATACTTCATGAATATTTTAAGACTTCTCAAAAATTAAAATTACACATACAAAAACAGTTCTATGAGTCACTCTAAAAGGATGCTGAAGACCTTAGAACCACTGAATTTAGAACATGCAATGCTACCATTGTTAAGCCATGGCAACAGCAGTTACAAAATGCTTACTCTGATGAAAGCAACACTGCATGGCATAGATGGTGGCCCGGGCAGAACTGGGTTTGAGACCCATCTGACCACTTGTTTGCTATATGACTTCAGGTCATTTTGCTTCACCAAGTCTTAGAGACTTAGGATTAAATGAGAAAATATACCCCAAAGTGTTTGTCAAATATAAAACCATATGCAAATATAGCTATCTGCTTCCTCTCTTCAACAAGGTTTATCTGATTAACTTTCTTAAAACATGGAAATATCTTTAAAATATAAAGATGGTAACACCTAACAGCATGACAGGAAGCACATCAGCAGCCCAATTACAGTCTATTCTGTGTTGGAAACACTTTCATAAAATAGCAAGTAATGTCTCAATTACTCATTATTAACATAAAATCAAATATCTCCACTGTTTTAATGGTTTTGTAAATTTTTTGTTGTTGTTGAACCATTTCTCTAAATGTCTTATTCACCATACAAAAGCAAAAAAAGTCAATCTTTCAAATATTGAAAAGAATACATTTGAACATTGGGAAAAAAAAACAAAGTCTGATCCCTTTTAAAAATAAGACTTGAAATTTTATCACCTCTATTCAAAACCTTTCATATCACAAATAAAAACCCAATTATTATTCTGTCTGAAAGAGGTCCTCTAGTGAGAATGGAAAAGAGACAAGGAAAAGAAGCCGTGAGGTGCCCTCCACAGTAGATAGATGTGGGCCCTAGATCAGGTGCTCCATACAAGGCTCACCCAGAGGAGCAGCTGCAGGCTTCTAAGCAATAAACCCACTGACCCCATAAATCCAAGCTATGAAAATTATCTCTGATCTCTTCAATATTTCCACTTGCTTCAGAGCTGACAAGCACAAGGTCTACAATTAAAACTGGAGATATGAGAGAACTGGACCAACAGAAGACATCTCATGTACATAGAAGGTGAACATCTATTGCCAGACTGGCCTAGAGAGGAAAAGCTTTCACAGATAAAACATCAAAAGATCAACACCACTCAAATTTATAGGATCCGGGATCTTGGGGCCAGTCATAGGCCTGCTTAGGGGAGTGGTACAAGTCAGGTAATATAAGGGTTCTGAAAAATCAATAAAGAGACAGATAATCAATGACAACATTAGGCTCAGTGAAGAATTCTTATGCCTGTCTGAATCTATGACACTCCTAAATCTGACTTTCAGAAGTACTGTTGTTAGGGACTGGAGTTGTGGTTCAGTGGTAGTGCACTTGTCTGGCACATGTGAGGCACTGGGTTCGATTCTCAGCATCACATTTAAATAAATGAATTAAATAAAGGTCCATCAACAACTAAAAAAAAAAAAAAACCGTCTTAAAAAAAAAGAAATACCGTGGTTATACAAAAGAGAGGTTGAAAATAGATTTGTATAGATTTGTATGCTTATGTATGCAGGATGAACCTTGGAACTTTTTCTGTAAAAGTATGTAAGAATGGCCTCATCCCAGCCTTCCCCAGCCAAACTACAAGAGGCCCTAGTAAGAAAACAGGCATTTATAATGATCATAAAACTGGCATGTCTAAATCATATGCTTTAGAGTCAAAAACAGTTAGTATACTCCACAATAAGAACTAGTCTGCCTTTTTTCACTGCCATACCATCTGTACATAGCACACTGCCAGGCACAGTGCATGCTATGGACCAAATGTTTGTTCCCCCAAACTCGTTAAAATCCTACCCCCCCCAAGCTGATAATATTAAAAGTTGGGGCTTTAGAGAGGTGTTTAGGTTATAAGTATGGAGCCCCCATAAATTGGATTAGTGCACTTATAAAACAAACTTCAGAGAGCTCCCTTGCCCCTTCAGCCATATGAAGACACAGTGAAAAGACATCAACCACAAACTAGGAAGTGAGCCCTCAAAAGACACCAAATCTGCCAGTATAGCAGTCTGAATGGACTAAGAGAGTACATGGTCAATAAATAATGAGTGAAAGATGACCTAAGGACAGGGTAAAAGGGGTGAAGACTTTTATGTGGAATTTGGCAAGGGCAGACCCACAGGGGACCTCCTTAAAAGTACATCAGACAGTTAAGAGAACATCCAAATGTTCACTCCTAAAAGGAATTGTCTGGGGGAAAAATAGGTAGTATGCATAGGTACATTTTTTTTTACATATTTTTGTTTATGTATTTACTTCATAAAATAAATCTGACTCTAAAATGTTTATTGAGAAGATTACATTTGTAGATATATAATGTTATGGTTTGGATGTGAGACAATGCAGGAAGGTTCAGAGAAATGACTAGGTTGTAAGAGTCTTCACTCAACCAGTGAATTAATCCCTGATGGGATGAACTGAAGTGGTAGGGTGTAGCTGGAGGAGGTGGGAATTGGGGCATGGGTATGGGGTATATATTTTGCATCTGGAGAATGGAGACTCTCTCTCTCTGCTTCCTGATGATGCAAGCTGCTTCCCTCTGCCACACTCTTCCACCATGATGATCTACCTCACCTCCAGTCCCAAGTAATGGAGCCGGCCTTCTATGAACTAAGACCTCTGAAACCGTGAGCCCTTAAACCTTTCCTCCTCTACAACTGTGCTAGTCAGATCCTTTTAGTCACAGCAGCTAAAGAAGTACAAGAATAAGAGAGTTAGTAGAAATGTTAGAACAGTGTTTTGCTTCCAGAGTTCTAAGTACATTCCACTATACTTCAGGCATGAAGCCATTGTAGAAAGAGCTAAGGCTGACAACTGGAGGAGGGCACCTCAGTTGGAAGACATGGCTTCTGTGTACTAACATAAATTGCCTCTACTATCCACTGGAAATGGTGCTGAGTCATGACTTGCCAGGGACGGAGAACTGGCACTTTCACCAGATTCAGGTCCCTTAGAGGTAAGTGCTGTGATCCACTGATGTGGGAGCTAGGAGCCTAGCTGTTGTGGAGTTAAGTCATTTAACACCTTCTCAAAGCCTCAACCCAGAGGCAAGGCAATTTGCTAGAAGACCCTCCTACAGGCAGGTGCATGCATTGCTAAAATTTATGAAAATGAGGAGTGTAATAACCTGCCACACTGAATCCAAAGAACCCTATCATACATGTGTAAGTACTGTGACACCCACACTGAGGGTGACAAAACCTACCTCCACACCTGTGTCAAAACCTAGCAACGAAACTCCTAGATTTACCTAACTACCAGACCAATCTGAGCATCTCTAAAAGGTTTTATTTTGATAGCATTAGTGTTCTTGCTAAATTTATTTTTTTAAAACCTACACTGAAATTTCAATCATTCTTTTATTTTTAATATGCCTTTTTAAAAAACATTTCAAATCTAACTTTATCAAAATAAAAATGCTCAAATGCTGACTCTTCCATATAATTTTCTTCCCTGAGTCACCCAAACCTAATGGTATTCCTCCCACCTAGAAGTGAATGTACTTAACATCTCTTTTTTATAGGATGTTGTTAGAAGTTGTTTGTGACTTTAAAGTGAAGTTAAAGAATGCTACATAATGAATGTACACAAAGGGAAACTATGCCTAAACTCGGTGTCCCATGCAGAGAGGGCTAGAACTGTTCATGAGGCTTTTCCAAACCATGTGAGACTCCAAAGATACTCAAATTAATTCTCTCCGTATCAAAGTATCTGGTAGAGACCCTCTACCAGACTAATAGTAATGTCATATCCTTCAGGTGTTAGGACAATAAAAAGAAGGGGAAAAAAAACTGACAATGTTTGAAAACCATTTTGTCAAACAATTTTGCCCAGACAGGTAGGGTGGCCATGCCTACCCTACCTGTAATGACTAATGAGTAATCACAACTACTCAGAGGCTAAGGCAGGAGGATTACAAGTTCAAGGCCAGCCTGGGCAAATTAGAGAAGTCCCAAGCAATTTAAGGAGACCCTGTCTCAAAATACAGGCTGGGGAAATAGCTCGGTTGGTAGAGTGCTTGCCTCGCATGCACAAGGCCCTGGGTTCAGTCCCCAGCACCACCCCAAAAAAAAAAAAAAAAAAAAGTGTAAAAATATAAAGTAAACAGGACTGAGAGTAAAAATATGAAGTAAAAAGGACTGAGGGTATGGTTCAATGGAAAGCGCCCCTGAAACAAAAGAAAAACCAGTTCTGCCTAGGCTCAAATAAGCCCATTCCCGTACTGCTCTTTATGGAATGGCCCTCTTAGAGTGACTTCTCTGTCCCCTACTCTAAGTCCCTCTAATACTCTAATATTCCTCTGGTAATATCCTCAGCTTTTAATCTCAGATCAATGGACCACTGGCTTCCTGGTCTTTGCTGACTCCAAGGTGGTCATTACTCGGGTTGGCTCTTTTCTAACTGTCAGACTCTTTACTCTGACGATGGTCTACTTCTTCCGAGCCCACTGGATCCCACACCATTCCCGAGGCGTCCCTGATAGAGGAGATCAGGCTCTCAGCAGTCTCCCTTAAACTGTACTCATTACTCACACTCTGCTACTTGAACCAAAGGCAGGGACCACGTTCACCATCATTATCCCTCGAAGGGCTTAGCACAGGACTGCAGATACTATTTAAAGAGTTGTTCAATGAGAAATATGTCACTATAATTACTCAATTATGCTTTCTTTTGCCTGGTTTCAAATTATTTTAATCTTCTTTATTGAAAATCAATCTACAAAACAAGTCGCAAAAACTGAAACTGAGTTCTTTGGGTCTTGTGGCAGACTTCTGTTCCTCTTCTTCCTTAGCACAAACCACCTCCACTTTTCAGTTCCATGTACAGTTGGATGACACCTTAAGACTGAGTGCTAGCTAATGCAGTGTGAATAAAAGTGGTGTGTGCCTTTTCCAGACCTGTCCCCCATTCTATGCCATCTCAAGTTAATTGGGAAGCTGATTCCTCAGGATGTCCTTAGAAGCTGTATGTTCAAGATGAAGTGCCTCCAGCAGCCTGAGACCTTACATTACTTCTTTTCAAAGATTCCCTCTCCACCAAAACACCTACACACACACAAACTTCCAACAACCCCACCATCTGTAACCTTCTTAGATTACTATGGGATTAAAAAGTAAACTTCTATTGTGAGGTCATTACTTGTTTGGATGTATTTGTTATTGCTGCAATGCTTACCCTAACTATTACAGGATCATTTGAAATTGGTATCAAATCATTTCCTTTCTTCCCCTATCTTTACTCATTAGAATTCATACCAAAAAGTCCTCTTGAACTTACAGTTTACAGACCTAAATGGACAAGATGAAGACAGTAACTGCCCACTATTTCTAGAGGTCTGATTTTCATTACATAACTGCTCTAAGGAAAAAAAAAAAAAAAAAAAAATCAGGTTAACTTGTACAATGTCCCTTAGTGGAGAAACTGTTCCTAAACCCATTACCTAATTTTGCTATTTAGTGCTAATTAGATAATTTAGAGTAACCTAACCTCATCTGGTTAGTTTCTCCACATACTCTTCACTATTCTCTGATGGGCAGGTCTGTAAAGATGAGTAAGTGAATACCTGGTCTGGTGTCTCCTATGGAGATAACAGAGACATAGCCCATTATTATACAGGTTCTGATACTTGATAAGATTCTGGTACTTGACAGGTCTGAGTGCAGCCTGTGAAACCTTGAATCCAGTAAGTAAATGTGTGTTATCCCGCATCTCCAGCACTGTGAAAAGTACTCACTCAAGCCAGGTAGTACTCAGAAGTCCTTCTAAGACATTTGTAACAATTCTTTTCATAAGTATGTATTTAATGTCTTACACAATTATCATTTTTAATATATCTCCATTGCATTGTTATTTAATATATTTCTAGCAATTATTTATTCAAGGACATATTGAAATTTAATAAATAGGTATGCAGAAAACACTATGCAAAAAAAAAATCACTATATATTGTAGACTCAAATAGAAAAGCTTCAAAGTATTTCCCCCTTAGTTCTAAAAGAAACAATAACAGAAAGAGAACATATAGCTCTAGCTCCACTGTCTAATACACTCACTGTACATAAAGCCAGGTCCCTTCCAGCCACTAACTACATCCTGCTTCTCTTTACACTCCAAGGCCCAAGTCAGTAGGCTTAATCTTTCCCGAATAATCTCAACACTCTGAAATACTTCCTGCTCCCTTGGAAACAGCACTTGCTGAATATATCAAGCAAGGATGGGATGGGCTGTTCACTCTCTACATTCCTCACAAGGAATGGAATGACAAAGAAAAAACAAGACCATTATTTACTGTCTAAAATATATCTTTATATATTTGAAAGTCCTTTTCTACTATCAATTTATTCCACGACCACTTTTATATATCTAGTATGTCCCAGTTTCATTATAAACTCCACAAGGACTTTCCTTATGGTATTCCTTGATGTTAAATGCTATTTTAGACATTAAGTATACAAAAATGAATAAACCAGACCATAAGGCAACTACCAAAACAAACACAAATTACTAAACATGAAGCAATGTGTTACATAAATATATGCACAAAGTGCTATGGTAGTAAACTGAAAAGAGGAAAATTGGGAAAGGTTTAACAAAGAGTTGAGCCTTAAAAGATGAATAGGATTCAGTGAGGTTGAAGAAACAGTATGTCCCAAAACACAGGGGCACAGCAAAGCACTGTGTGACCAAAAAGGTGGGTTTTGTCAGAATAAGAGGTTCACTAATGGGGAATTATGGGAAACAAGGCTGGGAAATTAATCTGGAGCCACATACTATGAAGGTCCGTTAACACCCTGCTACAGAAACTGGACTTTATCGTGGCAGTGATTCAGGGTATCATGCTATTTTAAAGCAGGGTCAATACACAATCAAATTTAGACAGACATGAAGACTGTCAGGAAAACTAGTCAGAAAGTCACTATACCAACAGAGGTGAGAGTTGTCAAAGGCCTAAGAGCAGCAGAAATTGAGCTGAGAGAACAGATGACTACCAACAAGGGTTGTTTTTTTTTTTTGACCCAAAGATGAAGAGAATATTAAGAAGAGAATATTAAGAAAGATGATTCATTAACCATGTTAAAGAGAAATAATTTTTTTGTTTGTTTTTTTTCTGTAGTGAAAGGAGACCTAAAGTCTTAGTTTTGAAAATAATTTTTGGTTTTATTTTAAAGCATCCGTGGGCCAGGTGTGGTGGCACAAATCTGTAATCCCAGAGGCTCAGAAGGCAGAGGCAGGAGGATTGTGAGTTCAAAGCCAGTCTCAGCAACTTAGCAATGCCCTAAGCAACTCTGCAAGACCTAAATTAAATTAAATACAAAAAAGGGCTGGGATGTTGCTCAGTGGTTAAGTGCCCCTGAGTTCAATCCCCAGTACCCCCCCCCCCAAAAAAAAAAAAGTATCTATGGAATAGAGGTTAAGCTCCAAGAAATACTTTGAATGAGACTGGTCCTCCAAAAGCATGCAAATAGTCAATGAAGATAAATTATCTGTGATGCTATGATAGATAATTTTCTAGGAGTTAGGTAACTTCACAGCCAAAAGAGCAAAGACAAAATTTAAATTCAGTTTCCAAATAAAAAAATCAGTATAAAAGGGATAGAAAGAGATGATAAGTAGGGAAAAAAGATAACGGAAACAAAAGTGAAATTAGAACTTGAGTTCTAACAGTCTGATGTACTTACAAATCAGTAACATATCAAATCATCAGTACCCCAGTGACCACAGCTGAGTGCTACATATTCATGCAATACAGCACACACAAAAAAAGGAAAAACAGACAAGCAGCAAATCACAAACCAATGACAATTACATAGGAAGTGAGACAGTAAAGGCCAGGCCACAAACTCCAAAAGTGTGCACAAAAGAAATGGGTAACCTAACTGTCAAAAAACAGCGACAACCCAGAAATAACTGGGTTATTACACACACCATACACACACCCTCCAGACCAGGCTTTTGCTCCAGAAAATCACAGGCACTATGGGCACAGATTCACATACTTCATCATCTAGTTACTCAAAGGGGGACAGAGATCAAAGCTAAGTTCATAAAGCAGACAGGAGAGACAGAATCAAGTTTGGAACACCAATTAAATAATTATCCTGGATTCAAGTATTCCATCTTTTTGTGAACCATGTGCCCCAATTAAAAAAAAAAAAAAAAAGAAAGAAAAGAAAACATAAAATAGAGAAATTGAATCAGACATAATGGCATACACCAGGGGTCCTAGCTACTCAGGAGGCTGAGGCCGAATCACTTGAGCCTAGGAGGTTCAGGCCTGCCTGGGCAACAAGGCTAGACCCTGTTTCAAAAAAGAAGAAAAACAGGGAAACTGGAGACAAGAGGCAAGAGAAGGCAGGGTTATCTGTCAGGAGAATGGGGTGGAAAGAAGCACTACCAGCAAAAAGACACTACCAGATACTCAACTTCAAGACTGCACTGACTCTAACAACTGCAGTAAGCACACTGCTTGGCATGTTTTAAAACTTTGTGCACTTAAAAGCCCTCATTTGCTGCCTTCTTGTTTTCCCCCCTTTGGAGGGGGGATAAGAGTTAATGAACAATAAACTTTGGCAAACTTGATACTTGGACCTCGTTCTGTCTCCAGTGACCATACCACTCAGTAACTAAACTAAGTTGAATATGTTTATTAGTAAAAGGGGCTTATTATCATGATCGCACAGTTGAGGCTTCATTTTAATCTTCCACTTATTTTAGCAGTGTCTGGCACATGCAGACACTCAACAGTTGGTGCCATTCTTCCTTCCAAAAGACTTTATCATCCATACCTTCTTGGTAAAATCACTAATTTCATTAGGCCTCAATTCTCCCGCCTGTAAAACCAGAATGATGCTTTACAGTGTTGTTTGTGAATTAGAAAACTAACGTCAAGTGTTTTGAAAATCAGAGTGCAATACCAAAGTGGAAAGAGAGTTCTTAACCCTGACAGAGTAGCGACCCCCCTTTTGCCCCTAAAGGAACTGAAAACACCAGGAGGTTAAATGACTAGTTCCTCGTAAGGTCGGGTAAGGAACACATACCTAACTAACCTAATCTCTTCCATCACCTCATATACAGCTTACTCAGATCTCAACGAAGCCTCCTAAAGCCCAAGGCCTTTCCACATCACCCTAACCTTCTTATATCCAGGTAAGAGGGAGAGAAGGAGAGACAACAGGGTAGCATAAATGACTTGCCCAAGGTCAAAACATCAGAGGAGAAAGAGCCTGGCTTGTCAGCAACCGAGGCCACGTACCCCTACCTCCTCCACCAGCCCCCGAGAAACGACGAGCTGCCCCTTCCAGGGCCTCAGGGAGCAGCGTGGGGGCGGGGACCTGGCCCGAGCTCACCCGGCGCCAGGGCCTCCCCCGTGCGCACATCACCACGCCCCGCACCTGCCGGCGGCCCCCGGAGCCCCTACACACACCCTGCGCCCGGCCCCGCCCCGCGCCCCCCGCGGACTGTGCCCCACCCCCGAGGCCGGGACCCCCGGGCAGGGCTCTGGAAGGTTAACTTCCCCGCGCGACAGATCCCCGCCTAAACTCCCTGCCATGTCTATGGTCTCACGCACTATGGCGCTCCAGACCCGGGTCCCTGCCAACGTTGCCTCCGGGCCGGCGCCGCTGACCGCCCAGCCCAGCGTCCTCCGCAGCAAGCTCCTCCTCCGTCCCAGACAGCAAGCAGAGACGCCCGCCGACTTCCTCCGCGAGCTCCGCCCAGCCTCAGCCCAGGGAAGCACCCGCCGCCGAGGGTGACGGATGGCCCCAAGAACCAATCGAGTCTCGCAGCTGGGGGAACAGGCTGACGGATGGTTTCAGAGACCAATAGAAACTCACGAATGCAAAGGGCGCGGCCTCCGCCGGAGAGCCACGCCCTGTCCGCGCTTCCGCTCGCGCGCAGAGGCTAGGGGAAACTTTCCCAGAGTTCCTTCGAGCTGCCTGGGTTCCCGCGGGAGCTACAGCTGTAGCTGCGGGGAGGAAGCCGAGTACTGCAGCTGATTGGGTGAGGAGTGGGCGGAGTATAGAAACACCACCCCATCGGTGAGCGGCCCCAGCAGCCTGTCTGTCAGGCCTGGACAGGGGACGACTCTGCGCGCCGCAGCCCCACACTTATCCCTACAGCAGACGTGAGCCGACAGGCTGCAGGAGGAAGATCCGTGTGGGCTGGGCCGAGGAGAGCAGGCCACGGTCCGGCCCGGCTTCCTCTGGAACTACCCCTGTCTCGGTAGGGTGCGGGGTCAGGGTCAGACCGCTTGGGCTTCTCCGTCGCTTCACTGCTCGTCGGTAAAGCATCACACCCCACACCCTGACCTCTTCGACCTCAAGTCACTTCTGTGCAGCGGGCAGCTCCAGAACAAGAGATGTATCCACGTACCCGGAGCTGCATTGGTGCCGAGGGCTCGGCCTAGACTACTGCGCGCACCTGGAACGCGCCAACAAGAGCGGCCCACAAACGTGCTCATCACGGACTGTCCGGTCCGGTTAAGGAGTCACCTTTTTTGTACTGGGAATCACGGCTCCTTCCCCACATCCAGAACGAGTGGCGTGAGGGTATTAGGGGTCGCTGCTCTCCCGGGAACCCAACCGGGCCCAGCCGGGCACCGGCACAGCGTCGCGGAGGAAGGTCACGTTCAGAAATCTAAATCCCCTGACCCTTCTTAGTTTCGCCCAGCCTACAGTAGCGGGGCCCCAGCTGAGAGAGGACTGGTGCTCCTCGGGGTCCCTCCCACTCCTGCGGGGCCAAGGGTGATGGCCCGGCCCGAGGATCCGCGGCGCCTCTGCAGGCTAGTGCAGGAAGGCCAGCTGCTCGCCCTGCAGGAGGAGCTGCAGGCGGCTGGAGGCTACCAAGGACCGACCGGGGACACCCTCCTCCACTGTGCTGCCCGCAACGGGCGCCGGGACATCCTAGCCTATTTGGCCGAAGCCCGGGGGATGGACATCGAGGCCGCGAACCGAGACTACAAGCGGCCTCTACACGAAGCTGCCTCCATGGGCCACCGGGACTGCGTGCGCTACCTGCTGGCCCGAGGGGCAACTGTGGATAGCCTGAAGAAAGCCGACTGGTAGGTGGCCGGGATCCAGAAAGACATTCCGCCTTCCCACTCCCGGCAGAATCAGATTTTAGTGTACCTCTTCAGTCTGTCCCCTTCGACAAGATAGCTTTTCTCAGCTGCTAGTTCTCACCCTAGAAACCCGCTCAGCAGCAGGGTCGTCCTGACACAACCTTCCTGCCCTCCTGGGGTTAACTGGGCAGGACAATAACTTTCCTTTGTAAAACAGTATGAAATATAATCAGTGAATTGTGTGCACTGCTTATAGCTCACATCGCTGAGCTATGAGCAGTGCACACAATTCACTGATTATTCACCTAGCTAAATTACTTCACCAGTTGTAGTTTTGACATTTTTACAATCAATATAAGTAATCAAATTTCATCAGTTACACATGCACTGTGAGTACAGCCTGTGCGATTTTACCAAGCCTAGCCTTGTATAACCACCACCATCAAGGTACTGTACCATCACACAAACCAATCCCCTTTTGTTTCATTGACTTTGTCTTACAACACAATGAAGTTCCTGCCTTCAAGTGATTCATGATTCGATTTAAATAAGTAGGAGAGGGCTTGGGGTGTGGCTCAGTGGTAGAGCACTTTCCTAGCAGTAGGGCCTGGTTTCATCCCCAGCACTGCAAAACCATTACCACCACCACAGGAGAGAGCCATATAGTTAAGTACATCTTCCCCACTCTGGTGGAAAAGTAGACCTGGTTATGTTTTGGGGATCATCTATGACTTTTATTAGCTCTATTATAGTTGATTACTATCCTGGCTCATAAACAGTTCATCTCTCAGGTACCCTCCTGCTGTAGGTTCACATTAGTCATGTTCATTTTACTCTTGTTATTTCTCCCAGGCATCTCACAGCAGGCAGAGTTGCCAGTCCCCTGAATTCTCTAGGTCTTCCATCTGTGCCAAAGATGTGTACTTCCTTAAGTCCTGTTCCATTGCTGCCAATGTCTCAGCTGCCTTCTATTTGACAGCTTATCTTGGTTGGCCTTAGGACTCCTCTGATGATGGCTTGCACAAGGAAGAATCTTGACGTGATCCAGGACCTTGTAGAACATGGAGCCAATCCACTCCTGAAGAACAAAGATGGTTGGAACAGTTTCCATATTGCCAGTAGAGAAGGCGACCCTCTGATCCTCCAATACTTGCTCACTGTTTGCCCAGATGCATGGAAGACGGAGAGCAAAATTAGAAGAACGCCTCTGCACACTGCAGGTATAGTCTATAGCTCTGTGGGCATGCAGGCACACTCGTGCAACCTGCTTCACCCAGGACTGCCCAACAGCTTATTCAAGTCACCCACAGAGGGAATGGAGGATTTGGGAAAATAGAGATCAGAGATGAGAACATTACAGTTTTGTTTTGTTTTGATGCTGGGGATTGAGCCCAGAGGCACTTTACCACTGAGCTACATCTCCAACCAAGAAGCATTTTATGTATGCACTAAAAAGCTCTAATTCTCAACTCTCTTCTCCCAGCAATGCATGGCCGTTTAGAAGCAGTAAACGTGCTTCTTGAGAGGTAAGCGCAAACAGTAAATTGGAGGAAAATATTTGTTTGTTATAACAAGGAGTTAATATTGACTTTACATAAGAAGTTCAAGCAGATTAAGAAACAAATTAAGCTTGCAAAAGAAAAGTGAACACAGGACACGAGCCGATAACTCGGACTGTAAAACCAAAATAGCTAGCAAACATATGAGGGAAAAATCATCTATTTCTCTATTCAACAAACATGCATATATTCATTTAGTGTCCATTATAAACTATGCCCTATGCCCTGAATCAATATAAGGGCTACAACAGATACAAGGCAGATATGGTTTCTGCCTTCATGGAATCAGAGACTGTCAAGAAGAAAGACTGACAAACTCTGTAAGTCTGATGAGTGTTGCAAGGAGCTGCTGGATCCCTAGGGGAGCAAATAACGGGAAGGCTTGCTTGCCTACAAGTAAGGATCTCAGCACCAGCAATACTTAATTTCTCACCTGAGGAAGGAATAGAAATTGGCTGCAACTTGGAGGCAAGGGAACATCCAGATGGGGGTGTCAGCAGCTGTGGATACTCTGAGCCAGGAAAAACTAGTTCATTTGAGAAACTGATATGCCGAAGCCTAGACAGTGAAGGGAGCATATATACTGCAGACCATGTTAGAGTTTAGATTTTATTCTAAGCACGTGAGATAATATGGATGTGTTTGAAGTCAAGGGATAACAAGAAATTAGCATTTTCAAAGATCTTCAATCCTCTGATTGTAAAATGGGGGTGGGGGTTGGTGGTAGGAAGGTGCTTCGAAAAACATTTGGGAGACTGGTACAATGAAATGGGAAAGAAATGATAATAGCGGGGCTGGGGAGATGACTAGAGTTGAAGAAAAACATTTGGAGGTGTCTAAGAAGTAGACTTACAGGTTTAGGTGAATAACAAAGAGGATGAAGGAGGACTTGCAACCTATCTTAGTGGTAGAGTGCTTGCCTAGCATATGCAAGACCCTGGTTCCAGTCCCCAGCACCACAATAAATACACGAATGAGGGAGAAGCAGAGACATTAAGGATGATTTTCAGGTGTCCATGGGAAGTCTAGGATGACTTTCAGGGTGGTGGTACAGGTGCCACTTGCTGAGACATTGAACACCGAAGAAGTAGATTTGGATAAAAGATAATTTCACTTGTAGACATGTTAAGGGTATCCAAGCAAAAACTTCAAGCAGGCAGTTAGAGAAACAGAGGGGCAGAATTAGCAATGTGGGGCTCATGGACATAGAAATGATAATTGAGGCCAGAAGTGAAAGAAATGAACTGAGGAAATAGCATGTCATTAGAGAAAAGCACTTAACACTGGGCCCTGAAAATGTTGCTGTGTGGCAGGCTTGCCTGCTACTAATTGGAACATACTTGGTTGTCTGCAGATTTATAAGTATTCTTTCTTTTATTCATTCAAGAAATGTTTTCAGCGGGGCTGGGGAGATAGCTCAGTCGGTAAAGTGCTTGCCTTGTAAGCACAAGGCCCTGGGTTCGATCCCCAACACCGCAAAAACAAAAAAAAAAAAAAAAAAAAAAAAAAAAAAGAAAGAAAGAAAGAAATGTTTTCCAGCACCTTCGTGTGTTAGGTTCTGGATGATAAACAATCCTTCCTCTAGTGGAACCTGTAAGCTAGTATGGAAGCAAGTACAGATGAATAATCTCACAAATAATTGTCATAGAATTACAGATTGTAATACTACAAAGGAAAAGTATGGAACAGTAGGAGAGAACCAAGTCCTTGTGTAGATTAGGGGGTGGTGAAGTGAGGCCTCTATCGAGAGTTCATTCACATGAGATGTGAAGGATGCGTTGGAGTTGGCCAAGGGAAGAGTGGGGCGGTAATATTCCAAACAGAAGGCCCAGTGAACGCCAAGGCAGGAAAGGGTTCCACAATGGAAGAACCAGGAAGCAAAAGCAAGCATGGAAAGCCCAGGGTTGGGGGAACCTGGAGGCATAAGCAGGTGCTACATGCTTCTGGTCTTTGGAGTTCAGGCGAGGTTTGAGATTTTATCCTTCGCGCAGTGAGCAGCGGTTAAATGTTTTAAGCAGGAGTGACTCTGCCCACTGCATTATGGAGGGAGGACCATGGTTACTATGGAGAATGGCAGAGCAAGGCAGAAGAATTTTGGAAGACCCTTGCCAAATGACTTAGTCTTAAGGAGTGAAAGCTGAGACAGAGGGAAGCATATAGATTGTTTAGAGTAGTTTGACTTCAGAGCTAAGAGATGTGGGTAGCTGGGTATAAGAGATCAGGAGTTGCAAGGATGGCAGTGATGGAAAGGCAGCGGTCAGGATGCAGGTAAACTAGAGAGAAGGTGCCATCACACAGGACAGAGAAGGCTCAGACAGGAGGGTGTTTTCTGGGGAAGATCAACATGTGCTCCTGAAAATCCAGCACTCAGTTCAGATACTGAGGTGGGGAGAAGAGGGAGAACATGCCAGAGTATCACAGGTAGTTTTAAGGCACACAGTGTACCTGAGGTGATCAAGTATCAACTGTCCATTGTGTTTGAAGTGGCAAATGTTCTCCGCTCTGTTGGTTTTGGCTCTAGGTGTCAGTATGAACCAGACTGCAAAGACAACTGTGGTGTCACCCCCTTTATGGATGCAATTCAGTGTGGTCACATCGACATAGCCAGGCTACTCCTTGAAAAGCATGAGGTATAAAAATGGGTTTGTTTGATTCCTTTGGTTCTTCCTACAAATTTTAGATCATAGAATAAGAAGAACGCATCATTCAGATCCTGGGTTTGAATCCCAACTCTGGTAAGTTCCCCACATGGTACCCCTTGACTTCTTTAAGCATCAGAATATCATGTTCCCATCTGTAAAATGGGAACAAATTCCATTTCTTCAGGAGGTTCCAACAGGGATTAAATAATTTCAAGTACACAGAGCAATTATCAAATTAGGAGTTCAAATAATATGGTTGCTGTTGTAGCTCAGTGGTAGATCTCTTGGCTAGCATGTGTGAAGCACTGGGTTCAATTCTCAGCACCGTATAAAAATAAATAAATGAAATAAAGGTATTGGTCCATCAACTATTTAAAAAAATTTTTAAAAGAATTCAATAAATAGCCTTTGATAGTAATAATAGCAACAAACTGGCCCCTTACAGTGCTTTTGATGCTATAGCATGGAACGTAGGCTCTGTTTTTTTAGATATACATGAAAATAGACTGTATTTTGACATATTGTACATACACGGAGTATGACTTATTCTAATTAGGATCCCAGTCTTTTGGTTGTACATGATGTGGAGTTACACTGGTCATGTATTCATATATGAACTTAAGGAAGTTATATCTGCTTCATTCTACTGTTTTTTCCTATTCCCTCTTCCCTTCATTCCTTTTGTCTGATCTAATGAACTTCTATTCTTCCCTTACCCCCCTTATTGTGTGTTAGCATTCACATATCAGAGAGAACATTTGGCCTTTGGTTTTGTGGGGCTGACGTATTTCACTTAGCATGATAAGCTTTAGTTCCATCCATTTACCGGTAAACGCTATAATTTCATTCTTCTTTATAGCTAAGTAATATTCCATTGTGTATGCATACTACATTTTCTTTATCCATTCATCTGTTATAGAGTGCTAGGTTGGTTCCATAGCTTGGCTACTGTGAACGGAATTGCTGTAAACATTGATGTGGCTGTGTTGCTGTAGTATGCAGATTTTAAGTCCTTTGGGTATAAACCAAGGAGTGGGATAGCTGGGTCAAATGGTGGTTCCATTCCATGTTTTCTAAGGAAACCCCATACTGCTTTCCGTAGTGGTTGCACCAATTTGCAGTCCTATCAACAATGTATAAGTGAACTTTTTTTTTTCCCCACATCTTCACCAATACTTATTGTTACCTGTATTTTTTTATTTTATTATTATTATTTTTTTTTTGCCGTGCTGTGGATCAAACCCAGGGCCCTGTGCTTGTACGGCAAGCACTTTACCAACTGAGCTATCTCCCCAAACTGTTACTTGTATTCTTGATAATTGCCATTCTGGCTGAAATGAGATGAAATATCAGTATAGCTTTAATTTGCATTTCTCTAATTGCTAGTGATGTTGAACATTTTTTCATATATTTTTTGACCATTCATATTTGTCCTTCTGTGAGGTACCTGTTCGGTTTCTTTGCCCATTTATTGATTGGATTATTTGGCCTTTTGGTGTTAAGTTTTTTGAGTTCTTTATATATCCTGGAGATAATGCTCCATCTGAGGTGCAGAGGACAAAGATTTTCTCCTATTCCTTAGGCTCTTTCTTCACATTCTTGATTGTTTCCTTTGCTGTGAAGAAGCTTTTTAGTTTGATACAATTCCATTTGTTGATTCTTGATTTTACTTCTTACATTTTAGGAGTCTTATTGAAGAAGTTGGTTCCTAAGCCGTCATGGTAGAGAGTTGGGCCTACTTTATCTTCCAGTAGGCACAGATCTCTGGCCTAATTCCTAGGTCCTTAATTCACTTGGAGTTGAGTTTTGTGCCGGGTGAGAGATAGTTCAGTTTCCTTCTACTTGATATAGATTTCTAGTTTTCCCAGCACCGTTTGTTGAAGAGCCTATCTTTTCTCCAATGTATGTTTATGGTGCCTTTGTATAGTATGAGATAACTGTATTTATGTGAACACTGACTTAACCTCTTTTTAGTTATGGCTAGAGTCCTTTGAGAATCAGACAAAAGCTCTGTATCCTCTGCCCAGAGAGACACAGACAACCAAGTAAATAAGTGTTGCCAGAATGTTACCAAGTATATGGACCCAGGTTTCTCTGCTTCTTATGTTTGTTCTTCTCTCCTGTCTACCAGGCTTGCTTTTCAGCTGAGGATAGCCTGGGGGCCCAGGCTCTGCACAGGGCAGCAGTCACTGGGCAAGATGAAGCCATCCGATTCTTGGTGTCTGATCTTGGCGTTGATGTAGATACAAGAACAGCAACCCACCTCACAGCACTTCATTTTGCAGCTAAGGTAGGTTTGTCCTCATGATGTTGCCTTTGCCTGGTGTAGGCTTGCTTTATTCCGTTGATGGGTGGCTCTAGGTTTGTCTGGCTCCATCTCTATGGAGAAATTGCCCATGTTCCTGATTCCAAAATCCTTTATCTCTTTAAATATAAATGTGACTTTATGCCTCCTTCCCAACTTGTTTGTTTTCCAGAGTAATGTTAAAGTCATAAAGATCCATCACATGAAGTTTATAGCTCTCTAGTCTTACATTGGATTTCAGAAGTTAAGATCGCTTTAACTGGAGTGAAGTAATTATATTCACTGGTATTGCCAATGTATGAAGATAAGCAAAACTTCTTCACTAGAAAAAGAACTATTTTAAGTGCTACGAGTCTTATGTATTACCTACACATTATTTAGTGACTGCCTGCCTTTATGTGTTTTTTTTCAAAGCAGGATTTTTTTTTTTCTCTCCTGATCCTTTCTCATGGCCACCAAAGGAAAAAAACTAGTGTTCCCTCCACAGAAAGATAAAACCTGAATCCTTAATTTTGGTCTCTTCACACTAATAGACTCACTGGCTAGACAAAGAATGTATAAATTACATATGGATGAGCATGGCAGTACACACCTATAATCCCAGAGTCTCTGGAGGTTGAGGCAAGTGGATCACAAATTTGAAGACAGCCTGAGTGACTTAGGGAAACCTTATCTCTAAGTAAAAAGGGATGGGGATGTAACTCAGTGGTAAAGCACCCCTGGGTTCAATTCCCAGTACCCCCCCAAAAAATTACTATAAAAATGGTAATGCTACCCATAATAGAATTCTCTTCTATGAGAGGTTATAATCTTTTATAGTGTATCTCTACCCTAACGATTATAGCAATTTGTTTGGGAAATTTTGAAATTGTGGATTCTATGTAAATTATAAGATTTATACTTCTTATATTTTCAGAAACCCAATTGATAATTTAACCTACAAAATTGATCATCTATATCCTAATAATTAAATATTACCAAGATATTTATTTGTTGTTTTATAATTGAGAGTGATATACTGAGTCTTTAGGTATGAAAATTTTGTTTTAGCAGTTGACTATTTTTTACAAGAGCCAAATATGCACTAGAATTTGTGTGTAAAGGTTTTCTTTTGTTCTCATCACAGTGGTAATGAATTTATTTCAACACTCAGGAAGGACATACAAGCACGGTTCAGACTCTCTTGTCCTTGGGTGCTGACATCAACTCTAAAGATGAAAGAAATCGATCAGGTATTAAATGTAAACAATACACCTACTTTTATATTAGAAGCTTTGGTTTGGGGCTGGACGTGGGGTTGGTATAGCTCAGTGATAAAACACTTACCTAACATACACAAGCCCCTGGGTTTGACATCCAGTACCACATAGGTAATACAAACAAAACACACACACACACACACACACACACACACACACACACACACACACACACCTGTATTGGTTTTAATATTTTTCTTCCAGTAGCTCAGCAACTTTTCCTCAAAATAAGTTTTCCTCTGTTTGCAAAATCTATAAAACTATTGCTATTGTCATGACAATGATGACCACTACTCATTACCACTGCCCTTTTTTCTGTTATTTTAAACCACTGCAAAATATGTGCCCTCAAAGCACTTTGTATCTAATTCATGAGGACACCTGCTGTGGAGGTGGTATATAGATAAGGGCAAGGACTCAGGAATATATTCTCAAAGCTAATTTTTTTTTTCTTTTTTTTTTTTTTTTTGGTGATGGGAATTGAGCCCAGAGCCTCTGAGTGCTGGCTACTTGCTTGAAGTACATGGTACCATGAGCTACATCCCCAGCCCCACTCAGAGCTTTAACTTTAAGCTTGGACTTTAGAATTAAACCCTCTAATTAGTATTCTATGAGTCAAAGGCCATTCTGCCAGGCTTTACTGGGATCTTTATGCTTCAAAGACTTGCTACTAGTGCAGGCAGGGATGCAGTCTAGCTCCTCAAGTTCAGGCATAGAACTTGAACTCTCAGGACACCTAGAATGGGAATTTTGGTCAGCATGTTTTCTTTTTGTCATGTGCTTCTTATTCAGGGTGATTTTTACTTCCAAAAAGAATCAACAAAACATTGAGAAAAATTTCAATACCATTGAAACTGCATTTGAATGGCACACAGGAGTGAGAATGAGTGGGACCAGTCTCCTATTTCTCATTCATTGCTCCATTGCTTTGGAAAAGTTTCTTAAATCCTATCAACTGGTTTTGTTATCTTTAAAAATATTTTCAGCCCAATCAAGTTAAAAAAAAAATACTGTAATTCGGTATAGGTGAAATCATGGGGCTGGATTAAAAAGTATAAACTACTTATCACTGAATGAACCAAAAGTTTTGTTGGGTGCACTTGACTTAATGAGGTCAGCATTACTCTAGGGGGTCATGTTCTAAGTCCATGTCATTTCGTCTTCCCTCAGCCCTGCATTTGGCCTGTGCAGGTCAGCACTTGGTTTGTGCTGAATTTCTCATGCAGTTGGGGCTAAAGGATTCTGCAGACATATCCGGAACCCTGGCTCAGCAGCTCACAAAGACAGCTGGTGTCCTTCAGGGCTTTGACCACAGTGAGATGGTATAAGGATGTTTCTAAAAGGAGAAAATAAAGTATGTGGTAATCAATATCCTGCTTCTTAAGTCATTGACAGACTCACTGAAAGTATTCAGTAACAGATGTTTTCTTCTCTTCCTGCCTTCCCTCTGGCATGTTCCTCTCCTGCTGAGGACTTCCTGGATTACCAGTAATCTGAGTTCCTGGCTCCATGACTGACATGTTATGGGATCCTGAGCACAATTTCAATCTTTCCATAATCCAATTTCTTGTTTTTCTACCCTTAATGTAGAATTAGATAATGTCTGTGAAGACAATCTCTAGAATGCTTAGAGAAGCATATAACATGAATGAATATACATATACACCTTTATGAAAATGTACTATGGTAAATGCTATATGGTAAGGCAATGATAACATCAAAAATATAATATAAATTGCTATTAGCTTGGACCATAAAACATAATTGGCCTATGTAGCTTCTTCCTTCATAAACTTTTACAGTGATCCAACACTTTGGTTTCATAGGAAGGAAATGCTTATATCTGTCTAAACTGACATTTGTAAGGAATTAATGAAAACTTTTCTATATTCAAAGTACTGCTAGTTAAGTTATAAAGTTTTAATCTGTATAATGTTCTTTATAACTTTATAACTTTTGTTTGTTTTAATAGACAAATTCTTGATCCCCTTCAAGTAATAAATACAACTAGAAAATGCAATTAAGATGTTTCCAAAAATTTCCATTAACCTGAGTTAATGAGGTTCTGTTCTTAAAACTTCAAGTTACATTTTATGTCCCCTTTCATAAGCCAGTGCAGTCTCTGACTGTTGAGGAATGATATACTCGTATCACTTTTAAAAATAGCTGGATAGGATGAATCCTCAGGCATTCAGACTCTTTTTGTGTTCTTTTGTTTTCCCCTTTCCTTTTTCTTTTTTGACCATTTTCTCTGTTGCAAAGAATAATTATCAATCCAAATTAGACTTAAAAAGTGGTGTGCATCAGTCATGAGCAAGATTTAATTCTCTTGTTCAGTGCAATTCAGCAAGTACTTATTACACATCCACCTTATTCTCAGCATTGTGCTTGCCTTGGTAAATAGCAAGAACTTCTAGTTCCTCTTAACTATTGCCAGATGGCATTGGTGAATTCCTATCCCTAACTGGTAAATAAATGTTCTAGTAGAAACATAGTCCTCTCAATCACACACTCTGCCGATGTGCTGATTTGAGATGCCAGGGCCATTTTCCTGTTGCTTCAAAGATATATCTGCGTCAGTGCCCTTTGGATCTGAAGATGATTCTGAGTGTGGCTGTTTCATATGTGAGGTAGGGTCCACAGCCCAGCCGGTGCTGGCCTTCCTTCCCTCTGAAACACGGATACAGCAGCATCTTACTTGCAGCTCTCACATGTATCATCATCTACTATTTGTCACTTTGCTTCTGCCATTACAAACTGGACAATGATTTTAACACATCATGTTACACTTTTGTTTCCCAGTAGTTCTAGTTGTACCTTTATGACATAAACTTTTTTTTTTTTTTTTTTTTTTTTTTTGCGGTGCTGGAGATTTGAACCCAGGGCCTGTGCTTGCGAGGCAAGCACTCTACCAACTGAGCTATATCCCCAGACCTTGACATAAACTTTGACTACCACTAGTAAAACCACTCAGCAGCCAGAGATGACAATGATTATAATAACAATGTTCATTATAGCAAAGAGAACAGTAATCATAGATGATAACAATGTATCTCTGTAATAGTAATATATTAAGGATGCTGTTGCAATGATGATAGTTAAAATTATTCCCTCACTTCCTAATTATAGTTTCTATATTCAATTCCTTGAAGTCTTTACCTACAAGTGAACTTGCTAGTGAGGACTTTCCAGGCTTCCTATCTCCAATTTCATTCCTTTCTTCAACATTTGATATTGTCTTCCCCTAGTTTTCTCCTTAGCATTTACCACTAGCAAATATACCCCGTAAATTGAGTTATTTATTTTGTTTATTGTCTGCCATTGGTATATAAGCACCTTGGATGGGAATTTTTGTCATCTTTGTTAACTATAACCATAAAATGGAAAGTTAATATATTAATAAATTTTAATACATTATATGGTTAATGAATGGATGATAGTAACAATTTGTGTTTATCAAGAGCTTACTATATGCTAGATTCTATGCTAAGCATCCTGCACAGATCATCTCCTCTTGTTCTCTGATTCTTGTACCATGCAGCCTCTTCTAGTTATTATTAAATCTCAAGCTCCCTTCCTCATACACACTCCTTTGAAGAAGAGACTATCCTTGGTACCCTGGACTCTTAGGTGCCACTCAGGCCCTTGCAGTCTGGCTTTCTTACCCCTACTCTGTGCAAACTAGGCACTGTGAGGATACCAGGGATGTTCTAACTGCCAAATCAAGTAATGAATTTTTAGTCCTTATATTACTGATCTTATTCAGTAATCAATTGAAATTCCAATCATCAGTCCCTTCTACCTTCTGGACTCTTGCCACTTGTGACTACTCACTCCTGGATTTTTCTTTCTGGTTCTTCCTTCTCTGTCTCTTTCATGAGCTCCTCTATTAGGGTCTGTCCCTTAATTGCTGGTGTGCTCCAGCTTCTCTTCCCAGTTCCTCTTCCCTATTCTACACTTGCTTCTGATGCTGTCATCCGTTCTTCTAGTTTCAGCTGCATCCTAATATCAGGAACATCCCAGTCTCTCTCAACCCTTCTTTTCTACTACCTGCAGTACAGTTTTACATAGGTTTGCTAAGACTGCCTTACACTTAATTTCTCATCATTAACTTTGTCCATAACCCACTCAAATTCACACTGTGTTCACTGCCTCAGTTGAGGACCACAGCTCACCAGGCCATCTAGGTTGGAAATCTGGGGTCCCTTTACGGGAAGTCCTGGTTAGTTCTGCCTGTTGGATAGCTCGCTAATCTGTGAGTCCACTCTGTGCCATCTGTGACTCCCTGCTCAGGCACCCATATTCTCATCCCAGAGCACTATTGCGGCAATCTGTTAATTACTACTCCTACTTCTAGTCCTGTTGTCCTCAAATCTGCCCTCCACATAGTTGCCAGAGAGCTCCTGCCAATTCAGCCAACGGCCAGTGATTGCCAATGGTGATTCTTCGTGCCTCTCATCTCAAATAACTTACTGAGCTTTCACCAGTGCATTAGTTATAGCATATATATAGTGCATTATTATAGCCACTCAGCTAAGGCCCACTTCCATGAGGGTTGTCACCCTCTCCATGATGAGTACACATAATGAAGCTCAATCAGGTTCAAAATTTCCAGCAAGAGATACTAATAGGTAAGGACTTCAATCACTTGGAAATAATTAGGACCTGACATATATTACCTACAAAAAATTATATGAGAAATTGTTACAAGACAAGATAGAGAAGGGATTACAAAGTGAACAAGAAATGGCAGAATCAGACTAAAGAAACATGATACCTGCCAGTGGTGGCGCATGCCTGTAATCCTAGTCGATCGAGAGGCTGAGGCAGGAGAATCATGAGTTCAAAGCCTGCCTCAGCAACTTAGAAGGGCCCTAAGCAACTCAACAAGACCCTGTCTCTAAATAAAATATTAAAAAGGGGCTGAGGATGTGGCTCAGTGGTTAAGCACTGAGTTTAATTCCCAGCACCAAAAAAAAAAAAAAAAAAAAAAAAAAAAAAAAAAATGGAAGAAAGGAGGAAACATGAGAACTAAACAAAGGAACTTAGGTGATGAGAAAAGGCAGAGCAGGCACCAAATGCAGTTCAACTGGGGTATTGCTGGAATTCACCAGCAGATGGCAGACCAGAAAAATGTCCTTTGTATTCTCCCAGACTTTAAAAAAAAAAAAGGCTATTGTAAAATATAGGAAATATAGGAAGTAGTAAAGGAAAAAACAGAATTACCCCACAGTTCCACCAGCTAGTTGTAACCACTCTTATTTTCTCCCAGTCTGTCTAAATGCATATGGTTGAGGTGAGGCTGTATATATGGTATTCCTTCCAACTTTATATGGCAACCAAATCCTTATGCTCTTAAAAAAACTCTGTGAACTTTGTTTTTAATAAATATGTAAAGCCCCATCATATTGTGCATATTGATTTTTATATAGACATTTTGGTTGTTTGGGGGTTCTTTTAAAGATAGGATAAAGACAGGATAGAAGGATTTTGTCAGAGTCAACTGAAAGCAAGAGCAAACGGAGAGGGGAAATGGCTCTGAGGTGCTCGCCAGGTGCAGGCAATGGTTGGGAGGCATTCGAGGCATGCAGGGGCTTGAGCAAGCCTGTAATCTTTTTGGATGTGTCAAATGGTAATAAAAGGAAAGAAATAAGGTAGTTGGAGAAGGCAGTAGATTGTTTTCAGAGGGGCTGAGAGCACAGCATGTTTTTGGTCAGAGGGGAGGACCCACCAGTGGGAAGGGAAGGAAACAAGCAGCGATCAGGCCCTCTTGCAGGGCAGGGGAATGGGGTCAGGAAACCTTGGGAAGGCTCAGCTGCAGATGCAGAAGGAATACCTCCTGCTTATAGGCATTAATAAGGGAAGAAAGGCCTGGTAAGGTAAGGAGAAAGAGAGGTAAAACACTGAATGTCAGGGCCAAGCAGGGGGAGGAGGATGAACTATGTATATCACATTTTCTGTAATAACGAATTAATGTAAAATTTTATTTGATAGTCTTACACTTTAAAATTGCTTTCATAAACCAGCAACATGCAGAAGGGGTCAAGATTCAACTAGAATGGTGATATGGTTTATATTGAGAAAAAAGTGAGATGGGGGAGGCCTGGCCTCTGACATTAGCTGTGAGAGGAAAGATTTGCTTGACACATATGGCTAGACCCATCATTCAGCATTTGCAGAATCCGAACTCCTTTAACCATCCCTTAGAAAGGTAATAATGAAAACAGACCTAGGCATTCCTAAGAAAGGAACTAGAGAATAATGACATTTATCAGCCACCTAACTCTGCTTCTGTGCAATTTCTGTCTTGAACACATCAGTCTAAGCATCTCTGCAGGCATTTCAGCCAACACAATGTCCTCTGTAAACTAGATCTTGTTCTCCTTCCTCCCAAGCTCTGAAGGGTTAAGAACACCCTGGTGTGTATGTGTATGTGTTGCATTTGAATCAACATTTTAAAAAATAGCAAAGGTAATTACTCTTACACAGGGCTTTACTGTTTCATAGATTTTTCACAGAAAAGAAAGAAGCAGCACAGCTTATTTACCAGCATGTGCTATGGATTCAAACTCCAGCCAATGGCTAATCAAGTGACCTTGGAGAATTTACTCCACTGTCTGTAAATCTCAGCTTCCTCATCTCTAAATAAGAGTGCCTATCGCACAGGGTGCCTGTGGCAAGGATTAAATGGGATCATCCATGTTCACTCAGTTATCAAATGCTGAATGCCTGCTGTGTGCCAGGCATGGAGGCTTCAGCACCAGACAGCCAGGATAAGATCTCACCTCATTGTGGTCAGGGTAAAGCCAAGCCCTTGTCCCAGAGTGACAGAGTAGCAGCCCATGCTGGCTGGAATGTAGGTGGTGAGCAGAGGCTACAGCTGTGTAGATGAGCCATACCGGCACAGGCCTGAGGTGAGGCAAGCCAGGGCCAGAGGCAAGCCAGGGCATGTCAACCTGTCCCACTCAGGCAGCCCTACTGGGTACAGTGTGGATGCCTGGAGCCAGAACCCTGGAACATCCATGATCCCACAAGCTCAGCCTCCCATTTCCTAGGGAGCAGCAGGAAAATGGAAGTGGGGAAACCTGAATGGAAGTTCAGGCTCAAGGGTTAACCAATAGCATTAGTACATTTCTAAACCCCAAATAGCATCAGTCTGGACCAATAGTGTTGACCTATGTGCTGTATAAACCCCTAGGTTGGCATACTCAGCCAGCAACTGCTACAGGGGTCTCCTCTTGCCTGTGTGAGGTTTCTGTTTCTATTCTTACACTTGAATAAATCCTATTCCTTTCACTGTTGCCTTCCTTTGTCCCATGAATTTCATTCGTCAGATCTGCAAGACAAGAACCTGGAGAGAAGTTGGTGGTAAGCTGCTGGATTCTGTTGAACACCGGAGGGCATAGCCCCCATACACAGATGCAGTACTGAGATCTGCAACTCACCACTCAGTGGTAGTGGAGAAGACGGGCTTTCTCTGCTGCAGAGGCCTGCACCTTACACAGACTCCACCAACCAACAGAAGCAGAGAATCGAGTTTCATCTCAAACTCCAGTTTTAAGGGGAGACAGCCTGCAAACCACAGACTGGGGGACTGTATACCAGGTGGTGATTAGTGCAAAGAGAATAAAGAAAGGGCAGAAAGAGCCACGGGGGTAGTGGTCAGTGACAGCTGAGCAGAGAACATTGTAAGCGGTGAGAAGACATTCCAGACAGAGCCAACAGTGGCTGTGTGTTAGAGAAAGGGGAAGGAAGCCAGCATGGCAGAAATGAGTAAGCAGGGAGAGAGTGGCAGAGGATGAGGTCAGGGCTGGAGTGCATAAGGCCCTTTGGAACCGTTTTCTTCTGGGGACATGGAGGAAGTCATTTGAGGATTTTGAACAGAGGAGTGATTAAATCTGACCTGGGTGGTTTTTTGTTTGTTGTTTTAATAGCAAGATCATTCTGGATGTTGGGCAGAAGCAAAGAGCCTGCCTAGGAAGACATTGAAGTAACCACTGAGAGACAGGAGAGCAACTTGGCCCAGGATGATGGGGTAGAAAGATCAGGATGATGTGTTTTGAAGGTAGAATCAACAAGAATTGCTGACGAGTGAATGTGGATGAGAGAGAAAGGGTTAAGTCTTTGGACCTGAGTAAATGGGAGGGTAGAACTGCTGGGAGGAAAATCTGGAGTGGAGGAAGGTCGACAGTGTGGGTCTGACTGTTGGTAGAGTGTGAACTGCCCTTCAGAGGTCCATGTGAAGGAGCCCAGAAGGTAGCCGTCTAGAAGAGGTGGAGCTCAGAGGAGAGGTCTGGGTGGGAGAGGCAGCTTCAGGATTCTGTGAAGAGATGACATTGAGTAGAGATCACCAAAGGCATGAGCAAGGAGAAGCTGATTAGAACTGAACCCAGGGTGATACAGAATGTGGGCCCCTGAAGGTGAGGAAGACCAGCAAAGAGACCAAAGCAGTAGCAGGAAGGAAGGAGGGATGAAGAGAAGCTGGTGCTGGCCCACATGGTAAAGAGGGGAGGAATGTCCAGCTGGAGCAGTATTGTGAGTCAGGGATGGGCAGGCCAAGCTGACGACTTCACAGCATGGGCTCTGGGAGCCCCCCAGTGTGGTCTTGGTGATGTGGCAAAAGTCTGATCAAAGCAGGTTCAAGAGTGAACAAGAAGACTGGAACTGGAGCTGAAAAATGAAGCAATAGAAAGAATTGTGGGTCACCATGTGGGGCAGTATTTTCTTTAATGGAGGAGCTTACAGTGTGAATGCTGAGAGAAAGATCCAGTGGGGAGGGGTAATGAGGAAGAAAGAGACCATTGTGTGGGTGAGGAAGGGAACCGGGACCTAGTGCTTCTTAAGCTGAGTCTATCTGTCTGAAAGTTTTGTCAAATGCAGATTCTGATTTGAGGACCTTGCGTGTCTGGATTTCCAGCAAATTCCCGTGCCACCACTGCTCCAAAGTCCACACTTGGAGTAGTTCTGAGTGTACAGAGGGAAACATTTGTTAACATGACAGTCCCCACCCTAAGATGCAAGAGGAAATGAAGAATGGAAGAGCAAGGAGCCGGGGCTGGGGAGATGATATGCTAGGAGAAACAGAGGCCTCTTCTGATTGCTTCTATTTTCTCGTCAATCAGCTGAGAATGTGGAGGTTCAAGGAGGTAGAAAGAAGTGTGAAATATCAGGAGAGCGGAGGCCTGAACAGAGATTCTCAAACTTACTTGGGAGGCTTGTTAAGCACAGGCAGCCAGGCAGCCCTGAGGCTAAGTCAGAAGGTCTGGGGTGGAGTCTGGGAATTTGCATTTCTTTTTTCTTTCTTTAAAGACTTTACTGAAGCGTAATTAATATACAAAAATCTGCTCACACTGAATGTATACAAGTTGATGAGTTTAGACATGTGCATACTCCCATGAAACTTCAGTGGTTAACAAGCCTCCAAGTGTTTCTTCATGCCCCTTTGTTTCTCTCTTTTTTTGTTGTTGTTTTTTATTTTTGTGATGCTGAGTATCCAGCCCAGGGCCGCATATATGCTAGGCAAGGGTATTACAACTGAGCTACATCCCCAGCCCTGCTATTTTTTTCAGGGGAGGCGGGGTTGTGTATGTGTATGGTATGGACATTTAACATGAGACCATTCTTTTTACACATCGTTAGGTGCATTGTTAGTATTATTTACTGTGGGCTGTCTGCTGTACACAGATCTCTAGAACTTAATCATCTTGCACAACTAAAACCATTGAATAATGTCCTAGCTCTCCCCTAGGAATTTGTATTTCCCTCAAGTTCCCAGGGATACTGGTGTGGGTGCTGCTGGTAACCCACATTTTGAGAACCACCAGAACCGGGAAATGCAGCTGGATCTCGAGTAACCCAGGGGTCAGCTGAAGTCCATTGTCCTGTGTTCTTCTCTACCAGGGTCAGCTGATCAAGTACAGAGCAGGTGGGAAGTTAGATTTATTCAAGACGGGAGTTTTATCAGGCAAACAAAATAAAAGGATTATTGGCACCACATCTTGGACGTAGTATATGCTCAAAAAAAAATCCATTGTGTTTATCTAGCCACCTGCTCTCCTTTACAACCCCATCTTCCAATCCACACACAGCAATCCTTCTATCTAACTGTACAGCATGGTGGTTGAGAGCCCAGGCTCCAGGTCTGGCAGGACTGAGTCCAGCTTGGGCTGGTCCCTTAATATCTCTATGCTTTAGTTTTTGTTTTTTTTTTTTTTTTTTTTTTCATCTGAAAAATGAGATAATGACTATTCCTTCATAGAGTTGCTGGGAACATTAAAAAAATTATAATGCATCTAAATCACTTAACATGGGGGAAGGCACACAGTAAGTAAAAAATGCTGAAAATCCTCAAAGACCAAAGGAATGGAGAGCACTTGATAATAATTAACTCTTGTCACAATCTCCAAGGCCAGCAGAGCCTCTTCCAGAGAATGTATTTTCTCCTACCCTGTTCTTGTTTGACACTTCCTACCAATTATCACACGGTTTACTTATATTAGAACTATTTATATGTGTAGAAGTTTCACAGTCCTGGAGGGCAGTGACTATTTCTTAACTCATAAACCCCAGAAGACATGTGCACAGGGCCTACACTTATTATACCTTAAAGGCATTATCTGTGCACTTGAATAAGGTTATATATGGTGTAACGCTGGAGCTTCTAAAAATAATACTTGCTCATAGGGAAAATAATTAAAATATTACAAATGAAGCCAATCTATTCCAAATAGGAACATATAATACATACTCTTGTGACTTTTTAAACTTAGGGCATCTTGGACATTGTTTCTTATTAGTTCTTAAAAGATTTACCTCATTCTTTTTAAATAGTCGCATAGCATTGTACTCTTTTGAACATTCTGTCATTTAGATGTACCACAATTTGTCTAAGCTGTTTCCTACTTATGGACATCTAGAATGCTTCTGGGGGGTTGTAAGATGTTGTTATAAATAGTGCTGCAATGAGTACCTCTGTGTCCTGTGAACAACTGAAAGATAAGCTCCTAGGAAGATAAATTCCTGGAAGTGGATCAAAGGATCTATGCATTTTTTATGTTGATAACTGTATCAATTACAGTTCAGCTAGCTGAAAAGAGTATATGTTCCACCCAGCTTATGTGGAAGTTTTGTTACAGGCTACTGGATGGAATGCAGCATTGTTGGGAAGGCTCAAAAACAAATCTACGTTGAACTTTGAGAGTTGACTTCAAGAGCCATGCTTGCAGGCCTGAGCTTCAAAAAGAACTATTACGTTTTCAATCCAAAAGTCATTGCCCAACTGGGAAGCTGCTGCCTTGACCTACATAAACTCTCTAAGCATGCTGTCTCTGCTAGTCAGGAAACCAAAACAACCAGGGGGTCACTTTCCTGACAGTGTTTGCCAACTTAAGCAGCAAAGTATGGTTTCCTCTTCTGCCTTCCAGAGCTCAAGTAACCAGCAGAATGCAACTCACATCCAGAAATCTAGCTCTCAGAGAGCCTAGGGAATGGAGCCTATAACTTTCCTGCTTCTGCAAGTGAGAAATCACAGAAGACAGACAAGATTGAACTGCATTTCAAGTGCCATGCACTCTACTAACTATTGCCAGTACTCCTTCTCAGAAGTGCTTGATTCCTCCATGCCATCATCAAAATTAATGACTACTAATTTGATATATTATCTCAGTGTTTGAGTTTTGCATTTCTTCATAAATAAAATTGAAGATCTTTAGATTTATTTATTTGCCATTATAGTTCATTTTCCTATTTTTATCTATATAAGTATTACTAAGTAACAAACCACCCCCCAAAACTCAGTAGATTAAAACATGGTCTAGAGGTCATCAGGGTTGTTTTGCTGAACCTAGGCTCAGCTGATCTCAGCGGGGCTCCCTCGAGAATCTTCAGTCAGCTGGTGAGTCACTAGTGGCTGCTGGCATAGGATGGCATTGGCTGGTCCACATTGGCTCAACTCCCTGGGACTCTAGCCATCAGGCTAGCTCAGGCTGATGTTCATGAGAGTGGCACAGATTCGAGAGAGGAAGGAGAGACTCAAATGTTTTTCCTAATCTCTACTCTGCGCAGATGCTCCCATCCCACTGGCCAAAGCAAGTCATTGGGCCTCACCCAGGACACTGTAGGAGGAAACATCCCAAAGACCTGGATATAGAAAAGCCTTTGACTGGGACCATTAAAGAAGTCAGTTTTTGCCTTATTTTTTGACCAGTTGTTTTACCTGTCTTGTTGATTTGTAAGAATAATTTCTGTATTGAGTTAATTAGCTCTACACATAATTTTAAATAGGGACAATAAAATTTTGGGTATACAGTTATGAGTGAAAAAACAGACTAAAGTAGAGCAGAAATGACTTATATATCTCCTTAAAAACAAAAACAAAAACAAAAAACTCAAGCCAGGCACAATGGTGCACACCTGTAATCCTAGAGTCTCGGGAGGCTAAGGCAGGAGGATTGTGAGTTCAAAACCTGCATCAGCAACTTCAAAAGGCCCTAAGCAACTTAGCAAGACCCTGTCTCAAAATAAAAATAAAATAAAAAGTGCTGGGGATGTGGTTCAGTGATTAAGTGCCCTGTGTTCAATACCTAAAAAAAAAAAAAAAACAACAGTGGCTATACAGAGGTAACTAATACCTGGAGCAGGATGGTACAGACTCTCCAGATGTGGTAGAGTATTCCTGTTTTGATTACAACGTGTGGTAAATAAATTGACCCTCAGTGCCTGCCTACAGCTTGCATGGTCTTCATTTTGCCCAGTGGTGCTGAAAATTCACAATCATCCAAGCTGTGACTAAACATAAAAGATGTAGGAACAACAACCAACTTCATCTTGCCCCTTGGGTGTACAGCTCTGGGGGTACAACATTCCCTTTCTTCCAGCTGATATAGATGTAGGTAATTCAATTTTATAATAGAATGTTAAATGGAAACAAAAGTCACTCAGTAAGAGAGGTCTTCTGGTAAAGAAAAACCTATACACTCCAGAAAGCAATGAAAAAATGACCATCTGCACCATTTGTGGGAAATCGTACTTTCTCAAAAATCCCCACTCCCTTGACCTTACATGCACACAAACAGGCCCACACATACACACAGAGGATCAAAATAAATGTTTTCACATGTAAGCATTCCTTCTCAGAGCTTCCATAGCGCTGTGCACAACTCGTGGCCAACAGGTTGTAAATTCTCCTATAACTAAGACCCAAAATAGCAACGGCATAAGCTTCCGTTCCCTTTCTCACACACTCAAGAGTTCAGGATCCTGGGTATCAGTGATCCAGTCTCCTGCTGGTCATTCTGCCATCCTGAGTGTGTTGACCCCTCCTGTGCCATCGAGATTGCTCCCTAACCTGTGGTGAGAACATCACGCTCGCTTTTTAAAGAAGGCGCACAAGGCACTGCCGCCTTGGAGTCCTTACCTGGTGAAACCTCCCACAACTGCCTCCATGAGGGCCAGGCACACTTCTGCCCCCTGTGGGACGGAGTTTTCGATGATTCCGTACGTGCAGATCCACGTTTCTGCCTGCGATAAACGATGATGCCTCCCCGCCGCCCCTGCTGCCGCGGTTCTACCCAGCCTACAGCAGACGCCTCGGCCAGGTGCGTCTCCCCCACCTGGGCTGACCCGGCCCGGGCCTTGTCTCCGGCAGGGCGCTGGGGGGCGCCTGCCGAACCAGAGCTATTCTCTCTGCGTTCGTGGGAAATCCCGGGCGCCGCTGGCAGCCGTGTTACTTCTGCAGAACGCCAGGGAGCTCAACCCAATTCCAAGAATTAGGATGAAACAGCACACCGGTCGAAGTGGAGCCTGGAGTTGCATCACCTCTACCACCGACGTCCCCTTGACAGCGACAGCCCAAGCTCGTTCCTGGTCCATCGCTAATCTCATTCTGGCGCGCTTAGTTTTAGCTTCCCCGATCCCTGGTCTCCCCCTTTCCTACCGTGATGTTGCTGTAAAAAGTTCATCCTGAGTCCAGGATTAGTGAATGACTGTGGAAAATTCGCCACAGAAATTTTTGGCTAAAAATGATCTTCACTTTGCTTCCCAATATACGCACTCAATGCTAGAAGAGAGGTGGAAAAGACAGGGTTCCCCCTTCTTAGAGCTCACTATCCAGAAGAATGTTTAAATAAATAGTAATCACAACATATTTACAACAGCATGTTCCAGAATACAGATGCCCACAAAGTCATCCAGCAGATGGTGACCTCTTTCAGGTAGGGAAGATATTACTGTTTGCCTCTTGCAGAGGAGAATGCCCAGGCTGAGGGTGGAACAAGTCCAACAGGCAGGAAATCGAGGCATAGAAAGGGTAAGTGATTTGCCTACAATGACTCAGCTATCCAATGAAGGACTAGTGAAATAAACTAGCTTGCTGGTGAAATAAACCAACTTGGAGACAGCCATTCCAGACTGATAGCCAGTCTTTCCTAGCTCTCAATAATTGGATCCCAAGAAATGGACTGAGGCTAAATACAAGGTAGAAATTTCAAATGGTGAAGTTCTGCAGTGAAGCCTGAAGCAGTTCATTAAGGTGCTGTCTCTGGCAAAGCTTAAAAAAGAAAAAGAAGAAAGAAGGAGGAGGAGAAAGGAGGAGGAGGAGGAAGAAGAGTTGGAGAAGGAGAAGGAGAAAGAAGGAGAAGAACCTTTTGTTTAGCTTGGGAATAGATCATCAATTCCAAGAAACAGATGAATGGAAGTATCCCTTTGAAGGCTCTGCCTGTCTGATGAATGGATTCTCCATTGTAAGGAAAGAAAAAGAAATACTCCCCTTGCTTAAAGCATCCTGAGAAAGTTAGCAGTGATACTCGTGGGAAGAAAAGTGTAAGAGACATCTCTAACAGCCAACACCTGGGGAAGTCCCATAAGCCTCTGGCAGAGGTTGATCACTCAGAAATTACTTTTTATGGTGTTTAAAGGGCATGGCATCTTGCAAATAAACCTTATCAAAAGGTAATGGAAGATGAGTAATAAGTATTCCATAGTTGTTGAATGTGAGTCTTTTCACAGTTTTTGGTTGAAGCAGTGAAACTAGTAGTTAACATGTATAAAATGTTTTAGAGTCTAAAAAGGATTCTTCGGGGAAAAAAAGAAAAAGAAAAAGAAGGCACACACATCATTTCCATCCACCACATCCAACTAGCCACAGCTCAGTCACATGACCACTAGAAGAGAATTGAAATTTGGGCACAATTAGGGTCTCTGGCAACATGGTTTTATCAGAGTTACCTTGATTATTACTACTTGGATGTGATTATCTGACCCCATAACACTTTGCCACCTCTCTCTTCCCCTCTTCCCACCCCTCCCCAGCACTTCCGTTTTTGGTTTTGGTTTTTTTTTTTTTTTTTTTTTTGGTACTGAGGATTGAACCCAGGGGCACTTAGCCACTGAGCCATATCCCCAGCCCTTTTTATGTTTTTTTTTTTTTTTTTTTTTTTTTTTTTTGTTGTTAAGACAGGGTCTCCCTCAGTTGCTTAGGGTCTTACTAATCAGCTGAGACTGACCTCAAATTGCAATCCTCTTGAGTCGCTGGGATTAAGTGCCATCCCCCACTTCCAACCCCAGCACTTCTTAACTCTTTGTGTTTGTTTTTATTTTTTTTAACTCTCTATTTTAATCCCAGAGAGCAGAGAGTAATTCATTTATTTATAGGCTTGACGTTGTGAAGAACAATAAAGGCAGTCTAGAAGACATTATTAGAGGTTGAGGAAAGGCTGTGCACCCACAGAGAGCCAGGTGTGGACCCCTGCACTGTGGATAGCCAGCTGGTAACCTTGTGCAAGTTACACTTCCTGCCTCTGTTTCCTGGTAAAGGGAGGGATAACAATGGGACTTCCTTCCCAAGCTCATGGGAGAAGTAAATAAATTGATGCATATGATGCTTGACGCATAGCAAGCACTCAACACATGTAATCATTTTTATCATTCATCACAGCAAGACCAGTTAGTTGAGTGTCTGGCCTAATGGGGTAAGTTGTCAAAGATGAATGAAAATCATAGTTAACAGCTGTCTAAGATCAAGAGGAAGGGCTCAACTACAGAAGTAGTTATGAAGGCCATCTGTATTTTGTGTGTCAATTTTTTTTTTTTTTTTTTTTTTCTCTTTCCCTCTTTGGGGACATTGCGTTAGTTTTCAGATGCCTTTTTTTCTTTAATTGCAGTACTGGGGATTGAGTCTAGGGCCTCGTGCCTGTTGGGCAGGCACCCTACCACTAAGCTATATTCCTAACCCTTTTCACTTTTTATTGTTAGACAGGGCCTCACTGTGCCCAGACTGGCCTCAGACTAGTAGTCCTCCTGCTTGAGCCTTACAAATAGTTGGGATTACAGGTGTGTGCCACCACACCTGGCTCCATTTTCTTTATCTAAAAGAAAACTTCATTTCAGTTTTTATTCATACTAAGGTATTAATGAATGAAAATTTTTATGGTTTTTACCAATCCCTTAGTTTTCTGTACTTTAACAGAGATAAAATTATTTGTTTAAAAATGGCTAAAACTCTCAAGATGAAATGTATGCTTCATTTAAAATGTAAAAAAAGATTCAAAAGTTTATTGTATCCTGGCCTTCCCCTGTATCTTGACAATTAAGTTGTTTTTTGACCCTTCCTTAACTATGTCTTGTTAATTCTGTTTCCATTCAGCCTCTCCAACAGGTCTACTTTCTCCAAATCCACTGCCACCACACAAGTTGCAGTCCCTGTCCTCTTGTTCCAGTTATTATGGCTGTGTAACAAATTACCTCAAAATCCAACAATATAAAACAACTATTATGCTTATGGATTCTACGAGTCAGGGATTTAGACGAGACACACAGGGATGGCTGGTCTCTGCTCCGCCATGACTGGGGTCTTGGCTGGAAAATCTGACAGCTGAAATCATTCAAGTGTCTGACAGTTGCTGGCAGCTGTTGTTTGGCAACCTCAGTTCCTCTTTGCCTAGGCTGCTCCTTGGGGTGCCTCCATATGGGCGTGTGTGAACATGAGAAAGAGCAGCAGCCTTAGAGCCTTTCATAACAAAGCTTTGAAGTCAGGCCACATCATCTCCCCACATTCCACTTTGTCAAGATAGTCAAGAGTCTCCCCCAGGTTTAAGGGGAAGGAAATGGAGCCACCCTTTGTGTGGAGGGGTTGCTGGGAATTGAAGCCAGGGCCTCATGCATGCTAGGCTAGCACCCTACTTCTGAGCTACACCCCCAACCCCTCTTGATGGGAAGCAGCAACATTCTGGAAGGACACTTGGGTGGAGAAGCCCTGTGCAAGCATCCTTCTCTTGCCTGAATTGCTGTGATGTCTTCCTTACTGGTCTTGCTACTTCCACTTTTGTACTTCCCTTCAGGTAGTTCTCACGGCAGCCTGGAAAAGATGCCACCAGTAGGTGGTATCCATCCCTGGCTCAGACTCCTTCACTTGGGGTGAAGTCCAGCAGCAAGGCACCATGGGGACGACCCAGCCCTGCGGCTTCTCCCTCTGTGGAGAGAGAGCCTCCTGCTGTAGCCACACTGACAGGGTCCAGCCTCCTTTCAGTTCCTCAAACAAAACAGACCAGACCTTCTTCCACCTCAGTGTCTCCCTGGGAATGTCTTTCCTTGACTTGTCATAGGGTTTACCCTGTCATCTTCCAATCCCAGCCAGTAAATATGATTCCCTGAGAGGAGCTGTCCTCTAATCCCCACCTTCTAAAAGCCCTTCCTTAAATCCTGTCATATGTGACAATGTGGAAGAAGCTGTATGACATTATGCTAATTGAAATAGACTAGGCACAGGAAAGCAAGTACTCAAAAGCCACATGATTTCACAGATATGTGAAATCTAAAACAGTCAAGTCCATATTATCAAAGGATAGAATGGTGGTCGCCAGAGGTTAGGGGATGGGAAGATACTGGTCCATGAGTGTAAAGTTTCAGTTCTACAAGATTAATAAGTCCTGGAGCTCTGTACAGCTTAGTGCCTATTGTTACCAGCATGCTGTTATATACGTAATTTGCTAAGGTGATAGATCTTACATTAAGTATCTTAGTCCACTAAGATTTCTTTAACGAAATACTATAAACTGGGTGACTTATTAACAACAGATATTTATTTCTCACAGTTTGGGAGACTAAAAAGAAGGCGCTGGCAAGTTTAGTGCTTGGTGAGACCCACTTCCTGATTCATGAATGGCAGTCTTCTCACTGTGTCCTCACATAGTGGAAGGGGTAAGGCAACTCTCTGGGGTCTCTTTTATATAGGCACTAATCCCACTTGTAGGGGCTTCACCTTCATGACCTAATCACCTCTCCAGTGACCCAACTTTCAATGCCATCACCTTGGAGGTTAGAATTTCAACATATGAATTTGGAGGAGATTCCAAGCACAGCAGTGTATTTATTACAAAGAATAATAAAGAGGGTAGGAGAAAATGTTTGGAGGTGGTGGACATGTTTGTGGAATATATTAAGGTAATGGTTTCACAGGTGGTTACTTGCCCCCAAATATCAAGTTGTATACATTGGATGCATAGAGATTTTTGTATGCCAATCATAAAGTCATTTCAAAGATATGTAAATTAAATAAAAGCAGTCCTTTCCTGCTTGCTTTTAACTTCTTGTTTTTATCTAATTTGAATTTCAGATAAATAACAAATTTTTTAGAATAAGGATCTCCCAAATATTGAATAGAAAGTACTTACACTATGAAAGTATTTGTTTGTCTGAAATTCATATTGAAGTAAGAATCTTATTTCTTTTGTTTGCTAAGTTTGACAACCCTATATGAGATGCTAATTCACATGGCAGCTTTGATTCTTTTTTTAAAGGCCAAAAATGGGGTTGGGGATATAGCTCAATGACAGAGCTCTTGAGGAGCATGCATGAAGCCCTGGGTTCAATTCATAGCACCACTACTTAAAAAAAAAAAAAAAGAAAGAAAGAAAGAAAATAAAGAAAAGAAAGAAAAATTGAGCTTGATATCTTAACTGAACACAGAAAAAATGAACTTAAGTTGGAGCCCATCTTCTCAATCATTGCTAAAAATCTCAACCTCAAAATTTCAGGAGCTTGACAGGATTACGACTTATATCTCATGTATGAAACATCTGATGTGGAAATGCTCCTGGTTGGTGGTTCATTTGGACAGTTTTCTGCAAGAAGTGCACTCAAGGAGCCAGGTTCCTTCTACTGTGCAATGCCATCACCTCAGAGTCCTTGGTTTCTAGTCACACAAACTGGGAAAAGATGGTGTGAGAAGTCACGTGATCCTTCTGGGGGTGGGGTTGTGTAGGGCATAAGTCAATGCTGACCACATTCCACTAGCAAGACTGGACATATAGCTCTACCCAGACATAGGAAGGGCCTGGAAATGTCATCTTCCTGTGGGCTCCAGAATCCTCTGCCATTAAAGACAGATTATAGAATGAAAGGACCCAGGATTTGGCACTCGAGAGCTCTGTGTATAAATCACAACCTAGTCTTTCACTATCTATTAGATTTTAGACCAAATAGATCTGCTCCTTGAACCTCAGTTCTTTCATTTGATTTTGTTTTGCTTTGTTTTGGTTTGGTTTTTGTACCAGGGATTGAACTCAGGGGCACTTGACCACTGAGCCACATCCCCAGCCCTATTTTGTATTTTATTTAGAGACAGGGTCCCACTGAATTGCTTAGCACCTTGCTTTTGCTGAGGCTGGCTTTGAACTTGTGATCCTCTTGCCTCAGCCTCCCTAGTCGTACCTGGCAGTTCTCTCATTTGTAAAAAGATCAAATTACTTACCTTGTTGTACTCCCGTGAGAGTACAGTACCTGGCATATAGAAGGCACTTAATCAAGAGTTTTTACTGGAGTATTGTCATCTTGTTTGTAATCTGTCATTGAAAATATTTCTGTGGCTTGCTGAGTGGTGTTGATTTACCCAATAGAAACACAGAATAGTAGTATCAGAATTTTTATAACTTAATGTTGTAAATTTGAGAAACTATTCAATCCAGTTGAGGTTCAATCAAATTCAATAACCTGGTTGAGAACACATAGCTAAGGTTCTCAAACCAGCTGGCTTCTTGCCATCTTTGCCAAATGTCCATGCTATCACTTAGACATTTCCATGTTAAAAGATCAGGCTATATTTCCTACATCTTTGGAACACTTGAGAAAGTTGCTTTCTTTCACATTTAAATATCAGTGATAATTATGCAAAGGTTGGGATTTTAGTTTCCCATTCCAATTGAATTAAAGAAAATCTGAAAAACGTACCATGGTCTCTTCTCATTGGCTGTAATACCATGCTTGACTTTTCAGTGGGATCTAATTTTCCCTCCATGGTTCTATTAACATGGCAACCCTATAGTAATAGTAAACACTTTTATAGTGTAGATGTCAATCCGGACCAAAAATGAGTTGCTAATAACAACAGGATTGGATTCAAATGGCTTCTGTGGCATTTTCGCCCTGCTTTGATTTTGGCTTTCAACTTGGTTTCATTTTGCCATGTCAGCAGAACTTGGAGAGGAGGCTGACCTGCTAGTGACCCAGGAGCAGCCCCCAAGTTCATGTAGCTACAGATATACCATGGCCAGCATCTGTATTGCTGAGGTCAGTTTATCTTGACCATATTTTTCCAAGTGACAGGAGGGATCAGTGAGAAAGAAGTTGTGACATTAATTTAACAGAATTCCCCAGCTTTGTGACCTATTGCAACAGCCTTAGTCAGTTTATTCTTTTGACCTTTCCCATCTGCCAACATCCAGAAATGAGACAGGCTTAAATAGAAATGTCTCCAGATCTCAGAGATAAACAGTAATTTCCCCTTTTATCTGAACCCAAAAACAAGGTAGAACACTTCATAGGCAAATAATTTTGCTGGCTTTCAGAGATGTCCTTCAGAATGATCCATCTGCTGTGTCAGTCAACTTTTCTTCTCTGTGACCAAAATACCTGACAAGAATAACTTAGGGGAAGGAAAGTTTACTTTGAGCCCATGGTTTCTGAGGTTCAGTCTATAGTGTGTCAGTTCCACTGCTCTGAGCCCAAATTGAAGCAGAACATCATGACACAAGGGTGTGGTGGAGGGACACTGCTCCATTTAGGCATCAAGGAAGCAGAGGGAGCAATAGGCAGGAGCAACAGGGCCACACCAGTAACCTACCTCCTCCATCCACATCCCAGAACCTACAGTTACCACTCAGTCATTCAACCTTGGATGAACAATTAGGTCACAGCTCATGTAATCTGATCATTTTACCTCTGAATATCCTGCATTAACACTGGAGCTTTTGGGGGGGACATCTTGTATCCAAACCATAACATCCACAAACATCTGCAACCAGATCTGCTTTGTATTTTCAGCAAGCTGCAAAATACCATTCTCTAGCTTAGTTATTTCCTTAGGCAAAATTACAAGTTGTCCATTTTGCTACGACGAATTACAATACAGATTGTCCTCCTGGTTAGATCACAAGCATATGTTTTCAAGGTTACATTATAAATAAAATACCTTGTTCCACAGTTAAGGTCAAAAAATACCTGTGACACAATTAAGATGAAATGTATGGTTTAGAGTATGCATTTAAAACAAATACTTGAAAAAAATCATAGTTGTATTCTGTTTGCTCAGTCTTCCAAGAGGGAAGAGTAAGTATCCTGAGGTATGTGGCTCCCTTTGGGTTGAGTTACATATAATATGAAGGTGTTAGAAGCCAGTGAGTCCAACTCCCAGGCTTCAAAATTGAGGGTTTTCTAGAACAATCAAAGACTCACGTGACATTTTTATTTTTATTTTTTCTGTCATGGAGTAATTGAACCTAGGGACACTCTACCATAGAGTTACATCCCCAGCCCTTTTTATTTTTTATTTTGAGCAGGGTCTTGCTAATTTGCTTAGGGCCAAATTTGCTGAGGCTGGCTTTGCATTTGTCATGCTCCAGCCTCAGCCTCCTGCGTAGCTGGCATTACATGTGCCACCATGCTAGCTTTGATTATTTTTTAAGGAAAAAATATGATCATACTTTAATACCTTATTTGGGGAATTTACTTTTTTTTTCTCATAACTATAATAGACGAGATGAGAGGATCTGTTGGTTGTCTTGTGAATTCAAATAATGAGATCCATAGACACAAAGGGTGAGAGCAAAGCAGCAGGATTTTTTTTTGTTTTGTTTTTGTTTTTGTGCTGGGGATCGAACCCAGGGCCCTGTGCTTGTAAGGCAAGCACTTTACCAACTGAGCTATATCCCCAGCCCCAGGATTTATTAAAGCAATAATAAATCAGAGTTTCTGCGGGGATAGTGGTCCCAAGGAGGGTTGCCGAGGGGTGTCTGTTATCTAGATTAGAAGGTAGTTAGGAGGTCTTGAAGACCACAGGCTAGAGATTTTTAAAAATTAGGTCTTTGAGTCCAGTCACAGCAGGGCTCCTGGGTCCATGTGCCCCCTATCCAGTCAGTATGTTGATCCTGTGCCTTTGCCTCAGGGACTGGCTCGGGGCCTGGCGCACACCTTAAGGCTGGGATGGAGTCACTGGTCCCGAGCTGCCTATTCCTGAGGGGCCTTGTCCGTGTCTGCCTAGCACATTGCTCACCTGCTGCTCCTACTTGGACATCTTTCCACTCCTGTCCATTATAGACATGCTTTATACTTTTTAACAGCTTGTTTCAGTTTCATCAAGTGGGTATAATTTTTTAGCCCAAATTTTATTTAATGGTATTATAATAATGCCTAAAGGCAAATGTAAAGGATTCAATTTAGTCATACTGTCTCTACACAAGTACATTCTTTTCAGTTTTTTTCCTGTCTCTGATTATTACCATTCATTTAACCAAGAACTTATGGAATCCTTCCTTCTAAGGGCTGTCCTGCCGCATCTTAGAAAGTGAACACAGCTACTTTTGTGAGGGGGTGGCAAGACATACAAGCAAAACCATCATGCCGAAATTTCATTTTCATTTGCTTCATCATTTAAAGTTAAATTTAAGTAAATTGTGTAACTTTGAAGTATCTTCTGAAAATACAAGGAATATCTCATTTTCATCAGATGCTCTTCACCCAGGCAGACTTACTTTCCCTCTCCTTGGTCTGAGGTGAGTCCTGACTGTCCCTCGGGTGGGCAGGGCAGGTGTTAGATGTGGAGTCCCCTGGGATGTGATTCACTGGTCATTCTACTCCACCCTTCTCTCAACTCCTTTTGGTCCAGGCAGGAAGTGGACTGTTTGGGGGGTTCTTCTACCCTACAAGATCTGTCAAATACAGGGGCTACAAACACATCACTCCTCTTTTGACACTAAAGATAAAGATAGAAGCAGAGACCTGGATTATTATGAGAACAAAACTGAGGTGTTAAGTTCCTTGTAGGTAATAAGTAGTTTGTTCTTTTGTGGGGAAAATGTGTATCTCATGTTAAGGAGTTTAAATAGTTTATATATTTAGAAAACTCAAGAAATTATATTAAGTACCCTTCCTTCCTTCCTTCCTTCCTTCCTCCCTCCCTCCCTCCCTCCCTCCCTCCCTCCCTCCCTTCCTTCCTTCCTTCCTTCCTTCCTTCCTTCCTTCCTTCCTTCCTTCCTTCCTTGTACTGGGGAATTGAACCCAGTAGCATCTTACCACTGAGCCACATCCCCAGTCCTTTTTAAAAAGTTCTGAGACAGGGTCTTGCTAAGTTACTGAGGGCTTCACTAAATTGCTGAGGCTGGACTCGAACTTGAAGTCCTCCTGTCTCAGCCTCCAGAGACACTGAGATTATGGTCATGCACCACTGTACCTGGCTTGAAACTTCTTTTTAAAAATAGCTTGATTGAGGGGCTGGGGATATAGCTCAGTTGGTAGAGTGCTTGCCTCATAAGCACAAGGCCCTGGGTTCAATCCCCAGCACTGCAACAACAACAATAAAAAAAAAAAATAGCTTGATTGAGATGTAATTTGCATGCCATACAATTTGCCCACTTTAAATATACAATTAATTGACTTTTACTATACTCACAGATATGTACGAACTTTGCCACAGTCAATTGTAGAATTCTTTATCACCTCAGAGAGAAACCCCTTGCCTATTAGTTACCACACGCTTTACTACCTACCTCTCTCATCTCCTGCACTCACTTATTTTCTGTCTCTAGATTTGCCTGTTCTGGACATGTCATAAAGGAACTCACATAATGTGGTCTTTTCAGCCCTGCTACTTTGATTTAGCACAAGGTTTTCAAGGTTTATCCATGTCGCAGCAGGTCAGTACCTCATTCTTTTTTATGGCCAAACAATATTCCATTGTATGAACATGCCTCATTTTGTTTTTCTATTCATCAATCAAATGGATTGGGTTGTTATCATCCTTTGGCTGTTATGATTAATGCTATTATAAAGAATCTTTTTACAGGTGTTTGAGTGGGCACATTTTCATTTCTCTTGGATATATGCCTAGGAGTGGAATACACACACACATGCACACACACACACACACAAACACAAAACCCATGAAAAAACATCCAAATTTCTCCCATTGCTCTACAAATGCACCACTGCTACCATAGAAATCTCTTATTTCAGCTGGGTATGGTGGAGCGGGTCTTAAACCCAGCAACTCTGGAAGCCAAGGCAGGAGGATCACAAGTTCAAAGCCAGCCTCAGCAATTTAGTAAGACTCTATCTCAAAATAAAAAATAAAAAGGGTTGGAGTGTAGTTCAGTGGTAAAGCACCCCTAGGTTCAGTTCCTAGTACCAAACAACTATAAAAAGAAAGAAAAGGGTGGAGAGGTGGTCTGAGGGCTGAGAATAGATCGACTTTACTTCCCAAGCCTGGATGGTTTTCACCTAGGGGCAGTCACAGACTGAAACCTCACTGGGCTGAAGCCCTACCAAACCAATTGTGGCAAATGAGACCTTCCAGGGATGCATGGCATTAGCTCTGGGAACTCCACATCCCATTAGTCTTGTCTGATTTCCTCCATCCATCATCAAGAGTTTTCAGGAGAGCTTTGGACAAGGTTTGTACACTAAACACTTGATAAACACTTGATAAATGATGTGAGCCCCATTTCCCCAATTTCTGTAGCAGGTAGCCATGGACCTGAGTGGACACTTTTGCCTACACACTCCTCAGACATGACAGTACTTTGAAAAATGAAAAAAAAAAAAAAAAAAATCTTATTCGTGCCTCACAGCACCAGCAAAGAAAAATCTACTTTCTAACGGCTTTATCCACTCAACAATGGTCCCTTTGTTCCTGTCCAGTAAATTCATAGCCTCCAGGGATGCTGCCCAGGCCTATAGTGATCAGACAGGGAACATGCAGTCCTTTGATAATGGCTCTTTATCCTAGCCTCTGAATCAAAGTAACAAACATGCTGACAATGACTCCAGCAAACACAACCAGTGCTTTGAGGTCTGACCCTGAAATGAAGACCCACCTCCACGGGAGAAGCACGAGTCTCCTTGTATTTTCAAAGGAAACAGCTGCTCTTGGCCTCATAGCTCAGACAAAACCTACCACCAGGGAAAATCTGAGTTACTCAGAGAGGTTTTCCTGACCCCACAGGTGGAGTCAGCTGCCCCTCCTCCTGTCTTTTCATGGGCTTTACATAGTATAGTACAACTTCATATGCCTTTGCTTTTTATTGAGGTGAAATTCACTTAACATAAAGGTCACCACTTGAAGTGTACAGTTTAGTGGTATTTAGTACTTCCTCAATGAGGTGCATCATCACCTCTGGTTCGGAAGAGTTCTCCTTACCCAGAGCTCAGCTCTGCACCCATAAAGCAATCCTGCATCATTCTCCCTGTACACAGCCCCTTGCAACAAGCAATCTATTTTCTTTTTCTATGGTTTTACTTATTTGGGGTATTTTATATCAATGCAATCACACAATCTATGTCTTCTGGTTTCCTTTACTTATCATAATGTTTTAGGAGATAAACACAATTCTGAAATTGTTTCCCTTTCTTGGGAACTTCCTGGGGATGCTCCCACCAGCTATCTGAAGGTATAGCATTCAGGGACTCCTTCCAGGTTGTTCACCCACTACCCAGTCACCCACTCAAGCTTGCTAATTGCCCATCGGTGGGCCAGGTGCTGTGGCAGGTGCGAGGGAACTGGAATATCAATGTCCTCAGATGTAAGTAAGAGACCTCAGAGTTCAGAGCCCAACCCTTCTTTCTGCAGAAAACCACTGATCCTCAGGCTGTCTTAACCTTCACTGGGGGCCGTTCCTAGAATAAAAGTAGGTTACCTCTGGCTTCTAGATTACTTGAAAAGTGGAGTCCCAGCAGACATCTGAAATTCTTTCCCTAGAATTAAATCTCTTTGATTTAAGGCACTGATCCCTATCGAAATGTTAATGCCCACTGGAAGATTTTACCTCTCTGGGCTGTTACTGGTCATTTACATTCTAAAATGAAAGGAGTACCCAGATGGACACAGATTAGTGGCTGGGGGCGGAGGCCTCTTGTGGGACTTCTTTTCTCTTTCATCTGATGCCATCAGCACAAAAATGCGGAGCTAAATCATGCAGGGAAATCGGCTCAGGCTTCAGCCTCAGGACCTCCTCATCCCTTGTGTCCTGCCTGTTCTGCCTCTATGCAGTCTTGCTCCCATGCTTCTATGAAACCCCCCATGGCACACCCGCCCTCCAAGCACCGTGTAGCGCCTTGGGACTTGATTCCAAATTATTCTGGTGTGAGTCAGGGACCCATCTGGTCCAGGCTCCAGAGGTGCTGGGCAATGGGGCAATGAAGGGAAGGTGACCAGGAGCACTAAAAGCATCTGCTCTTTCAGCAGGGCCTGTGCCTTTCCGACCCGACGCTGTGGGATATGGGGTGCCTTGAGAGAAAGAGTGAGAGACAGAGAGAGAGAGACAGAGAGAGCTGAACAGCTAGATCATTTTGTAAGCTTTTCAGGTTTTGTTTAATTTGTTTTGGCTCTTTTTAAGCTCCATTTCTCTTATTGACCTCAAGGCCTGCATGTATCAGAAGGTTAGCATTTTTGAACTGCCAGAATGGGCCAGAAAAACACATCTAGGGATTCTTGAAACCCTTCCTGAGCAGTTCCACTCTCATTCCTCCAAAACAGTGAGCCAGTGTTAGCTCCAGCAAGGAGCACAATGCATGTTGCTGACCTCAAGGAACCGGTACACTACTTGGAGAAACAAGTCAGTGCTGCCTTGCAGCAAAGTGGTTCACTGACCTCACCAAAGTCTCAGTGCATGGGAGGATGTCAGACTCAATCACTCATCCTGAGATGCCCTGGGCTGAGTGAGGGGATGTGGGCTACCTGACTACCAATGGAAGAAGGGATAGGAAGGGGTGTCATTAGACAACCCAAGGTGTCCCATGATCTTGGATCTGTCTGCTCAGTAGTACCTTCCTGCTTCTTATTAATTTGGTTATGATTTCTCCTGCCTTTAAATAAATGGTTGAGGTGGACAGCATGGATAAATATGGATTTCCCCATGATCTAGAGCTGGGCCAGACTCAAACTTGACTAATAGGAGCCCTTCCTGGCACCCTTCCCTGGGGCAGAAACAGTGAAGTCCGGTTTCTCTGGCGGTACAGCCCTGAGGCTGGTAGCAGGCCAGTGAGCAGTTAGCTCAAGTGGGTGCTTTGACTGGGGTTCCTGAAGTTGCTGTGCTGCTCCACCAGTGCTTATAGTAACCAGCAGGCTCCCTGCCCCAAGGGGGGCAGGTGATGGGGCTTAGCAGGCAGGTGGTTACTAGGCAGTGTCTTGGGATCAACACCTATGGAAGGCAGAGTAAGGAAGCAGGAGGGGTACGAGGGAGAAGCCATACTTCCAAGGAGACCAAGGCCAGCCTGGCCAGCCCCACAGGAGATCTGGAGAGCTAGAAAAGTCCTTCCATGGAATAGGGGCTAGTCTTTGTATTTTTGCTGCCATCAGTCACTGGCTGTGGCCCTGGCTTGGCCTTGGGCAAGTTCTTCAGCTGAGGGTCTGCTAGCATTTGAGTAGTAATTTATTTATTTGTGAAGATAATCTAACTGGTACATTTTAATATACAGCACGTTTTCCCTTTTCCCTAGCTATTTTAAATAGTCTTTTGGGTACAAAAGAGTCCTGACTGTTTGAAGGAAAAATTGTTCCTTTGGTCAGAAGTAGTCATGGTGTTTTATGCCGGTACTTACGGAAAAGCATTAGAAAAGAAGCACTCTGAAAGGAAGGAGTAACGAAACAAAACAAAACAAAATCCACGCTCTGGAAGATCAGAAACCGGTTCCATGGCCTGAACTTAAGTGTCCATAACTTTAAACATGAAGGGAGGTTAGAAAGAACTGAGTTATAAGTAGTATAAGGTCATCCTTTAAATGTAAAGATAATTTGCCTGAGGGGTCAGAACACTGTAAAAAAAAAATCATTATTTTTCATAATATCTTCTCATTTGATCTGGAACATGTTCATCTTCTGATCTACCCTCATCCCGATATCACTGATTGAGGAAGCAACACTGGAAGGATGCTTTCGCCCCTCTGCCCGCCCCTGGCTGTTGCTTCACTACAGCTGCGCAGTCAGCTCGCAGTCTGTTCTCCTGGGTGTCGTGCTGCTACTGTTCTGTTGGAAGTCCCTGATCATTCCCAGGAAACTCCATATCTGCCAAGTCTTCCCTGTGGCCGTAATGTCTTCCCCTCCATCGCTCCAACTGTTTAAGCTCAACTCAACACTTGTTGCAAACTTCTCCATTTGTCGACTTGATGAAGTGTCCTCCTTCTTGGCTTCTTTCTTAAGGTCAAGATCTAAGTGTGATTTTGAAGGCATCTCCATCTCCTTGTCAATCTTAACCAGTTACTAGTGGTTGGCAAACTAAAGGCTCACTCTCCAAGTGGTTTCCCATTATTCCCCAAAGTCAATACTCCCCAAATTTTCTTTGTGTCCTCTTTAAAGTCAAAGCTAACTTCCTTATGACAAAATTCTGCTCATTTAGATCCCTCTGTCTTTGCCACAGGGTGGGGGAAATAATTTTACTGTTGACACATTCCCATCTACTGCTCTTCTGAATCTGGTATCCTCTAGACCACTCACCATAGCTCACACTTTACATATCTCCACCCCATCACCACCCAGCAGGGCTCTTTGTCTCCTCTCCTCCAACCTGCTTTGGTAAACCTTCCTTAAACACATCACTCTTAGGGAAGTTTCTCTTATCTGAATTTGCAGTGTTTTTCCTTTTCCTGGATTTATCACCCATCCATCACTTATGACCTGGTGTTGTTACTTTAACTTTTTAAGGGTGAATGTCCTCAAATTCTAAAGAGTACATTTGGACTGGAAATACAGTTATGGATTATTTGGCCCAATCTTCTCATCTTTTGAGATGAAGAAACCCAAAACTCAGAATGAGTTAGATGGCTTGGATCAGGCCATGCATTTAATGCCATAATTTAAAAGGATGTGGCCAGGACTCCCGAAACATAGATCAGTCCCTGTTATGGTTTCTATGTTAGGTGTCCCCAAAAAGCTCATGTATGAGACAAAGCAAGAAAGTTTAGAGGTGCAATGATTGGGTTATTAGAGGCTTAACCTAATCAGTGTGTTAATCCCCTAATAGGGATTAACTGAGTTGTGACTGAGCAAGTATGGTGTGGCTGGAGGAGATGGGTAATTGGCGGCGTGCCTTTGTGGTGTGTATTTTGAGAGCTGAGCTTAGTCTCTTTCTCTCTGCTTCTTAGTGCCATGCTCCCAGATGCTCTCCTCTACCATACTCTTCTGACATGCATCCTGCCTCATCTCAGGCCCCACGGAATGGAATTGGCCATCTGTGAATTGATACCTTTGAGACCATGAGCCCCAGAATTCACTTTTCCTCCTCTAATTGTTCTCGTCAGGTTCTTTGGTCACAGCAGCAAAAAAGCTGATTAAACTGTACCCAATATTTGTTGTCTAGAGCTGCTGCAACAAATCATCACGGCTAAGTGGCTTAGAACATCAGAAATTCATTCTCTCACAATTTTAGAGGTTGAAAGTCTGATACCAAGTGTCAGCAGAGTCACATTTCCTTGGAAGACTCTGGAGGAGGATGGGTTCTTGCCTCTTCCAACTTCTGGTAGTTGTACCTATTCTTTGGTTGAGGTCACATCTCTATCTCTGCGTTCACAGTGGCCTTCTCTGCTGTGTGTCTATGTCAAATTTCCTTCTGCCTTTCTTATATAACTACACCTATCACTGAATTTAGGGCCCACCCTAAGTCTAGGAAGATTTCTTCTTGAGATCCTTAACTTAATCGTAACTGAAAAGATGCTTTTGTAAGTAAAGATCACATTCATAGTTCTCCAGGGTCAGGCATGAGGCTTTTGGGGTCACTATTCAATCCACTACGTGCTTTTTGAAGGAAAAGTTCACTTTTGTCCTGCCTTAAATGCAGTGCATTGCCATAAAGGTACAGGTTTCTATTTTATTTGGGATGTTTACACTGAATGTGACTCCAAAGTGTTTTCCACCTTGTATCTTAATAATGCTTTTTTAAAATATATACCATAATCTAAAAAAAGTTGGGATTAGAGATTAGCTCAGTGGTAGAGTACTGTGTAGTATACACCAAGGCCCTGAGTTCAATCCCCAGCAACACACACAAAAGGTTTGCTTAGCCAGGCACTAATGGTACACATCTATAAGCCTAACAATTTAGAAAGTTGAGGTAGGAGAAGGATTGCAAGTTTGAGACCAGCCTCAGCAACTAGTGAGACTCTCTGCAACTTAGTGAAACCCTGTCTCAAAATAAAAAATAAAAAGAACTACATCTCCAGAAGTAGCTCAGTGTGGTAAAACTCCCCTGGGATAAATCCCTGTTTTTTGTTTTTTTTTAAAGGTATGCTTAATCATAAAACACTATGTAGCCATTACAAAGAAAGGTTCTATTTATGGGTGGAGATATGAAACTGCCTATGTGAAAAAAGAAGTTGAAAAATATTAAGTGGGGACAGGGAACATATTCTACTTCTTTCTTTATAATCTTACATATTATTTGAATTTTTTCCCTGTGGCTATTTTAAACAAAAATTAAGTAATAAAAATATATAATCTTGGCATTTTAAGGCTAAACTGTACAATGTTAGCTTTCCAATTCTGTGGAAATGTTGGAGGAGTCCTCTCCTGCCAGCCAGGCTAAGTAGCAGGGTTTCTCAGGGTGGTATCATGTATCACGTAAAGGGAGGGAGAGTCCTTGTGCATCGTGGAATACCCAGGAGCTCTACATACAAGGACAAACACCAAGCAACCTCAATATGAAAATAAAGCTGGCTGACGACTCGAATCTTCAGAGCAGTTTTCCCAGGAGACACTTGGATATTGAGTTGAATGAGGGCCTGACTCCTACTTAAGGAGGCAGCCCCTCAAAGCTGCATCCCAAGGCACTTTAACCTACACATTGATGAGTTATTGGCAGTGGGGTGAGCGAAACTCCTGGAGAATTTGAGCCCCCAAGAAGCACACCATTCAATGGGATTGGGAACATAAGTGGTATCAGAAGGTAGGGGAGCTCATGGCACATACCAGACAGGTGGGAAATCTTAATTATGTCCGTTTCCAAACAACATATCTTCCCATGCTGGTGCTTCGGAAAGTGTCAAAGGGCCCATGGGAAGAAGACTTAAGAGAAAGAAGGAAAGAGGGTGTTATAGTTTAGACATGAGGTGTCCCCCAAAAGCTGACGTGTGAGACAATGCAAGGAAGTTTAAAGCTGAAATGATTGGCTTAGGAAAGCCTTAACCTAATCAGTGCTTTAGCCCACTTGAATGGATTAACTGTGGTGATTGTAGGCAGGTAGGGTGTGGCTAGAGAAGGTGGGTCACTGTGGGTGTGCATTTGGTGTATATATTTTGTCCAGGGTGAACAGAGCTCTCTGTTTTCCTCTGCCATACTCTTGTGCCTTGATGGTCTTCCTCACTTTGAACGCAGAACAATGGAGTCAGCCGTCTTATGGACTGGGACCTCTGAAACTGTGGGCCTTTCCTCCTCTAAAAGTGTCCTTAGCAGGTCTTTTGGTTACAGTGGCAAAATATTCACTAATATACAGAGAAAACAAAAGAAAGGGTGGGAAAGAGATGAGGGAAAAAACAGGGTTGATTTAATAATCCATAGCAAATTGACCTATCTTTTAATCCCCTGGCTGTCTGTTCTACCAATTACTGCTGCTTAAACACATATGAAAAATAGTGTTCCTTAAAATAATAAAAGAAATTCTGGGGTTTTCAAGATGACGGCCTAGAGGGTGGCTGCATTTCATGTTGCTCCAGGACTCAGGATTCAAAAGAGGAGATATTGAGACACTTGGGACCAACTCAAAGCAGCCGGGTGACTCGCACCTGTTGGGAAGGCGTCCCAGATGGGACAGTGGTCCCGGAACGCAGGGAACTTTGTGAAGTAGAGCTGCCGGCGAGACACTCCTCCCCCCGCTGGAGCAGTGAACTCGGACAACTGGGAGCGTCGTAGAGGAGGCCGCTCAGCACAGCGCTGGGACTCAGAGCCACCACTGGGGCTCCAGTGGCTGCCCAGGGGAGGAGTGGCGAGGAGAGCTGTGTGGACTCAGAACACCGGGGCCTGCCCTGAGGAGGAGGAGGAGGAGCGCGGCCGCTTGGATTCGGAGTGACTGCACCAGAGCTACAGGCGGTTGCCAGAGGAGAAGCTGCGCGGCGAGCTGTTTGGACACAGAGCGACCGCTTCTGAACACCGGGGCCTGCCCGGAGGAGTAGGAGGAGGAGGAGGAGGAGCGCGGCGGGTCGTTCGGACTCGCAGTGACTGCATTAGCGCTCCAGGCGGCTGCTCAGAGGAGAAGGCGAGTGGTGAGTTGTTTGGACTTAAAGTGACAGCTCCTGAACACAGGGGGCTGCCTGGAGGGGAAGCGCGGTGGGTCGCTTGGTCTCGAGTGGCCGCACCAGAGCTCCGGGCGGTTGCCCAGAGGACGCGTGCAGCGGGTCACGTGGATTCAGAGCCACTCAGAGCGACCGCTCCTGAACACCCGGGGGGTTATCTGGAGAAGGAGGAGGAATAGGGAGGGTCACTTCGACTCAGAGTGATTGATTGCCCAGGGCTACAGGTGGTTGGTGGGAGGAGGCACGCAGTGAGTTTCTTGGACTTCTAGTGACGGCACCGGAATACTGGGTGGCTGTCTGGAGGAAGAGGTGTGTGGTGGGTCTCTGGGACTCAGAGTGATTGTACGGGGCCCCAGGTGGCTGCTCAGAGGAGGGGCCGCATAGCCAGACGATTAGGTGCAGAGCAGGGTCCCAGGATCTAGGAGGCTTCTGGGTGGAAGAGCCGCACAGAGACAGGCTTAGGGGCGGAGCGAAGGTTCCGGGACTGCGGGCAGATTCTCTGAGGAGGGGCAGCCTAAGGAGATTCATCTGCGAAGGGTGAGGCTCCCAGGCCCAGGAGGTAGGGCCGGGCCCCTGGGAACTTTGCAGAGGAAGGCAGCCCAGCCCAGGCGGTAGCTGTAAATTGAGGGGAACCTCTAGGAGGGAACTGACCAGCGAGACCTCCCCGCCGGGTGAGTCTTCCCTGCCGGGTGAGGTTTCCCCACAAGGACGGTAAAACCAGAGACTCAGGCCCAAACAGGCCTTGCCTCAGCCCGCAGCCTAGTTCCCCTTTGGATGACCATTGGTCAACAAGTGGAGGCACCTCTGCCCACTAGCAGGAATTATACCCCACCTGAAGGCCACCACTCCTAGAGAGGCAGCTTCCTTGTGGAGCACCGCATTATCAACTTCCTCCAAGACTTCAGCCTACTGAAGGCTAAGGGGGGATATATATAGAAATCTTCAGGGACATTGTAAGTCAATAGAGGAAATCTGCAATATCTCAGCGGTCCTCTGATATCTGAACAATATGAGAAAACAAGGAAAGAAAATGCTGCAAACAAATCTAGATGTTACATCAATAAAACCCAATGACAGCATGGCAGAAGAAATGACAGAAAAGGAGTTCAGAATGTACATAATTAAAATGATCAGAGAAGCAAACAATGAGATGAAAGAGCAAATGCACGCACTGAATGATGAGATGAAAGAGCAAATGCAGGCATTGAATGATCGCACCAATCGACAATTAAAAGAGCAAATACAGGAAGGAAAAGATCATTTCAATAAAGAGTTAGAGATATTGAAAAAAACAAACAAACAGAAATACTTGACATGAAGGAAACAATAAACCAAATTAAGAACTCCAGAGAAAGCATATCCAGTAGGATAGAACACATGGAAGACAGAACCTCAGACATTGAAGACAAAATATTTAACCTTGAAAACAAAGTTGAACAAACAGAGAAGATGGTAAGAAATCATGAACAGAATCTACAAGAACTATGGGATATCATGAAAAGGCCAAATTTAAGAATTATTGGGATTGAGGAAGGCCTAGAGAAACAAGCCAAAGGAATGAACAATTTATTCAATGAAATAATATCAGAAAATTTCCCAAATCTGAAGAATGAAATGGAAAATCAAGTTCAAGAGGCTTTTAGGACTCCAAATACACAAAATTACAACAGACCCACACCAAGGCACATTATAATGAAAATACCTAACATACAAAATAAAGACAGAATTTTAAAGGCTGTGAGAGAAAAGAACCAAATTACATTCAGGGGGAAACCAATACGGATATCAGCAGATTTTTCAATCCAGACCCTAAAAGCTAGAAGGGCCTCGAACAACATTTTTCAAGCCCTGAAAGAAAATGGATGCCAACCAAGAATCTTATACCCAGCAAAACTTACCTTCAAATTTGACGATGAAATAAAATCCTTCCATGATAAACAAAAGCTAAAAGAATTTACAAAAAGAAAGCCAGCATTACAGAATATTCTCAGCAAAATATTCCATGAGGAAGAGATGAAAAACAAAGAAGCAAATCAGCAAAGGGAGGAATTATCCTAAAGGAATTGTCAAATAAAGGAGGAAACAAGTTGTGTCAAACAAATAAATAAATAAAATTTAAAAAATGAACCAAATGACCGGGAAACCAAATCATATCTCTATAATAACCCTGAATGTTAATGGCCTAAATTCATCAATCAAAAGACATAGACTGGCAGATTGGATTAAAAAGAAAGATCCAACAATATGTTGCCTGCAAGAGACTCACCTCATAGAAAAAGATACCCATAGACTAAAGGTGAAAGGATGGGGAAAAACATACCATGCACATGGACTCAGCAAAAAAGCTGGAGTATCCATCCTCATTTCCGATAATGTGGACTTCAAGCCAAAGTGAGTCAGAAGGGATAAAGAAGGTCATTTCATACTGCTTAAGGGAAGCATAAATCAGCAAGATATAACAATCATAAACATCTATGCCCCAAACAGTGGCTCATCCATGTATGTCAAACAAATCCTTCTCAATTTCAGAAACCAAATAGACCATAACACAATAATACCAGGTGATTTTAACACGCCTCTCTCACCACTGGACAGATCTTCCAGACAAAAATTGAACAAAGAAACCATACATCTCAATAACACAATCAATAATTTAGACTTAACAGACAATTATAGAATATACCATCCAACCAAGAGCGAATACACTTTCTTCTCAGCAGCACATGGATCCTTCTCTAAAATAGACCATATATTATGCCACAAAGCTAATGTTAGCAAATACAAGAAGATAGAGACACTAGCATGTATTCTATCAGATCATAATGGATTGAAGTTAGAAATAAATGAAAGAGTAAAACACAGAAACTATTCCAACATCTGGAGATTAAACAATATGCTATTATATGATGAATGGATAATAGAAGATATTAGGAAGGAAATTAAAAAATTCTTAGAGGTAAATGAGAACAAATAAACATCATATCAAAATCTCTGGGACACTATGAAAGCAGTCCTTAGAGGGAAATTTATTTCATGGAGCGCATTTAATAAAAGAAGTAAAACTCAACAAATAAACGACCTAACACTACAGCTCAAAGCCCTAGAAAAAGAAGAACAGAACAGCACCAAAAGTAGTAGAAGACAGGAAATAGTTAAACTCAGAGCTGAAATCAATGAAATTGAAACAAAAGAAACAATATAAAAAATTGACAAAATAAATAGTTGGTTCTTCGAAAAAATAAACAAAATTGATAAACCTTTAGCCACACTAACAAAGAGAAGACGAGAGAAAACCCAAATCACTAAAATTCGGAATGAACAAGGAAATATCACAACAGACAGGATTGAAATACAAAACATAATTAGAAGCTATTTTGAAAATCTATACTCCAACAAAATAGAAAATTTGGAAGACATCAACAGGTTTCTAGAGACATATGAATTGCCTAAACTGAACGAGGAGGACATACACAATTTAAATAGACCAATTTCAAGTACTGAAATAGAAGTCATCAAAAGCCTACCAACAAAGAAAAGTCCGGGACCAGATGGGTTCTCAGCTGAGTTCTACAAAACCTTTAAAGAAGAGCTCATTCCAATACTTCTCAAAGTATTCCATAAAATAGAAGAGGAGGGAACCCTCCCAAACTCATTCTATGAAGCCAATATCACACTGATACCTAAACCAGACAGAGACTCATCAAGGAAAGAAAATTTCAGACCAATATCCTTAATGAACATCGACGCAAAAATTCTCAACAAAATTTTAGCAAATCGCATACAAAAACATATTAAAAAGATAGTGCACCATGATCAAGTTGGTTTCATCCCAGGGATGCAAGGTTGGTTCAACATCAGGAAATCAATAAACGTAATTCACCATATCAATAGACTTAAAGTCAAGAATCACATGATTATTTCAATAGATGCAGAAAAAGCATTTGATAAAATACAGCACCCCTTCATGCTCAAAACACTAGAAAAAATAGGGATAGTGGGAACATTCCTTAACATTGTAAAGGCCATTTATGCTAAGCCCACGGCTAATATCATTCTAAATGGTGAAAAACTGAAAGCATTCCCCCTAAAAACTGGAACAAGGCAGGGATGCCCTCTTTCACCCCTTCTATTCAACATCATTCTTGAGACTCTGGCCAGAGCAATTAGACAAACCAAAGAAATTAAAGGGATAGGAATTGGAAAAGAAGAACTCAAACTATCCCTGTTCGCTGATGACATGATTATATATTTAGAGGAACCTGGAAATTCCACCAGAAAACTCTTAGAACTCATAAGTGAATTCAGTAAAGTAGCAGGTTACAAGATCAATGCCCATAAATCCAACGCATTTTTATACATAAGTGATGAATCTTCAGAAAGAGAAATTAGGAAAACTACCCCATTCTCCATAGCGTCAAAAAAAAAATAAAATACTTGGGAATCAATCTCACAAAAGAGGTGAAAGACCTCTACAATGAGAACTATACAACACTAAAGAAAGAAATTAAAGAACACCTTAGAAGATGGAAAGATCTTCCATGTTCTTGGATAGGAAGAATTAATATTGTCAAAATGGCCATACTACCTAAAGTGCTATACAAATTCAATGCAATTCCAATTAAAATCCCAATGACGTACCTTACAGAAATAGAGCAAGCAATTATGAAATTCATCTGGAAGAATAAGAAACCCAGAATAGCTAAAGCAATCCTTAGCAGGAAGAGTGAAACAGGGGGTATTGCAATACCAGATCTTCAACTCTACTACAAAGCAATAGTAACAAAAACAGCATGGTATTGGTACCAAAATAGAAAGGTAGATCAATGGTACAGAATAGAGGACACGGATACAAACCCAAATAAATACAATTTTCTCATACTAGACAAAGGTGCCAAAAATATGCAATGGAGAAAAGATAGCCTCTTCAACAAATGGTGCTGGGAGAATTGGAAATCCATATGCAACAGAATGAAACTAAACCCATATCTCTCACCATGCATGAAACTAAACTCAAAATGGATTAAGGACCTCGGAATCAGACCAGAGACCCTGCAGATTATAGAAGAAAAAGTAGGTCCAGATCTTCAACATGTCAGCTTAGGACCAGACTTCCTTAACATGACTCCCATAGCACAAGAAATAAAAGCAAGAATCAATAACTGGGATAGATTCAAACTAAAAAGCTTTCTCTCAGCAAAGGAAACTATCAGCAATGTGAAGAAAGAGCCTACAGAGTGGGAGAATATCTTTGCCAATCATAATTCAGATAGAGCACTAATCTCCAGAATCTATAAAGAACTCAAAAAACTCTACTCCAAGAATTCAAATAATCCAGTTGACAAATGGGCTAAGGAAATGAATAGACACTTCACAGAAGAAGATCTACAAGCAATCAACAAACATATGGAAAAATGTTCAACATCTCTAGTAATAAGAGAAATGCAAATCAAAACCACCCTAAGATTCCATCTCACCCCAATTAGAATGGCAATTATCAAGAATACGAGCAACAACAGGTGTTGGCGAGGATGTGGGGAGAAAGGTACACTCATACATCGCTGGTGGGGCTGCAAATTAGTGCAGCCACTCTGGAAAGCAGTGTGGAGATTCCTTAGAAAACTTGGAATGGACCCTCCATTTGACCCAGCTATCCCACTCCTTAGCCTATACCCAAAGGACTTAAAATCAGCATACTACAGAGATACAGCCACATCAATGTTCATAGCTGCTCAATTCACAATAGCCAGACTGTGGAACCAACCTAGATGCCCTTCAATTGATGAGTGGATAAAGAAACTGTGGTATATATATACAATGGAATATTACTCAGCCATAAAGAATGATAAAATTATGGCATTTGCAGGCAAATGGATGAAATTGGAGAATATCATGCTAAGTGAGATAAGCCAATCTCAAAAAGCCAAAGAACGAATGATATCACTAATAAGTGGAGGATGACACATAATGAGGGGGAGGGATGGGTTAGTGTTAGGGTTAGAGTTAGGGTTAGGGAGGGGGGCAAGTATGGAGGAAGGAAGTACTGTACAGAGGGAAAAGAGGGGTGGCAGGGGTGGGGGGAAGGGAAAAAATAACAGAATGAATCAAACAACATTACCCTATGTAAATTTATGATTACACAAATGGTATGCCTTTACGCCATGTACAAACAGAGAAACAACATGTATCCCATTTGTTTACAATAAAAAAAAAAAAAAGAAATTCTGTCAAAAAAACTGTAGGAATATAAAAACACAGGGGATCTTTTCTTTGTTGCTACAAGAAATGAAAGCTTAGATTATTATATTTTAAACAGGAAACCTATAGTAACCTTAAAATAGAATATGATTAAAAATATTGGAAGTTAGACTGCATGTATTTTTGTCAAAATACACTCTACCGTCATGTATATCTAAAAAAACAAAAAATTTAAAAATTATAACAAAAAAACTGTAGGAATCAAGGATACAAAAATTAATGCCACACTTGTATTTTGGTGGCTTTCTTGCTATTTCAGTCAATAAGAGAACAAATAAAGCACATAGGCCAGTCAGGCCTGTGTGGGAGCATAGACTATGTGAGCACAGTCTCCCTCATGAAAAAAAGCACATTGACAGCTCTTCAGTGTGAACAATTTCTCTGAAGCGATAGGGCTGAAAATTAAAGAAATTCTCTGGGTCTAAGTTACAACCTGCGGAGTGCAAAGCTGGGCCTTATAAAAGCGTATAGCGTTGAAGAGAACTGTAACTGAGAGGTGACAAGTCATCTAAATTTTCTTAGCTGTAGTTTTTCTAATGCATAAATGGGGAGATTCTGTGGGGTCTCCAAAGTCCTTTCCAATCTCCTAAATTCCAGTGGTTCTAAATTTGGGGACTCCAGGGTGGAAGAAGTGAGCTGGGAATAGCAACCCTCTACAAGGCAGTACTGCCACAGCATCAGGGGACTGCCAGTCTTAGGAAAAAGTCCCAGTGAAAAGCTCCTCTGAGTGTGAAAATGGCCAGATTCATGCCACAGGATTCAAAGACCATCTTTGAAATTTCTAGGTCCCCCCAGTCCTTGTCTGGAAGTTTTTTTTCCACTTCTGTGGAAGCCTCTTGTCCTTAGGTGCTTACCTGAGAAACCAGGTGTGCCTCTGTGGCCATAGAAAAACAGAGAAGTCAGGGAGGTCCCCTACCCCCACTTCCTGGGTTATAGGATGTGCCCAGGGTTCCCTACGCCAGGTTGATGGAGATGAAGTGCAGGTAGCTTTCTCATTGTCACGTGTCGTTTGGGTTCCCTTGCTTGATGTGGCATTTTTCCTCTCTGTGCCTGGAGTGCTAGGATTGGGGACTTTCTGGTCAACCTCTACACAGTCGACACCGGCCCTTTGGTGGGTGGGTGGGTAGGCAGGAGACCCGACTGCTCCTGTTCACACCTTCAGCTACACTGCTGTTCTCACCCACTCGTGTCTGGCTCTCAGAGGTGTTCACTCTCACTAAGCCGCTGTCTCCTTTAGGAACCTCTAGCTTGAACAAGTTTGCTTCTATAATTATGCTGTACCTCTGTTCTGGCTCTGGTGTTTTGGCTTTCTCTAGTCTAAGTCAGTTATATTTGACCATCTGCTTTTTATCTTTCAAGATTCTATCAACTTCTTTTAATTGCTGAATCTTCTATTTCCTTTGAACTTGTGGGTTAATATATTTGAAAAAAATGTTCTCTAATGCCATTTCTTGTAAGAATCAAGAAAAAGGCAGGTGGGTGCAGTGGCACAGGCCTATAATCCCAGTGACTTGTGAGGCTGAGGCAGGAGGATGGCAAATTTGAGGCCAGCCTCAGCAACTTAGCGAGACACTGTCAGGGAACAAAACATAAAAGGGCTGGGGATGTATCTCAGTGGTAAAGTGCCCCTAGGTTCAATCCCCAGTACCAAAAAGGGGGGGGGGGGAGAGAAAAAGGAAAAGAAAAAGGCATGCATTCAGTCTGTGAGATGTCATGTTAAGGTGGATCTTGTCATTGTTCTCCTACCTCTGTCTCCTCTCTCACATGCACCTGTTCGCATTTAATCACCATCATGATTCAGTTTTACTCTGTATTTAAATGTAAGTATATTTTGAACAATGTACAGCATGTATGTGTTTCTACAATGACCATATTATGATATGAATCTCATTCTGATTCTCATTTGTCTCACTCACCATTTTTCACCTTTCTCTACATTGCTACATTGTAGTTTACTTAGTCCTTCTGATAGTTGCAAGAAGTGTCATCATGCATCACACTTTACATCTTCTTTCTCTTAGAAGGACAAGTAGGTAACTCTTTGCTACCACATATTACCATCCCAATATTTTAATATGTTTTATATACCAGGAAATTTTCTTTTGGATATATACCCAGGAATAGAATGCTGGGACATAAGATTCACATAAACTAAACTAATGAAATACTACCATTTTCTTTCCAAAACAGTTATGAAAACTTTCAGAGCCCTTAACATGTCAATTGGCACTCCCACTGCCCCCAGAAGGGTATAATGTGCAGCATTTCTCAAACTTGTATGATTTTGGAACACTTCCCTTGAAAAGCATCTTGAGGCTTTATTGTCTCACAGAATATGCTAGAGATCCTGATGTGGATTAAGCAGGACTGGAAGAGCAACACACTGTTCTGGGAGATAGGGAGAGATCGATTTCTGTAAACTTAGCTTATTTTCAACTTAACAAGGTTATCTACATAACCTTCACTGCAGCATGAATCCTTATTTTCTGGCTAGTATAACTTATTTTTCTGTTATCTGGGAAAAGACAAAAAAATATTTTCTAATACTTTGTTATTTATTTCTAGTAGGAGTCAAGACTGAGCCGGGGGCAAGAAAACTTCAGTGTTCAAAATTGTGACTATTCCAGTAAAACAGGACTATTTGTTCATGAATTGCTGATAAGAATACCAGGACAAACATTCAGTTCTAACAAGCAGATACCACAGTGGTATAAAAAAGTGAATTGATTTAAAAACTTTTAAATAAAAAAGTAATTAGCTTATAAAAGAAAAACGACCATAATCCAAAGTAGAACATATGGTAGATATTCTACTTTAATCCTTAACTCAATCTGGAACTGAAATGTTACCTCTGTGAGGGCAGGACCCAATCTTCCTAGCTTACCAAGACCTAGCCCAACACCTGGTTCAGAACAGATATAACACATACATCTGAAAGAAATAAACTTAAAAATAATATATTTTAAGGGTGGGGGTGAGTGGGTGAGCACTTGCCTACCATAAAGCAAGGCTCTGAATTCAATCCCCAGCAACATCCTTCACCCCCAATCATTTTTTATACCTTTAAAGCCCTTTACTTTAAAGTAGAAAATTTTGGGTTAAAAATTGTTTTAAAGGCATATATAGATTCTCTAACTATATCTCTGTAAACATTTCCCCTAAATCACCCAAGTGTCCAGGTGTGTAGTGTTAGGCTGGAAAACTTCATGTGAGGATCAAGGAACTGCAGTTGTTTCTATGAAATGTGTGGCTACACCTTTCCTAGGAGCTGCCTGACCCTCCACAGGAGGGGATTCCTGGTAGCCATATTTTTGCCACATGATCTATGCCCTGGCTCTGTTAACTGGATCAAGTTGGACACAGGGTCCAAGACGGGACAGCCAACTGGACTCTTCCTTCTGGAATTTTGATATTGAATTTTAAAAGCCTAGATAATCTAGTTCATTGGTTTTCAATCAAGGTGATTTTTCCCCAGCAGGGATACTAGCAATACCTAGAGACATTTTGATTTCCACAGTTTTGTGGGGTGGGTAGGGTGGGTGGTGCTGTGCAGGGTAGCCCCCACAAAAAAGAACCATCTGGCCTAATATGTCAGTTTTGTGAGGTTAAGAAACTGTTCTAGGTCTAAGAACTGAACAGAGATAATGTAAACTCAGCAGATGGAAGCCCCTAGCCTTCATTTACTCTCCTCGTGCAAGAGAAACAAAGTCATCACAGAGAGAGAAAATAACTAAGAAGTTCCACAGAGAGAGGCTGAGCTTAGAGACAGAATTTTCTAATTTCTTCCAGGACCTGATTACATTTTTGTCCCTTTATCCTTCTAATAAACTCTCTTTTATATGTAAAATGTAGTTCTCATTACTTGTAACAAAAATAATTTTAATTAATATAAGAAATGTTCAAGTGATTTTAAGAGATCTAAGGCACATTAGGCTACATTGGGATCATTCTTGTCTTTAGGATGATACAAAAAATAACACAGTCTATTGCATTACTTTTCCATGATACACATGCTATTTTCCCTATATCTTCTCTACACGTAGGAGCTAGAGCAAGTTGAAATTTTTCAAAGGACGAATGGGTGTAGGACATGCTTGCACTGTGCTTATCAGCCTTTCTGGGAATCCAGACACCTGGTTGACCAGCTCTGCCACTATGCACAAGCCCCACCCATTGCCACCTGGTCCCTATGTACAAAGCACCCTGTAGAGCTGCTACTAATAACACACTTGCAAATGATTTCTACTATGCATATTATTTTCTATTTGCAATTATATTACAAGTCTGGGTGCTGATTTCATTTTCCTATATACAGGAATTCAATAAAAATTGTGATATTTACAAGTCACTGGAAATGGTCTTTTTGATATTTAGTTTCTTCCTGGAAACTATCTTTTTCTTTAAGTCTCAGGAATATTGTGGACATATTCTTTGTCCATACATATGGTTTCTTAATCATTTAGGGGTCCTTGACCCTTTAAGATAGTGGATCTTCTCTCTGTAAAATGTATATGTACACTATATTTTGCATACAGTTCTGCGAGTTCATAGACCATTTAGTAGCAACACAATTATTCCCAGGTTAGGAACTCCTGTGGTAAGTACTTATTTAGTGTCTACTATGAACTAGACAGTGAGGGGGAAATGTGAATACTATACCCTTGAGAGGTACACAATGTAGAAAGAGTACAGAGCAGTAAACGATTACAACCTAGGGTGACAAGTGCTAAGAGAAGGATAATGGAAGGTATTATGGGAAACTAGAATAGGAGGATTTCATTCAGATAGGGAAATTAAGGAAAGATCCCTTCAGGGTGTGACATTAATACTGAGCCTTCAAGCAAGTAGGAGAAGCAAGTCCAAATAGGATGATCAGGCAGAGGGAAAAGCATGTCCAGAAGGGGAAATAGCATGGTAACTTCCTGGATCGCAAAACTGTTTGCTGCAGTTGTGCCAGTAGCTTGTCTGTTGGCTCTCAGTTCTATTCCTGCTTTACTCTGCATTGCAGCAGACTGAAAACCAGCAAGTCACATTTACCAAATCCATCTTATGGCTAGATTCTGCTAATGGAAAGCATTTGTGGAAGACTGTGGAAGGGAGGAAGGGAGAAGCCATATTCCCCCACTTTGGTAGCATCTCCACTTGTGGGGACTGCAGCAGCTAGTAAGCAGGGACTCCTGGGTTCCACTGGCAGCTGTGGCAGTGGTCATTTTAACAGCTTCAGTGCCAGTGGTAGTAATAAGGTGGTGTATGTCTGTGAATTCCATTAACCTCAGCAGCACAATAGTCAATGGGTGAGACCATTGTCAAGTGTGGGTAACATCATTTTTACTCTTGCTCCAGCTTAGTTTCATGCAGTTCTGAATCTCTGGGTAACCTTATTGTATTTGCCCCTCCAGTTCTTTTTAACAGTTCTGAAATTAATTCTTTATATTATATTGACTCTGCTTAAAATACCTAGAGTAGCTTTTTCTCAAGTAGATACTAATACAGCAACTGAAATCAGAAAACACGATAAGAGGTGAAGAGAGTTGTGATGAGGGATTTGGTTCAATAGATCATTTAAGCTCACATCAGCAAATGGTCAGGCATTTGGACTTGTCTAAGAGTGATGGAGACCCATAGAAGACTTTAAAGACATAGCCAATATGGTCAATTTTGATTTTAATAAAGATCCCTTGGGCTATAACGGGTTTGAGTCTGAACTGAATGAAAGCCAGGTATCCAATTAGGAAGCTGTTGCCACAGTCTAGGCAAGAAGTTAGTGGTTTATACTGGAATAATGACAATGAAGGAGCAAAGAAGGGACTGGAAAGATTTTTATGAGGTGGAATGGCTAGACCTTAATGGGGTACCTGTGACATAGTTAAGAAGACTACAAATTCATTGATATTCTTTCTGTGAGAGCTCTGTCCTACAGCTTCTCCTGAATTTGAGTGTGCTCTGTAAATGCACTGACACATATGGCAGAAGTGCCAGTTTCTGGACCCAGGCCTTACTTAAGATACGGGCATCTTCCATTTTTTATTTCTTGGAATGTGTACTCTTGAAACACAATCATCATATTTTGAGAAGTGCAAGCCAGATGGAAAGGCCATACATAGATAGTTGCTCTAGACCCAGCTAATTCCTAACTGACAGAAAGTGTCAATGATCAGCCATGTGAGGGTGCCATCTTGAATGTCAAATCCAGTGGAGCCTTCAAAGAAGGATATCCCCAAACTAAAGCTGCATGATAGGTCCAAGCAATTCCCACCTAGCTGACCACTCTAACCCACAGATCCATGAGATGATAATATACTGTATCTTAAGCCACCATTCTTTTTTAAGCCTCTAAATTTTGGGGTGTTTTATTATATAGCAATGGAAAACCAGAATAGACATGAGAGAAGGCAGTATCAAGGATGGCAATCTAGAATTCTGGTTTTGGCAGAGATTGAAATTAATCAGTTACTGCTGAAACGGAGGCCAGAAGCAGATGAATATTTTTGGGGAGGATGGGTCTGGACAAATGATTCATCATAGTAGGAAATACACATTTTGAAACTTTATTAAATTTTTTTCTAGTACAATGTGAGTTTTCTTAATGGCATTAGTGATCTAGGTTTTAAACAGATTTGTATTTTATAAATTCCTCTCTCTAAAACCTCTTAAAATAGTACTGTATCTTCTTTTAGAAGAAAAGCTGTACTTCTCAAAAGTATCAAGAGAACTGGTATTAATTCCTTCACATTTAGCCCCTGTTGATGTAGGGCTCAACTTCTAGGTCTCTAATTCATTCATCAGGTATCTACACATCATCTACCAGATGCTCAGCAATTTCTGGGATTTAGAGACATAAATGTGGAGAGACAGATGATATCTCTGCCTTTATGGTGTTTTACATTCTAACTGGCAGGCAAAGGACAAGTGAAGAAAATAACTAGCAATTTGAAAATTTGAGAGAAATAAGCAGGATACTAACAGAGTGGTTGAGGGGAAGTGGAAAGAGCTAGCTGTGTGAAGAGGAGCAGGGGGAAGTGAAGGTTGGTAGCCATGGGACCAACTAGAGTACAAAGGCCATGGGACTGTTAAAAGTTTGGTCAGAAAATTTTTAACCACCCAAGGAACTGAAAGACTTGTGTGCTTATAGATGAATGATCAAGAAGCGAAAGCATACGATACAAAGTTGGAGAGAGATGCAGACTAAACAGTCCTGTGCAGGCCATATTGAGGAATTTGCATTTTATTCAAAATGTATACCCAAAGGACTTAAAATCAGCATACTACAGTGATGCAGCCACATCAATGTTTATAGCAGCTCAATTCACAATAGCTAGATTGTGGAACCAACCTAGATGCCCTTCAATTGACGAATGGATAAAGAAACCATGGTATATATATACACAATAGAATATTACTCAGCCAAAATGAAGAATAAAATTATGGCATTTGCTGGTAAATGGATGAAGCTGGAAAATATCATGCTAAGTGAAATAGGCCAAGCCCAAAGAGCCAAAGGCCGAATGTTTTCTCGGATGAGTGCATGACAATGTATAACTATGGGGGGTGGTGGGGGGAAGAGAAGAATGAAGGAACTTTGGATGGTGTAGAGGAAAAAGGGGTGGGAGTGGGTGGGGATGGAAAAACAGTAGAATGAAACAGGCAGTATTACCTTATATATATGTATGATTACATGAATGGCGTGAATATACATTGTGTACAACCACGGAAATGAAAAGTTGTACAATGAATCAAAATGTGTTGTAAAAATAAAAAAATATTTTAATTAAAAAAAAGGACTTCAGGGGTGGGAGGGGTGGGGGAAGGAAAAAATAACAGAATGAATCAAACAACATTACTCTATGTAAATTTATGATCACACAAATGGTATGCCTGTACGCCATGTACAAACAGAGAAACAACATGTATCCCATTTGTTTACAATAAAAAAAATAAAAAAATAAAATAAAATAAAAAAATAAAGGACTTGAAGAAATGTGGCATAATCTGATTCATGTTTTAAGAAGAAAGTGAACTGATAAAGAACTAATTGGGTAAGAAGAGAGGTGGGAAAAACTGATGAGAAACTGTTATATTGGTCCAGGAGGAAGGAGAGTGTCCTGGACAAAGGGTCACTCTAATTTTCTCTTTCCTCAGACTCAGTCTCTTCCTTTGTAAGGCACAGATGAAGGCTTAGGAGAAACAGATCAGCGATTATTCTCAAGTGCCCAAATACAGATAAGACTGCCATGTACTCCTGCTTTGTGTAAATATTTGAAATATTTTTTGAGATTGATGGTGTTTTCTACTTTTCTCTGCCAACCAACCTACTTCCCCTAACCCTGAGGTTTCACTCTAGCAGGAACTAAGAACATCTGTGGTCTTGCAATCCACTGAACCAATTAGTGACTTTCACGCCACTTCACCATAAATAGTTTGTTGTCTAACAAGTTCCTTGGCAACTGGAATAGGTAGGAATGGAAGATACAAGGAGGGGTACAGAATTTTTTATGGCCTCAGTCAAAAATCAGTCGACGTATTTTATTTTTTGCCCTTCGGCAGGGCCATAGGACCTGTACTGCCAACAAAACTAAACTTTAGTGTAAGGCATCCTTATTTGCCCTAAATCCAGTTCCCTCATCTTGGTGCCTTTAGGTTTCTCAGTTACTATAGCTGAATATTCATGAAATAACCTTCAATTAAGCAAGGTACCATAATTTAGCTGATATGTTTAAAAGCCTTTTCAACATTCAGAGGATGATGGCAAAATGTGAAGAAGGCTCTTTAGTGTCATCGGTCATTTTTAAAAATGGATATTTCATGCAAGTTCAAAAATGTAGCTTAACATTGGGCGTGTTGGCACATGCCTGTAATCTCAGCTACTTCAAGGCCTAAGGAAGGAGGATTGTGAGAGGCCAGCCTCAGCAACTTGGTGTAACCCTGTTTCAAAATAAAAGTGGTTGGGGGGCGTAGCTTAGTGTTAGAGCACTTGTCCAGCATGCAGGAGGCCCTGGGTTCAACCTCCTTGTTCCACAGAATCTAGGTATCATGACTCCTGATAACTTGAACTCAGCAGTACCTTCTTAAGGAATCATCTATTTAGTCAACAAAAAATTGTTACACCAACTGTCATATAACCAGATTCAGTTGTCTTGTAGGTTTTGAACTTGGCATTTGCCTTAGGAAATTTTGTTTGGTCACAAATACACACAAATCCACTTAAGGTTGTATGTAAATTTAAGTGACTTTCTCCTTTCTCATCCCTCAAAAGGTCCATTGGTCGAAATAACATCCTCCTATGGGCTGAAGAATATAAAAAATGGTTATATTCTTTCCTCAATCTGAATTAAAGTGTGAGGAAAGAAGTTCTACCAAGATTTGCTTTAAATAGCTCTTATCCAGCTATATTTGAGAGTAAATCTTGAAGGAAATACCAAATCTTTATGGCTGCTGGGTATGCAGATCTATCACTTTCTGAAAACACTGGTGTTTCCAACTGTTAACACCTGTAGGAAAATCGCTGTCCAGAAGGCCTCTTCAGAGTCTGCCTCTGAGTTGAAAATATCTGTTCATACCTGTATCCTCACCAGCGCTGGAGATTTCAATAATAATTCTTGAAAAGCAGGTGTGGGTAGGAGAGATGAGGGAGGTGAATAGGGGAAGCATTTCTTCTGTGCTCATGACTTAAACCTTTTGTGTCCTGGTCAGGTGGCATTTTTATAGCTGATTTAAATTATAGCTCTCAGTAGGTGAATATCTGCTTCCAAGTCAAATCTGATCTTCCAGTTTATTTAAGCTTTTAGAGTTTTGTTTTTCCTCTGAGGTGCCGGGGATTCAAACTACGGCCCTTGTGCATGCTAGGCAAGCACTCTCCAAAACGAGCTATTTCTTCAGTTCCTGTTTAAACTTTTAAAAAGAGGCTCCCCCTGCTCTTCCCAACCTTCCTAAGTTACTCATTTGGGCATCACTGTTAAAGATAAAACTGAGTCAACTTTAACAAAGTTTATTTGAGCAAGAAATAGGGTAGTACTCCATATCATATACAGTTCTATAAGGTAGTGAGCTGTATCTACAGCCAGAAAACCAGGAAATGATGCACAAAGATTACCTGGTTGGTTCAGTTTGTTGTTTGCCTTATTTGAGCATATAACTTGGCAGCCTTCAGCCTGAGATTGGCTGAAGCTCAGTTCCTTGATTAATAGGGTATATTCTTTTTTTTTATTTTTATTTTTTAGATGTTGATGAACTTTTATTCATTTATTTATATGTGGTGATAAGAATCAAACCCAGTACCTCACACATGCTAGGCAAGTGCTGAACCACTGAGCCACAACCCCAGCTCTTAGGGTATATTCTTAAGTTAAAAGTTGCAGCTACCCATTCTTAGGTTAAAGGTTTATTAAGGGAGATAGTAGGCCATTAAATATGGAGGCCACTTTGGGTCACATCTTATTCTCAAGTAGAAAGTTAGGTTTAGGTTAAATTTATTTCAATTTACAATTCTCCCCAGCTCCCTGTGGGCACCCTCTTATCTTTGAGAGATTCACAGAAATGATGGGCCTGGGCCATACACCAGCTTCTGCAACCGTCATAATGAATCTGCTTGATTTCAGTATTGTGTCCACAACTTTACAATAGTAGATGATTCATATGTCTTATGTTATTTTTCTAACTCTAATGATATCAGTGTAAAAATGATAGCTATGTAGGGACATTTAACACTTTTGAGTGAGCATGATATAGTGCCAAGAAACCGCAATAGGAGGCTTCCATTAATCAATTGATCAAAAGCAAACAATTCAAAATTCAAGTGTCTGTGTCCCACTGATCAGAGTGTTTGAACTATGGTGGAAATTGAGAAACTGACTGTTATGGTTTGTATGAGGTGTTTCTCCAATGCTCCTGTGTTTCTGCAAGGAATATTGGGAGATGAGATGATTAGATTTCGAGAGCTGTAACATAATTAGTCCATCCTAGTTTGAATGGACAGACTAGTGGTAACTGTAGGAGGGTGGGGTATGGCTGGAGGGGGTGGGTCACTCGGGGCATGCACCAGAAAGCTGCACGTTCCCTGTGACCCCTTCCCACACCCCACTGCTTCCTGACCCTACTATGAGCTGAGCCCTTCCTCCATGAGGCACTCCCTCACCTTGGAAATAGCCATGGAGTTGGTCATCTATGGATCGAGACCTCTGAAACCATAAGCCCCGAATAAAATCTCCCTCCTCTAAGTCATTCTTGTCAAGAATTTGGTAAGACTGACACGAAAGCTGACTAACTAAAACAGAAACTGGTACCAAGGATGGGGTTGTTGCTTTGACTAACTTGAACATGTGGTTTGGAAGCCTTTGGAACTGGTAAGAGAAATTGTGAAAAGTTAAGAAATGCTAGCTGTAAGTTTTAGAATGTTGTAAGCAGAGCTTAACAGGCAATTCTGGTAGGAGCTCAGACCAGAATACTGGTAAGAATGAAGACCATGCGGGGCTGGGGTTGTGGCTCAGTGGTAGAGTGTTTGCCTGGCATGTGTGAGGCACTGGGTTCGATTCTCAGCACCACATGTAAATGAATAGAATAAAGGTCTATCGACATCTAAAAAAATATTAAAAAAAAAAGAATAAAGACCATGCTCATGAGATTTCAGAGAGAAATGAGTACTCTTGGGAATTGGACTAAAAGGCACTTGTGTTATATTCTGGCAAAGACCTTGGCTACATTTTGTCTATGTCCTGAGACTGTGTGAGGCTTAATTTAAAGATGATGGACTAATCTTGGGGAGGAAATTTCAAGGCAGTACATCATTCATTTGGCATGGATATTGTTGGCAGCTTTTAGCCAGGTTTACTTTGAGACTCAAGAACAGAAAACAGGGCAAATTTTTTTTCTTTTTGTTATTTTTAGATACACATGACACTTGAGTGTATTTTGATATATCGTACATACATGGAGTATAACTTATCTATTAGGATCCCATTCTTGTGTGGTAGTACATGATGTGGTTTCACTGGTGGTGTATTCATGTATGAACATAGGAAAGTTATGTTGGATTCATTCTACTGTCTTTCCTATTCCTATCCACCTCCCTTCCCTTCAGTCCCCTTATCCAATGAATTTCTATTCTTCCCTCCCCCGCCCTTATTGTGTATTAGCATTCACATATCAGAGAACATTTGAACTTTGGGTTTTGGGGATTGGCTTATTTCACTTAGCATGATAGTCACTGAATCCATCCATTTGCCACTAAATGTCATAAAGTTATTCTTTTTTATGACTGAGTAGTAATCCATCGTGTATATATACTACATTTCCTTCATCCATTTATCTGCTAAAGGGCAACTAGGTTGGTTCTATAGCTTAGCTATTGTGAGTTGAGCAGCTACAGACATTGATGTGGCTGCATCTCTATAGTAGGCTGATTTTAAGTTCTTTGGGTATATACCAAAAAGTAGGATAACTGGGTCAAATGGTGGTTCCATTCCAAGTTTTCTGAGGAATCTCTATACTGCTTCCCAGAGTAGTTGTACCAATTTGCAGTCCCACCAGCAATGTATGAGTGTACTTTACCCCCCAACATCTTCCCCAACATATATCGTTACTTGTATTCTTGATAAATTCCATTCTGATTGGAGATGGTATCTCTGTGCAGTTTTAATATGTATTTCTCTTACTGCAGGAGATGTTGAACATTTTTTCATAAAGTTTTGAGCATTCATATTTCTTCTGTAAAGTGCCTGCTCAGTTCCAAGAGCTAAAAGATTTTAAAAACTTGCAGTTTTGACAAAAGAATGCATGTAAAGCTGTGGCTAAGGAAGGTGTGCTTGTTGAAGAGATTATAGCACCTCAAGAGATGCTAAGTACTTCACACAGAGACAATAGGAAAGATGCCTATCTTGGGAATTTCCAAAAGTACACCCATTGCAGTTTCCAGGGTATAGAAACTTCCTTTAGGACAAGATCATAGGGGCGCCCTGCTTGCACTGGCAGGGGGGCCTTGCAGTAGTTTAACCATGCTGAGTCATGCAGGCACTCAAAAACCACTGCAGCTAACTCCAGGGAGACCAGGCATTGTGTGAGCTGGCAGCAGACCCTGGCATCATCCACATGGTATTGATTTGGCAGGAATGCAGCATGCTCAAGTTAAGGTGTCAAGTTAAGGAGGCTTCCACTGAAATTTCAAAGGAAGGCCTAGAAATTCAGGCAGTGTCACAGGTCAGAATATCTGCAGGCTGCCTCTGAGAGAAAAGTGTGTTAAAATGTAAAGGTGAAGCTAATCTGGAATGGAGAACCCAGGGATTAAGAGATGCCAGCAACTTGGGCTGTCTGCTGAGGAAAGATGATGGGTACAGAGAGAACCAGGGTAAAAGAGAGGCCATGAATGCTACAACTGATAAGACCCAAGGGTTAGAGCTGCCCAGGCCTTTTGAAAATAGTACCCTGCTGGGAACAGTGGTACATGCCAGTAATCCCTGCAACTCAGGAGGCTAAGGCAAGAGAATTGAAAGTCTGAGGCCAGCCTAAGCAACTTAGTGAGGCTCTAAGCAACTTAGTGAGAACTTGTCTCAATTAAAAAAAAAAAAAAAGGGCTGGATATGTAGCTCAATGGTAAATTGCCCCTGGGTTCAATCCTTAATCTTCAACAGCAAAACAAAACAAAAAACAAAAACGATCTCTCAGAGAAGTATCCTAGATGCTATACATGGAGCTACAGGACTTGTTTGTCCAAATGGATTTTGGTTTTGCTTTGGTCCCAACCCTTCTTTCTATGCCCCCATCTCTCCCTTTTGGAATGGAAATGTTTACTCTGTAACAGTATGTATTAGATATATGTAATTTATTTTTTATTTTGTCTCACAGTCCGATGAGATTTTGGATTTGGACTTAGGGCACTGCTGAAATTAAGACTACAGGACTCTTGGAGATGAGACATTTTGCCATGTGAGATGGACAAGAGCTTCCGGGGGCTGGGTTGGAATACCAAAGTTTGGATGAGGCATCCCTCTAGAGCTCCTGTCAATCCAGGAATATTTAGAGGTGAGATGATTAGATCACGAGAGATGCAACCCAATTAGTCCATTCTAGTTTGAATGACCTGGATGGTAACTACAGGCAGGTGGAGGTGGGTCACCGAGGGCATGCCCTGGAAGAGTGCCTGTTCCCTCTCTCCAACCCCTTCTCCCACCCTGTACTTCCTGATTCTGTCATAAGCTGAGCTTTCCTCTCCTGGGCCCTTCCTTCATGACATGCTGTGTCACTTGGGGTCCAGAGGCAATGGAGTCAGCTGCCTATGGACTGAGATCTCTGAAACCCTGAGCCCCAAATAAACTTTCCATCGTCTAAGTAGTCCTTGTCAGGTATTTTGGTTACAGCAACACAAAAGCTGACAATAACACATAGTATGCTGCAAAGTGTCTGATCCAAAGAGGTACTCAATTTTGTGGCTACTCTGCTGACACTAGTCATAGTGATCTGGAGGCTACTAAAGGAAATGTAAAGGAGAGGAAAACTTTTAACAGCCAAGCTTAACATTCACCAATCAAGATGCCTTCAAAGCAGATGCTAGCTCTTCCCCAAAACACATAATGTATTACTTTCCCCTGAGAAATTTCCTTAATGTGTTTGGTGGCCAGGTCTAAAAAATGGCAGTATCAGTAACTTTTCTAATTAAGCTCTCTGTAGCACTAAATCAGGGTAAAGATAAAGTGTACCATTCAGTTTTGTTCAGTAACATGTATACATCCCCAGCTTGGGCAAAGAGATCAAGAGCTGCATGATTCTCCATTATGTGTTTTCATTGTACACAGATGTTAATCATTTGTTGCAGAGTAGTTTCTGTCTAAATCTCTGAGAATTCTGATTGGCTGTAAAGTTTGAAACTGCTCCCAACCTATGAGTCAGTTTTAAATTCCATGCCTCTCGCACTTCACTACTGCCAAAAGTGAGTCCCCAAGAACCACTGGAACCTCTCCTCAGTGGAAACTAATTTGTCCTATTTTGAGAGAGGTACTAATTTCAGTTATAGACCACTTTGACATTTGATAAAGGGAGATGCTCTGAAAAATTTTAAGAAAATCTATTTAGAAAGCAAGAGTAAGCCAGGCCAAATAACAAGATCAAAACTAATGATAAGGCAGAACAGAGTAAGTGAATACTTCATGCAGGTTCCAACCAGTTTTTCTATACCTGTTAACAATCAGGCTACTGAGCAGAAAGGCTGGAGTACTACCTCTCACAGGCAGAGGGAAGAAAGAAGTAGTGATAGTTAAAACTTCAAGGAATACAATACCATTCTGTTCTTTTGGAGTTTATTCCTTTCCTGTTTCTTGTTTGGAATATCAAGAGGTACTGGCACTGAATGGTTTTCTGATTTTTTTTTTTTTTTTTTTTTTATATATACGAACCCACAGAACAATCACTCTGGTTTCTTGCAAGATCACACAGTTTTGCTACATTAAAACCATCCAAAGATTACTGTCCTGTGGAATTCCCTGTGTGAAAAAGGGAAGGGGGTTAGAATGGCAGAAAAACAGGAGGAAAGGCCTCATGGTGACAGAGAAATTTTGTTCTGCTCTCTTGGGAAAGCTATCACATCTTATGATGCCACGCTTCTCAGAAAAAAATTCCCCTGGTTTTATTTTAAAGTCTTCAACAGGTGTACAGTTCCAGGTGTCAGGAGGGGTCCTTCTGAGTTGTGAGATGCAGAACCAACATTCAAGGTCTTGAAACTATGCTGCAGTGTGAATGACAACCTGGTAGGGTCCTTCCAATAAGGTTCAAGAGCAATCTTTCTCTGATGTCACTTCTAGAAAATGCAGTCTCTAGTTTGTAGATTTTGAGAAGTGTAGTTACCATCACTTGGTAGGTCACAAAAAGCTTCTTTTTCTGGATGAAAATACACTGGCATTTAAGGTTTACAGCACTTATATTAGAATTCAGGATAGTAGATGTTTGAGCTGTTATTAACAAATTGGGCATAGATCTTCATAAAATGTCAATCTACATTTGTCAGTTGGGAGTGGGTAGGACTGCCATTAAAGCCAGTGGTAACACCTTTGGCCAAGGCAATACAGTTGGTTGACTTTACTAATTTCAATTTTAAAATACTATGGTGTTCACATTATGGTTTTGATGAGGTGTCTTCCCAAAGCTCCTGTTTCTGCAGGAATATTCGAGGTGAAGTGATTAGATTTACAGCTGAAGTTCATCCTACTTTGAATGGACTTACCTGGGGAGCAACTACAGGCAGGAAGGGCATGGCTAGAGGTTGGTCTCTGGGTGCATATCCTGAAATGGTGCATGTCCCCTGTGGTCACTTCCTACACCTGCCTTGACGTAAGTTGCTTTCCTCCACTGGGCCCTTCCCCCCTGATGTGCTGCCTCACCTTGGACCCAGAGCAATGGAGTCAGCTGTATATAGACTGAGATCTTTGAAACTGTGAGACCAAAATAAACTTTCCCTCCTCTCAGTTGTTCTAGTCAGCAATGAAAAGATGACTAAAACAGTTCATCTTATTTAATTGCCTCATAATATGTCCAATGGATTGGGTTTCTCTGTCACTGGAAATTTCTCCAGGGATGTCCTATAAAGGAAACACATTTTCTAGTTGTTTCTTACATAATGTCATAGCATTGGCTTTCTTATTTGGGAAAGTTTCCATCCTAACAGAAAAATACACTATTACAAGAACATACTAGATGCTCATTGTTATGATCTGGATGTGAGGCATCCCCCAAAAGCTCATGTGTAAGGCAATGCAAGAAGGCTCAGAGAAGAAATGATTGGCTTGTGAAAGCCTTAACCCAATCAGTGAATTAATCTCCTGATAGGAATCAACTGAGTGGTAGCAGAAGTCAGGAATGGTATGGCTGGAGGAGGTGGGGCAGTTTGTATCTGGCAAGTGGAGTCTCCCTCTGCTTTCTGATCACCACGTGAGCTGCTTCCCTCTGTCACACTCTTCCACCATGACGTTCTGCCTCACCTCAAGCTGGGAAAATGGAGCTAGCCTTCAATGAACTAAGACCTCTGGAACTGTGAGCCCTCGAATAAACTTTCTCCTCTACTTTTCTGGTCAGGTCCTTTTAGTTACAGCAGTGAAAAAGCTGACTAAAACGCACATTGAGGGTGTCAACTGAATCAAATTCATCTGTAATGTTCAAAGGGTCCATCAGGTGGGGGAAATGTACCATCAGAAGTTTTTGTTGTCTTCCCAGGATATGGGTTTGAAGAACCAAAAACTGATTATAAATAATTTTAGCAATTTTAGGACAATTATTCCACCAATATTTTTTAATCATTTGGAACCAAACCATGTTGGTCACTTATGTAAGTGATCCTCTGATCAGAAGCAATGGCAAGTAAAGAGACTCTTAAACTTGTTCTTAGTGTCCTCTCAGGAAGAACAAAAGAATTATAGAATGGAGTGTGCTTTTTCAGCTAGTTGTCTGTAGCAGTATAGCAGTTGGGGACCTTTTGAAGCGATAATTATAGAATTGCACAATGTTGGATTGCTCCAAACAGAATCCAATTGTTTTTGACATTTTTTGAGGCCTTCAAGAAAGCAGAAATTTCATTAGCAACAGGATGAAGTAAAACCGTACTATTTGTGAATTGTTTATGTCAGATAGTGTTTTATGTAGTTGCTTGGATATAAATGGAGACCACTGTATATGCTCAATCAACTACTTCTTAGGTGAAACTTGTGTTTACTATTCCATATACAAATTGGTTAATTCATGATTGACTGTTGAGCCAATTGGTAACTGGTAACAGGATGGGACACATACCAATTAACAAACTGGCAGAGTCCTACAGATCTGGTCTTCAATTGATGTCACAAATGGGTTAAATCTCTTCTGGACTTGTTTGACATTGCTTCTTATTTTTGCAGAAGAACCAACTGTAATACCAAATCACACATCATATCCAAACTTGCAAATTGATACAACTTCAGTTTGGGTTAGTTCTGCTCTACCCTCTGCAGTTTCTTGGGGAAGAAAGTAACTGTGGTGATGTGCATCTCAGACATAATGATGCGGGCAGATCGCCTTCTTACTCCTGCAGCTGTTAAGGTAGCATGAAGTATACGGATTAAAAAGATAATCCCAAGAGTTATTTCAGTGGGTCTACATGCCATACCAGATCCATAAAGCCCTTTGTTTTCCTTTTGAAGTCTTCTACTGGACCAATTTCAGGTCCTTTGGTGTCTGTTCCCTGTAGAAACTGCTGGAAAATAACTGGAAAGTCATAGTTGTGGGAGTCTATCCTCCCCTGACAGAGTTTATGGCTGCCTGGTTTTTCTGGCATTTTAGTTGTGGCAGGAAATAGTCTTTGATGTATTTTGAGTCCAGAATGCTTCACTGTGTTTCTAAGTGAGCTCTGTAATCTGAAACTGTTTCTTCCTTCTTTTGCCTGCAGGATTATATAATGGACAAATTAATCTTCTGCAAAAAACCTCAGAGACTGAATCTAAAAGTCAATAATTTTCCTAGCTTTCCTTGGTCTCACCCTTCAACAACTTTTGAAAGGGTCATTAATATCCTGAGGAGGTTCCTTCCAACTGCTTTTGCCATCCATTTCAAGCTTCACTAGGTCCCAATGTCATGTGCACAAGTTGGTAAAGGTCAGGGAGTCTCAGATTGTAAGCCGCTATGAAAATTCTAAATTTCTGGATAAGTTTTTTGAGGATTTTCTTTTAGATTTGGAAATTCTCTTATGCTGGCTCTAAGTTCTATCTCAGAACATGGGGCAAAAGTGATAGTGGGTATCCTTGGTTGGTCAGAAGGCCTCACTTTATTTAGCATCTGTCTTTCTCTTTTTATCTTCAAAGGAAAAAGGCAATTGGACAAAGGGTTAGTGGAATCAGAGTATTTAGATAAAGACAGAAGAGACAGAGTTTTAGTTTACTTATTAAAGTATAGACCTCTTTCATCATGCCCTTAATTTTTTGCTTAAAGCTTAACTGCTTCTACAAAAAAAAAAAAAAAAAAAAAAAAAAAAATTCAGGAAGAAATTTCTGATTCATCAGGTATAGATACGTCTACATATGAATTAAAAAACATATCCTAGGCGGGGGTTGTGGCTCAGTGGTAGAGCGCTTGCCTAGCATGTGTGACACACTGGGTCCGATCCTCAGCACCACATATAAATAAATAAAATAAAGGTCGTTCAACAACTAAAAAAAAATTTTAAAAGTCCTATTGTTTTGGCAGTTTTTTTGTTTTGTTTTTTTTTTCCAGTGCTAGCAATTGAACCCAACACCTTGCACATGCTTAGTAAGTACTCTGCCACTGAGTCCTGTTTTAGCAGGATTTTAAAAAATCTGTTTTTCACATATGACTTGCAAATAATTCTCTCTAAATTAAAACTTGTACCACTGCTTTTCTAACCCATTTAAGTGTTCAATATCCAATTTGACTTGAAACCCAATTCATATTTTGTTAAGAAAACTCAGGCCTCTTAATTGAATTCAATTCGGGAAAGTGGTGCGGGGTGGGGAGGAGAAAAACAGAAAGTTTGCTCAGATGAACTTGGAGAGCTGAGAACACAAAATGAGTGGAGCATGGGATCCAAGAAAGAAACTTACCCAGGATCTCCAGATGCTGTAAAAGATCACCAGGCCCAAAGGGTGCTGGTGACTAGCTCGCGTGGAGGCTTGATGCTCCTGGGAACCACTGTAAGTTCTGCTTTGGACTCTATTAACTATGCTAATCTGTTAAAAACAAACAAAAAAACTAAGATGAGTTAAATTTAAGAGTTTATTTAAACAACAAATACATGGAACTAGGTAGCACATCAGGGCAAAAATGGTTCAGAATACCCCAGCACCTAAAATGTGGTGAACTGTATTTATAACCAGAAAAACAGGAAATGTACAAAGATTACTCGAATAGTGCAATTCAGCACTTGCCTAATTAGGGCGCAATTTGGCAGCCTTCAGCCTGGGACTGGCCAAAGCTCAGTTGCTTGGTTACCAGGGTATACTCTAAAGTTAGGTTACAACCTGTTTGCACATCAAGCTAGGGTGCCGTTCACTGTAGATGGAGGCTACTTTAGGGCAAATTTTCTCCAGCATGGAAACCAGCCATATTTATTTCTCAGAACCCACAAGTACGGCACTGGGCACGAAAGAAAACGCATACTTTCTGAGCTCTTCCCTGCCTTGCGGGCAGGAATAGGCGCCAAGCTGCAGCGTGCAACCAAAGCTGGCAGCTCCCAAGAGGCGGCCCGGGTCGCTGTTCCTCACCCACGTGGCCCCACACGCACCTAACGGCGCATACTAGCTCAAAGTCCAAGGGCAGCGGTCTGGCTTTGGCCCTTGGATTTAGCGAGCTCCAGCCCAAGCGGCGGAGTCATGAAAGTGACAGACGCACCGCAGCCGCGGTCCCACTTCTTTCGCGCAACTCAACTCCCGGCCGGCGCGCCGCCGCCCAGACCACGGTGGCAGAGGACGGGCGGGGAACCGGAAGCCAAGATGGCGACATCCCGCCCTCCTCTCGCGACTGGCGAGAAAAGAAGAAGGTTGGGCGAACGACAGGGACGTAGCCAATGAGAGGGCGGGGCGCGCGTGACTGGCGGCTCTCGCGGCCTCTCTGCAGGCCCCGCCCCGGCTGCGGAGGCTCGGTCACCGCCCGCCGCGCCCTCTCCTCTCTGCCCTCCCTCCCCGCCCTGCCCAGCTCCGCTCTTCCCGTCTGAGGTGGCGGTCGGCCTCACCTCCTCGTCAGCTCCATTTTACCTCTCCTACGCTCTTCCCTTTCCCTCGGCCCGAAACGGCCGAAGCACCTTCCCGCCTCCTTGGGGTGGCTGCAGAGCCTCTGCGCTTTCTCTCTCCTGGGATCCTCGGTCCTCGCCCTGCCCCGCCATGAATGAGGAGTACGACGTGATCGTGCTGGGCACCGGCCTGACGGTGAGCTGCGGGCGGAGGGGTGCGGGGCGGCCCGCGCTCTGCGGGCCCCGGGGCAGCGCGGCCTCCCCTCGCCCAGTCTCCCGGCCTGGCCGCCACTCCCCCGCCATCCGGTGGCCGGGTGGCGCTGGACGCACCCCCGGGCACACGACGGCCCTGCGTCCCAGACCTGCCGGCCTGTGAGTCTCCTCGGGGGCTGCCTTTCGCCGTTGCCTTGGTTTCGGGGAGGGGGATGTGGCTAGTGGAAATGGACGGATTTGAAGGAAGCGAGCATTCTCCAAGTTTGCGGCGAAACACCAGGAAATGGAAACCCAGGCGGTGCGTCTGTGAAGGTAGTCAGTCGGGTAGTAACGGCCGAATAAAAGCAGGTGAGAAGAAGCTTCACCCTTCTGCAGAAATGGAGAGGAAAGGGGGGGAAAACACTTGCCCTGGGGGTGCTGCTGCTCCTCCACTTCCCTTTTGGTCTGTGACCTCTCGCGATTGGAAGCGGAGAGGCACTAGGCAGAGGGGGAGGTGTAAACCGCTCGCAGTGGCCTTTCCTAGTTAGCCTGCAGCCGCTGCCACTCGTGTCTTTGACTGCCAAAGCCCGGGAGGTTTCGTGACAAGTCATTGAATAGGCACTGCTCTAAGTTTTTGGAGAAAATGCAGAGATTAGTTTTTCTTTCTTTTTAAAATTCCTCCTCTTCCAGATAAGCCATGTTGCTTCCTTTGAAGTACTCTCTCAACCCACTTACTGAGCATCGGTAGAGTTGGCAGTTAGTTTTCTCAAAACTTGGATGTCAGATGCTTTGCACCTGACTTTTGCCATTTTTTCCTTTTGTTTGGTTTATTTCCTGCCTCCGCTATCTGTTCTGAATGCTTTCTCTTAAGAAACGTGATGGATTGCTAGAGGCCAAGATCTTTCTACTACTTAGCTCCCTTCAGGGAGTTAGGAGATAAATCAATAACATGAGAATAAATTCCTAATATACGAATGCAAGGCATATCTAATGCCATGGTATATTTATTTTTCTATACATCTGTCTGCTTAGAGTTCTTTAGAGAATATTCTGCAAATAATGCAGGCAGGTTTTGTATCTTGCACCTTTCCTATTGCTTTTTTAAGAAAATGAGAACTGTTCTTGCAGAAGACTTCAATTTGTAGAGAGGACCATTCGACTATCAGTTTTTTGGGGAAATTTGAAATTCTGATGGGGCTACTAAATCGTGAATACTGATGTAATGTAGATGAACACTGTTGTAAATCTTGTGAATTCCATATAGTCCGATCGCGAATGCCTGAGTCATTTAATATAAATCACCACTTAAAATTTTTTGAAATACGTTTTCTCAGAATCAGATTAATTTTTATAAAGCTAACACCCAGAAATAACTACTTTTGATTTCTCTAGATGAGAGAAAACCTTTGCGCTTTTATTCGGCTGATTTTTTTTTTTTTTTTTTTAAGGAAAAGGTTATCTTTCTGTTTATAGTGACTTGTGATGATTGCTGAACATCCATTTCTGAATATTTTATTATATTTGAAAAGCTCAGAAATAGACTTGTGACAGTCTAGGAAATAGTACTAAACAGATGTGATTATTTGTCCAGAAAGTCATTTAGTTATTTAAATGTGGGGAATTTGGTTGAATTTCTTTTTTGATGCTAAGTTGGGGAAAATGTTGGATGCCTGAATGAATAGGCCTACACACTGCAGGTTTTTTGTTTTTGTTTTTGTTTTTAACTGCCTAATTAGGATCTCAAGCTGAATTTAGTTGTTTGTGGAGGATTTTGGCCAATCGGATGGGTAGTGTTGCTGCCAGCAGTTCTAGGAGCCAGTTCATTCCCCTCTTTTTTCTATGATTATTGCTAGTCTTTCAGATTTGCTCATGATTCAGGTCAGGTGAACATAGACCAGTGAGTACAAATGCATCATCATGCAAGTTTCCACCTGCCTAGTTCAGAAGCATCACTTTGTATCTAAGGTGGTACACAGTCTTATAGGATAACAAACAAGTTAAGATAATACACTTTATTTAAATTTGCATTTGGAGTGTGAACTTTTTGTTGAGTGGTGGATACATACTTACCAATTTCTGCTGTGGTTTTATAGCTAGCTATGATAACTCTTCAATCTGTTAGTCTTCCTAGATTATTTTGTGAGATGTTCTTTGAGAATTATATCAATTCAGGGCAATCACATTGCTGCCATCATTGGTAGGAGTAGTCATGATAGAGGGATTCTGATTTTTAGTGATACCAGGACTTAGATGGCAGTTCAATGTGGAGGTCACCAAAGTTTAAAACCCTCAGATTAAAATTAATTTTGAGTATCTGAAGTGAACATACCATTTACTTTCCTTAATTTTTGGTTTATAAATATTTAGTACCTAATACTTAAGACCCTAATAAAGGTATATGGTATCAAGTATAGATGCCAAATATTACATGATGTTCCTAGAACTTTGCGTGTCAGGAACTTTTACCGTTAAAGGAGTATGAGGAACTGTTGGAGATTTGTATATTGCTTTAGTTGGCATTGTTTGTATCAGTTGTCTGATTAGCTCATATTAATCTACAATTTTTCCATTTTGTTTTATTTATTGTTAGTTTTTACAAACAATAGATCTCTACAACATGCCCTAAATTTAAAAAATGTAACACATTTCAAAAATTTAAAAAATACATTATAATGAGTCTTAGGACTGTTGTACAATGATACAAATGGTACAAAATCATAAAATATGAGCCCACCATCTGGATGACATCCAGTAGTTACAGTTAATTCACAAATGTTAATAGTAACTTTAATAAAGAAGACCTGAAATGATTTGGTAAAAATTAAAGTCTTTATTCTGAGGGAAAAAAAGAGTGTTCTATATATTTGAATTTTATAAGGAATTGTGAGTTATTCCTTTAAAGAACTATAGCTTTTAGATAAAAACCTTTATAAATGATATCATAACTTCTTTAACAAACTAAAGAACATTATTAATTTATTTGATAACTAAGATTTTTATATCACAAGGATTAATTATTATCTTAAGCTATAACCTTATGAAGCCATTAAGACCTAGGAACTTCGAGTCTCAGTCTCCCCCCCCCCCCCCCCCCCCCCCTGTCTCTCCTTTGGTACTGGGAATGGAATCCAGGAATGTTTAACTACTGAGCTACCCCAACCATGTTTGTTTTTTTGTTTATTTATTTAGAGACAGAGTCTATATAGTACTATATTGTATTCTTTTAGCAGTGTAGAGACAATCTTTTATTATGAGTTTAGAAGAATCATTGGACTGGCAGATATTTTTTTTTTAGCTTCAGTTAACTTTTGGTTGTATTTGTTCCAGGTGATGGCTTTGAAGATAGTTACTGTCAGCTCATTGATTTTTCTGTATCTTTCAATTTTTGGGCCCTTTATTTTAGTTCTTAGCCTTCAGTGCTCTCTTTAGATCCAGTGGGTCATGCTTTTTGGCAGTAGAGTGTGAAAAGTTATATGTGGAAGCTGTGCAACACTCAGAGTTATTTGCTGTGATTTTTCTCTTCAAAAGTTGAACCCTGGAGTCCACTTCTTTTGTTAACTGGGAATATGACTGGTGTTCCTGTTTTTTTTTTTTTTAAAGAACCTGGTTTCGAGATTAAAGTACTTTCATATATTATATTGAACTATATGTGTTAGTACCTTTTTTTTTTTTTTTTTAGCAAGTTAACTGTTTAGATGCTGTTAGGGCTGATTTGTAGTTATAAAATACTTTCAGTTCTGTTTATCAAGATATCATTAAGAAAATGAAAAGTCACACCACAAATTGGAAGAAAATCTTTATGCTACATGTAAAGAATGAAGGACTTAATATATCTCCAGAATATATAAAGAACTTTTCATAAAGCAATAAGAAAATGACAGGAAACCCATTTTAAAAGTGAGCAAAAAATTTGAATGGATACTTATTAAAAGAAGATACCCTAGTCTTAGTCAACTACAAAAAATACTAAACCTCATTAATTATCAGGAAATTCATCTTAACAAGAATGGGCTAAAATTAAAGACAACATTAAGTTTTGGGCAAGGATTTGAAACTTCAAAGACATGTTTCATATACTGCTGACAAAAGTGTAAATTGTGCAACTATTTTGGAAAGCTGATTGGCAGTGTTTGCTGTCCTTGTTAGCTAGCTAACAGAAATGTATACTTGAAAGCCATGTGAGAGTGTTCATAGAGCATTGTTTGTAATAGTCAAAAACTGGATACTTTCCAAGTGTGGACTAAGTAAAATGTGGTATATCCCTTCAGGGGAGACTTCTGCAGCTTTGTTACTCAATGTGTGGTCCATACATCAACTGCATCTGCATTGCTGGAGAATTTAGCTAAAAATGGAGTAGTTTAGGATCCACTCAGGTACATGAGTCAGAAACTATATTTTAACACCATCTCCCCCATCCTAACTATGGACTCAGATGGGCCCCTCCAGGTTGATCAAGTCTCTTGGAGTCATGGATGCAACCTGAAGTTTTAGAAGTTTTAGAATCTATTTAGGAAATGCCAGATCAGGTACTACACTTTAATATTCTCTGCTTGCAAGATTAGGTATTCCTTCTGAAACGGTACAGAATAGTAAATTTTTGGTTTTTCAGGCCATATGATCTCTGCCACAATTATGCAACTGGGGGAGTGTGAATATAGCTGTAGACAATATATACATAAATGGGGCATGGATATATACCAGTAAAACTTTATTTAAAAAAGTAGTCAGCATGCTGAATGTGGATTATGTACCTTAGGGATCCCTGCTTTGTAGCAATGAGAATAAGCAAATTATACCTTGCACAAAACATGAATCTTTAAACAATGTTGAATAAAAGACGTGAGATCAACAAAATAAATACATGATTTTATTTATATGGAGTTCAAAAACAACAAATCATTGCTGTTAGTAGCATGAGAGTGAAGGTGGTGGTGGTTATGAGTGAAACAGGGCATGAGGAACTTTCAGAACATGTTTTGTTTCTTGAATCATTAAAAACTATGCACACTTGTATACTAAAATCAAACCTGATAGTTGTTTAAATCATTTTAAAAATGTCAAACAAATACATACATCATAGAGGAAAATTGAAATTTTTATGTTAAAGAATAAATGTTTCAAAGTCAAATAGATTATTAGGGGAATGAAATCGTACTTCTCTGCTGTCTAGGGTATTTTGGGCAAACTTGAGAGACACTAAAATTTATAAATGTATGTGGAATTTCCTATGTCTTCAAAAATAAATCACTGATCTCCAAAATTCTGGTATAAGGTTTCCAAATGAATGTATACCCCATGTCTGTGTTACTACTTACTAACTGATCTTTCCTTTTTTGTGTGTATTCTTTCTTCTTGATCCCACTGCCAGCTCTCATCTTGTTTGATTTGTCTGAATTTGTCCAGGCTTTATCATTTTTCAGAATGACCACTGACGATTCAGTTGTCAGTTTAGTAATGGTTATCCTTTATCCTGGAGGCTTCTTCCTTAGGACCCTATTTCTCAAATATTTTGGTCTAGCTTCTGTTTACACTCTTAAAGATTGAAAATCCTAAAAAAAAAAACTTGTTTATATAAGGGTTGTTTCTGTCAATATTAGAAAGCAACAGAAATTTAAAAAATTAATGCACTTAAAATAACAGTAATAAACCCCATTACATGTTAACATGCATGACAATTTTATTAAGTGTAACTTTTTCAAAATTAAGATTTATGAGGAGACCATTATTGTCTTACACTTCTTGCAGATCTCTTTAATGTCTGACTTTATAAAAACTACTGTGTGTAGTTTGTTGTGATAATTGTCTATCTGAAGTTTATGAAAATAATCAGAACATACAAATGTGTATGTAGTTGGATCAAGAAAGGAATATAGTAATAAGCTTATAGATTATTGTTGAAATTCTTTTATTTACATGAAAACACAAGCATCAAATTTTTAAAAACTGAATTGTAATAATAACCCAAAAACTCATCAATGGTTTGATATTCTGATACATTGAAATCCATTGATAGAGCTTACACTATATATTCCTCTCTTTTCTCCACTGCATGATTTCAGAACATTTTTCCTATGTCATTTGGAAACTAGCTTACTGAGTAATGCAGATTTCCCCAATGTTGACACACTCATTTTCCAATAAAAAAAAAATCATATTTGTTAATACTGTCACTGAAAAGTCATTTAGAAGTCAGTATTAGGGACCTGATGTATGTGCCCACAATTTTAACTTCTTGTTGTTTGCAACAAATGGTGTTAGTTATTTTCCTTTATTTTTGAGAAAGTGCTGACAGATACCTAAACCTGATTAATCATAGTTTGTTAGTCAGTTGGTTTTTAAAATCAAAATGATGATCTGTGATTTGGTAGCTCAGCTTACTAGTCAGTGACTTAAAAGATTTTTCCTGAGCAATAAGTACTGTATATTTCCCATTTTATTATACAGAATATAAAAAGAATGTATAAAAGATATATTTTAATAAACTAATTTCTGTAGTTCATTAAAGATACCTCTTAAGCAAGTGCCTGTTAGTGAATATAATAACTGCTAGTTGTTTAGAACCTCTGTCTTTGTTTTCTTCACCATTGATTTTGCATCATCAGTGCTAATGCAAACCTAGTTTTTAAAAAGTGACTCAATGTTCTTGGTGTTGTTATGAAAAGTTGTTTTTGTTTGTTTGTTTTTTGTGGCAGGGTCAGGGTGCTGGGGATTGAACTCAGGGACACTCAACCACTGAGCCATATCCCCAGCCCTATTTTGTATTTTATTTAGAGACAGGGTCTTACTGAGTTGCTTTGCATCTTAGTGTTGCTGAGGCTGGCTTTGAACTTGAGATCTTTTTTGAACTTGAGATCTTTCTGTTTCAGCCTCCTGAGCTGCTGGGATTACAGGTGTGAGCCGTCATGCCCAGCTGTGAAAATAGTTTTAATGTTGGGAGCCATTGAGGTCCAAGACCACCCTTTGAATTCTGGTTATTTTAAGGCTTTCTTCATGGAATATGTCATGTTGCATGAATATAAATGTTAGTTACTAAGAATTCTTTTTTTCTAACAAGAGAATTCTTAATGACAGACTTTCTTTTTTAAAGAAGAATCAGTTTTAAATATGTTGTGAGACTTGCCTTCTTTTAAAGATACTTATGTTTTCCCTGTAGGAATGTATTCTGTCTGGAATAATGTCAGTGAATGGAAAGAAGGTTCTTCATATGGATAGAAACCCATATTATGGAGGAGAAAGTGCATCTATAACACCACTGGAGGATGTGAGTGTTAATAAAAATTAATATGCCTTTTATATTTTGAATGTTTTACTAGTTAATCTTCATTTTACTCCTTAGAGATGGTTTTAATTTTTTTTTTTTTTTTTTTTTTTAATTTACTAAAAAGAAAGTCTGGAGCACCATAAGTTTTTTAGGAGCTTCTTGTTTAGGACTGTAGAAATTTTAATTGTGACCTTTTGTTGCCATCTAGTGTCTATTATCTTTCAAAGTTAATAGAATGTAGACTAGGAAAATTGATGGGGATGGAGGGACTAACGTACCAAGCACAATGCCAATGCTTTCCATGTGGGTGTTATTTATTCTCTGAGTCACTCAAAGGCATATTTTTATCCCCATTTTTCGGGTTACAAAATAGTCTCTGGAGGGTTAAAATTTCAGGGATTGGTTGTGAACCTGTGTTCTACAATTCCAAGCTTAGTTCCCTTTGCTTTATTAACCTATTTCCTGCTTTTTTAGGACATGGCCACATGAAGCATATTAAAAAAATTTTTTCTTCCAGAGCTGGGGTCAGGGCCTGGAACATGCAAGGCAAGCACTGTACAACTGAGCTACCTCCCCAGCTGCACATGAAGCACTGTGTCTTACTAAACTCATTTATTTCTCTGTGTGGGGCTTATTAAACATCCACATGTATCCACCATTAACTTGGACCTCTTAGTTCAGGTGACGGCCACGAAATTTCTTTGTATATAGTCTGGAGCGATGTGCTGTCACCATTCCTTCCACACACAGCACATTTATTAGCTAATAAGTTTTAATAAGTTGAGCACATTTTCTTTCCCTTTTTTTCTTTTTAAAATTTTTTTCTTATGGCGAATATATTCAGAGACATGAATTTTTATTGCGTATCTACCAACTTTACTTATTGTTTTTACCTTATCAGTAAGATTCATGAAATTGAGTTAATATTCTCAAATTTTAAACTGCAAGCTTCCTTTTATTAAAGCTGCTCCTCAACTTAGGAATTATAAGTTAGCTCTTCCTACTACTAAACACCCCAAACCAAAAATCAAAAACCCCCAGAAACAAAAACAACACAAAGAAGTTTTGGGGAGAGATGGATATCTTTAATACTTTTTGGTGGTAGTATCATGGGTGTGTACTAGTCTCCAAATTCGTCAGGATGTATACATTAAGCATGTGCAGTTTTTTGTATATCAATTATACCTTGATGAAGCTTAAAAAGCTATTTACTAGAACTAATTTTAATTATCTTTTCTAGTTTGGAGAATCCAAAATTTATTTTTAACTTTGTAACTAAAGAAGCAAAATTGGTGGGGTAACGACATTTATATGCCCCCTAATGTGATGCAGTATGATGTAATCAATAGTTTCTTACAAACTAATGTGATCCTCTCAAAAGAAAAGTGCGAAGACTTTCAAAGATGAGAATAAGAAGAAACAACAAAAATGCAATGCTTAATTGTGGTTTTAAAAACAAAACAAAAAGACTACTAAAGAGCTACATAAACCTTTTGTTAGCTTTTTATATGGGGGAAGAATGAGTTTGATTTCTACAAATAAAGGGGTGTACTTGAAGAACTAGAGTGTCACTGACAGTTTTGTATTCTTGTTTTCCTGCTAGTGAAAAACAAATTAAAAATTTATACAATATTTACTCTATTTTAGTATTCACAAGTTGGTTAACCTATTTTACTTACATATATATTAGGACCTTGCTAAAATTTTTATCTGGTAAAAAATAAAATTCCCTCATTCCTTACCTCTTGTAGTAGTATTTCCTTATTGTACCAAAGCCACTTCATCACGAATACTTGTATAATGGAAAATTAAATTTTGTTACATTTTGTTTTGCTTTTAGTTATACAAAAGATTTAAATTACCAGGACCACCACCAGCATCAATGGGGAGAGGAAGAGACTGGAATGTTGACTTAATTCCCAAGTTTCTTATGGCTAATGGTAAAGAATTCTGACTTAATTTATGAAAGTACACTGGATCTGATTTGGAGGTAGAAATTATCTCTTGAAGAGAGAATATTGTGGGTGTGACGAACTGGATTTTGTTGAATGGCAATAGTATGGTTAGTGATATGGTCCATTAGAGGTGTCTGGAGTCAGTAAGTTAAGAATGGAGCGAAGTGGGTGTGACTTATTAGTAAATAGCTCTAGAGAAACAAAGATATGATGTAGCACAATATACCAAATTTTGCAAGCATTTTGTGAACATAAGTTTTGTGAAAAATCGTAAACATTTGACATAGCTCTAAACATTGGTACTTATTAGGATGTGGTGTAGTCCATACCAGAATTGTAAACATTTGTAACAGATTTCCCTCTCTATGTTTTGGTGACAGTTTTAGATAACTGGCCCTTTAAAAATGAAACATCTTAAAAGTTTTTCTTGTGTAGGCTTTTAAAATTATTTTTGTTCATATTTTCTCTCTTTTTAGAGGCATGAGATATCCTTTTAAATTGCAGTGTTATTAGCACTTGATGACACTGGAAAACTAAATTCTTGGTTATCAAGGTCTATGTTCTATGAATAAAGTCTATGCTACCCTTTCCTCTTTTTTTTTTCTTTTTTTTTTTTTTTTTTAGTTTTTATTACATAGTTCATTTTAATAGAAAGAGACCTTATTTGAATTTTCTCTAAAATTTAAAATTTAGTTTAGCTAAATTCTTTTTGTTTTAGAGTTTGTTTTAGAATTTAGCTAAACTCTAAAACAAAGTTTTATTAAATAATATTATTAAAACTAGGGAGCAGTTAAGTAGAAAGAAAGAAAAGCAAATTTACATAATTATAATCTCACTATCTAGATTTAATCATGGTTAATATTCTGGTGCATGACAGTGTTTTTGATCCCAATTAACATATTGTTTATTTTAGCCAATGTATTATGAATGTGTGTATGTGTGAAACCCTTTTGTATACTTGTTGAATTGTATTATGGGGACAAAGACAACAATCTTTTTAAAAAGTCTTTTTGTTTTTATTGCCACATTTTCTTTTCACCATTGATATTATCCTATCCATTTCCCAGTATCCCCCCAGCTCCATTTCCAGAATCTTTCTCAACCCTTGATATTATTTGTTTTGATTGCCATTGTGTCATTAAGAGGCAAAATCTGTACTTTTAAAATGTCTATTTTTTAGAGAATGGTTAGATATTGATTGACTTTCCTATTTAGTAAATTGGCCAGCCTTGTGTTAGTACATTTTCCCATTGAGGTTTTTCTGTTTTTCCTTATTGATGTGAAAGAGCTCTTTATAATTAAGATTACCCTTTTAAAGATATGTAATTTGCCTTATAATTAATTAAATTTTTTTTCTGTACCAAAGGCTTTTTTCATGTCATATTGATCTTTTTTCCTTTCATTGTTTTTTATTTGGGAGGGGGTGGGTTATGCTTAGAAATTTTCTTTCCACCTCGCCTCAAGCTTATTAGAATGCTAATGGTTGTTTGAATGATTTTACAGTTTCATTTTTTTTGTCATTTTACCATATAAGTAGATTCATATTTATTATGAAATTTATGTGCTTTGTTTTCCTGTTGGTTGAAAAGTAGAGACTGAATGGGTATGTAGCTCAGTGGTAGAGTATTGCCCAGCATGCATTGAGGCCCTGGGTTGAGTCTCTGGGAATACATGCACATACACAAACACACACACAGACGGTAGAGATTGAAGTTTATTATTCAGGACGGCCAACCACTTGTCCTTCAATACCATTCATTCTTTTTTCTATGTTGATTTGAAATTTTATCAAGCATTAATTTCTTAACAGATTACATTCTTACACATGGTGTCTACATATTATTTTCCCCTAATTTGGTGACCAGTTAATATAATTATACAGTATTATCTGTACAGTTATAATTGTACTTTAATATCTGGTTGCATAAGTCTCTCATTACTTACTTTCTTGTTCTTAAAAAAGAAAAAATAGTTTTTTATGTTTGACAACTTTAGTATGTGTATCTTCAAAGCAGCTTTAAAATAATTTTGGTTTCACAGGCTTGCTGTTTTTGTTACATAAGAATGTTTGGGCTTATAGGCAGGTAGTACTTTTACTTGTATGCCTGGCTTTTTCTATGCATGGTGTTGATGTTCACTTTAATAAATATAAATTGACTTGGAAACTGAAATATTTTGGGAGTTGTTTCTTTGAAATATGATAGAAACTGTAAAGCAGCCTAAATCCATTTACAGTAATACTGCAGTTCTAAATCTCATACCTCTAATATTTCGTATCTTTGGCAAGTTATAAAAATTATTAATGTTGAAGTCATAACATTAGAAACTTCTATATCTGCAGTAGGTATGCATCCTGGTTTACCATTTAAAATATGGCTTTGCAGATTTGTTCTGTAGGAGCTATTGGACAATACTAGGAAGAAATTGGGAAGCCATTAGTATTAGTAAATGTGCATTTATTTCTGTTAATTTAAAATTTTTTAGTTGTTGTTGGACTTTTATTTATTTATTGGTTTATATGTGATACTGAGACTTGAACCCAGTGTGTTATGCTTGATTAGGCATGCGCTCTATCACTGAGCCACAACCCCAGCAAGTTAAATCTGAAGTTTGAATTCTGTGACTTTTTTAGGTCAGCTGGTTAAGATGCTGCTTTATACAGAGGTCACTCGATATCTGGATTTCAAAGTGACTGAAGGGAGCTTTGTTTATAAGGGAGGAAAAATCTACAAGGTTCCTTCCACCGAAGCAGAAGCCCTGGCATCTAGTAAGTAGTTTCGTTTTATCTTCTCAGGATAATTAGATTTTTATAGTAGAAAGGAATCTCAGAAATCCATCTATCCAGTCAACAAATATTTATTGAATGTCCATCATGTGCTAGATACTGTTCTAGGCAGTGGAGATTACATTAGTGAACTTAAACATTCTGTACAATTAGGAAGAGGAGAAGTTTCTTTTTCATTGTCTTTCTAGTAACTGCATGTTGCTAGTAGGAAGAGCTGAGGGTCTACAAGGTGGTAGTTTATAGTGTCTGTCCACCTTTTAGTGTAAAAAGCAGGGAATGGATTATCTAGTATTTCTCTAAACTAAGTAACCAATAGGGCAGTCAACATCCACAGTGATATTGATCCCTTTGTAGATAAGATTTTTTTCAAAGACTTATTTATTTTCTTTGTATCTAATAAGAGACATAATTTAACTTATATTTAATTATTGACTGTAATTACTTGTTACTGGGGGTAAACTTAAAGACTTTCTAACCTGTATTAATTTTGTGGATTATATTTTAAAGTGTGAAGCTGGAGGTGCTGTTATCCAAATTTCTCATATCTTAATTTACATTTTGCCTTAGGGGCCTAAGTTAATGACGATCATGTTTAAATTTTCCTCTTACACTTTTTTTAATCCCTTAGTGTCCTAGTGTGAGTGTATGTTTTTTGAAAAATTCTTTTTTAGGTTTAATGGGACTGTTTGAAAAGCGTCGCTTCAGAAAATTCCTAGTGTATGTTGCCAACTTTGATGAAAAAGATCCTAGAACTTTTGAGGGTATCGATCCTAAGAAGACCACGATGCGAGATGTGTATAAGAAATTTGATTTGGGCCAAGATGTTATAGATTTTACTGGTCATGCTCTTGCACTTTACAGAACTGATGAGTAAGTGTTTTGGTTTTTAAGATTTGTAATTTTCTTGGAATGCTGACTAAATTTCCAGGTTCTCCAAATTGGAAATTCTAACAAAACATAGAGCTGTGTTATACTGTAAAAGAAGAAGTTCTAGTTGTTTAGTGTTGGAACCTTTTAAATGAAGTCAGAAGGTAGTGAATTGAAATCTCTTCAATAAAAGATTTTGAAATTGAACAACTAAGAAAGAAAATTAAAACCCTCTTCTAATATTCATTTCTTTTCCAGCTATTTAGATCAACCATGTTGTGAAACCATTAATAGAATTAAACTTTACAGTGAGTCTTTGGCAAGATATGGCAAAAGCCCATACCTTTATCCACTCTATGGCCTTGGAGAGTTGCCACAAGGATTTGCAAGGTAAGAGCCCATTTTTAACTGATTAGCTAACATCTCACTGATTCTGAATTTTATCTCACACAGGCACATGAGCTTTGGTTTTAGCAATGAGACAAGGTGTTCATGTATTTTTCCTTTTTTTTTTTTTCATGGTGTTGAGAGTAACATGTTTGCAAGTGCTCTTCCGATGAAACTTATCCCCCATTCTTTTATTTTTAGTAATGTAAAATTTATGCACAATGAAACATCTTTGGTTTAAAAAAAAGTTTGACAAATGTACTGACCCTGTGTAACCACAGCCCCAGTCAAAATATAAAATATTTTCCCTAGCCCAGAAAATTTCCTGGTTTTGTAAACAATACATCCCCTTTCTCCTGCATTACATTTGTGATTTCTACCACCAGCTTATTTTGCCTGTTGTTGAAGTTCTTATTGATGGAATGATACAGTGTGCATGCATTTGTGTTCTTTGCTTATGCTTAACAAAATTTTTGACATTTATCCATGTTAATGCTGATAATTCATTCTTTTTGTATATGAATGTACCATTCTCCTATTGATAGACATCTAGAATTTCACTCTGGGGCTTTTCTTTTCTTTTCCTTTTTTTTTTTTTTGTGGTGCTGGGGATTAGAATCCAGGGCCTTATGTGTGTGAGGCAAGCACTCTACCAACTGAGCTATATCCCTAGCCCCCTGGGGCTTTTCTTAAAGCCATTCTTAAATTTTTGTGTACAATTAGATTTGCTGGCTGATGTGACAAGTATATGTTTAATTTCATAAGAAGCTGCCAGTTTTCCATAGTAGTTGTACAACTTGTATGCATTCAGCAATATGAGAGTTCTGGTTGCTCCCCATCCTTATCAATATTTAGTGTTGTCAGCTTTATTCTTTACTTTTTGGCTGCACTGGGCATTGAACTGAGAGCCTCAGGTATGCTAGGCAAGCGCTCTACCACTGAGCTACATCCCCAGCCCTGTCATTTTTAAAAATTTTAATCACCCAATGAGTAGAATGCCATATGAAATGGTTTTATTTTGCATTTCTTGTGAACTAAAATTAACTAGTTTTTCATGCACTTACTGACTATTTTTATAATTTTATGCTGTGACTGTTCAAATCTTTTGCAGATTTTTAACTTGGTTTTTTTTATTTTTTATTTGTAGTTCTTTTTTTTTTTTTAATATCTTTATTTATTATTTTTATGTGTGCTGAGGATTGAACCCAGTGCCTCGCACGTTCAAGGCAAGTGTTCTACCACTGAGCTACAGCCCCAGCCCAAGATTTGTATATCTTGATGTATTGTGGTGCCAAGTCTTTTGTCAGATATATATTATAGATATTTTCTCAGTCTCTGGCTTGTCTTTTGTAATTTTTACATTTTGATAAAGTACTGTATATCAAAATTATCTTTTTATGTTTGATGCCTTTTCTGTCCTAAGAAATCTTTGCTTACCCTGAGGGCACAAAGATACTCATGTCTTTTTCCAGAAGTTTAATTTTTGCATTTTAATCTGTCATTAATCTTGAAATAATACTGGTTTGTTGAATGAGGTAGGGCTTGAGGTTCATTTTTTTTCCCCTATACCTGTATTTAGTTTTTTTTTGTAGCATTTATTGAAAAGACTTTCTTTTCCAGGTGGTCTTGGTATCTTTATGGGGAAGTAATTTGGCCATGTAGGTGGGTCTGCTTTGGGATTCAGTTTTCTTTCAGTGATTTTGTGTTCTTTTTTTTTTTTTCCTTATATCATTACCACACTGTCTTGATTGCTATAGTTTTGTAGTAAGTTTTAAAGTCAGGTAATGTAAGTCCTCCAGCTGTGTTCTTTTTCAGAATTTGTTTTGGCTATTTAGGTCCTTTGCATTTCTATGTACATTTTAGAATCAGGCTGTCTCTTTCCAGGACAGATACTTGCTGGGAGTTTGATTGAACTGAGTTAAATATATAGATTAATTTGAGGAAAATTTTCATCATCATAATAGTGAGTTTTCCTATTCATTTTAAAGTTATTTGCTCCTAATATATAGAAATAAAATTCATTTTTGTATATTTGTGTCTCGTGACCTGCTCATTAAAGTAATTCACTTATTCAACTAGTTTTATGGGTTTCTTAAAATTCTCACATACATGGTCGTGTCATGTGGGAATATAGAGGTTAACAATCTTTACATGTCCCCCATATCTCTTACCTTTATTGCACTGGCTGGGACTTCAAGAACAATGTTAAGGTGGTAAGAATGGACATTCTTACTTTGTTCCCTGAGTTAGGGAGAATGTCTTAAATATTATACTATTAAATATGTTTTCTGTAGTTTTGATAGATGGTTTTATCAGATTAAATTCCTCTCTATTCATAGTTTACTATGAGTTTTTATTATGAATGGGTATTGACATTGAGTTAATCATGCAGCTTTTCTTCTGTATGTTAATATAATGAATTACAGATTTATTTTTTAATGTTAAAAAACCTTGCATTCCCAGGACGAGCTCCTTATTCATGATGCATTTGCTTGTTTATTGTTGAACTTAATTTGCTGACTGACTGTGCATATACAACTAATGCAAATAACAGATACATTGAGTTGTGTGTTTGTTAATGATATTGGTTTATAAATCTTTTAATGTCCCTATTTGTATCAAGGTTTGGTAGTCCATAAAATGTTTGGAAGAGTTTTCTCCTTCCTTTTCTGAAAGTTTGTGAAGATTGCTATTGATTTTTCTTAAAGTTTCATAGACTTGATCAGTGAAGCCATCTGAACCTGGAACTTTCTTTGGAGCAAGGCTTTTGATTGTTAATTTTCTTTTAATAGAAATTAGCCTATTCAAATACACTAGTTCTTATTGTAGTTTTGTGGTTTTCAAAGAATTTGACTATTTCAAGTAAGTTTTTGAATTTATTGGTAAAAAGTTGTGCTTAGTGTTATTATCTTTTTATCGTACATAAGATCATTAGTGATGCTCCTTCATTCTGGTGATTGGTGATTTATATTTTCTTCTAGGATTTAATATCATTTATCTTTTACAAAGTACCAATATTCTAGCTTCATTAATTTTCTCTATAGTTTCCTATCTTTATCAATTGCTTTTTCTTAATTTCTTCCCTTTTTTTGACTTTTTATAGTTGAAACATGTTTGATTTTATACTTTTCACATGTGATACAAGTTAAAAGTTTAATTTCCCTCTAAATCTGCTATCCACCATGGTACCACTGTATTTCTTTTGCCCCCTCCACCCCCCCAAAAAATTAGAGTTATTTGGAAGAATAATTACTTCTAAACATTTGGAGAATCTCTCTAAATATTTTTGTTATTAGTGTCTAATTTCATTATGTTCAGGGAACAAACAATATTAATGTCTTTGAAATTAAGGCATATTTTATGGTTGAATATACAATCTTAGTGAATATGCTCAGGAAAAAAAAAAGTATATTTTACATTTGTTGGGTGGAGTATTCTATAAAGAGAACTGGTAGCCAGGCGTGGTGGTGCACACTGTAATCCCAGCAACTTGTGAAGCTGAGGCAGGGCGACTGCAAGGTCAAAGCCAACCTCACCAGCTTTAGTGAGGCTCTAAGCAACATAGTTGAGACCCTGTCTCTAAATAAAAAATATACAGGGCTGGGGATATATAACTCAATGTTAAAGTGCCTCTGTGTGAATTCCTTGGTGTACCTAAAAGAGAAAAATTGTAGAAAGATTCAAAGGTATGTTCTTTTTCTAGTTCTATCAGTTTTCTTCTTTTGTGTGTGTGTGTGGTGCTGGTTGATCCCAGGACCTTGGTCATGCTAGGCAAGCAGTCTACCACGGAGCTAGATACATCTTGTATCCCCAGCAACGCTGTTCTTGAAGACAGCGTCAGCATATAGTTGAATAATTTATTTATTTTAGTCCATTGTGACAATGTTAGCTTTTTTTTTTTTTTTTGGGTGCTGGGGATCGAACCCAGGGCCTTGTGCTTACAAGGCAGTCACTCTACTGACTGAGCTATCTCCCCAGCTCCACAATCTTGGCTTTTTAATTGGAGTATTTAGTCCATTTACATTTAATATAACGAACCATTATAGTTTATGGTTTAATATAATAATCCATATAGTCCCCACTGTTTACTGCTCCTGTTTTTGGATTATTTTCTAGTATTTCATCTTGATTCTTCTGATAGGTTTTAATCTTTACCTTTTTGTTTCATTGCTTACCCTACAAATTATAATCTTATCACAGTTTATATTTAGACTTAATATTGTACCATTTTACATAAATATAAAAACTTCACAACACTATCATTTTATTTACCATTTTCCTTTTTGCTATTGTTTATATTTTACATTTCTCACACTTTATAAGCCCCATAGTACAATGTTGATTTTTTTGCATTAAGAAGTTTAAAGGGATGAACAGAAGGGCTGGAGGTGTAGTTCAGTGGCAGGGCACTTGCCTGGCATACATGAAGCCCTGTTTGATCCCGGTACGTGGTGGGTGGGAGGAACAGAAGGAAAATACTTTTTTAGTTAAGATTTGAAGAGATTTTTATCACAGATTTTTTTTTTTTTTTGGGGGGGGGTTCCTTTATGGCTCTTCCTTTTGTAAGGTTTCCCCAATGATTAAAAAAAAATTTTTTTATAGTTGTAGATGGACAGAATGCCTTTATTTTTTTTTTTTTTTATTTTTTATGTGATGCTAAGGATTGAACCCAGTGCCTCATACATGCTAGCCAAGTGCTGTGTCACTGAACTACAGCCCCAGCCCCCCAATGATCTCATGTGATGCTTCAAATGCTTACAGTACCTCAAATCAGTAAGGCTGTAGGCTTCCTGTTTCTGTTGTCTGCTCCAAGTTAAAGGACTAGAGAAGTAGTTCCCTTAGGGAAAGCAGTGTAAACCACCCAAGAGCTCAGCCAATTGATTCTTGTCATTTTCTGACTACTTTAGGCACTCTCTAGTGCCTTCTGATAATGTTCAGTGCCTTCTGATAATGATATACATAAATTTAGTTGTAGGTGGACACAATACCTTTATTTTATTTTTATGTGGTGCTGAGGATCAAACCCAGGGCCTCATGCATGTAAGGCGAGTACTCTACCACTGAGCCACAACCTCAGCCCCTGACAGTGTTTAGTTTTTAAGTCCCAAGTTATATTTATATGCAGGAGGATAAGACCAATGAATATAAGCTATTCCTGTTGCTGGTCAGTGTCTTTTTTCTCTCTCAGTATTCAACTGTATGACAAATTTGTGTTTTTTATTCTATAATTTATACTTTAATGAATTAAGCTAATATCCTTTTAGATGGTAATTTAGCAAATATATTGCCTATAATTCATATAGAGCTAAGGAGGGAGACTTTAGCAATTAAAACATTTATTATAATTGAGATTTTAAAAACTTTTTAGGCTGAGTGCTATTTATGGAGGTACCTACATGTTGAATAAACCAATTGAAGAAATCATTGTGCAAAATGGAAAAGTGGTTGGTGTAAAGTCTGAAGGAGAGGTGAGTAACTTGTACAATTTTAAAAATACTGTGTTCTTGTGAAGAAAATGTATTATCTACTAAGTACTTATTTTACTATGGCCATTGATGCTAGATTTCAGACTACATGAGATTTCTTCATGAAAGGTAGTATTCATCACAACTAAGGACTAATATAGTTGCTTTTTCTTATTTTAAAAACAAATTTATCCTTTCCATTGTGTCAGTTGTTGCTGAAGACCAAAATGTCCAGTATTATGGATGATAATACTACATATTTACAGGTGAGTATGCCCTATGTAAATGGTGTGAATTGGCACCTGTCCACACATTGTGGAGCTGGCAGTCCTCACAGGTGGAGTTATGAGTAGTTCCATAAATCTGCATTGTAGATAAATCACTGGTAAGTGGTTATAATGCATATTCTAGTTCAGAAGGTTGAGGGGGCTCTGCCTTTTCTTAAAAGCTCTCGCAGATCATGATACTCTTGGTCTGCCAACAGTAACTGAATAAAATGGCAGATGACTGAATGGTTGTGGCGGAATAGGAACCAGGTTTCTAGGCCCAAGTGTTTTAGAGATATATAATCATCTTTGTACCTTCTATCTCCTGAGATATTGACTCTTCATAGTTTTTATATTTTCCAGGCTACTTCTTTATAATCTTTTTTTGGGGGGTAGAGGGGAAGGTACCGGGGATTGAACTCAGGGGCACTTGACCACTGAGCGACACCCCCAGCCCTATTTTTTTTTTTTTTTTTTTGTATTTTATTTAGAGACAGGGTCTCACTGAGTTGCTTAGCCTCACCATTGATGAGGCTGGCTTTAAATTCTTTATCCTCCTGCCTCAGCCTCCCAAACTGCTGGGATTACAGGTGTGCACCACTGCCGCCGGCTCTTATAATCTCCTTTTATCTTGATTGTCAGTACAACTGGCTTACCTACTTTAAATGAAGAACTACAAATCCATTAAAGAAAGAAATCAGATTGTTTGAAATGTTCATTAAAGTATTTTATTGATGACCACTTGTTAGATGTATCAGCAAAAATAGCACCAATCATATCCAAAGGACCTCACTCTTAGACCACTTTTTTTAGTATTTAACCTTGTTTTATGAATAGATTATGAACAATAAAGGATAGTAAAAGACTATTAGAAATTATAAACATAGAAAATTTAAACAAACCCTTTAGAGCGAGTAAGATCTGAAAGACGTCTTACACTCTTAAAAGATATAACAATACTGACTTACGTCCTTTTGGCAAAACAGGGTGGTTCCCGATTCTTGGTCTTTCCTGTCAAATGATTGACTTTGTGAGGATCCTATACCTTCTTTTGTCTGTAGAGTTACATTGTTCACTCTTCAGTTCTTGAGTTTGGGAAAATTTATCTATGATATTGTCACTTGAAGAGCCATAATCTGAGAGTCACTTGTCTGATCATTTCACCATTAGCATTGTGGTCCTCTCTAATTCTGCTGTTTTCTAATCCTGTTAATTTCTTTCTTTTGGCCCGTTAATAGGCAGAAAATGAAAAACTCTGAATGCTCTGTTTATTGAAAGCCACAGGTGACAACAAAATAACCTTGGTAGTCTCTAGTCTTATATATGTTCTTGTAAGAAGATGGAATATATATAAGAACTGAAGGATGACATTTTACTGGTGCTTTGACCTTCTGACAGTTGGTTCTGCCATTCTTTTATTACTTAATTCCTAAAATGATAAAATGGTCAAATGTTTCAAGGTAGGGCAGATATCATCACCAAGATCTCACTGTGTATAATACATTTATAAAGGGGTTCACTGGCCATGTAAGGTAGATGTTTTCTATTTTTTTGGAAGACCTTTAAGGGAAAAAGTTGTGAAATATCAGTCCTTACAAATCAAGCCATTCACAAAAACAAACTCAAAAAGTTTTAAAATTATTTTGCTGTTCCTGATGGTATCTCCTGGCCTAAATGCCAAATAATCTCCTTTTACTAGTTGGTCACCTGAACTTCTGAACTTCTGTTATTTGAGATCTGTCATATATCTACCTGTGCTTTCAGCACAATAGTTGTTTGGGAGTTAAGGATACATGTTTTAATCTGATTAAGTTCTTTCCTTCTCTTGCAGGTTTTTCTTTCATTTCACTCTGCTGCACACAGCAGAAAGCTGCCTTTCTTAGGAAACTTTAGGGCTTTGCCATGAGAAAGACACGGGCATAATACATTAATCTTGGAGCTAAAGTTTTACTTAAAAAGCAGTCTTAAGATGATGATTTTGGTCTGTTTATAATGCTAGTCTTATATATTCATTTATTTTTTCTTTGCCAGGACATGCACATATGACAACCCTTATATACACCATATAATTTAGTCCTAATAGCAATCCCTTAAGGACAGGTAGAGCCAGAATTGGAATTCTGATCTGCCCTATTCTAAAATGTATACTTCTGAATACTATGCACCTGTCCAAGGAAAATTTATATGAACTGTGGGAAAAGCTTGTTTTACTAGTTATCTATAGTTCACAAATATAAGAAATTCTGTTCAAGGGAAAATTAATATATTATTTTTTGTTTTTTGTGGAGCTAGAGTTCAAACTCAAGGCCTTACATGTGTTAAAAAAGCGCCATACCACTGAGTTACATCTTCAGCTCAGGATACCGTATTAAACACTATAAACCACCCCCCCCCAGTTGAAAAAATGTGATTTGAAGTACACAAAACATGAAAGTTACCATCCTTGCCATTTTAAGTGTACAGTTCTGTAGTTTTAAACACATTCATAATATTTTATAGCCATAACCACTAAGCATCTTTTCATCTTATAAAATTGAAACTCTGTACCCATTAAACAGTAACTCTCCATTCCTTTTGTCCCAGTCCCTGGAAACCACCATTCCTTCTCTGTGATTTCGACTACTTTTAAATATCTCACATAAACAGTATTCATTTTTTTGTGAATAGTTTTACATTTAGCACCAGTATCTTTAAAGTTGACCTAAGTTGTAGCATATGTCAGAATCTCATTCCTTATTAAGGATGAATAATATTCCACTGTGTGTGTAAACCCCATTTTGCTTATCAGTGGACACTCGGGTTGTTTCAACATTTTAGCTATTTCAATTAATGCTGTTATGAACATTGGCGTACAAATAAATTTCTCTTCAAGACATTGCTTTTCACTTCTTTTGAATTTAAATTTAAATTGATCATATAATAATTCTGCTTTTAATTTTTTTGGGAAACAGCCATACTGTTTTTGATGGTTGTAGTACCATTTTACATTCCCTTCAGGGGTGCAGTTTCTCCACATCCCTGCCAACACATCCCTGTTTTGATAGTAGCCATTCTAATAGGAGGTGGTATCTCATTGTCTTTTCACATTTATTAATAAGCCATTTGTTTTCTTTGGAGAAATACCTTTTCAAATCCTTTGCTTATTTTCGAATCATGTCAGGTTTTTTTTTTTTTAATTGTTCTTTCAATCCCTTAGATGTATCCATGTATATTTTCTCCCATTCTGTGGACTGCCCTTTTACGCTGTTGATAGTGTTTCTTCTTGGTACAAAAATTAAAATTTTTTCATGAAGATTGTCTATTTCCTGTGTTTTTGGTGTGTAAGAAATTACTACCAAATTTAATATCATGAAGCTTTTATCCTACATTTTATTCCAGGAGCTTTCATAATTTTATATCATTGATCTATTTTATTTTGTGTGTATGGTGTTAGGTAAGGGTTCTACTTCATTCTTTTGTCTGAACTCTTTCTTGAGAAGATTGTCGTATTTGTACAGATTGGCCATGGCATCTTTGTCAAAAATCATTTGACTGTAAATGTGAGGGTTTATTTCTGAGCTCTTATTTTAATCCCAGTTACCTTTGTCAGTCTTCATGCTAGTACCACTGTGTTGACTACCTAGCTTTTTAGTCATTCTCAGCTTGATCTTTTTCAAGATTGTTTTGGCTATTAATTCAATCCTTATGATTCAACATGAATTTTAGTTACTGCAACAACATTAAGTCTTCTAATCCATGAACATGGATTTCCCATGTGCTTATGTCTTTATAAGATCTTTTAAAATGTCTTCTTATAGATTGCTCGCTGTAAGCAGCTCATCTGTGACCCCAGCTATGTAAAAGATCGGGTAGAAAAAGTGGGCCAGGTGATCAGAGTTATATGCATCCTCAGCCACCCCATCAAGAACACCAATGATGCCAACTCCTGTCAGATCATTATTCCACAGAACCAAGTCAATCGAAAGTCTGGTGAGTTTTGAAGACATGCAGATATTGGATTGCTTTATTTCATCCTAAATTCCTAACTTTATGTGTGGTTAGTTTACATATAGGAAACATAATGTGATCCTTTCAGCTTCTGAGGATCCTGCAGCATGTGTTGAAATAAACTAGAAGCCCTGCCTTGGACCTGTATCCATCACTTCTGACCTCACAGTTTCTTCCTCTAGGATGAATAAATGGAATAGGTGAATTCTCACAATCTCCTGGCTCTAACATGAGTGACTATGGAGGTTTATGCTGATAAGTTCAATTGAATCCATTACAGTTTTGAATTGATGACATAGTTACTGCTGTGTCATCATTTGTGAACTTAATTCTTATATTTCATTTTAGCAAAGTGTTCATGGCTTTGAAATTAGAGTTCTTAATTTGTTTGCTTTTAACCAGTTGTTTTCAACTGTTAGGTGTTTCCCATCTTTCTTTCAATTAGAAGCCCTACATCCTATGTATCTAAAATTCAATTTATAAGGGGTTATAAGCTTTTAAACAGTTAAGAGATAGCTGTATTATGATTTTTTTTTTCCACTTTAAGAAATCACATTGCAACCAGGTGTGGTGGGTGGTGCATACCTGTAATCCCAGTGACTGGGAGGCTTAGATTTGAAGATTGCAAATTCAAGGCCAGCCTCAGTAATTTAGTGAGGCCCTAAACAATTTAGTGAGACCCTGTCTCAAAACAACAACAACAACAACAACAAAACAACAAAAAACCCAAAACAAAAATGGCTAGGGATATGTCTCAGTGGTTAAGCACCCCTGGGTTCAACCTCCAGTAGTGGGGAGAAATCACGTTGCAGAACATTATCAGTAGAACAAAGGGACTTAATCTTATTGTTCCCAAACAGTCCCTGGGTTTCTGAAAATGTACATAAAAGGAGCCCAATAATTTTCTACTTGAGAATATAGAATACTGGTATACCGATCAAGTCAGATGTCAGAAATTATTATTGCCAACTTAAAAGTAATTTATGCTGACCTACAATTTTTAACTAATAAAAGGAGGAAACCAATATTTAATAAATCCTTTCTTAGCTATTCAGAATGTTTCCAAATGTGCAGGGTATAGAGCAGAAAATAGAAGATAATATGGTGCTATGACAGAGCTGGAAAGGAATTTTATTTCCAAGTTTAGCAGTTCATAGTCACATCAATCCTTAATCTCTAATAGGTTAAAGAAAGTTCAGGTTATTAAATATTTGCATATTTACCACTACCCAGTTTGCTTTCACATAGAGCTTAAGCTTGTAGGAGCAGTAACTCAATGAAATATAGTAAAGCCTGAGGGCACCCTTGTCCCAGGTTTATACACTTCAGGCCTCGAACTGTTGTTATTATTTCTAGATATCTACGTTTGCATGATCTCCTCTGCACACAATGTGGCAGCGCAAGGAAAGTACATTGCCATTGTTAGTACAACTGTGGAAACCAAGGAACCTGAAAAAGAAATCAGACCAGCTTTGGAACTCTTGGAACCAATTGAACAAAAGTGAGTGCTGTGTCAGCTAACATCCAAACTGAGGCTTTATTTTGGTTCTGTGGTGAGGTGAGCAGGAGAACACCACCGGCTGACCACCGGCCAACGATGGCTGCTGTGTGGGCAGTCTTGAAGTGCTTCATCTCTACCAGTCTTCCCCTCTGGGCTTAAAAATTCAGGCAAAGCAGTGACTTGGTGTGGGACCAACTAACTTGCCAATTTATTTTTCCCCTTCAGATTTGTTAGCATCAGTGACCTCCTTGTACCAAAAGACTTGGGAAAAGAGAGCCAGGTAAGTGTGGAGATCTGTAAAGGATATGTTAGGTTTTATTAGGAAACATCTTGTAAATACTTTTAAATATTTGTAATTTTTATTTCCAGATCTTTATTTCCCGCACATATGATGCCACAACTCACTTTGAGACGACCTGTGATGACATTAAAGACATCTATAAGAGGATGACAGGATCTGAGTTTGATTTTGAGGAAATGAAGCGCAAGAAAAATGACATCTATGGGGAAGACTAACAGCAGTACACATTAAAATCTAATTAGGACAAATTTAATATTTGACAAATAATGCATATTGTATGAAATCAAAATTGTAAGGCCTGCTTTTGTAATCAAAAAATGGAGAGATTGAAGAGCATTGTATCAGTAAATACTCTTCCCCTTCATCTTTCTAATATCATGTATTAACTTGTTTTCATGGAGTGGCTATTCAGAATTGGCCAGTTACCACATTCTGTTCAATTTAACTGAACTGGCTTTTTTTCTAGTGAAGGAGCAGTTTTAAACATTGTGATATCAATACAGAGAACTTGATACAGTATTTGTATCTTTTAATCAGGGTAGATTTCGCAGTTGTGTGCTTCTGCTGCTCAAGAGCTGGATTCATACAATTTGTGTGCCATCTTGACATTAAGGAGATTCTAAATTGAATATTCCCTATAACTACATTTTGTGTTAAGTATTATGGCAGGGCCCAAATACCATAGCCAAAAGTTTGGTTTATGTGGGCATAAACTTCTAACCAAACTCCAGACTTAGGGATTCGTTTGGAGGAAGCCAGTATGTGGTTTTTTAACATAATAAAATTGATGAGAAGGGGAAAGGAACCTTTCATTAAAAAGCAGGTAAAATGTGGAAGCATCTTTTGTACCCCAGGTGTGGCTTCTTGAAATGGACCAAGCTGCAATGCAGTATTGATTTGACAGAGCCTCTACTTCAATGATGTCTATCCCAAAATGGCTCCAAATGATTTCTGTACTGCAAAATAAAGCCAAACTCTGGAACCCACTGCCCTCTGTATTGGTCTGTTTGTGTCCTGATTGTGAGGGCCACAACACAGCTACTGCCTTGCCTTCAGGAGAGCCAAGAGTGATGCTGGAGCTGGGAACATGGTGTAGCTTCTGACCTGGATGCATCAGAACAGCCCATCCTCTGGCTTTACTGTGAGTATATACCTCATATTTTATTTCTGACAGAATGACTAGATTCTTCTTTGGTAATTTTACCAGTTTTAATAAGTGAAATCAGGTGGAAGAGGAACTTTAGCACCCCTCCACCCCACCGTACTGGGGATTGAGCCCAGGGACATGCTATCACTGTGCTACATCCCAAGTCTTTTTTAATTAAAAAACTAAAGTCAAAAAAATCCCAAGTCTTCATTAAGTTGCCCAGGCTGAACTTGAACTTATGATCTTCTTGCCTTTGCTCCCCAAACTGACGGGATTACAGGCATGCACCACTGTGTCTATCAGATTTAGTACTTTATGTACTTTAAATGATAGAACTGGTTTTTGCAGTACCTTTCTTCTTCATAATAAGCCTCAATGTATATGCTGTTGTTTGACACAGATGACTAGTATTTCATAGTTAAGTGAAAGAGAAGAGATGGAAGTAGATGATCTGGTAAAGCAATTTAAGGTGTTATTCAGGTATCTATGTGATTACTTAGCTCAGAGACTCTCAACTTCTCACTGAGCCAGATAACTTTGTATCATAGCCATCATCATCACCTGCCCTACACTGCCCAAAATGCCTCCGGACATTATCAGGTGCTACATGCTACAGCTCCAGGAAGCCTTTCCCTTGATTCCCCATCATGTTCTAATTGCGAACCTAACTCATGCAGGAAAGGCACCAGTTGGATTAGTGATAAAAAGAAAAAAAGAGACCAGAACATTCTCATTTTTCTAATGTGCTGGGCCAGTGGAACACAAAGATGATGAAGGTGCATTTTCTGGGGGAGCTAACAGTTGAGGAGAGAGATACTATTTCTGGTTAAGGATTACAAGTTACAGGAAAGGTAATATGGAATCAAGAAGAATGGCTTTGTGGGTAGTTCTGGAAGGCTTTTGAGCAAGGGGAGAGATGTCTGAGGTGTAACCTGTAAGGTAGTGTGCCAGGCAGGTAGCATGACAGGTAGTGAGTGCTTAAAAAATGTTGCTTTCCTTAGTAATTTCGGAGTAGTGTAGTGTACCAAATATAGTTTTGGTCCCCCTTACTAGATACACATAATTTAATCACGAAGTGAAGAGAACTGTTGATGCTAAAGAGTAAAACTAGCACATAATATTAAGTAGCAATGGTACAAAGCAATTGAATGAGTTGCACAGCCCTGTATAAAGGCCAGCTGAAATTTCCTTTCTGTAGTTTGCTGCTCAGTATATTTGATTTTGTGAAGGAAAGACCACCAGTTGCACAGGCAGTCTGCAGTAACTAGATTAACAGAGGCCAGGTCAAAAGGAACTGTGTGGTACAACTCCTCTGGAAGCTGGTTATTCTTGTATAAATAGCCTAAAAATTGTCAAGACCTCCCATACAAATTTTAATTTTTGCTATGTAAGCAATGCAGAAACAGTGAAATGACTTTTTAGTTGTCTTTATTAAAAAATGAAACAAATTAGTTATAAAAACCTTTGCTCCAAATAGATACTATGTATCTTACAAAATTTTTTTTTTTTTTTTTTTGGCTTGGCTTTGTGTTTTAAAGATTACTATAGAAATTATTTCTAATATCATAAATAAATGATTATTTCTTCCTCAGAGGTTGATTTTGTAGTGCAGTATTTACAAAAACTGAATAAGTGAAAAACAACAGTTTATAAATCTGTACCATTTAGGATAAAATGTGTTAACTTTGTGTAGTGTTGCTTGTATAACAGCAAATAAAACCATTCAAGATTTTAGTTTTTTTTTTTTTTTTTAACAAGGGTGGTAAAACCTTTAAAACACCACAATATACATTTCATGTGCCTTTCTGACATTAACATGCAAAACCAAAGCTATTTGTTAAAACAGACTAATCTTCGCTCCAACTATGTAAACATTGTAAATTTGTAACTGTAAGTTCAATAGCTTTGAAGGCATATGTTTAAAACGAAAATAATTTAAAACAATATTCAACACTGCAACCCAAAGCTAATGGCAACTACTGTGCCACTGTGAAGTCAGATGTTAGAGCAAAACACAGGAAAATGAAAGAAGGAAAACGTTCTAAGGTGTAGAACACCCTTTTTTTTCAATCATGAGATAATTGTGTATGTGTGTTTCAAAATTTTAAAAAACTGGAAAATACTAATTTGTTGGCATCCTTCATGTCTAGGCAGATGCAGGTAAATCACGTGTAGGAACACAAAAGTGATAGAAAAAGTGGACCAATATTTTATAAATAGGTTGTTGTATCTAATGGGGGCAAACTCCTATGCATTTTAAGGTTACATTGTCTTGTTTTGGCAACCCAGGTTAACACATGTGACAATGGACATCAGTTGAGTAATTCAAAGTACACTGGTTATATCATTAGTGATAATTAGGGAAACTAAACTGATTCCATTCCTAAATACTTAAATTTGTCGCACGATGTATACGGTAAAGAGCAGTTATTGAACAACTGTGTCTCATAAATGCACGTCAGTGTCTGCTGCCAACAACTCCAACTCATACGGGGAGAGTTACATAGAAAGTGTTCTTACCAATAGCTACTCCTAAATGGAGCTGCTACTTTTTGTATATTTTCAATAAAGTTATTTACATCTGTAACAAGGATTCCACTATTTTCAAAGACTTCTCTTGAGACAGTAGGCTTATCTGTGAAGAAGGAAAAAAAATTGGTGAAAAACATCATGAATCCACTTTTTTTTTTTAAACAGGAGAACTTAAGGGAAAAAACAATCTTACGTACAAGTTCTTAATAATATGAGATGGGGAAGAAAAGAAAAAATGGTTCAATGTTAAGAAAAATATAAGCTGCATCCATGGGGGTGGAAGAAGGAACACAATATGACAATAGTGATAACTTCTGCAACTATTTAAATAAACTTTTTAAAAATGTCTGGTTAAGATTCACAGAAAACAAATCCTTTAGATTGCTTATAAGAGCTCATGAAATTTATTAAAGGACTATTAATTAGACAAAGCAACCATACCCCCACCTCTAGCCTTATGTGAATATGTCAGAACACATTATACTGAAAGTTTGTTCCTGGCTGTCAGATATGAAATGTATCCACACGTATGTTAATTATATGCTACTGGGAAGGACATTTCTAGAGCCAACCTATTTTGGCAACAAATCATGGAAATTAAAACTCAGGATGTGAATTTACCTGTTAGGAAGACAGCAAATCTGGCCTCAACATGCTGAACTTGCAGGTTTATCAAACATTTCAGTATTTCTGCTTTTGTTGGTGATCGAGAGTCACAGTGGTGATAGTGAAGCAATTCAATGATATTTGCACTCTGATATGATTTCAATATTAAGTTCTTTTTATGTGCAATTGAATCGATTCTGGAAAATACATAGGAATGTTAATAGCTAAATTAAGATTCAGTGTAAGTTTGTGACCATTCATTTACTTACCTGAATTTTCAGTTGTTTTATTCCTAGGACTTTTTTTTGCCTTTGTTTTAACCAGTTGTTATAACTCAAACTCATGAGAGATCCTACTCTTTGCTTCTTTGTGTTCTTTTTCATGACACACTTAGGTCCTGGATGTCATTGTCCTGTTGAGCTGCCTTAAAATATTATTACTGTAATGACTCTTGTGTAAATGCAGATTATAAATTTTGGCCTCATTTCATGCCAGAGAGACATTGCACATTTACCTACTGCCACTTCAAATTGTGCGGCCTGGCAAGTCTTTCATTGATTTGTACTGGTCTTTTTTGTCTGCATTAAATATTTGTATGCCAAAAGATCTCTATTCTGTAATCAGTAACTTTGTTAAAACTATGTAGCAGTTTTCTTAATTTCTCATCTCTCTTAAAATTCTAGTACTGTTTTCTTTCTCTTTTAGAGGAAAATGCATCCTTAATATATTGAAAGGATTTAAATTAGTTTAATTTATACTTAATAACTTACAGATATGATGAGGCTCTTCAGAGCTTTAATGTACTTCTCTAATTACTTAAGTTTAAAATTTCCCTCATAACTGCCTGGGTAACAAGATCCTCTGTGAATTCCAGGTTCTACTCCCTCTGGCTTGCTCAGACCCCTGAGCGCTCTCTGCTTTACTAGATCCTCTATCAAGGGAAAGCCTTTACTGGAATTCTGTTCTTTTTCCTTCCTTTAAAGGTTTTGTAACTCATACAATCTGTTATGCTTGCTCCTACTTTGTTGGAGAAAGCAGTATGGTAAAAGGCGTAAATAAGTCATTTTGGAGGAGAACATTCTGGGGTTGAAGCCCAGCTTCAAACCTGATGACTTTTTGATTTTGGAATAGTTTGTTCTCTAGGTGCTTCAATAATGTTAATATGCAGGATTTACTTTGTACTTTCTTGGTGAAGTTTCAAGGACACAATAAATGTAAAGCACCTACCAGTGCCTGACATCTTCATCAGTTAACAATGCCTGTCCAATCAACACTTTTCTGCCTCCCAGCCCACTCTTTTTCCTGTCTCAGGAGAACTGAGAGGCATACCTTGGATAGGCAGGAATCTTCAGAGGCCCCAGAACTCTTTTCCATAGAATCAAAATTTTCTTTTAACAACTATGAATAAATATCTAAAAAACACCCCATATACATTAAACCTAGTTATTATTTTTATAATTCATGGTAGTAGAGCCTAAATCTAACTATATACCGTTTGACACAAATTTGATTTCCATTAACCTAGAGAAGTGCATGGCTCAAATACTGTTATAATGCACAGCTTCCTTCATTATATGTCCTGCTACAAAACCGAAGTGCAACAGCTAGACACAGACCTGAACACTTGTGATGAAAGTGACAACTCACCTGGCTGCAGTGCTTGGAGGGACACTACAGCACAAAGAGCATAAGGGCATTTCTACCCCCACTCCAAAGTACTTACCTTATGTCTTCCTTTAGCTTTTTATTTTCTCTGTAGTGAAGTAACCACTTCCATCTTCCATTTCCATTTAGTTTTTCCAGAATTTTGACAATGTCCTTCAGTTGAACTGTAGAATGTTTGGCGAGAGATATTTTAGAATTTTATTTTATTTTTTGGCTCATGTGAAGCCACATGTAAAAAATTAGACCCATGGTTGAGTACATAACCACCACTACCACCTAAGTGGTTGGGCAGCTTCCACTCTCACAAAGGCACAAACTTTCGCCCCTCAACCACCTGCTTACCCTATAGCATGAAAGAACTGTGTAGGGCTGTACTAGAACTGTGTGGCTCAGTGGTAGCGTGCTTGCCTGGCATGTGTGAGGCACATACCACATATTTTAAAAAACTGTAGAGACGGGCGCACATACCACATATTTAAAAAAACTGTAGAGACAGGGGCATAGCAGTCTGCAATTAAAAGCTTGACTGGACAAGCCATGTGATAGAGTAGGACTCCATGCTGTTGGAACAAGGCAAGTTGAGATTCATAAACTCAAAAGCTACCAATAGTTTTAATCCCAGTTTCCATGCAGAATTCATGCTTCAGCAGATCATTTTAATCTGATCCAGAAGGAGCTCCCACATTGAGTTCTAATGTGATCAGAGATGGGGCAGGTTTGGATAACACATAAAAGTGTCTGCCATAAGAGAAGTAAGTTCTGTGGGAGAGTTCAAGATGATTACAAAATATGACTTACAGTAATTGTTTTTTAGATTTCTGTGATAGTCATCAGAAATGAAGAACAGGGCTGATTCTAAGCAAAAAAATTTACTGTACAGCAGACTTGATTTGGCAAATTGAAGAAGTTAAATACAAAAATCTCAAATTTGTATAAATGGAGTTTGGCCACATAGAGAAGGAACTTAGAAGCAGGTCTGGTGATGAAGATATCTAGTTAAAAATAGGTTAAGAGCCCTACCATGAGAATTACTATATAAAAAGTGCTTAGTAGTAGTTGACAGGAACTAAACCCTCAACAGGTGGCAACTGAAATTCTTTAGTTGATAATTTTTGATGTAATAATACTTGGGTCACAAGGTAAGGAGAAATGGATTTGACTAGATTTCAAAAAGAGGAAAATAAAAGACCAACCTAAAGTTAAATGTTCTAATATTTTGTCATCTGATATCACAAAGCCTCCTGTGTGAAACAACTCTTGGTAGGTGTCGTTAACAACATCTTCAGGGCTGTCTATTCCAGCAAAGATGACGTTGGGGAAATGCTTCAGTTTCAGCAGAGAAGGAATCTGTTAGACAGAAAAGGGCCCTGTGAAGAGAGTTCACCAGGCACATTTCCTATGCAAAGGTTTCCAAGGTCCAGGAACAGCTGGAAATATATTTGGACTACTGACTGGTAACTTGGTTGTGCATAAAGGACTATTTCTAAGCTCATCATCATTGCCTTCAATGAACTCTTAAAACTAGTTATATAAAGAGGTCTCAAGGGTTGAAAATAATTGTTCATGAGGACAGGTGCATCTAAGGCTTTGAGGACCTGTGAAGTAATCAGCAGGTCACATATATTCAGTCTTGTCTCCACAAGTTCACAGATAGGTGTCAGTGCTGCCAAGCTCATGTCACTATCTACTGACAAGCAGGATTATGCACCTGGTCTATGTCTGTAAGCTGGATCTTCTTGGAATAAGCAATTACTTTTTGTCAGCTACTAGGTAAATATCATAACAGAGTTAAGAAAATATTCCCAAGTCCTTTAAAAGCAAGATTTATTGTTAGACATCAAGTGACACAGATTTATCTCAAGTGAAAAAATTCAGCAATCGTTCACCTCTTCACAATTTTCGCTTACATAATGTAGATAGTTTATGAAACTTACTCTGCCCTACAAATACCCTGGTGATATTACAGTCTTCCATAGTGCACCCATCACCTTATTTCTATTATCTTCCCACTTAAAAGGCCCAATGGTTGTGTGTGTTTGCCTTTTCCCTACAGAAAAAGGCAGGCATGAGTCTCATACTACAGAACAATTTCAGTTCCTGGGGATACATTCTTGGAAAAAAAAAGATTCCAAACCTACTTGATGCAAATGTGATGATAAATCTTCATTTCTGATGATGACTATTAGCTTATCATTCTCTCTGTGAAAAGCCTGACAGAAATGCTCAGGTTCAATTTCTGTATGGCCTCCTTTCCTCAAAATGTTCTGAAAGATTTACAAATAGCTATTAACAAATGATACTTGCACAGAACTATCTTAGAGTTTATTAAAAGTAAGCCATCAATATCTAAAACCAACAAATTTAAAAAGTCACAAAAAAACACATCCTATTTGCTAAATTATATCCTAACAAAGCAACAGAAAGAACAGTTGGTTTTACTGTTAAATAACCTTTTATATATAAAAGAAATGACTCTTGTTTATTAGTAACAACTGAATTTAGAAGTTTATTTCAAAGGTAAAGCAATCTGTAATCATTTATGTCCATGAAGTACCAAAAATGTATGTCCTTAAATATCAAATTTATCTATCTAAATTTCTTCAAGGGCGTGAGATACCTTGGGGATACCAGATATTTAAGTGCCAAAACTAGCCAATTAAAAAACAAAACAAAAGCTATGTGTTCCTTTATCACTAATCGGGACTGATTCAGTGTCAGTTGTCCCTTCGATCTACATCTTCGAATACAATGGGTGATACAGTTTAAACTGTGAGTGCTTGTGAGGTACGGCTGTGACATGGCTTCTATCATACCACATAGAATGGCTTCACTGGGAAGGTCAAAGTGTGTAGTGAAGGAACCTCCTGAACTGAACAATTTCTGTTTGAGGGATTTGGGGTTTCCATTGTACACCCTAGTTATATCCAAAACACTCATGATAATTGTTGCTATTTCCTCTTGAAAAATAAGAGTGTAACTTGGCCTATTGGCCTTGGATCCCAAAACAACTAAAATTTGACTATTTCATCACCACTCAAAATGGATAGCATGAATTACTGAAGAGATTCTTAGAAGATTTAAAAAAAAAAAAAAAAAAAACCTACTGAAATAATTATAAATTTTTTCCCTTATTAACTAATGAACAATTAGAATGAATACATTTTCATTACTGAAAATACTGAAATAATTCACGTGGCATTCTGGGCTCTTCTATTGTGCACTCCAATTTCAATAGTAATAAAAGTGCTTGCAGATCCTCACCTTACATATAAACACAAATTAATGCTTCAGGAGTTCCCACAACAGAATTATCCAGGATACATTCTGAGTTTTTTTTTTTTTTTTTAATTTTTTATGCAGTGCTGGGGATCGAACCCAGGGTCTTGTGCTTGCAAGGCAAGCACTTTACTGACTGAGCTATCTCCCCAGCCCTACATTCTGAGTTTTAAAAACATTATTCAAGTTTATTTTAGCATGTATCCATTTGAAGATATTTATCTTTGCACAAAGTTTATTTGTTATCAAAAGTGGCCACATGATAAAACATCATGAAACAATGTATGCACTATAGAAAGCATATTATCTAGAAGTACTACTACAAATAAAATGCATTAGTAAGATCTCCCCTTCGGCAAGAAAACTAGTATCGCCTGCTCTGGAAAGGAACTGAAAAATAAGATGATTGTTTTGTTGCTTTTAAGATAGAAGCAAAAAAAAAAATTAAAAAAAAAAAAAAAAAGATCAGTATTTTGCTCACTGTGGCAAAACAGGTACATGGTCATGATGCCAACTCAGCTGATCCCAATTCAGTACATGTCTGTCTGGGTGCAAGATAACAAACAAAATTAAGTTAAAGGAAAGAGTTAATTTCCAGATTGCTTTGAAGGCCAAACACCTTCAGAAAGACTGAGGATCATTCAGTATTTTACCTTCTTAACTATACTGCCTATCAAATGGTAAGAAACTTGGAATAAAGACAAGGGATTGCATAACACAACAAAATCAAATCCAGGAGCCCTTTATTAAGAACCTTAGAGAATAGAAGGATCCTTGGCAGGGGGAAGAAAAAAAAAAAAAAACCTATGATAAAGAACAGATTCCAAAAATTAGGACAAAAGTTTAAAAATCTGACATATTTAAATGACAAAGTAGGAGCCATCTTACAGAAAATGTGACTCACAGAACAATGTATTCAAGTTAGCCCTGTCATCTGCCATTTTTCCATCTCTTCTCCATCTGCTGAAGAGATCTCTCTAAAAGGTAACGTGCTCTTATTAATCTTTTAAAAATGTTTTTTCAGTGGCTCCCCAGTGGTGACAGGTAAGCTTAGGGCCTAGCTCTGGGCAAGTGCCCCAGGCAAGGGTCTGATTACAAAGGGGACAGTGGGAATGACATAGGTCAAGAAGTCAGGACAAGGGAAGCACCAAATATGAAAGGCTAGCACAGACTTGGTGGTGCAGGATTGGAACAGGGGATGCTCAAAAACTTGGTTTTGCGTTTTATGTAGAGATATAAATGCATATTTGTGTGTACACATATAAATTTCCTGGCTCTGTGCCGAGAGGTCCTAGAAGCAGTGACACTCAATGGCACTGAGTTTAACCAGTGCCCAGCCCTTGGTTCTAAATGTGGTATTTCATAAAAAGACACAGCTCCTTGGAGAAATGGCTGACTTCAATGCTGGGGCACAGTAAACACAAGACAAGCCTGGAACATCAGGTTGCATCACAAAGTAAGGAAGTGCACAAAGAATTACTGGAGACTTGTCAGGAGGACATAGAAACCAGCTTATGGGAACTCCCACTGGTGGATCTGAGTGCTAAAATAATGAAGGAACAGATAGTAATCCTTTTAGTATAAAATGGACAAATAGGCCACACTGATATATGAAAGCAAATGAATGAACAAATAAATGGGAGAGAAGGGAAAGGTCTACTGTGCAGAATGTCAACTAATAAATGTAGAAGGAATGACTGAATTAGAATACCACCAGGTGGTAAGCAATCATCATAGCCATAACTGATTCAGACAAGACTCATCAATGATTTGGATGTTAAATGGGGTAGGTGAAGGTATGATGAGAAAGTAGGATTATTTGCACAGTCTCAAAAGCTTATTAATTACAAACTGCCTAATTAACTTTACATTGGCAAAATGTGACATTTTAACCAAGCAAAAAAGCTAATACATTAGTAAAGGCACAATCTGCCTTCTAATAAAATGCACTGAAAAGATCACAGCATTGTATTAGGAGCTTATTGCCATAGATGCTCACATCTTGAGTAAATATCACATAAATGCAAATCAGAGGAAATTCTATCAAATAACTGGCTTAATGTCTTTAAAGTTGCCAAGGCCATAAAAGGTAAGAAACAAGACAGGAACTATTTCAGATTGAAGACACCTGTGATCCCACATTGGGTCTGTAGAACAGATAGCTAACTTCCTAAATTTTAGGGTAGTACTATGATCATATACAAGAATATCCTGTACCCAGGGATATAAACTTAAGTATCAAGGGGTAATGGAACACTGCATGCAACATTTTCAAATGGTTCATAAATGTTAATATTGCTGTATCTAGGTGAAGAGTACTATTTCTATAACCTTTATGTAACTTTTTGCAATTATTTAAAAACTAAATGGTGTCAATATGTCAAACTGAAGAGAAATAAGTTCAGAGAGAATAAAATGAAAAAGCTAATGGTGAATCAAGATAGACTTTGGCTCCTCCCAAGTCAGGATTTCACCAACATAAAGGACCATGTAGTCACAGGAACACTGGTTATCCTAATGGTCAAAAAAAAAAAAAAAAAAGACATCCTAAACCAAAGGAAGTCCTTGTCAAGGGCTGGAATTGCGGCTCAGTGGTAGAGCTGTTTGTTGCCTAGCATGGGTAAGGCACTGGGTTTGCTCCTCAACCCTACATTCAAAACAAAATGTAAAAACAACAACAACAACAACAACAACAACAAAAACCCCAAAGGTTAAATTCTTTAAAAAAAAAGTCCTGGTCAATTATTCACATTACTAGAGGAACACAGGTAATAATTTCTGGAAAACCCGTATTTTAGTATAGTGAACATTTGTACGTACATTTGAATATGGGATTGTGTGCACTGCTAACTTGTGAAACTAGTCTTTTGCATTAATTTTTGTAACATCATACAAATCTTCAAAGTTGTAGACAAACACTTGTAGACAAACACTTAGTATGCAGATAAAGACTATGCTATTAAACCTAAAAACCACCTCATATTGTAATTTCTGAGGCCAAAACTGCTACATTAGTTCTAAAATACACTAAAAATTAGAAGGCAATCAATAATATAAAGCATAATAAGCTCAAAACTTTACCTTTGTTCTTAAAAAGAAAGACTTTTCTTCTGTTTCAACAAGGTAGAACAGGAAGGGACTCTTACAAGCTTCTTTCATAACACTTTTTAGTTTGACATGCAAGCTGGCACACAAGTCTGTAATCATGTCTTCGTAGGAGGCTGATTGTCTTGGAAAAGATGGATACACCTCTTGGGACATGGCTTCTCCAGAAGCCACGTTTAATTCTTTATCTTGTAAAAGAACTTGGTTGCTATTCATCATCACCTTATTGAATTCAGCATATTCATTGAGAATAAGTGAAATATCATTCCGAGATTCTTTCAAAGTGCTATTATATTTCAGTTTGTTGAGGTGGAATGAAACCGTCTGATTTTTCTGAGAATTTGTAAGATTTCTGCTGTGATTACATCTCTCCTTCCAAAAGGAGGAAGTGCTGTCCATATGGGTGGGTGGGTGGCCTCTTCTGTGCTGACTTTGCTGTCTAGCATCTGGATGCACAATTGTGACTAGAATGGGGCTTCTGCTCTTGGATGTGGGATGCAGAACTGGGGCCTCAGGTATTTTTGTCAAAGGTAAAGTTCCAACCATGATTTGGGTAGGTGACTCCTTTGGAAAGATGTTGGGGGAAGAGGTAGATTTCTGAGAATCTGCCTTTACTATTTGTTTAATTTTATGTGCAAAACGCAGATATTCCAGATCCAATGTGTTTTGGGTGAGGTCATCTGCCACCTGCCAAGTACTTGTCCAGGAGCTGAGCAGGCTGCAGTTTGCAGTGAAACCTGGCTGCCTCCTCAGGCTATGCAAAGTTCTAGATGTATCTTTGAATTCTTTCGTTATAGTAAAGTTAGCATAGGTTCTGGGGATACCATGGAGATCTCGTATTTGGACATAACTTGGCACACACTTATCTTCTTGCTTTAATCCAAAGGTCCTGTTTCTGGGAGGAAAGCTAGTCTCTAGCCCTGGAACTGTTTTATAACTCCAAGCTTCATTATCACTATTGTTTGAGTTTAGGAAAGACTCATAACTATCTTTTGTAGCATCCTCTTTTTTGCTGGTGTGACTATTTCTCATAGTACATGAATCTTCCATGTCTAATTTGGGATTTCTACAATCAAGAGAGTCTTGATCAGAGTCTCCAGAAAGTGGTTCATAATGCATGTCTGAATTCACCCTCATCTCTGTGTCTCTGCTTTGAGTTTCAAAATCAGCCTCAGCCCTGTATATATCTCTAGGGCTCTTATTGTCAATATGCTCTTTAGAGATTCCACAAACAAGAGAGTCAGAGGAAGCAGAAGTCCCTTTACTGATACTTTCACTGGTATCTGCTGTATTTTGGTATGAACCAGGATACATGGGAAAAAATCCACCATTCAGCAACTCTTTTATTTCACATGTTGACGTATCCTGTGGTGTGTGAATTTTTTGTTCACCTTTTGTTGAAGATGTAGAGTTAGAATGAAGGCTTACAGTACCTAGATCTGTGCTTTCTTCATGTAACTCAGCTTTCGTCTCACTATTCTTAAGTAAATTGGCCATTCTGACTACTGATATTTCCTGTGTTTGGAACCCTGGCTCTACACTCCCTGGTTGTGTACAATGGGTGAATATAGTGCTATCTGAGGAAGAACCAAGTTTTGGGCTCTCTGGGTGCATGTATGTTTGTGTAACATCAGCTCTATCAATGGAGGCAGAGTCCATGGACTTCACCTGCATATAACCACCAGCATCTGTTTTCAAATCACTCTCAAAAAGATTTTTTGTAATGCTTTTAGGGTTGGTCTTTTGTTTTAATGACACATTTACGATTCCACTTAGAGCAGTTGTAGAAACTAATCGGTCAGCCAAAGTCTTATTTTCAATAATCTTTTTAGAACTAAATGAAGGTTCACTGGACTCTAAGACAAGATGTTGTAAGTCCAAATTTCTGTTCTCTATACTAATTGGCTGCAATGGATTTCCTGATTTTACCAGTTTTTCGACAGAAGGCTTGACATTACCTCTGTATCTGGCAGCTGAGGCAGACTTGTTTAATACTGCATTGTAGCACTGCACCTTTTCTGAGAAAGAAAAACCCTCATTATGCTCATTTGGGACAATTTCCTCGGTTACTTTACCAGGAAGGATTGGTCTACCTTTTCTTCCTGGATTATTGGTTAACATTAGAGGTATTTCAGCAGAAAACTGAATTTGTTGCACTTGAGTCAAGTCACCTTGTCCCATTGGATGGTTAGGACTAACAAAAGAATTTTCTTTTTCAGTTATGGCTAAATCTCCTGAACCAATCTGGTACAGTTTGTTACTTTTCTCACACTGTATACCATGAAGTTCTAAACTACATGGAGACACAGCCTGAGAAGGTCGTGTTTCTTTAGTTGCTACTGGGGGGTCAGGACTAGAAGGTGGTGACACTTCTTCAATTAGAGAATCAAAGGGGAAATCAGAGGTAACATTAATTTCTTCTGCAATCTCAAGGGTGCAGTTTTCTTTAGAAAGTATTAAAGTAACTGGCTGTAAACTATCACTTTTTATTTCCTTATTTTCTAGTGGTTCTTCTGATACCACAGGACACACCGACATGTAACTAGCTGAATTAATTTTTCTGTTTTCCACGAGGGTTACCTCTTCTGGCTGAACTATTTCTTCAGCTATATCCTGAAGTTCTAAATTTGATACTGGGGCCTCCTGAAGTTGCTCTATTTCATCAGTTGCCATTTCTTCCTTGGGACTTGTAGGTGGTGATATTGTTAGAGTTAGGTCAATATCAGAATCTTCCTCCGACAACTCCAGACTGGTCTCTTCCCTACTCACGGACGGGCTGATTTGTTGGGCAAATGTTGAAGTCAATGATTCCACATTTGTGTTTTCATGACTTAGATTACTCTTGTCATTCTTCCTTATTTCTAAAGAGCCATCTGACGTAGTAATTCCTGGTGGAATACAGTTATGGGAATACCCTTTCCCCAAGGTGGCCGAGGCTGATGATGAGACTACTTCAACCTGGGATGGCTCTATAATCTCTTCTGAAGATACGCTAAAGACATTTTGAGTCTGCAAACTGCAATCCTGAGAGTCTTTCATTTCTTCACTGGGTAATGGATAATTAGAACTTCTGGCTAATGATAATGCTTCCATTATCAATGCTTTATTGGATGGTGGTGATGAGACTGGAAGAGGCTTCTCTTTCTGTAATGAACACAGTTCTTGAGCAAGTGCCTCTCTACTAACTGAGGAGGCAGAAAGGTGGTTAGTAGCTTTCTGTCCTGACACTGCTAGAGATGGAACATCCCTAAGACCCAGTGTTTGCACTTTTTCCAATGTAGCTATGGGATGTCTAGGACTCACAGCAGGAGATACTTGTTTAATCAGCGCTGTATCAAAGACTGTGGATTTATCAGGTCTATTTACTTCTGAATGTATTGGTACACAGGCATTTTTTTCAAAAGTCAGAGTAACTGGTTCCAGATTAATCATCACATACTCCATATCATCATCCATCCTTTCCAAGGAGGGCTGACATTCATTGTTTATGGGGCTGTTATGCTGGGTAAGATCCTGTACAGCACTTGTTTTTGGCTGCACTGCTGCATGAAATACATCAACTTTGTTTTCAAGAGTGTCATATGCAGACTTTTGATGTACCCCTGAGTGACTACTGGCCTCATCGTAAGTTGTGGTGAATGTGGCCTGTGTAACTGTATCATTATAAGAAGCCACTGTAGTATTTTCAAGTAACTGAAAGGTTTTTTCTTCACCAGCGATAGAAGGTCCATTAGTTTGCATATTCTCAATACCAGAAAGCACAAGATTAGAAGTCTCTAGTTTATCTGATGATTCTTGTTTGGCTTTCCCCATAATTACCTGAAATGACAAAAATAAAAATAAATAAATGTCAAACAGATTTTTTTAAACACAATTACACATGTGAAGAACAGAAAAGTCAAGGACCAATTTTATTTAGTCTGTGTCTGTTCTTTTGAATTTTCTAATCTACAAGACTACCAGAGGGTAGTGATCAAGCAAATCCATCTCTTCTTAGATCTTCAATAGGCTTAAAACACTATCAAAAAAATTTTTTTTCCCTTCTTCACTGAGCTATATCCTCCAGAGCAGAATTTTTCTTCCTTGAAAGTATATATAAGCCAGGCACAGTAGCGTAAGCCTATACCCCAGTGCTCGGGAGGCTGAGGCAGAAGGATCATGAATTCAAAGACAGCCTCAGCAACAGCAGTGAGACACTAAGCAACGCAGTGAGACCCTGTCTCTAAATAAAATATAAAATAGGGCTGGGGATGTGGCTCAGTGGTTGAGTGCCTGAGTTCAATTCCCAGTATCCAACCCCGGCCAAAAAAAAAAGATATATATAGATGAGAACGCCAAAACTTTAATTGTATAGCCTTTTGTTGTTATTATTTTTGGTACCAGGGATAGAACCCAGGTGTGCTTAACCACTGAGCACATTCCCAGCCCTTCTTGATATTTTAGTTAGAGACAGGATCTCACTAAGTTGCTTTAGGGACTCGCTAAGTTGCTGAGGCTGACTTTGAACTTGTGATCCTTCTGCCTCAGCCTCCTGAGACACTGGGATTACAGGCATGTGATACCATGCCCAGTTTTAAAAAATTATAACTTTTTAAATGACACTTTTGGAAGAAAAGTGGCTAGACTACTGCATTCTGTTTGCCAAACAGCATATCTCAATTCAGAAATGTGGCACTGAACAAAAAGTACCCAACTTTGCTGTTAATGAGATTAAAAGATGCTTTTTCTTTCTTCTTCTTCTTTTTTTTTTTTTTTTTGGTGGTACTGAGCATTGAACCCAGGGCTTTGAGCATGCTAGGAAAGACTGAGTTACATCCCCAGCCTAATTTTTTTTTTTTTAAATAGGTGTTTTTTTAAATTCTGAGATAGGATCTTGCTAATTTTTTGATCCTTGTCTTGAAATTATGATCCTCCTGCTTCAGCCTCTCAAACAGTTGGGATTACAGGTATAAACCACTACACCTGGCAAGAGATAACTTTTAAAGCTAACTTTCCTATTAAATATCAGTTTTAAATTAGATTATAAATATAATTTCATTTGGTACTTTCCATGAGACAGAGTAAATTAATTATTATCCCCCATACTCCAAATAACTGATTCTGGTAAATAAAGGTTCCTTCCCCGAGATACCTTCTTTGCTTAAAACTGGAGATAATTTTCACTTTCATACCTCTTATTCCACAGAGTAACAGAATTTATCAATGCAGTTTGCATTTACAAACTAAAGGGAATGATTTAAACAATAGAAAGAACAACTTAGGTAAAATATTAGTAGAACTACCTCAGGACAGTTCTGATTACTCCCATAAAGAGGTTGTTTATTTCTGTTGAAAGCCTCCAGAATGGTCTTATCTAGAATATAGTAAAAGGGACTGATTACATAATTTATGTATCCCTGCAATGTTTGGACCACTATGCTCACAGATTGCCTACCAAGTCTTGAAGCACATTATGTTGGGAGTCAGGAAGTGTTTTTCAAATTTATATTTATATATATATATATATTTTATTATCAGTGTACAATGTCTCCACAATAAAAAGTCTGATGATATAAAGAACTGCTCTTTAGATGACTAAAAGCAACATACTACTGGTTTCTAGTGCCTACTATGCTAGAATACTCTTCACATTCCGGGTGCCCACTTGCTGAGGAAGGAGTAGCATAACACGTGTGCCTTAGAGGTGCAGCCAAAATATCCAACAAGATAACAGAAAAACTTCTGAAATCTAAAATTTTGAGCACTATCATGATATTCAAAAAGTTTTGGACTTTGGACTATTTCAGATTGGGGGGTTTTCACATTAGGAATGTTTAACCAGTAAATCTGAACATATTCCAAAATCTAACATATTGTCAAATTTTAAGTACTTCTGGTCCAAACATTTTAGATAAGGAATATGCAACCTGTATATATTAGAGATTGTTAGCAATCTTTAATTTAAATATTCCTTTATACTTCTTTATATCCTATTTTTGTGTTTGCCAAAAATCATTCCAAAGATTAATACTAATAATTACACACTACCACATCAAAAAGTACTATATATGAAACTAGTGTGGCAGGTAGTAAAGGAATTTCACCTAACTGTAAATATTTTATCATTCTAAGGTAGTAATTTTAACTGGATTTTATGTATCTCCTTGAGAATCAGATAAAAATTTCTCAACCCCATCTTCAGAAATAAATTATACACATTCTGAAAGTATATATACACACATAAATATATTCAAGTTGCTGGTAAGTTGTCTGGATTTGAAACTTGGCTTGACAGTTTACTATGCATCATCATCATTTAAAGATATTCATCCTCTGAGGCTCACCACGGACCTCCAAGTCTCTAGTAACCTCTGGTATAGAAACACTGCCCGCCTCGTAAGTGCTGCCCAAACCCATGCAAAATTATTCCAGAGTAAATCTGGGCATTTTGTCAATCTATTTACTTAGAATTATGTAACGACTTTCTGATTTATTCCTGTTAGAATCTGATTATCTGGTCTGATTGAACATCAGCTGAAAACAATGGTACAAAAGAGTTCATTCCATTTTTAGAAATCATTAACTGCAATGATTTTCCTCTCACAGGCCTAGTATTCTACTATTCAATTATTTATCTTCAAAATTAATTCTGGTATAGTCAAGTTTAGTTTAAGGTTTAACAAAGCCTTTCTAATGTTTATTAACATGTGATTCTTAATATCTAGATAAGACGTGACAAGTATTAGCATCACCTTTTTTATAAAAATGCTCAGTGAGAACAAAGTAATTTGCCCCAAATTATAAAAGTAGTATGTGACATAATTATAGTGGCTCCCCTAGATCATCTGTCCTCACCCTACACCCCTATGACCTTTTTCTACTCCTGTTTTTCAATCAGGATGATAAACTACTGCAGACAGTGTAGAGCAACACTTTATGAAAACCAATTTTTTGGCATTAAAATCCTTTACACCACTGTCCTAAAATAAAACACCTTACTCTGAATGTGATTTTGCATACCAAAAAAAAAAAAAAAAAAGCATGAAATTTCTTCAAACATAATGCCAACATTCATAATATTCAGTTTTTCTTACCTCATTATTACAGGAATAGATGAAATTCTGGTTTTCTGAGTTATCTGTATGACACTCTGTTGCAAAAGTTTCTTTCTGTTCATTCTGTACACAGAGTTCCAAACCTCTGGCAGGTGGTGGTTTAATCAAAGGAAGCAAGCAGTTAGGGCCAGGGAAGGACATTTCTGCAGCATGACCCCTGGATGTTTCATTAGTCTCCAACACAGGTTCTATGGAACATCTTTCCACACTGGAGGACTCCTCAATTTCACTGAGTTCAAAAGACTCTAAAGTGCTATTTATAGACACATATTTTGCTGGATTGCTGTGCTCTACCACTTTTCGGGATGATCGTAAAACTTTGTTCTGATTACTGTAAAACAGAGCTACCCACATGTGAAGTAAAAGCTTCACTTCTTCCACATTATCAGGCAAATTAGTGTTCCAGGGCCTAAGATTTTAAAGAACACACAAAAAAATTGAAATAGTTATGTGATTTTCTTATAAGTAAGTGCCTCCATTAGAACTGTAGTTTGTGTTCGTTTTTATTTTAAAAATTACACAGATAGGAATGAATAAGCAAACATGAAGTTGATTTAACAAATGCCTTTGGAATCTAACATTTTAAATCTAACCCATTTTAAACAGAAGGGCAATGAGAACATTTAAGTGAGTTCTTTCAAACCACAACACCTGTGGCAGAACTCTGATCTGAACATGACTAATTCCTAGTCTCCTAAGTATATATAAACATGGGCAAGTAAAGAAGTCTGATATATATGCAAAGTCCATTTAGTCACATGTGAACTGACTGACAGAAAGCAATACAGTGAATGCTTCTAACTGTGATGGTTACTATTTATCACGATGGGCCAGTCACTGTGCAGAAGTCTTAAATATATGTAACAATCTCAGTATGTAGCTCCTGCTAAACCCATTTTTGAAAGTGTTATGCACAGACTGTCATCCTTCAATAATGAGACTTGGAAACTTACTAGAAATGTCACCTCCAGGCCTCACCCCAAAGAGAATACACCAGAATGAGATCTCTAAATGAGCTACATACACAATAAAGATTGGAAGCACTGTCTAGAAGCACAAAACTTACTTAGGGTCACAGGAAGTAATAAATGGGAAGAGCTTAGATGCAAGCCTACCCTACTCTAAAATCTAAGCATTCTGCTAGTATTGCCTTGAAACTTCCATAAGGAAGATTTCTAGAATAAGCCTATGCAAAATCACTTATTCCTATCAATCTGATTATTAGTAAGAAATAATTTTTAATAATAAATAATTTTTAAAAACGTTCGTCTGGAATTCATCCTAAAAAGCATTATTTCTATGTCTTATACTCTTACACTGAGATCTCATCTAAAACCTTTAACTCAAAGACTACAAGTGGTGATGGAATTCTGTAAAATGGAAAGACATTTATGAGGTTAAAGGTATCTTTAAATACTCTCCATGTAATCACCAATATGGCAAAGTCTGCCTCTTATTCTAAATTTAGTAAACAAATCTGCTTAGTATTCTCAACAAATAACTGGTTTTATACACATTTCTTTCTCCTACCCCAAAGTCTGGCACAAAAATCTTGTCTAACTCAACAGAAAAATTACAATCATTTTCATCAAGTTTTACTCATACTTACCCATGCAGTGCTCTTACAACAGTTTTCTCCAGTGGATTGTTGGTATATTTGCTATCTAAGTTGAATGCATATTCTGTTTCACATGTGAAAGTGACTTTAAAGGAGCCATCACAGCTAAGCACGCTATGGGAGCAATAAAAATCTTTCAGGTGGGAAGATACAAATCGATTTTTGCGCTTTATCAATGAATCCACAGAAGAAACCTTTTGTAGAGGGGAGGTATTATGTAGATGCCGAAAAGGCATGACTTTTCCCACTGGAGTTCCAGCTTCAGGACCTTTAGTCCCATTCTTGGCAAAAGCAGGGCCTGGTAACCCTCTCTGCTGTAGATGTTTCTTTGAATGTTCTGCAAGGAGCAGGGCATATGAATGTTCCACAGCAACAAGAGAGTTTTGGTTTGCATCTGAAGATTTTACTGTTTCCTCATGAGGTGGTGACTGGGCTTTATCAGGGGCCAGACAAGGTACCAAGCACTCTTCTTCCTGGTTAACAATTAAGTCTGACCCTGAATTACTCTTTCTGTCAGAGGACAGTTTGGGCAACGGTACACCTTTTTGACTTTTAACACCCCTATGATATTCATGGTCAGAGGTACCATGCAATGAATTTTCTTTACAGAGTAAAACATCATTCTGTAGCAATTCGGAGGAGCAGGGAAGAATTCTAGGCTCACAAGATGGTGTGCAAGAGGTAGCAGAACTTAATGCAAGATCAGCTAACATATTTAGGGCCTGGGAGTCATAGTTCATAATGGAGTTTTCAGGAAGATCTTCATGAGCCACTGTGGTACTTTCTGGTTGATCTGTATTTATGTTAATTCCATCTTTTTGGTCATCTGATGAAATATTTGATTGAAGCTGTAAAGCAGTTTCTCCCTTGGCTTTAACATAAAAGAAAAAAAAAGGGACACATATAACATTTCCTTTTCATAGAATTCTGTGCCATATTACTATGACTTATTGAAAATTAGTAAATGGGACCATAGTTCAGTGGTAGAGCACTGGCCTAGCATATGTGAGGCACAGCATATAAATAAAATAAAGGTCCATGAACAAGTAAAAAGAATTAAAAAGAAAAAAAGGAAAGGAAAATTAATGTACTAATGGAAAAGCTGACATATTTAAGAAAAACCTCTAGATGTTATGTAGAGTGCATTTAAGTTTACTGTCAGACTGAGGTTGCTTTCAATTCTCAGATCTATTTTAATGTGTTGCTCAATTAAATACAATTTAAAGAATTTAGACATTAATTAAAAAAATCATCACTCCAAAATGCATGTATTAAATTACACACAGATGTACTGTGCACCTCAAGAAATACACAAACAGGAAAAAGAAAAGAACAGTTTAAGTCCTGCCCTCAGGGAGCTTACAGTCTAATGAGGATATAAGAATGTAGAAATGTGAAGTGTGTTACAGTTTACTAACATACTTTCTCAGAAACCAATTCCCTTAATAAGTGGTTTATTAAGGAATCACCTAAGTTCAAACTAGAGATGATTTTAAACCATATTATCTTTAATTATAAGATATAGTATGAACACAAAATTAGAAGTCATAACATGAACATAAGAATATTCAGAATCACCAATTAATTTTATCATTTTTTAAAAACTTTACTTTCAGTCATAAAAACATTATCACTAAATCTGCAAAAAAGCATATATACTGAAAAGTTTTCTTTCTGTAGAAAATGAAATCTATCCATTTTCCCATAATCAGAAAATTTACAATTTCTAGTGGTTTGTTTAGGCATTTTCAGGCTATTAATTAATCCTTCTTAAATGTTGTTATGAAGGATAAAGTTCACAACTATATTAGGCAATGATTCCCTGATGCAGATAAATGGATGAACAGAAAAGTCAAATGTGCTCCTCTTTATAATAAACTGTAGTAGTTCTGAAATTAATTGATAGTGTCCCTTCAAAAGCCAAATACTAATATATTTAAAGAGAAGAAAACTATGGCCTATGATGTCATCAATTAGAATGAGCAAGTATGTAGTCCCCCTGCATTATTACTATTAACCAGTTTTTATTTAAAATAGCAAACCCAAAGTGGGGGTATGTAGAAAATAGGGCTTAAAGTAGAAATGTCTTGTTTGCTCCCACAGGTGTACTGGAAACCTGCAATTTATTTGATCTAGTGCATTTACTGATACAATTTTATTCTATTTTGTTAACATAATGGCTTCCATATACTTGTCTATCTCTTACACAGAATATCATATTAATTAAGCCTAACAGTAAGAATACTGTGAAGTTGAAAAGAATAGTTTAATAAATATAGTCTCATGTAAATTAAAAATAACATAAATATCTCTCAGACATACAGTGAATAAATTCAGTGAATAAAAAACTATCACAAACTTTAAAAAGGACAGAAAATCATTAGTCTCAGTTAAAATAACAATCAATAATTTTCAAATTAAGGTCAGCAAGGCCATATCCTATCTGCCTTCTTAAACTCTTGATTATTTCAAATACAAAAATTAAAATAGATCAGTACAGGTGATTAGAAAATGGAAGCAAAATTAAGAGACTATTTAAAAGGTAGTAACCTTAAAAAATAATAAAAAAAAAAAAAGGTAAATTTTTAATTTTGGTATGTTGCTGCATAATCTATAAACATCTGCACTGCAAATCAGCCTATTTTTGAACACTTATTCTTTTTTGAGGGTTGGGGGGCTGCTGGGGATTGAACCTGTGGTGCTTTATCACTGAACCACATCCCTAGACCATTTTATTTTTATTTCAAGACAGGGTCTTGCTAAGTTCCTGAGGCTGGCCTTGAACTTGTAATCCTCCTGTCTCAGCCTCTTGAGTCACTGGGATTACAGGCATGTGCCAATGTGCCTGGCTAAACATATATCCTGAGAACTCAGTTTTCTGGACTTACTTTTCTGCCACCATTCAACTGAATACTCCTCTCAAATTTGTCACATATATCTGAAAGCCAATTCAGTACAAAGAATTCAAGAAATTGCTAAGAATACATTATTAATGTTTACAAACTAATTGGAACAATAGGACCAGCACATACTTAATAGAAAATAAGATGAACTGAATTCCATATGTTCTCTAAAACAAAACAGGTGCCAGGCATGATGGTGCATACCTGTAATTTCAGCTGCTCAGGAGACGGAGGCAATTTAGCAAGATCCAGTTTCAAAATAAAATTTAAAAAGAGTTGGAGAGGTAGCTCAGAAGTAGGATGATTGCCTAGCAAGTGTGAAGCCCCAGTTCAATCCCCAGTACTGCAAACGAACACACAACTCCAAAAGGAAATGCAAGAGAGATTAGTCAGAGAGTAAGGAATCGCCGGCTTGTGAAAGTAGAACTCAGCAGCACAGAACCTGGATGAGTTGTAGAGTGGGACTGCACAAAAGTAAAAATACCTGTTGTGCCTAGGGAGGCACAAACTGACTAAAAGAGGAAAGACATGTCAAGAACCAGCTGGAGCTAAATATGGACACGTATAAGACCACACCATGAATTCCATCAGAAACAAGCACAAAAGTTCAAATTTGGTATGTAAGTCAAAATTGGATAGTTTTCAAATGGTGTGATAAGCTTTTAAAAAAACTTCAGTCATTTAAAAAAAAAAAAAGTAGACCTATAATTTTACCACGAACAGGACATGTTTCTCTGAATTCCCACTATCTATTAGATACAAAAAAATCTAGTGATAAGGGGGAGAACAGAATAAGGGAAATTGGATTTAGAAAACAGATTAAAATATCAAGATATGAGGAAATGCAATCTTTTTGTTAAACAACACCCCATATACCACAACAGGCCTCAATACCAAAGATAAAGTGTCATTTACAGACTGCAGTTTGGAAGAGGATGCATACCATACATAGCAAAGTTAAGAATGGAAGGAAACCCAGGAGTAGGGTGGTGTGTGTTCAGTTACAGAGAGGTAAAGTCTGAGGTGGAAACAGCACTTTCTATAGTTAAGAGGTTATATCTAACAGAAATATGTAAAGTAGAGCAGATTGGTTTTTCTTCAAGTAACTAGACTTTACTATTCACTAAAAGTTAGTAAATTAAAATAACTTTTCAAATTAAGTTAATGTCTTTTAAACCAAATATAGGATTCTGAATACTGACGGGTTTGAAAAATGTTTAAAATTCCTTTAGACAAACTTATAGCATTCCACTTTTTATAACTGATTATGGTTCAAATACTGTCAAATACTTGCTTGTGCATTTAGTCATGAATAAGCTCATTTATACTTTAACTCTTAGAAATAATTTATGTTAAGACTTTATGCAAATTAAAAAGTATGGTCTATTTTGTGGTTTAAATATTGCCCTTTTCTAGTTTATTTACAATAGGATACCCAGTTATTTATGTTAGTGTCAGAACTAAAGAATATAGAACAAATTATTGATGAATTTCAACTGCTCATATTATTTCAATATATTATGTTGCAATCTCTATTAGATTTGTATTGTTGTGTTTACATTTACAGGAAGAATGGTTCTTACCAGGCTGTGGCTGCTTTCTGATTCTGGGATTCTGATTGCCTTTTACTACATTTACCCTCTGTTTTTGTGGAGATTTCTTCATAGGTGGCTTAGCCCTGGAAACAGTTTTGACTGGAGATTTCTCTTGTCTCCTTGCCCTTTTAGCATTCGTTGCCACTGGAACATCTTTAGAAATAGAAGCTTCTTGGTTTTTCCTATCCAATTTGGTTTTCTGTACAAACTGTGCAGTCAGCACTTCCGCACCTTATGTAGAAAAGACACCGTTTTTTAAGGGATGGGGCCCCAGATATTTATCAGCATAGCTTTTCCCTTTATTTCTTTTATTTGGGGGGATAACTTTACTAATGGGGAATAAATTATATTTTGAGGTATTATTAAAAGATTTTTTTAAAAAAAAGTGACTTAGGAGGCTGAGGCAGGACTGTAACTTAGTGAAACTGGTCTCAAAATAAAAAACCAAAAAAGGGCTAGGGACGTGGCTCAGTAGTAAAACTTAGCAAGTCCTGGGTTCAATTCCTGGAAATATGTAAATATATACATACATAAATGAAATTGTTAAGTGTCTGCTTATAGCCTTATCAGGTTAAAAAAAATCACCTAATAACTTTATAAAAACAAGGTGCAAATTAATTTTTTTAATGTACATAAACTTTCCTGACTGATGTGGCAGGTAAGAATGAATATGTTAGTTCACAGCCCTAGGAGATGGATAGTTATATTTAAACAGAAAACAACACAGGTCTCATAAGGTGATATGGTTAAAACTGTAATTGTGCTACAGAAAGGAGATTGTATACTCATAAAGAACCACACTATATATTTTACTTTAATACTTATAAACATCTATATTTTAATACTACCTGAAAAACAAACTTGTAAGAAAATATAGGGGAAGACTGACAAAAATCTGTGCCTGAATTTTGAGAAATCTATTTACCAAAAACAAAACAAAACAAAACAAAACAAAAACCCACTCCTTTCTTATTGGATGCTCTGTTTGCTTCTTGCATGGAATTAAGAAAATAGCTTAAGATGGGAGCTAGGTGGGGAGGAAAAATACTGCCCATCTAAACATTATACAAAAAAAGTGTTGAGCTCTTTAAGAGTTAAAAACATGTTAATAAGTACTCCCTTGAGCACTTTTCCCCATGGACTTTTCATAAATCCAGTTGTTCCCATCAGAAAGTATAGCCACAAAGATATACAAAATAATCAGAAATGAATGTTGTCAAAAGAATTTTTAAATTACATTATACAGAAAATAGCATTTCTCACTGAAAACAATAAACATGGTATTAAACAGCATGATAAACTGTGATGAGTGTTAGTGAAACAAAAGGGATAAAACAGAGATTCATTTCCTTCTTCTGGGAATTAGAGAAATCAGTATTTTAAAGAGAGCTTTCAGAATAACCTCTTAATGTACATTTCCCAGGGTCTAAGTATTTTTACCTATTAAACTATCACATGAAATGAAGCAGTACATTGGTCTTTTTCAAGAATAAGACTTCTCTCATTTCATTCCAGTTACATTTTCTAAAATATTCAGCACACAGGCAAAATAAATATATCAAGCAGGAAAATAGTTAAGATTTGATTTAAAAAAAAGAAGAAGAGAAAAGAGTAACATTAGACAACCAAGACATTGGGGTAAAGTGTCTAACATTTGCACAGTCAGGAAGGGAAGTTCTCTCACAAACTCAGGTCCTGAGGAAAGAAAAAGAAAAATGAAACAACCAGGTGATTCTCAGGGATGGTATTCTATTTGTATGTATTACTCAATGCCATGTTCCTCAAACTGCATTCAGTAATCCACTGGTAGAGTGTCAAATTCAATATGCTACAACCAGAATTCTTTCTTAAATGAAACAATAGAAGTCATCAGATTGTATTATACGCAGTAAATGGTTTTTGAAATTTTGTTTCAGTCAGTATGAATTTGTGGGTAGACTATAATATCAAATATGCTTCTTATAATAGATTAAAAACTAAAACCATTTGAGAAACAGTAAGAATATTGATTTACAGATTGTTCAGTACCTGAAGTAAATTAGTTTATATAGAACAGAAGTTCAATACGGTTGGCCTGGAATATATTTTACAAACAGCTGTATGACAAGATTCAATGCCTCATATTGCTGTACTTTCCACTGCCCTCTTATATACACACACCCATTTCTTAAACCACAAAACCGTAACAGGCCAGGCCAGAAATCATTATTTATTAAACCATAGGGTAAGACTTCATTCAGAATCTTGTAGATCCCTATAGACTATAATTCTTTTTTAGGCATTAACATTTCCTAATTCAAAGTAGTATAGATAGGGCTGGAAAACTTTTCCTGTGAAGGACCAGAAAGCATTATTTTCAGCTTTGAAGGCCAAATGGTCTCTGTCATGACTGCTCAACAATGTCAACATAGAGAGAGAAGAACCAGATATGATATAGGTATGATTCTGGCTTCTTGGGTAAAGTGTATGACCCTTTTGCTAAGGGGTCATCATATAGCATATAGTTTCCTAACCTTTTAGAGAATATATACTACACATAATTTGAGATTACTCTATGCCAAAGTCATAAGGTTTGCTGTCCTGAGCTACCTAAAGTATATCTGTCCATATAGTAAATGGTTCTGGACTCTGTTACTCACTGCTTATTTGTTTCAGTAGGTCAGACCTAAGACCCAGGTGATCACTTAAAAAACTCTGATGCACACGAAGGATGAAAAAGCTGGCCCCAGACTGCTTTAGTCTGGAAGCCCAGGTGTACCCTGTCTCCTCACAGGTGTTCAGGCCATCAACCATCATCCTTTGCTACTACTGGTGAGCTAGCTGTGGGATCCCTTTCTTCCGTCTCCATTTGTCAGAGGATGGCACATAAAACAGAAACTAAATAACCATCTTTCTTAGACTGAAATATGTAAGTGACAGTGAGAGAGGTTTTTACAAGTGAAACATAAGCTTTTGGTGGGTAGGCTTTTGAGGTACCTCAGGATCTCTCATTTCTTGGGTCTTAAGCTATTATCTAGGTCACTGCTTTTCAAGCTAAGGATGCCTACAAATCACATGAGGAGGTATGTTCATGTTTCTAACAAAATTCTAACTCAATGCCAAGCTGCAATCCACACAAATCCTGAGAGGAACAGTGTTCAAATGCAACTAACTAGTAATAGTCCACATAAGTCACGCTTACCTCTTTTTCTTTTCTGAGGAAATTGTCCTTTAACTAACTTAAGGGTTGTTGGAGAGCGTGATCCACTGTCTGTTCCAGGTACAGTTCTTTTGGGAAGTGGGCGACACAAGTTCACCCTTTTACTCTGCCCTAGGAGTGGCATGCTGGCTTTTCTCTTCGGCTGCACTCTCAGATTTGATGCTGGACTCAAGGGAACTACAGTTCCCTTTTCCACTGTCAATATTTCCTCAGAATTCTTTTCTGTTTCAGTTTCTTTCCTTATTTCCACCTCCGAGTCAAGAAATTCAGGATCTGGAGTCATAACTAAAGAAAATCCAGCATCACAAATTCCATCTGAAATACAAGGAGACTGAGGATGCTCTGCTAAAAAATCCAAAGCAGTAGAAACTTCCAAAGTGTAACCACTAGGATCTGAAAAATAAGACCTCAATTGAGTCAAAAACTCTACAGGGCACTTTTCAGGTGGAGGAACCAAGTCAAAATCACTGGATGATTTCCCAAAGAATGCAGTCTTTTTCATTCCATCCGAAGGAACAGTCAATGAAGGGCTTTTATCCACCTTGTACAGTTCTTGAAAATTATGCTTTACTAATGTGTTTGGATGGGTTCCTTCTTCAGGAAGTGCTTTCTTTGCTTCCAGCAGGGCGCAATTAAGGGCAGGTAAAAGAGGTATCACTTTCAATGCGATGTCATCTTCAATTTTCAAATCTTTCACCCCTAAAACGTATGTCATATATTAAAAACCTGAGGTTGTTTTGTTCTGTCTTTAAATAAAACATTTAAGAAAAATATATTTAGATGGAATGGTTAAAATATGCTACAGTATTTCAAATGACAGCCTAAATAGCAACTTTAAAAGACTTATGGGTACACTTCATAAATAAGTATCTCCATATATTTGAAATTAGATGCACATTTTGAACTGAAAAAGAATCATTTAATATGCAATTGCTAGGTTAGAATGAATTAAGCTAAGCCCTGCCTCCAGCTCCATTTCACTTGACAAGCAGCTCAACAGGTCCTTCAAAGCAGTAGTTCTGGCCATTACAATGGGCAGATCTGCTTTCCTTTTTAATTCTCATTTTCTTTCTTTAAAATATATCTTATTTTATATCTATCTTATATAACACACCTCAAAATCTTTTTAGACGATATAATACAAATCAGGTGAATTGAAAGGAGTAAAGGATTTAAATAATCCCCAAATCTCACTGAAGAGCAGTTGCTAATTTCATCGCCTTTTCTATCAAAAGAAACAAAAATTTTAAAAACTAAACCAATTAGCTGTGTTTCACCTCATCTCCTTGGTCTTGGAGTGTTCTTTTTTTTTTTTTTTTTTTTTTTTTTTTTTTTAGTAAACTGATAACTTAAAAAGTAGTGAGGAAAAAGGCTAGATCCTCTATGAACTGTTTAAGAAAAACTTAGAAATTTCAGTCACTCGTAATATAAACCCACATATACAAACAAATGCAAATAGAAATCATACCATCATTTTGAAGAAAAGGTATCCTCAGAATTACTAAACACCAAGTTAGTCCTAGTTAAATATATTAATACAATACTAAGTATTAGGAAAAGGGAAAAAAGAGTAAATAAGAATAAATAGGAAAACATGGCTACATATTAAAACAACATTTCCTTTCTTTAAAGCTCATTATTCAGACAGTAATGAATTAAGGAAAAATAAAAAAGCCCTTATGTATTTTTAAGGACAGAGTTCAGAATAAAGTATTATACAACCTCATTATTTCAAGATGGAATCTGGAAAGGCAGAACCCAGTATGATTTGTCATAGACTATCAAAAAAAAATCTATGAAAGAGAACCTAATTTAGCGAGGCAATATATTACTCATTTTTCTTTTTGGTATTGAGGATTTAACCTGGGAGTGCTTTACCACTAAGCTACATTCCTAATCCTTTTTTATTTTGAGACAGGGTCTCACTAAGTTGCTAAGGCAATAGCTGGCATTGAACTTATGATCCTCCTGTCTCAGGTCCCCAAACCACTGGGATTACAGGCATGTGCCACCATGCCTGGCTAATATTATGCAATTTAAAACAAATAACTGAAGTTTTACTTCTGAATGACTGTTAAGGGGGGAAAAAGTCTTCATGAGCCTGAGTAGCATGTGAAACACAAAACTCCAATAAGTATTCAAATAGAATTCCTGGGCTGTTCCTGGGTACAGGTTCAACTTTGACACAGTTACAATAAGAGCACCTATTTTAATAATTTCTAAATACTTAACATGATATATGCAATCAGCTTTTGCCATTCTTTTATTACAGTTGGTATTGTTCTGCTCATTCCAAAGACATGATACCCAAGAAAGTGAAGCTCTTTGTTTTGAGTAACAATGCACAATTTAAAACAAAAGTCAACTTAAGCCAGGCACGGTGGCATACACTTATAGTTCCAGATACTTGAGAAGCTGAGGTGGAAAGATCACCTGAGCCCATGAATTCAAGATCAGTCTGGGCAGCATAGCAAGATCCTGTCTCAAACATAACCAAACACATGTTAAAAATAAAACAAGCAACAACAATAAAACCTTTTAAATACTTTCTGTAATGGTTGTAGATTTATAAATTTAAGACACAATTTTTTGTTCAAAAAACACATAGTGTACAGCAGGGGATGAAGCTCAATGGTAGAGTACTTGGCTAATAGGTATAAGGCTCTGGGTTAGCTCCCTACTACCATAAACCAAAGAAAATCCCACACATTTATGAAACTGAGAATTTAATTTCTTCACGTTGAAAAACAAAAGACTCGCTTTCATTTACTTATTTGTTCAGCAAATATTTATTATTTTTGAGGTGTCCAGTACTGGTAGGGCTTAAGGATTCAGTAGAATATGAGAAAGGCAGGTACTACGCCAGGGATACAGTTCAGTGGTAAAGAATTTGCTTAGCATTAATGAGGCCCTAAGTTCCGTTCTCAGGAAAATGAAGGAAAAAAGAGAGTTAGGAGAAGGGTAGGTGTTTAATTATACAAGTAAATATTTAAATTATATTAATGGTAAGCATAGTTGAGGTTATAAAAAAAAAACTGATACTGAAACTACAACCTGACATATATGAATAAGCTAGATCAGTGTTCCTTAAGGTTTTTGTTCATTATCCTCCCTAAGGAGCCTTCTTAGGCCTATTTTTTTCCCCTAATTGCCATAAGAAAATGTAATGCCAGAGATACACTGCATATCTGTTTTCATACTGTATAAAAAATATTTTTTCACCACAGAAATCAAATTTCAGTCCTTTGGGCAGTCAACATCACCCTGAGAATGCATGAGCCAAATATGGAGACCAATAGTCCAAACAGTAGGAAGAGTATCCATGAAGACCGTGCCTACCCACAGGATAGGCTATGGCAAAACTATCTCCTAGCTACTGTTGTTCAGTAACAAATTCAATTTTAGACATTCTGAATTTGAAGTACCTTGGAGATATCAAGGTGGAAATGTCAGGGGATGTTGGAGATATACGTCTGAAGCTCAGAGGACAGGGTAAGCCTGCAAAGGAGGTCTGAGATCAACTAGGAAGATTAAGGGATGACAAGAAACAGCATTTAACAGTTTATGTGCTACTGAAAGGTCAAGTTAGATGAGGACTTGATAATATGCAACAGATCAAGTGAACTGGATACTACTGTATCCTTACCTGTTGACAGGTGTGAATGGAACAAATATAACCCATGTAGACCCATCTGCTCACCTACAAAATCTATACAAACGGGAATTAGAAGAAGAAAAATTAGGTTGTCAATCTTATATAACAAAAGGTAAGTACACTGAAAACTATTTCATCCAAAAAAAGTTGTCCTTACTTGTTGGTTCTGGTATTAAGGCTGATGATGTAAGTAAAATAAAAAATCCCCGGTCTTCTAAGCATTTAATGATTGCCTGAAACGCAAAAAATAAAATTTAAAAAAAGGATCTTCAACACCCCTCTCATCTACCACACACAGTGTATTCTGAGCTCAAAAGAATTTTTTAAATTTTTGAAATGTTAAGGTTTTTAGGCATCACAGAATTTAGAGACCAGTATTACAAATTTCCAGTTTCTTAGTTCAAATAATCATGGCCATGTTTTAGGTATAATAACTATAACAGCAAGGGTTAGTTTAGAAGAGTGCTTAATTATACCACAGGTCAATCAGAAAAGCCTTTTTTGGGGTTTTGGGGGTACCAGGGACTAAACTCAGGGGCATGTGACCACTGAGTCACATCCCTAGCCCTCTTTTCTTTTCTTTTTTTTTGCGGTACTGGGGGGAATCAAACCCAGCTATCTCCCCAGACCCCCAGCCCTATTTTCTATTTTTATTTAGAAACAGGATCTCACTGAGTTGCACAGTGCCTCACTTTTGCTAAGGCTGGCTTTGAACTCACAATTCTCTTCCTTCAGCCTCCTGAGCCACTGGGATTATAGGCATGGGCCCATCTGGCTGGGCCAGAAAAGCCTTTTTTCACTTTTCCCCACTGAGACAGTTGCAATTTCAAACCACTGAAGACAATGTTAGGAGGCAGCCACTGATTCAAGGAGAATCAGATTATATTTTTTATAGTAGCACCTTAAGCTTATATTTACATGAAAATTATTGTATAATCCTGAAGCTAGGAGCACTAGAAATACAATCCAATGAAAGAATTCTTTTTATAACATCCCAGGTAGTAGGGGAAATTATCAAAAAGTTATTATTCCAAATCATAAGGTTAACAGTTCCATTTTCGACATTTCAAAAATATGTACCCCTAACAAAGATAAAACCCAATGTCCATACAATACCAAAAGAAAACAAAACAAAACCTGAGACACCATCATAAATTGATATACAAGAAGGATAAAAATGTGTTAGTCAATGAATATTAAGTTCATAGACTGGGCACGGTACATTCCTGTAATTCCAGTGACTCTGGAGGTTAAGGCAGAAGGATCATAAGTTGGAGGCCAGTCTAGGTAACTTCGTGAGACCCTGTCTCAAGATAAAAATGGTTAGAGATGGAACTCAGTGGTAGAGCAACCCTGGGTTCAATCCCCTTAGTTAAAAAATTAAATAAATACTATACACTGAAAATCCTTTTAAGCAAATTAAAAGAATTCAATCTAGGTAACAGCCAACTAATACACAGATACAATTTCTCAATTAAGGGGAAAATAATTACATTTTAAATGAATGACTCTTACCAATTGTTTATTTTTAATGTAGTCTGTTAATTTATCTATCCTTTCCCCTTGTTTGTTTGACAGTTCCACCTCATACAAATCAAAGCACAAATCTTGGCAAGAGACTATAAAGGAAAACAGAAAAACAATATTCTTTTATTTTTTAATAGTTCATTCAATCATTTTATACGTTACAAAAATGAAAGACAAACTAGGGATACTACTCAATAAATCTTTATCACTTAATGTTCTTAGTTATAAAACTACTTAGTAAAAAGTCATTGAAATAATAATTTCAAAACAATGCTCATTTACATTAACACTGCTATAGGGTAAACAGGACAAATACTGTATAAACAAAATAAACACCAATATTCCAAAGATTAACCTAAGAGACCAAATTTTTTTCTTCTCAAAATTTTTTTTTATTTAAAAGGACATAAATAAAAACAGCAACAAAATGATAGGAAATGTCCATGAATTTCCAGCTATTTTAAATTTCTGCCTAATTCCCTCAGTATTTTAAAAGCTAGTCTTTATTATCTTAGATAAAACTACCTTTCACAGTTTCTAGATGGGTTCCAAAGAACTGAAGAATGTGGCAAATCTAGAACTTTCTCAAAAAACTGTTTAAGAAGGTCTTGAGAACAGAAGTGGGGTGTGTGTGTGTGTGTGTGTGTGTGTGTGTGTGTGTGTGTGTGTGTGTGTGTGTGTGTGCGTGTATATGCTGCAAGAGAGAATGGAAAAAAACATGAACAAAAGTCCAGGACATGCAGTGTGCCATCACATTTCAACAGACCTTTCTGCTCCGAGTAATTCTGTTTTTTAAAGGCAGCTTCTGGTAGTCGTTTTTTCAAAGAAGACACTTTCATTACATACTTAAAATCAAGTTCCTGTGGTCTAAAAAAGCAAGGATATCAAGCAATGCAATAAATACTGATATTATATATAGTTCCATAATTTTTGGTTTTCTAACATAAATGGCAAATGAAAATATAATAACCACAAAAAGTACTTAAAATGATAAAATCTAGCTATAATAATATGCATTTATATACAGTACAGATTTTCAAACAAATGACCCAAATCTGCAAATTGGTTCACATTTTCTGAATACATGCAATTTTGGTAAAACCAAAATATCCAGAAGTTTCAACAAATTACATATACTAAAACTGAGAATTTAAAAAATTATGCTAAGAGTTGAAAACTCTTACACATACAGATCTTTTGAATCATCTCCCAACTACTTTTTCCTTTTTCAAAACTTATTTTTGAAAGGTTTAGACTGGCTTAAACTGTGCAAAAATGGAACAAAAAAATTCTTTTATACACTTCATTCGAATCTAAATGTCACCAGTATTCCATATTTATTTTATTCTGCCGTTCTATATAACCATATTAATTCTGATTCTTTTGAAAATAAAATGCAAATGTGATTTTTTTTACCCCAAATAATTCTTCAAAAAGAAAATTTTCTGACACAATGGCAAAGTAATTAGCAAATTCACAAAATTCACAATGCTACAGTACTATTACCTACAGAAGTGATACTGTGTCCTCTCTGCTTTATACTGGAAAGCATACAACATCTATTCTGTTAATAGTTATATTAAGTTGACCCTTAGTTAAGATGGGATTTGCCAGTTTTCTGCACTTTATATTAGTAAGCAAGTTAAAGAGACATGCAAATATCCATCCTTCTCTTAACTATTTTTAGCATCCACTTGATTATTATACTTCAACATATTCTGTACATTTGGTAGTTGTGCTCTACTCTGAGGAAGAACCTTTCCTTCTTCCTCATTTATTCACAAAATTATTATTTTATTTTATGGGTTATAATACCCCTTTGCCTCTTCTTTAAAAAGGCCAGCAGAAAGAAAACAATTGATTCCACACCAGTTTTCACCTTGTATTTCGATCAAACTGTCTATCTTTCAGTGGTTTTGAGTATAAAGAATTGGCTGAATGAGGGCTAGGGATATAGCTCAGTTGGTAAAGTGCTTGCCTCAAATGCCCAAGGCCGGTGATTCAATCCCCAGCAATGCACACACACACAAGAAAAAAGAAAAAGAAAAAAGGAATCAGCTGAATGAAGAGAGTTCATAAGATGTACCTCACAGTTTGCCTGGAGAAAATATTCATTATGATAATTCATTATAATGTACAGATGTATCAGCTACTTTTTTTTTTTTTTTTTTTTTGCGCGGTGCTGGGGATTGAACCCAGGGCCTTGTGCTTACGAGGCAAGCACACTACCAACTGAGCTATATCCCCAGCCCTATCAGCTACTTTTATTTAATTTTTTTTTCACAGAGAATCCTGTAAAAGCTAGAAACTTAGGTACTGCATATCTTTTTTTTTTTTTTTTTTGACGCCAGGAATTAAACCTAGGGGTGCCTAACATTCCAGTCCTTTCTTTTTCTTTTTTTTTATGTTGAGACAGGGTCTTGATATGTTTCTTAGGGTCTTGCAAAGTTACTGAGGTTGGCTTTAAACTTCTGATCCTCCCTGCCTCATACTCCCCTGGCACCAGTGTGTGACACCACACCTAGCAGTTACTGCACATCTTAATAAAGACTCAGTAAGAGGACTGAGTGGCTATAATCTTGTATTTGTTATTAAGGCAAACCTGATTTTCTTTGGAGAAATGTTAAACCTCTAATATAAAGTAATTTATTCTGAGAGATCATTTTTCCATCAATAGATTAGAATTTAGGTCTCCTGTGTCATGTCTTTGTGCTCTACACACCTATTCAAATATACCCTAATCTAAAAGCAAGTATAATTGTTGCAACTCACACCACTGCCAACCAGCAAGACCTCAAGATGAGAATTTAAAAAGAAAAAAAAAAAAAAAAAATTAGGGGTAGTGGGGTAGCTTAGTGGTGGACTGCTTGCTTAGCATGGGTAGGATCCTGGGTATGAATTCCAGCAGTAAGAAAACAACCACCACCACAACAAAAAAACAAACCAAAGGCAGTAGAAGCATTTAGAAAGGAAACAAAATACTTACAGTTGTGTTGGAACTATCGTACCGTAAGTAGACCAAAGAGTTATATCGCACAGCACACAACCTTGAATAATTAACTGTCCTTTCCATGGAGAGAGAACTTTAAGAAATGAGGATTAAAAAAAAAAAAAAAAAAAAAGAAACTGATTATTTATGAATAAAGTATTTACTAAAAACTGAAAGACCAAAAAAATAATTTCTTACCATTTTTACTGAGTTCAACTCTAGAAAAGGAAAAAACAAAAAAAAGCATTTTTATTAGAGGCAAAAGAAGAAAATTCAGTAAAACAAAGTATGCATATAATTACTTACATGCTTTTATGAGCTGGTACTGCCATCGTTTTAGGTTCCCTGTACTGAAAAGCTACAATTACATAAGGACAGATCTGTCTTGGTCGCTTAATAACAGTGTTGCCTGAAAGTTCATAGAGGTAATACTGAAAAAACAAAAATACATATTTATCAGTACTACGGAATTACACTTGTACCAAATTTATCTCTACTTTACCCAGCCCTGAAACTTAACATTAGATTCAGAAATATACTTTAGGTATTATTTATTCATAGGTGACTATACCTGACTCAGCTCAAAGGCACGAAAATGACTTGTCTTGTGAGAAACTTTGTTTGTATCTGCTGCCACGTGGCAATCATAGCCAGAAGATGGCCTAGTGTAGTTAGTTGTGTAATTCTCAGACACAAACTTGACTTTTCCCTAGAATGAAAAAATTAAGACTGATCAGATGTCTTCAAATAGCAAACACATTAACTATAAGATTCATAAGCCTAACAAGGATGTGGTTGTGTTTGCACCACCAGTCACCCTAGTAAGGATTATCTTTAAAAAATAATCATCTTGGGCTAGGGTTTAGCTCAGTGGTAAAGCGCTTGTCTAGTGTGTGTGAGGCACTAGGTTCAATCCTCAACACCACATAAAAATAAATGAAATAAAGGAATTTTGTCCATCTACAACTAAAAATTAAAAAATAAATAAATAAAACCCAATGATCTTAAGATTAGTAGTTTTAATTATCACAAATGTCTTAAAATTAAAACTCTGGTGTGTATGGTTACCTTTCTGAGGCAAATGTCCACAGCTTTTATCACAATATCAAAGGAATACATGAATAACTCCTAACTTAAGAGAATCAAAAATTATTTTTTTGGCTAGGCAGTGGTGCACACCTGTAATCCCAGTGACTCAGGAGGGTGAGACAGGAGGGTTACAAGTTCGATGCCAGCATCATCAACTTAGTGAGACTCTTTCTCAAAATTAAAAAAAAGAAACATGTAAGAGAAAAACTAGAGTCTACCATCTTTTATGATACACTCTGAATGGCTATTAGTAATGATAACGGAAAATATAACAAAATTTAAAATTTCAAAAGATGAGTTTTTCAAACCAAAGTATTAATAATTGTAAATTATGCCAGGGCCCAGTAGTCAGGAAGGAGTAAATGCGTAGCAAAATGCTTAGCGGGCAGTTAGCCCTGATCACTGAACAGCCAACAGTGTCTCCCATTATAGACTTCTTCAACAGGATCAAAGTCAAGTTACATATGATGAATTACAATGATTTAAAAAGCTGAATGAAAAATAAGAAAACACTGAATATAATGATGGAAGAAAATGTTCATAATGTTAAGTTTAAAAAGAATATAAATATAAATATACAAACCACAAACTTTTATGGGGTAAGAAATCAATATATATGAGAAAAAATACAAAACATACACCATATATACCAAAGTGGGATATAAAACTATAGACAATTTTTACTTTTATAAAAAGAATGAAACTAGCCAGGCATGGTAGCGCACGCCTATAATCCCAGCAGCTCAGGAGGCTGCGGCAGGAGGATCTTGTGTTCAAAGACAGCCTCAGCAACTCAGCGAGACCCTGTCTTTAAATAAAATACAAAAAAGGTCTGGGGATGTGGCTGAGTGGTCAAGTGACCCTGGGTTCAATCCCCAGTTCCCTCCCCTAACCCCCCAAAAAATGTATTTTTTTTTTTTTTTTTCCTTTTCCTACCAGGGATTGAACCCAGGGGCACTCAAACACTGAGTAGTATCCCCAGTCCTTTTTTAAATTTTATTTAGAGACAGGGTCTTGCTGAGTTGCTTAGATCCTAAGTTGTTGCGGCTGGCATTGAACTCATGATCCTCCTGCCTCAGCCTCCTGAGCCATGCACCACCACCACGGCTGGAACTACATTTTTTACAGAAAGATTTTTTTTTATTGTTCTTCAAGTCCTGCCTCTTCACTTACAGGACCACCAAAGGCAATACTAAGAGGCCAAAAAAGGGTAAATAACACTACTTAGTAACCATAACCTCTACCTTTTCCCATGAAACATCTATGGCCCTGAGCATATTTAGCTTTTCTGAAATAAAATGAGGACTGAGAGCACATAGGCAAAAATTGAACAGCAATCTCTAGCCAGACAGGGGAGCAGACACTGGCAAGAATCCAAGGTAGACACACAAACCTACATAATCAAAACTGAAATGCTTATTATCTGCACTAACAGGCCTACTTTCTTCACCAGAACAACAACACTTAAAACAGCAGAATGAAGTTTTAAGGAAGGAAAAGCAAATCATGTCCGTGTTACCTTCCCTCTAGTTTTTGGGGAACAAACTTTGAAATATGAAGTGTTGGGCTGGGGAGATAGCTCAGTCGGTAGAGTGCTTGCCTTGCAAGCACAAGGCCCTGGGTTCGATCCCAAGCACCACAAAAAAAAAAAAAAAAAAAAAAAAAAAAAAAAAAAAAAAAAAAAAGAAATATGAAGAGTTTATAGCCTAAAAAGTCAGTAAAACTAAACAAGACCACAGAAATATCCTTTAAAATTCCACCAACGTCTAAAATCAGAGTTTTCATATTTGGATGAAATTTCTAATTGACTTCCTCACTTAAAATGAACTACTCAGGACTTCAAGATTTATGAGATAAGTACTAAGGTGCCACATAAAGCTGTGAACAAGCTTTGAATGTCTTAAGAATTAAGAAAATGAAAACTTCTTATTTTTGACAATTCAAATCAGACAACAAATGTTGTTTAAATTCATCTTCCATAACTGTAATCATATTATTTTATAAGCAGCTACTTGTTTTATTTCATATTTAAAAAGGAGTTCTGCTAGACAGGGATGAGAGGGAGGCTTTTCACTGAACAACTTTTTTCATTATTTTGATATTTCTTTTCTTAAATATGTTCAGATAATGTATTAAATGAACAAAAAATTTGTTTAAAAAAAATTAGCTTCACTGAATTTGGATACCAAGTACTATCTTTAGCTAATGATCTACAAAGAATATCATAAGCAGATAACCTTCAGTTTTTAAAAGAAAATTATATAAAAGCACATCTGGGCCTTTACCTTAATTAGATTAAAAATTACAACATAACCAGATTTCCCATGATACCATGGTCTTGGATGAAGATAGTCTGAGTATTTGGAAATGTATACACCTATAAAAGTATAAAACATAGATTATTTTACACTTTAAACAGACTCTGTACAGATACAATTTACATGTAGGGCTGTCTTTAAATAATACCTCAAAAAGAACAAATAAAAGTTTATTTTAAAAAATGCTATTTTGATATTGCTTACCTTTTTAAAGAATCACTATTTGTGTATCAAAACTTTAAAGTTAAGAATATGTGTTTGACAACCAATTCTAGTTGGGTACAATAACTAAAATGGGATAAAAAGTATCACATTCTTGGAAAAATCCTAAATGTCTTCTTTGAGATTTCTATGCAATCATTCAATCAAAAGGCCTATGGTAATTTGGCAATCTGACTCTCAAGTTATCCTTTGTGAAAAAATATCAATAGGCACTCTTATTTAATAATACTCACTGAGAGTCTACTACGTGGTAGGTTCTGTGCTAGACAGCAGTGACAAAAAAGTAAGTAAAATAAGGCCCCAGCCTTCAAAGAAGCTTATTCTGTTAGATTGCAAATTCTATCAAGGCAGAGATTATATTTATTGTTTGCCACTGTAGCCACATCACAGTCCTAAATGTGGTAGGTATTCTGTCCCCAGCAGCAGAGAATCATCAAAGGTTTAAGCAACAGATTGCCAGTAAAGAGGGGAGATTAGAAGAACAATTAGAAAGCTCCAGTAATAGCTAAGAGAGAAGGACCCCTATAAGGCTGTAGCAGTGAAAATAAGGAGAAAGGACAGGCTTCAGAGATATTCCTCAATTGAAGCATCTTTTTTGAAATACAAAAGGCAATGAGCGAGAAAGCTTAAGCTACAGTGACAAAGACCAATTAATCTGTGATCAGAAGCTTTGATTCCAGTTATGAAAAAGTTCCTCAAGGGAGAAGAGCAAGCCTGGGTCACAGACACAAAGACCGTACATTCTCATGAAAATATAAGATTAATACACTTCTAAAACTATAAAACACTGTATTAATAGAACACATTACTATTAAACACATAATTATCCAGTTCTATACAAGCCATTAGTTAGGAAACATGAAGGCAGTTGTGTTATTCCATTATCAAACCCTACATGGGTTCAGAAGGATGTGCTCTTCACAGAATAATCCATCTTTTACTTGTACCACTCTACTGAAATCAGCCTCTCAAGCATCAGCAATAAAATCACATGATTGTAGTAAAGCAGGAAAATTTTCATATTTTTTGAGATTGAAGCTGAGGCGCTTATTGTAATTTACTTTCTAATTCTTCAGAAAAGAATGCAAATGAAGCAAATCAAATGATGCAAAATGTTATCTGTTAACCTTGGGTTCTCTAACTTTTCTATATGTTAGAATTTTTGTAATGAAGAGAGTGGGGTTAAAAAAATAGGGGAAAAGAAAAAAAGGCTTTATGTAATGGTACTGGGGTTATAAATTTATCACCCTTATAATATCCTTTAGAAGATATGAGTTGAATGTTTAAATTTTGTTTTACAGTTACTATGTGACCCAGTGATTACACTGCTAGTTACATACCCAAGAGAAATGAAAACATGTCTACAAACTTATACATTAATGTTCATAGCTGCAGAATAGTCATTGCATAACAGCCAAAAAGTGAACACAACCCAAATGCCCATCCATTGATGAATAAAGTGTGGCATACAAATATATAATAGATTAGACCATAAGAAAATAATGATGTACAGAGACTATGATATAGATGAACCTTAAAACTATTATGCTAAGTAAATGAAGTTACTCATAAAAGATACACATCATGTGATTCCAATTACGTCCACATTCAGAAAAGGCAAATCTATGGAGACAGAAAACAGCCTAGTTTTCTAACAGTTGCCTACAGCTGGTGATAGTGGGGAAAGGGAAGTCACTGTTCATTGACATAGGATTTCTTTTTGGGTGACAAAAATGGTCTAAAATTAATGATGTATAATTCTGTGAACAGACTAAACAAACAAAAAAAAAATACAAAACAGCTACACTGAATAGTACACTTTCTAAATGGGTGAATTTTACAGTATTGTGAATTACATCTCAATGCAAGTAATTAAAAAGGGGGTGGATCAGCAAAAATCTAACCATGAAGACCAATAATCCTTCTCAATCCTGATCTCTACATTCTATAGCACCTGACCCTGCAAAACATCCCTCTTCTTGAGATACTTCTTTGTGTGAAGCTCTACTTGCCAATTCTCCACTCAATGGACTACTCTTAATTCTTCCTCATTCAAATGCATTCTATCTCGCCACACCCTGGTCCCATTAATTATCAAAAAGTTTGGTTGTGGGCCATCTATTTCTTCTATACTATCCTAAGTACCCTCAAGACCCAATTCTGATCCTTTCCCAACTATTTTTACCACTTGCAAGTTATGTTTAAGAAACACTTGTGAAAGCTCATTATTTCTCAAATTTAACTCATTAAAGAAGTACTATTCAGTTAATCTTCAAAACTCTATTTTCCAAATGAGAAAACTGAAGACTAAAAAAAAATTCATTGTTAATTATGTTCACCATTACTTATCTCTCTTAACTGATCAGCTTCCCTACCAATCTGCTTCTCTCCTTCTGTGATTCCTTCCTACTAGTAATATCGCTATAGTATACGCTTAAAACTTTATACTTGATTCTTCTCTCTTACTCCTAACATTCCATGGTTGCCAAGTTTGGTCAGTTCTATCTATTCTCCATTCTTATTGCCATTATGATAGTGTAGAAGGGATCCTCATGACAGTGCTAATCTTTGCTAAAAAGAAAAAACAAAAAAAAAAAAAACAAAACAAAAAACAAAAAAATATCCCTTTAAGTTTTAGATTAAAAACTCATTTAAGTTTAAAGTTCTGATTTCTAAAGATTATGATTGGTTTGACACTAATGATACTGGTATTTAATACATGTGTTTTACTGTTACTATGATTCTGTAACTATTATACGTTCTTAACAATTCACATTAATTCAATGGTCAGGAAGTGTAAACACACAAGAAATTCAAATACTTTAGATCAAATTCTCTTTCGAAATAAAATAATAATGATCACTTAAAAATAATAATAAAAGTGTTTTATGAAATTAACTAAACCTTGGGTAGGGATGCAGCTCAGTGGTAGAGCACTTTTGTAGCCCTAGGTTCAATTCCAAGTACCTCAAAACAAAAACCCACAAAACAAAAAACCAGTATGGAAATTAAACAAAACTCGCTTCATTTCGTAAAAATTTTTTCCTTACAGACTTACCTTTGGCTGGATCACCAAGAGTGGTAATAGCACTGCTGCCAACACACAGTCCACGCTGACATACCAATTTTGCCTTTAAACAAAAGATACTACTTTTGCTTATTATCAGTCTTAGGACAGGCAATGAAATAGTGCAATATAATCTACAAGTTTTAAAATAAGTATAGAATCTGTTCACTGCATGTATTCATGGTACAAAGCAAGCTCATGTATAACAACTATATTTTGAGTAATGGTCCAAAGTTTTCCATAAAACTTTACATTGGTGACATTTAACAAAAACATCACCAGCAAAACCAAATTAAACAAGGTCACAATTAAGTACTCCCTTGAAGGTCCCCCTGCCCTAATTACAGTTTTAAATCCACTAAATTTAAAATGTCTGTATTTAGTGTAAGCCCATAACACATCTTATTTTCATTTATATAATGAAGTTAAAAGGGATTAAACCCCTCTAGTAGCTCTATATAACCTTTTATAACACATTACTTATTTTTAAGCAAATCTGCCCTCATTCTTTATAAACCATTAACCCAACCTAAGAATTACTTTGGGAACACTTTCAGATGATAGATCCCTAGTATTGTTAAAATTGTATCTTAGAAGCCATACACATCTTTGGAGACATTCTCTACACTGAGGTTTGTTTCTCCCACAATTTAGATACTGAAAATCAAACATATGTTCAATCTTCAAAGACAGCCTCTAAAAAAAGTATGTAGTAAAAAAAAAAAAAAAAAAAAAATGTAGTAAACAATTATCCATAATGGAAAAGTGTCTGTTCACTCCACTAAAGGGTATTTAATCTGAATTAATTTTTACCATAAGTTTATAAACATCTGTAAGATAAAACTAAAGAGAAACTATAAAAAGTTGTAAAAAACTAAAAATCAAACCTCTTTCATGTTAGCTTTTATTATTATTTACACTGCCAGTGAACTAAGTAATAAAAAATACCAATAAACTGGTCATCTGATAATCTCACAGAACGGAAATCAACATTTAAGACTAATGATGGTTTATATAAAACCACAAAAGTACTTTTCTACAATCTAATTCCCTTACCTGATTTTCAGTTTCAAACAGAAGAAACCCGTAAGTTTCTTGAAGTTCTTCCTGAGTATAATTATTGGCTTGTTTTTGTTCGTAAAAAGTTTTGTACTGTATAAAGAAAGAATAACCAAATGCAATGAATACGCTATTTTCTCCTGCAAATAAATTCTTTAAATGTGTCATCTGAACTCCTCCAGCTGAAAAATTAATTAAATGTACTATTTTTTCTATTCCCTAAAATATAGTATCTTCTAAGTGACTATTTCCAAAGCTCTTTTACCTCATCTGAAAAATGATAGCCAAGAAGTATGAGGCTATAGGCCAAAAATGAGTATTTCTTTTAAATCTAAAATAAAACTCACATAGTGTGCACCAAGTACCTCACCTCATTTAAGAAAATGTCATTTTTCACCAAAGTCACTTGACTGTACTGAAAACCATGCTCAGATGCAGAGTCCAAATAAGAAGTATGTAGAATTGAAATTGCCCTCTGGAAGAGAGAATCTGAACTCAAGGACACTGTCTCAAAGACTGTAAAACACAAATAAAAATAATGTCACTGTTTAAGATAATGAAAGGATAGGGTTACCAGAGGCACAATGAATATCACTCAATGTTATCTATTCTTCTCCCGTATAACTAAGAAATTAATGATGTACTGTAGGTACTATATCTGTACTGTCTTCATGAATTTTAAAAGACCATTCATGTGAGGAAAACAGACTAAATAAATTACAACTGAGGCAAAATTACTATTAATTTAAGAGCTCAGATATAACCTGCCAGACCCCTTAAACCTACTGTTTTAAAGCTCAGCACAATAATGTAACTATAGTTGGACAAAAGCAGATGTTAACTGTCAGGTCAAGGTGGCAGTCAACAATTGCTTAGGTCAATATTTTTTACCTCTTAGGTTTTTATTCCTTTTACCTATGCCACATTCTGATAATCGCTCTTCCCATCCTCTCATCAAATTCTTCATAAGTCTGTTACAATCCTTTTTAAGAGGCCAATTATTGCACACTCACCAAACAATACAAATCATTCTGTCTCTGGGGTCTCCACACCAGCTAAGAGTCATCTGTGGAACTTTAATTCACATGGAATATACTGTAAAAATTTTTTTTCTTTTTACAAGATAAAAGTGTTTAAGTGTTTTTAAGAAACCATACTCATGCACTATCCCGAGACTAATATACTCCTCCCCTGAGAAGTATGTTTCCTAATTGAGAATTACTACCTGAATCCAGTAATTCCCTTGATGATCCTCTGTACCTTTGGATTTTTTCATTTCAACAAGAATTGAGCCTAATAAATACTTATAATATTTAACCATCTGAACTGATTACTCTCGTTTCTATTCTTTTCATTCTCCTTATCAGAGTTGAGGGATTTATAAACTTTTTTTTTATTGATTTGTATATTATTCAAATTATAGTTTCTACAATGAAATGCACCAACACTCTTATTTCCTTCTACACTTCTTTATAAATAAGAATGATTTATACAGCACTGGCAGTTTTGGTCACATAGTATAAATACATTAAAATGGCTTCCCACTTCTAAAAAAACTGCCAATTTCATTAAATTTCAAATGTTAAAGAGAAGCATCTTAATTAAAATTAACTTATGAACAAAATATATAAATTGTTACCTATTACCTAAAACCATACTATGATGAAATGAAAACAAACATTTTAGTAAATTTAATTTTGACTAAACTGTCCCAATGCTTCAAGGTATTTTAAAAATCCTTTTAAGAAACTTTTCAGCTTCAAAATGAAAGACTGCAAACAGAAAGGAAAGAAAAAACAAACAAACCAGGATGAAAACTTTAAGAATTTTCAGAAGTTAGCAAATCTGATCTATATACATTCATTCTAAGCTTTACTTTTGCTCAGTCATTTTCTCCTTCAATACCAGTGCTGTAAAAAAATATGGATATTCTAAGCTGGGATTCATGGCTCTGCTGCTACTTGGAAGGCTGAGGCAAATGGCTTGAGTCCAGGAGTTTGGGGCCAATCAGAGACCCCCATCTCAAAACAACAACAAAAAACCCTGAATGGATTCAAATAGCAAAACGCCAAAGATAATAGTTAAAATTACAGTTTTCTGCCTATTCACTGAGGCCCAATATGTGTGAAACATGTTGTTTATGATGAAAAAGAAAAACAAAAGTAGCTTTGGAAATAAATGTTCTGATTATCAACATCTCCAAATTCTGCAAGACATTAATAGGGAAATAACAGATATTAAATTCAGATATTACTGAATACCATATACATTCCCATTTTTAAGCATCACAATGCATAATACAGTGAAAAACCAAGAACTAGTGCAAATTTTTTTTTTTTTGGGGGGGTGCTGGGGATCAAACCCAGGGCCTTGTGCTTACAAGGCAAGCACTCCATCGACTGAGCTATCTCCCCAGCCCCAGTGCAAATTTTGAAAACAAACTAACTTAACTTTTTAACACATGGCCAAAGAACACTGTTTCACATCAGTATGAGAAATACTGTTCTCAATTAAGCCTTGAATAAAGCTAATGATCTGAAATAAACAAGGAGGAACAAGTATAAAATGACTTATTTTGTGCTTACATATTTTTATTTCTAAAACTATTTACAGCTAAAACTGCTTTCCTTTTTAAGCCAGCATTATCTGAACAGCATCATATTTATGTAAGAAATAATTTTATGGTTAGTAGAAGGAAAACAACAATGTTGGAAAACCATAGTTAATCTTGAATCTTTCACAATTTCATAATAATGACCATGATTACATCCTTAAAAGAGCAAGAGTTTCCTGCTCTGTGAGGTAAGAATTTTACCCAAAAAATTATTGATGCTTTTCTTTACACAATATATTTTCACTTGAGTCTAATCAGTGTACTGAACAATATGAACACTTCACAAATCAATGGCCCTATTTTTGCTGAGCTATATTCATGCTTTATTCAAACATTCAAAATTATAGTATTAAGTAAACAAAGACGGGGCTTTTCTACAAAGAAACCTAAAATAACATTTAAGAAGATAACCAAAAAGTGCCTGTCTGTAAAGTATTCAAAGTATCCTGGAGGGTTTAAGTGAAAATAAAGTGTACACAGAGAAAGGTTAAGTTCAATCACAATGGTTCTGGGAAGTGAATTTTCCTGTAGTACCTGGTTTTGGCACATTTCTGTTATTTGTGTGCTCAGTCTTTAAGTCTGGTTTTGGACACCTCTTTCTAACTTCTAATAGGAGGGATGAGAAAATAATAAACCAACTTCCTATGTACTATATCACAGGTAACTTTTCTACTCTATAACTCTTGGTCTTGGGGGTGTAGCTCAGTGTAAAGTACTTGCCCAGCAAGCATTAGGCCCTGGGTGTGAACTCTAGTACCACATGAAAGGGGAATGGGAAAGGAGGGAAAAGAAAGTCTGGTCTGAAAGCAGATGATGAAATAAACTAATGACAAATTAGACGTCACAGTGATTCTAACAAAAACTAGATTGTAATCTCCCCATAGAAGGTCCACAACCTACATCTGTTAATAATAATGATGCCTATACACCTTACCTATCCTAATGATGCCTATACACCTTACCTATTCTAAGTAAGCCATTTGATAATTGAAGGGAGCAGTTCATTCCTGAATCACTTAATCCCAAAATGTATTATGTCTTTACTTTTTAGATACTAAAAGATAGCTGGTTCAAAATAAATATATTTTTAGTACAATTTGGCAGAATCTTAAAAAAAAAAAAAAAAAAAAAACTGCAATGTGCATACACAAAGACCATTCTGTTTCTAGGAATGTATTTCTAAGAAATACTGGGATAAGTGTACAGGACACACACAAGCATTCCTTGAATGAGCATCCCTAATAGCAAAAACAATGAAGATAACCTAAAACATCAACAGGAATACTCTGCAACTATTAAAAACAAGGTAAACTTGTATATACTGACATACAAAGGTATCTATTATATACAACTGAGAAACAACATGTTACCTGCCACTTTGGCAGAAAAGAAAAAAATATTAAGTAAAATTAGGTGTTTGACAAGTATACAGAAAAAAATATATAAGGATGGGAAAGCAAACAATTAATACTGGTTAAATTAATAGTTACTGAAGTTGGAAAGTGATAAAAGGGGAACCTAAGTTTTTTATCTAACATATATTATTCTAATTTAGGTTGTTCTTACACAAGCATGTATTACTTCTACTATTTCAATTATCTCAATTTTGAAAAAATGAATTATAATTTTGAAGAAAGGCAAACAGAAGAATGTACTTTTTATGATGCAATTCAAAAACCTAGCCACCTATCAATTTTAGGCTAATGATTATGAAAACATTGCAGCTACTGGAAATTATACTTTTTTTAAAAAAGCCTTGTTTTTCATGATATAAATTAAAACTAAAAATGTTATTATTCCACTTAATAATTTACAGCACTTAGGTTAATACCCACTCTTTTCTGCTAGGAACCCTGTCTCGATCTTCTCTAAGAGAGAATGTAGCTGGGAGGATGGTCTTAGTTCCTTTATATTACATATACCCCCAGAATTCTTGATGCGGTCCTGTTCTTTGTTAATGTCATAAATGCTAAAATGAAAAAAGAAAAAAAAAATAATTCATAAAGTAAATGACTCTAAGATATAAACAAATGTTAAACAAGTATCTAATTTACATGAAGAATGATTCTATAGTTAATTTACCTCCTTTGAGAAATCTCTACAGCTAAGTACTAAATTTGTACTATTAAAGCAGTAGCATACTTAGAAATATTTTTCCTCCAAGAGTTTAACTTCTAGTGAAAACTTGTACACAGAAATAGATTCCTGTGCTTTTAGGAATCACTTTTGCCTCAATGAAAAAAAAAATCTTTTTAAATGAAAAGCAGGACATAGAACCACATCTTTATTTGGTTAAAAATAACAAAATCAAGTAGAACACAATGAAAAAAAAATCATTCCCACCCCCCCATCAGTAAATTCATTAAACAAAACTATGAGTGGTATTATGTATCCAGTACTATGACATACCTTTAATTTATCAAGACACATGAGAAATGATCTACTGCAAATAAATAAGTTAAAAGAGCTCAAACTACAAGACACATGCAAAGAAATCAGTACTGTAAATGTGTAGGAGTATCTAGAACATAATAGAGTGAATGCACAGTGGTATAACCAATCTAATGGAGGTAGAGATAAGTCTGAAAAGAGGTCATTAATTCTTGAAATATGAGATATTTAAGTGATAAATCGAAAAGGATGAACTAGTGTGTTATGTTTTCTAGATAGTAGAAATAGTATGATCAAATGCAGAGTTAAAAACATGATACACTAAAGAAACCTCAAGTAGCTTCATATGATTAATGAGGGTGAGAAGAGGAAAAAAAAGAGCAAAGAAAAAGATGTAAGGTTTTCAGTTTTAATCAAGGGCTTTATAGTATTGTGTTCTAAACAATTATTACTTCATGATTTCAATATACTTTACAAAAAGAACAGCATGCACAACATACCTTTTTCCCCAAAGATGTTTAGAATTGTGTGAATATATGGGAGATCTTTTAGAAAAAGTAGCTATGTTGATGATGTCAATTAATTAAGCAAATAAGGATAAATTATCTATGTCAAGAAAGGAAAATTAAATTAGGGATCAGGAGATTCTAGTGTAGGCTTTACCACTAGTTTTCTCTGGACCCTGGTGTGAAAATTATTGTTGGACGACTTTTTAACAATCATGCCCCTCTTTCCTTCCTTTTCCCAAAACTACAATATTTCTAAGGTATGGGTGATCCTATGCTTCAGGAGAGAATTGAGAAAGTTTAATTAAACTAATTATGGTAACTCTATTCCCTTTGGCTAGAGACTGTTTTAAATAAACCAGTAAGTCAATGCTGGCCAATGAGATGTAAATCAACATCTACAGACAGCGTTCTGGGGAAATTCTCTTAAAAAGAGCAAGAGGAAAAGATGCACCCTTCTGGCCTCTACAGTGTAGTCTTAGGACCTTATCTGAAGATGTGCTGCCTTGAACCTCCTGCAACCAATTCAGGACTGATCAGCCAACACACTGAGGACAGAAGGAAACAGATAATAACTTTGATCCTTGATGAAATCTTTTAGTCACTGAATCAACTGTCTGGAGTTGCCCTGTCTCTGGACTTTTTGAAACATTACTGCTTAAACAACTTTAATTTGTGGCTGTAGCGTACTAACTGATGAATTTTTAAAAAGTTATTTATATTCTCTAAGGCCTCATTTAGTTGTAATGACCTTTCCAAGACTCCTTTCAGTTCTAACACTATGACCTATAAACTGCCCTACTGAGGAAGGCTTGTTATGCCGAGACATTATATACTGAGACTAGGTAATTTGATAAATTTTTAAAAATTTGTTGCCAAAAACATAATCTATCCTATTATGTACTTATCAGCAAGGAAGCCGCTGTTATTAATGATAATAATGGTTAACATTTGTTGGGTGCTTGCTATGTGCTACCATCATTTGCCAACCACCTTGAACTTCAGCTGTATCTTCTAGCAAAACCTTGTCTCCCAGTAAAATACACATATACATAGACATTCTATTAATGGAAAACATCTCCCTCACCCACAAAAGTATGCTTCTCTGCCCCATCCCCTCATTGTAAATCACTGTTTTGTTATACCAGTATTCAAAGTTTCACTACTTAAGTGTGTATATTAATCATGGCTGAGTCATTCTGGGTAGTCATGCTCCTTTCTTACATCATGTTTTATTTTTCTGAATTTAAAATGGCCTCTGTTTAAATTTCAGTTATCGATCATTATCTCAATTTGAAAATTTCCCAGAGAACTAAAAATATCCTCTGGATAGAGATGGATCAAGTGTTGTTTTTTTTTTTTTTTTTAGTCTGATTTGAGCAGTTTCCTTTTTCTTAGAAGCATCCTTCATGATCCTTCATGGAGCATTCTGTGCTTCAGCTTCAATCCATGCTTGTATTCTGTGATACTACTGCTCAGCTTTATAACTTTGCTATAAGATGTTAAAGATATAAAAATGAGCTATAGATTCAATATAATACAAGTATGCAGAAACTAATGATCTGATTCCAAAACTTATGTAAGAATCCAAAGGATTCACAATAGCCAGACAATTTTGTAAAAGAACAAATGGCTCACTACCTAATTTCAAGAATTACTACACAAAGTAGGTAGTCAAGATAATACAAGATAATGTGGTAAAAATGTAAAGATAATGCATATGGATTAACATAACAGAAAAGAGTCCAGATACTCATTTTTGGTAATACTGAACCACAAAATTTAAACTGGAAATGGATTGCACATACATTCATAAATGCAAAAACCATAAAGCATCTACCAGAAAAAAAAAAAATCTTTACTCTTGGATACAAAAAGTTTTCACAGGGTGCAAAATTAATGACTATAGAAAAAAAAAAAGACAAATACACTGATCTAATGAAAATTAAAACCTTCTGATCTTCAAAAGAGCATCATTAAGAAACTAATTATCACTAATTATCAGAGAAATGCTAATTAAAACCATGACAAAATAGTATCTGCTGAAATGACCAAAACTAAAAAGAATGAAAATATCAAATGTTGGCAATGAGGGACAAATGGAACAGCAGTTTTTCAATTTTAGACTATTATCAATAATGTTGCTCTGAACTTCATTTGCAATCCTTTTTGTGAACAAACTATGGTACATTCATATACCATAATGCTATCAAGAAACGAAGAAAAAAACTGTCGATAAAAGCACGTCTCAAAAACATTAAACTGAGCAAAAGAATTCAGACACAAAGAGTATACACTACAGAATTCCATTTATACAAAGTTCTTAAACCAGCAAAATTAATCCAAAGAAATAAAAATCCTACCAGTAGCTGCCCAGGGCAAGAGCAGGGATGTGAAGTTGACTGCAACTGGGTAAGCACAAGAAAATTTTCTGGGGTGATGGAAGTGTCCTATAGTTTTACTAGTATGTTATCTACACAGTGCATACACTTACCAAAATTCATTGGTTCACTTTATTGTATGAAAATCATACCTCCACAGTTGAGTCAAAACAAACCCACCCAAGACCAAATCCTACAGATTATGTATTTAGACACAAAGGAAACCCCAAAGTACAGGTTGAACATTTCTAATCTGAAAATCTGGAGAGAATTCTTTAGCCTTATTGTCTAAATCTTGAATTAGAAAATTTTAATAATTCTTTTAATTTTTCTTATTTTCTGAATAAATTCTTTTAAAATTAGAACCTCTTCATCTTTCATAAATGTAATCTCTTCTTTTTAAAGATACAATATTTTGTTGAAGTTTCTTTGGTTTCCTTCAGTAAATCTATTTCTACCAAACTCCTTTTCTTTTCTAATTGTTTATTTCTTATTTGATCTCTTTTGTTAGAAATTCTATTGAAGGGCTGATAATCTTGGCTATACATTTCTCTTTAGATGTGAGGCATTAAAAGCTGCCTCAAAGTTGTAGTGCAGGACAGTGCTTCTTGATCAAAATCTCTTACCTCCAGGTGATCTGATGGGAACCTAGTTGTTGAATCCGATGAATTTCTACAGTCCACAGCTGTTAAATATTTTGCCATGAGCTGGTCAGTTTCCACAAAAAATAATCTTTAATATTCTGTTTAGGGGCACATGAGCTTGACTATTAGTTCTGGGAGCCAAGCAGCAAAAGACAGCTGTGGATTTTACTGTTCAGCACAGAGATTTTCACTTATTCCTAAGTATCATTTAGAAGATTCACCTCCACCTCAGGGATTGAAAGCCTGAGGGTCAATCTTCTGTCTTTAGTCAGTATGGAGAAGTGTTTGTCTGGGTGTATGACAGTGGAGAAAGGGATCTAGGTCATCAATGTTACTAAAGACCAAGAACCAACCCTTCTATTTCCACCCCTGTATTCTTGCCTTGAAAAGTATTCAGTGCCTCTAACTCTTGAGCCTTTTCCCGATTCTACAGTTAGATTTAGCTTGTTTCCTGTTGGCATACCTCTCTTTAGTTTTTCCATTCTCTAATCCTTCAATCATATAATACTTTCCCAGTTCTCCCCCTAGTTTTGCAACTACTGATTTCACTTGTCTTTTCCTCACTCTTCCTCTTGGATTTATGTGCATTTATATATTTATTCTTTTACTATAATCAGAGAAGAATTTCTGAAGGGGTGTATAATTAGACATGTCAAACCAGAAGTGCCTAGTTAACCCGTCTTAATTTTTTGAATTAAAAAGTATAGGAGCCTAGGGATGTAGCTCAGTGTAAAGCACTTGCTTAGTATGTTCAATCCTCAATTGAACATATTCATATAACATACACATACGTACACATCAGTTACTATGGTAATTATTATTTTGTTAATTTATTTCAACTTATTTTCTTATTTATCTACCATAGCCCTAGTTACACACCAAATCTTTAACATATTGTATTAATTTTAAATGAATTAAAATGTATTACATATGTAATCAAAAACTATTTACTCAAAAAATAAAATATTGGGGGGCTGGGGAGATAGCTCAGTTGGTAGAGTGCTTGCCTTGCAAGCACAAGGCCCTGGGTTCGATCCCCAGCACCCAAAAAAAATAAATAAAATAAAATATTATTAATCTAAAGTAGATCTTCAATGATAGTCTCTCAAAGTACATTGCCCTTTTCATAGTATTTACCATAATCTATAATGCTATGGTTTGATCTGTAATGTCCCTGGAAAAGCACATGTGTTAGGCAATGCAGTAACGCTCAGAGGTGAGATGATAAGATTATAAGAGCTGTAATCTGAATGGACTATTGGGTAGTAACTATGGGCAGGTGGAGCATGGCTGAAGGAAGCAGATCAATAAGGGTATGTCCTTGGATCATATTTTGTCTCTGCTTCTGGTGCACATGCACAGTCTCCTTCCCTCCCTCTCTCTCAGCGTCCTGGCTGCCATGAGCTGACAGTTTTCCTTACCCACACTCTTCCACCAGGATAGTCTGCATCACCTCAGGGACTGAACATCTGAAATCTTGAGACCAAAATAAACTTTTGTTCTCTAAGTTGTTGTTGTCAGGTATTATGGTCACTATAATAAAAAACGGCTTGGTACTTATAAACAACTAATGTCTTTCTCCTTACAAATGAAACCCTGTGACAACAAAAATCATGTATGTTTTGTTTGCCATTGATTATTTAGTATTTAGCAAAATGCTAGCACATAATGGGTGTTTAATAAATATGTATTTGGTAACTGAATGAAAGAATAATGTATATGCTAAATAATCTGTTCTAAAACTCAGAAATAAAATGTTCCAATTATTTTCACAAAGTAGTCAAATTCTAATACCAAAACCTGACAAACAAAACATTCTCGGAATAAAAGAAATGGTTCACAATAGTAAATCCATAACTAAACAAACTACAAAAGAGCTGTTGTGGTGTGAAATGAGGGAGAAGAATCACAAGCTGGTGTGTCAAAAAGAAATTACAATTATTTCCCAGCAGAAGCTTTATCATATGTAAATTTTTGTTGCTGCACAGCATTTTTTATTTGTGCATGTTATTTCTACCATACTTAATCTTAGAAATCTGCTTATTTAGTAGTAACAGGAAACTGTCCTACCATAAATTGTTTAGCAGAAAGAAAAGCAGATTACAAAAGAGAAGCACTATCTACCTATATCAACTCTTTTAACACATACCACAAGTACAATAATAGTCATCTGCGTAACACACATCAATGACTAATAATTTTATCTATCTTCCAACACTAGATAATTAACTTCATGAATACAGGGTTGCTGTCCTTTTCAATGTTGTATACTCAGTGCTCAGAACAGTGTCTGGTACACAGTGAGGATTAGAAAAATACTTAATGAATTAGTTTCCCAGATCACTTCATTTCTCAGCTTAAAACCATTTGTCTCACTGGGTACCTGTAATCCCAATAACTCTGGAAGTTAAGGTAGGAGAATCAGAAGTTTAAGGCCAACCTTTAGTGAGACCCTGTATCAAAATAAAATATAAAAAGGGCTGAGGATGTAGCTCAGGGGTTAAGCACCCCTGGGTTCAATTCCTGGTACCAAAACCAAACCAAACCAAACCTATTGCCTCCCACTGCCCTCAAAATACATGTGCTTCCTGCCATAGACAAGTATAATTTGATTCCTGCTCATTTCTTATACCTCACCTTGTCACGGATTCCCCTGACTTCCTACTCTCTGATCACCCACCTAAAGTAGATGTTTTGTTTTGGGGTGGGGGCGTCTATCTCCCCCGCCTACAATGTGACATTCAAAGACGCAAATACTGTGTCTTGTTCACCAAAGTACCTCAGTGTCCAGCAGTAAATAATAAAATACAAAGTTATCTTTGGGTGGGCCAAGTTCTTTATTGCTTTTTTTCTTTTAACTTATGTATTACCTAAAATTTTAAATAAACATAAATATAATCTGGAAGAAATAGAGCTATTTTCATTTTGGGAGCACAGCTCTAAGTAGCAGCAAGATAAAACTTCCACAAAACACAAAAAAGTAAACAGAAATAGTATTTCCCACAAGTTACAAAGAGACTCATACAAAACATTTCTATTAAAACGTTTTAAATGACATAATGAGAAATGTATGATTTCATAGAAATTGTAAAATTCATTCAGGAAATTCTCCCATGTACAAAAATTTACATATTTTCTGAAGTGAAGATTACACACAACAGGAATAAAACCCAAGGTACATCTTGCTATTACTGGAAGCGCGAAGTCCACTCGAGTCACTGTTCTACGTTTCACTGGATGGCCTTAACCGCGGTAGGTCTACATACACACAATGCAGTTCTTGGAGTCTACCACAACCGTACAGCCCAGTGAGAATCACGAGTGGAGCGCTTCAGTACACCTCCAACTCCCCACAAACCCTGTCTACTAAAACCGGGTCTCAGCGGCACAGACCTGACGTGGCCCTGCCAATGCTTCGCTCGCTAACCTTCTCCTGAAGATAAACCCGAGTGGCCCCTATCCAGGCTCCTTCGCACCCCAGGCCCTAGCACAAGCCCCTCCGCAGGCCAGCCGGGTAAGTCAGCGGCTGCCCCCCGCCCCCGGCAGCTGCAGGAGGCGGCCGCCTCCCTCCTCACCTCATGGTGCGCGGGGGAGGGGGCTGTGCCTCTGCCCGGCCGGCAGCCCCTCGGGCCCCCTCCCGCCCACCCAGGCCAAAGTGCCGGGCAGGCCGGCATCTGCAGGCCACACAGGGGCGGGCGGGCGAGGTGCGCAGGTCGCGGGCCCGCGCCTTTTGAAAGTCAACAAGGGCGGGGCTCCGCGAGCAGCGGGGCGTGCCCGCCTCGCGCTCAGGTCGCAAGCCAGGGGGTCGCAAGCCTGGGGGCCACAGGCAGGAGAGCCAAGGTCCGGTGTTTCTCGGGTACCCCTGGGACCGCTCCCGGGGTGCGGTTTCCGTGAGGCTTTACAGCGCGCATTCCTGCCTGCAGGCACCCAGCAACGATACCAGATTACAAATCCAGGTTGATTCTGAAGTCCGGGTTCTTTTCACTACAGTGACCTCAAGTTATTCTAAATCACTGTTCCACTGTTGTCTATACAGTCTTGCTATATATGATTTCATGGGGTTTTATAAAACCATGAATACCCCATTTATAACCCCATTTATACTGAACATGATTTTGAATACTTCACGCATCCTTAAGAGATGTTAACAGCACCTGTAATTAGGGATGGGAGATCCTCCCTTCCACTAACCTATGCAGCCCTCAAAACACACCAAAGATAAAATCCAATAGGGGTAGGAAGTGAAGTACTTGTCCTTGATCTAAGGATGTCTTCACTTCCTACTTATTAACATTATGCTTAAACTAAGTAACTTAAGATATCCACTTACAATACATTTCCTGGATGTAATCAATTAGTAGACTGAATGAATCATTACAATTGTGTTGTATACAACATACATAGGATAATTTGACCTCATAAAGCAAATTTCTTAAATTAAAAAATTATGTAGACTAAGTAAGTATGTTAATTATTATTACCACTGCTATTATTATTATTTCAGTACTGAGTATTGAACCCAAGGGTTACTCTCTCATTGAGTTACATCCCCAGTCCTTTTTTTATTTTTTATTTTAAGACAGGGTCTAAGTTACTTAGGATCACAAACTTGTGATTCTTCTTGCCTCAGCCTCCTGCCCAGCAATTATTTGCTATTTAAAATAACACATTCACTTAGGGCATTTTATTTAACTGGTGGAGAGAAAGTGTCTTTAAAAAAAATTTTTTTTTGGAGATTATAATCATTGAGTAAAATGAATTATATCTATGTACTCTTGACTTTTTCATTTAATTGCAGTTAGCTTATTCTAGGGTTTAGATAATTACTCAGTTTTTAAAAATTGTTTTAACATTCTCAAAATTCAAAATACTCTAAAAAGTTTATCAGACTGATAACTATAATCTTACACCTAGCAAAAATTTTATTCTTGCTGCAGTGGCACATGCCTGTAACTTGGGAGGTCACAGCAGGAGGATCACAAGTTCTAGGCCAGCCTGGGCAACTTAGTGAGACATAAAGAAGGGCATAAAGAAGTAGGGCATTTCCAAGGGGTGAAATAGGTACCTCAACCGAACAAACCAGGCTTCAGGAATTAGTCTTAAACATTCCTTCTAATGAAGGAACAGGTGTACAAAGGTTCTAAACACAGTCTATTTCACCATGCCAAGGAACAGAAAATAGATTATTAGCAAGAGATTGAATTATCCAATTAAATGTTATTAAATCTTATTAGGTGAAAACAAAGTACACTCCAGACACATTTCTTATGAGAAAAGTAGTAATTAAAAAAAAAGAAGCCAACTTAAAAATAAAAATTCAATCTAATAAATCAATATAAGCAAAATCTGGTTCTTTGAAAAGACTAATTAAATTGCTAATCTTATAGCAATTATAATTATGGAAAAAGAAAAAATATTTGGAACAAAGAGTAAGGTGTAAGACAGAGCAGAGCTATGAGTACTCTTTTTTTTCATCATTACTGGTTTATTCAGATATTTCTTTGATTTAGAACAATAATGGTAGATGATATTTATATAGTTTCCAAACACACTGGTGTAAATTGCCTTTGGTATTTTAAAGTTTTAGAAATCTTTTTCCTGTATTTGTAAGAAGATATTTACTATGTAGGCAATAAAAAATTTATCTTAATGCAATGAGATAAAAAGAACACACAATGGAAATTCACACTTTAAAAAAAAATTTTTTTTGTTTTAGTTGTAGGTAGACAAAATACCTTTATATAATTTTATGTGGTGCTGAGGATCGAACCGAGGGCCTCACACTTGCTAGGTGAGCATTCTACCACTGAGCAACAACCCTAGCCCAGAAATTCACACTTTAAAGAATTATTAGTAGCCTATTACCACATTTAAAAACACTTCTAATTTACGTATTGAAGAAGTCAAACCACAGCTCAAACAAAATACAGAAATATGCATGTCACACTGAATCCATTAATCTGTATAATTTATATGCATTAATAATTATAATAAAAAGACTTGATTATAACAACACTCAAAAGATGTCAAATCCATCAGTGTTTGTTTTTTCCTCTATGGTTTCTGGGTTTAGAAGTCATTCCCTTCTTTCCCTCAAACAATTAATATTAAATTACATTTTATGTTAGTTTTTAGGGTATACTTTCAAAAACATTTAAAAATGCTTACCATTTCATTAGTATGAAGCTTATTTGGGTCTATTAAATAAAGTAAACTTCTAAATTGTGTTGGTAATAAGACAGACAGACACAGGTGAGCAAAATGGCAGGAAGCTAAAGACAAAAAGAAAAATATCAATAGCAATATGAAAAAGAAACTAACAAGACTAAGAGGTAACTTAATAGCAGTATTAGAAGCCAAAGACAAGAATGAAATCTCCAGCATGCTAAAAGAAGATCCTCACCAACTAAACTTCTATATTCATCAAATACATTTCTCAAGAATGACAGTGAAAGACACCTTTAGGTGAACAAAAACTGAGTTCATCCAAAGACCTTCAACAAAAGCCTTTCCACAGGATGTACAGAAGGAAAGCAAAAGGAAAATGGTTCCAGACAGAATAAAAGAAGAGAGGCAATTAGTAAGGGAGAAAGTAGCAAAAATGTGGGAAATATGAATAAGGACTGTCTATAAAATGCAATTCTAAACAGGTTCTATTATGGTCTGGATCTGGAATGTCCCTGAAAGGCTCATGTGCTGAAGGCTTCCTCCCCAATGCAACAAATTTCATTGGTGGGCCTTTGGGATGAGAGCTGGATTATGACAGCTCTGACCTCATAGGTCAATCCACTGATGGATTCATGACTGAAAGGACTACTGGGAGGTGGTAGAAACTGTAGGAGGTGGAATCTAATTGGGAAAAAGCATGTACTTAAGGGGTGTGCCCTTGGGTACTATATCTTGACTCCAATCCCTTCTACCTAGCTGTCATGAGGTGAGCAGCCATGCTCCACCATGCTCCCTGCCACTATGTTCTGCCTTACACAGAGCCACAGCAATAGAGCCAACTAACCATGGACTGACAACTCCAAAAACATGTACCAAAATAAATCTTTCCTCCTTTAAGTTGTTTTTCTCAGGTATCTTCTTGCAGCAACAAAAAACTAATGTAGGTTCCCATCTATCTGGTAATAAATTTTTTTAAAAGACTTCAAATACAAAACTGGTTATCCACACATAGAAGAATGAGACTAGACCTTTATCCCTCAACCTACACAAAACAACTCAAAATGAATCAAAGACCTAGGAATTAGAAACTACGCATAACTCCTACAAGAAGAGTGTTCGGTCAACACTACAACATAAAGGCACAGGAAACAACTTTCTCAATAGGACCATAAAGCTCAGGAAATAATGTCAAGAGTTAAGAAATGGGATGGCATCAAATTAAAAAGTTTCTGCACATCAAAAAACCAAAACAATAAAGAATGTCAAGAGGGAACTTAACAGAATGATAACAAAATCTTTGCTAGCTCCTCTTCTAACAGAATTCTAACAAGAATATATAAAGAACTTGAAAGACTTAGGACCAAAAAAACAAAATAAATAACCCAATTAATAAATGGGCAAATGAACTAACCAGGGACTCTCAGAAGAAGAAATACAAGTGTGCAACAAACATGAAAAAATATTCAACAGCATTAGCAATTAGGGAAATGCAAATCAAAATTACACTGAGATTTTGCCTCACTCCAGTCAGAATGGCATCAAGAATACAAAGAATAAAAATGTTGGAGAGGATGTACAGAAAAAGGAACATTTTACACTCTTGAAAGAATTGTAAATTAGTACAATTACTATGGAAATCAGTATGGAGCTTCCTCAAAAGACTAGGAATGCAAACACCAAATGACCCAGCTACACCCTCCTTGCTATTTATCCTGAAGAACTAAAGTTATCACACTACAGCAATACATGCATACCTATGTTTATAGCAGCACAATTCACAATAGCCAAACTATGGAACCAGCCAAAGTGTCCATCAATGAGTGAATGGATAAAGAAAATGTGATATATATACCCATCTCCAATGGAGTTTTATTCAGTCATAAAGAAAAAATAGTTATCATTTGCAAAAAAAAAAAAAAAGGATGAAACTTGAGACCATTTTGTTAAGCAAAATAAGCCAAACCAAGAAGATCAAGAGTCACATTTTCTCTTACAGGTGAAAGCTAAAGAGGGAAAAGAAAAGAAAGAAGTAGGGAGGGGGCAGGTCTCTGAAAACCAAAGGGAAATGAGTAATGAGTAGATAGAAGAAAGGGACAGGGGAGGGAGAAGGGAAAGGAAGGGAAAATACTGGGAAATGACAATGGCTTAATTATATTGTTACATTGTATGCATGCATAAATATGTACGACTCCTACCATTATGCATGACTACAATGCACCAATTAAAAATATGGAAAAAAGAATTCAAATACAGAATAAAAGTAACATTAAATCATGAAGAGGATGAATGAAGTTCAGCTCTAAGGAAAATAAAGATATCATTTAACTTTAGACTTTGAAACATCAAGGATGCATATTTCTAGGGAAAATATGAAATAAAGTATATAATTTTCAAATTGGTAGATTAAAAAAATGAATGATAAAAGATATTAAATCAATATGAATAAAAACACGAGAGACAAGAAATATAGAATAGGGCAAATAAAATACAAAATAAGAGCAACTGCATTAAATGCAAATAAGCTATAATGTCCTACCTAAAGCTTGTTTAAACTGCATTTAAAAAAATTCCAACAGGGACTCCTTAAAAGAGATTTATCTAAAATACACGACTATAAAAAAGGGCTGGGGATGTGGCTCAATGGTTAAGCCCCCTGGGTTAAATCCCCTGTACCTAAAAAAGAAAGAAAAAAAGAACAGAAAAGAAATGGGGAGTAGCATTAAATACTTAATGTCAAAAATTAAAAAGAGCCAGGCATGGGGGTGCATGCCTCTAATCCCAGTGGCTCTGGAGGTTGAAGCAAGTTCAAGGTCAGCCTCAGCAACTTAGCAAGACCTTATCTCAAAATAAAAAAATAAAGGGCTGGGAATGTAGCTCAGTGGCAAAGCACCCTGGGTTCAATCCCCAGTACCAATAAATAAATAATATAATTACACATGCTTTAGACATTAAATATATGACCATTATATGACCCAGCTATACCACTCTGGTATTTATCCTAAAGAATTAAAGTCATCATACTATTGTAAGACGGCACTGCTGTAAGAGGGCACTTACAACAACTCTGATATGTACTAAAATTTGATGAAATAGACAAAATCCTAGAAAAATAGAATTTACCAAACTTGACAAAATTTTTAAAAAATCTGAGTAATCTCGTAACCACTAAAAAAATTGAATTACTATTCAAACATCTGCCACTGACAAAACTTTAGGTCCAAGTGAATTCAATGGCAAATTCCACAATTAGTTATCTCCATGAGAATAAAGTAAAATTATATTTATACCCAACAATGCACACAAATAACAATTCCAAATATATAAACATGAAATAATCTCTACGAGTTTTTGAGAAAATAGAAGAGAACCTTTACAAGGAAAACATTGATAAATTCAACTATCTTAAGAACTTGCAGGCACAGTGGCGCATGTCTGTAATCCCAGTGGCTCTGGAAACTGAGGTAGGAGGATCGAAAGTTCAAAGCCAGACTCAGCAACTTAGCAAGGCCCAAAACAACTCAGTGAGAACCTTTCTCAAAATAAAAAAAAAAAAACAACAAAAAACTGGTAGTCACACAATGGAAAACTGTTATTTTATGCTGTAGAATAAGTATGTTTTCTATATTCTTATTTGTGAAGATTTTTCAGGATATATTAAGAAAAAACATGGTATAGCAACAGGAAGAATTTATCAACTGGTACAACATACTTTTAAAAATGCCTACAAGCTAGTGTACAGAAAGTGTACAGAAAGAATGAGATAAACATTACTAGATAAAGAAAACATGTTTGGCTAAAAACACATGAAAAGATTCTCAATTTGTTTAAGTAAGCAGGGAAATAGTTCGTAAGCAAAATAATGTACTCTTTCACTTCCGCTACACTGGCAAAAATCAGTAAGTTGGACAAAGTCATATATATGTGGAGAGCTGATAGGTTTCATTCACTACTGCTGGATGATAAATCAAAACGACCATTTTGGAAATGGTAGTATCTAATAAAAGTTCAACACAGTCTTCCAAAGGATCTAGTAATTTCACTACTAGTGGGCCAGAGTAAAAGTACTGTACATATGCACTTGGAGCCATGAACAAGAAAGTTTATGGCAGCATTAATCATACAGGCTAATGATAGAAATAACCAACATGGATAAATACAGAATATATTCTTATCAGTGGATTATATTTCACTGCAAATGAATGAATTACAGCAGGGGTTCTAATATATGTGATTTTTAAAAATATTATTTAATGGTATGGGTTGTCATCTAGAAGATCTGCATAATTCAGTGAAGCATTATTTTCCAAATGACCAATGAGTAGGAGAAAAAGCATATTTTTCCTAAAAGTGTAAGACAGACCAATGGATGTTAATGTCAGAGAGCAAAGGAAGGTTACTCATATTGTTCCACATTCTACATTGAGGTTAACCTCTAAGAAACTGTTAGTATCATAAATGACAAATATCAAAGAAAAACATAACTACCTGAAAATGACATTCAAGTATTTCTCCTTTTTCCAACCACTTAGTAGAGACCAGCTTTTCTCTGTACTTTGACCAAAACAATAAATTGCAGGAGACTGATGTGAAAATGCAAGTAGAATTCTAGGAGACATTAAGGATATTTTCAAAGAGGAAAGCAGTGCCATTCATTGCTAATAATGAAGTGGGGGTAGCTGTCATTAAAATGCTATCTATGTTAGATGTAATGGGCTTATTTTTTAAAGGTACTAATACATACAAATATTTTAAATTTGTCAGTTCTAATATCTAGTGTAGTAATTATCAACAGATATTACCTAAATAAACAAAAGATCTTAGGGATCCTCGATAGTTTTTTTTTTTTTTTTTTGGTACCACGGGTCGAACTCAGGGGCACTCAGTCACTGAGCCACATTCCCAGCCCTATCTTGTATTTTATTTAGAGAAAGGGTCTCACTGATTGCTTAACAACTCACCTTTCCTGAGGCTGGCTTTGAACTCAAAATCCTGCCGCAGCTTCCCAGTCGCTGGGACTGCAGGTGGGCACCACCGCACCCCGCCAATAGTTTTTAAGTTTTAGAGAATTCTGAGACCAACAGTTTCTGAATTGCTGAACTACAGGCACATGCTTCAACATGGATGAATCTCAGAAACAATTTTTAACAAAAATAACTGACAGAATATATTCGATGGTTCTATTTAAGTAAAGTTCAGGGCTGGGGTTGTGGCTCAACAGTATAGCGCTTGCCTAGAACGTGTGAGGCACTGGGTTCAATCCTCAGCACCACACAAAAATAAATAAATAAAGATATTGTGTCCATCCACAACTTAAAAAAAAAAAAAACTTTAAAAATAAAGTTCAAAAGCAAGTGAAAGTAAACAACATGTTAACATGTTAAGAAATACATATAATAGAAGGCAAGGGAATAATTAACATGAAATTAATATAATTATGGTGATGGAGCCTAGAATGATTTCCTCCTAGAATAGACACAAAATCTTTCCAAAATACCTGTGGTCTTCTACTAAGCAACATACAGAGATATACTTTTTTTTTTTTTTTTAACAGTACATATTAATAGCATATTTCATACAAAACACAAAGTTTTTAAAGGAAACAGGAAGACATACCTATTGTCCTAAAAGGAAAAACTCAAAAGAATGTCTCTTCTTAAATTAATCTATAAATTCAATGTAATCACAAACAACATCCCAACAAGATTTTCAATAGAACTTGGAGAGATGGCTCTAAATTTCATCTGGAAGAAAAACACAAAAGAACCCAAAGCTTTTTCAAAAGAAAGCACCAAAATATATTATAAAGATACAATAACTAAAACAATAAATGGCTCAAAGAGTGTTCAGACCCAGTAAATACATACACAAATGATATTTTGACCTAATAAAAAATGTTTGACTTTCTTAATTATTAAAGAAGATAAAAATTAAAAGGGTTTTGTTTCAATTATTAAATGGGTAAGATATTTAGAAAATACTTTTACCATCCACCGCTGGCTAGCAGGAAGATTAACACACCTTTTGAGAAAGTGAATTCAAAAGGGTACAATTACTTGAGATCATCCTGATAAGGATTGCATTCTACAAAACCACTATCTGAGCACTTAAAGCATGTTTGTAATGGCATCAAAACAACAAAAACCAAACACTGCAGCACTGTTACAAGGAAATCTTGAAAGTATCTACCATCAGAGAAACAAAATACATATAATGTCTAATTATACGAACTAGATATCATACTATATTTAACAAATATTCTCAGGCAAGATTTTAGTCACTCTGAGTTTTAATTAATTTAAGCAAATACATCCAGGTTACAGGAGATGCTCATAATATATCTCTTTTTAAAGAGCATTTGTTACATTTGGGTAAATGCCCTGAAAATATATTTCAAACACTGTGTGTGTGTCTTCCTTGAAATAACTGTGGACACTTAAGTCACCTTTTTTTTTTTTCTGGCCTGGGCTAGTTAGTTATTGATGTACTGGAGATATGATACACAGCTATTCACTTCCACAAGGCAGGTTTTCAAGACAAGAGTATTCTTACACGGTTAGTTCACTTTGTTGTAAACCTCCCAGGTATGATTACACCAGACTCCTATTCTACAATATTGAATATATCACACACCCTCTTCCCTTTATAATGCTTTCTCAGGGGAACACTATGGAGCCTCAGATCACTAATGCTATTACAGTATTATCATGTACCTGTACAATACTTCACATTTTCATAAACTCTACCATTCTAATTTTACCTTACGAAAAAAGAAAGGTAAGACTGGTTTAAATATGAATTTCCAATAGACAAATGGCGATTAAGAAAAACTTGAGAATTTTCAAGTTATCGACCTCAAATTTTGAGGTTCATCAATCACATTCTCCCAGAAAGTGCTGGTTGGTGCCGCCTTCAGACAAACTGCTGGGTTGCATAGACCAACCTTTTAGAACATTCCTTATGCATTATTTCAGCTTGCTATTAAATGACCTTCCCTATGGGCAGCGCTTTTACTTTTTTAAAAAAAGGTCATGTACTGCCATGGTCTCTGAAAAAAGAAACTTGAGTAGCAGGCGTCATAATGAACCTTTAGGAAACGAGGTGCTGGCGTGTCCAAACCCAATCAGGGCGACTTCAGCCAAGAACTTAATATCCTATCCCTGAGAAGGCAGCTGCCTTGTGACAGGCGAACCCAAACTTAATGTGTAAACCGTTTAGATTCTGAGCCTGAGAAGGGGGAGAAACCAATCTGGAAGCCCGGCACGGACCTGTCCCAGGGTTCAGATCTCTGTGCTGGCGAACCTGGGACAGGGTGAAGCAGTCATCGGAAGGTGGCCAGGCGGAAAGGACCCCTCCCACCCGCAGCACTGCAAACAGGTGGCAGGAACGCGCCCGCCGCGCATCACCGCAGAACCCCGGCGGCGCAGCCCACGGCCGCGGCGCACACGGCCGGGCAGCTGGCGGTGCGCTCGCCCTCGGGACCGGCTCTTCTCGGGGTGCCTGCGGGGATGCGCCACCAGGGCGCCCCAACACCGAATGGGGTTTACCTGTCCCTGGCGCGGCCGCCGCCCTCGAGGACCTGAGATCACTGCGCACTCTTCTTCCCATGCTTTTCCAACGCGTCCGCTCCTCCTTCCCGGGCCTGGCGGCCAGCTGGCCAGCAAGTGTGCACGGAACCAGGCGTCGTCTCCGGCCCTCGCGCAGACAGCGTCTCGTCAGAGGAACGCCGCGCTCCCCACGTCGCGCCCGGCCCCGCGCCCCGTCGCGCCTGAGTCCCAGGCGAGAAGCAGCCCCTGGACGCCCGCCGCCTGAAGGAACGTGTCGACTTTCTAGCTGCCGGGCTCCAGCAACCGGAAGTAAAACCTTGTGGCCCAAGGAAAAAGAGGAGGGGTGCGGAAAAAGAGAGAAAGTGAAAACTGAACTGCCCGTCCGCTGAAAGACGGGAGCCAATCACGGGGGCGAAACCAGGACGCAGGCGCGAGCCGCCATCGGCGTCCACGCGGCGCTCGCTTCTGGTCTCTGCGCAGGCGCGAGTCTCTGGCTGGAACGGACGAATTCGGCGCCTCAGCTTCTCGCGAGACTGGCGCCCAACCGCATGCGGAAGGCGCCTGGCGGGAAGCGGCGGGAGACTCAAGGTGGCTTCCCTGGATGTGGGTGGTCCAGTGAACTTGGCCTACTCCTCGTCTTCCCTGCTGCAGGCTCCTCCTGCCTCAGCTTCCAGGACGACCCTTGTTCTCTCTGGCCAGTTAAGACATTTCCAGTGTAGCCCTTCTCTTAAATTAGTAAACGTTAAAAGGCATGTGACACGCGGTCGTTGCGCTGGTTCCCTAGAACAGCTCTCCATAATCTGTTGGGACAGTTAGAGTGACCATAAATAACGTTAATCCGGGGCTTTCGAGCCAAGGACATTGGCATGTTTGGGGAATACAAAGAGATTTAGTCACTTGGTGGGATACTTCACTGCTTATTGTGACCAGGTGCAGCATTAGACACTGGAATTAACAGTCATGAACAAGCTGGACAAAGACTCTGCAGCCATAATCGAATTTAGAGGTGGATGAGAAACAGATAAACCAACACCATAACAAAGTAGAATTTCGGATGATGCATGTCGAGAAGACAAACTGGAAATTCTGATGCATGGAGTTGGAAGCTGGAGGCCAGAACTACAGAGCAGAAGAGGCAGAACTATAAGGTCTCAATGAAAAGGGGACATTCAGATTCAAAGATGAAGATGACCAGGTGAATCCCTAGAAGATTTGGAGGAAGAGCCAAACACAGCAGAAGGCAAAGCAAGTGGAAAGGACATAAGAAGTGACATTAACCTTGTTAAATAACTGAAGAAAAGAGAATGACAGTATTTTAAAAATACAAAAAAACAGAATGTCTAGTTTCATGATTTGTCTTAAAGCAGATATTCATGAAACCCCCACCTAGGTCAAGAAATAGAACATTACCAATTTCTAGAAGTTCCCTTTGGTGTTTCCCATTCAGTATTTTCCCTACTATGGTTTGAATGTTCCCTTTGTGACTTCATGAAATTTAATTACCATTGCAATAGTACTAAGGTGGAACTTCTAAAAGTTGATTATGTCATGAGTACTCTGGTCTTGTGTATGGATTATTGCAGGAGTGGATTAGTTATCTTAGTAATGGGTACCTAATGAAAGGATGAAGTTTGGCCTGATGCGTTCTCTCACTCTGCCATGTGCCCACTTGCTCCTCCACCATGTAATAGTGCAACATAAAGGACTTCACCAGATGCAGCCCCTCAGTCTTTGATTTTCTAACATCCAGAACTATAAGCAGAATAAGCTTCTATTTTTAATTTACTCAGTGTGTAGTATTCTGTTAAAGCAGCAGAAAATGGACCAAGACATCATTCTCTCCTACCACCAAATCTAATCACTATTCTGACTCCTGATAATGTCTTCCTTATTTAAAAAAATCATGATTGCTTTCTAAGTATGTTTCCTTAATCTTTATCATGTATTTGTTGGTAATTTGAACTCAACACAAATTGAATAGATTTCTGCATGTGTATGAGACATTAGGTTTTTGTGTGTTTCTGTTCTTACATTTTTCACTGCTGTGTATATGGGTATAGCACATTTTCTTTAATCATGGCACTTTGATGGACATGGATTGTTTCTAGCTCTTGACTATTTTAAATAATGCTGCCATTGAATATTCTTTTTTATGTCTTTTGAAGCACATGTGCAGTTATTTCTGTTGGTCATACACCCTTCTAATGGAATGTTAAACATGGTAATTTGGATTTTGTCTTTGCAAATATTTTCCCACACACTATTGACCAAGTTTACTTCTCCATTGATATTGACTTTGGTTAAGTGAGTTCTTTGGCTGATAGAATATTAGCAAACATCACACAAGAGTGTTAAGTGCACTTGTGTAGTTTGCCTCTGCTCTTATCTTCATGTGATTCACATGAGGAAAACAGGCCTTGTGTAGCTATTGCCCTTTCAGCCCAGGTCTCCAGAACAAAGCTTTGTGGAGTTGGATGTGGTGGTGCACACTTCTGATCCCAGCAACTTGGAAGTCTGAGGCAGGAGGATTGCAAGTTTGAGGCCAGTCTCAGCAATTAGACCCTAAGCAACATAATGAGACCCTGTCTCAAAAAATAAAAATGTCTGAGGATGTAGCTCAGTGGTAAAGTACCCTAGTTCAATCCCCAGTATTAAAAAAAAAAAAAAAAAAAAAAAAACCCTATGTGAAATAGATGTGATGCCAAATCACAACTGAACTTAAGATTAGCAGAACCTTAGATGTCCCGAAGATTGATAAGGCTGATCATTAATGCTGTATCATAAACCACTGAGTTTGGGGTTTTTTATAGTAGAGCACTATCGTGGCAATAAAGTCATGTGTTCACGTTTAGTAGATGATGCCAAACTTTTTGCAGGTTAGTTTTATCTAGCTTTTACACCTCTGTAGCTGCATAAAAGAATTCTAGTTTTTCTGCATCCTTGGCAGTGCTTTAATATTTAGCTACTCTAGAAGATACCTTGTGGTTTGACTTTGCATTGCTCCATCTTTGTTCTTTTTCAAATATATTTTGGCTATTCTAAGTCTTTTGAATTTCTGTATACATTTCTGAATCACCTTTATCATCTTAAAAAAAAAAAAAAAAACCTGATGTATCTTAAAAAAACCTGATGGAATTTTGGTTGATATTGTACTGAATATACAGATAAATCTGGGGGAGAATTAACATCTTTTTTTTTTTTGAGTCAAAAAGTTTAATTTTATTACAATGTTTTTAAGGTTAGCTATGATCTTGACAAATATTATGGGAAAAGTCTATAACAAGTCTCTAATTACCAAGGTACAAAAGACAATAAATATAGATTCATGTTCAGCCTAAAAACAAGATTCTAAATCTAATCTAGATGAGGCAGTGTAGTTTCAGTATTTCAAATCCATGTGTAATTCTTAAGATGCTAGAACTCATATATAATAGTTACTGCTTACTGACAAACAACTAGCAGTTCTTTGCTGACAATATACAAGCATATGGCGCCTTCAAGCCCCCACGAGTCCAAGGCCTATTGGTGCTGGAGGCGTGGGGATGGTGCCATGATGGCATTGGTCCTTCTGGCAGGAAGACCAATACCAAACAGTGCCAAAAATGCCCATTAAGGCATTTAGCTTAGGGATATAGCTCAGTTGGTAGAGCTTGCCTAGCATTCTCCAAGCCCTGGGTTCAATTCCCAGCACCATATACACACACACAAAAAAAATGCCCACTAAACTGGACAGGAAGCTGATTTCCCAACAGTCCAAGGAATGGTCCTCTTTCTTGCAGAAAATGAGATTGTCACAGTGTGTCTTCCTGAGTGTTCCGTGGAGCAGATGTGCCTAGCACAGAATGCTCTGCTGACTTACAAGCTCCATTTCCCATGTTGAGTATCTAGCAGTGAATTCTTCAATCCTTCATTTTCTTCCAGAGCACATTCCTCATTGCTTTCGAGCTACATTGTGATTAAAATAAGTTTTGAGAAATTACTGCCAAAAACAACTGTATTCTTTCTTCTTGGTGATCATTAAGCTTAATCCTTCATTAACTAAAATTCTGTTAAGTTTCAGGCCAAACTCCTTTGTCTTGGTTTAATTCTTGGGTTCAGTCCCAGGAAGTTTCGTGAATTTCAACCCTCTTGCTTTACTCCTAGATTCAACTTTGGAGGGAGAGTTTGACCTTGTACAGAGAATTATTTATGAGGTTGATGACCCTAGTCCGCCCAGTGACGAGGATATCACAGTTCTCCACAATGCTGTGTGCGCAGGCCACACAGAAATTGTTAAGTTCCTGGTGCAGATCGATGTAAATACAAATGCTGTTAATAGTGATGGATGGACCCCATTGCATTGTGCTGCCTCCTGTAACAATGTCCAGGCGTGTAAGTTCTTGGTGGAGCAGCTGTGATTGCCATGACCTACAGTGACATGCAGACTGCTGCAGATAAGTGTGAGGAGATGGAGGAAGGCCACACACAGTGCTCTCAGTTTATGGAGGTGAGGAGAAAATGGGCATAATGAATGAAGGAGTCATTTATGCACTTTGCGATTATGAGCCTCAGAATGATGATGAACTGCCCATGAAAGAAGGAGACTGTACGACAATCATCTGAAGGGAAGACGAAGATGAAATTGAATGGTGGTGGGCACGCCTATATGATAAGGAGGGATATGTTCCACGAAGCTTGTTGGGACTGTACCCAAGAATTAACATCTTATTAGCCTTCAAAAATATGAAACATAAATCTAATTGGGTCTTTAAATCTTTTAGCAATATTTATAAATTTCAGTGCACAGGTCTTGCACACATTCTGTTATATTTATCTCTTCATATCTTTTGGTGTTAATGGTACTTAGACATTTTACATACAAAAATTTGTTGTTAGTACATTTAAGTACAATGGATTTTCCAGTGTTAATCTTGTATCTTATAACTTGCTAAATTCACTCGTTATATATAGTAGCTACTTGTGTTTTTATTCTTTAGAATCTTCTAAGACAAATACTTTCTGCAAATAAAATTTGCTTCATTTCTTTGTTTCCAATCTGGAATTTTCCCCTTCTTACATTATTTAAGCCCCTCTAATGCGGGTAGGATCAAACATCTTTGACTTGACCCTTATCTAAGAAGAAAACACTTAAGGTTTTTTTTTTTTTTTTTTTTTTTTACCATTAAGTATAATGTTACTTTGGTATATTGTACACCGTCTTTTAAAATTAGAATTTTCCCTTTTGTTCCTAGTTTCCATAAGTGGTTGTTGAATTTTGTCAAATGCTTTTTTTTGCATCAAGATGATATATGTATGTGATTATCATATGTTATAGAATTGGATATATATATATATCCCATTTTATATAACCCATTAATGTTGTGAACTGCACATCAGTTGGTTTTCCAATGTTATATCAACATTGAGTTCCTAGGATGAACCCAAATTTAGTCAGAATACATTATCTTCTTTATAATATTACTGGACATGAACTGCTGATATTTTTGTAAGGACTCTGGCACTTACAAGGCTATTGAAATGTGTATTACTTTTCCTACAATATCTTTGACTTGGGTATCAAGATAACTCTGACTTCATGCGATGAGTCTCCTAAGTACTTTGATTAAAATTACTATTTCTAGAATTAATCAGTGAAACCATCAGGGCTTTTATTTTTCTTTATAGGAAAGAGGTCTTTTGTTTTATTTTTTGTTTTGTATCAACAGTTGAACCCAGAGGCACTTAACCAATGAGCCACATCCCCAGGCCTTTTTATTTTTTATTTTGGGACAGTGCCTTGCTAAGTTGCTGAGACTGGCTTTGCACCTGTGAGCCTCCTGCCTCAGTCTCCTGAGCAGCTGGGATCACAGGCCTGGGTCACAGCGTTTGGCTCTAGGAAGGTTTTTAAGTACAGATTTCATTTTTAATAGATGTGGAGCTAGTACCTATTTCAGGAAGAGAGTCCTCCCACTTCCACTTTCATACCTGAGTGATCGTAGACGTACTCAAAGTTCTGTCTCCCTGAGCAGCAGCATTAGGAAAAATAACACCAAATGTGGGGCAGTGCGCAGACCAGGGCAGTTTATTAAAGTCTCCAGTTTCCAGTCAGGAGTTATGAGGCATGCAAAGAAACAAGAAACTGTAGCTCCTATACCGGAAGAAAACCGACCAACAGAATTTGCCTACAAAAGTGACCAGATGCCAGATTTAACAGAAAAAGACTGAAGTAAACATTACAAATATGCTCACCAAACTAAAGGAAATCATGATAAAAATAAGTAAAGGAAGGTATATGATAAATGCTGAATCAAATAGAACAATCACTGAGGAGAAAAATTAAAAACCTAATGGAAAACAGAACTTCAGAAGTATAATAATTGAAATAAAGAACACTTGAGGGATTTAACAGTTGATTTGAACTGGTTGAAGAAAGAACTAGTGAACTTGAACATACATCAACAGAGATTATGCAAAGTGCACAACAGATAAAAAAAATTAAGAAAAATGAACAAAGCCTTAGAGAAGTGAGGAGTAAATAATAGGTAATAATAGTAATACCAACAAGAGGAGAAGATAAGAAAAAGCTGAAAACTTCCTTAATGTATTAAAAAATAACCTACTCATCCAGAAAACTCAACAACCTCCAGACAATGTAAACACAAAGAAACAGAGAAGTCATAAAAAAATGTTGAAAGTAAAAAACAAGAACAAAATTATGAAAGCGGAAAAAGAAATAAGTTGTAACTTACAAGGGAAATCCAGTAAGATTAATAGTTGCCTTAGCAGCAGTAACAACAGAAGCTTCTAGTTAGTGAGATGACATATTCGAAAGGCTCAAGGGAAAAAATTGTCAATCAAGAATCCTATATTCAGCAAAGCTGTTTCAAAAATGAAGGTGAATTACAGATTGTACCACAAAAACAGTAACTAAATTTGTGTCTAGAAGACCTGCCTAACAAAACAAATACTGAAAGAACTTCTTCAGGTAGAAAGCGAGTGACTCCAAATAGTAATTTGAACTCTTGAAAAACAAAGAGCACTAGTAAAGTTGATTATGAGATGATGAAAAATATATGAATGCACATTTTCTCCTTCATAGAACCGATTTTAAATCAATTGTATAAAATAATATGTATGTAATTTAATGTTGGACCTAAAAGGGAAATGAACTACAAATCTAAGATATTTGCCAAAAACACCATAAAGAAAGTGGGTGAGACCAAAGCTGTATTTGGCTAAAGTTATCAACACCAATGGTAAAGTAATAGGTGTGACAATTTATTATTGTGTTTGTAAGATTAATAGAGTTAGTATATTTATACAGATATATATGACAATAGCACAAAAAAGAAAGAAAAGGGAATAGAGCTATATAGGTTTGCCTTTTTATGTGTCACTTGATTAAACTAATATAAATTCAAAGCTCATTCTGATAAGATGTCTGTGGTAAACTTAGAACAGGCCCCCCCCCCACCCCTGCAAAAAGTAGTAAAAGGGTAATTGAAAATGCTACTTTAGAAAATGATTGATTCTGCAGCTCAATTTCTCAATTTTAGGTAAAATTTTCTTAAAATGAATGAAAATTGAACTCTTTAAGTCAATACCCTGAAAATATATATTTGTCTTTATCCATTTTCCCAATATAATTATATTAACTGTGTTTACACTTAAGTAATAAAACATTTTTATATAATTTTTTTGTTTTCCATGGACCCAATATTTGCCTTTTTCTCTATGTATAAAAATGTAACTACAAATTCTGCAACAAAACACAAACATATTCCAACACAGTTGTATTAGGGGTGAGGGCAAAAAGATACGTAATTAAGAAAATGGGAGTAGAGTAAATGGATTAAGATGGGTTGCTGGAGATTGAATCCTGGGGTGCTTACCACTGAGTCACATCCCCAGCCACTCCCCCTTTTTTCACAAATTTTGAGACAGGGTCTCACTAAGTTGTTTAGGGCCTTGCTAAATTGCTGAGGCTGACCTCAAACTTGCAATCCTCCTGCCTCAGCTCCTCCAGTTACTGGGATTACAGGTGTGAGCCACTGTACCCAACTGGATTAAGTCATTTTAAATAATAAGAAGGAAATGAACAGTATCTCTTTTAAAAGTAACCCATTGCCTGAATTTCAAAACTTAGTATTACAGTTTAAATTCGAGGTGTCCCTCAAAAGCACGAAAGCTCCTGTGTTAATGCAGGAATGTTTGGAGTTGAAATGATTGGATTGTAAGAGCCATAACCAAATTAGTCCACAGTAATTATTTTGATTGGACTGACTGGTAACTATAAGCAGGTAGGGTATGGTTGGAGGAGGTGGGTCACATGCCCTGGAAAGGTGCATGTTTCCTCACCCACTTCTCTTTTTCTGCTTCTTGATCACTACGAGGTGAGCTGCTTTCCTCTACTGTACCCTTTGACCATGATGTCCTGCCTCACTCGAGGTCCAGAGCAATGGACTTGGCTGTCTGTGGACTGAGACCTCTGACCACAAGAGCCCAAAATAAAATTTCCCGCCTCTAAGTTGACTTGTGTTTCACCGCATTGAAGTGGAAGAAGGAAGGAAGAGTATTGAAAGGAAAGAAAAAGCAAGGGGAGAAAAGTGAAGTGAGAAAGTGGTATATTCAGAGGAAACTGATAAAAGGAAGATAACAGGACTGGACAAATTCTTCTAGCCTCTATTCCACTCCTGTGGAAAAAGTCTGTAATGATGGATCCAATAATGATTTCTTTAAACTTGAAATATCCGCAATCATTTCCTGTTTTAAATCTCCTCTCAAATTAGCTGGCTGATTTTACTTCTGCATTTGAAAGTTAGAAATCTTAGACTTAGCTAAGAAGGACTCCTGGTAAACCACTTGGTCAAATGCAGAGAAATGTCTACAAGAACATAAATAGATAACACAAAATAAACAAAGTATAACAATCCCCCAAATGACCTCAGTAACAGAACTATGACTAATGTGATTATCACTTATTATTGAAAATTAATAAGGCTAGTGAATAAGTAGGTAGCCTACAGGTGGTGGTTCTTAAACTGAAGTGAGTTTAAGAATCACTCCTGCCTGCTTGGGAATGGAATGCTCAGGCCCCCTTGAAGAACTTGCTATCCAGATGCAAGGACTATCATTAACTGATGTCCCAGTTATTAGCTCCTCCTTCAGAGGTTGCATCAGTTCTTGGGCAGAAATCATGCTCTTCTTAGGGCAGTCCCTTAATAACAATTGAACAAGGCAGTGGCTCAGGTAGGCTATCCATTTCTTGCACAAAGTGGGGTTCTCCTAATATGTTGCAGAGATCCCATTTGGGATGAGAGTGGTATTTTTTAGAATTGCCTTGCAGATATGCTCAGTTTTATCCCCCCATCCCTTGTTTCATAGGTATTACATCCTGTGGTGGCCATGGAGATGCCCCTCTCTGATCTGCATGAGAACCTGCTGTGGAGAACACAGATGACAACCTTCAACTGCCACCCGATTGAGTCTACTACAGCTTCATGCTGAGGCCGTCCTTTCCTCAGACTGTTCCCAGCCAATGACTGAGCATGGTGGGTGTGCTGCTATTGGGTTATTCTTGCTCAGAGTAGGCCTCCTCTCATGCAGAACCTTTGCTCAGAGTTCTGCATAAGTCCAGTTGAGACTTTCTCAGACTTTGCAGTAGCCTGAGACTTCCCATCCAATTTTTCCCTTCCTCATTTCCATTCACAGTGGAAATGTGAACATCAGGTCTGTACCATAATCTGAAGATTCTTCTCATCTACTCTTGCTCCTTCCTCCTTTGTTCTTTGCAGATATTTCCCCCAACTAAGTCCACTTCTGTCTCTCCTTTCAGAGAACCAGAACTGACACAGGTAAAACTGAGAAAGGTCTAAAAGAAAAAAAAAAAAAAGATTAGATAGGATTTGGAAATTGGTTTACTCACTATCCAGATGGCAAGAAGGAGTACATTCCAAATGAAATGTGAGGTACAGGATTGTCCTTGGCATAAAGTGGTAGCCTAACTGCTGAAGAGTTCGCCAGTAGTATCCTGGGAAATGTGATGACTAGTTCAGTGCTAACAGTAGGAGAGGTGATCACAGAGCTGCTCATTAATATACACAGTACTGATGGGGGTCTGAGGTAATAGAGGCAGGTGGTAACAGAAGCCAGGTGTCATAATTACTCTAGTGACTATCAGGGTTGGAGAGGCAGCCAAGGGAGTTTAACCTTTAGAGAGTTGCAGAGAAGGCAAATAGTGTATGATATTCCTAGGGGCAAAATAAATGGGCAGCTAATGAGGGCCCTACTATACCTCTGCAACCAGAAAAAGGCCAGAATGGAAGAGAGAAAAGTCGAGGGTTGAGATGGAAGCAGAAGTGGCCCCAATTATTGTCGCTTCCAGTGACCCTTTGGGAGATTTTGTGCTTCCTATTCTCACAACTCTAGGCTTTATTAGACTGGAGATTCTGGTCTCCAAAGGAAGTGCTCTCATATCAGAGGACTCAGAATATGCCTTTAAATTGCAAGCTAAGGATGCTGACAGAATACTTTGGACTTTTGTGTCCCTGGAACATTAGTTGAGAAAAGAAATCACCTTTATGAAATATAATAATTTCTGCTGATAAGCAGGAGGAGGTAGAGAAGTTTTATGTATGGGAAGGAATCTCTGTGTGTCTTGGTACTCCCTTGCCCCACTGTAACTTAATGGACACGTGTAGCAATTCCAACCTCAGAAATGTGTGATTACTCTGTGTTAAGACTCCTCAAGAATCAAGGTTTGAGTCGTGCTACTAGGTAAGAAACGAGATCTAATGAAGTAATAGCTAAGAGTGAGGGGAATTAAGACTATACAGTGGAGAAGAGGATGGGTACCATTTGAGGTCCTCAGACTACTTGCATAGACAGGGGCTCGTTTGTACCATCGACCTTCTTATTTAAAATTCTGCCCAGAAAAGCCGTGGGTGAATTGCTCCCCAAGTATGTGTAAAGTGGACCTGTATGGTGCAAGGGGCAGACTGAGTAAGTAGCAGTGATCTTCAAGAAACCTGCTCGAGAGCCAGGTCAGCTTAGGAAATGAATTCTTCAACAAGACTCCTAAAGCACACGAAGTAAAATCAAGACTCAATAAATGATATCAAACTAAAAAGCTTCTTCACAGCAAAGGAAACAATTAAGAATGTGAAGAGAGAGCCTACAGAATGGGAGAAAAATCTTGTGCCACTGCACCTCTGATAGAGCATTAATCTCCAGGAATATATCCTTCCTGTAGAAGAATTCAAAAAAGTTAACACCAAGAAAACAAGTAACCAATCAATAAACGAGCAAAGGAACTGAACAGATAAGACACTTCACAGAAGAAGAAATACAGTCAGTCAACAAATATATGAAAAATGTTCAACATCTCTAGCACTTAGTGATTTGAACTCTGGAGACAGTGCACCAAGAAGAGAAAAAAACATGTAGAAAAAGAGATTCAGAAATTTGTGTCAGTATCCCCTGGAGCTACACATACATAGGAAGATATTTCAAGTGGTCAGAAAAAGAACAACTCCCACGGAAAGACCACTGAGCAGCTGTGGAAGTAACTACCAGAACTTGCCCAGGGCTGAGAAACTGTTGAATTCTGAGACACCGGAATGGAAATATCTTGAACATCTGGGACATTAGTAGAGATGCGTAAAAGCCATGCTTTGGTGGAACTAAACTAGACCAAAAGTCTTTTCTAGATATATGCTAATGAAGTTTATATAGAAGATTTGGAAAATTGAGCGGATCTGCAAGTAAATTAACTGACTTCCAGAACAACACTCCAAACACAGGAGCTGGGCAAGGTGACATACATCCGTCATCCCAGTGACTCCAGAGGCTGAGGCCAGAAGATTGCAAATTCAAGGCCAGCCTCAGCAACTTAGTGAGAGGCCCTAAGCAACTTAGTGAGACCCTGTCTCAAAATAAAAAACAAAAGGACTGGGATGTGTCTCAGTAGTTAAGCACCCCTGGGGTCGATCCTAGGTATCGAAAAAAAAAAAAAAAAAAAAAAGTGTTTAAAGAAAAATGTGAAACAATGAGGAAATGGACACTATATAAAAATCAAATGGAACTTCTAGAACTAAAAAAAATCAATATCTAAAATGAAAATCTCGCTAGAATTTCACTTAGATTAAGAAAAACTGAGTTTCTGGCTTAACAAAGTTATACACTGCAGAGAAAAGATCAACGAACATGAAGTTATGGCAGTAGAAACTACCAAATTTAAGTAAAGAAATTGTTTTTTTAAAAAGGAAAAGAAAAAACCCAAACCTCAGTGACTTGTGTAATATGCGATAATCATAGAAACAGGTGTATAGAAAACATTTAAAAACAAAATGTTTGAAACACTTCTTCAAAATTTGATAAAAATCATGAAACCATATATTCACAAAGCTCAAAAAGCATACATGGTGTATCATAATGAAGTTGCTAGAAACCAGTGATAAAGAGAACATCTTTTTTTTCCACATTTTTTATTGATACATTATGGTTGTGCACAATGATGGGATTTGTTACATATTTGTACATACACACAATATAACAATATACTTTGGCCAAATCATTCCTCAGGATTTCGCTTCCCTTCTGCCGGGCACTGCCCCTCCCCCACTGTCCCCCCTCCCCTTTCCTCTACTCTCCCTTTGATTTTTATGACCCATGCTCCTCATCCCCTGCAACTTTCTTTTCCTTTTTATCTTCCACTTAAGAGAGAAAACATGTGACCCTTGATCAGAGTTTGGCTTATTTTGCTTAACATAATGTTCTCAAGTTCCATCCGTTTTACTATTTCATTTTTCTTTTGGCTGAATAAAACTCCATTTTGTATATATAACACATTTTCTTTGCCCATTCATCTATTGACGGACACTTAGGCTGGTTTCATAGTTTGGCTATTGTGAATTGTGCTGCTATAAACGTAAGTATGCATGTATTGCTGTAGTGTGATAACTTTAGTTCTTTAGGATAAATAGCAAGGAGTGTGTAGCTGGGTCATTTGGTGGTTCCATTACCAGTCTTTTGAGGAAGCTACATAATGATTTCCAGCGTAGTTGTACTAATTTACAATACTGTCAAGAGTGTAAAAGTGCCCTTTTTCTGTTCAACCTCTCAAAAATTTATTATTGTTTGTCTTCTTTTTTAAAAAAAATTTTTAGGTGTTGATGGACCTTTACTTTTTATTAATTCATTTATATACAGTGCTGAGAATTGAACCCAGCGCCTCACACATGCTAGGCAAGCACTCTACCACTGAGCCACAACCCCAGCCCTCTTGTTTGTATTCTTGATGCCATTCTGACTGGAGTGAGGCAAAATCTCAGTGTAGTTTTGATTTGTATTTCCCTAATTGCTAATGGTGTTGAATATTTTTTTCATGTGTTTGTTGTCTACTTGTATTTCTTCTTTTGAGAAGTCCCTGCTTAGTTCATTCACTCATTTATTAATTGGGTTATTTGTTTATTTGTTGTTTTGGACTTCAGGGTTTTGCATTCTTTATATATTCTGGGTATTACTCCTCTGTTAGAAGAGGAGCTAGCAAAGATTTTCTCCCATTCTGTAGGTTCTCTTTTCACATTCTTTATGTTTCTTTTGCTGTGCAGAAGGTTTTTAATTTGATACTCTCCTACTTACTAACTCTTTTTTTTTTGAGCACTTTTTTATGTCAGATATTGTGATTCATTCATTAGTTTCCAAACCAGCACTACACTTGATAGTTCAAATTTATAGGGTACAAAAGAATATACCAGAGGGAGTCTGCCTCCCGAGTCTGTCTCCAGTCACCTAATTTTCCTCTTCAGAGGTCACCAAAAGGATTTGATTCTTGCGTGTCCTTACAGAAATATTTCCTTCATATTGAAAATAATGTTTTATTTTTAACACACACACAAATGATGCATGTTGAATACTCATCTTTTTTATAATTTGCTTTTTCACTGAACAATTTATTTTCAAGACTATTTTATGCAAGTACACAGAGAACTTACTTTATCATTTCTCTTTGTACGGATGTAATTTTTTTAAAAATATGATCACGATTTTGTTATTTTTGCTAAGCCTCTATAATTACAATTCTGAGATGAAAAACCATATATAGAATGCCATTTTTTAATTGTGTGAGAACATCTGTTTGATCAATTTCTTTTTTTTTTTAATATGACTAAGTGGAATTTATTGCAGAAATACAACTTGATTTAACATTTTTAAAAAAAATCACATAATGTCAGTCATCGTAGTAATAGAATAAAATAAAAAACAAATGATCATTTCAGTTACTGCCAAGAACCTAACATATTTCAACATAAGGTTTTGACAGGAGAAAAGCTTGTCAGTTAATAAGGAATAGATGGCAACTTCTCAACATGATAAAAGGCATCTTCAAAAATCAACAGCAAATGTGATGTTGAAAAATGAACAAGTATAGCTTTCTATTCAACACTGTATGGGAAGTTCTAGCCAGTACAATAAGACAATACAAGGCAAGAGTTTGAAAAGAAGGAAAACTTTTTTTTTTTTTTTTAAACAGGTGATCGGATATATGTTGAAAATTCTGTGAAATCTACAAAAAAAACAGTAGAACTAAGAAATGAATTTTAAGCAAGGTTGCATGATATAAAGTCAATATACAGAATCTCTGTAGACAAGAGAAATGATTGGAAAATAAAAATAATAGCCCAGTAATATTTATAATGATTTCTAAAACCATGAAACTCTAAGGCATAATTTTAATAAAATGCATGCAAGATTTTTTTTAGTTTAATATTTTTTTTAATTTTAATTAAAAATCATAAATTTACATAGGGCAATGTTGTTTGATTCATTTTATTTTTTTTTCCTTCCCCCCTCCCCTCCCCTCCCACCCCTCTTCTCCCTCTATACATTCCTTTCTTCCTCATTCTTACCACCTTATCCCTAACCCTAAACCTAACCGTAACCCTAACACTAACCAATCCTACCCCCCACTTATGTCCTCATCCACTTATCAGCGAGATCATTCGTCCTTTAGTTTTTTGAGATTGGCTTATCTCACTTAGCATGATATCCTCCAATTTCATCCATTTGCCTGCGAATGCTATAATTTTGTCGTTCCTCATGGCGGAGTAATATTCCATTGTATATATATGCCACAGTTTCTTTATCCATTCATCAACTGAAGGGCATCTGGGTTGGTTCCACAATCTGGCTATAGTGAATTGAGCAGCTATGAACATTGATGTGGCTGTATCTCTGTAGTATGCTGATTTTAAGTCCTTTGGGTATAGGCCAAGGAGTGGGATAGCTGGGTCAAATGGTGGTTCCATTCCAAGCTTCCTGAGGAATCTCCATACTGCTTTCCAGAGTGGCTGCACTAGTTTGCAACCCCACCAGCAATGTATGAGTGTACCTTTTTCCCCACATCCTCGCCAACACCTATTGTTGCTTATGTTCTTGATAATCACCATTCTAATTGGGGTGAGATGAAATCTTAGGGTAGTTTTGATTTGCATTTCTCTTATTACTAGAGATGTTGAACATTTTTTCATGTATCTGTTGATTGCTTGTACATCTTCTTCTGTGAAGTGTCTGTTCATTTCCTTAGCCCATTTGTTGATTGGGTTATTTGTATTCTTGGTGTAGAGTTTTTTGAGATCTTTATAGATTCGGGATATTCGCGTTCTATCTGAAGTATGATTGGCAAAGATATTCTCCCACTCTGTAGGCTCTCTCTTCACATTACTGATAGTTTCCTTTGCTGAGAGAAAGCTTTTTAGTTTGAATCTATCCCAGTTGTTGATTCTTGCTTTTATTTCTTGGGCTATGGGAGTCCTGTTAAGGAAGTCTGCTCCTAAGCCAACAAGTTGAAGGTTTGGGCCTACTTTTTCTTCTATAAGATGCAGGGTCTCTGGTCTGATTCTGAGGTCCTTGATCCATTGTGAGTTGAGTTTTGTACAGGGTGAGAGATAGGGGTTTAATTTCATTCTGTTGCATATGGTTTTCCAGTTTTCCCAGCACCATTTTTTGAAGAGGCTATCTTTTCTCCATTGCATATTTTTGGCCCCTTTGTCTAGTATGAGAAAATTGTATTTATTTGGGTTTGTGTCCGTTTCCTCTATTCTGTACCATTGATCTACCTATTTTGGTACCAATACCATGCCGTTTTGGTTACTATTGCTTTGTAATAGAGTTGAAGATCTGGTATTGCTATATCCCCTGCTTCGCTCTTTCTACTGAGGATTGCTTTAGCTATTCTGGGTTTCTTATTCTTCCAGATGAATTTCATAATTGCTTGCTCTATTTCTGTAAGGTACATCATTGGGATTTTAATTGGAATTGCATTGAATCTATATAGCACTTTTGGTAGTATGGCCATTTTGACAATATTAATTCTTCCTATCCATGAACATGGGAGATCTTTCCATCTTCTAAGGTTTTCATTAATTTCTTTCTTTAGTGTTCTGTAGTTATCATTGTAGAGGTCTTTCACCTCTTTTGTGAGATTGATTCCCAAGTATTTTATTTTTTTTTTGACGCTATTGTGAATGGGGTAGTTTTCCTAATTTCTCTTTCTGAAGATTCATCACTTATGTATAAAAATGCATTGGATTTATGAGCATTGATCTTGTAACCTGCTACTTTACTGAATTCACTTATGAGTTCTAAGAGTTTTCTGGTGGAATTTCCAGGTTCCTCTAAATATATAATCATGTCATCAGCGAACAGGGATAGTTTGAGTTCCTCTTTTCCAATTCGTATCCCTTTAATTTCTTTGGTTTGTCTAATTGCTCTGGCTAGAGTCTCAAGAACAATGTTGAATAGAAGTGGTGAAAGAGGGCATCCCTGCCTTGTTCCACTTTTTAGGGGGAATGCTTTCAGTTTTTCACCATTTAGAATGATACTGGCCATGGGCTTAGCATAGATGGCCTTCACAGTGTTAAGGAATGCTCCCACTACCCCAATTTTTTCTAGTGTTTTGAGCATGAAGGGATGCTGTATTTTATCGAATGCTTTTTCTGCATCTATTGAAATAATCATGTGATTCTTAACTTTTAGTCTGTTGATATGGTGAATGACATTTATTGATTTCCAGATGTTGAACCAACCTTGCATCCCTGGGATAAAACCCACTTGATCGTGGTGCACTATCTTTTTAATATATTTTCGTATGCGGTTTGCTAAAATTTTGTTGAGAATTTTTGCGTCGATGCTCATTAAGGATATTGGTCTGAAATTTTCTTTCCTTGATGTGTCTCTGTCTGGTTTAGGTATCAGGGTGATATTGGCTTCATAGAATGAGTTTGGGAGGGTTCCCTCCTCTTCTATTTTATGGAATACTTTGAGAAGTATTGGAATGAGCTCTTCTTTAAAGGTTTTGTAGAACTTGGCTGAGAACCCATCTGGTCCCGAACTTTTCTTTGTTGGTAGGCTTTTGATGATCTCTTCTATTTCATTGCTTGAAATTGATTTATTTAAGTTGTGTATGTCTTCCTTGTTCAGTTTAGGTGATTCATATGTCTCTAGAAACTTGTTGATGTCTTCGAGGTTTTCTGTTTTGTTGGAGTATAGATTTTCAAAATAGCTTCTAATTATGTTTTGTATTTCACTCGTGTCTGTTGTGATATTTCCTTGTTCATTCCGAATTTTAGTGATTTGAGTTTTCTCCCTTTTTCTCTTTGTTAGTGTGGCTAAGGGTTTATCAATTTTGTTTATTTTTTCAAAGAACCAACTATTTATTTTGTTAATTTTTCCGATTGTTTCTTTTGTTTCAATTTCGTTGATTTCGGCTCTGATTTTGACTATTTCCTGTCTTCTACTACTTTTGGTGTTGGTCTGCTCTTCTTTTTCTAGGGCTTTGAGCTGTAGTGTTAAGTCGTTTATTTGTTGATTTCTACTTCTTTTGTTGAATGCGCCCCATGAAATAAATCTTCCTCTCAGTACTGCTTTCATAGTGTCCCAGAGATTTTGATATGATGTGTCTTTGTTCTCATTTACTTCTAAGAATTTTTAAATTTCCCTCCTGATGTCTTCTGTTATCCATTCATCATATAATAGTGTATTATTTAATCTCCAAGTATTGGAGAAGTTTCTGTTTTTTATTCTGTCATTTATTTCTAATTTCAGTCCATTATGATCTGATAGAGTACAAGGTAGTATCTCTATCTTCTTGTATTTGCTAACAGTAGCTTTGTGGCATAAGACATGGTCTATTTTAGAGAAGGATCCATGTGCTGCTGAGAAGAAAGTGTATTCGTTCTTTGTTGGATGGTATATTCTATATAAGTCGGTTAAGTCTAAATTGTTGATTGTGTTGTTGAGATCTATGGTTTCTTTATTCAATTTTTGTTTGGACAATCTATCCAGCGGTGAGAGAGGTGGGTTAAAATCACCTAGTATTATTGTGTTGTGGTCTATTTGATTTCTGGAATTGAGAAGGATTTGTTTGACGTACATGGATGAGCCACTGTTTGGGGCATAGATATTTATGATTGTTATGTCTTGCTGATTTATGCTTCCCTTAAGCAGTATGTAATGTCCTTCTTTATCCCTTCTGATTAGTTTTAGCTTAAAGTCCACATTATCTGAAATGAGGATGGATACTCCAGCTTTTTTGCTCTGTCCGTGTGCATGGTATGTTTTTTCCCATCCTTTCACCTTTAGTCTATGGGTATCTCTTTCTATGAGATGGGTCTCTTCCAGGCAGCATATTGTTGAATTTTTCTTTTTAATCCAATCTGCCAGTCTATGTCTTTTGGTTGATGAGTTCAGGCCATTAACATTCACAGTTATTATTGTGATATGATTTGTATTCCTAGTCATTGGACTCATTTTTGTTTTTTGACATGATTTGGTTTCTCCTTTATTTGGCTATTCCTTTAGGCTAGTTCCTTCCGTTGCTGATTTACATCGTTGTTTTTCATCTCTTCCTCATGGAATATTTTGCTGAGAATGTTCTGTAATGCTGGCTTTCTTTTAGTAAATTCCTTTAGCTTTTGTTTATTGTGGAAGGATTTTATCTCATCGTCAAATCTGAAAGTAAGTTTTGCTGGGTATAAAATTCTTGGTTGGCATCCATTTTCTTTCAGGGTTTGGTAAATGTTGTTCCAGGCCCTTCTAGCTTTTAGGGTCTGGACTGAAAAATCTGCTGATATTCTTATTGGTTTCCCCCTGAATGTAATCTGATTCTTTTCTCGCGCGGCCTTTAAAATTCTGTCTTTAGTTTGAATGTTAGGTATTTTCATAATAATGTGCCTTGGTGTAGGTCTGTTGTAATTTTGCATATTTGGAGTCCTATAAGCCTCTTGTACTTGGTTTTCCATTTCATTCTTGAGATTTGGGAAATTTTCTGATATTATTTCATTGAATAGATTGTTCATTCCTTTGGTCTGTTTCTCTAAGCCTTCCTCAATCCCAATTATTCTTAAATTTGGCCTCTTCATGATATCCCATAATTCTTATAGATTCTGTTCATGATTTCTTACCATCTTCTCTGTTTGGTCAACCTTTTTTTCAAGATTAAATATTTTGTCTTCAATATCAGAGGTTCTGTCTTCCAGGTGATCTATCCTATTGTTTATGCTTTCTATGGCGTTTTTAACTTGGTTTATTGTTTCTTTCATTTCAAGGATTTCCGTTTGTTTTTTTTTCAGTATCTCTAATTGTATTAGAGTATTGTATCAGTATTCTCTTTATTGAAATGCTCTTTTGCTTCCATTATTTGCTCTTTTAACTGTTGATTAGTGCGTTCATTTAATGCCTGCATTTGTTCTTTCATCTCCTCGTTTGCTTCCCTGATTGTTTTAATTATGTACATTCTGAACTCCCTTTCGGACATTTCTTCTGCTGTGCTGTCATTGGGTTTTATTGATATAGTATCTAGGTTTGTTTGGGACATTTTCTTCCCTTGTTTTCTCATATTGGTCAGATGTCAATGGGACTCTGTGATATTGTAGATTTCCTCTATTGGCTTATAGTGACCCTGTAGATTTCCAGTGTATCACCTACCAGCCTTCAGTAGCCAGAAGTCTTGGATTAATTTGATAATGCAGTGCTTCCGAAGAACGCTGCCCCTAGCCCGCTACTGGTTCCAGGGAGAGAGACCTGGAGCGGTCTCTTGTTGCACAGCCCTGGTTCCAGAGGCTGGTTGTAGGTCGGAGGTCTCCACTGGCTTGGGGACTTGTGGCTGGCTCTGTGTAGACAGGCTCTCACTGAGCGATTTGCCCCGAGTAGCTAGCCTAGAGAGGCACTTCCCGTCGGAGGGGGGCTGGGCTGGTTGGGGAAGTCCCTGGCGCCCTGTGCTGGTCACTGAAGCAAACTGTGGGTGGGCTGGAGCTGGCCGGGGCGGGCCGGAGCTGGCTGCGCTGCTTCTGTGCAGAAGGGCTCTCACTGGGGGGCCTGTTCAGAGAGGCTGGAGGATCTGTCCCTGTGGGTGGAGCCCACTGCCAGACTGCACAGAGCTGCCTGTGGGAGACGCTATCTGCCCTGTCCTACTCTAATAAGCCACTCGAATCCTGGCCTGCCACCCAGCTGAGCTTCGCTGGGTGGGGGAGACTCACCCCGTGGTTCTATCTTAGTCTGAGTCTCTCAATGCCTCCCCTTCTTGAATCCTGAGTTCTGGGGCGACTGGAGATGCAGTCACCCTCTAGTCCGCCATCTTGGATCACCCCGTGGAAAAAGCCTGCAGCTGGAGGGGGACAATGCTGCCTGGAGAGGTCTCTGGCTGCCCAGCCCTGGTCCCAGAAGCCGCTTGTGTATTGGATGTCTCTGCTGGCTTGGGGACTTGTGGCTGGCTCTGCATCGAGAGGCTCTCACTGGGCGGTCTGCCCTGGGAAGCTAGCCTAGAGAGGCGCTTCCCACCGGAGGGGGCTGGGCTGCTTGGGGCTACTTACTAACTCTTGAGTGTATTTCCTGACCTTTAGGCGTTCTATTGAAAAAAATTGTTGCCTCTGCCTATATATTGGAGTGTTGACCCTACTTTTTCTTCTAGGAGTTGTACAGTTTCTGATCTAATCCTAGGTCTGTGATCCATTTTGAGTTGAGTTTTGTGTAGGGTGAGAGACAAGGGCCTAGTTTCATTCTTCTACATATGGAAAACCAGTTATCCAAGCACCATTCCCAAAAAAGACCGTCTTTTCTCCACTGTATGTTTTTGGCACCTTTATTAAGGATCAGATGACTGTATCTGTGTGGGTTTGTCTTCTATTGTCTTGTATCTTCTATTTTGTAACATTGGTCTATGTATCTGTTTTTATACCAGTACTATGAAGATTTTGCTATTGTAGCTCTGTAGTATAATTTGAAGTCAGTTATTGTGATGCTTCCTGCATTGCTTTTTTTTGGCTTAGAATTGTTTCAGTTATGCTGGGTCTTTTATTGCTCCAAATGAATTTTAGGATTGTTTTTTTCTAGTTCTGTGAAAAATGTCATGAGTATTTTGATGGGATTGCATGGAATCTGTATATTACTTTTGGTAGTATGGTCTTTTAAACAATATTAATTCTGCCTATCCATGAACATGGGAGGTCTTTCCATTTTCTTGTGTCTTCAGTTTCTTTCTTCAGTGTTCTATAGTTTTCATTGTAGAGGTATTTCCCCAATTAGACTTATTCCTAGGTTTTTGAGGCTATTGTGAAATGGATTGTTTTTCTGTTTTTCTCAGAAGCTTCATTATTGGTATATGGGAAAGCTATTGATTTTTGTATTTTTAAAAATATTTTTTAGGGGCTGGGGTTGTGGCTCAGTGTAGAGCACTTGCCTACCATGCATGAGGCCCTGGGTTCGATTCTCAGCACCACAATAAAAATAAAGTTATTTTTAAAAAATATTTTTAGTTGTAGTGGACACAATATCTTTATTTATTTACTTTTATGTGGTGCTGAGGTTGGAACCCAGTGCCTTGCACATGCAAGGCAAGCGCTCTACCACTGAGCCACAGCACCGATTTTTGTACGTTGATTTAGCGTCCTGCTACTTTGCTGAATTTATTAACTAGTATTCTTTTAGGTGGAGCTTTTGGATCTTCTAAAGTATAGGATCATATCATCTGCAATTAGTGACCATTCAACTTATTATTTTCCTATTTTTATCTCTTTTATTTCCTTCTCTTGCATAATTGTTCTGTCTAGAAATTCAGTACTATATTAAATAGGAGTGATGAGAGTGGACATCTTTGTCTCAGTCCAAATTTTAAAGGAAAAACTTTGTTTTTCCCCATTGACTATAGTGTTGGCTTTGTATTTTTCATATACAGTTTATATGATGTTGAGGTACATTCCTTCTCTTCCTGGTTTCTTCCATGTTTTTCTTTTAAAATCATGAATGACTGTTGAATTTTGTTGAAGGCTTTCTCTGCATCCATTGAAATGAATACATGATTTTTGTCCTTCATCCTATTTATATGATGAATTAATTTATTGATTTGCTTATGTTAAATCATCCTCGCATCCCTGGGATAAAACCAACTTGGTCATGACATACAATCTTCTTAATATGTTGTGAGTATGATATTCTAGTATTTTCTTGAGAATTTTTGCATCTAAGTTCATGAGGAATACTAATCTGTACTTTTCTTTCCTGGATGTCTCCTTATTTGGTTTAGGTATGTAGGTTTTGTGGGATGAATTTGTAAGTGTTCCGTATCTTTGTATATAAAGAGAATATCTTAAAAGCGCTCAGAGGGGGTTGGAGATATAGCTCAGTTGGTAGAGTGCTTGCCTTGCAGGCCCAAGGCCCTGGGTTCAATCCCCAGCACCGCAGGGAAAAAAAAAAAAAAAAAAAAAAGCAGTCAGAGGGGAAAATGAGTGATTAGATTCAGAGGGAAACAATAATAGTAGCAGGAAACTTCTCATCAGAAATATTTCAAGGCAACTGGGCATGGTAGCACATGCCTGTAATCCCAGTGATTTGGGAGGCTGAGGCAGGAGTATCACAAGTTCAAGGCCAGCCTCAGCAACTTAGCTAGGCTCAAAGCAACTTAGTGAGACCCTGTCTTAACATAAAAATTAAAAAGGGGAGGGGGCTGTGGGTGTGACTCAGTGGTAAAGCACCTCCGGGTTCCATCTCTAGTACCAAAAATAAAATAAAATGTAATGCTCAGAGAAGCACTTCCACAAAATCAACTCCTTCACGGAACAGTGAGAACATTGGGAAAAGTCAGTCAAATATTGTTCTTTAGAACTCTAGAATGTAATTGAAGGCTTATAGTAACCAGAGGAGCATTTACTTAGAGGAAATATCCAAATCACAATAGAATAGTAAACATCATGACATTTTAAGTCGCCCTATTTGCACTTTCCTCTCTTAAACGCTGCCGTATTCTTGAAAAATAACTGCTTCAGAATCGTGGCAGCTGTGAGAAGCAGCAGCCTGGTAGATATTAGGGGCTTGGAGTCTCCCCAGAAAGCCCTGTCTCCAGAGGGTTTTCACTATCTCGCCTGTCTGGAAGCCCTGTGGAAAAACTCTGTTCACAGGGATCGTCTTTATTTGATCAGAGAGATTGGTAAGTGAGAAATGCCCAAGAGATTTGCTGGAATGATCATCGTGAGTGTTAAACTGTGCAGCCATCTGAGACAGTGATGCCAACTGGAGCAAATGAGAGGCTGGCCAAGAACTTAAATGGAAAACCTAGTGAATGAGACCTTCATAGGGAGATATGGAAAACTTCAATATATTCCTGAGGACTTAGAAGCCTATGTGCGTGCGCGTGTGTTTGTGTGTGTATATAGCTTGTGCACAAGCCAAGAAAGGACTGAGAGGATTCTGATCTCTCCTTAAGTGCACATGAAATATTCTTCAGGATAGATCATATGCTATGTTATAAAACAAAATTTGATAAAAGGATTAAGTGATACAAAGTGGTTATATTACAGTATTGGGAATCAAACCCAGGGGCACTCTACTACTGAGCTACATCTCCAGCCCTTTTCATTTTTTTATTTCGAGACAGCATCTCATTAAGTTGGCCTAAGACTTCCAATTCTCCTGCCTCAGGTAACTGAGTTGCTGGGTCATAAAAAATGTTTTCTTCAGCCACAACAAAATCAAACCAGAAACCAGTAATAGAAAAGAAATTTGTGAAATACACAAATATATGGAAATTAAACACACATGGCTAAATATCCAATGAGTCAAAGAAGAAATCACAAGGGAAATTAGAAAGTACTTTGAATGAATAAAACCAAAATCAGTATACTGAAACTCAGTGGATGCTTAGAGGGGAGTCGTAATCATTTATTTTAAAAAGAAGATCTCAAACCAATAACCTAACATGTCAACTTAACAAACTGGAAAAAGAAAAGCAATTTAAACTCAAACCAAGCAGAAGGAAGGAAATAATATGATTAGAATGGAAACAGTATGGAAAAATAATAGAGAAAATCAACAAAACCAACGGTTGTTTCTTTTTTTATTTTATTTTTTATTTTTACAGACTGCATTTTGATTCATTGTACACAAATGGGGTACAACTTCTCATTTCTATGGTTGTATACAATGTAGATTCATACCATTTGTATAATCATACATGTACACAAGATAATACTGTCTGTCTCAGTCCACTATCGTTCTTCCCCCACCTTCTCCTGCCCCATTTCCCTCTACGCAATCCAAAGTTACTTCATTCTTTTCTTACTGTCCCCCAGCCCTGTTATGTATTATCATCATAATACATAACATACTATGTATTATCATTTGGCCTTTGGTTTTTTGGGATTGGCTTATTTCACTTAGCATGATATTCTCTAATTCTATCCATTTACCATCAAATGCCAAAATTTTATTCTTCTTTATGACTGAGTAATATTCCATTGTGTGTATATATCACAGTTTCTTTATCCATTCTTCAATTGAAGGGCATCTAGGTTGGTTCCATTGAATTGAGCAGCTATGAACATTGATGTGGCTGTTTTACTGCAGTATGCTGATTTTAAGTCTTTGGGGAATAAATGGAGGAGTGAATAGCTGGGTCAAATGGTGGGTCCATTCCAAGTTTTCTGAGGAATCTCTATACTGCTTTCCAGAGTGGCTGCACCAATTTGCAACTCCACCAGCCATGTATGTGTGTGCCTTTTTCCCCACATCCACGCCAACACTTATTATTGCTAGTGTTCTTGATAATAGCCATTCTAAATGGAGTTAGATGAAATCTAACTGGTTTTAGAGAATTGCATTTCTCTAATTACTAGAGATGATGAGCACTTTTTCATATATTTGTTCATCACAATGGTTGGTTTTTGAAAAGATTAACAAAGTTGACACTTTCACTCAGACTCAAAAATAAAAGAGAAGATTTAAATTACTGAAATCAGAAATTATAGAAAGGACATCATTACCAATCCTACAGAAGTAAAAAAAGCATTATAAAGGAATACTGTAAACAATTCATGGCAATAAATTGAATAACCTGAATGAAGTGGCTAAATTCTTAGAAAGGCATGGATTACCAAAACTGACACAAGAATAAATAGAAAATCTAAGTAAACCTACAGCAAGTAGAGATTAAATTAGTATTTTAAAATTTCACACGAAGAAAAGCCCACTCAAATGGCTTCATTGATGAATTCTAACACTTGTTTAAAGAACTGTTAACACCAATGCTTCACAATTCTTCCAAAAAAGTGGGAGATGAGGTAATACTTTCCAAAATCAAATCATGAATCCATTATTACCCCGATAACAAAATTAGGAAAGAAGACCCAACATTCCTTATGAATACAGATGCAAGAAATCCTTAAAAACATACCGGTAAACTGTAACCAGCAACATTAAAAAAAAAAAAAAAAAAGAATTAAACACAATGACCAAATGCAATTTATCCCAGGAATATAAGGATGCTTTAGCATCTGAAAATTGATATAATAAAGTCTCCTAATGAAATAAAATACAAAAACACCATGATCATTACAATAGATGCAAAAAATTGGACAAAATAAGACATTTTTTAATTAAAAAAGCAAACTCAGAAAAAGTAGAATTAGCAGAAACTTAAACTAGTAGATATCTCTTCACAACACCCTTTCTCCTGTCATGCTGGTGAAGTCCTGCATGTTTTCTCCCAATGCTTCTCAATGATCAAGGGAAAGGCGAATGTCTGTTTCTGCCAATTCTCTTCAACATTGCACTGGCAATAATTTCTTAATGTGGTAAAGACACCAATAGTACAAGCAACAAAAGAAGGCAGGAAGAGAGAAAAAAATACAAAGAACAAATAGAAAAAAGTAAACTCAGCTATATTACTAAACATGCTAAATGCAAAAGTGGTAAAGCATATTAACTAAAAGATGAATGTCAGACCTAAGAGTATGCTAAGTAGAAGGGACATACTTGAAATATAAAAATTTAGACTGGAATCAAAAGGATGGAAAAATATACACTTGCAAACATTAATCATAAGAAAGCTGAGGTAGCATATTTATATTGGACAATGTAGACCATACAGCAAAATATATCTCAAGATCTAAAAAGGTAAATTTAGTAATGATCAAAGGGTCAGTTGGTGAAAAAATATATAGTCTTAACTGGGTACACATTCACTAAGAGAGCTCAGGAACATAAGCCAAAATTGGATAACTGAAAAAGAAAAAAAAAATCCACATTAATCTGGAAATTGACCCTACTCTCTCAGGAAGTGGTAGAAACAGATAGAAAATCAGCAAGAATTTTGGAAGACTTGAACACTGTCAAACAAGGTGACCTAAGAAGTGTGTAAGAAGTTCACCTACTGGGTGCAGTGGCACATGCCTATAACCCCAGAGACTGTGGAGACAGAGGCAGAGGATCACCAGGTTTGAGACCAGCCATTTAACCCTCAGCAACTTAGCAGGACTCTCTCAAAATAAGAAGTTTTTTTAAAAAAGGATGAGGGGCTGGTCTGAGAAAGTAGCTCAGTGGTAAAGCACCTTGGATTCAATCCTCAAAACCAAACAAAACAAACAAAAAAACTTCACTCAATGACTACCTGACTGCCAAATAAATACACATTCTATTTTGTATATGGAACAATTGGTAAGGTAAGCTAGATCATATCCTGCATCACTATGTAAACATTAGTAAATTTGAAAGGATTGAAATAATAGGGTATATTATAGATATATTTTGTACTCAATCAGCAATGAAGAAGTATCTGAAAATTCCCAGTATGTGGAAATTAAACTGTACACATCTAAATAAGCCAGCGGTCAAAGAAGAGATCATAGGAGGCATTAGAAAATATCTGGTACTGAATGAAATCATAACATATCAAATTTGTGGTATGCAGCTGGTTATGGTTTGGATCTTAAATGTCCCCCAAAAGCTCAGGTGATAAAGACTTGGTTCCCAGTGCAGCACTGTTCAGAGGTGGGGTCTTGGGGAGGTGATTAGGTCCTTAGTGTTCTGACCTCATGGATTAATCCACTTATGAGTTGTGCTATTGTGTGCTAGTGGGAACTTTAGGTGGGAGGGCCCAGTGGAGGAAGAAGGGCAGTGGGGGCATGCCCTTGAAGGTATATCTTGTCCCTGACCCCTCCTGCTCCCTTTCTCTCTCTTTCCTGGCTCCCCTAGGTTGAGCAGCTTTCTTCCACTGCCACGTGCGTCCGCCACAGTGCACTCCTGCCTTGCTGCAGACAAAAGCACCGGGCCCAGCAACCACATCCAAAGCCTCCTCTGAAGCCAAGAACCAAGATGGGTCTTTTCTCCTTTAAGTTCTTTTAAATTGTTTTTCCTCAGGTGATGGGAAGTTAACTGAAACACAGCAAAAGCAGTGGTCAAAGGGAAGTTTGTCGCTTTATCTATTTAATCTCCAACTTCAAAGACACAGGTAGCCAACAGAAGAAGGTAGTGCCCTTTGCTTCGGAGCCTTACACATACTTGGTCCAGCACTTGGAGAAGCCGATGATAGAAATTTAGCGAGAGTCAGTTGCTGCTTCTATTAGAAAATAAACATGTTTAAAATAAAGGATATGTAGCATCAAAAAACAAGGAAGCTTATTCAGAGTTGTGTTGCTGTCTTGGTGATTGGAGGGGTCAGTTACTTTCCTTTCACTTTGGAGGGGTTGTCTTGATGTCACACGAGCTTTCCCTCAGGTGATAGGCAGAATTTCTGTGGCTCTATTTCCTACCCCATGACATGCATGTGCCTTACCAAGTTGCTTAGAGTAGACAATAGCCCCTGCTCATCAGAGGCAATCAACTCCATATTATTAAAATAATGGGCCAGGGTGATGGACTAGTTGGATGGAGAGACAGTCAGGATTCCTGCAGACTACATTGTGACATAAGGTTGGAATGTTGATAAAGTTCTGAAGTAAGAGAGTGAAGGTGAATTTTGGCCCCTGCCAACTGAAAGCAAACCTTCATTTATGAAGACCCTGTCTCAATAAATAAATAAATACATACATAAATACCTAAATAAATAAATAAGAGAGCTGGGGATGTAGCTCAATGGTAATGCACCCAGTGTTGAAAACAAACAAATAAATAAATTCAGGTTTAGTACAGGTCTCACCATGAGGCTGTGACCAACTTTGGCAAGGTTAAACCTTCTAAACTTCTGAAGCTGCTTTGCTTGAAAGCAAAACCAAACCCCAAAAACTTCACTTACTCAATTATTGACTTGAAGTCAATCTGGAAACAGGTTCTGCCAGGCTGTGCCTCAGGTTCCATCTGCTAAGACTTAGGGGAACACTGGATTCAAACCTATCCCTAAAGGAATGGACTTGAAGACCGGAGTGGTGGCCAACGCCTGTAATCTCAGTGACTGAGGCATGAAGATCACATGTTCAAAGCCAGCCTCAGCAACTTAGTGAGGGCCTAAGCACTTTAGTGAGACCCTGTCCCTGTCTCCAACAGGCACTCGGAACACCGGCTCCAGCTCCGAAGGAAAGCTTCATGAAAGTTAACCGAGCACGATCAGGGAAAAGCCGCAGGGTTGAGTTTTGGCAGCTGGACACGTTTTGCTCATGGACGTAAGTTTTGCGCAGCAAGCATGTTTTGCAAACGGACGCGCGTTTTGCACGCAAGCACAAGGATTATGCATGCTTTGCACCTGCACACTCACAGGTCTGCACATGGACACGTTTCCACACAGGCAGCGCGTTTACACAGGAACGCGTGTTTTGCACACTGATACGTGTTTCGCACATACAAGTATACACAGTTCTCAGTTGTTTGGCAAAGCGCGGCGGCACACGCTGCGGAGTGGGGACTAAAGGGGAACCGTGTCAAGACAGCAGGAACTACAACTCCCGGCGCGCTGCCACCTCCGGCAGCTGACCGCCCCGCTCCGAGGTTGGCTCCGCCCAGTGGCCCGGCGCGGCCGGGCCAGGTCCCCGATCAGGTCCCAGTGCCCGGAGTCGCGGGGCGACGAGGTGCCCGCACCCAGCCAGAGAGCCGCATGGAGCCGCGGGCGGCTGACGGCTGCTTCCTGGGCGACGTGGGTATGAGCGGGGTGGCAGGGAGGACGCGGGAGCGGGGAAGAAATCGCCGGCTGGAGAAAGACCGGGGACCGCGGGAACAGCTCTTAGAGGGGACTCAAGAGGCGCATCTGATGGCATTCGTCCCGGAGATGGGTGACATGCCCTGCTCGGAGTTGGTGGTCAGGGGCGTTTGGGTGGTGGGCCGCGGATGGAGAGGGTCCCGGTGATCTCGAGCATCTCAGACCCTGCTCTGGTGTCCCGCACCTTGACCCAAGCAGCGCACTGCAGGGCTGGTCATCAGTGTGACGCACCAAGTGTGGGGTTTCAGAATCGCAAACCCACCGGAGCCCAACGCACGTTGGGGAAGGTGCGGGTGCGTGGTGGTGGTGAGGGGTGTCATTGCACACTTGAGAGGCAGAACCCAGTACGTGTCCACCGGGTCCACTGGTGGGGTAGCCCTGGTCTGAGCTCTCTGTGGGAGCTGCCAGCCGCCCGCGAAGCCGTGGTGCAGTGTCTCTAGCATCCTATGGATGCAGCCAGCTGTGCCAGGGAATTCACCCAGAATGAGGATACCCTCGGGACACCGTGGTACACGCGGTGACAAAGGGGGTAGCAATTCTGCACTCTATCATTTGGGCAGCTCAAGAATCAAATGGATTAGAGGGCAAAGGGACATTGTTTGGGGGAAGAAAACTGTCTTATGAAGTAGGATACTATGGCAATTGAAATGAACGTGGAAAGCACTTTGAACTCCGAAAAGAAAAACAAAAAAACAAAAAACCTAAAATGCCTAAGGTACTTTTACACTGGTAAAAAGCAACGCAAATAAAAGTGGAAAGTCATAAGGGTAAATTTAGTTGAAAAGGGAACTGCAGAGATAGCAAGGCAGAGATATTTTAATTGATTTTGCAAAACAACCTCCTTTTCAAAATGATCAAGGCATTTAACAAAGTTTCTCTTTTTACTTGGCATTTCATGGCAGGCAGACTTAAGACTTTGACCCTGACAGCATGATCTGTATTTGATTGGCTCAACTGAATACGCAATGAACAGCTACCCATTAAAGCCTATTTGTTTGTTTTTATAACATATATTTTTATTGGTTCTTTTAATCATACATAACATTAGGATTCATTTAGACAAAATTATAAAAGCATGAACTATAAGTTGCTCTAATTCAGTCTCTAGTTCTCCCCCTTTTCTCCTCTCCTCCCTTGCAAAACCTATTTAAATACACATTTTATTTTGTTCTGGTAGAGGATTCAAAATAGCATGGTAGCATTTTGAGCATGTTTCTGGATGTGTCTATAGAAGAAAGGCACATTCTTAGTTAATGGATGCACAGCTGTTGTTGACATTGTCATAATTTAATATATTGCTCTAAAATATATGTTTTGCTCACTTTTTAATGTCCAACCCTAATGAATAAGCTGAATGTGTTGGATACAAAACAATATTGTTGTCCCAGTGGACGTGGAGGGCACTAGGAGCTTTGACCCATTTTAGAATTCTGACTTCAAATTCTCTTATCTGTGGTATACTCTAACCAAAACATTTAGATTTTTCATTTTTTAAAAAAATTGTATGGGTGCATTATAATTATACATAATAGAGAAATTCATTGTTACATAGTTTTATTTAATTTATTTTTGTACATAAGATTGAAACCAGGGGTGCTTTACCACTGAGTCACATCCCAAGTCCTTTTTATTTATTTTCAGACAGGTTTTCCCTAAGTTGCTGAGTCTGGCCTCGAACTTGTGATCCTCCTGCCTCAGTCTCCAAAGTTGCAGGGATTACAGACTTGTGCCACTGTGCCTGGTTGTTGCACATTTTTTTTAGTTGTTACATGTTTTGAATATAACATTTCACAGAGGTATTGATTATAGAGTCTTACAATATGGCCTTTTCAATAAGCACAAAGAATTTAGGTAGAATCCCGCCTGCCGTCCAGCTCCCCAAATCTTTCCCAAACTCACCCCACAGCTTTTGTTAGCTTCTGTGGATTTATACCTTCTCTCTTACTCTCAAAGGAATGAGATCTTTGGGGGATCTAATTCTAACATTCTTTACTTCTGTGAGGGGCGAAGGAGAAAAAAGAATTCAATAGGGCAGAAATCCAGGGCATTTTCTAAGGAGTAGAGAGATATTTTGGGCAGGAAGTTTATTCTAAAATAGGAATTCAAAGAGAACTGGTTAACATATGATCCAGAAAATCTTATTTAGGGCCAACAAAGGTATCAAAGGAAATAACAGTAAGTTACAAACACTGAGCACTTTCACCGGCAAAATAGTGTGAATCATTATCTTTTTTTTTTTTTTTTTCCATAAAATGGCCCTGTGAAACGTTACCCCCAATCATAGGAAAATGGAGGCTCAGAGGATTTAAAATGAAAAACTTCCCTAAAGTAGGACCAGAGCTCGGGTCTTTCTGAGGCAAAGCCCAGGTTCACAGTACCTTGTTGGGTCTTGGGAACCAGGGGACAGGGAACCGCTCCCCACTTTGGTCCTAAGCATCTTGGGGTGGCAAGGGAAGGAGTGGAGGTAGCAGGCTGCAGGATGGGTGGGCAAGGAGGAGAGGGGAGGGAGGTTTGGAGGTGAAGGTGTCTAAGTAGGTGTATTTTCCTCAAGGTCTTCGTAGAAGGCTCATCATTCATTAAATAGCAGACTTTTCCTTCCTTCTGGCTCTGTCACTTCTTAGGCAATCTACCTTTACTTAGTTTCTCTTCATCTTTCACTTTCACTTTTTCTCTTTCACTTTCTTTTTGCCACTCTTACTCGGTTTTGACTGTTTTCTCCAAGAATGGAAACATATTTAGTATTTTTAACCTCATTGAACACATCTTAAAAAACCATATTGTATGTCTTTTGACCTTAATTTTACTGCAAGGCGTATTTTAGGATTCGTAATTAAAACACTTTAAAAGACATGGTTGAAAATATCTTTAAAAGCAATGAGACAGCTGGGTACATGCTTGTAATCCCAGCTACTCAGGAGGTTGAGGCAGCCTGGGCAACTTGGTGAGATCTTGTCTCAAAATAGAAAATAAAAGACTGGGATGTAGCTCAGTGGTAGAGTGCACCTAGGTTCAACCCCAGTACAGAGAGAAAGAGAGTGAGTGAGAGAGAGAGAGAGAGAGAGAGAGAGAGAGAGAGAGAGAGAGAGAGAGAGAGAGAGAGAGAGAGAGAGAGAGAGAGAGAGAGAGAGAGAGAGAGAATAAAATAGCTCAATTCCTACAAATCAAAATAGCGCCCCCCCCCCCCCCACTTGGGAATCAAGGTGCCTGCTAATTTCTAGTCTGCTAAAGTTTAAATGCAGATGGCATGATTACAGTTCGGTGATAATGATCAACACTATTAAGCGCCTACTTCTCAGCACTCATTCTGTCTTTAATTACCACAAGGATCCTGCAGGGTAGGTGTTGTCACCCTTAAGCTCTGGGGAGGGGACAAACCCATATGTGCACAGAGCTAAAGGCATGAGGGCAAAGAGGCCGGTCTCCCCACCTGTGCTTATACTCCTTTATCATGATTGTGCTGCAGTTTGGGGAGCAGGTGGTGATGAACAGATGGCGTGCCTTGCAGTCCTTTCCTTGGAGTGTCAGTTGAAAGGATGTCTCAGGTCCTTCCCAGCTCTAACAGTTGTTACGTGCACAACTCTCAGCTGTCTGCAGCACTGGGGGATAAGTCACTCAGGACACCAGACTTCTCCCTGAGAGCTAAAGATGAGCCAATGGAGCTCCTTCAGAAAGCCATCCCCTGCAGCTTCCGGTGCCCACCCATGGTGCTTCTGTGGTTGTTTCCCAGCGTGTGGGGAGTCATCCCCATTTAACTACATTTATTGATGAGGCATGTCTGAGAGCCCTTGTCCTTTCAAGAATGTTTTGGGGGAAGGCCTTACATTAGAACCTTCAGATTGTGTTCAACACTTCTGGTTGCCAGGACCCCAGATTTCCTTTAGTGACTTATTTTGAACAAGATTCCCAGCCAGTACAACATTTAAGAGTGCATCTTGGATATTTGACCCCAATTCAAAACCATAGTGCTGGATCGGCTTTATGTTTAAGGTGTCCTTGGGGATGTTTGAAAACACTCTTTGTTGGAGTGGGGTTTTGTCCACAAAGAGGCTGAGCTGGGAGAGGAGTGGCTTGGGTCATGGTCATGGTCAAGTTAGGTCCACCAGACACAGACAGAACAGCATAGAGGATGGTCTCAGGAGAGTTGGCTTGTATGGCCCTTTCTGGAAGGGTGGACCTGGTCTGGGCTGAGTAGTTACTGATTGGGCTCAAAGAGCAGGACTCTGTGCTTCAGAGTGCCTAAATGGGGTGTTGGCAAATTGGGTCTCTGTGTGGATGGGAGAACAAGAAGCAGAAATAAAACTCCGATTTGCTCTTTTTCCTGGTATATATACTCACACCATGGCTGTCTGGTCAGCAAAATTCCTAGTTATTTAGCAGCTGGCCCCAGCAAACCACTTTTAAAAGATTCAGGGCCGGGTCTCAGAGGACCCAGAAACTAAGCAGGTGGGAACGGAGCAAATAAACTGCTCAGGGACTCAGTCAGTTGCCCGTTGGGGACTCAGACAAGGATTGAGTTACTGGGACTGAAGTACAAGGTGGGGCTTGTTGTGGAACAAAGACAGACAAAAGTGGCACAGAAGTTCCAGGTAGGACTCAGGAATAGTGGTAATGATAATAAGGGTCCCTCAATAATTGTACACCTGTCACTTGCTGAGCGTTTTCAGTTGGCTAGGACTGTGTAAAATAATGTCCAGGCATTAGTTCATTCAGTCTCAGCCACCCTGTGAGCTAGGCATTAATATTTCCATTTTATAAGGGAGGAGACAGAGGCTTTGAGAGAAGAAGCCCAAGGTGACAGGACCAGTTGTTAGTGACAGAGACTGATCTGAACTCACCTGTGGGTGATGCCTGGGGCTGGTCACTGTACAAATCTGCTCTCCAAGGGAAGACTGATACTGAACTGCCTGATGTTCTTGGCTAGGCCTTTATTATCTGGAGAATCGGTCAGGCTTGGTCCTGGGCCTGGCTCTCAGATGTGAGACTGTCAGGGGCCCCAGATAAAGGCAGAGAGGGCTGAGGGACTAGGGAACCAGAAAGGTTCTCAGCTGGTACACGGGCTGAATCAATACGGTCATATGGGTAGAGGACAGAGGAGAGTGTTTGCAAGCAAAGGCCCTTCCTTCTCAGGTCGATTTCAGCAGTTACCTGGCAGTAGAAAAGTCGATGATGTTCATGGAACTTTCTAGGTTCAAGTTGAAGGTTTTTGCTTAGCCATTCATTAGCAGGAGCCTGCAAGCAACAGGTGAGTATAAGGAGCAATGTAAGCATCACCCTGACCCTAAACTGAAGTGGAGGGAGGAGGCAGGAATGAAATGGAATCCAGCAGTCTGTGCTGGATCACACACTGTCCAGGGCTACAGCCTTGTCTCTTGTTACAACACAAATTCTTCTTTAATTGATGCATCAGTTCCTAGTGTGGCTAGAGTTTGCAAGCACAACCATGTTGTCTCAGGTCATTGTCTAGGAGTGGGTATACTTGTAAGGGGTTGGAAGATGGTTGTCATTTGGCAGGGCAGGGGCAGAACCAGCTGCAGGGATAACAAGGTCAGTCCAGTAAGTAAAAAATGCTTGTGGGGGATATTTATTCATTCAGATTCTTGTGTGTCAGTTCTATGCTGGAGCTGGACACCAATCTGCCATGGTCCTGTCCCTAAGGTGCCCAAGAACTGCCTCAGGGGAAAGGTCAGGTAGGAAGGATGCAAATTAGCTATCTGTATAGAGATGAAGGGCATGGGTGGGTGAGCCACACGCTTGGAGCCTTCTTGAAAGAACAGACATTCCTCTGGGTCTTGGTGGAGTCACTGGACTGGAAAGGAGGTGGACCTGGGGCTTGTGGGGATGAGGGAAGGTATTCCAGGCAGGGGAAGAACAACACACTCAGAGGCCTGAGACCATGTGACACTCTGAACCTTAAAAATTTCAGTCATTGTGTCAAGGTAGAAGACAGGCCTCCGAAGAAGGATTCCAGGAAGCCCCAGAGTGAAGGGGCACCAGCAGACCCCTCTGATGGCAAAGAAGTTCAGCACATGCCAGTCAAAGGTATAGACAGAGGTTTACTGAGGAAAGCAGATAGAGTGTTCAAGGCAGACAGAGGCTATCTCAAGAGAAACACCTTTGGGGTAAAGCCAGAAATACACACTCAGGTAGAAAGCAGGCCTCCTCCACAGGGAGACATCAACCTCCTGCTGTGGGGTCTCAATATTTATAGTGGGACAGTTGCTGGGGGTTCGACTAGAGGTGAAGTCAGGGTGCAGCGACACAATTTCGAGCCAGTTTTTCCTGCACTTGGGCATTACCCTCTTGTTAAAGAGCAGGAGTCAAGGGCACGGGCCAAGGGCAAGTCACTGCAGAGTGGCCGTTGTTCATGGGTACTTTCTGCATCTCAATGGTTCCTAGGTATTTCCTGAATTTCAATGGGTGTTTCCTTTGAGACTCAGTATCTTCCTTTATCCCCAAATTTCTATCTCAGTTGGAGAAGGGTAGGGCAGGGTGGGTCATAGGGGTGTGCAGGTCCTACCCTGGAGAAGGGAGCCACGGGAGGATTGTGAGCAGGGCCCACATGACCAACTCATGATTTAGCTACGTTAGAGGGAGAGGGGTGAGAGGGAGCCAGGGATGGAGACCAATTATGTGGCAGGGGTTGAGGGGAGGAATCTAGCCCCAGAGGGAACTTGCCAGAACAGTGCAGGGTCTCAGGTTTCCAGGGTGTCACTCCCTGAGGGAGATAGTGCTGGGGTCCAGGAGGGAACATCCTGTCACACTGGATGTGACACTTCAGGCTGTGGTCAGGCCTGGCCAGTCTACTAGTTAACCACTTTTCTTGTGCTCACTCTCCAGGGACAGGTTTAAGGTTGATACCCATGCTGCCCTTCCTCTTAACCTTGTCACAGGTTTGTCACTGGGATGTCTTCTCTGTGGTGCTAGCTGCTGGTCTTCATGAAGGGAGTGGCTTCTTCCTCCTCCTTGTGTTGCAACCCTAGGAGGGCCATCTGGTGGCTTGGGGGTGTCACTCAAGCACCCCTCCCAGTCCCATTGTAGAGCTGTTCCCTGCAGAGAGCAGTCAGGAGGGGACAGCCTTCACTGTGCCCTAGGTCCTCCTCTGTATTTTTGTTACTCTTTACAAATGAAAATAAAAATTAATCGTGGTAAAGCACATAGGACAAACTTTACCATTATAGCCGTTTTTAAGCATCAGTTCAGTGCCACAGCTCATTGCATTACTGTGCAATGGTCACCACCACCCTCTCAGAATCCTTTTCATCTTACCACACTGACTCGACGTACCTGTTCAACACCAATCTTCCATTTCCCTGCCCGGCCCCGGGTAACCATCGTTCTACTTTCTGACTCTAATTTTGAGTATGTTAGCGGCCTCACGTAAGTGAAATCATACAGCATCTGTCTTTATGACTGGCTTATTTCACTGAATGCCTTCAAGGTTTATCCATCTTGTAGTGTGTGTCGGAATTTCCTTCCTTTGTGAAGCTGAATAATATTCTATTGAATGTACGTGCCCCATTTTGCTTGTCCGTTCATCTCTTGATGGACACTGAGGTTCTATCTATATTTTCATGACTGTGAGTAATGCTGATATAAACATGGGTGTGCCAGTATCTCTTCAGGTCTCTGCTTTCAGTTCTTTTGATATATACCAGGAAGTGTAATGGTGGGACCTCATGTATTCTTTGTTTCAATTTTCAGAGAATTGCCAACCATTTTCACAGAGGTTATACCATTTTACATTCCCACCAATGGCGCCGGGGGTTCCAGTTTCTCCACATCCTTGCCCACACGTACTTTGATTTTTGTTTTTTGTTTCTGATATAGTCATCCTAATGGCTATGAGAACATATCTCATTGTGATTTTTGATTTGCATTTCTTTAATGATTACCAAATGCTTGTTGGCTATTTGTATGTTTTCTTTGGATAAATATCTGTTCAAATCCTGTGCCCATTTTTTAAGACTGATCATTTGTTGTTTGGTTTTTCAGTTATAGAAGTTCTTTATATATTCTGGGTTTTAACTCCTGATATGTGATTTGCAGATACTTTGTCCATTCCATGGGTTGCTTTTTCACTTTGTTGACTATGCCCTTTAATGGACAGAAATTTATTTTTCTTTCTTTTCTCTCTCTCTCTGTTTCTGTTTCTTTCCTTTTTGTTTTCTTATCATATCTATTGCTTCTCGTCTCTACCCACATTGTTGCCACTCAGACCACTGCAGCTGAAGTTTATTTACTAGAAAATATGGTTTCCAATAAGTTGCATTTCCTCTAAGGAGTGGTCAGATAAAGAAATAAAATTAGATTTTCTTTTAATAACTAAAATTTAAAATTTTATTTAAAATGTCCACTTAATAATTCATTTTAGTAATTCAGTTAGATTTCTTCATTCATTCATTCATTCATTCATTCATTCATTCATTCATTCATTCACTAGTGCAGTCTTTCACCAAGCAGGTGGACATGAACATCTTCTTTGAGCCATAGGCCTTGCCAGGTGCTAGGAACACACGGATGAATAAACAAAACTTGACCTGCATAGCCACAGCTTCTGGTCCTCTGTGATGCTTTCCTGCCCTTCCCTGGGAATTTGGGAGATACTATTATAGTGACCATGTTTTGGATTGTTTCTACACTTCCTTCACCCCTGACTGTGCTGCATCTCATTTGTCTTTGTACGTGGTCGTAGAGGGTGCCAATTCCATCTTGATATCCGGCTGATTGGACGTCAGGCAAGAGTTGCACATGCCACCTGGGCTCCACCCCAGGGGAGATGGGATCATGGAGATGAGCGAGGTCCACGGACTTCCTCCTATGCCCTGCCAAGGAGTTTAGACTCCACCCTCCTTTTCAAGAATTTTAACAGGAGTGCTGGGACCAATTACGGTGATCATGTTTCCTGCCTTGGGTATCAGGGGTCTCCGTTTTACCGTGTGTGTTTATTGTCCGGGATGGAAGTGTCAGGGTCTCAGCGCTGGCTTCGTTTCCTCTCCAGGTTTCTGGGTGGAGCGCACCCCAGTGCACGAGGCCGCCCAGCGGGGCGAGAGCCAACAGCTGCAGCGGCTGATCGAGAGTGGCGCCTGCGTTAACCAGGTCACGGTGGACTCCATCACACCCCTGCACGCCGCCAGTCTGCAGGGCCAGGCGCGGTGCGTGCAGCTGCTGCTGGCAGCTGGGGCCCAAGTAAGTGCCCCTGGGGGACAGGGCCCCTGCTTGGCTGCAGTTGCGGGAACGGATGCAACCAGCTAGGGAGACCTCTGGAGGGAGGAAAAGAAATGACTTGGGATTTGCCTTCTGTGATGGGCAGACAGGGATACACAGAACCCCTTGAGGGAGACTGGGAAGGAAAATGGGAAGACAGAACAGAGTGTGCTTGGAAGTTCAGGAGGAGGGAGGGACGGCAAGTGTGTGCTGCACACGGAGGACGAAGTGCTCATGGACTGAGGAGTTTCAGCCGTTTGTTGGTGGGGGTGCTCTGCCCTGGGAGAAGGGTGGGGCCTGGGCTGAGAGAGCAGGGTTCTGGGGTCCAGGATGACTGAGTAGGGAGGCTGGCTCTCTGGGGTGGAGGGAAGCATAAAGGAACAAAAGCAAAATTCTGGTTTGGTGCCTTCCCTAGCGTTAAGTACTCACCCTGTGTCTGGTTTGAAGGCGCCAGTGGTTTCCAGTTGGCAGAATTCCTGGCTGTTTAGCCGCTGGCTCTGGGGAGCTGGCAGGACCCCTCCCCCTCCCCCACTGAGTGACTTATAAGGAATGTGGGGCTCTGGTCTCAGAGTTGCCAGGGTGGGGAAGAAGTGAGGGCGGTGTACTATCTACTCTTTCCAGAAGCTTGCAATGGAACAAGTTTCAGCATATGCCCACGTAGAAGCTGAATTTGGACAAATTCTGAGTGGAATTTGCCAATTTAGGGAGTTGCCTTTTGTTGGCCCATGATTTTCGTGCTAGAGAGGCAGGTTAAGCAGCCTCGGGCCTTCTTTTAGCTGAGGCTTCAGTTAAAACCCATTTTTATGTCCTTCCTCCCCCAGCTGGCAGCCTCAGCCTCTACTTTCCTGCAGTGTACTTTTTAGTTTTTTGAGGTAGTGGTGAGGGCAGGGCTGAGCCTCTCCTGCCTCAGGAGAAAAGAACCTTCTGTACTTGGGGAGCTGATGGGCACCCCCTCCCCCAACAGCGTCTCTTTCTCTTTGAACTTCTTTGCCTAGCTGGTGCCTCAGTACCTAATAGCCAACCAGCTTCTAAGACATGTCTTTGCAAAGGTCAATCCACATCAAGATGAGAACGAAGTTGCAGGGGTTTTCTCTCCCCTCTGACACTTGTATCTTCTTCCCCTGGAGGTGGACGCTCGCAACATCGACGGCAGCACCCCCCTTTGCGATGCCTGTGCCTCTGGCAGCATCGAGTGTGTGAAGCTCTTGCTGTCCTACGGGGCGAAGGTCAACCCCCCACTGTACACTGCGTCCCCGCTGCATGAGGCATGCATGAGTGGTGAGTGAATGAGTTAGGGGCCATTGAAATGATCCAGTGCAAAGTGTTCACAGCCCAGAGAAGGAATGCGGCAAGGGTGGATTTATTAAAAAGGTTTGGGGATCAATTAATAGAACTTGGTGTGACAGAGAACTGCCCAGGGTCAAGCGTGAATCAAGTTTGAGCTGGGAGCAATGCTGCTGGCTGAAAGGGACTGGCCAGGAGCAGGGACCCTGGGAAGGGGAGAGATAGGACTGTGTGGGGGTCGCAACATCCAGGTGAGGCTGGCCAGCCCAGTTGTGGCTGTGGAGTTGGGTTTCAGGGCTGGAGGTGGAAATTGGGTAACTATCAACAGTGGAGAGGTAATTATGGGAAGTGTGAGGATGGAGTCTGGGGCGCATGTGCCAGGAAAGGAGAGCAGAGGGCCCTGAACCTGCACAGGAGACAGAAAGAGGAGCCAGAAGGAGGCAGGGCTACCTGCACAGTGACAGTGTGAGGGAGTTCAGCCAGGAGGCTGGACTGGGATGCCAGCAGCCATAGGGCGATCTGTACCAGTTGCTGTTTGTCAGGCTTCTTATTTCCAGTGCACATACTCATGGATGTTTCCATCCCTTTCCGTGTATTCTAAGGGAGTTCCGAATGTGTGAGGCTTCTTATTGACGTTGGGGCCAATCTGGAAGCACATGATTGCCATTTTGGGACCCCCCTTCACGTTGCCTGTGCACGGGAACACCTGGACTGTGTCAAAGTGCTTCTCAATGCAGGTGCGTAGTTACTCACCTGAACTGGTGTTTACCTCTGTGGGTGGCTTACCTGAGCTAGTATTTACCTGCATGAATTGCTTGCCTGTGCTGTGTCTGGCAAAGAGCTGGGCAGCAGAGTCAGACAGATCAGGGTTTGGAGCCGGCTCTCACACTTGCCAGGGAGAACTTGGCCTCAGCTTCTTTTTTTTTTTTTTTAAATCACCTTTTTACCTTTTTTATTTATTTGTATGTTTGTTTTAATGTGGTGCTGAGGATCGAACCCAGGGCTTCACCCATGCTAGGCAAGCGCTCTACCTCTCAGCTACAACCCCAGCCCGGCCTCAGCTTCTAATAAAACTGGAAAAATAAAACCTATTTTGCAGGATTATTGGGAGGAGTCTTAATCATGTCTCCACAGTACTTGCTGTGTGGCTGGAGATCAACAAATGCAAAAGACTGTTTTTAGAGGACACAATCATGCCTGATGGGATTGCTGTCTGAATCCAAAAGAGACCAGGGTATAATGGGATGTGGAGCCTGCAGTCTTAGGAGAAGGGAATCTTTGGAATCCAACTATTGCCAATGTGTTCAAAAAAGCCTCAGTCTTCTCCCAAGGTGGAAAAAAGTCTGTACGTGTTCAGTACAGATATAATCTTTTTTTCTGAATATTTTTAATTCTCAACTGAATTCATGAATGTAGAACCTGCAGATAGGGAGGGCTAACTGTAATTAGGAAACCAGTTAAAACTGGGTAAACAATAAAGGGCATGTCTTGGCTCAGGAAGCTTAAAAGATAAGTAGCTCAGGTCGAGGGTCCCTTGTTTACCTGATGGCTCCACATTGTCACCAAGACCTCCATTTCTTTGAATTTTAAAATTCTGTTTCCCTACATGTTAGATAATCCTGGGGTAGTGGTCAAATGATTGCAGCAGATTCAGGCTTAAAATCTAAACGCTGTACTTTTTAAGACTCTGATAGTTTTTTCAGAAGAGTGAGGAGTCACCTTTCCATGTCTCTGGCCTACCTCTGCTAGTGTTCCACGGGCCCAAAGTGGATCGCATGTCCAAACCTAAATGGATCCCTTTTTCCCCAACGTGGCCCAATTCTGATTGGCCCCAATCCGGATCACTTGAACTTATTATTGTGGTAGGGGGAGGCCATCAAACCCTTCGGGGCTCACACCTGTAGCTGAGGCTCGGCAGGTCCTCTCACCCCACCCCAGCAACCCAACTGCACATTGCCAAGTGGCCACAGTGGGGGAAAGTTGGAAAGGAAGAAGGGACAACTGTAATGTCCACTACAGCCTTAAAAAAGGTTACCCAATATCAATTTAATAAAATACTTAGTGATAGTACATTTTCAAAAATCTTTATTTTGGAAATTGAGAGCTGTAACTAAAGACTTTTTAAATGGACACAAGTAATAGTAAGCAATTTGCCGAATTTTATAAATAAAATCATGTAGTTTGTGGGGAAAAAAAAAAAAAGGTTACCCAGCAGTTTTTAAAGGGAGTTTCCATTTTGATGGGAAATTGCAGATGACCAGGGTTTGGGGAAGCCTCTGTGGTATGTCACTACCAGCTCAATGCTTGGTGATGCTCACGCTGTCAAGTCTGCACATGATCCTCGGTGGCCATTCTAATCCTCTCAGATGGTTTCCTGTAACAGCCTCTCTTGGAGCAAATGGATTATTTTTTTTTCTCAAAAACCAGTTTTTTTTTTTTTTTTAATTAGTTTTTCATTGTGAAACATTTCATACCCACAGAAAAGTAGAGAGAAGCAGTCGCATACCCGAGCTGCTCACAATTGCATTTTCTTAAAGTGTGATTTTGAACGGTGGGGCTTGGATTTCCCTGGAAAGCCCCGTCCCAAGCCTCTAGAAGAACTTGCTGCAGCACTTCCGCTGATTCCAGAGTGGCCCTGAGCAAGCCGAGCGGAGGAGCTGCCACGTTGCACCGCGCAGACACCTACTCTGTTTGTTCTCTGTTAGGCAGCGCAACCAAGTCAAGGAACCAGATTCTATTTGCAAAGGCGGAGGAATGGTGAGGGAGAAAATCCAGTCATCTTGGTGATGTAATTTTTGATCTGAGCGCCACCAGTAAATGTTTAACTCTGCTGGAAGCATTTGGAAGTTGCTGAGGAGGATGGTTGTGTTTCTACCTTCCCAGGGCGGGCCTCATCTTGATTCCCCCCTCCCCCCCATTTATTGTTGCAGAAAGGACGCACTGAGCTATTTGTGCTTACGTTCCAGGGTTGTGCAGGCTCTTGGCATGCTAGGGTGTGTTAGGGAGTCCCTTCACTTTGCTGACTGTGGTTCTTACTCTGAATCCACTTTGATCCTATTTCGCTTTGAAGTCAGGACTTCGGTAATGACCCCTTTCTCTGAAGCATGACGCTGAGAGTTTTCAGTGCCCACATGAAGCTGGTGGTTTTGCCGGCATCCCTTTTCTGTCTCCGTCTCTGCCTCGTGCTACTCATGCAGGCATGCATCCTTGAGCTGCACAGAACTGCTTTCTTCCCCTCTCCTTCCCCCCCTCTCTGCCTTCCTCCTTTTTTCTTCTGTTTCTCCATGTGTATCCTTATGTGTTTTCTCTTTGTGTTTTTGTAAGGTACCCATTATCAGTTGAGGCACTTTTTTTTAATGGACATAAATGGTATGGGGCTATATATCTTACTCCATTTCTTTTTTTTTCCCCCATCCAGCAGTGTATTTTCAAGTCTCATCCACATTGCTCTGTGCACATCTGGTCTGGTGTTCCCAACTGCCACTGAGGATTCCGGCTTCCTTCCTCATTCATTCACTTTTCTTACTCTAACACCCAGTCAAATGAGGCCAAGTGCCCGTTTCAGAAAGATCCCATTGTGCTGGGTGTGGTGGTGCACACCTGTAATCCCAGTGAATCAGGAGGCCAAAGCAGGAGGATCGCAATTTTGAGGCCAACCTCAACAACTTATTTGGAGACGCTGTCTCCAAATAAAAAATAAAACAGGCTGGGAATGTAGGTCAGTGGTTAAGCAGCCCTGGGTTCAATCCCCAGTGCAAAAAAAAAACTCCTAAAACACCAAAAAACAAAACAAAACAAAAAAGCACACCAAACAACAACAACAACAACAACAAATGTACACCTCGGGAAGGCAGCTTTGGAAGAGTCTTCACTGGGGCCTCATCTATGGAGTCGCTGTAGCAAATAGCATGGCAGGCAAGGGTTGTTTTTAGGCTCTTTCCAGCCTCAGTTTCCTCTCTGACCTTGAGGGTAGAGCTTTGCTTCTCTTGTGCCTCTTTCTCTGTTGTTAGAGACAATTGCCTTCCTCCCTAGCTAGCAAAAGTATTGACAGAATTAATAAGGTGAGAGAAGCAACCTGGACTTCAGATTCTGTGGACCTCACAGTTTATTTTTCATTAGAGTGTGCATTTAGCATTAAAATTTACATTTGAGTTATGATTGTACAAGATATTCATTCCTATAAGCAAGTATTGGAAGAAAATTCCTCACGTGACATTGTGGTTGGATATAGGGGGAAGATCTTTCTTTAATTTATTGCCTTTTAATACACTTTTTGTAATTTATTTGTGCCAAACTAAGTAAGTAGGTCATCTATAACCAGGTATGGTGAAATATGTCTGAATTCCAGCTATATGGGGGGCTGAAGGGTTACAAGTTTGAGGCCAGCATGGACAATTTGATAAGACCCTATCTCAGAATAAAATGAAAAAAAAAAAAAAAAAGGGCTGGGAATGTAACTTAGTAGTAGAGGGTTTGTGTAAAATATGTGTCAGGTCCTGGGTTTAGTCCTAATACTAGAAAAAAAAAAAAAAAAAAAAATTCACCAGTCTAGCCTTTTTCCTGATTGAGGAATGTTTTTTGCCTGACTTGAGCTCTGAATTTTGGCTATGACTTTTTTTTCTTTCTTTGTTTCCTTTCTTTCTTTTTTCTTCTTGCAATACTGGGGATTGAACCCAGGGCCTCAGACATGCTTGGCAAGCTCTCTACCACTGAGCCACACCCAGCCCTTGGCTGTGACTTTTGACTCTGGGAAATGGGAAGAGTTTCATCCCTCATTTCATCCCATTGGAGTGCTTTCTGTATTCTCAGCAGCATTAACACACTTCTTACATTTCATTAGGGAATTAAAAGCGTTTTAAAGCAGAAAGCGGGATGTTTCAAATTTTTTGAGCAGTGGGACTATCAAATGAAACAGCTGTACGCCTGCCTGTTTCCTCCACTCTTGACCCTCTGAGGTTATTGGTGGCATACTGTTGCCATATTTTATAATTTTATGATTGTGGTTTGAATCTGTCACTGGGGGATTACTTATTGATGAAGGGCTATTTGCTTGGTTTCTTTAAAATACTTTTTTTTTTCCTTTTTTTTTTTTTTGGTATTGGGGGGTGAACTCAGGGGAGCTTAACCACTGAGCCACATGCCCAGCCTTTTTAAAATATTTTATTTAGAGACAGGGTCTCACCGAGTTGCATAGGGCCTTGCTAAGTTGCTGAGGCTGGCTTTGAATTTGTGATCTTCCTGCCTCAGCCCCCAGAGCTGCTGGGATTATAGGAATGCGCCACCACACCCAGACTCTTTAAAATACCTTTATCTCCTTTTTCTTATACCCTCCTTGCCAACTTAGGAGCAGACGTCAAAGAAGTTGGTATGTTCTTCCAAAGGAACTGATGAAGGCTTTGCCCTAAAAATAATATTTTATGCAGATTAAATTGTCATAATCTTTATTTCTTAATGCATTGAAAAAATGCTTCATTTAGATAGTCTTTGCATCTTTTTTTGAATAAACCCAGAAAGATGAGGCAGGCAGAGCTGAACTCACAGTTAACTTTTTGGGTACTTTGCCTGATTTCCCTTCGCCTCTCCTGTTTCGTAAAAGAATATTTATATTTAAGAAATATCCATTCTTTCATTCAGCTTGTGCTCTTCAAGCCTGATGTGCCCACAGCAGGAGGGAGCACTGTGTCTTCTTCAGGACACAGGAACAGTTGGGTGGCTCAGCTGAGCTTCTGGAAATCTGTGGCCTTCCGAGGGCAGAGTGTGTCAGAACTGACGGTCAACTCACAAGGAAGCTTCTTGTTTTTTCTTCTCTTTGGTTCTACATGCAGTTATTTTTCTTTATTATTGTTGCCTTCTCATAAAGAAAAAAAAAAAAAAAAAAAAAGCAGTTACTGCTCTTGGAGTTTGAAAAGCATCTGTGAAAAGCTCCTGTAGAGTCTCTCTTGATTTTGCTTTCTGTGCACGTCGCACCTGCTAGTTTTCTCTCGGCTCCAAGCGCTCTCCTTGGTGACATGTTCTTTGTTCTGGACCTCCAGGAGCCAATGTGAATGCAGCAAAACTTCACGAGACAGCCCTTCACCATGCGGCCAAAGTGAAGAATGTGGACCTCATCGAGATGCTCATTGAGTTCGGAGGCAACATCTACGCTCGGGACAACCGTGGGAAGAAGCCTTCCGACTACACGTGGAGCAGCAGCGCCCCTGCCAAGTGCTTTGAGTACTACGAAAGTGAGCCCCTCCTACTGTGCCCCTACTACCGGCCCCTGGTGCCTCCACCCTTGGCCTTGGGCTAGTCTGCCAGTTCTCCTTGAGCTCCCGCTTAGAGCCTAGTAGTTAGTCCTGAACTCCTGTTCTTTGTCACTGGGATGCCATTAGAGTACTTCATCTGCAGGAGCTGTTTCATGCAGGCATGCCAGTTCTTCCCAGGTTTTTTTGTGGCCTGTGGCGTCACTGGGGAAAGAGGGCTTGGGGCCTGGAGCAGTGTTGCCAGCCATTAGCATCTGCCCCAGCCTCAACTCTGAAGCTGTGCTTCATTTGTCTGGATGTTTGACAAACAAGACTACCAGCTACCCAATCAGTTCTTTGCTGACAAAGCTGTGTGGCGAATTGCACAGTGGTTCAAAAAAACAAAAATGAACTCCCTGCTCAAAACCCAAAATCCACAAAATGAAACCCTGGCGGCCATCACCTGTATTGTTTCCTGATCTTCCTTGGGTCCCTGGCTGTCCTCTCTGGTCACTCTGCCGAGGAGGCATGCAGGCATGTCCTAATTCCAGGGGAAAGGGAGGCTTTCCAATTCCACCCTAGTGTCTTTTAGGTCAAGGGACATCAGGCTCCCTGCTGAAACTAACCTCATATGCTTCCTCATTCCCTTTCCAGAGACACCTCTGACCTTGTCACAACTCTGCAGGGTGAGCCTAAGGAAGGCCACCGGAGTTCGAGGACTGGAGAAAATAGCCAAGTTGAACATCCCGCCCAGGCTCATCGATTATCTTTCATACAACTGAGCTGCAGGAGTGTGGGCCGGGTGGGCTGGCCACTTGCCTGGCTGCTGCCCTTGTGCCCAGTCTCAGGCTGGAGAGGTTTCCACTGGCCTGTCTGAAACACCATGATTGTTGTAGATCGAACAACGTTCTTTGAGTCCCTTTCAGCTGTCCTGCTTGGTCTTCTCTCCCAAATCCCGGAGAAGATTTCCAAGGCCTTGGAAAGGCCAGTGTCTCAGGTCATAATTGTAGGTGTGACCCTGTGCTGGTCCTCTGGAATGGATGCCGTCCCTCTGTGTGAGCCTCGGTGTCCAGTTTCCCTCTTCTTACCCACTTCTCTCAAAGGCTCTCTCAGGACAGATGACTCCAAGAGACAGGGGAGGCCAGGCCAGCAGGGACTGGGGGCACTGCTGTTGATCTTCGTGTGTATGGGTGGCACACCACAGAAGTTCCGAGTCCCAGGCACCTGATCTTGGGGGTTTGGGACGACCACTCTGATGGCATCTTGCCACCTGAACACTATTTTGGGGGCAGCAGTTGGCACTATCCAAGGCCTACCTGTGCCCAGGCGTATCCACCACTCAGGGGCTTCATACGGGTCGCAGTGGGGAAAGGCTCAAGCTTTGAATTCCCCGCAACTCGCAGTGTTTCTTAGGAAGTTCGTCTTCAATGTTAGGTCTCGACTCTTTTAAGAAGTTCATGCAGGATGAAGAGCCTTTTTTAGAAGAGGCATACGCCACAACACTAAGGGTTTGTCAACGAGCCATAAAAACAACAGGCAAAGGGAAGGCCCTTCATAGCCGGTCTCATGGCCGGTCATTCCCAGCGTAAAGGGCTGTTAGGAGACTTTTTAGGGACTGTTTTTCATCTGGTTCTACAGTTGCCAAATGAGTTCTTCACCTACCCTGTCTCACCAAGTCCTTGAAGCGGTAGACCGTGAGGAGAGGTTGGCACCTGAGGAATAACTGGCTCCCGAGGAGTGCCTGGCTCCCGAGGAGCACTAGTACCCATTCCCTCGCTCATCTTGTGGACGCTTGTGCCACCTCTGTCATCCGTAAGGCGCTGGTCCAGGGCTTTGAACTGGGAAGGAATGAGGCTTACCAGGCAAGGCAGAGAAAGAAAACGTCTCATCCCTCCTCGTGGTAATAGGAACCAGTCCTTCTACTGCTTAGGCCACAAGGTGAAATAGTAAGTAGCATGTTCAGATAACACTTGCCTGACTGACATCCTGTATCTTAATTAAAAAGAAAAGAAATAACATGTTCAACAGGGAGTTAAACCAGGGGATTTTGCATAATTAGATGTGTTTAGTTTCTGGGGAAACAGGAGGCTCATGTGGGACATGCCTGTTCTGAAGCCAGCGTGCCCAGAAGTGGGGACAGGGTGGCCACCAGACAATTCCACCAGGTGGGCCGGAGCCTCCCATCCGCAGTGTGGAACAGGAGACTGAGCTGGCCAGCGCGAGGCCCGTGTTGCCAGCGCCTCAGCCCATCTCCTTGCGTGGTTTCTTGGGTGGGGCCGTGTAGCTGGTGAGGGATTCCAGGCCGGCCGCCAGGGGTGTTTTCCATCTCCGAGGTTTTAGCCATTGTTATGGTGGGGCTTCGTCTTGTCCTGGGAAGTTGTTCCGAATGAATCAATGTTTCTGCATGTGATAATGACAATAATAATTTTTAAAAAGCATTGGGTTTTGTCTCTTTCATCTCTAATAGAAACTTCCCTCTAGCAATGAAATCTGGTATCGTCTCCAGATGGTATAAATCTTAATAGAATCAGGTGCCCGAATGCTTAAAGCTCAATAAAAGAGGTTGAACAAAGTGCCGTGCATTCATGTGACCCTTTTCTTACGGGCAGAAACACTAGATAGGCTTCTTCCTGTGTGGGTGAAGTTGGGTCTAAGAGGCCTGTTGACTAAGTGTAGGTCCTCCACCCTTAAACAGGGCTGTGACAGAGACTGTTTTCTTACTCCTCTGGGCCTGGGTTGTCCCAGCTGCCATATTGGGATAACAGGTCAGACCTAGGTCATTAAAAGGATCTTGACCAACCACTGACCAATCCCTTCTCCCCACAGACGAGGAAATGAGACCCCACTAGCCTCATTCGTTTTTGTGAGGCTGAATTTAGATGATTAAAGGATGTTCCTCAAGTGTGAAAGTTATGTGGGTATTGCTTCTGTGGCTTTGTTAATGATTGTAGATCCTATAGCTTTCAGATACGCTAATGTCAGAAAATCTCATGGTTTGCATTTGAAACTCAATGTGCAGTTGACTGATTTGGAGGAGCCATTTGCAAAACATATGACAAATAATTGTAATCAAAATATAAAAAGATCCTTTTATAAATTGTTAAGGAAAATGTTAATGACCCAACAGAAAGAAACTGAGCAAAGAATCTGTACAGAGGATCAATGAAAGCAGAATCTTCAAATGTCCATTCACATGAACTAGTAATTAATGAATATTTAATTCAACAAAATGAGGCTGTCTACCACCATCTTGAAAAAATGTTGAAAGATCTGATAGTTTTATAATATCCATGTACCATAAAGACAAATAGGAACTCAAACTACTAATGGGGAATACTTTGGAACATCTATTTTGGAGAGCAGTTAGATGGTAGCGTGGTTAAAAGGGTACATAGCCCAGATCCTGAGGAGCTCTTCTTTGATATAAATATACCATAATGACATCACAGGGAGATGTGTATGAGGATGTGTACTGCAGTTCTATTTGTCATGGTGAAAGATGGCGTCAGTGGGGACTAAGCTGTAGAAAGTACTTGCATAATGTCTACATTCTGTAACAGTTAAGATGAATTAGAGTTACATGTTTTAACATAAATAAATCTAAAATGTTTAATGGTACATGAAAAAAGTTGCCACACATCTATCTACATAATTAACCATTTGCATAAATTTAAATATGAAAGAGCCCAGGTATCCAAGAATACATATGTATGATGCACGCATGTGGAAAAAAACACCTCAGCATCCTGGTCATGGCTCTGGAAAATGAGAAGGGGCATAGGGATATGTCTCAGGAGGCCGAGACAGGAAGATTGCAAGTTCAGAGCCAGCCTCAGTAACAGCGAGGCCCTAAGCAACTCAGTGAGACCTTTCTCTAAATAAAATACAAAATAGGGCTGGGGATGTGGCTCAGTGTTTGAGTGCCTCTGAGTTCAATCCCTAGTACCCCTTCCCCGCAAAAAGGAAATAAACTTGGTAGAATGCTACTACTCGTTCATGTTGGGTAGTGAATAGAAACATGGGTGTTATATGTTTTGATATTTAATTTTTTTCATAAAAATTGTATGTGTAGAGGAGCAACAAGGGGTAAACATGTCTTTATGACAGAGAGAGAGAGAGAGAGAGAGAGAGAGAGAGAGAGAGAGAGAGAGAGAGAGAGAGGGGAGAGAGAGAGAGAGAGAGAGAGAGAGATCTGTGCGACTCTTATAAACTGGATTCTGCTTTAAAAATCCCCTTCAGCTTCCTATTAGCCCTGAGTTTGTGGCTTGGGTTGTAAGATCTATTCCACCATCTCTTTTCGGATCTCCCCTCCTTTGACAAATGAAGCATTTAAACCTCTAGATCGTGCCACGTGGCTCGCAGACAGCTCCTCCCAGCTTGTCTGAAGGAGAGTGAGGCATGAAGTATTGTTTCCTGATCAGCCTCCTCTTCTCTGACTTGGCTTCCTCAGCCCTCATCTTGAAGAGCCTTCGAGATGAGACTCTTGGGACAGGCTGCAGTTTCACACCCTACCCTTTGGAGAGATCAAAACTTGTTTCTAAATGAAGGACCACTTCACAGCTGCACCAGCTGTTTCCAGCCTGTACTGGCCTGGGCACTGCCTGCCCTCTTCAGGTAAGAGGCATGGAGCAGGGAGAGGAAGGGGCTCCACTGAATCCCAGCTGCAGCTGTTCATCTCTGGGTTGCCTACCATCTGCTGAGGAGGAAGTCTGGTCCCTTCCTGTACTATAGAAATGCTACCTGCAGTATCCCATCTATTCTTCCAGATGAGTCTGCAGAGAGCTGGGAAGTCATTTAGGACAAAAAGAACGTCTTGCATGTCCACTTCCACCCCTTATTTTGTTGGAAGACTGCTTGTACTTTCTTTCCAGGGGCAACACACTTTCCTTCTAAGCAGTGGAATTTCTTTATCCACCAAAGTGAGCATGTAGCTGGCTCTGGAGAACAAAGCTCTCCAGCCCACTCATGTTGTGAGCAGTTGAGCTGTCCTCTGGATGGTGCCCCACCCTATGGGAGGCCTGCTCTCTCTGCAATGGCCTGGAAAACATTTCCAGACCTTGGAGTCTTTGCCTTTTCTCTTTTCTCCACCATAGTACCACATGGCATTGATGACTAGGCCCTAGTTACGTTGGCAGGAAAGTCCTGTGATCTCTGGCAATTCAAATGAAAGTATGTCTTAAGTTGGCCCAATCTAAACAGGGTGCTCCCTAAAAGCCTAAGGTCTCCATACAATAATTAAGGGAGAAAAGATGAAAGAGCCTGCTTGCTCTGTCTCTCTCACACACACATTTATTTGCTCAAAAAAATTCTGACTTCCCAGCAGCTGGTCTCCAGGTGTGTGGTTCTTGTGAACAGAGAATTTGAAGCTGGGAAGACTTTGTCCCTGACTCTGAGCCAGGATGTGCCCTTCATTTACCAGTCTGCATGCCAAGCTCTTGGCAAAGACTGTTCCCTCTGCTTCTCAGTGTTAATCGAACCCTGAAGCTCATTCTGCTGTGCTGGGGACAGAGGCCAAGAGGGACAGAGGGAATGTGTACTCACTCCTCAGGCCACTTTCCTACCCATCCCTCCTCACCTTTCTTTTATTTTCTTTTTAGCCACTGTTGTATTTTAGATTCCCCGATGGGCACTAAGCACATGAAAAACATAAAACATACCTTGGCCCCAAAGGATCTCAGAGTCCGTTTCTGAGGGAGTGGGCCCAGGAGCAGATAACTGCATCAAGGATGTGCAGGTTAGGGGCGGGTAGTGGTCCGCTCTTGTAGATTGAAACTGTTACCCCCAGCACCATGGTATTAGGAGGCCAGTCTTTGGGAGGGAAGAGGTGATGAAGTGGAGTTTCATAAATGGGATCCATGCCCTTGTAAAGGAGGCACCAGGGAACCACCTAGCCCTGTGTCACATGAGGACACAGCGGGAAGGTGCCATTTGTGAACTATGACACATTTCTTCACAGAAACAAATATTACAAGTGATATTTGAGTACCCAGGCCAGCCTACAACAGTGTACCCTTTGCCTTCAAGAAACATTTCATTGGTTCTTAAACTTGTAGCATGCATCAGAGTAATCTGGAGGGCTTGTTAAACTGCAGATTGCTGGGCCCCACCCCCAGAGTGCCCAGTGAGTAAGCCTCAGGTGGATCCCAAGAGTTTGCATTTCTTATAAGTTCCAGGAAGTGCAGGTGGGGTGTCCGGAGGAACCACACTCTGAGAACCACTTTTCTAATTTACTGCATTTTTTCCTGTGCACCGGCTTCTCTCATTATAGTTTCTAACCTGATTTTAATGAATGGCCCTTGCGATTTAGTGTTCTAAGGAGCCCTCTGCTGGAATCTAAGAGACTTAGGCATGCCAGGCCGAGTCAGGCCCCTTTTCCATTAGGGACTCTGCTCTTCTCTGCTTCCTGGGGAAATGGCTTCTAAGTAGGTTTCCTGAGCTGGAATCCCTGGAAATGTACTTTGCAGATCTTGGCTGCAAAGGATGTTATTGTGTTTCTCTCTGCCGCCCCTTGCTAGACTTGGCTTGCAGCCAAGCATCAGAGCCTTGGAAAGCCAACACTATAATCATTTGCACTTTGTGCCCACAGACAACCGCTAGTTACCTCTTGCCAGGTGTGAATCATTGTTTTCCTCGTGATGTTTTGAACACTGAAGTAAATGATTGATGAACGGGAGAGATCCAAAGACCTTGGATCATCTCTCTCATATCTATGAATCCCTAAGGACACACCACCATGAATTGTGTCTTTTCCTATTCCCAACCATTCAAGGCCTTGTAAAGTTCTGCCCCTGAGCAGTGCCAGTAAGAGCTGTTTCCATTTTCCACCCGGAAACACTGAGAAGCAGAAGAAAAATTAAGCGTGCGGAGAAAGTTCCACCTGCCTGTGGTCCCCTGCAGGCAGGGCCTGTGCACGTCACTGCAAACCGCAGAACGGAATACCCCTCCATATGGGGAAGCCGTCGCTTCCCAACAAGTGGCAGGGTGGGGACAGTTCCTCTCCCTTCTGGCAATAGCCTGGAGCGAGTCCTTGGTGGTACATCTTTTTTCAAGAGGTCCTTTTGCCCAAACTAGGACATCTGGTCCTCTTAGGAAACCAGGACGTTCACCTGGGCTAATGGTGTGTTCCCAGGTGGACTCTGAGGAAAGCGCGACTTTCATCATGATTGTGACAGCAATCCCAACAATACCGGAAAGCATTACTGCTAATATTGTCTCTTCTGTCAACCTATCTACCTGTCAATCACCCATCCATCCATCATCTATCCAGTTATTATCTATCTATCCATCTATCATCTGTCTCTCTGTTTAATAGACACGTACGTACCGAATGTCCAAGGCATGGTTCTGAACTGGGTCTCGGAGGGGAATTGCACAGATCTCAGCTTCCCCATATGACCTTCCCATTTTCTGGGGATGAAAGATGTGTTAACAACACCAACATCAATCTCAACAAAAGCCAGAAGAGTGAAAGGTAGGCAAGAGGGAAAAGTCCTCGAGAATTTGTAGTTTTAAAAAAATGTATGTGTCTGGAGATGCTTCATGGAAGAGGGGACTCCGAGTTGAATCTCCAGTGAATCTCCAGTCAGGGAATGGGGCTAAAATGTGTGTTCCTGAAGGTTAGTTGGGTTGTGGCCTTGTAGACTGGCAGCCGGCAGAGGTTGGAGGCTGGAATCTGCTCAAGGTTCTCTCAGGAGTTTGGGAGAGGCGGTGAGTGATGTTGATGAGGGAGGAGAGTGAAGGCAAGGCCAATTCAGACGCAAAAGGGACAAGCCTGCAGGGCTAATTGGTGGGCATTCACTGGCCAGGACACAACCTTTGCCGCGGATGTCCCTCTACTTTAATGTAACCCACATAGTGACAGCATAGTGTCCCTGCCGGCTTGACTTTGGGATGTTAGCCCCCAGTGTAAGTGACCTTGACTTTCCTTGTATTTCCTGGGGGTCACTGGTTGGAGCAGACTCCTCACAGCCTAGCTCTGGCCTCCTCATGGCCATGTCACCCTGAGAAGGTCACTGCTTCCTGGGACTACCAGCCACCCCTGTGACCCTCTCTTCCTGGACGTCCACATCCTTCTCCAGGTTTCCTTTGCTCCCAGGAACAGGGCACATGCTGGCTGAATCCAGGCAGGTCATTCCTGTCCACAGCTTCCTTTTCTCCGGACAAATATACCTACCCATGTGGCCAAACAGGGTGCTCTGAGACATCTTTCCATTCCTGGTTCATGCTACCTGTTCTATGATTTTTTTCTTGCTCAAGTAAACATATAATTTAGCTGCTCTCAACTTTTCTTTGAACAGGTTTTCAACATACGCATTTGGGTTGGTGGGGCAGGGGACACAACTTAGTCCATAACATGGTCACTTGGTTTAGTTCCTTATATTCTACAAACCAGGGACCATATTTTATGCACCTTCAGTATCTGACATAGAGATAGTGCACATAGACTGGCTTAATGAATGGACTCCAGGATGAAGCCAGGTTCAAGGGCTGTGGCATACAGCTGCCCAGGCTGAGCACTGCACTATCCCACCTAGACTGTGGTGTGAATAGAGACTTCTGGGGCTATGTACACTTGGCTATGATTCTTGTTCTAATGGAGAAAATTGGGGGTTAGTCTTTTTCTAATTTCCCCCAAATTGCCACACTCCACTCCTATGGTTGTATAAACTCTACGTACTTCAAGTTTAAGTATTATTATATCAATTAGACTATGAGTAACAGAAATCTGATGTTAAGCATCAAGAATCTCGTGTCTTCAACCAAGAGGATTAATTTTTTTCCCATAATAATTTCAGGGTCAGGCAGTGCTGCCTATAGTTTAGATTGGAGTTTAAATATTTTTCTGTTAAGGGTCACCTAGTAAATATTTTTAGTTTTGTAGGTCACTTGGTCTCTATTGCAACCACTCCACTCTTTCTTAAAGGGCAAAATTAGCCAGAGAAGCACAAATGAGTATGAGGTTGTGTTTCAATAAATCTTTATTTACAAAAACAGTTGGTGGGCTACAGATTTGGCTCAGGGACCACAGTTTGTTACCCCATGGCATAGAGGTTCAATATGCGAGGGTCAACATTTTTGTAATTGTCTTGACTTTTGTCCTCATGGTTCCAAGATGGCTGCTAAAGCATTGGTCCTCATGTTCATGTTTCAGGAAGAAAGAAAAAGGAAGAAACAGGGCTAAAGGTAGATCTGCCAGTCAAATAAGTTCATTTACCATTTTTTTCTGTTGTTGTTTGTTGTTTGCTGTTTTATTTTTAGAGGAGGATAAAGACTAAATAGTCAGTAGCACTCAGCATGCCCAGGCATAACTACTTTTCTTCTTATCCTCCAACTCCTAAAGTAGTACTGTGCTAAGCACATAGCAGGAAATCAGTTCCTAAAGATGCCTTAGTTTCTTGTTTCTGATCACCTCTAACTTCACTCTGTTATGAAATCCACAGAGGAGAATAAAACAAGAACACAACCTTCACAGTCTAAATTTTCTAAAAGATGACACAAACTTTTCAATCCTTGTTTAAAACAAACAAACCTCAAACCACCCAACAACTCCTTTCATACAATAAGCAGCTTTCCAGCTGGAGAACAAAAGAGGCAGGAAAGGCAGGAGAGAAAGACATTTTGCATGGTTCACGCAGCAGTTTAGAAGTGTGAAGAGGGGAGGGCTACGCGGCTGAGACTGGCTCATGAACTCGCCATCCTCCTGCCTCAGCCTCCTGAGCTGCTGAGGTTACGGGCGGGCACCACTGCACCCGGCTTCTCGGGGAGCAGTTTCTAAGATGCCTTTCGACCACCCACTTCAATCTGCCCCACCTGGAAGTGCTTTATGAGAAAGCCAGGCTTTGCTCTTTTCCAAACCAGAGCTGACACCCAGTGCTGTGGGGCACGTGGTGTGGCACGAAGTCCCTAAGCCCCCAGACCCAGGAAAGCTGAGTCCTCCAGGGACACAGCCTGAGAGTCTCCTTCTCTGTTCTTTCCTGTCATTCCTGCCCACCCCCAGAGTGAGTCTGGGCTGAGGACAGGGAGGGGAGAGGAGAATTCAGTATGATGGCGTAGGAGAACTGATAGAGGAAAAGAGAGGCCCATACCCCCTGGCCTCTCCTTGGGTTTGGGAGTGCCCGGATGGTGCTCTGGCTTGCAGGTCGTCAATCTTTGGCAGGGCTCTGGGAAACCCGTCTTGGCCATGGCCTCTTCCTGTCCGGCTCTTCCCTTACTGGTGTTGTCTCTTGTCAACGTGGCATTTTTAAAAACACATTTCTGGGCCTCCCTTTTATGAGCTGAACTGTGTCTGTACAAAATTCACCTTTTGGACCCCTGACTCCCCACGTGACTGTATGTGGAAATAGGGTCTTTAAGGAGATAGTGAATGTTAAATGCGTCATGAAGGCAGGCCCTGGTCTGACAGGACCGATATCTGTCTGAGTAAGAGGAAGGGACACTTCAGCTGTCTGTCTCCAGAGAAGAGGTCACGTGAGAAGGTGGCCATCTACAAGCCAGAGAGGACTGATGTCCTGATCTTGGACTTCCAGACTCCAGAACTGTGAGAAAGTGACTGCCTGTCATTTTAGCCATAGTCTACGGTACCTTGTTATGGCAGCTGGAACTTACTAGCTAAGACCATGCCCAGAAGTCCTAACAGGAGCAGGTTTATCTCTGGATTCTGATATTTATGAGTTTGGGGGCTGACCATTTTAAATTTCAGGGTAACTGAACATTATTCTCAGGCAATCAACATAATGGGGTGGATTGCGGGTGTAAAACATCCCCATCACACACGTCCAGGTGTTCACTGCCAATCCTGAATCTCATTTTGAAAAATATTTCTGACCATGATAAAGAGGGAAATCCTTTTTATCTTTTAGGGTTCAGTTCATTTACAACCTGTGAACCTTTTCCTTAATTCTTCCGGTACTGAAGAATCATGTCCTCCCTGGGCTTATCACTCTACCCAAAGATTGACTTTTAATTCCATAATTCATCTCATACTTGATTCTAATAATTTATTAATGTGTCTGTAAGGTTCCCCACACTGGAAGTGCTTTGAGGAGAGGGACTGGGTCCTGCCTACCATCACCCTGAATCCTGTGCCCAGCAGGTGGCCTGGCTGGGAGAATAAGCTTTGTATTTGTTTGCTGAATGAGGGGCAGGATGAATAGTAGTATCCAGGGTCCCTGGCTGTCCCCACCATGTGCTGGTCCTCCTCAATCTTCCGACTGTACCTGACTCTGCACATCTCAGCAATTTTTCTCTCTCTCATTTTTTAAGAGGACACTGAACCCTGTTGCAGCCATTAGAGAGCCCTGGTGTGGGCAGCAGGTGGAGTCCATGGAGATGTCAGTGGGTCCAAAGGTTAATGCTTGGTCGGGAGCTTCTGGGGTCAGTGAGTGTTTTAGTCAGTTTTTTTTTTTTTTTTTTTTTTTTTTTTTTTTCTGCATGACTAACAGGGTCTGACCAGCACAATTATAGAGGCAGAAAAGTTTATTCAAGGGCTCACGGTTTCAGAGGTCTTAGTCCATAGAAGGCCAGCTTCATTCCTCAGGGCTCAAGGTGAGGCAGAACACCATGGCGGAAGAGCGTGGCATAGGGAAGCAACTCGCATCATTAGGAAGCAAAGAGAGAGACTCCACTCTCCATATACCAAATATATATCCCATAGCCATGCCCCAAGTTCCACCTCCTCCAGCCACACCCTACCACTTCAGTTACCACTCAGTTAATCCCTATCTGGGGATTAAATTGCTAATTGGGTTAAGACTCTTACAACCCAATCATTACTCTTCTGAACCGCTTGCATTTTCTCCTATGTGAGTTTTTTGGGGATACCTTATACCCAAGCCATAACAGTGGGTAAAGGTGTTTGCACTTTCAAGCCTGGAATCTAAATTTCAACGGCAGTGTGGAGTAGATGGATGAATTAGTAACTTTCCTGAGCTGGTTCAAATTCAGGGCAACCAGGATGCCTGGGCAGAGAGGCCTGGCCTTTCTGATGCAGAGAGCTTGGAGAGAGGGTCAGAGAGGGTCAGAGAGGGTCAGAGAGGGTCAGAGAGGCAGCAGCACCAGGCCCCAGCTGGAGTCAGCAAGGCTAGGGATAGAGGGCTGACATTTGTGTCAGAAACGTGACCTTCTGGAGTCCTTGGCACTTCCGCAGGGTTACCCTCACAGCAGGGCTACTTCCGCCACTGGTGAAAGCTCAGAGTCTACCTGACAGACAACAGCAAAGAAAGGACAAGTGCACATATAAATGGTGTGTGTGTGTAATTAGGATGGGGCACACCTCCTCACCATGGCCCTGTTGGGGAAGGGCTGCTTTCCTCCCTGATCTGCACACGGGAGGGTCTAAGAGCTGAAATGTTTTCCATTCCAAGGCAGAGGGGGTGCAGGGGGAGGACCCCCAAACCCAACCTACTTTCTCACTGCTTCTGCATCCTGGGGAGGCTTTGCATGGACCTCCTTCTCTCAACTGTTCTATGACTTTGCCCTCCTGGTGGTGGCCTGGACACGACCCCTCAGGCTCTATTCTCAAAGAAGTGAAAAACCCACAAAATAAAAGAGAATGGCTCATTGTGCTCCTTATCTCTGGAAAGCGTTTTTTTTTTTTTTTTTTAACTTTAATAAGAACTTTCTGGAGGCACGGTTCTTTGAGGGCTCCCTATGACACAGTTGGGCCTGGTACTTTTCGCTTTTATGGTCTCTACTTACGTTACTCAATTCAAGAAACAATTTCTTAATTATTCAATTACCTTGTTAATTGAGTAAATAGGGACAATTATTCAATTAAGGGTTCTCAACCGTAGTTACCTCACTCTGCTACAGAACATTAAGAGTTATTCCTCCTATCCAACTGCATCCCTGTACCTTAATGAAGTTAGCTTTTAAGTGTTGCCAATAAGCTCTTTTAAACCCAGGATTTTCGGGGTTCTTGGTTTTCATGAATAAACCAAAGCCTCATCCCAAAGTATTTTCCAGGCACTAGTTAGGCACAAATTTATGGTCTTGATTTGTTGATGCATATCGTCCTTAATGTTGCTGACCTGGACCCGCAAAGGGGCAGGATGTAGGTAGGGTTCAAGCTGGGCAAGCTGTCCAGTGATGATTTGCACGCAGCCTGTTGTTCAGCTGTTTGGCCACACGGGGGCACCAGCATGCCAGCCTGGCCAGAGGAAGGGACTGCCATCTGGGCCAGGTCTGGTCTGGTGCTACCTCCACCTGGGCTAAGAGGGTGTGTCTGTAGGGCCTCTGCTCCCTCAACCCTCAGGAACCCTGTGACTCCAGGGCTCTGTGGTAGGAGGGGAGGCTGAGCACAGGCTGTTAGGTGACTTGAGAATCTGAGGACTAGACACTTCCACCTTCTTGCTGCCAAGCCTGGATAAGCCACTGAGTTTGGGTAAAAAAAAAAAAAAAAAAAAAAAGCCAGGAGAATGGAATCCCCAGAAAAATTTCCACTTATTCATTCCAGCACCTGTAGTCACCCAACAATAACTCTCAGGTGGCTTTGTTCACTGCTACATCCTGCACCTGAGATTAGTGGCTTATTTACAGTGCGTCTAGAACTGCTGTCGATTTTGTCCCATTTAGACCTTCCAGTGTCTTGACATCTGGCCCCTAAACGGTGGTGCAGAGTCAGTAGGATGCTGCTGATGGACATGTGGAGTTCTGGGCCCTCGCAGATGCTGAGGGGGTTCTGGGGGTCTGGGGCCGGGTGGAATCTACGTCTTTTCGTCACCCAGGGGAAACAGCGCTGTAGAAATGTATTGAAGGAATGAACGACTTTCATTGGTGGATTTTCCCTCCACCCCTACCCTCCTTCCTTTTGATGATGATGATTATTATTATTTTAGATTGTATCTTGATACCTTGGAATTCTGGGAAGGGAGATGTAAAAATAGTGATTTTTTTGGAACCAGTGTTTTCCCGTCTTCTGTTTAGTCTGAGGCGGTGTCCTTGGCCTTTCCCAGGCTGTGGTCACTGTGGAATGCTGGTGATGCCCCCAGCACCCCTCTGCAACGCTGGCCGCACGTGCCCCGCCTGCTCTTGCTGTCACCTCCGAGAGAGGGTAGGGGGTCACCGAGCACAGGGCCGCCCGAGGGCGCTCCTGGCAATTCTTTTGTCCTGGTGGGCTCCAGAGGCCAGAAGCTAAACTCTGACTTTCTGTTATTCCAAGCAAATGAGAAACTATTGGCTCAAGGTGGGTGAAATGCCGCCTGAGCTCAGCACCGTCCAGAACCCAGGGAAAGGACGGAGCCTCCTCTAGGACCCTCCTCTCCCTTCTCTCCCTTCTCTGTCTCACTCGCCCATCAAAACCAACCCTAAACTGCCTTCTAGGCCGCTCCTTCTGCCTTCCTTTTGCTGCTTCTGGAACTCTGTGGCCTGTGAGCCAACCCAGCATCCCTGTTCACGAGGTCAGGGGATCCTGTCCAAGGCCTGCCTGCAAGCTGAAGCCCCCTCCTGGGGACAGGACCACTTCCCCTACAGCCTGCCCAACCTCCTTCCCCCTGCAGGCTCCAAAACCAGTCATAACAAGTTCACAGAGAAGGAAAGAGCAAAAAACTGAAAACATGTATCTTGGCCTCAGAACAAACCCAGAACTGGATTCACTTCCAAACCACTTAAAGCAATGACGTTAGGAAGCATGGATGCCTAGACTGTGGGGGCTCTGCTTCAGTGGGGTCTTCCCTGGCCAGGAGAAAGGGGCATGGGGTTGGGGGAGCAACAAGGGAGGGGACGTCCCCACGGAGCAAGGCTGAACAATTTGCCTCTGGCTGGTGTTTCCCACATGGAGCCCTCAAAGGGAAGGAAATATCCGTCTGGAGGAAAAGGCTGCGTCCCCCTGACAGGGCCGGTGGGCCTTCACTCTCCTGTTCCCACCGCCCCTTCCTCACCTCCAGGCAACCTCAACCTCTCCAGTGAGGGCCTGGCAGGGATTTTCCTGTTAACTCCTTCCACATGTTCTGCTCAGGGCCTGTGCAGTTTAGCCCTTTACTCCAGGTCTCAGAGCGTGGGGCCCAGGCTCCCTGGCCCAAGTCCCGCTCCTGCTTCCTTCTGAATAGGGTTGCCTCTCACTCCTCTGCCGTGTTCAGCAGCAGTGGCCCTGGGCCTGTGCTGGGGTTTGGGGACACTGCTCCCCACTGTGTTCAGGTGCTTAAGTGCATAGCTGCTGGCCCTGCAGTGGGCAGGAGGAGGGTCTGGCTGCTATAATCTGTGAGTTGGGGTTGGGTCCTGAAACTGAGCTGTCCCTTCTTCTCAATGCAGTGCTGCGAAGGTTGAGACAATAGTTGTCCTGAGACTACCTTTAACAGGAGAAGAGGTGGAGTCACCCATTCATTTGTTCATTCACTCATTCACTCATGCATTCACTGTCTCATCCATCCTTTCAGCATCGAATAGGGACCTACACTGTTCCAGTCTCATTCTGGAGATTGACAGGTGGCTGTTCCAGACAGCTGGCTTGAGACAGAATGGGGCTCTGTGCACGGGGACCTGGCAGCTCAGCCAGGCTACGAAACCACAGGGCGAAGAGCAGGAGGGCTGGAGCCTTGACCCTCAGCCAGCGGAGGCTGCAGCTGTTACTGATTACCCGCCTGCCTTGGCCTGGAGCGCGGGGTGTCCTTTCTCCAAAGAGGAAATGCTGAAGCCTCCCACAACGTGTGGAGAAAAAGTGTAGGCCTGTGGTTTCACAGAGCCAGCCGGGACTCTGCCTCCACCGCCTGGGCCCTGTCAGCCACCCCTCACAGTACACCCACCCAGCACCAACAAGGCCTCAGGCGATGGCTGCCAGCATTTCTTGTCCTCCTTTCTTTTTCTTTTTCTTTGGTTCCAGGGATTGAACTCAGGAGTGCTTAACCACTGAGCCACATCCTCAGCCCTTTTTATTTTTTATTTTGAGACAGAGTCTTGCTAAGTTGCTTAGGGTCTCACTAAGTTGCTGAGACTGGCTTGGAACTTGTGGTCCTCCTACCTCAGCCTCCCGAGCCACTGGGATTACAGGCGTGCACCACCATGCCTAGCTCTAGTCCTTCTTTCTAACACAAGCTGCTTCTTAAGGCTCAGTAAGAACTGATGTTCAGCCTCCCTGCCATATTTAAGAAATCAGTCACCATTCCAACTGAACCTATCTGAGATTCTGCTTTCTCATTAGGAACTTGGGAATTGTTGCACTTCCTACTTCCAAAAAATAAAAAAGTAATTCCCATCCCCCTGAGATAGCATCTTGCTATGTTGCCCATATTGGCCTCCAACTTAAGATTCTCCTGCCTCAGCCTCCTGAGTTGCTGGGATTATAGGTGTGTGCCTCAGTGCCTGGCTTAGGACGCATTCTTGCCTGATGGTTTTGGAGTTGCTGGGTTCCCTGGGTCTTCTACTTGCTCTATATCTATCAGATGACCTTTGCAGGATGAGCTGACAGTCTTCCTGCCTCCGGTTTTGCCAAATTCTGTCAATACCTTGATAAAAGCTCTTGGTCCTTAGAGTGAACCTCAAATCCCTTCATACGGCATCAAAGGCCTTGCCCCTATTTACCTGTGTGACTCTGTCCTGCCCCTTCTGCTGCGATCTGACCTGGGGAAGCGTTCTTCCCTGGCCAGCCCTGCTGTTCTGTTGCTGCCCTGGCGACACTCACGGCCCTCATGGGGAACACTGCCATGCTCCTCTTCCCACCCCAGTGGCTCTCTAGGGCTGTGACTCTTCAGAAGCATTTTCCATTCCTATGGAACATGGAGGAATGCCTAACAGGGATGGCCATCTCACAGACCAGAGATTGAAACCAGAGATGCGAAGGGATTTATGGTCCATTACCAAGAAAACCCACTAGGAGAGATGGAACTGGAGCCCAGGTCCATGGCATTTGGGAGAGACTTGTTTAGGGAGTCCCCGGGGTTCCCCACCCACAGCCACCTGAGTACTCTGAGAAGCCAGGAAAAGAAAACCCACCAAGCAGGAGGCAGACAAAGGATCCCCAGGGTCTGTGTTATTGTACTCCCCAATAGTACCTTCCCACAAAGAAAACCTGCCTCCTCCCTCCCTGGGTTCTTATATCCAGACGGAGTGAGGGAATGCATAAAATCAAAAAAACAAAACAAAACATGTATCCTCCCCCACAAGTCCCTAGACCTCTTTTATGACAGTTTCTGAAAGACGACATGATTGGTGGGGACCACACAATTTTAAACTCTGCTCTGCATGTGATCAGACCTACATCTGATCCCGAGGGGAGAAACCCAACAGCCTGAGAAGACCAGAGAGCAAGTCAATGGAAATTTGGCAAACTCCCGCAGGCTGCTGCTGGTGGCTGCAGCCAGACAGGAAAACTGAGACGGCGTGAGCAGAAATGGCTAGAAGGAGAAGGCTTTTCCAAGAAATTACAGAGGAATCTTCTTCCAAGGGCCTGGGGGCCTCTGCAGACATGATCTCATTACTCCCCCCAAGTCCCCTTGGGACTCGGGGCCAGGGGTCTCTGCCCAGTCTTAAGCTCAAAGAAAGCGCAGACTTTGCCGACTTCCCTACATTTTCTGATTTCAGGCTTGGCTCTGAAGTTGGCTCACTGGCGGTGGAGGGACCAGAAAGTCCCCCTGCCAGCTGATGAGGGTTTGTAAAAACACTTGAATCCCTGAGGACAAAAGTGACTGGGGCTGGGGGACTGGCTATTCAAAAGGAGTTATTTCATTCTGTACCTGGGGGTCGGGGCTGACTGTCTCAATTTGCTTTGATAGGAGGAGAGGGGCTAGGATCTTGCAGAATGGAGGGGGATGGGAGGGTGCTCCCAGCTGTGGATAGAGAACATTTTGGGATTGACCTGCCAGTGTTTTGGGGTCTTTTCTATGCTTGAGCACTTTACTAGACACCTGTGGGTACAGGGTGTGTCGGAGTAGGACCTTATCAGAAAGTGGGAGACAGACTTGCACTCACGGCAGGTGCTAGGAGAGGGCCATAGAGCTGGTATAGAAAAAGGGAGTTTGGCAGCCATGGGTGGTCTAGGAAGTCCCGTGGAGCTATCCCTACTAGCCAGCTCCCACTGCTCCTGTCCATGGATGCCAACTACCTGCCAGGTACTATGTTGAGTGATCTAGAGACATCATCTCATTCAATCTCCATGACAATCTGGGGGCTGCTTCCTATTACTTCCTATTTGCTGCCCACCTTGTCAGGTGTGGGCCATTGACATTCTTTGAGTGCATGGTTGATAACAATGCCTACTGCAAAATAAAGTGGTAGAAGTCATGGAGAGAAGTAAGTATTAATTAATTAAATGTCAAGATTTGAACCCAGGGCATTGTGCATTCTAAGCGCATGCTCTACCACTGAACTACTCCCCTAGCTAGGAGAAAAGTAATTCATCCCAGATGCTGAGTATATGAACAGGGGAACCAGAACCAGAAACTGGGACCCCAGTGGTTAAGAGCCCCAGTTTCAATTCTAGACAGCCCAGCTGGATTGGACTGTACCCTTGAGTCACTTTGTGCCTCCCTAAGGATTGATCTGAATGAGTTAAAAAATATTTATTACAGGGCCAGAGGTGTAGAGGTGTAGCTCAGTGACCAAGTGCTTGCCTAGCATGAGCAAAGACCTGGGTTCAATCCCCAGCACAGAAGGAAAAAAAAAAAAAAATTACTGCAGCTATTGGGAGAACTGAATAAAATAATATATAATAATATATAAACTTTTAGCTCAGGACTGGCATAGTTATCATTGAATAAATTATTGTTATTATTATTGTTTTTAGCAGTACTGGGGATTGAACCCAGAGCTTCACCATGCTAGGCAAGCAGTCCACTACTGAGTTGCATCCCTGGCTCTTTTTTTCTTTTGAGACAGGATCTAAGTTTCCCAGGAAGGCCTCAAACTTGCAATCTTGCTGCCTCAGTTTCCCAAGTAACTGAGGTTATGGGCAGACCCCACACACCTGGCTGGATAATTATTATTGAATGAGTTTTACTCTAGAGCTGGGTCTAGGAAAGCCCATTTGATGAATGCTGCGTGTTCTTAGGTAGCTTTTAATCATTCCTTCTTTGGGATCGCTTCTTAAACTTTGGACTAGGCTTCAAAGTCTTCCCACATCAATGCAAAATGACGCGTTTGGGAACCTAACTAAGGCTTTTTAACGTGTACATTCATACTTTTGGGAGAAATCAGGCCTAGCTAAGTGGCCTACATGATTTAAGGTAGAGTCTGGATACCACCTGCTGACTGAGTTCACTGAATTGACATGAGATTAAGTGACCAACCAAATGCATATAGGAACCCACCTCATCTAAGTACTTTGGAGAAGAAAATAGTCATACTAAAGATGACAGAAAAAGGAAGAAAAAGCTAAAATATCACAACCAGGAAGAATGGGAACGAATTGCTAAATGGGGTGCCACCTGAATCTCAATTAGAGTGGTAAACATCAGTTAACTTTGTGATTGAGTACTTGTGCTGGGTTACCCTAGGAGGACATTCGTTGAATTTTAGCTTTGGCTGTGAAATCTGAGATCTGCGAAACTCCAGCCCTAGCCGGGGCTCACAGCTAAAATGCAGGTGGAGAAGGGGTGCGGACTACAGAGAAAAAGGTGCCAGCAGACACTCCCTTGGAAAAGTCCTCCTCTGTTCCAATTCCCAGTATTTATTTTGGCTTCAGGCAGCAAAATCCTCTGGGGAAAGAGGAACCTAGTGGAACAGAGGCAGGGAGGAGGCATTTGAAACAACAGGGTTAGTGATGAGATGGTACAAAACACACCAAACCAAAATACTGAGTTCAGGGTGGGTCGGGTATGTGGACTTCTGGATTGTTCCATGACTGCCAAGGCCAGTGTGCACAGCTAAACACAACCAGGCTCCAACTTCCTGGCTGACTTTCATTTCCTGAAAAACCTTCCATAAAGTGGTCCCAAAGTTTAGTTAAATGGTCATGAGCTCCCCGCTCTCCCCCCACAACATAAGCAGCAGCTTTGAAGTTGATGAATTTGCCTATGATAAGCAAGGCTTCTGAAGAAAGGCCAGTGGAGGCTTTTGTTTGCCTGACAGTAGAGTGTCTCATGCCCTTGACACAGACAAGACCTTCTCTTGTCCCAAGGGATGTCCATCTAAGTACTCAGATCGGCAGAGAAGCATGTCCCTCATCTGCAGCCTCCAGTTCTTCCTAGAAGCTGGGGTTCATCTGCAGTAGGCCAAGGTCAAAAGCAGCCCTGTGATCATAGCCTGGTCTGGGGCTGTCCGCTCATCCTTACGAACATGCACGAGTTGTCTCACTTGCCTGCAGTAAGGAGAAGAAGAGTAGCGATCTGGAGAGACATCAGGGTCAGTCTCCTATGGGGTTCAGTATGGAGAAGAACCTTTCCAGGTGCAGTGACTATCAATCACCAGGTACTGTCCCTCTGGGAGCTGTCCATCCTGCAGACCCCACCACAGTTCTGTGGGACCTGGAAATGCAATCCTCAAGCTTCTGGCTACCTTATAAGCATGATTTTCTAAGACTTTATGGGTTGTGCATTTGTTTGTGTTGCGTTTCCTTCTTGGTAAGGCTAGGGGGTCTGCCTGTCTGCAGCTTACTGGGCTCCTCATACATGTTTGGCCTTGGGACCCCAGGACCTTAAGTGAGTAAAATTCAACAGTCCTCATGCCAAAGTTTAGATTTTGAATATCTCTCAATGGCCCATGTTTTAAAGGCTTGGTCTTCAGTGTGGCACTAATAAGGAAATGGTAGAACCTTTAAGAGGTGGGGCCTAGGGGGAGGTCTGTAGGTCATTTGGGGGTGTGTCTTCCACCAAGGCAATTGTGGAACCCCCGCCTTCTTCTCTGTTTTGCTTTCTGGCTGTGAGGTGAGAAGTTTTGCTCTTCCACATGCTCCCACCATGATGTGCTGCCTCATCGCAGGCCCAAAACAACCAAGTCAACTGAATACGGACTGGAACCTCTAAAATCATGAGTCAAAATAACTCTTTTATCTTTATAAGGTAATTATTTCTGGTATTTGTTATAGTGATGAGAAACTGACTAACACACCTTCCTCTGTTGCTTCTCTCTCCCATCAAATAAAAGAAAACAAACAACCCCCAAATCCTTAGAAGGACCCAAACTTGAGGATCGAGGAGGAAATGTCCCCTTTGGCTAATGGAAAAAATGCCAGATTCAAGCAGATTGTGAGTACAAACCTTCTTTCTGCTTCTTCCTCACTCTACATGTCACCTCTTGAGATCTTTTGGTTTGAGGGCTTTAACAGGATTGGGCAGAAGTGTCAGGACTAATTTAAACTGGGTAGCATCTCCAGAACCCAACCTCATTTCTTCTAAGCTTTTGCAGAAGATGTCAAGTCTTTCCAGGTCCGCCAGAAACAATTTCAAGGAGGTCTGGCCACGTGGGCCAGCCCACCAAAGCCATGATGGTTGAGATTTGAGGCTGGCACAGTTGCTTTGGGGTGACTTGTGTGTGGTCAAGGGCTGGGGAGGACTAGGCAGGAAGAGGAGCCATGGGTATCATTTTAGTACAGCAGAATGTTTGGGAGAACTGATGCCTCTTACCCCATTTCATGTTTTCAAGTAAATCACAAAGCAACCCAGGTTTCTGGGACTGGCCAACTGTTTAGACTGTTGATGTGCAAAAAGAAATAGACGTGGACTTGGTTTCTCCACCAACTTCTCTTTCCCATCCCCATCACCTTTCAGTGTGACTTGAAGGCAAGTTTTTCCTCCTAACTGGGCCTCCATTTTTACCTGGGGGTGGTGGGCCATGATGTGGCCTAGTCCTTGTATACTCAAGGACTAACATAAAATTGAGCACAAACAAAATTCTCAACATGTTGAGTGAAGAGTAGATGAGGGACAGGAAATAATAGCGGGAGAGAAGGAAAAAGAAGGTCAGAAAAGTTGCCCATAGAGAGCCTGCTGAGAAGTAGGGACATGGAGATGGGATGGGGGTTAGAAATCTGGCTGGTGAGAATGACAGTCCTTTGTTCTCGTCTTTCTGATGCTATTTGGAAACCTCATGGACTTCCTTTTTGGAGTCTTTCCTAGATTTACTGAAGAAGGCCAAGAGAGAGGGGTGACCAGAGAGAACAGGTGTCTCTTCTCAGTTGTCAGAAGTTGAGGCTGAGGGAGGAGGATGGGGCCTTCAGACTCCTGGTTGCTCTCGCTTGGCTGAGAGATTGAGCCCTGCACAGCGTGCATGCTGGCACAGCTGGCACAGAAGTAGGTCATTCATTCTCCATGGCGGAGATGCTGCCTTCCGGGAACTTGCACCACACGTGTTTGAGAATGCATAGGCCAGGCACACCAACCATAGACACAGGCTTACGTGTCCACCCTTCATCCTGTGCTGGGGTCTGCAGAGCCTGGGGATGCCTGGAAGGGTAAGATGAGGGGCAGATGATTAGGTTTGTCAAGGTATTTAGTCCTTATTCTGGTGCTAAAGTGACTGGAAATGCATCCTGGGTCCCTAGAGGCTTTAGCACGGGTGAGCAGAGATGAAGAATATCAAAGTCTACAAAAAATATTCCAATTAATAATATGCCTTCAGGGGTGTGAACAAGACTAAGAACTTAGGGACTCAATAAATCTGTCTGCAGTGCAATTGGTTCTATCCACATATAGAAGAATCATTCACTTACGTGATATTCAGTACACTCTCACCATGATGTGTGGGCCTGGGCCGGGTTCTGGATATGGAAAGGAGCAAGGCAGATCTGGTATCTGCCCTCAGGAACCTTCCATGCCTACATCCGTACATTAATTGAATGCAAGCATTTCCCCAAAGAGTGAACATTTTGAGTTCTTCTTATATGAATAATTTGCCAAGTACCCAAATCAAAAGAAAGAAGCACTGCTACCTAATCTAGATCCATCAAAGATGGATGGGTTCTTGGAGATCATTCAAGGAGCATTTCTTTAGGTCCTAAAAGTAGCATGGTGAAAACATAGTGAAAGATTAATGAATTTGGGAGATACAGCTTAAGCTTTAAGTGCAAATCGAGGACACACTCCACTGTCAGATCCTGTCCTGAATGGTGAATGGCCAGCCAGACGAGCTGTCCCTTGGGTGGTAAGGGCCAAGGCAGAGTCAGGCAAAACCATGCTGCCCACAAGGATGGGCAGTAGATGGAGGTCCAGCAGGGGAGGCTGGACTCGGCCCAGCTCTGCCCCTGGGTGTGGAGGGGATGCCTACTTTTCTTTTCCTGGGTCTTGGTTTTCTCATGTTTAGAGAGAATGCACCAATCCTGCCACATTCCTTCTTTCACCTGTCCAAAGGTGAACAAAGACAGCTGAGCAGCGTGCACAGGTTCCCAGGCGTGGGAAGGAGAGGGGACGCTGAGATAAGATTCCGTGTCCACAGCCTCTAGGTCATTCATACCATTTAAACATCAAACTGTACCAGAAAACCCTCTTGGGCCCTCCTCACTTTCTTCTCCTTGACTTTGGACTCCTGAACTGCAGAATAAGGACTTGCCTCACACTTCCTGCCCATGTATTCACCTCCCCCGCAACTCTGAGGACACTGTGGTGACTGTGATTGGTCTTGGCTATTGAACTTGTGCTTAGTGATTAAACAATTGTGTGTTGACAGGGCTGAGGTGAGCAGCTCCTCCTATCTATCTGCCTTTCATGGCTCTAACAGTGCCTTTGGGATCACATACTTCAATCAGTGAACCTGGAAGATTCCAGATCAGGAGAGTGAGATGAGCAGGCACTTCAGAGGCCCTGAATAGGAGGCAGGCACCCTGGTGACTCATTGGCCACAGAACAGGACAGAGAAATTCTTCTTTTTCCTTTTCTCTTTCTCTCTTTTTCCTGTATTCTGTTTTATTAATTCATATTAATTGTACATTTGGGGTTCAGTGTGATAGTTCCTATTTATATACAGTGTGCATTGGTCATATCCAACCACCCTTCTTCTGGCTTCCCCTGACACTATCCCTGGTCCCTTTCCTATCCATAGTAATCATTATTCTACTTTCAGGTTGATTTTTATTTATTTGTTTTCTTTATTATTTTAGCATTGCACGTGGTTCTTGTCTTTCTGTGTCTGGTTTGTTTCACTTAACGTAATTTCCCCAATTCCATTTTTTTTGCTGCAAATAGGAGAGTGGAGTTCTGAGTGGAGGACAGCAGGTACTGCATCTCCTGGAAGGCGAGGGCCCCTACCCAGCTCCCCCACTTGAGCGCTGAGCCATTTTTCACTCTAATCTCAGCTCTCTTCTATGGAGCTTAGAGCTGACTCAAAGGACCTGACGGTTGGATAGTCTTCATTTGTCTAGTCTCTTAAATCTTGGGCTAAAGTTAGAGAGATCAAGTCATGTATTGCCCCAACCAGGCCCTTTTCAGAAGGCAGGAATGGTGCAAGGAGGGTGGGAAGGGCTGGTCACTGAGCTGTAGTGGAGGAGATTTGTGTTAGGGTCTATCTTTCTGGGCCTAAGTTTCCTCATCTGCCAAATGTTATTTTAGTGTGATACTTCTTGCCTTTAGTTACCCAATACATTTCAGTGGGTATACAGTAAGTAGCATGTTGGAGGGAAGTTCGTTTCACAGACTTTAGAATACCTTCTAGAAGGCAAGGCCTTCTTAGTTGAACTTACCATTGAAGGACCCAAGCAGTATTGCCAATATGTGAACACTGGTGATAATTCGCCTGCATGGAAACAAGGGACTGTGTTCCTCTGCTGCTCTTGGGGGAGGAGAGATTTCTCATATTCTGTTTCCCATAAATCTCTCCACTTTCTTCTCTGACGTGCCACTGTGTTCAGCCAAAGTAAACCAAACAAAAACAAATTTAACAGAACTGTAAATGATCTAAGGCCCAGAGAGATTGTTCTCCCTTTCGACCTTGCAGGTCTTATGGTTCATTTACCACAATGGCCACATTTATGATGCCAGCACCCGGCAGCCTTCCCATAGCACTGTTTTTGTGAAAGGTTTCACCATAGGGGGGCTAATACCCCACCTCCTTCCAAAGGCTGAACTTCTGAGAATGAAAATTCTGATTGAGCAAGAGAAGTGGGTTTGAGAAATAGTTGGGGAGAGAGGGAAGGCTTCCCTGAAAGTCACGTTTTCTTTGAAAATAAAGAAATAGCTCTTCTAGAAAGACCCCCTCTAATAGTCAGAATTGGGTCCAAACACAACTCTTGAGTGCGCGTCATGTATGTGGGGAGGAAATGGGGAGCAGGCCCAGCCCCTTGGCTGTCCTGGGGTCCCCGTGGTGTCTGGCACCTCCTGTAGGATGCAATGACTCACTTTTGTCTGCGCCCACCTCTGCTCCTCCTCCTGCAGGGCTGGATATTTTCATTTTGCATACACACTAGCTCTAGCTCACACGACCACAGAAGAGGCGAAAAGCACCTGCCTCAGTTTCCTTAGGGAAACCATGAGAAAAACTTCTCTATGCCAGTCTTAGCCTTGAGGACCAAGCTGATAGGTGATTTTGCTCAGGGCTCGGTCTTAGAAAGCCTCTACCTGCCCAGTTTGTGATTATGTGCGGACTCTCCATTCTTTGCATCTTTGGACCAGAAATGACAGGCCGCACCTCACTGCAGTCTGCATTCAGCCCGACCCCCTTTCCTATGTTGCAAAACTCACACCGTCTATTTAGTGAAGGAAAGATGCCACAGCTCTAATTGTAAGTAGGCTCCTTGTTAGTGCTGCACCCTGGCCCTACAGGCGTGGGACGTGGGAGGGTATTTATTAAGTGATGGGTTGTGTAAGTTGAGGAACTCACGCACACACCTCAACCATGGCAGTGAGGGCCACAGAGGCAGGGGCGGAGGGGGGATCCATGGGGTTCGGTTACTGGACACCTGCTAGGCTGAAGTTAGATTTACCCATGAAGAACACGGCGGACACTGACCGAATTAGAAGGGACCTTAGAGGTTCCCATTGCTGCCTTTGAGTTTATAGGGAGGCAAATGAGGCTCAGGGAGGGGACAAGACTGACCCCCAAAATAAACATGGCTAAGTGATGGAATTTAAATGTGAACTGTTGAGACTTTTGTCTTCTGATCTCCAGTCCTGGGCTTGTCATTACAAATACATCATGTAAGTGGATATACTTAATGCTCTAAAGAATTTATGGCTCCATTAATGTGCATTATTACTTCTTTTAAGTCCTGAAAGCAACTCAGACAACACCGTCCCTCCCTAGTTCTTGGCTTTCCTGTTACGATGGAACAGATTCTCACTTGTTGAAGCAGCCCGAAGCCAGAGAGGTCATCAGGGCCTCTTGATTTAAGGCTGTTTGGAGCATAAGTGTTGTACGCAGGAGCTAGTTGGGCACAGGTGTGGATCTCCCCAAGTCAGTGCTGGAAGCAAGTGGGCCAGGATTTGAGAGAAGAAGCTAAAAGAAGATATTAACACAAGCCAGCAAGGTCTTCCAGAGGCATCTGGGAATCATCAGGGTCTGTGTTGGGAAAATCGTGGCCACAGAAGAGACACAAGAGCACAGGAGGGCTGCTCCACAAGGTCCATGCTCACTGGCTGGGAAGGTTTTTGTCTTTGTTTTTGAGAGCAGGCTCAATCTTTCCATTTCCCTTGCTTCGTATGCTGTATATAACCCTGTAAGCTTGTTTTGAAGCTGGAATTTATTTTTAGGTGGAGATATGTATTGCTTATTAGGTTTTATGAGGAATGGCACTCAGTTTGGCCGATGCTTGTTCTGGAAACTAATGGGGTATTTTCAACTGAGGTTTGGGAATCAAGCTGCCTCAGGAACATTGCTCGAAACCCATGTTGGTTCTAGGCAATCTGTTACCCCCACATTCCAGGTCTTCCCCAGGAACATGGAAACTCTAATGAACACTTTAGTCTTCAGCAATTTCACGAATGGTGGGGCCTGTGCATTGAAGAATTTCAACATGTGGAGGGGGACAGCTCGAGCTGTTCCTGGTGCCTCTGCATGGTAGCTCTCCTCTGCTCTCCAACCCCTTCCCCTCTAACAAGAACTTGAGCAGATCCCACAACTTTCTTTTTCTTTTCTTTTCTTTTTTTTTTTTTTTTTTTGGGTGCTGGGGATGGAACCCAGGGACTTGTGCTTGCAAGGCAAGCACTCTACCGACTGAGCTATCTCCCCAGCCCCAGATTCCACAACTTTCTGGTCACTCTTGGTAATTAAAATTTAGCCACCCAGTTTAAAACTACAATTATGACCCAACTCGAAGCCCTTTACCCCGCTCTGCACCCCACTTCAGGAAGCTTCCACGGACATCTGGCAGAGTGGGGCCCCTGACAATCACAGGTGTGTTTTCCTGTCCATTCACGTCTGTCTTTCTTTCTGAATTCTACTCATAATAGAAGCAAAACCCTTTTGTATAGCAGGCCTAGGTTATTGGAAAAAAAAAGCTCTGTATGAAATTAAACCCAAGAAAGGGAGAAAAATCATCGTATTTGATCATAGAAAGTGTTTTCAAATTTCAGTATTTAAAACCTTTTTATCTGATCTCCTCGCAACTCACCTTCTATGAGACCTAAAGACACTGTGAAATCTGCCTTATATTCTGAAGTAGTCTCTGTGTTAACCTTGCTTTATTTTGTTCCCAAATCTAGCCATATATTGCCTGTGGGGAAACAGTACAGACAATGTGTAGCTAATATTAAGTGGAGTGGTTTTTGAATACAAAAGGCACAAATCATATTAACGAGTCCTAGGAAGAGGCTATTTATTTACCCCATACTTTTTTGAGCTTAGGATGAGGAGAAGGTGAGTTCTCTGCATTTTCTCTGCGTGGCTTTCTGGGGATTCAGATGACTGCAGTGTGGCTCCAGTAATGTGCATTATTGGTGGAAATATTGGTGGTGGAAAGGCTCATAAACAAAGGTCATGGTCTGAGATTTTTCTGGGCCAGTTCGTTTCCCTTTGCTCCATTATTGCAGACTGTTTCCTCAGTCTCTGAGATCTCTTGCAAATGTATCCTTGGTCCAAGAATAATCAGATGCAGTATCTGGTTTCTTTTCATCTTTTCTACCAAGTGTCAGTGACTTCTTTTTGGAATTCAAGCTTATCACTGTCTCACAATCTATTGCAAATTTCAACCTGTCAGGACACACATTTCAAGTTCTCTGGGAGGCTCTGTGGCTTGTGGTTCTGGGGAGTTAGCTTTTGGGGTAGATGCCGCTCAGGGTTGTGTTATTCATGGGAACAGCTCTGGAGGAAGGCCTTAGGTAAGACTAGAAATGTTTTCTTGCTTCATTGAGACTAATTTTTTTTTTTTTTTTTTTTTTTTTTGCATGTGAAGAGCACTCAGGAAGGTGAATGAACTTCCAGGGAACATCTCATCAGGTGGGCCAACCTGCAGATGTTGGGTCTGTGTGGAGGATAAAACAGGAATTACATGTTTCAAGCTTAAAACAGAACAATGATGCTTGACTCCAGTATTTCAGGAGCAAGGGGTGTTGTTAAGAGCTTGTTTGGCTAGATTTGGATTAGTAGAGTGCATAGAGAAAGGAAGAAGATTACATCCAATGAGATCCTTTGAGGAGAACTGAGACCAAGAGGACCAAAAGCAAAGTCAAATCCACAAAGTGCCAGAAGCCACCTGCAGCGAGGGAGACAATCAGATGTTCCAGGCTGGATGAAGGTAGAGTCCACAGAGTAAGTTAGAAACAAAGGAGAGGATTCGTGTGATCCTGAGACTGCTTTAAGCATTCCAGCCCCAACTTCTTAGGAAGATGGTGCAATGTCTGGCCAGTGGCAGGACTCTTAGGTCCTTGCTTTGGTAAGTGAGAACCTGGCCAGGAGGAATGTCAACTGCCTAGGGTTGTTTCCCCTGAGATGTGGAGGGCACAGTTCTGTTTCACCAGCCTTTCCCAAGAAGGCCAGCTTTGCCAGTATCAACTTGCTCACCCAGTACTGAAAATATTTTCTTGGCAGCGCCTCAATAAATCTGCTGAACATGTTGAGTCTTAACAGCCAAGGGAAAAATGGGGGATTGTGGGGACATTGCTCTTTTCCTGCAAATGAGAAGACTTTCTGAAGCTCCAAGTCAGCTCCAGTCTATACCGGGGCCCCCTTTTTAGCTCAGCTACCTGTGTTTCCATTTCATCTGATTCTTTTGGGGTTGGAAAGTTTATGGAATTTCTCTATGGCTTACCCACCATCTAGGGTCTTTATAATTCAGACTAACAGGTCCAGGGAACAGTATGGTCTAAACTATTTTGTTTTTCTGAATGTCGTCACAAAAAGCGGAGTTGAATTTTGGACCCTTCCTGCCCTGTTTCCTCTTTTCTTCATTTTTCTCTCCCTTGCAACTCTTTCCCAATCTCTCTCCTTCTCCTTCTTCTTTCATTCCCCAAGATGATAAGATAAAAAAGTGGAAACAGAAAACTAAAATTAGACATATATGACCAATGATTCTTTTTTGGGCAATGGAAAAATAAACCATACCCACGTTTCTATCTTTCCCAGGATCTGCAGAACAACCTTGACTCACTGGGCAGTTGGCTATTCCTGGGTACATTTCAGAAATAACTCATGTTTGTTTATTATTGGGTATTTATAACAGTGTTTCAGAGTAGGCCTCCAAGAACCCCGGAAAGGAGCGTGGGCTCCAGCAATTGCTCCTGGGATGGGGCAAGGGGGCTGGAGCAGGGCAGGTTACCATCACCGCCAGGACTCCCGGCCCCACCCTCTCCTTAGCACTTTTGCTTGCTGAGGACAAAACAGGGCCTATGGCTTTCTGAAAAATAAGGCTCTGAGCTTTGTTTCAATGCAAGTTTCCCCTGAAAAGACGTCAGAGCCTATATCGGATTACTTTCTTGAATTTGATGCAGTGTGTGCTCACACACACACACACACACACACACACACGCACAGGCTCTGGGCTCAGGCAGAGATTAGTGGTGACATTTCTGGAGGCCTAAAAGGATCTCGAATTCCTGAGCAGTCAGCCACAGACCTGAGCGGCCCAGGAATGCTTTCCGCTCCTGGCACTGACATCATCTCCCTCCTAACTCTGGGAGGAGCCCTCTGACCCCCAGGTCTTAGGGCAGTTATTTTTAGACTGAACCCTTCCTGTGGCATTCCCCTGGTGTCCCCAGGGAACCTGGGTTTTGGGGAGGGTCTTTGACTTACTGCATTTCCAGTGTCTGCCTCTGCTGGGGAAAGGACCAGGAGTGAGAGACTTGCAGGTAAAGGGACCTTGGAGCACATCTGGAGCATCTTCATTGGGAGACGAGGCCAGGGAGTTGTTGAATGGCTTGCTCAAGGTCAAAGAGCCTCTTGCAAATCTGCTCTCCCTTCCTTCCTACCCTCCCTTGTCGATCTTTGTCTCTTTCAGTGATTCTCAAACATGGTGGTCTCAGGATCCCTTTGCACTTTGAAAATTTATTGACAATTCCAAAGAACTCTTGTTCACATGGAGCATATCTGTCCATATACATTGAGAAAAAATATAAAGCTGAGAAAAAAATTTAAAATGCATATATTAAGATGCATCAAAACCCATTGTATGTTAACTATTTTCAAACACAAAAACATCAATGAAAAATGTCATTATTTTACATTTTACAAGTCTTTTGAAGAGAAGACAATGTGGTTGCTGTTCTCTTTCCACATTCAGTCAGTTGCACATTCCAGATGGCATACAGCATCTGGAAACTTCTCTATGAGAGAATGAGAATGAAAACAGCAACTCGTAGTCAGAGGATTATTATAAAAGGATCTGGGACACTTCAAGGGCCCCTGTACTCCAGTTTGAGAACTGCTGATTGATTGAATGTCTCTGTTTGCCTCACCACAACACCTTTTGTCTCTGGTTCAGACTATCATTCTACAAAAAGTCATTAAATAACTAGCAGATGTTACACTGGAAGCTTACAGACAAGTAACATATATGTTTGTCAGGAATGGAGCCTTCTCCCCTCTAGTGTCTTTGAGACACTGTCTCTGCCTGCTCTACCTCCTCAATTCTCTCAAGGACTTAGGGTTCCCGATAACAAAAGTCAGAACAATGCACAGGCTGTTTCTGCTTCCCACCCTGCCTCAGGCCTCCCTTGAGATTAAATGAGTGAATAATAAGTGTGTCTGGTACGTATATAAGAACCCAATAAATATGACTATTTTTGTTCTTGTTCTTTTTACTTGGGAATATTGAGGCACAAAGTTTGAAGGGAAAGGAAAGGGGAAAGTGCAGGAAGATGAACATCTCTGGAGTTCACATTTCCATGTGCCTCATGACAAGGACAGCTGCTTCAATGGCTGCCTGAGTGTCTCTCTCAGGGCTAAAGTGCAGTGGTGAGAGCGTCCCTGAGCTCCTCTCTCCTCCTCAGTCACTCTTCTTTCTTAGAGCCCACCATGCATTTTATTTAGAGAGTCCACTTCTAGGCTGCTCCCCAGCAGGCCCAGTTGGTGGGATGCATCCTCTCCGACCTCAGCATCAGCAGGGTTTTGGAAGGAGGTCCCTCGTCCAAGCTTTGCCACAGCTCTGAGCTCCCTCCAACGTGGACCTGATGAAGCTGTCCAGCCTCTTCCCAGAACCCCTTTTCCCCAAGGATGGCGAGTGGCTCCTCCTCCCTAACTCCTCTGGTTCTCCTTCAGTGACTCACCTGCTGCCCCAGGAGTTTTCCATGACATTAGTTACCACCTGTCCTTGCTTGTCTAGGACTTGATGCTCTCTGAGTAGCACTTACCTGGCAGGCAGATGACATCATCTGGGCCTGTTCTGGGCCATCTCTGTGGGACACACAGACCATTGTGGGTACACCTCCTGGATATCTAGTAATAGTTCACAGAATGGTGGGTGAGAAATTGAGCACCCTGCCAGGCAGAGATAGTTCCTCCCTGTGCAGGATGAGAGCATCTTCTACAGGACCCAGGTGCAATTGCCACTTTCTCTCCTAATGTGGCTGGGCTGATGTGGCAGAGCTCTCTCCCCCAAAGCTGCAGGCTCATTCTATCCATCACTCCCTCTGCCCACCCTGCTGGGTCTGCTAATGCCTGGTTACTACCAACAGCACGTGCTCCTCACATGTTTACCTGTGAGTGTGCCTGTGCATTTGTGTGTTCCAGTGTGCGTGTTCTTCAGTATACACAGGCCCCTAGCAGAAAGAAAGAAGAATACCGTACAGGAGAATATTTTCACTTTCCTCTAAGGCTTTCAAGACTTGGGGAGTAGTCTAGAAGACATGGGGACCCCATGCTCCTGAGAGTCTGGGCAGCTTTATCCTACTGTTCCCTGGAGCGGAAATGGGAGATGAGCTGGATTTGTTGCAGAGAAGCAGGATTAGGACACAGTCCCAGCCTGAGCTTCCTGCACAGGCCACACTACTTGAGTCAAAAAACCATGATATATTAGAACTCAGAAAACACTCCTGAGTTGTCTGGTCCTGAGAAGACTCACAGGAGGTGAATTAGAGGTGAGTCAAATGCTTTGGGAGAGGAAATGACTTATCAGGCTAAACTTCCTTGCAATCCATCAATCACTTGTGGAAAACAAAGGAGAGCAAAAAAGCAGTTTGCAGAGTCCTGGTTGCAAACTTTCCTTTTTGTCCAGGCTGGGCAGAACTGTCATGGCCCGTGAGACTCCTCAAGGGGATGGGGAATGGGGTGTGTTCTGGTCAAGTAGAGCCCATACTGTGAGGTCCAGGAGTCCCCTGCAGGAAAAGGCTGTTTTCCTGTCTGTCCAGGGTCCCCTGCTCCTGTGGCATAAATAACCCTGGCTTTTCTGCTGTTGGGGGTCTACCTTGAAGACCGACATTGTTGAACCCACAGCATACTATGCAGCTCCTTAGCCACAGCCATTTGTGGTTTGGAGCCCAAATTCAGTCCTGTGCTCAGGGATTCTTGTTATTGCATTTATGGTTCTTTTCATCTGCAAACTGGGGGAAGACCCAGGCCTTTCTTACCAGAATGCTCCTAGAATGCTCTCAGAGTGCCCACCCAGTGCCCTCCACCACTCTAGTACAATGATTTCTAGAAATCACACATGATGTTATATTCTGATGATTCTATTTCCATCCTTCCTAAAGGTGCCTAGGGATGGATGGAAATTCACATAATCTAAACTCTTCATCTGATGGAAGAGGAAACTGAGGCTCAATCTACATGATATATCGAAAGTCCTGGAACAAATTCAGGGAGGGTCTAGGACAGAATTCAGTCCTGTTTGGCTGGGACAATGACTGGTTTTATAAATGTTTCCATGAAGTTAGTTAATAACCACTATTTTAAAAATGTACTATTACCAATAATAACAACAATATCTAACATTTGTTTCTGTAACTTTGGCAAAAAATCTCAGGCTTGAGTTCCAGGTCTCAATTGCAGAGTTAGGTCTGAAGGTAGCCCTAAGACTCCAATGCAACGATTTACTTAAATGGGAATTTGCGTATTCCTATTCTGAGGGGGAGCTGACTTGTCTCTATAGTCTAGAGTCTCTGTTCTCACAGCGAATGCAGGATTCCATCTCCCAACAATCTGTGAACTCTCATAGCATCAAGATTGTCATCATGGCGTTTCACACTCATCCGTCGGCAACACAAAGGGCTCCTCCAAGAGACCCACAGCCAAGCAATAAAAGTGAATTCCTTCTGGTGGTCTGCAAGGAGGCAAATGGATCCAGTGTCTGGCTTTAATGGGGACAGGGAAATCGCTACCAGATGACTGCAGCGTTCACAGAGACAGAGTTTCTGGCCTCCCCGCTGAAACCATTTCTGAGGGCAGCTCGTTCCCCACATGTGCGGCACAGACGTGGGTTATTTACGGGACGCCCAGAGTGCAGTCGGGCTCAAGGTATAACAGCAGGGGCTGCGTGCGTGACAGCTGAGGTCATGCAGTTATTCATTTCAAGCTGTAAAGACATTTGGTTTTAAAAACCCCAGCGACTCCACTGGGATTGGCTTTCAGAGAAGAAAAACAGCCCTGCGTTCTTTTCCTGTCCAAGCAGCGCTGTGCCTATACTGACATCACCAGCCCTTCTTAACCCTTTGGGGATGGGAAAGTTCCTGTCACTTTCTCTGGGTGCTTTCTGCCTTTTAGAGGAAGAAAGGATGAGCCAGTGATTTACTGTGAACTAACTGACACTGTGTCGGAACCGTAGGTACGCAAACTAGAAGGCACAAAACTAAGAGGTCACAGGAGGACTCAAAACCAAACACGCTGAGGCCTTTAGATAAGTTCGATTCTGGAACCACTTTGCTCATCTGTGAGGTAAAGGCGGTGGAGGTGGTGGAGGGACTAGCTTATCTCTAAGTCCCCCTCCAGTTCTTAGCGCATCTATGGGCATATGAATTATGTGTTCTTTTTTTTTTTTTAATCTATGGGCTGCCTCTTCCAAGAGCCATCATTCCCTGAGGTCACAGCCCGTTCTGGGAGAACAGGGATATTTTTGTACCCTTTTCTGGTCATGAGTATAGATTGTATAGACTGTGAACCAAAGAGGCTAAATATGAGGCAGTGAGGTTATAAGGAGTATTATAAACACGCACCTGAGGCCACTAACCAGCGTGCGTCAGAGTCGTGCAGTGTTGGAAAATGAAGGTGAAATCAGGTCGGTAAGGTAGCCAATTGTATTGGGGAATGAGGAGACCGTAGATAGGGGGCTTAACTTTCTTCATACAAAGACCCAGGTTAACAATAAACCCAAGGTGTACAAACAATGGCTGTCATTCCCACAGGGAGTGATGAAGTCTTTCCAGTCTAAGCAGTCATCTTGTTAGTAAACCACCATTGTACTCGTGTGGCAGTTGCACAAGGTCACATAAATACACCCCAAGCGAATGCTCTCATTCAACACATTACAATTGGACAAAAATATATGTAGAGAAAAAAATGGAAGAATGGGTGTTATTGTGGGTGAGCATGCACAAGATTTCTGTTTCCTTTTTCTGGCGTATTTGCACTTGCTAAGTTTCCTACCATGAACGTTTGTCATTCGGATAATTTGAAAAATTCATGATCACATCTAATTGGTAAATCAGGAATGAGAGAGCTGGGAGGACTTCTCACAGTTTTCTCCTGCCCCAAGTGATACCAATAGGCTTGGGTGATGCTTAGTGACCCCCGGAGAAGGGTGACTCCCCTTTCCTTCTTTTCGGTTGTGATCTGGGCAATTCTATATGCTCCTTTTCCAAAAGCAAGATAATTTCTGATTTCCGGTATTGATATCAACACCTCGAAGAATTCCCCTTGTTCTTTAAAACATTCAGACTTTCCTGGTCTGCGACCCCAGTGACTGCTCCCTGCACACGGTGGTTCCTGAACTGCTGTTTTCTTGTGCTGTCCTCTTCATGTTTCTGGTCCAGTTGTCAGCCATGCTCCTCCAGCTCTTCAAGCAAGTCACACGAGGGGACTGATAACATCCTCCCTTTATTTCTAATGGCCTCGCTTGGTGCTCCGTGTATAGGAAGCTCTGGGAAATAAATGCAACATTCAGTTGTGTTTGAACCGTAGGGGTAGTGCCATGCTGAAATTCTAAGAATCTGTAAGGCAAAGGCTTCAGATCATCTGGGCAGAAGTTTGCCAAACATGATGGGGCAAAGTTTTCTGAGCATCAGGGGTATAATCCCCTTGAGTAGGCAAACGTGCAAGAAAAGAGCATGAAATCATGGTTGTCAGGGAGTCACCTGGTCACGGGTCACCTGCTCCCATTTGCTCCCGGGTGGTGGAAGAGCAGTTGTTGCAGGTGTGGCCTGGAGGGAGCTCCCAGAACAGATCCTGATCCCCGCTGTGCTATACATCTTTGCGGTGTAAGGTTTCCCTCTGTCCCTAGGACACAAGGGTAGAAGACAGGATGAGAAGGAGGCTGGAGGCCATGAAGCCTTATACTCAGGCCAATCTGAGTCTCCACCGCATCTTCAAAGACAGGTTTGCCGTGGTGTGTGCGTGCGTGTGGGCAGGCACGGAGGCCGCATGGACTGAGCCTCAGGGGCTGGAGCCAGCCTGTCCTTAGCTGCTGGCCCGCTTGGGCTCATTCATCTCCCACAGCTGTCAGGAAGAGAACAACAGGTGAAAGCAGGCCCAGCACATTGTTCCCAGGAAGCCTTTAGCTACGCCTGCCATCCCCGTCCTGGCGGAGCAGACCTCCGGCTTAGAGCATTTCATGGTGGGAGGCCAGCTCCCAGAGACACATGGAGAGGGAAAGCCATCTCCCCAGACCCTTGAAAGTCCCCTGAGTCTGCGCCTGGGAAGCTGCCTTTAGGCCTCTTGAAATACAGGGACAGGTGTGGCAGCCCCTCTGGGAGCTTGGCCTGAGGTCCTGATGGCTGTGGGGTCAGAAGAGCACATTCCACTTTCAGGCCTCAACCTCTCAGTCACCCATCAGGACAACCCAGAGCACTGAGGGTTTCAGGCCCGTTTGTCAGCCACGTCGCTGGAATCTTCAAGCAAGTCCCCTGAGAGTGGCAGCCATGGCCTTCCTCTTCCTTCAGAGTCGGGTCTAATGGCCTAGCTTGGTCTTCGTGAAGAGTAAGCGATGAGAAGTAAAAGGGAAGTGGAGTTGGGTTTAAAGTGCCTGGAGGGCATCATGACTAAATTCTGAGAATTCTGAGAATGGGTGGGTGGAGGGCTTCGGACTTGACATTAGAGTTCGTGGAATATGAAGGTGAAAGAGAGACTTGCAATGGTCAGGGCATACCCCCATGGACAGGCCGGCATGCAGGGAGATATAAATGAGGGCAGGGGTACACTGGAGAGAGCCCTGAAGCCACAAGGAGGTCAGTCCTGATCCGTGGATGGGACCTGCCCTACCCGTGCGCGCGGAGGGTTTCTAGCCCTTCTTGCCCTTGGCAGCGCCCTCCCCGTCTCTGCAGGAGACAGAAGGCTGATAAGCTGCCTGCTCTCTGGAGCCCACATGCTCTACCCCTCTGTAGCTGCCTGACATTCTGGGGGAGAAGAAAGTATGGAGGGGACTATGAGGACAGTCACACAGTGAGCAGCACAGTGAGGGCCGAGACAGGGAGCACAGTTTGGAGAAGGGGGCAGCTATGGAGGGGCTATCGCACCCAGATTGTGAAAATGGTGGGAAATCCTGGATAGCAGGGGGGAACCTCATGGAGCCCCCACGGCATTCATTAAAGTTTAAGTAAAAATCGTGACTCCCATCAGAAAGGCCTGGGTCGGTCGCAGCAGAATGAGTGGCCCCCTTCCATGTAGGAACCCCACTAAGGCAGACAGAGTGCCACGAAGGCAGGAATGGGAGGCTCCCATAGAGGTGGATGACGAGGGGCTGGGGCCTGCCACTGGGGTGGGGGGCAAGGGGGTTCCCACCGGCAAGGGACTTCTGTGCCCCTCAGGGACAGAGACAGTATCCCTGCCCTGTCCTGTGCATAGGAACTGTGTAGTAGGATGGGACAATACCCTGCCAGGCCTCTCCTTTGCTGGGGTTTGAATCCCTGGTATCAGTTCCTGCTGCTTTTTTTTTTTTTTTTTTTTCCCTCTTGGTGGTGCTGGGGATAGAACCCAGGACCTTGCACATGCTAGGCAAGCACTCTACCATTAAGCCACATTCCCAGCCCTTTATTTTTTATTTTGAGGCAGTATCTTGCTAAGTTGCCCAGGCTGGTCTTGATCTTGAGGTCTTCCTGCCTCAGCCTCCTGAGTCAGTGGGATATCTTTTTAAGAGGTTTCATTAAGAGTGGGGCTTATTCTAGGCATGAGGGTGCACGTCTATAATCCCAGTTACTTGGAGAGGCTGAGGCAGGAGGATCCCAAAACTGAGACCAATCTGGGCAACGTAGGAAAATACTGTCTTGAAATAAAAAAACAAAAAAGGAGATGTAGCTTGGTGGTAGAGAGCTCCTGAGTTTAGTCTACAGTACCACAGGGGCAGGGGGACGATGCCATCTGTCAGGTTCCTGAGGTCATCTGAGCGGGTCACTTGTATGCTTGGCTTGACCAGATTTTCTGGTCTGGGTCCAGTGGTGCCATCGTCCACCCTCCCTTACTCTAGTGGCCTCTCTGCTCATGCTCTGATCAGGGCCCTGGAAGTGATTCCTGCCTTTACTCTTTCCGCCCATGGTCTACCCAACACCGCATCCAGGCCCAGTTCTGGAAAACCCTGCTTGGCATTCCTGCCTTCTCTCTATTCCCAGCCCCACCTTAAACTTCTGACAGGACCCAATGCTCACGGATTTAGACTCGAGGCCGTCTCTGAGTTTGTGGCCGTCTCCAGTCTATCTCCCTGCCCTGTGATTTCTCCAGCAGCCCTAGAGTCCACCTATGCTGTGGATGTCTTCCTCAGTTCCCCACCTGCCCTGCCTGCTTCTGCCTTGAACCTCAGCATCCACCCCTTCTCCCATGCGGAAGTGGTGCTGTGAGCTCAGCACACACCCACATCTCCAGAACCTTCCTGAACAGCCGTGGCCGCTGTGCTCTTCTCCTGCCTAGACCTCTTGGATGGCTGTCATGGTGGCTGTGCGTCTTTGCTTCATACCACTTGTTACACCGTAATGCTGTTACTCACATGAGACGCTCCCCAACGTGTCCCATTGTACACCGAAAATACCACAAATCGAAAATGCACTCGGTGTATCTAACCTAGTGAACATCGAGGGTTAGCAACACAGCACACTGGAGGGGCTGGGCCGGTTCTGTCTTGAGGACCTGACTGACCAGGGGCTGTGGTTTTTCACCTATGCGCAGCATTGCTGGAGAGCGCCATACGGCATGGTACTAGCCTAGGAAAAGATCCAACTTCAAAGTCTGAGGTATGGCTTCTACTGAATGGATTACTTTCACACCATCATAAAAAGTGAGATATTGTAAGTCGAACCATTGTAGGTTGTTGACTGTCTTTATTCTATCCAACTGGAAATCCATTTTGGTTAAGATCCGTGTCTCCATTTTGGTTAAGGCAGAGGTGGGCAGGGAAGGTGGGGAACTGCAGAGACATGTTTAAGCAGCTCTAAGATGGCGGCTGGCGTTGGGCCAAGAGGTGACGCATAATTAGTGTTAACTTGGAGTGATCTACCTTTGCCTGATTGGTTAATGTCTCTTCAACGCTAGTGGCAGACTCATGTTCCTCATTCTTTCTTGATTGGTACCGTGGTGAGTGTTCCAATTGTGCTAATTAATCCTAAGCTGATTGGCTGCTTTAGTGTATATAAGACATTCTCTTCACCTCGGAGGAGAACACACCTCTAGATCGCAGAATGAAGGACGCAGTACACAGGATGCACTACTAAGAAGCACCTCTGATAGCACACACCTGTAGCACGCACCTCTAGGATGCAGGATGCAGGACGCACCTCTAAGAAGCAGCAGCAGAACTCTAAGAAATAGCTCCTCTGAAAGCGTAGCCTCTCTGAAAGCATAGTAAAAGCAAGCAAGCCTCTCTTCCTCTAAAAGCAAGCAAGCCTCTTTTCCTCTATAAACTAGCGAACAAGCAAGCAAGCAAGAAAGCAGCCCAGAAAAAGATAATAGAAGTAGTTCATTCCCAGTCTGCCTCCGATTCCTTCCCGCAGGATTGTTGCTGCGGGTGGCAGCAGGGAACTGAGGAAGACATGTTTGAAACTTTGGGGCAGATACATGAAGAGTTTCTCATCAGATGTTAGATCTGATTGTTGTAGCTAACTCAAGGCAGGGGACATAGAACAGGGAAGCACCGATAGGCATTTCCTATTCAGATATGGCAGGTCCTGCGGGCTTAGGGACAATAGGAAAGTATTAGAATTGGGACTGATGGGGTAACCTCCCATGTGAGGGCCTGGAACCATGCCAATGAATTGGGGCTAAACAGGAGTCATAGGCAGTGACTCATCAGTAGCTGCAGATCAGAATCTCAGGGTGAGGGCTTGGGCAGCAGGAACTGGCTGAGATAGTAGGCTGGAGCAGGCAAGACCTTGGCACGTGGTGGTTTTCTATGAAGTACTGTGACAAGGGACCTCTGTACCCACAGCAGGGCTGGGTAGTTGGCACTGTCACAGTTTTCAGCCAGTGGGAGGGGACACCCACCAGTGCCAGAGAGGAGGGTGGACAGGTACTGCAGGGCAGCCAGTGCCCTGGCTCCTGTGTCTCCCTCAGCACATCTCAGTCCTGCCTTCGCAGCAGAACCTGCCCACCTGGGGACTGGGCCCACGCTGCAGCAGTCAGTCCTGGGCTGCCTCTTCCCCGCCAAGCCCTCCAGTGGCAGGAGGTGTCCTGAGGTTCCTTAGAGCCGGGCAGCTTCCAGCCACGGGCCCTGCGGTTTGGCTGAAGGCCTCTGTGACATGTTGCCCGTTCTGCCTTCTGCAGGTCTGTGCTGCATCCTGCTCCTTTTGTTTCCACCTCTGGCCAAACCAGCTTTGTTCTGAGCTGCCACCTCTGTCTCCTCCTTGGACCAAAGGCCTCTGAGGGTCACCAAGAAAGTATATGTGAGCCGTGGTGGCTGACCAATAAACTGGCTTCAAATAGCTTGCTTAAGCTCCCTGGGGACACTTAGTCTCCCTGGCTACTGCTCCCCTGGTGCTGGGCCACACAGTCCCAGCTGTGCCCAGGGAGAGGCTGTCACTCAGTGGTCAGGAGTGCACGGCTATTTTTAGGCACTTCTTGTCCACAGCAGCCACCTCCCTGAGGGTCCCCAGTCCCCCTCTTCACCCTCTTAGGCTTATAGACCCTGCCGTGTACCTTGGTTCCCTTTCTTTCCTTCCTTCCTTCCTTCCTTCCTTCCTTCCTTCCTTCCTTCCTTCCTTCCTTCCTTCCCTCCTTCCTTCCTTCCCTCTCTCTCTCTCTCTCTCTCTCTCTCTCTCTCGCTCTACTTCTTTCTGATGGTGGGAATCAAACCCAGGACCTCATGCGTATTAGGAAAGGACCCAACCCCTGAGTGACACCCCCAATCTGTCCCCTTGGTTTTCTTAAGGAAAGATAATTTTGGCTGGGAGTATCCTGGAATAGCCTCCTGTCTCTAGCAGTATAGGCAGCAGGGAGCAGTAGGACAGTCTCCTAGAGACAAGATACACGTGCTAAGTTTTGGGTGGGTTCTCCTCGGAGTGGAGTTGGGGGATGACTGGCTGATCTCCACAGGCTCCTGCCTTTATCCTGACTCTAGAGAGACTCCCCAGGGCTGAGACTGGGGTGAGAATCTCACCCCCAGGGTGGTGCTATTTTCTATTTAGTTCCTTGCAACTCTCCTTATTTGGCTCACCTTTCCCAATGGGCGACCTCACTTGACTGCAGCGTGTTGAAGTGAAAAGTACTGGGAGTGACAGAGAGGATGCCATTCTGTAGGTCACGTCTCTGGTACTAAAGTTTCCACATCAGCAAAATGGTCATAATAAAAACTCACCCCCTCTGTGTTGGAGGGATGCTGTGAAAATCCACCCTCATGCCTGATGGAGTCATGCCTGGAGAACACAGGGGTCTGCTCTGGCTTCTGGAAGGGGATCCTGAGACAGTCCGACACCAGGAAGAAGTGCAGCAGAACCAAGGCCAGGCAGTTAGTGTAGACAGGTGATTGGGCGGGACAGCGGAGATGAAAGCTGATCTGGGTCTGGGAAGATAGAGATGGACTCTGGGGTTTGAAATGCTGATACCTCCAGAGGAGGCCCCCCATTACCATGGTTACCTGAGTACAGGGAACTGTTCCTCCCAAAGACTGTTAATGAAGCTCCTCCTGGGCAGACCTTCCCTGGCCAGTTAGCCACGAGTCATGTCCTCAGGACGGGGAAAGAAAGAGGCAAGATAGGCGAAGGAGGGCTGAGAACCAAGACAATTGAAAATGTATAAAAGGGGCAGGACACCCCCACTTCTCTGGATGCCAACTCTGGGTCCTCTTCTTCCTCCCAGAAGAAGTCCGTTTCTGTTCTTTGAATAGAACTTGCTTCCTACGCTTGCCTTGGTGTTTCTTGATGTTCAATCTTCACCACTGGGGAAATGGACCTCGTCAGCAGCCTGCTTCTTCATTTTTCTGGTGTGGTCATGCCTCAGTCTCACCTGCTGGCCTCGGAGGGCACATGGGAGGAGCCCCAAGCAAGGTAAGAATTCCTAGTGAGGGTTCCAGCTGCCATAGCAGATCCTGCTCTAGTTCCCACTGAGGGCCCCTCAAAACAACAACAACAACAACAACAACAACAACAACAACAACAACAACAACAAATAACTCAGTGTGAGTGCTAAAAGTCAATCCCCTGAGCCAGGAGAAGAATTAACAAGGCCAGAGCACCCCTCCCATTGTGCATGGCCTGTGTGAGGCCTCTGTGACACCAAGCATGTGACGTTCCTGAGAACAGTGGCTGCAGCCCCTTGGAGGTGCTCCTGGCTGCCCTTCCCTCTGACCCCAGCACAGGCAGGAACAGCCCTCCCCAGCCCGGGTGCTCAGGCCAGGCAGGTTGCTGAGATGGCATCTTGGAGCCAACCAGCCCACTGCCAGCTCTTGTTTCCCCCCAAGCTCAGCATCTCCAGGTGGGGTCACTAACAAAAGAGACAGGGCCACTCCCTAGTCTGCAGGCTCCAGCAGGGAGCTCCGGGGCATTGGGGCATCCGGGGGTGTAGAGGCAGCCCGTCTTTCATGTGCTGAGCTGGGGGGCTGCAAGAAATTTGTTCTGTGCCTGTTGCCAAATTTCCTCAAAGAACAATGAAAGCGAAGATGCTGTTTTGCAGTCCAGGAAGCTGGAAGGGGTGTGGAGGTGAAGGTCAGGCAGACGGCAGCAGGGAGGCCGACTCCCCTGGGGGGCAGGCATCCTGAGGCTGTGCCTTCCCTAGACCCAGGCTCCTCTCAGAGCCCTGGAGTGGCCGTCATGGCTCTGAGGGCATTTGGGCAGGTTGCAGGAAGTGGGAGCTGCAGCAGAGAGGAGCTGGCTGCTTCTACTCTCCAGGGTGGTTTCCACTGAGTGACTTGGAGATGAGTTTTGGGTATTGCTGTTGTGGCTAAGGGCCATCGACATTATCACAATGTATCTTGGTTTCTTCAGGATGTTTCATGAAGACATAGTCTCTGCCTTCTAGAAGATTTCAGTCTGTTTGGAAAATACCTGTGAGCATTGCGGAGTGAAAGGCGGTGCAGTGGGCTGAGCCCATGGACTCTGGCGCCCACGGCTTGGTCTGGATCCTGATTGGCTACTTGCTGGCTAGGTACTGTCCCTCAGTTTCTGCCTCTGACAGTGGAGATGAACACCAGCGCCTACTTTACACCAGACCTCGTGAGGATGAAATGAGTCATCGTTTACAAGGACGGCCTCTGGCAAGGGATGCTTGAGGGTTTGTAGAGTAAATAACACACAAGTAAAATTGAAAATGTGGGTCAAGACACATGGGAAGAGACCCCATTTAGATTTTAAGAGGTGGTTTGGCAGTTTTCCTTCTATGTACGGTTTTGGTGGCTCATGATCAGTTTAAGGTTTGCAGGGGAGGCAAGTGGGAAAGAATATGATTCTCAAATGTGGAGAACTGTACAAAGTTTTGAAAGACCCCATCTTGCCTGCCTGGGAGCCACTGTCCTAGAGATGGTGGCTGTGTTCTTGCAAATCATGGTGCAAATCCATTCCTGGACAAGTCTGTGTGGATGGGAAGCTCCCAGTCTCTCCTGAAATCAATGCTACCATGTTGACAAGGAGAAGTTAGAAGACTTGGCCAAGGTCCCAGAGGCAGAAGGAGTCATAGGTCATGTGTTGGACTATCTATCAATACATCTTCCAGGGTTTGAAAGAAAGCAGGGTTTTTTTTTTTTTTTTTTTTTTTTTTCCTCCAGATAAGTAGATGTTTATAGAATGTTCCAACCTGGTGAGGAGAAGAAGGGGTGTGTAGCCAAGGAGAGAGTCAGGGTGCTGGCTTCCCATGGCTCCAGCTTTGCTGGGTGAGGAGCTGCTAGAGGAAGATGTGCTTCCCCAGTAGCCACAGGTACTCAGAAGACCGGGTCCTTGGGAACCAGCCAGCAGAGGTTCCGACCTCTCCTTAGTAGGTCCCTCCAAGGGCCACAGGAGCAACATGGTGCCTGTAGTCTCAGGCTGTCCTGGGAAGAGGGTTACTGGTCCCTCTTACTCATACCTCCGTGGGCAGTGTCCAGACACAGCCTGATGACACCAAGGAGTTTGAATATTTTGAGACTTGTCAGGCAGAGTCTGGAGGGCTCCAGGCAAAATTGCTCAGCAACATTTTGAAAGCACACAGCTGAGTCACTAACACCCGTAGCAAACACTACAAGGATTTACTTCCTCTTGGAAGTGCTTTGCTAGCAGCTCATTTCTCACCAAAACCAGAGGAAGGAGGTAGTCTTAGTGTCTCCATTGCATAGACAGGAACCAACACCCAGAGAAGTGAAGTCACTTTCTCAAGGACACACAGTTTATAAAAAAAAGAGCTAAGATTCAAACCCAGTTGGTGTGTCTCTAGAAATCTTGCTCTTTTTTTTTTTAAATTTTTTTGTAGCTGTGTATGGACAGAATGCCTTTGTTTTATTTGTTTATTTTTATGTGGTGCTGAGGCTCAAACCCAGTGCCTCACACATGCTAGGCAAGTGCTCCACCACTGAGCTACAGCCCCAGTCTGAAATCTTGCTCTTGAATACATTACTACTCAGGCCCTGAGTTACATACATTTGAAATACGATACTGGAAACTGAGTTAAGATGGCACTGCTCTATACTAAAATGTACTTGAGGGGTTCCCAGCCCCTAGGCAAATCAGGGGGTGCAGATGATAACCAAGCACAAACACACATTATTCCAATTGCATCTGCTTTCTAAGCCTCGGGTTCCAGCTGGCTCACACCCGCTCAAGACAATGTCTCTTCAGCCAGTTTCCCTGTAATGCATTTACAGTGGTTGGTGTCAGCTCGCTATTCTAATCTAATAAAGTCTTTTTTTCTGAACATTGACTTTGTCATTGGAAGTACATTTGCTCTCCCTCCAACTTTTGGGATATCTGCGAATCTGATTAGCAGGTTTCCGTTCAGGTCACTGCAGGAAACAACCCAGGAGCAGCATGGGCAAAGATGCTTGGGGCTGTGACTTAATCAACTGCAGACTCATCCCACTGTGGACCCTCGTCCGGGCCCTGGGCCCTAAAGCTTGTCGAAGGAAACCTCCACAGTCTAGGTCCCTCTGTGGCATTGCTCTGAGCTGACCAGCTTCAGTGTCCCCCCTGCTCACCTTTCCTCCCAGACTTTGTTCTCTCCCCTTCCTTGGTGTGTGCGTGGGTGTCCTTGGGGACAGGTTTTGCAACCAGAGTGGTTTGGCCAGCATTCCACCTATTGTCCTCAAAACCGGCCAAGCAGAACAAACCTGCCTGAGATTCTCATTACAACGCCTGCTTTGGGAGTTCAGGGGCCAGCTGCAGTGGTCGCCAGGGCAACCAATGGTGCAGAAAAGGGTAACAAAAAGGAGCCTGGAGGCTCTTGACCGATCTTCAGGAGTCAAGGAGTTGAGGGGAGGGCTGGAGGTTGGCTTCTGAGAGAAGGTTGTTATTCAGGAGTGATTGTTCCAAATGTCAATTGTGAATCCCTTCTGCCACCCTCTGGGGCCTGGCCAGCCCCCAATCCCGCACCCCACTGTGCACCACCAGTATGTACCTTCTATGTCTCTGCTTCATCAGGGGTCCACTTGGCCCTGCAGAGCCTTTTCTTTTTTTGTGTATTCCCTACTCACACTTGACTGACTTCAATCCCTTCCTCCCTTTCTCTCATCCTCCGCTGGTACTCCTTTTCCTTTCCTTTCCCACATATGAGAGCATCAGCACCAAAAGGCTGAAAAAATAAAAAATAAAATGAAGTAAAATTGAAAATAAGGCCAGAGGGGTGGTCCAATGGTGGTCTATTGGCAGATCTGTCTTGCAGCTCAGTACCTTGACCTCCAAATGGCAAAGGCAGTCAGTGTCTTTGGCCTGTCCAGGCTATGTCTGAGTCAGGTCCCTGGGCAGTGAGGACCCCCGTGCTGGATTCCTTTCCAGTTACTCATTGTATAACTGTTGCTGCTACACTCTGGGAGACAGGGAGGCTGTTTTTCCTTCAAAGACTTTGAGACTTAGGGTTGAGCCCTTTCTCTTCTCCATGGTGCCCCTTCCTGTCCCTGTCCAGGGAAGCAGTGTCTCAGGGCACCAATCTTCCTGCAGTTCCTAACTTTAACTGTCTACTTTCTCAGGGAATCCTCTATGTGGTTTAGACTCACCTGCCCGAGCACAGGCTTAAAATATGACCTTGGTTTTTTTAAGGCACTCTTGGTCTCATTCCTAACCCATTTGCAGACTTTTTTCTAATCCCTGAAGTTACAGTACTTTTTGTTATTGTTGTTAACTTTATATTTCTCAAAATATCCTGATCAGGAGAATCACTCAGAAGCCTGTGTTGAGAATATAGATTCCTAAACCCCACCTCAGATATAGCGAATAAAGCACTGGTGTTTTGGAAAAATCACCCCAAGCAATGCAGATGTGTGGGTTAAGTTTGGGGAACCTAGGCCAAGGGGTGCCTTTCCCTTCTGAGGTTTACCTCCCTATCGTTCTCTCTGACCCCAGGTCACCCTTTCAACGGAAATGTGGAACGGATCCCCGCAGCCCTGCCAGCCTGCTCACAAATTGGCCAGGTTAGGGAAGCTCTGGTGAAGTCACGATTGTCTCACGCTGGCCGGGTAGGCTCTGCTTTGCCCCCTCTCCAATGTGGTCAGATCTGGCGTCATCCCTGGTGCCCTTGGCCTGCCATGCTATGGATATTGTATCTGTGCTAATTGGCTCACAGCAACTGGAGCCCCAGAAGGAGTGGGTGGGAGGATTCCAGCCCATGCAGCCTACCAGGTGTCTCATACCTCCTGGTCACAGGAGCTGGACAGGTGACACAGTGTTGACACAGGCTGACCCCTTTCTATGCATGTACCTTTGGGGAACTCGACTTGGGCACGGAATCAGCACCGTGAGCTGGGAAAAGCATGCGGTGGATGAGCTTAAGAGCGCTGAGTGAAATCTCGTTGCTACTTGCTAACTGTGGGGTCTCAGAGCATCCACCTTCTTACTTGTAAAATACGGATCATAGCTGACTTCACAGGGTTGCGTGAAGAGGAAGTCTGGAAAACATCCAGCGGAGGGCTTTGTAGATAGAGAACATAGTACATGTCAGTTCCCTTTCTGTTCGTTCTCCCTCTTCCCGTTCAGCTACAGGCCGATTCACTGAACCTTTCTCACATCTCCTTTCTGATTTCATTGAAGGACTTTTGAAAAACGGTCAAGACACAAAATCAATTGTATTTCTCTATATTAGTACCAAATAATTGGGAACTGATATTTAAAAACCAATTCCATTTATGTATTGTCAAAAAACATGAAATACTAATCTATAAATGTAATGAAAGATGGAAAAATTCAATACTGAAACCACAAAAGGTTGCTGAGAGAAATTAAATATATAAAAGATAAATAAATGTTACATATACTATGTTTATGGATTGGAAGGCTCAGAGTTAAGATGTCAATTCTCCCAAAATCGATGTTTGGTTTCAACACAATCCCAGTCATAATCCCAAGAGGATTTTCTTTTTAAAATAGAAATTGATGAATGGATTATTCAATTTTTAACTTCAGAGAACTAGAAGAAACAAAAAATTAGAGAAAGGAGGAAAAATATCAGAGGGTTTACACTACTTGAGATCAAATTTACTACTAATAAGCCACCATTATTAAAATCATGTGCTAATGACATGAGGATAGACAAATAGGTCAATGGGACAGAATGAAAAATTTAGAAATAGACTCACACTTATTTGGACAATTTATTATTGACAAAGTCATCAAAGCAACTCAACATTGGAGAAGGTTAGTCTTTTTAACGAACGATGCTGGAACAACTAGATAAATGAGTTGAAAAAAATTAATTTTGACAAAAACAAATTCAAGATACATCATAAACAAAAATATGGAAGCAAAGACTATAAAACTTTTAGAAGAAAATGTAGACTAATGTCTTCCAGATCTAGGTGTAGACAAAGAATTTTTGTTAGATTTTAGGAAACAAAAATTATAGGATAAATAATTGAAGTAGACTTTACAAAAATTAAAAACTTCTGCTCATCAAAGCAAGCTTCAGTATAAGCAAACCACAGGATGGGGAAAACATTTTAAAACATGGATTTGACAAGGGTCTTATAGTAAGAATATATAAAGAACTACAACTTAGTAACAGAAAGACATACAATCCAAGTGAATAATGGATAAAACATTTGAACAATCCCTTTGTAAAAGAATATATTCATCTGGTCACTGACATACTACACACTGGTCAGGTATTTATACGTGAAAAGATGCTCAACATCATTACTCATTAGGGCAATTAAATAAAACCAGATTGCAACACTGCTTTACCCAGCAGACTGGCTAAAATTAAGAAGACCTACAACATCAAGTGTTGGCAAAGATGTGGAGCAACCTGAATTCACACACTTGACTTCCTGGAGTGTAAAATGGGTGTAACCACTTTGGAAAAAGGTTGGTACTTTATAAGGAAGTTAAATATATGCCTACCTTATGACCCAGAATTCCCTCTCCTAGATATCTAGCAAAAGAAAATGAAAACATATGTCTATAAACATATGTGTATGAGAATGTTCATAGCAGTTTTGTTTATGATAGCTAAAACCCAGAAGCAACATAAATGTGCATTGGAATGGATAAAAAGATCTTGGTATATTTATGTAGTGGACTACTATACACAGAAAAAAGGAATAAAGAGATACATGCCATGACATGGATGATTCTTACAGACATGATGCTGAGGAGAAGAATCCATATACAATGAGTTTGTGTGTGTGTGTATGTATAATTCCATTCATATGAAACTCAATTCAGGAAAAGTGAATGTAAAGTGATAGAAATCTATATGTGGTTGCCTCAGGACAGGGTCTAATCAGAGAGGGAAACAGGGAAATTGAGCGGTAGAAATATTCCATATATTTTGAACATGTGGATTACGTGAGTATATGCATTTGTCAAAACTTGGTCTACATTTAAGATTTGTTCATTTTATCGTATATAATTTTTTACTTAAAAAACTATAAAATGTGGTATATACACACAATAGAGCTTTGCTCGACCAAAGAAGAATGAAAGAATGGCATTTTCTGGTAAATGGATAGAAATGGAGAACATTTTTCTAAAATCAAGGGTCAAATGATTTCTCTCTGTGACAGGATATCGTAAGGTTATAGGGAAGATCAGTGGAGTATAAGAAGGAGAAGCAGAGGGAGGGAGGGAGGAAGGGAGAGGGAAGGAAATATGGAATGAATTTAGCAGAATCATGTTATGTACATATATAAATGTATCAAAGGGGATTTCAACTTTATGTATATGTAGAAAGTATCAATCAAAAATAAATAAATAAAGGAGCAAAAGGAAGGTTAGTAGTAGAGAAGGGAGAATAAGGGGAGGAAGGAGGGGAGAAAGGAGAAATGAGGATTAAAATAAAATTCTTTGCATGTATTATTTTGTCAAAAGGAACCCAAAAACTATGTATAATTATAATGCTTTAATAAAAAACTATAAAGATGTACTGACTTTAGTATGTTTTGTTTTGCTCAGTGATGTGGCTCAGCAATTCTGTAATCACTTTCTATTTACCTGGGCTTGAGTGAGAAAAAAAAAAATATTAGTGATAATAGGAGCCAGGTTTCCCACTGTTGAACAAGGGGGTCAAAATAGGGAGAGAAAACTGGACTATAGCTTTTTGGTATTGGATTAGCATAGGAGGTATTACTATGAACTCATGGTCTTTAGTATCTTTATTTTTATAGAGACATAGGATAAGGCTGTAGTTATAGATATAAAAATATACAGATGTTAAGTCTCTGTGCGTGTGTGTGTGTTTACGTGTGTGTGCGCGTGCACACATGTGTATGTGCATATGCATGCATTCTTAGCTCTGTCCACAGGGAAGATCTGGAAGCAAAGAACCAGAAGGATGCGCAAATCTAGCACCCAGATCATGGTTTCTAAATATAATGTTGCCTCTTGCCTACATGGGATATGTTCCAAGATTCCCAATGGATCTCAAAACACAGTAATTCTGAGCCCTATGTGCACCATGTTTTTCTCATGCTAACTCTGCAGTACTGTGGCAGTTGACATAATAACTGAGACTGCTAAGTGACTAATGGGTGGGTAGTACAGAGTGTGCATACCCTGGGCAAGATGGAGGGGGTGGTATGAGATTTCATCATTTTACTCCAGGATGTTGTACAACTTAAAACTTATAAATTATATAATTCTGGGATTTTACGCTTAATATTTTTGGGTTGTGGTCAACTATAGGAAACTGACATTTTGGAAAATGAAACTGCATACAAAGGGGAACTAAGGAGCCATTCCCCCCTAAAAGAAATCAAGTTCCTTTAAGAAAATCTGTTTCTAAGGCTGGGCAGGGATGATCATGTCCTCTTAAGTGAGATCATCTTGTTGTGAAAGAAAGGGAGTCCCCAAAAGACTGAACATATCAAAAGGAATGGGCACCACTGCAGGGTGTCCCAGTGGCCAGATGTGGGATAATATGAATATCAAAATAAAATGATATGAATGGGACTGGGTAGTTCAGTGGTAGAGCGCTTGCCTAGCATGAGTGAGACACTGGGTTCCATCCTCAGCACCACATAAAAATAAATAAAATAAAGGTATTTTGTCCATTTACAACTAAAAATAATAAAAAATGGTATGAATAAATTATAGATTGCTGAATAAAGTTAAAATCCATAAGACCTTACGAGTACAAATAAATAAGTGAATAAAGTAATTAAAAAGAGAAAAGAATAAAGGTCTTCCTTAGAAGAATAAAATGTGAGCTAGTAAACATACATTTATTCATTACAAAGGAAGTGAAAAGACCTGATTAGACCATCTGCACCAAATGATCAAAGTTAGCATCATTAATATTGGGACAAACACATCAGTGTCCCTTCTGATATGTCACCGAGAAGGAGGCAGTATCACAACTATGAAGTTCCTGCCAAAAATATACAACCCAAATCTAATCATTAGGAGACATCAGACAAATCCAAATTCAGAGACATTCTACAAAATAACTGGCTTATATTCTTCAAAAATGCCGAGATCAAGAAAGTCAGAGAAGGGAGTTCCCAGGTTAAGGAGCCTGGTCCAGTTTTCTACAGCTGTGTCACCAACCCCCAAATTTTGTGGTATAAAAATATTTCATTATGCTCACGGCTTTTAATTAGGAATTCAGAGATGGTGTGGGTCTGCTCTGAACGCTGGGACCTCAGCCAGGGAGACTTAAATGGTTGGGGTGACTTGAACGGCTGAAGGCAAATCCCAGTGTGTCCTTCACTGGCGTGCGGGAAGCCTGGCCTGGGAAGACTCCAAGGCTGGGCTCAGCTGGGATGGTGAACTCAAATGGCTGCATGTGGCCCCTCCATGTTGCTTGGGCTCCCCCAAATCATGACAGTCCACAGGTGCTGTAGAACTCCAGAGAGAGTATTCTAGTGGAAACAGCACGGGCTTTTACCTTAGTCTCCATGCCACAGTATCAACTCCTCCAAAGTCCAAAGCAGCCACAAGTCCACTCAGATTGAGGGGACAGAGGCCCAGATCGCAACTGGAGGGGAAGAAAAGAATTCAAGGCCATTCTGCCACAGGAAGAAAGAGCCGTGACAGTTAAATGCAATGCATGAAGCTGGGTTGGGACCTGGACTAAGACATAAAGTAGCTCTAAGAGACCTAATTGGGATAGTTGAAGAAATTTGAATATAGGTCATAGGTTAGATAATATGTTGTATCCGTGCTTAAATTCATGATTTTTAAAAATGCAATTTACAATTTTGATAAGTGTGTTGTGGTTGTGAGAGAGAAACATATTCCCCCTCCACAGGAATATTCCTATTTAGAAAATGATAAGGCTTTTGGGCCAAAATGTAATCAATTAGTGAGTTTAGGTGGAAGTATATGGAATTCTTCTAACTTCTTGCAACTTTTCTGTAATTTTGAAATTATCTTAAAATGAAAAGTTACTGAAAAAGAGAAACTTTCTGGAAAGTTCTCTTTAATGCCTTGAAGATGATCAGTGGTCTTTGAACACATCTTCCCTGGAGCAGATGCCTTGTCTCTCCTTCTCACTGTTTTAGTTGGAGGTGGGAGTGCTCTGGTCACACCATGTCCACTGCCCCACTGGGCTCAGGGCCAGATACTGCCTCTGTGAGGACACTGTGAAATGTGTCCATTGACATCTTGGTTTCTGCTGCCCAGCATCTTGTCTCCCTTCCCCTGCTAGCAGATCCTCAGCTTTGTGGCCCACCTCTCCCTCACTGGTGTAGTCTTGACCATAAATCAAGAGTGACTAGAGCCAGGCCATGCTCACATTTCTGTTCTGGGAAGGGGACCCAGGCACTGGCATCACCTTTGTGCTCCTCAGAGACCTTTCGTTATGTCTTTGGGCCTCACCCCAGCCGGATTCTGGTTTTCCATTGACTGTCACTTCCCCCAAGTCCTTCAACAACCTCTCTTGATCTCCTTTCTAGTAACCAAGGATTGTCACGGAAATGTCAAGGTCACCTTTAGCTACGTCTCCCTCACTTGGATGTGCTTTCCATTCCAGAGACCCAGGAAACCGAGGTCTCTAGTTTCTCCTCTTCTCTTCTTTGACAACTCTATCAGGCCTCTGGAGGGTCACAGTCTCTCCCTGGCCCACACAGATGGGCAGTGTGGAAGGAACTTTAATTCTCTAACTCTGCTCGTTCAACAGCAGTGGCAGTGATGGAAATTTGGGATCTATTTTGAATCAGAGACTTATCTATTCACCTGGAGGGGTGACTGTTTTCTATTAACCCACCCACCAGTCTGCATTCTTTCCTGGAGTCGGGAAGCCCCACTCTGAGGCAGGCTGGTGTAATATTCCAGAGTCTAGGGAAGGGGAGACCTGTGAGCTGGGGAGATGGCATCATGTCTCTGACTTTCTGCTGGTCCTAATAGTGGTCAGGTTTGGCCCTCGAGCCCTACATGCAGAGGCACCGCAGGCCCTCGTGCAGGTATTTCTGCAAGCCACAGGAAAGTGGGGGTGGGGTGGTCCTCACAATGTGTTCATGAGTAAATCCCACCCAGAGCTATAGAGGCTTTAAAATGAAGCATGTGCCAAATTGTAAGCAAGGGGACTGAGGTGCTGGAGGAGTGAGTAACCGAGATCACCAAATACCTTGGACACACTTGTTTAGGCACCTATAATTTTTGATTTTCTGTAATGTGTATTGAATCGGGCATTTCATTATATATAGTTTGCATTTGCTTAGGGTGGTTTGCTTGGTTCACACACATCCTATTTACCTCCACAGATATGCCAAGGAACAAAGTGTGTGTGTGTTTGCGTATATGTGTGAGCACATAGATGAGTGTGTCTGGGCATACCTGTAAGTGTGTGAGCATGTGAGCTTGTCAGTGCATGCCTAGGGGTATGAGAGTGTCTGAGTGTGTGAGTTTGTAAGTATGTGCCTGTGTGTGCATGCATGTATGTGCACTTATATGTGAGTGTGTCTGAGCATGAGTATGCCTGAGTGTGTATCTGAGTGTGTAAATGTGTGTGCCAATGAATATGTGAATGTCTGAGTATGTCAGTGCTTGTCTGAGTGTATGTGTATGAATATTTGAGTGCGTCTTCATGAGTGTGGCATCATGTACCTGTGAGTGTGTGTGTGCGAGAGTGTCCATGCTTGGATGTGAGTTTGGGCATGTGCACACTCACAGGATAGCCTTGAGGTACAGACATGGGTGGGTTCTGTTCCCCTGAGTTCAAGGTCCTGATGGGCATGCTCAGGGCCTAGACTCTGAAGAAGGAAATAGGTGACCAACTCTTGGAAAAGGCCCAGGAACCCCCAGCAGACACATACTCATCTCAAACGTTCTCGTTGAAAAACGAGGGCTCTCCTCTCCCCTGCCCCACAGCTGTGCCTCCTCTTTCCCACGAAGGGAGTGGAACCAAATGTCTGGAGGGAGGCCAAGAGCAGAGTAAGCTATGTGTGGCCTCTTCAGACAAGAATGAGAGGGAGAGAGACAGATGAGGGGAGAGACTGAGTGGGACAGAGAAACTAAGAGGCGGTGAGGAAGAAAGAGGGAGAAAGAGACAGGAGAGTAGGGAGAGACAGAGGGTCTGAGGGCTGGGGTGGCGGGGGGAGGAGGGGCCAGAGCAGGCCGCAGAGTCCAGGAGAGGAGGGGACCTGGCTTTTGTCCTGAACTTCTCCTGTGCCCCAGCTGAGGCATAGGCCACCTGTCTACACTGACCCCTGAACTGGGGCAGAGGAACCACTGGGCAGAACAGGCGGACCTGCAGGCAGGCGGCAGGCAGGAATAGCCGTCCACTCTAAACTGGGCCACAGCTGCAACCAAGCAGTTAGGTAAGCCCTTCATTCCCCCAGGTGAGGCTCACAGATCAGCCAACTGGTTCAGGAACCAGGTGCAGATGGAGAAATGCGGACCAGGTGACCTGTGCGAATGTGTCACAACACCTGGTAAGGGCCTGCTATGGATCCAGAGTCTCTCTGCTCAGGTCCTGCACTGGGGTCACCAGAATGCACTTCCCAGGGCAGGGAGCTGGTTTAAGTCCAGAATATAGTCAGAGCAACAGTGAGCAGCTGCAGTGGCTTCCCCTTTAAGGGATTATGGGCAGAATCGGTGTGTGACTCATCTGCCCCACAGGTTTATGAGGGAGTTGAGTAAAAACAACCTCCTAAGGATAAACCCTTCCAGGAAAGACTGAAAGAAAATTGCTTCTCTTTAGCCGTGGAACGCAGTCAGCACCCTTACTAGTGTTCTCAGTGTGATCAGAAGGGTGTCTTCCACTTTGGGTCATTTATGTTTTCTCCCTCACTTGGTACAAATAGTCAGGAGTGATCTCTCTACCAAAGAGGCGTCCCTCACGGAGCACCTGTCTGTGTCCGCAGTTGGGGAGAGAGAAGGCCTGGTCCTGCCTTCCCGGGTTCCCACAGCAGAAGAGAGAACACCACTGGGCCAGGTGAGACCAGGTGCCAGCAGCACAGGGCAGTGAGAGTCCAGTCGGGCTGCTGCCTGCTTCACTCACCCTCTGTCTACTCCTACACCCACGGGCCTTCACAAATAGGGAAACGGAGGCACGAGAACTAAAGCACCTCACCTACGTTTGCAGGGCTAGCAAACTAGATTTGAGCCAAGCCACATTCTTATCACAACCCAGGATGGCCTTGTGGGAGGAGGGTCAGAGAAGACTCTTCAGGAGGCAGGAACGCGTCTCGAAAAATGAGGATCAGGTCCTGGTTCTCCTGGTGTTGAAGAATGAACACCTGAGAAGTGCCGAGGCCAGAGCAAAAAGTTTTATCTAAAGGATAGAACAGAGAGAGAGAGAGAGAGGGAGAGAGAGAAACTCCTTCAGAGGGGTTCAGAGCTGGAGTGTCTTGTCCCTTTTATATAATTATAGAGTTTAGGTTTCCTTTCTTCTCATGCCCCCCTCCTCCTCTTATCTTGCCTACATGACCAAAAGGGCAGGAAGAGAGCCGTCCAGGGGGCGATTGCTTGTGTTGGAAAATGTGATCCTTCCCCTCCCCTGGAGGTTGTTAGCAACCAGGTGATGGGGAGTGCTCTCTCTCCATTTCCTCTTTGATCAGTAGCCACCTATCCTTTGCTCTGCTCTCAACACCAAGTGTAGGAGATTTCTGGAGGTGGGCATGGAGGAGAAGGCCTTCAGGGATACATGTGTGGGCACTCGTAGAGGTGATTCTGGGGCTCTTGCACTGTGAGCTAAGTGTGGACAGGAGGACAGAGTGTCTGAGCATCTGCACAGGTTGGCTGTGCATCTGTTGACTTGCCCTTGAGATTCCAGGACCCTGTGTCCTCTGCCATCACAGGGAATTTATGACTGTCCATAAAACTGCAGGTGCCTGCTGAGCCAGCAGCTGGGCACATGGCCCTATGTCCTTTGAATCCTGGAGACTATGGTCAGTCATAATCAGGTGCCAAGGGGGCAAAGTTTTGCTGGAGCTGGTAAAAACAATGCACTGGTATGAGAAGATTCAATCAGCTGATGTGACTCTGGAAGGTCACCTTCTTCATACCTCTGTGGTTTAGCTTTCTGAGGCTGTGATAATCAATACCTGAGATGATTTATAAGAAGGAAAGACTTATTTGGCTCTGGGGTTTCATTCAACAGTTGCCTACATTTTGGACCAGTGGAAGGGCAGAACATCATGGCAGAGAGCATGTGACAGAGTAAATCTGGAATCTGGGAAGCAGAGAGAGAAAGAAAGAGACAGAGGAAGGGGGTGGGATCCCAATATTTTCTTCAAGAGTATGCCTAATTTCTTCAAGAGTATGACCTAACTTCCTCCCACAGTCCCACCTCCTAAAGGGTCTGCCACCTCCGAATGACGGTAGAGGCTAGTGACCAAGCCTTCAACACATGGTCTCTGGGGTACATTGAAGGTCTAAACCATAACACCGTTTCCTCACACGAGGCCTCAGAGACACCTGAGGGGATGGAATGAGTTAATACTTGTGCAACACGTGCCCCACGGAGCGTTCTGAGCAGCGCGGCCATTACTGGTCAGAAGTCCTGAATTCTGACTCTTATCTAGCTGGGTGTTACCTCCAACAACCTCTCCGCACTTTCCTCTTCCCTGAGTCCCCCTTGCTGCCTTATGCTAAGCCTACCTGGTCCATTGAAATCGACACTCGCTGCTCATTGGTGTGAGGTCAAGTTGGTGGGCAGGCCTGGTGCCCACTCTCCTAAACTCAGGAAGCCTTCTACCTGCATCTCCCTGCTCATCTGGCTGTGCAACAGATGGGACCAGCCTGGATCTTCTCCCCTTTAGATCACCGAATTTCTTGTAAATTTATCAGTGCTTCTACTGGGATGGAGGCACCTACTTGTTGTCTGAGCCTCTCTCCAACTGACTGAAGGCTGGATGAGGGTGATGGCTCAGTGTGTGAATAACCTCAGGAAGTCCCTGTTCTTGGATGTGACAGGCACAGAGTCAATACCATATGTCAGTGATGGGAGTCCCTGAGGTATGTCAGAGGCTGGATCTGCTGTCATGAGCAACTTGATGGCCCTGACACATGAACCTAGCCTGGCTACCAGAAGTACTCCTCCAATCACTGTCCCCACACCCCAGGGCTATTGTGAAGATTTTATGAGACAACACAAGAAAAATCTTAGCATGAATCTTGACATGTGGCAAGTTCCCAATAAGTTGTGTTCTTAGGCACCGGGTCCTTCATGGGCTGAGCTACTGAACGTGCATATTAATTTCTCCATCTTTCCAACAAGGCATAATTGATTCCACTGACTTATAAACCTATGTATTCCACTGGTCTACAAGCCCACTCCTTGCTAGATTTTCACACCTGCTCCAGAAAATACCAGTTACACAGTGGAAGCTCCTCCAGTGGAGCGAATATTCCACCTAGGGGGAATATTCACATGGTGAGCACTGTTTATTCTTAGCTACACTATTCACCTGCCCCTCGTGTTTCTCTTTCCTTGCACTTCATTTCTATTGGGAGCCTGGCGTGGACTGTGCTGGTTTGAATAAATTTCATGGGGGAGACTGGATGACTCAGTGGCCGGTCATCGTGTTTGTGCTTGGAAAAGTGTTTAATCTCTCTGAACTTTAGATTCTTTATGCTGTAATGCAGGTAGGCGCAACACAACTTATCACTGCGCTCTGCATCAAAATGCCATGCAAGGGCTACGTGAACACGTTCCAAGGAGAGGCATGAGGAAGGGTTTCAGGGCTTGTCCTGAGGAGGGAGGATGGAATCGGGAGAATGTGCTCTGGCCCATGGCAGTCTGTTAAAGGAGAAGCAAAGCATGGCCCTTCCTAATGCCAGGACTGTGCAGAGCTTGTGGATTTGAGATCCTGATTCGTTTGAGAGTGTCCCAACACACAGAGACGAGGGCTGTTTGCTCCCAAGCCTGCACACATGTGCACGTGTGCATGAGAAATCACAGTGACAGAGAGGGCCAGTCCAATGGCGATCCTCCTCCCAACCCAGGAATGCCCCGAGGGTACCAGACACGCTCAGAGCTCCACTTCAGGTGGGGCAGGAGCAGCCCTGACTGCCTGCACAGACGCTGGTCACTGGAAACCCTGGCCTGTGGCCAGGCTCCTTGCCTGACTGCCTATGGATATTCAGCTGACGAGGCTGCTGAGAGTTGTAGGCTGAGGAACCCCTTGTATTGCTAAAATCAAATTTCAGGATGGAGGAGAGTAGGTAGCTCCTTGGAGGAGAAAGTTGGGAATCTTTGGCCACAGTCAGGAACAAAATCATCCAAACCCTTAGCTGTACACAAGTGTGATGTTTATCAGCGCCATTCTTGGCTGCCCTTGCCAAGTTCACAGGCTGAAGAGGGGAAAAACTAAATTGGAGTCACTGTTAAGATCCATATTTGCCCCCCACCCTGCTCCTCTTTGAAGTCCTGTCCTGGCTGCATTTATCCAGCTGCAAGATTTTTTTTCTTTTTCTTTTTTTTTTTTTTAAAGAGAATGAGCTGCCTGTCAGTATCCCTGGCCTGGGCCCAAGGTGTGAACAGGTCTGATGAGGTGTGTCAGCCTGGTGGCAGCTAGGAGGAACAGCTATTCTCTCCATATCTGGACCCTCAGCGACTTTGAGAACTGGGGGTCCTCATCATAACCCCTGTGAGTTCCTCTTCGTCTCTCTGAAAATTCCGAATACAGTTGATATTCAGTACATTGTTTGAATAAATGTCAATAGACTTGCTTCAAATGATAAAAACATATCAATAAATTTCCGTCTCATCCACCTGAGAAGATCAGACCAGCCGAGGTACATAGAGATTCCATAGATCCTCATGAGATGCATCTGGATCCAAGAATCCTTCCCTCCAACTCCACCACATCAGGAGTGGTGGTGGCCAGTGACCTATCCCCTCCAGGTCCTCAGAACAAAGGCTGTGATTCAGGAACACAGAGTCCTCAAGGACAAGGACCTGGGCTTTTGTACTGGTGACCTGGCTCTGGGCCTGGGCAGTTCTTTGTTTGAGTGTCCAAGCCTGGAGTGTGCACATCCCCACCCCAAAACCACACCACTCAGTCTAATAAACAAGGCATGGTACGCACATTTGTGTGTGTGAACAAACATTCAGTAAAGCTTAAACCCTGTCATTATTAATAAGTAGAATTTTACTCACAAAGTGTTGAGTTCTATACACAGCTCTCAGACCTGGGGAGTCTCTGAGCCTTGACCTGGAGTTCAGCCCTCCTTCTGCCCACAGCCGTGAGAAAGTAAAATGTTCTGCAATTCTGGGAGACCCTGGCCTTGAGACCCAGACCCTGGGACTGGGTTATTCCCAAATTGAGAATATAATCACAGTTGCTTTTGCAGGATTTTACTTTTTTAGCAGTTCTGGGGATTGAAAAGAGGGCCTCATGAACACTAGGCAAGAACTCCACCATGGGGCTACATCCTTAGCCCTGATAGTTACCTCCGCGTATCAACCAGTCTCTGTTCCACGTGCTGTAGGTACCTTAATCCTTCTAATTGTTCTGTACAGTGGATTTCGTAGTTCCTTTTCACAGTTGAGATGACATACTCAGAGGTTGAACTATTTGTCTAAGAACACACACAGTGGTAAGACTGAGATGGCTCATTGCTCCTCTCCATGGAGGCAAGAACAACCCCGAATCTAACTTATTTGCATTTACAGTAGAAGTTGAAGAAGGATGAGGTCAGGGGTCATGGTAGTGTGTCTAGTATCAACGATGGTGATGAAGTCCATTGGGACACATGGGGACCAAACCAACAACCAGGAGAGAGTTTTGTAGATGTTCATTGCAAACCAACAAATCAAGAGAACTCTGAATGTGCTATGTGCAGGTTATTGGCTGGACCACCCAGCAGGAGAGAACCTGTAACAAGAGACACGGGGGACCCTGAGGTCATTTGAAAAGGAGAAGTCAGCTCAATTTAATAAACACACATCACATACATATTGTGGGCAGGCTTGACCCAAGGCACTGGACCTTCCAGAAGGTAAGGAGGGACCCTACCCCAGAGTGGTCAATGACTAGTGAAGGGCATTGACAAGGTCAGGATGAAGATTTGGTGCTCAAAGACCTGGACATTTTGCTTCCTTCTGCCAAGTCCTCCCAGGACTCCTTGTGCCCAGTGGGTTCTGCAGCCCAGCTGGGAGCAGACCCTGGAAACCTCCCACAGGTCTGGGCCCCTTCCAAGCCTGTGCTTCCTGCCTCTCTATGTGTGATGGAAACAGCCTGGCAAGCCAGGCTCTGTCTCGTGCCCCTGTGTCCTGCCCAGGGCACTTGGTGGTGACTGGAGGAAGTATGCATGGCTGGCTTCAAAGCTGGTGGCCCACCCTTTCCTCCAAGGCCAGCCTGCTGTGTCATGCTGCCAATGGCCTGGGGTGGGGTGGGGAACAAGTCTGAGCTCGCTAGGAAAGCAATGCGGCCTCTTCCTGCCCTCAGTCCTCTGCTTTAGTGGCAGAGGGCAGCCCTTGTAAAAGCCCTCAGCTCCCTCCACTCTGCACTGGAGGGGCCGAGCTTGACCTCTCTGTGCTGGCCCCCGTCTCCCTGCTTCCTAAACAGCTCTTGGTGCCCTACATGGTCCTTCCCTCCCAGAGCCTTCTGTGTTTAAGGCCCTCACCTGAGATTCCCAAACCCAATTCATTTTCAGAGTTACCTGGTGGGCTTCTTAGAAACGACTACTCCCAGTCCCACTCAAAACTTTAAGAAAGTCCCTGGAAGTTTTCTGTGGCACTGGGGATTGAACCCAGTGCTCTCTACAACCAAGATACGTCGTCCAGTGCCCTTTGGATTTTAGTTTGATACAGGACCTCACTAAGTTGCCCAGGCTGACCTGGAATTCGCAATCCTCCTGCCTCACCCCCCTGAGTGGCTGGGAGATTGGGTGTGCACCACCATGCCTGGCTTGGCAGTTTTTCTTTGAGAGCATCTCAGGTAATTCCTGAATAATCCAAGTGGACCCCCTTGGATTATTAGATGCATGCCCCACACTGGGGAAGGAGTGTCCATTTTTCTGGGCTGCAGCTTTTGGTGAAATGTTTTTGATAAACTTTGCCCATGAAATTCTCCTTTTGCTGGCATGTTGCTGGACCTGAGGGGCCCACCCAGCTGATTGCCACCGTCGAAAGATGAATAAACAAGCACCTTAGAGGAGAAGAGGATGTTTCTTGTCATCACAACAGGCCCTTCCTGGAACCATAAGGAGAAGTTTCATTCCAGATCTTTTCTTACTTCGTTCCTCTTCTCCATCAAAACATAACCCTTGTGCCTGTTCTTTGCAAGAGTGCCATGGAGTCATAAGGGGAAAATGACTGGAGAAAAGCATGTTGCATAATTCTTTATCTCATTTATGAGTTCCAGTTAAAATATTTATATTTCCTTCAGGTGTTTTGACTGGAGACCTTAATGTTACAAATGTCAGACCTGTGTCAGGTGAATAATGGATTTAGGGGAAGGTGGGTTTTTGAGAGTACGTCATTCTTTAAGTCATTCAACCAATCAACCACCAACCACCAACCACCAACCACCCAACAACCAACCACCGAACCACCAACAAGCAATCACCAGCCACCCCACAGCTAACCACCCACCCCACAGTTATTGAGTGTCTACTAAGTGTACAGAATTCTTCCAGGCGCTAACTCAAAATCATTCCCTTGAGGCCAGTGTTAAGGCATGATATTTTGAGGGTAGAAAAGGGAGAAATCAGTACTCTGTTGTTTCTTAAAGGCTGGTTCAGAGTGGTGGAGGTGTCCCTCTGAAGATTCCATTCTGCATCATCTCAGATGGGCCTCTTCTAGAAAGAGGCACTGAATGATGCAATTTGTGTGGTTCCGGGAGCTGAACTTTGACATTCTAATGTGAGGTTCAGATTTCCATGTACAGGAAAGTCACTCACCTTCACAGGGCTCAGTTTCCTTACCTGTGATGACAGTGTTTGTTACAGGAATTAAATAAAAAGACCTGCTGTATATTCAAGGTTCAGTAAATGCTAGCTATTGGTGAGCACAGAAGTCGGGAGGAGCTGGGACTGTCCTGCGGCTGGAGGGCTGTGGGTCCAGAGGACAGGACTGTGAGGAAAAACACTTTTGCTTTTGAGGTCACAAGCTGGGATTGCAGCCAGGCTCTGCGGCAGCCTCGTACTAGCTGAGTGACCTTGAGCAAATCACTTAACCTCTCAGAGCTTCCACTTCCTTCTCTGTGAAGCAAAGATTAAAAGTCCTTTCTTGTTTACTTCACACTTGGTTGTAAGAGTGAAAACAAGGAAGTTGTGAAGTCGAAGCTCTGAGGAACACTGGAAATGGTTCTCCTCTTGCCTTGAGAGCACCCAGGAGAGACTTGCCCAGGCTGGGGCAGCAGGCAGGGTTGCTCAGAGCCAGGCACTCCTTTATAGTGACAGGGCCCCAAGCTGCCAGTAGCAGGTGTTGACAGTGACTTTTCTAAGCAGAGCTGAAGAGAGCTGGGGAACGTGCAGCTGCCTTGAGGACCATCTGATTTTTTCTCCTTTCCTTGAGCCTTTTTTCCTTTCCTTTTGCTTTCCCACTTTCTATTCCCTTCTCTCCTTTCTTTAATTTTTTCCCCCCACTATAGAGGCAGTTGGTTCCGATACTACCTGCACTCTCTGAGGAAAAGTGGGTGCTTCTGACTGAGTAGGGTGAGGGTGTTAGTTATCTTTCTGCTGCTGTGACAAAATGCCTGAGAAAATGAACTTAAAGGGAGGAAAGGTTTATTTTGGCTTATGGTTTCAGATGGTTTAGTCCATGGTTGCTTGGCTGTGTTACTTGGCGGGGAGGTCTATGCACCTCATGCTGGCCTGGAAGCTAAAAAGGGAGAGCAAAGGTTTGTGTTCCCAATACCCCTTCAAGAGTATGCCCCTAGTGACCTAACTCTCTCCCACTAGGCCCCATCTCTGGAAGGTTCTACCACCTCTCAATAGTGCCTAATGCTGGTGAACAAGTCCTTGACTTATGGCCTTTGGGGGACACTCTAGACCCAAACCATAGCTACAAGAGTCTTGAACAAAAAGAGTCGGGGAGAAAGGGCAGAGATGGATTTTCACAATGATGTCTCACTATGGAGGACAGGCATCAAGCTATTCTCACTTATTTCCATAGAAAAATGGCCACTGAGGACTTTAATACTTTGGCGGCAATGCCCGACTTGCTTAGAGTTCATCTCAGCATTTCCCTGTGAATCCTCCAGTATTCTGGGCAGTAGTGAGCCAGGTGGCACTTTACAGGGGCTGAGGATCTTCTCAAGCATGTAAGGGCAGAATAAATAGACATGGGCTCTTTCTCTGATCCCACTTGAACCCAAAGATGAAGCAAGGCAAAGTTACCATGCCCCACATCCAACTCCGTGTTACCCCCAAAGGCTGGCTCTTCCTTCATCTCAGCAACGGACAATTCCATCTTCTTGCTGCTCTGGCCAGAAATCTTAGCTTACCTGCCCCTCTATCTCCAGTCACATCCTATCCCTCAGTGAGTTCTGCCAGTTCTAGATTCAAAACAATGCCTGTGTTCATCTTCACTATCACCATCCTGGTCTGAGCCACCATGATTTGCTCCCAGTGGGCCCCTGTCCTTCCACCTTTGTTCCTTCTCTGCCCAGCAGCAAGAGCGACCCTTTAAAAATGTGCCCATCGCTCTTCTGCTCAAAGTCCACTGATGGCTTTCCATCCATCCCACTCAGAATAAAGTCCAAGGCATGGCAGCTGCCTCCTAGATGGCTCCCTGTGAGCTCCCTCCTGCACTCACACGCTTGTCTGCTCCTCTCCCTCATTGGTACAGATCTTCTGTATCTGATGACTTCCAAGTCCAACAGTTTCCACCTTGCTCTCTGCAAGATGTGAGCCGCCATGTCACGGGGACCCTCAAGCAGTTCTGTAAAGTGCCATGGTGAGGAATCTGGAGCTTCTGTTAAGAACCAGCTCGGACTTGCCAGCCACCTGAGTGAGCCATCTGAGAAGTGGTTCTGCTCCCCAATCCAACTTCCAAGTAAATGTGCTCTGGTCACCAGCCTGACCACCACGCTGCATGGGTCATTCCAAGTCCGACTCACCCAGGAACGCCCGTCCTGATGCCATAGCCACACAAACCATGTGAGATAAAATGGTATGTTTTTGTCTTATTTCCTCTTTGGGGCCATTTGTTTTGCAGCAGTAGATTACTAGTACACACACCCTACAGGACCCTGTATAATCTGCCCTTACACCTTTGTTCCTTCTGGAATGTTCTTTCCTTTCCGCGTATCCTTCTCTCCCTTCCCTGCTACACATATTCTACTCTAGCCACGTGTGCCTTCTTGCTGAATGTGCCAAGAAAGCCTGTCTTAGGGTTCTTACACTTACATGCCTGCTGCTTGAAAACTTATGGATTTTTAATTATTATAAATAATTTAGACTTGGTCTGGAGATTATGAATTTTTTGGTGGAAGAGATATGTTCCCAGTTGTATAGTAGCCATCATCCCTAAATGGGAAGAACCCAAGAGCAGGAGAAGGAAGTCCTGGTTGTTGTGATTTATCCACATCTAATCTGAGACGTGGAGAATTCACAAATAGATATTTTATTTGGAAGTGTAGGTATAAGGAAATTATGTTTTTAAGGCCAAATTGGCAATTCCAAGGTTTGGCTTTGGAAAGAAAATGTCTAGGCAGGAAATGGTGGCCGTAGAGCTCCTGGGATGCCCCCAGTGACCCCACCTCTTGGTGTTCACAGCCCATGTAACCCCTTCCCCAAGTGTGGGCAGCACCTAGGCCTTGATGCTAATGAGTAGCACATAGCGAGATGATGGAGTGTTGCTTCTGAGCTTAGTTGACAAAGAGATGGTGACTTTCCTCGTGGACATTCTCTCTCCCTTTCTCACTTGTCAACACTGACAGAAGCCAGTTGCTACACTGTAGTCCATGGTACACAGGGTCCCGCGTGCTGAGGAACAGAAGGCAGCTTCCAATCAATAGCCAGGGAGGAACTGGGGAGCTGGGCCCCACAGCCCACAGGAGGTGCATCCTGCCAAGGACCAGAGAGGTTAGCCTGGAATTGGACTCTGCACCAGTTGTGTCTTCAGATAGGTCTGTAGCCCTGTCTGGCACCTTGACTTCAGATTTTCACAGACCCTGAGCCAGGGGACCCAGAGAGGCCACACCTGCATTCCTAGCCATGGAAACCCTGATGATGAATGTTGTTGCAGAGCCTGACATGACTGACACACCTGGTGATCTAACAATCCCTGGGGGTTTTCTCCTAATTGTTGCTGTCAACAACACCATCCTAGTACTTAGTGTGGGCTATGCCCATTCAGTTGGTTTCAGCAAAGATTATTGACTTTCAAACTTGCCTGATCCCTGTAAACACTCCTGGAGCCTCAAGAGAAAATACAGATGCCTGGCATCCAGCTCCGGAGAGTCAGGAGTCCAGAAGGGCATCCTGCATCATGAGGGTTTATTAACTCCCCAGGAGCGTCTAATACGTAGTACAATTTGATAACCATTGGATAGACAATAGCTCCTTCCCTTAGCCCTCTTCTCTGCAGCTAAACTAAGGCGAAACTTTCAAAATACAGTCGATCCTGAGTATTCACAGATTCTGTGTTTGCCGATTCATCTATCTGCTAAAATTTACTTATGACCTCAAAATCAACATGTGCAGTGCTTCCAATCTCACTCATAGACATGTTCAGAGAGTGGCAAAAGTTTGAGTCACCCGACACTCACCTCCCAGTTGTGGTTGAACAAGACAACACCCTGCCTCTGTATTTCAGCTCCCCACTGAAGAAAGTGTTCCTTTCAAGGTCAGTTTTGTGCCACATCTTTTGCATTATTGAGATTTTTTTTTTTTTTTTTTTGCTTTTGCTGTTCACACTGCTCCTGGACACAGTACTGAGGTGCTAGCTAGTGCTCCTGCACACAAGCAGCCATAAGGCTCCTGTGCCTTATGGAGAAAATGTGTGCATCATATAAACTTAGTCCAGGCATGAGTTTGTGTAGAGTGACTGATGAGATGTGACCAGAGACTCACAGGAACCTCACCCTGTATTTCCCCTAGGAGCAGTGGTTCAGCATTTACTCATTCAGTGTTTTTGGAAACTTTAGATAACATACCAAGAATAATAAGAATCAACTGTACTTAGTCCAATACCAAGTGAGAATTAAGGGGAATAAATGCAAAGAATTCAGAAAGCTTAAGTTGGTTTACAAAGTCTAAGATAGATTAGCATTTACTATTTACTTAGATATAGATCTCCTAACCCTTAAACAGCTGGTAAAATTTCCCAGGTGTGTATTGCCTGAGCCCCTAGTAATTTTTCCCTCTCTCTACAATTTGGGAGATATTTTAATGTTTCAATGGCCCCAGCTAAGAGAAACAGCTTCCCTCTAAAGTTCACTTTAGCTTTCAATGTGAAAATTTTTTCTATCTTTTTTTTTTTTTTTTTTTTTTTTTTTTTTTTTGCGGTGCTGGGGATTGAACCCAGGGCCTTGGGCTTGCAGGGCAAGCACTCTACCAACTGAGCTATCTCCCCAGCCCCTTATCTTTTTTAAAGATCATGCCATACATCATATATCAATGCACACTAATCTATACAGTTTGATGGATTTTTACATTTGTATACAACCATGAGACCACCACCTGGTCCTCTGAGCTTTTTAGGTCTGAGAGACACCTCATTATACCTGGTCAGTGACATCAGGAGTGAGCTCACTGTTTAGAGATATCATTTCCTATGTCCACAGCAAGGGCACGATATTTCTGTGCTTTTTTGTTATTTTGTGATGCTGGGATCAAATGCAGGGTCTCAGGCATGCTGGGCAAGTGCTCTACTCAGTCATACTCCCAAAACTGGGGCCATGACTTTTCTATTTAGGCTCATTAACATACTCATGTTTTAATAAAATATATGTTATTTTTATATTATAAAACAAAACGTGCACATGTATAGGAAAAGGAATGTTATTCTTGCACACCATGGTGCAAAATAATATTGTATTCCTTAATTAGCTGATTCTTTCAAAGTTTTTGTTTCAGGAATTCAAGTTTTGCACAGGGTGATATTCCCGCTTAGCACTATGGATGCTCACTCTAACAAATTTATTTAAGTCAATGTCTCCTGAATACTCTTTTGGGTTACAAAGATTTCAATAATGTCTCAAGGAGTCCAATGTGCCTGGTGCGTGGGCATGCTTCCTGCAAGACAGTGCAAGGTTTTCATTCACATTTGTCTTCTAAGGATTTATGGTTAGCTTTATTTTTGAGAAAAATTACCTACTGAAGTAGCTTGTGACCACAAGTATGAGAAAGATCTTCAAGGTAGTTTTTGTTATAGGTAGTATATAATGTTAAAAAAAGTCAGAGTTGTTGATCTTGCATTTTGGATTTTTTCCTATGCTAGGACCTTGAGCCCCTAGTCTCTAAAGACACGTAACCAATTTCCTCCTCCCAGGGAAGGACTTTTTGCCCTACCCAAAGCTCAGTAGTCACAGAATTGCCCTAGCTACAAAAAAACAAATAGAAGGAGTAATCATTCCCTATTGTGAGGGGAAGCTGAGTTCATCACCATTTGACTAATAGAGGATGCAGGGTACCGGCCGTGGCATGTGGGCCCATTGCTAAGAGGGAGTTTGGGATGGGGAGGGTTGCTGTGGCGTTTGCCAGTCAACATAAAGAAGGAAAAAAGAGAATTTCGGTGTAAAATGAAATATGACTCTTCAAAGGAGAGAGGGCTGATATGGCAAACAAATCGGTAGGAATGTTTGAAGGCCTGGAAATGAGGTTATGGAAATTTGGTCTTTAAAATGACTGGCCATCAGCCAGAAACCATAGCTGGTCGCTGTGTTCATCAGAGTGAGTCAAAATGAGAGGGTGACCTGAAGCTGGGTAAGAAATTGGCTGGCATGTTCCCCACATTCACCACATCTGTCTTATTAGGGGCCTTGACAATTTTGCCCGGGTTGGATTCGATAGTGTGTGTGTGCATGCATGTGCACGTGTGTGTGTGTGTGTGTGTGTGTGTGTACACACATGTGCATGCTTGCCTGCCTGTTTGAGCACACTCCCTTCCATCTTGTGGCTTTCCTGGGTATGCTTAGACTCTCCAAGCGAGATCAGTTCTCCCTCTTTCTGGATTCTCATGATCAGACGCTTCATGTTCTGCCTCCTTTCTTAGGCTTAAGAGCGTCTCGGCCTCTTCACCTCCCAAATTTTAAGAAGTAAGGAGAAAACTGTAGTTCTCAACAAGCATAGATCCTTATGACCTGTTTTCCTTCCTCTCCTTCTTCCCCTCTGAGGGACTGCAGGGTCAGGAGGCAAATGGACACAGGCCACTGGGAGGTCTAGAGGTCTCGGACTGGGAGGATGGTGTCCTTGTGAGCCTGGGTCTGGGGAAAGGATGCTGACTTGGGGGTCAGTAAGCATTCAGCACCTGGTCTCTGGTGTTACCTTAAGAAGCAGTGTTGACAACAGGATGTCCCAAACAAAGAAGAAGAGAGGGGATTGGGGCTTCACAGGATAGCCAAACCAGGAACCCTAGACCTCACAGGCAGACCCATTGGCTTTAGGGAAAACATGTGAGAGAAGACTAAATCTCAGGCTGAGGTAAGGATGGGGTCCCCTCAAGATCATCTTGCACAGCCCCACTCTTTCCACTTTGTGTGGCTCCTTTGCATGCAGATGTTGAGCTCGATTTATATTCTGGAGGCCGAGCATGAATTCATCACCCATTCTCATTCTCACAATCCTCTCTAGCACCCTGAAGTGAGTCTAGGTTTCTGCTGGTGTCCTCCCAGGAGTCTTGGCCCACCTGTCTCACAAAGCCTGTCTGAATGGCCACTATGCCTGAGTCACGCCTCCTCACAGAAGCTTCGCTACCAGGGAAGCCTCCTCATGCTTCTTTAATCTGCAACGAGGAAATCCAGCAGTCCAGTCATCCTGGGCCAGTCTTCTTCTGGAGAGGACAGAATGTGCTTGTGGATAAACAGGCATGATGGTGGAAGTCAGGGAGACACGTCTGTCCTCATGCTTAATGCAGAACTTGCCAAATGTTCTGGCAAATCAGGGTGATCTCTCAGACCTTCCCTGGGTCTCTGATGACTGGTTAGAGTCTGTCAAATTAAATAAATGGGGAGGCCATTATATGCAAACTATGAAGGTATTCAAGGAAGTTAAGGCAAAGGGATGTTTTTAAAGGCAAGATGAGGAGGTTTGCATGAGTTGTCTTGGAACAATTATCCTTGGCCATATGGATCAATAACAAGGGTGGCATCAGTCAGTGGCTGGACAGATGTCCTTGCAGAAGAATTCTTTGTGTAAAGTTGTAGTGGCCTTTGTGCAAGGTTGGGGGCTCTGGCAGGGTCTTTGTGATAGTTCCTCTTATCAGGCATGCTTGGTACATGAGGTCTCCTCTTTCACAATCTCCTGATTTTCTTCATGTTTTGTTAGGATTTAACACAGAGACTCTGTTTCGATTCTGACCATTTTCACATGCCTGAAATGTCTTGTGCCCTAACAGGTGCATGAGAGAGAGAGAGAAAGAGACCCTAGACTCACTTAGGTAGAGAGATCATTCTAGAAACTGTCCTGCTGTAATCATCACCAAAGGCAAAGACAAGAAGGAAGCTGTCATTATTTAGCATCTGCCTTGGGCCAGGAAGCTGTTCGGTGCCTTTATGTGTTGTCTCATCTAACATCTCTGTTAGGTAGGTGTGGCAGAAGCGCTGTCACAAGTTTTACAGAACATTACATTTCCTCCATTTCCTGCCCTCCATCCACTTATTTCCAGCTGGGGGTCATTAAGTTGGGCTGGAGTGATATATACCACTTCAGGGCATCCCTTAAATCTGCTTAAACAGCCATCTACACCTCTCTCTTCACCTGATGGCTTGTTTAGTGAGATGATCCAGTGGCAGGGGACACAAGGTGTGGAGCTCAGCAGAGCCGTGGCTTGGGAGAAGTACGTACTCTGAGCTTGGAGAAGCCCACCCAAGAGATCCATCTGCATTACTAGAAATGATCATATTCAGCTTTGTGCAAGAGAGAAATACATTTCATTGCACCAAGGTTTGGGGTTGTTTGTTATAGCAGCAGTTAACTACTCTAACACACTGTTATATGCATTCTACTTATGACCAAAGTGGTACCAGAAAGAATAAGTGGTAAAAATCGTGCTTAAACTCAAATCTGCCCCACTTCAAAGTCCATACTCTTTTTTTTTTTTTGAAACTCTAGGCTTCTATGCTTGATATTCTTTCATTAAGATTCAATGGCAAATTACTGGCATATAAGTGAACTTTGTCCAGGGCTCACTCTTCCCAGGGTCCAGTGTTATGGGTTTGGCCCTCTGTAGGCTGGGACCATAAAAGGCGGTGATGGAACTGCCCTCCTGCTTCCAACTGGGAGCATGATCTCTTCAGGGTGTTCTTATTCCTTTACAGAAACATTCTGGTAGAGAGGACTTTTGAGGACTGTTTGGAGGATACAACTCTCTGAGGGACAGAAATCTGGGAGAGTGGAGAATATTTGGTGGTTACTCAAGTGTTTCAAGGAAGAAAGCAGGATTGTTGAGAAGTCATTTGGGGGCAGCCCTTCCAACTGAGTGCATGGTTGGCACCAAAACATCGTTTACAGGCCTGCAATGAGCATGATTCTCTGGGTTTGAGTACCTACTGTGTGTCAGACACAGTACCAAGGAACACAGTTCAGGGCCTCCAAGTTTAGTTTGGGTGTCCAGTGAAGTAAGCCAGGAATTACAATGTGGTGTGATAACTCTGAGTGTTGCCATTGAAGCACCCACTCAGGAATGGGACCAAGCTGGCCTTGGGGTTAGGGAAGCCCTCCTGAGTCAGTCGTCCCAGGAGCTACGGGCTGTTCAGCCTGGTGAGAGGAGAGCGTGCCAGGCAGGATGGCAAGAGACAGGGCGTGGGCAGTGAGGATGGCAGCCTGCTGACAGTGCTGGGGCGCTGGAGACCACAGGCAGGTGCTGAAGGCTGGCGAGCAGGGGATTAATATGACTGGGCCTGCATTTTAGAGAGATCGCCGTGGCTGCCACGGAACGGAGTCTCGAGGCTCGAGGCTTGCAGACGGGAAAGAGGTGGCTACAGTGATCCTGGCGTAGACCACTGTGAACTGGATTAAGGAGGAAGTGGATGGAATGTCTATACCCGCACCTGTGCTAAGAAAGCACCTCCAGGGCCCATCCTGGGCATGGGCCAGACTCTGGCTACCCTCCCCAACCCTGCATCTGTTTCAGCTTCGGGAGATGGAAGGGCACAGCCTGGACCCTTCAGATGGGTATTGATGCAGAGCGAGGCCATGTCTCCAGAGCTCCTGAGAAACCCAAAGAAAAGTGCCTGCTGGGTTCTACCCAGAGACAATAGGAAGGGGGTCGGCACTGGCCCTGGTGGGGAGACTGCACCACAGACAGCTGGGCCTCTCAAAGATGGTGGAAGAAATCGGCTGAGGGGAGGAGGAAGGAGACTTCCAAGAAGGACGTCTGGCTCATATGGAACCTGGCTGTGAGCACTTCATTTTCAAAGTTAAACAGTCTTTATCCACTCCTGTGGGTGCCCCAAGGGACAGGCCTGGACCACAGAACGCTGCAGAATCATGGTGTCCAAGGGGCCAGGACTGGACCACAGAATGCTGCAGAATCGTGGTGTCTTGGCTTTGCTGGGGGCCTGAAATGCCTTCAAAACTATCCTCCAGACATCCCTCTGGACTCCTGTCTGGGGGCAGACACTCTCAAGGCTCAGGAGAGAATTCCTATGGCACTGCTTTCCCAACATCGCATCTTAACACCTTCCAGCGATCCGTTGTTTCTGGCATCTCCACTTGGCAGGCACCGCCAGGACGTCATCCCTCTGGGATGCACTGCAGATCTCACTGGTAACGGCAGCATTTTGTCTACTTGGAAGCAGCCAGAGCCATGACACTCCAACCTGTGTCTAGAAACAGGGCAGCGACTTTCCAAAAGTGCTGCAGTGTTGCTAAAGCCAGATCTGTGGGGCAGCCCGGGCTGGCTCGTGGGAAGCGATCAACCTCACAGACTCCAGCTCTAATTCTGTCTGGTTTTGTTGAACTAGGAACACACTGCTAGCCAAGTCTCACTTATCCTTGCTTAACAAGGTGCCAGAGGTTATGTGGAAAAATGAAATGAGAAACCCAAGATGGTGTCGTGGCCACGAGATTGGACTTCTTGCACCACCAACATTTTAATTTTTTCATTTGTCTTTTACTTTTTTTATTGGAAAATTTTACGTACTTACAAAAGGAAACAGAATATAGTCATAAGCCATGAGGTACCATCACTGTATATCATCGGCATCAACAGCTTTGCATTCATGACCAACTTAATTTTATCGAAAGTACCTCATCCCTCTACTCTATTTTAAAGCAAATTGAGACAAAATACTTTTAATTGTAGATGGACACAATACCTTTATTTTATTTATTTATTTTTATGTGGTGCTGAAAATCGAACCCAGTGCCTCATACCTCTGAGGCAAGAATTCTGTCACTGAGCCACAACTCTAGCCCACAATGTGTCTTTTTTCAAGATGGTAGTCTGGAGTAACGACAATGACCTTTTGCTACCAATTGGGGGCGTTATCTCCTTAGGGCATTCTTATTCCTTTAGAGAGACTTTCTGGCTGGGAGGAAGTACAAGGACTGGTTTGGACCATATCACTTTCCGAAGGACAGAAACATGGGGAGTGACTTTAAATTTTATTAGAATTTCTAGATAGGAAGATTAGCAATTTGCTTCTCTTACTATGTCTACTAAAGTTTGAGAGGAGGAGGAGGAGGAGGAGATATAGATGTTGACAATTCATGTTGAAGAACGGCATGTGAATAGTCCCTAATTTGAGGATAACTTGAGATTGTGACTTCAACACCCTTGCCCACTCCTTTCTGGCGGTTGATATGAGGCGTTTGCATTTGGGTGGGGTGAAACTCTGTGATCGAATAGTCTTTATGATTAGTAACCTAAATGACCTTAGAAACCCCTTTTTCCTGGGAGGAAGCTTTGTACATTGGTTTCTAGGGTGGAGATGGAGCATAGTAGGTAGGTAGCTGATCATCTACTGGTCCCCAAAGTGAGTTTTCAGCCCCAGGTGAAAGAGTTATAGGTAGAAGCTGAAGCAACTATTTTGTGTGTGTGGGAGACCCTGAGATTAGGGATGGGAGAGATTCTGCACAATAAAGTGGCCCCCAGTAGTTTGGGGTTTGGGAACCTTCAGAGATGGCAGCCTGTGGTGTTTGGTGACCCTCAGGGTAGGCATCAGTGGCAGTAGCCATGGTCAGAGGACAACACAGGGGTTCAGAAACAAGAGGATAAAGATATTGCAGGCTTTATCTTTTATGTTGCTGGCGGGAGCTGACTCACTGATTAAAGAGCACCCATAAGACATCAGGTCCTCCTGAGGTGTACTCCCCTTACCAGGGATAGAGTAATCACATTGCTGAGTAACAGCTGTGGTGAACATGGGCCTGGAGTGGAGATCAAATCAGGTTGAGGGTTCAGGCAAGAGCAAGGGTGTGGTGGCCACGGTCAGGAATAAGGAGCAGGCAGTCTGGAACCATGATGGACTTGCGAGACAAACACCAGGAGAGGCAGAACCTAGGACGCGGAGCAACCAGGTTGTCTGGGTTTGGATCTTCTCTCCGTTGCTTCGAGGTCCTTGACTTTGGAAAGGTCATTTTGTCTTTCTGCGCTGTTTCCTTATCTGTAAAATAGGAGACTTTCTCCATAAAGTGTTTGTAAGGATTAAATGATCATTTCACATAAAGTGCTTCATACAATACATCTCTCATGCTGGGCCCTCGGTAAATGCTACGTATTCTTACTCTTCTACTTATCACTGGTGGTACCAAGATGAGGACAAGGAGCTGGGGGAACATTGTCCCCTGGGCGAAGTCCAGCACCCCAGGCACCGGTACCAGCCTCCACCACCTGCCCTGCTGCCTTTCCAAGTCGTTCATTGCACTTGACTTGCTCGAGCAATGCTTGACTCTTGTTTCCCAAAGATACTTGTGCCCTGTCCAGCTGTTGCTCTCTTCAGGGTTCAAGAGCAAGAGGATGTAGGCATGCTGATAGAAGCTGACTCACTGATTCAAGAGCACTCTCTAAAGAGACTAAAGCATCTCTTCAGGACTCTTCTCTCTGCCTCTTGACTCTCCAGTTTCTTTCTCTTCTCTTTCCCCAACCCTCCTCCCAACTCCTTCTCTCCCCTTTTCATTTCTTCTTTCTTTTCCCAGAGTCTCATGCATGTTAGGCCAGTGCCCTACCACTGAGCTCCATCCCCAGCCCTTTTTATTTTTTATTTTGAGTCTTACTAAGTTGCCCAGGCCGACTTTGAATTTGCAACCCTCCTGTCTCAGCCTCCTGAGTAGCTGGGATTACGGGCACATGCCACTGTGTCTGGCTAGAATATGGTTCCTTTCAGGAGCCCAAATCTCTTAGAAGATCGTTTCCAACCTTCTTCTAAAGAATCTCTGCACAGTATCAATCTATCACTCGGTCTCCCCTCCTCTAGCCCCTGCATTGACCTCTTCTATCACACACGCTAAGATAAAGTCAAGAGTACTGTGGGAGCAACAACCTTGACGCTGTTTCAGATAAAAGCCTGACGCAGCTGAATCACAGTTTCACAAAATTGCTGAATTCAATTTTAGTTGGTGGGGGAAGGGAAGGACTTTCTCCTTGAAGCCCCGCTTGCTCGCTTTGGCGATGTGTCATTGGTTAAATATTCTTCGTCCCCCATCCCCCCACCAAAGACTACAGTTAAATTATAAGGCAGAGTAAGGGACACGTTATTTATTTTGTGTGCCTGCTGATTATGCCTGGCTGCCTGTGGCTTTTTTGAGCCACCAGGGAAGGTGAGCTTTATATAGGACAAGAGGGCATGTGTGAAATGTTCTCTGAACGATGACTGCAAGGTGCTCAGAGAAGACTTGACTTTATTTAGACATTGGGTTTGTTCACAGCTTCCTCCCTGGGAGGGCTCCTGGCTTCATCTCCAGACAGCATGCGTGTGGTGAGAGAACAGGCCGAACGAGGAGGCCTGGGGGAGGCAGGCTGGCGGCAGGGGGATAAAAGATTTTTATTGTGAGGGAGGTTGCCTTGTTCATGCTTGAAATTCCTGTGAGGTGCAGTTTGATTAAATATTTACATGGTCCAGGTTATCCTCAGCTACCCAGATAGATACTGCTCCCCGAGGCACTGTGCATTTCAAGGAAGGGTTAAAAAAAATATCCAAGCCACTTGATGAAAGGTAAAAGTTCAGAGATCGCATTGATGGGAACATCCTGAAACATTTAATAACACATTATCTTCAGGTCATGAAGCAATACACTGAGGCAGTCTCTGTGGAGAGGGAGACCTACACAAGTCTGTGCACTTAAAAAAAAAAAAAATAGGTATCTGTGTATAGCTGAGTTACCGCTGCCAAGTCTCCCCCATAATGAAGACTTGGGAGAGAATTACAGATGGCCACCTGTGATTTCTCTGGGACCCAAGTGCAGGAAACAGGCAATGATTTTGAGTTGGAGCCACTGCTGCTCCCCCAAGATCTCTCCCATCTCTAAGACAGGGATTTCAGGCAGGATGACTCATCATTTATAAACTGCAAAATACGTAGATAGCTGGTGATTCTCCGATGCTGAAAATACTAGAGTTATGCCCGGAAAGAGGGCTCCTTGTTTCAAACTCAATTCAGTAACTAATTGGGAGCATTTTCTATATGTTGGATATTCACTATGCAGGGTGATTGAACTCGGGATGCCTGGGCCTGAGTCCTTTGGGAACAACTCAGTTGTTAGAAGACCTCCTGAAACAACTTGGTCCTCCTGATGAGGGTTTGGGGGACCCTTCACAGAAAGGGGCCTTCGAAGGGGAACTGCAGGATGTGGGGTGTTCTTCCTGTACCCCTGGGGAGCCTGAGAGTGTGAAGGCTGCATCCTTGGGTCCTGGTGGGGCAGTAGCCTTGCTCTTCACTTCTGTCCTACTCACATCCAAGCAGGTGGCTGAGGGGGGAATCTTTGTTCCCACAGTGGAGGAAGCGGTCATGGCTAGGGGTACGTGTGGAGGGCCAGCATTCCAGAAAGTAGCATGGGAGTGACCGGCATTCAGTTCTGTGCAGCCATTCCATCTGCCCTCTTAGCTTCTGGGCTGGAACACCCCTGTTTCAACCCCGGGGATCTGTGGGGTCAGGACAAAGGGGAGGGGGAGAGCTGCTGGGGACAGTGGTGCTTTTGGTTTTGGGGTGGTGGTACTGGCTTGGTGATTCTAGGGTGTGCATTTGCACACTGGCAGGTTCTCAGTAGACCTTTCCACACACCTGGGAGTGTTCAGCACTGCATTGTTCCCCGATGGGCAGATGCCCTTTGCCCCGGGCTGTGTCCCCTGTTTCCTGGTAGCTGCTGCTTTTGCTGCTTCCTTTCCAGATGGGCATGATTCCTTCTGCAGCATCCACCCAGTAACCCAGCTCAAGGGACACTAATGCCACCCGATAAGGCAAAAGGCAGAGAGGCCTTGGGGACCCATGCTGGCTGGGTCTGCTGATTTGGCTGGGACAGGCAGGCTCTGCTCTCATGTGCCTCCACTTCCAGGCTCATGTGTCTAGCCACCTCAGTGCAGCAGCGAGCCCAGCCAGGCTCCCCCAGCTAGACAGCTCAACGGGTGTCTTGGGATGCCCTTGCTGAGCTTGTGGTCGGAATGTGGTGGTGGGGAAGGAATTCCCCTTGGGGAACCCACTCCCAGAATCTCTCCTAAGAGAAAAGATACTGCAAAATAGCTTCTTATGAAGAGCCAGGGATGGCCTGGGTATTAAGTTAAGGGACCTAAAAGCTTAGGGAGGGAGAGAGATCATTCCAAGCTGGGACTTCCCTTTAGACACCAGGCTGACTTTGCTCCTGAACTGAAACAGAACAGCCTCCTTGTTCAGAAGAAGTTGCCTTTGATCTGTTGTTTGGTGATGGTTCCACAGCTCTAAGATCTGAGGTGCCCACAGCTTCCCCTGGTCCTGAAAACAGGACACACCGAGAAGATGAAAAGCTTGGCTGAGCCGAGCTCCAAGGGAAGTCCTGGTCATTAGAGAGAAAATGTCCCTCCGGAAAGACTCTGAGTTCCTCATAACATGGGAGGCTGCTTTGATGTGACTTCTTTTTACTGGGAGTCATGTCAGGGTCCAGGACTGGGCACAAGCAATCCCTGGGTTTCCACTGCATGCTTCCATGCGTGGGCAGCTCAGCAGAAGCCCAGGGGCATGTGCAGCCGGGAGGAGGAGGGGATCCCTCTCCCCAAGGTCATCCTAATTATCAGGCCTCCTTACCACACAGGCTGGGGGTGCTCCACCACCACAGATGTCCCAGCAGAGGGGGTACAGTCACAAAGCCTGCACTCCATGCTGTTGGCATCGTTAACCTCCAAGATCTTATTTCTTGCCAGCCTTACTAAATGGAAAGATCCTGCAAGCACTGGTCTACCCTAGTACTGTGTGGAAGGGATGAATATCTGCTGCTCATGGCTAAGAGGCTTCAGAGCCCTGAGGATTTGAAAGTTATGATTATTATCCAGCCCTGGGGAACCTGACCTAAGCTCCACCATTTTTCAATCAGGGAGTTCTTTGTGAGGTCCGCTGTGAGTTGACCCTTCACTCAGGAGGGCAGCAGGAGCTGGAGAGGCCTGGTGTGCGGTGTTGGACCTGTTCAGGGAGCTGGACTTAGAATCCACATAACATCATTCCTGTTACCCTGGGAAGGATTCATGGCAGTGTCCACACAGGGAAGCAGGCAGACACCTGTTCAGGGCTTGAAGGCACCCAGTACCCCCCGCTGCATGCAGACACCCCCATGCTCGCCAGTCTAGTCTTGCTTTATCTCAAGGGCTCACATTTGGAGGGGGAGAAAAGGGGCACTTTTCACCTCCAGGCTGTGTGTTTCTACAGTATAGCAATTGCTTGTAGAAATTATATGTTCCTTTTCCATTGGAGAAAAGTGGTCCCCTTATAAATACAACTCCCTCTGAAGTAGAACGAACTCATTAACCCCACAACACCCATGGAACTTTTAAATAAGCCTAGTCTGTTAGATTACCTAGAACAGAATGATCCAGAAGGAAGGGATATATGACTCATCAATGAATGTGCTGGTTTTATGTCTGATGGGGATGGGCTGGAGAGGAGGGGGATGTTTGGATCCAGGGATCCAGAGAAATCCCAGGGTCATGGTACATGTGGCATGTGGAAATTGGTTACTCTGGCATCTTCAAATTGTGCTTCTTGAGACTTCGGGGTGGGTGGGATCTCTCCCGTCCCCTCTTCAGCCAGAGCATCTCTGTTCTGCTCTGCTTTGCAGACTAGCCTGGCATGTGAGATTTCCTGCTGGATGGCACTTGGCCACAGAGAGCAGGAAACCACTGATGCAGTTCACATGTCTCATGTGGTTGGGGCTCAAGGCAGCAGAGGTGTTAGTCCATGGGATTGTTGGCGCAGGCCTGGACGTGGAGCTTAGTGGAGGGCCTTGTGCAGCCAAGCCTGGTCCATACTGGGGTAGCTGCTGCTCTTATGCAACAAGAGGGACAGACCGTTAGGTGCAGAGCATTTTCTGAGAAAGGGTAGGGGGTCCCAAATTTAAAAGCATGACTTGGGGGAGGAGAGCTGGTGGGGGGCTCTCGGTGCTGATGCTTGCAGTGAAGGGGTCTTCAAGGGTGCTGACAGAGGACAAATTTCATGAACTTGACAATTCTGCATGTGGTTCAGAGATTACTACCATCCCGATTTCTCCAGAAGGGGTGTTCTAAACCTGGAACCCAGGGTGAGCTCCTGGCAGGCTTCAGGGAGCCCACAGACTTCCTGAACTTGTCACAAAACATGATGTTATTGCTGTGGGGCAGGGGTGGGGGAGGAGGAGTTTGCAATCATTGCATTCTCAAAGGGGTCAAGTACCCCTGAGAAGCTGCCCCAAGGAGACCTTGTGCCCAGACTGCCTGGCTCTGCCTTCCAAGTCACTTCTCTGGCTTGCCCTGCATGTCCTCCAGGGTACAAGGACTGCTCTTAAATCTCCAAATTTGGAATCCCGATTCTGCAGCTAGAGTGCTGAGTGCTGGCTTGTGCATGGAGGAGGACTTAGGAGGCAGGAGGGGGAAAGGTTGTGCATTCCCTATGTGTGAGTGTGCGTGTGCACATCCATAGGAGTGAGCATCCAGGTGCAGCGCTGTGACTGGCTGAAGATACTGGTGCTTTCTTCCCTCTTCCTTCTTTCTGTTTGGACACAGAGTACTCTCTTTGAAGACTGCCTTTGTGGCTGCTTCAAATGCACCCCACCGCTGTGGTGTCACTCTCTGATCCACGTGGCCTTTCAGGGCACAGCTCTGACCATGAGTGCGCCGCAAACCTGGGCCAATAGCAACAGCGGAAACCAAGACGGCGCTGGAAAAATATTTGTGTAATTAGCAGAAATGATCTGCTATCAGAATCCCTAGTTAACTGCCTGGGCTGGGCCCAGCCTGATGAATTTTCCTTCTGCCTGGAAGAGAAATTGAAGTGAGTTACCCCAGGCTGGACAGGTTCCCTCGGGGCCTGTGTCCCTCGGCCCTCAGGGTCCTCTCTCAGGGGATCCTCAGTAAAACCGAGGCGTTTTACCCCTTAGGTAAACTCCCAGCTCTGTCCCACTGGTTCTCCAAAACTGGATGTGCTTTTTAGGCTCAAGCTGGGTGCTCTGGGAGGTCTAGAAGCTGCTGGAAAAGCGAAAGCCAGTGTGGAGGCTCTGTGTTGGTCTGAACCGTGCGCCCTCAAATCCACGCGTTGAAGTCCTAAACCCCAGTGCCTCGGAATGTGACTGTATTTGAAGACAGGGTCTTTGGAGAGGTAATGAAGTTACAACAAGATCAGATGGGTGGACCCCAGGCCAGTCTGACTGGTGTCTGTGTAAGAGAGATTAGGATAACTGAGAGAGAGAGAGAGAGAGGGGGGGGGGGAGGGAGGGAGAGGGAGAGAGAGAGAGAGAGAGGGAGAGAGAGAGAGCGTCAGCCTCCAGGCACAGGTACACAGGGGGATACCCTGGAAGGAGGCAGCAGGAGAGCAGCCATCTAAAAATTAAGGAGCAAAACCTCAGAGAAACCCAAGTCCCTCAGTTCTTGAGCTTGGACTTCCAGCTCCTAGATCTGTGAGAAAATAAATCTCCGTTGCTTAAACACCCACTCTGGGACATTTATTTTTTATTGCAGACTGTAGGGAGATAGCAAAACATCATGTCCCTTTCTGTTCCCAAACACTAGCCAAGTTAAAGGAACAATGAGCACAAGCTCAGGTTGCAATGTCCAGACACATGTTGCCTTGAAGGACGCTGGCTTTCTTACGTGCACACTGGGAACTCTGGCAAGCCAGTGATGCTGACGAGAGTGGATTTTTGCATGTAAACCTGGACACGTGCTCCTTGGGATGCCCATCCAGCCAGGCAAACTAAGTAGACCTGCCAATGGTGTCATTGCCACCTAACACACAAAAAGCCCCTCAGTGGTGCCTGGCACAGAACTGAGGGCCCTGTGAGAAGGACATGGGTAACCCCGCAGGCGGTCACTCGGCAAGATACCGTGAGCGAGAGGAGGCGCTGCTTGGCAGAGCCCAGGGAGGGACGCGGTGCCGACTCTCAGCCCGTAACCATGGGACCTTCCCCAGCGTGCTTCCCAGCAGAGCTTTCGCCGGGTATACCCTCTCTGGGTGTTTTCTTTGGTCTCTCAACAACCTATCCCACGGTCCTGGCACAACAGGGCTGCGGATGTGGCATGGCCTGAGCAGACGAACACAGTCCCTAACACCTTCTCCAGCTGATTGAGTCCTGCTTTTCTGGGTTGCCCTTGGATTCCTTTCCTGTGTCTGCTGTAACACTCCCACGAATTTAGTGCTTAAAGCAACAGAACACAAACGTATCCTCTTATGGTCTGGAGTTCAGTTGGCGGGGCTGGTGCCCTCTGGGGCTTCAGATGAAAACCTGCCTCCCGCCTCTTTCGGCTCCAGAGGCCACCTGCATTCCTTGGCTCGTGGCCCCTTCCTCTCATTGCTCCTTCCTTCTCTGACTCCTGCTTCTGACCCTGACCTCTTCTAAGGACCTGCCTTTTATGAGGGCTCACCCGATAACCCAGGGTCATCTCTGCTCCTTAAGATCTCTTAATTCCATCTGCAGAGTTCCCTTGGTCACGTGAGGTCCCCCATCCCCAGGTTTGGGGGTAGTGTGACTTAGCCAACCACATGCCCTCTCCACTCCCCAACCCGTATAACCTTGCAGGTCTGCACAGCTGTCTGGGAAATCAGAAGCTACCAGAAACCAAGAGAGAGCAGGTCTTCAGGCCTCCCACTCTGCCATCAGCCCGGCTGAACTCAGTAGGGGGTTCCAGCAGGAAGCTGAGGGACCAGAGCCGAAGTTAGGGGTGGAGGGAAGGGAACATGCGTCATCACCTGAGCACAGACAGTAGGGGGCGCTAGGGTACCTGAAAGACATTGGGTGCGAGGGGTAAAGAGCAGGGGTTTGGGAGCCAGACAGCTGGTTTTGGGTCTGGCTTTTCGAGCTCGGAGGGGTTGCCCAAGCTCTGAGCCTTGATTTCCTCATCTGGAAAATGGGAATGATGGCATGTTGAGTGAAACTAAATGGGGCCTGAGGAAGTCTCTGTGCTTTGAGTCCCTACGTGATGAATTGCAGCCTAACTTAGTAGTGAATTAACTGCAAGCCTCTGAGGGGAGGGGCTGACTTTTGTAACAAATATCTGAGTCTCAGCCAATCACTGCAACTTCAGCCAAACATAGGAGGTAACAGATCTGACTGTGTTCAAATAAGGCAACCTGGAGCTGTAACCAATCAAGAGGTTTCCGGGCCTCAGTTTCATCTCCCGTCTGTGCCGACTTCCTGCCCACGTTGCCCAGAGGGAGCTCTGAGCCTCTTCTGGTTCTGAGGACTGCCTGATTTGCCAGTAGTTCTGTGCTCAACTGATCTTTCTTAAATTTAACTCTTCTAAAAGTTTTGCTTTTGATAGTTCCTACCTTGTTGGGTCGTTGTGGGTATTAGCTGGAAATTCCTTGTTTGCTTGGACAAAGCTGGGCGTGACTCCTGGCGTATGCCAGCCATGAAGCAAACGTAGGTCAGGACGAAAGTGTCTCCAGTGTGTGGGAGCCAGGGAGGTGGTGCTGCTTGTGTGTGTGTGTGTGTGCCTGTGGTGAGGGGTAAGGGTGTTAGGGTGTGTAGGGAGGCTGTGGGACTGGTGGGCCCAGGAAAGGATGGGGCAATTGACAGCTACCTGCTGCCGAAGGTTCTTTCCTGCAAGAGAAAGCTGAGAGCCAACTGCCTCTAATGTGGACTTTCTTCTCTCCCTCTAATTTCTGGTTAACCCACTGATAGGAAATTGCATTAAATGACTTCATCCCTTGGCCCTGACACCCCTCCACCTTCAGAGTTTACGCCCATCATTAGTCACTAGGTGAACTGGGAGTCTGTCCAGGGTGAGATGTTGCCCCGAGACAGGGCTCTCTGCCCCCGGGAGGTGCCTGTTCGTGTGACACCCCTGTGGCATGCAGGGAGGTATGTGCGTGTACGTGGGTGTGCTCACGTGTGCGTGCACCTGTGCGGAGTAAAGACCCAGAGGGTGTGGCGCCCACTCTTCAGCTCCTGGGAGTAGGCCCTGGGGCTCGCTGTGGGAGCCGTGAGCTGTCTTGGCATTTCCCTGTGCTCAGCTCGGTGTCCGCACCTGTTCCAGTCCTCAGTGCTGAGGAAAGGACCCCCTGCCTCCTGTGACTGGGTTGCATCTGCAGGCACCGCTGTTAACCTGCCTGATTCATGGATCCTGGGCTCTGGGGACTGGGAAGGGATGATGGCGACTGGGAGCAGACACAGCAGATGGGAAGGACAAAAGCTTTGGGGCTGGGCTCCCCTCACTGGGTGACCTTGGGCACAGTCTTTGATCTCAGCCTATCTCCACTCTCTGATCCAGAGAAAGAGGTGCGGTCCTTATCCCGTGGGTGGTGAGGACAGATGAAGAAGTTCAGGTGGGTGTCTGTAAGCTCATGGAGTAGAGGGCTCAGCACTGTGCCTGGGGCATCCCTGGACTCGGAAGGGTCACACGTGGCCTCCTTCCCTTCCCACCCCATGCTTCCCTCCACCTCCTGCCCCCTCCTCAGCCCGCACACAGGAAAGCTCATTCACCAGGTGGTGCCCGCCAGGGTCCTGTTTGCCTAGACCAAAGCCACCAGCCTTTCAAAGGAAGGTAAAGGACCCAGACAGAAAGTTGTGTTTTTGTTTTTGCTTTTTTTGTTGTTTTCCTCATACAGAAGGAGACAGAAAAGTTTGCTAGGTCAGGCCCCATTAAACTCACAAAAGCCTCTTTGTTCCGGCCTGAGATGGACTGAGAAAATCACAGAAGCGGTAGAAGGGTGTGCATTTGCTTCCGTGTTCTTGGGGTATTTGGGTGAGGCGGGCCCCGCCTTCCCCACTAGGTGCTTGTCCACCCGCTCCTTCCCCACTGCCTCCTCCACAGGCATAACCCTAGCCTTCCTGCTGGAACTGTAGGATGGCCTGGCCAGAAGGGGCTTCTACGCTCTTTTGTTCTAGCCAGTTTTTGATTTTTTAAACTGTGATGCATACTAGTGAAGTGATATGTACTAAGTTTCTATAGCACTTCTACGTGATTTGTATTATTGGGAGTGGTGCTACTTAGGCTCTTGCCAAAGGTCAAATAGCTGGTTACTGGCTGAGCTGGGCCTAGAACTAGGTCACTTGCTATCAGGCCTGGCTTTGCCTGTTGTCACATGCTGTCTCTCATCCCTGGTACTGGCTGTGGACAAGTCTGCTTGTTTCTAATCCTATGTCTATAGTACAGATAGATTTATGGCAAGATTCATTTGTTCCTTAAATCATTAAGGTCATAACAACTTTCTAGGCAGGTTACTATGTGACTGTGCACTTGTACAGTATGCAACCTGTGAGCCGGACCACAACAGCCCTGCTTCTAGGGTTAATCCAATAGTATTGAGTCATACCTCAGAATGAATGATGGCATGAGGCCTTTGGGGAGATATTTGCTTTTGCTTTTAATACTGGTAGTTCTAATGCCCATGGAATGCATAACTGAGCACAACCATGCTAAATTAAACCAGCAGGTGAGCCAAAAAGGAAGAGCCCGTTGCTCTCAGAAACACCGGCCGCGGGAGACCTGTGCCCTCTTCCGGGCTGGGCTGGGTGGCTGTGGGCACAAGGCAAGGAAACTGGTCCTCAGTTGGGCATTTCTAGGGGCTCTGATGGAGCGGGCCTAACCAGCCAGGATGGTGTCTAATCTCAGGCAGCCAGAAAGGCAGAATGTGGGGTGCTTCAGATGGCACTGCGACAGGGAATGAGCTTTTCTCCCTCTGCTCTAAACAGGCCAAATGACCCAGCCTGTACCTGCTCTTAAGGACAGACAGAACAAAAGAGAGCTGGATAATTGTGGAGTATCTCTGTGGTGTCATTTGGTGGCAGGATACAGGTGTGGCATGCTGCCCAGGTGCTTCTGGGGTGGGGGCTGGGGCGGAGACACGGGCACAGGCTTACCCAGCTCTTGACGACCAAATGCTCGTCACCACGCGGGGTTCTGGGTGCACACCAGGGTTTTGAAAAGATATCTGCCACTCATCACTTTTCCTTTATACCCAGGGAGCCAAGTTAGAGTTAGTAAGGAAGAGTAATGAGCAAGTTAGAGTTAGTTAGTTAGCATTCTAATAAGGAAGTGAGTAACTCTAACTAGTTAATCAGAGTTAGGAAGTTAGAATTCTTTCTTCTAAGAGCTGGTTAGGAGTATGGTGGACATATAATTAACGGCCCCAATTTAAATATTCATGAGTGCATCCACATGTGAGGTGAGACCATCACTGGAAACGGAACAGTGAGCGGGGCGGTCGCCCCCGAAGGTCCCCTGTGCCCCTTGCAGTCCCTCCATCCCCTGCCCCCTGTGCCTGGGCCACCACTGCCAGTGTGGAAGAGTCCTTCAACTGCTGGGTGCCTTCTGACCTCAGGGATTTTTAAATATGAAGAAAATAAAGAAGGTGGGATGGGGAGCACTGAGCTACTTTGCAGAGGTGCCTTTGATCCGTGTGCCCTCGGGAGCCTGTGGCTGGGCATGATCAGGGTCATGCCCAAATACATTGCTGTGGACCTCAGACCTGGGATTCAAGCTGGTCTTTCTTCTCCCATGGTCCCTGCTCCTGCGACCACCTCAAACGGCTTTTGCTAACTAGGTACAGTGAAGTCGGGCGCTTGCCTAATAGGTGGCGGGTGGCTGGCCCAGGCCTCTGGATGGGAAGGAGCCGTCTCAGGAGCTGAGCCCTTGGGTGTGGTTCCCAGTGGTCATCTGCTGTGTGGCCTCCAGAAAGGGCTGTGGGAGGGAAGTTGGTGGAACTGGAGCCCGCCAGAAGCAGCCCCTGGAGACCTGCCGTGAACTGGGAATCAGCGCAGACATAGCTTCCCCGGGGCAGGTTCTCCTTGTTTCTCACTGGTCCCCCGGGCCCTGCGTGGTGCCTGGGTTGATAGGTTTGCGCCTCCAACAAGGAAGCATGAATCCACCTGGCTGAGGAAGAATCAGGAAGACTTCACGGAAGAGGTGACATCTCAGTTAGTGGTGGGGCGCTGACTGGCTTAGATTTGGCTTTGGTCCAAGGCGTCAGTTAGCTACCACCTTCTGGGGAGGCAGTGAGCCCAGTGGAATGGGCACCAACTCTGTGGTCAGCAAGCCCGGGTCAGGGGCCTGTCTCTGTCACTCTGCTGTGTGATTTTGGGCATGTCCCCTAACCTTGGTAAGCCTGTTTATTCATACAGAAAGTGGGGCTTAGTGACAGTCTTCCCACAGATTTTTTTCAAGAACTCAATAAGTAAGTGTCACGAGGCTGGTACATAGTCAGCACTTAAGAAGTGGTCTCTATTATTCTGGTTTGAAATCCAGAGTTATCAGCCAGAAGCAGACACCCCGACTCCTTCTGGACTTGGAGAAATCCTGCTATCTCCCCTGGTTAGAAAGTGCTGGTGAGAGCAAGCGGTGAGTGACTTGCTGTGCCTGGAGTGAGCTATGAACTCAGTCAGTCCTGGCCATGCTGTTCCTCCCATTAGAATTCCACGCCCCTCTTTTAGTCCATTGTGGAAGGACCCGCTCAGGCCTCACCACCTCCAGGAAGCCCTCCCTGATTACTCTGACCTCGAACTTTGAGGGCTGAGGTTTTTTCCTCCCTCTAAACCCCCACAACTCTTTTTCTTGTGACCACACAACCTTAGGATTGAGAGCGTAGAGTCCCTCACTGTGTCCTGTCTTGCATATCAGTATTTGGATTCTTATTTTGCTCCTTGAGGGCAGAACCCTTAAGGAGGGTTATGTTCTTTGTGCCTGTCTTATGTTCTTTGGGCCTTGGGTTGCATCTTCAGGGTGGTGGTAAATAGAAGGTAGGAGGTCACACAACTAGAGAGAACCAAGACCAGTCCTTGTGGTCATTGCACCCACAGAGAGGGTTTTAATGACAGTGGGAAAGTATCTGTGCTTTGGTGTGTGGCGGCCACTGCTGGCTCCCTAGCATTGCACAATCTTCTGCATGTCCTCAGGGACGCCCAAAGCTGCAGGTGGCCCTGATTCTTTGACTTTTGCAAAGCCCATGGTGGATTAGCCCACTGGAAATGTCACCAGGTCTTCTCCTGCCCAGGGCTCTGGCCACCCGTTCTAGACAGCTCTGTCCATCAGGGGGTGTCCTTTGGTGCTGGTGTGCTGAGCTCCCGGGACAGGGTTGTGATGGCTTGTCATCGACTTGTGATCTTCAACATTATTCAGTCTGTGGCCTGATCTGGAGCTACTTCCCTGGGGACTCTCCTTGCTGACCCACACCAAGAACCTAACAATGACTAGCCGCTGCTCCTCGCAACCTATCCTGTGAAGCCTGGGGCCAGTGACCTCACAGCTGCCGGGGGCCCAGGCAACTACAGAGCCTCCAGATCTGCAAGCTCCCCATTGCTGTGTCTGCCCTGCTCTTTGATACACTGCTTTTGGAATGACTCATAACTAATGTCTCCTGTCAACAAAAACAAACACCCGGAGAGAGGCTCGCGGGCCCTCCTTGGCTAAACAATTCTTGAAATTGAACTGGAAGGGAAAATCCATTGCACAAAGGGCTTTGCAGGGGAAGAGGGAAGAAGAGAAGCCAGAATAAACACAGATGATCCAAACAACCCGGGGCCCAGGGAAGCACACACTCAGGTGGGTGGGCTCATGTCTGCCTCTGAGGGAACAGAAACACTTGGCTCCTTCCCCGTGAGGCCCTCGAAGCTGGTGCTTTGTCCCTATCCCTTGATAGGGACTTCCTGGCCCAGAGATCCATCTAGCCACACTTTTTTTTTTTTGCATAATTTGCTAGATAGCCCTGGGTGTGGGGTTCCAGATCATACCCCAGTGTCATTGTGAAATGAGAAGAACGAGGGCTTCAAAGTCAGCAAGGCCTGGCTGCCTTCTAGCTTTACAGCCTCAGGCAGGTCACTTCATCTCAAGGAATCTCAGTTTAGAAAACAACTCTGTTCACAATAGCCTCAAAAAAAAAAAAAAAAAAAAAAAAAAAAAAAAAAAAAAACAACAACTTGGGAATCGATCTAACCAAAGAGGTGAAAGATCTCTATAATGAAAACTACAGAACATTAAAGAAAGAAATTGAAAAAGACCTTAGAAGATGGAAAGATCTCCCATGTTCTTGGATAGGCAGAATTAATATTATCAAAATGGCCATGCTACCAAATGGCCATCTGTGCTATAGAAATTTAACACAATTACAATTAAAATCCCTATGACATTTCTCATAGAAACAGAAAAAGCAATCATGAAATTCATCTGGAAGAACAAAAGACTCAGGATAGCCAAAGCAATCCTAGGCAGGAAGAATGATGCAGGAGGTATCACTATACCAGACCTTAAACTCTACTATAGAGCAATAGTAACAAAAACTGCATGGTATTGGCACCAAAATAGACAGACCAATGGTACAGGATAGAAGACATGGAGACATACCCACATAAGTGCAGTTATCTCATACTAGACAAAGGTGCCAAAAACTTACAATGGAGATAAGATAACCTCTTCAACAAATGGTGCTGGGAAAACTGGAAATTCACATGCAGTTAAATGAAATTAAACTGCTATCTCTCACCCTGTACAAAACTCAACTCAAAATGGATCAAGTTTCCAGGAATTAGGCCTGAGACCCTTCACCAAATGGAAGAAAAAGTAGGCCTGAATCTCCATCATGTTGGCTTAGGACCAGACTTCCTTAACCAGACCCCATAGCACAAGAAATAAAAGCAAGAATCAATAAATGGGATAGATTCAAACTAAAAAGTTTTTTTCTCAGTATAGGAAACAATCAATAATGTGAAAAGAGAACCTACAGAGTGGGAGAAAATCTTTTCCACACACACTTTAGACAGAGCACTGAACTCCAAAGTTTATAAAGATCTTAAAAAACTTTACGCCCAAAATACAAAGAACCCAATCAATAAATGGGCTAAGGAAATGGGCAGACATTTCACAGAAAAATATATACTGGTGATCAACAAATATATGAAAAAGTGCTCATCATCCCTAGTAATTAGAGAAATGCAAATTAAAACCACCCTAAGATTTCATCGAATTCCAATTAGAATGGCTATTAACAAGAACATAAGCAATAGTAAGTATTGGTGTGGATGTGGGGAAAAAGGCACACTCATATATTGTTGGTGGAGTGCTAATTGGTGCAGCCACTCTGGAAAGCAATATGGAGATTCCTCAGAAAACTTGGAAAGGACCCACCATTTGACCCAGCTATCCCACTCCTTGGTCTATACCCAAAGGACTTAAAATCAGCATACTACAGTGATGCAGCCACATCAATGTTCATAGCAGCTCAATTCACAATTGCCAGACTGTGGAACCAACTGAGATGCCCTTCAATTGATGAATGGATAAAGAAACTGTGGTATATATACACAATAGAATATTACTCAGCCATAAAGAGTAAAGAGGAATAAAATTATGGCATTTGCTGGTAAATGGATGAAGTTGGAAAATATCATGTTAAGTGAAAGAGGCCAAGCCCAAAAAACCAAAGGCCAAATGTTTTCTCTGATAAGTGGATGACGATATATAATGAGGGGAGGTGGCAGGGGGGAAGAGAAGAATGAAGGAGCTTTGGATGGTGTAGAGGAAAATGGGGTGGGAGGGGATGGGGGACAGAAAGATAGTAGAATGAAACAGATGGTATCACCCTATGTATATGTATGATTACATGAATGGTGTGAATCTACATTGTGTACAACCATAGAAATGAAAAGTTGTACCCCATTTGTGTAGAATGAATCAAAATGCAGTCTGTAAAAATTAAAAAGATTTTAATAAAGGAAAAAAAAAGAAAATAAAGGAATCTCAGTTTGCTTATCTGTAAAATAGGTGCAATGTCTACCTGGAAGATTGCTGTGAGCATCATACAGGATACGTGTTCAGTGCTGAAACAGGGAGCACGCATTGCCTGATGGCTAATCTTATTTGATTGAATATCTTCACCTCTCAAATAAGCCTTCTGGGCTGAGTCAAAGGAAGTTGAATAGAATTCAGCCTCCTCGAGTAGACACACTCAGGGAGGGAGGGAGCAGCTAGCTTGGTCTATACAGCAGCCGCTGTGACTTGGCTTCAGACTAGTGGCATCTTGTTCCCCTGCCACAGGAAGGATGCTCAGGAGCATGCAGCAAGGCTGTACCCTGATCCGAGGCCACTGGCTTGTTTCTGGCCATGAAGACCTCTGCTACCTTCTCACATGCAAAAGGTACCCAGGATCTCCCTTCAACCTCTGGCAAAGGCCCAGAGGTCCTGGCACGGGCATGTTGGCCAGGGTGCAGGCACTGAGACGGCTCTGGTCCCTTGGGTTCCGCATGCACACAGCCGGCCCTGCTACCTCTTGGGTATCTAAGGAAGGCGCTGGGCTTGTGAAGAGAGTCTTAGAAATCCTGGTTCGGACTTGGCTCCCTGACTGCAGGGCAGATACCACTGGTCGGAATTCTGGAGGTACACATTTCATTTCAATGGAAAGAAGAACTTTCCATCAATAATAACAAAAACTTTCCTGTTAAACAGTGGATTCACAGAAACCTTCACACCCTTCGTCCATCCTTAACTTGGTCGCTGGCAGTAGTGTGTGTTTAGACTCAGAACACATCAAAGTCATTTAGAAAGATTGTTTGACCTCAAGTACTGTTAACGTAGATACATCAACAACCAGCCACTGACCTTGACTACCAAGTTCTACCAAAAGTGGTGATGCTAAGACAAGCCAGTTAAGTAGTGTTTCTCAAAAGGTGATTTCCTGGGACAAGACCCATGTCTGCCTGGGTGTGTCCACATTATGAAAGTCTTCCAGTGACATGGCCACATTGATCCTGGAGAAGGACTGAGGAAAGCAGGCCGGGTGAGTCTTATCTTTCTTTGCAGAGGAGGATAACCTGCCCACGGTGGCATAGCCAGAGAGTAGCAGGTCTGGGAGAGAGCACAGGTCTTCTGACTCCTTATATGAAGCCTTGAGTGGAAAATGTGTGGGCTGCCTTGTGAGCCCACAGGGCCAAAAAGAAATCAGATAATCATGGGTCAGATCATTTAGGACCATCTGGAGCCCAGATCTACTGCATGAAGGTATGCTCTTGGACTGCTGGTGGGCGTATTTCCTGGAATCATGTTCAGAAGTGTGATTTGGCAATATGCATCAAGATCCTCAAAGATGCCTACTTACAGAAAACCGCCGCTCCCTAGCCCGGGTTGCTCCAAGCAGCTCACCGCCGCTTCTTGCTCTTACGACCAGCAGGACAAAAGACACGTACTCTTTCGAAGTTCATGAAGCAGCTTCCCGTTTATTCAAATAACACCCTCAATATATAAGCAGTCTCATGCATAAGCAATTGTAACCAGATATGTCCATCCAATCCTGTTAAAGGTCAAGCGATCACTCGCTCGAGCATACATGTGAAGTAAATCTGTCCATCCGCGCTAGGCGGCAGAACTGATTATCATACAGCCAATTGTAAATGCTTCCTGCCTCTCTCCAGGCATAATCAGGATGCCGTTTGCTCTCTGCCAGTCGCCATCTTTAGATGCATGTGGCATAACCCTGGGCCCCGGGTTTCGCCCGCCACACCTATTGAATGAAGAAGTGATGTTCACTTCTAGGAGAGAGTCTTCAAAATGGGCATCAGGTTGGAAAGTAAAACATAGAGTTACCACATGACCCAGCAATCCACTCCTAGACGTATGCCAAAAAAGCGAAAACGTGTATCCGCACCAAAAAAGTCATACGTGGATGTTTATAGTGGCCCTGCTTATGTGAGCCAAAAAGTGAAACCCATCCACTGTTAACTAACTGCTGAATTGATAAATAAGTTGTGGTATATCTATATATGAAATATTATTTGACAATAAAAAGGAATGAATATCAACAGATGTTACAACATAGACGACTCTTGAAAACACTATGCTCTTTGGAAGAAGCTGATCACAAAAATCCATTTATAGAAAATGTCCAGGAAAGGTTAATTTATAGGAAGAAAATATAGATTAGGGTCACGGACAAAAGTCACCCTGCCTACTTCCCTCAGTCCTTCTCCAGGATCAATGTGGCAATGTCATTGGATGGCTTTCGTAATGTGGACACACCCAGGCAGACATGGGTCTTGTCCCAGGAAATCACCTTTTGAGAAACCCTGCCTAACTGGTTTGTCTTAGTTTAGATCTGGGGTTGGAAATTGGTGTCGGTGGAAATGGAGATTGGCTACTAATGAGCTTGATGTTTATTTTAAGGGAAATCAAAATATTTAAAAATAAATTGTGGTAAAGGTTGTATTGTGAATATACCAAAAAAAAAAAAAAAAAAAAAAAAAAAGGCACTATACAACCCTTGATAACGACTAATCTGTTCTCTGTCTCTATAATCTTGTCATTTTGAGATTGTCATAGTTATTATAAATGGGATCATGTCATATGCAACCTATTGGGATTGCTTTGTTCACTCAGCATAATTCTCTGGACATTTATCCAAGTTGTTGAGTGTATCTATAGTTCATTCCTTTTTATTGCTGAGTAATATTCTGTGTATGAATGTACCACATTTTGTTTTGTCACTCATTTACTGAAGGACACGTGGTCTGCTTTCAGTTTGGGACTATTACAGATGAAGTTACTATGAACATTCATGTACAGGTTTTAAATTTTTCTATTTTTTATGGGAATAGAAGTTTTTACTTCTCTGCAATAAACGCCTAGGTGTACAACTACTTCTCCATAGAGTAGTCACATATTTATTTTTTTAAGTAAAAGAAATGGACACACTATTTTCATGGTAGCTATATCATTTTATAGTAATGTAGAAGTGATCCAATTTCTCTGCATGCTCACAAACATTTGGTGGTATTGCCATTTTTTATTCTGGAGATAGCACTATTTCATGGTTTTAACTTTCATTTCTCTAACTAATAGTGATGTTAAATATCTTTTCATGCGTTTATGTATTTCCTCTTTAATGAAATGTCTCTTTTGTTTTTTTGTTTTTGATTTTCCTATTTTCTTATTAGATTTTTAATGTTTTTACTGTTAGTTTTAAGAGTTCTTTATATATTCTGTCTTCAATATACTAGTCCTTTGTTGAATATATGGTTTGCAAATATTTTCTCCCAGTTTGTAGGTTGTTTTTGTATTCTCTTAATAGGATCTTTCATGGAATGAAGTTCAAATTATCCATTTTTCCTTTTATTGATCATAAGTTTGGTACCTTGTCTAAGAGCTTTTGGGCCAGCTCTTAAGTCCAAAGACTTTCTCTATGTTTTTTCCTAAAAGTTTAATGGTTTTAAATTTTGTTTTTAAGTCTGTGATCCATTTTGAGTTAAATTTGTAGAAGGTGTGATATGTAAATTGATTTTTCCCCCCATGGATGCCCAAATGCTGACAGTACCATTTGTTGAAAAGGCTGTCTTCATTCCGTTGAACTGCTTTTGTGTCTTTGTCAGGTATCAGCAGGACTATTTGTGTGGGTTTATTCTCTACTGGGTTCCATTGATGTATGTGTCTATCCATCCACCAAAACCACATTGTCTTGACTGACAAATTATCTTGAGTAGCTAGATAATGAGTCTTCAAATTGGGTGAACTGATTCCTCCCATGTTATTTTTCTTTTTCAAAAGTGTTTTAGCTATTATAGTTCTTTTGCTTTCCTGTATGAATTTTGGGGTAACTTTGCCTATAGAAATTTCACTGGTTTTTTTTAAAATCTTTTTAGTTGTTGATAGACCTTTATTTAATTTATTTATTTATATGTGGTGCTGAGAATTGAACCCAGTGCTTCACATATGCTAGGCAAGTGCTCTACCACTGAGCCACAGCCCCAGCCCCTCACTGGGGTTTTAAAAAGAGCTTCTTTAAACTTGGAATGTCAACTTGGATGTCAATTTGGAAAGAACTGACGTCTTTAACATGTTGTCTTCCAGTTGACCAACATAGCATGTCTTTCATCAGCATCTTGCGGTTTTCAGCAAACACGTCCTGTATGTATCGCGTTAAGTTATAACCTAAGTATTTTTGGGTGATTATGAATGGTGTTTTACTTTTAATTCCAATGTTCGTGTGTTTACTACTAGTGTGTGTGTGTGTGTGTGTGTGTGTGTGTGTGTGTGTGTGTGTGTGCGTGTGCCCATGCATGCTTTTGTATGTTCAGCTTGCATCTTGCAGCCTGGATAAACTCACTGATCAGTTCTAAGAGCTTTAAAAAATTTCCACGGGATTTATTTTTTATAGGCAATCACACCATCTACAAATAAGGATGGTTTCATTGCTTCTCTTTGATCTTGTGTATTTTATTCCCTTTTCTTGGCTTATTACACTGATTAGAACTTCTACTATTATGTTGAATAAGAGTGGTTTGGTGTTTAATCATTAACTCTAATCTTAGGTGTGGGCTTTCTGTAGGTGTTCTTTATCAAGTTGAGGAAATTCCCTTTTATTTCTTTTTATCTGATAGTTTTTTGAGACTCATAAATGAGTGTTGAATGTAGTCAAACTTTTTTTAGTGTATCAATATATTCATGTGAATTTACTTCTTTGAACTATTAATATGATGGATTATGTCAATGGTTTTTTAACTTTAAAGCAGTTTTGTATTTCTGGAGCAAACAACAATTGGTAATAGTGTATAATTCTTTTTATAAATTGTTAAATTCTATTTGCTCTTATTTTTAAAAAGGATTTTGCATCTATATTCATGAACTATATTGATTTGTAGTTTCCCTTCTTTTTTTTGTACCTGTTTCTTGGTTTGGGATGTACTTACTGTTACTATATTTTTTGAAACAGATTACATAGACTTGCTATTGGCTTCTCTTAAAATGTTTGGTAGATTCTCTAGTGAAATCACATAGGCCTGGAGATTTCTTTTTTGAGAGTTTTAAAATGGCAAACTCAGTTTCTTAATAGTTACAGGGCTATTCAAATGACCTATTTTGTATTGGGTGAACGGTTGTAGTTTGTGTTTCCTAGGAATTGAGCCATTTCATCTAAATCGTCATATTTACGTGAGTAGCATTGTTGGTGGCATTCCATTACTGTTCTTTTGATATTTGTAGGGCCTGTGATAATATCTCCTATTTTATTCTTGATATTTGTAATTTATGTTTTCTACCTTTCTTTTGTCAGTCTTACTAGAAATTTGCCAGTTTTACGGATATAACAAAAAAGGAAGCTTTTGTTGCATTTACTTTTTTCTGTTTTTCTGCTTTCAACTTCATTGATTTTTAGCACTTTATTATCTCTTTATTTCACTTGTTTTTTAAGGTTCTTAAGGTAGGAACTTAGATGATTGACTTGAGATTTTGTTGCCTTTTTAGTCTGTTCATTAGGTGTTATAAAATTTCCTCTCAGCACTGTTTTACCTGTGTCCCATAGATTTCAATATGCTATGTTTTATTTTCATTCAGTTCCATATTTTTTTAAAAATTATCTTGATATTTCCTCTTTGATGAATTATTTAGAAGTGTGCTGTTTAGTTTCCAAATGTCTTGAGATTTTCCTATTATTTTTCTGTTATTGATTTCTAGTTTGATTTCATGTGATAGGAGACATACTCCATAAAATTTTAATTTTTTTGAATATGCTGAAGTTTGTTTGTGATCCAGAATATAGTCTCTCTATCTATCTTGAAGTATAGGAAAATATATCAACATTTAAAAATATAAATTATAAAATTTATGTATAGAATAATTCCATTTTATTTAAAAATATGTGCATATATTCATGAGAAAAATCCTGCAAGATTATACATCAAGATGTTAACTATTCTTGATCAGAAACTTTTTTCAAAAGAAAAAGAATGTCAGTGGATAATGTGTCATAAGATTTGGGCTTAAAAGCTGGGCTGTCATTTACTAATCATGTGACCCTCCCCCAGTCATCTCAGTAATCTCATTGAGCCTTATTTTTAGAATCTATAAAATGAAAATCATAATATGCATCTTATAGAGTTATCATATTAAGTGAGTCAAAGTCAAGATTTATTAAAGCACTTTGCAAATGCTCAAGTAGTTTGCACATGTTGAGGTGGTGTTTTAATTATAGTGAGGATTAAAAAAATTATCTTGGGTCTCTTACAATGATTTGCTGTTAAGCTCCTGTGCTCCTTTCAATGAGGAACAAATAAAAGGACAATAGAATTAAAAGAATTCTGAAGTATCTTGTCCTGAGGACAGAATTCTCCACAAAACGCTGGGCCTCAGATATTTCTGATAGCCTGTGAGTTTAAGTAGGATGCAACAAATTTGTATTTTGCAGTTAAGTTTCAACTTCAAAATGTCTGTTCTATTGTTCCCTTAGCATAAGAGTACTTACTGCAACATGTAATTTAATTTCTGATTAGGAAAATAAAGATATCGAGTAAGAAATATTCCATGCTTATATAATTATATCAAAATAGATTCTGCTGTCATATGCAACTAAAAAGAATCAATTAAAAAAAAAGACATTGGGTTAAAACAGTCACCTGAAAGGGAAGAAAAATGCTCTGAAGTTTTCTCTTCACTTTACCAGAAATTCTTCCCCTCCTTCTGAGGTTATGGTTGTTTCCCAAAGCAGGTGATGACAATCAAATTCCCAATAACAAGCTATCAGTTTTACAACCACCATTTATTTCCTCATGGCAGGAAGGGAGTGGGGCTTACCGGGTGTGCCAGGGAGGGACAGAGGGTTGCAAGGTGACTGGGTTCCCTCCTATGTTACTTGGCTTTAAAGTCCTCCTGCCTGTCCGCGACTCCCCATCCGCTGCTGAGCTGGCCCTATGGGAGCTTCTGTGGTACATCCGCCCCTCGCCCTGGTGACCTTCAGCCTTCCCTCTGGGCCTTCGGTCCTTCCTTCACCAGCCACCAGGTACTTAGATTCAGGAAGTGTGCTTCCTTTCCTCTCATGTTATGCTCTCTTCCAGATCCACCTTCTCCTCCGGATGGTGTCTTCTGGATCAGGAGAGGCTTGGATCAAGCTTTTCTTTTCTTTTTTTCTTTTTCTTTTTGTGGTGCTGGGGATCGAACCCAGGGCAAGCACTCTACCGACTGAGCTATCTCCCCAGCCCTTGGCTCAAGCTTTTCTAAGGATATTGCGGAGGATCCCAGAATCTGTCCAGTTAGTGAACTCAGTCATGCTTCAACACTCAGTGTAGAACCATCTCTCTCGAGTTCCCAATTCATTCAAAACGTAGCATTCATGGACAGATAAGCATCCTGCTAGTTTAGAAGATAATCTTTTTATTACCTGCCCTTTACCAACCAAGATGGGAGTTCTTTGGGCTCAAGGACCTTCTCCATTGTTTTTTAGTTTAATTGTAGCATGGTAAACACGTAACATAAAATTGACCATATCAACAAATTTAAAAGTGTACAATTAACATTTTAAAAGTGGCATTAATACGTTCTCAGTGTTGTACAATCATCACCAGTACTTTTCATTTCCAGAACTTTCTCATCATGCTAAACAGGAACACTGTACTCATTCAACAATATCCCATTTATTGTTTGTCTTTCCTCTTCTGTGGGTGACCATGGACTTGCACAAGTTCAGGCAGGACACAATGCGAAGGTGCCCTTGGAGTTGTGCAAGGCATTGACTGTGCTCCTTTCCCCTTCTTGACACCTCGTGGGAACTTAAATACTTAAAACTGAGCTAAACAGAGAGCTGGGTGTTATAGGCATCTTTTAAAATTCTTCGCCCTTCAATTAAACTCATCTCACAAATGAAACCCTGTCATTTGCAGAAACTGAGGGTCATTTATCTAAGCAAAATAAGCCAGGCACAGAAAGACAGATAACACATGTTCATTTGTGAAATTAATAAGTTGACCTCCAGAAGAATAGGATGGACTAGTGGCCACTAGAGACTGGGAAGGTCAGGGGAGATTGTGGGGGATGAAAGAAGTTCAGTGAGGGACATAGAAATGCAGTTAGTGGGGAGGGATTCCTTCCGTTTTTCTGTTGCATCGTGGGGCAACTTTTGATTGAAATGTCCTATGATGTATTTAAAAATGACTAAAAAGGAAAGTATGAAATTCCTGACAAGTAAAAATGATGACTGTTTGAAGAGATGAAAACACTTGTTATCCTTATTTGATTATTATACATTATGTACATGTATTGAATGGCCATAATATAACCTACAGGAGGTACAAATATTATGCCTCAATTTAAAAAATATAAAAAAGAGAATGAATGACCTTGGTTTTTACTGCAGAGGGGGTTCTCTCTTTCATGTACCTCCAGATTCTGCTACCAATATTTTTAAAACCAACTTCATTCATATAATTTTTAATTTTTAAAATTTTATTTGTTCTTTTTAGTTACACATGACAGTAGAGTGTACTTTGACATATTGTACATACATGGAGTATAACTTATCTAATGAGGAGCCCATTCTTGTGGTTGTACATGATGTGGAGTTTCACTGGTTGTGTGTTCATATGTAAGGATCATTCATCTAATTTTGATGGCTATGTGATTGAAATAAAAGCTAAAGCAATGGACACGCACTCCTGAAGGTGCTCAGAACCTGGTGTAGGGGTGATAGAAACTTAGGGTCTTCCTTCCACGTACCTGGTCTGTGCACCTATTGTCTTTGAAATCATGATTTTGATTATGATCCAAAAATCATGATTTTGATTATCAGAGAAAACTTCTGCTTGGGTTTTCTCAAAAGCAGATCCTAAAAAGCTTTCCTACTGGAAAACCGGGGAGATACAGAACTCAACATAGGACACATGATCCGCATGATAGGATGGTATGAGCAGCTCCTTGAAGATCCCGCTGACAGTGTAGGAACTGCCTTGCCTCCAGCCTCCCTCTGGTAGTGATTGTTCTGTGACTTAGGAATCCAAGAGAGACTTCTCTGGGTGAATCTAGCTCAGGGTCTTTGGTGAGTTTTCCATCAAGCTGTCACCTGGAGCCAATGTCATCACGTGAAGGCTGGGGATCTACCTCCAGGCTCACTCAGGCCGTTGTGGACAGATGTTGGCTACGGGCGGGTTGGTGACTTTTCCTAGAGCGAGTGATCTGAGTAAGCCCAAGATGAAAGTCACAGTCTTTTATAATCAAATCTCAGAAGTTAGACACCAGCATTTCTGTCACCTTCTGTTGGTCACAGACCAACTCTTGTGGGAAGGGACAACAAAGGATGTGAATTCCAGGAGGAAGGGAGCATGGGGACTATCCGGGAAGCTTCCTGCCACAGGCTTCAGCCCCTCCTACTCTATCCACTCTTGTCAAGCCCCTCAATAACCCCCATGTTGCTAATCCAGTGGCTGATTCTCAGTCCTCTCTTTATAAGACCCCTCACAGGTCCCTTCTGAAAACACTCTCTTCTTTCTTTTTTAAAATTTATTTGTTCTTTTGAGTTATGAATGACGTTAGAATGGATGTTTTATACGTACATGGGGTGTAACTTTCCGTTATTGTGGTTGTACATGATGTGGAGTTTCACTAGTTGTGTATTCATATATGAACATAGGAAAGTTGTGTCTGATTCTTTCCACTGTCTTTCCTATTTCCATCCCTGCTCCCTTCCCTCCATATCCCCCCAACCTGGCAACCCCGCCCAACCTATTATGAGTCAGCATCTACATATCAGAGAAAACATTCGGCATTTGGTTTTCTGAGATTGGCTTAATTCACTTAACATGATAGCCTCCAGTTCCATCCATTTACCAGCAAATGCTATAATTTCATTCTTCTTTAAGGCTGAGTAATGTTCCATTGTGTATTTGTACCACATTTTCTTTATCCATTTATCTGCTTAAGGGCAACTAGGTTGGTTCTATAGCTTAGCTATTGTGAGCTGAGCTGCTATAAACATTGATGTGACTGCATCACTGTAGTCCACTCAGAGGACTTAAAATCCCAAGGAGTAGGATAACTGGGTCAAATGGTGGTTCCATTCCAAGTTTTCTGAGGAATCTCCATACTGCTTTCCAGAGTAGTTGTACCAATTTGTAGTCCCACCAGCAATGTATGAGTGTACCTTTTCCCCACATCCTTGCCAACATTTATTGTTACTTGTGTTCTTGATAATTGTTATTTGGACTGGAATGAGATGGAATGAGTTTTAATTTGCATTTCTCTACTTGCTAGAGATGTTGAACATTTTTTTCCCCCACATATTTCTTCACCATTGGTATCTCTTCTTCTGTGAAGAAACACTCTTTTCCTGGTGCTAGTTTTGAATGTCCTCTCCAAAACTCACATTGAAATTGAATTGCCATGGAGATGGTATGAGGAGGTGTGACCTTTAAAAGGTGAAAGGTTGTGCCCTCCTGAATGGATTAAGGTTGTTAATCCTTAAGTGGATTTGTTATTGAGGGAGGGGTTGGTTATGGAGGGAGGTGTAAACTCCTGATACAATCCTCATAAAAATGATGTGCTTGGTTTGTTTCCTCTGTCTTGCCCGTGCTTGCTTGCTCTTTTTCTGCATTACAATACAGCACTAAGGCCCTCACTAGTTTCCAGCACCACATTCTTACACCTCCCATCCTCTAACCATGAATCAAATAAATTTCGGTTGTTTACAAATTACCCAATCTTAGGTATTCTGTCATAGCAGCAGAAAGTGGGCTGAGATTCTTGGCTTCCAGTACTCTCCTGGTTTAATTCCTCCTTTATCTTATCATCGTCAATCTACCTTATACTGTAAGTTACTTGCTATGCTAATTGTCTCACTCCTGTCTAAGCTCCATGATATTTATGTCAGTGTCGTTTGCTGTTATAGTTATCACTGCAGCAGATCAGTGCGCAGCACACGGTAGGTCTGAATCTCTCCAGGGAAATAAAATATTTCTTCTAAAACTGTTCAGAATCAACCCTGAAACTCAAGCAAGGAATCCTCTGGACAATGTGAATTTTATTTACAGTTTCAACTGAGCCATACCTGAACTTGTCTGGAAGTGAGTCTCTAAGTTCAGGATGAACTTGCTGTAGGCCTCCATGGAGAAGAAAACTATGCTCAGCTGAGTCCTAGTCTCTGACAGTGTGGTCTCTGGAGACCTTGACACAGGATGGATTGTGCTCTCTGTGTTCTTGCGGGTTAGACCACAGTGTCTCAAGCTTCACGACACCTGGGATTCCAGGAACTTTAACTCAAAGAGACCAAGGGAAACTGTGTGTAACTCTGTCTAAGAGACTCTGTTGGCTTCCCTTCCTCTTGGTTATAGACTGGGTCAGGTTTGGGTGGCCACTTAACTTTTTTTTTTTTTTTTTTTTAATAGTTTTTAGTTGTGGATGGACACAATGCCTTTATTTTGTTTATTTATATATTTTCATGTGGTGCTGAGGATCGAAGCCAGGGCCTCACACGTGCTAGGCAAGTGCTCTGTACTGAGCCACACCTCCAGGCTGGGTCCCTTAACTTTTTGAGATGGTGAGTCTGTGCTATGGACTGAATGTTTCTGTCCACCCAAATTCATATATTTTTTCCACAGTCCCCCGTGTGGCTGTTTGGAGTTAGAGCTTTACAGAGGTAAGTTAAGTTACTTGAAGTCATAAGGAATGGCTCTAACCCAACACGACTCACGTCCTTACAAGAAGAGACACTCAAGAGCTTGCTCTCTCTCTCTGCCACCGAGTACAAGGTGGGAAGGTGGCCATCTGTGATACCTTGATCTTAGAGCCTCCAGCCTCCAGAACTGGGAGAAAATTTATGCCCGTGGTATTCAGCCTGGCAGCTGAGGAAGAGTGACAGGCCTGGACCCTACAGCCACTCTGTCCACACTGTGCATACATCCTGACCACCGTGGCCACCCAGGTTGGACTGTCTCCTCACTCTCCTTGGAGTCGCTGGCTCCCCCTGAGGTCTGGCTCTGCTCCGACCACCCCTCTTGAGGTTCCCTCACCCCCTGGTGTTCTTCACATCCACTCTCCCTCCTCCTTTGCAAAGCTGTGTCCCAGCGCCCCACACTCTGCCTTCTCTGACCTGGTACATTTGTATTCAGCACTTTATTATTTACATGTCCTGTTGCCTGTTTGCAGTTGTGACTTTGGGTCCATAGACCCTGGAGAATTCATTTCCTGATGACAAGGACTTCGCTTTGTTCTTCACAGCTCATGGAAGGTGTCAGTAGTACTTGTTCACTGAGTGATAAGCATGCAAGATATGAGTTTCTGTAGAAAGTCAGACAAAATCAGACAGAATTAAAGAAAAAAACAGAGTTAAGAGGAATCCCCGAATAACTGACACAAGCTTCTCTTGTGCCTGAGATACAGGGCGTACCAAAGGACCTTCCCCTTGAGGGCCCTGCCTGAGAACACAGAAGCTGGAGGCCCTTGGACAAGCTCCCGCTCTTCTTCGGGTCTTGCTCCCTACTCTGTAGCCTGAAGGGAAAAGGGTTCTTGAGAGCTTTCGTGCCACTAGAAGGAAAAACAACTTGCAATGAGGCTCTGCCCCGAAATCAAGGTCCTAAACAATAAATGAGCAAACAGTAGGCTGGGGTGGAGGCTGGGTTGTATTTGGAAAGAAGAGAAAGGCCCAGAGACAGATGGAGAGACTCGGAGGATGGAGTGGAAAGACACCCAGATAGTGGTGGCAGAGAGTTCAGAGCAAAAGAAGTGAGGGGAGAAAGACACAGGGAGGGGCGGAGATCCAGATGGGGAGAGAAGCCCGTGAAGGGGACGGAGGAGGAGGAGAAAGGAGAGGAAGGAAGGAGAGCCCGGGAGCCAAGAGGACACGCGGCAAAGCAGCCCTGAAAAAGTCGAGAACGTAAGGAGAGCGGTAAGACTTCTAAGGAGAACCCAAGACAGGACTAGAAATAGAAATCAGGCGGCATGAAAAACCCAAACAATAGGGGAAACGGGGAGGACCCGGGGGAAGAGAGGCAGTCAGACTTAAAAATAGAAGGATTTGGCGTCACGACGTCTTTGACTGGCGTTTATGAAGAAGCCTGGTTTAAGCCTGGTTTATGAGTCTTGGATATAAACCTGAGGCAACCTCCAGGGCTTGGAATCTGGTTGAGAGGCTTCTGTTTGTTCTTTGCAGGTAAAAGTGTGAAGCAAGGCTTTTCAAAAGGCCGGAAGTAGACGTTCACAGCATCTGGTCGTTCACCAAGATGTGTATTGACCCTGCTGAAATTTACCTTGAGCTCCTGTATCAGAGCTTCTTTTGGGAGACCCCTTCCAAGTCTCTGAAGGGGTCCACGATGTGTTCTTATGGTTATATACTTTTTAAAAAAATCCGCAAACCGATGTATTTTAATTGCAATCAGTAAGGTGGCTGGCCTCTCCCTCTTCCTCCAGTGGTTCAGAGTCACTTCGTGGGCAAACCATCTCCAGCTGTCCTGGTGCAGACATGACTTCAGGGTACTTCTACCACCCTTGGGCGTTCTGGCACAAGAGTCCAGAGACTCTGCTTTTACTGCCATGTGAATGCAGCCCAGGGTGCTGGGCCCGAGGGGAAAAGGGAAGCAGAATAGAAAAGAGGTCTGAAATACATAGAGCCAGACAGGTGGGAGATCCTTAGGATCATCAGGTGTAAAACAGGGATTTAGTTCCCATGGAGGCCTATTCACAACTGAAGCCGTCGCCTGTCAGGAGTGTACGTGGTAATGGAGCTTACACAGTTACGAATGCATCACGTAGTTTTTTCATGCTCCCTTGGAATCTGTGGCCAGTGCTGGAGATATTTTAATTCCAGATGTGAAATACCTGTTAGTATGTTCATATGTACTAAAAATCGTCCACCCGAAGACAGGAGGTTCTCTATCCCTAGCAAATGGCCCAGTGCCTTGCAGGTAGCAGACATTCTACAAACGACTGTGAGATTGGCGAGGGAATGAAGGAGTGAACGGATGAGATACACGCTGAAGTGAATATCTGATTGTCCACTCTCCAGACACCACAGTATAGTTTTGTCTTCACTACAGCGGAAGACTCTAAATAAAAACATCTTCCCGCATGAGGGAACTCTCTCTTTTCCCCACCCGGTTGCCTCCCTCTCGCAGGTTAATGAAGGGTTGGAAATGAGAATGCTAAAGAGACCAGATTCCAGCCTCCTTGAGTCCATCTGCCTTGTTGAAGTTCCTATGTTCTAGGTTAAGGAAATTGTCTTAGCTCTTGGTTGGACTATCCTGATGTCCCTATAGTCTCTTAAACAGAGGGCTTCGTTGTTGCAAAACCTCTTTGTGTGTTTTTGTTCTCTTTTTGGTGGAGACCTCTATTTGGCAACAGAACTGAAGTTTCCTCACAGGTTTTGGATTACAAATAGAGTCTTACTCTGTCCCTCTGGGAACACCATTTTATTTTTTAAAGTTGTGATTGTGCAGAACTGGGTTTTGCATAAGGCCACCGAGACTCCAGATCCAAGGACTGAAAATTTCCTTTTAAAATTAGACAGGGGAGTTTGGACCAGGATTTTTATTTGGATAGCCTAGTTCTTGGAAATGCAGCTGGTGTCTCTTGGGACATTCTAAAAGCGCCTCTATGCAGAAGTTCAAGCATTTGCTTACTCAGCATTAACCTCCGCAGGGAAGTTTCCAAGCAGAGGGCTGTGATGGGGCTTTAGGAAATACAAAGATACTTTGTGTTCCATCAGGCATGGCTCCTGTGCAGTTACATGTTCTCCAGTTTGGTTTTCCCTATAGATATCTCCAAATCTGTGCTATTGTGAAATTCTTCCCCATAGCTGGAACAAACCTTATCTGAAGACTTTTTTTTGGCTATCGTTTAACATGATTTAGGTCTTACTGAAGAAGAACAACTCTATCATTTTTCACCCAGTCTCCCCTTCTGAAACGAAAGACATTGATCTATTTCACCATGAGGCATTTTCTTTCCCCAGCAACAGAATCATTGTCCTTCCACTTGGGCTTCTGCCTGATTCGGTGTTTGGTGATGGTGACCGGAACGGAAGCGGGGACCTGCGGGGAGAGCTCAGGGTCTCCGCTAGGCTGAAGGCACAGTCTGGATTGTTAGGACCTCTTTCCCAGCTAGATCCGTCATGGTAGCTGGACGAGTCCAGGGAAAAGCTCTGGAATATCGAGCCTGCTGTGAACATGGAGAACCGGAGGACCAGGCACAGCTGAGCCCAGCCTGGCTGACCAGTGCTGCAGGTGGAGGGAAGTGAAGTGTCCTTTGGGATCTGGAATCTCTCGGAGTAGTCATCCACCATTCAGGGTCTCCTCCTCTGCTTCCAATGCATTTCCAGCCCTCTCGTTGTGTCTTACAGTTACTGTCTATGAACTTCCCTTCATTAGTGTGAGTCTTATTCCCCTTCGTGTCCCCTGAAGTCTAGCACACACGTGCACCACAGTATTCAATGGTATTTGTCCACCAGCTTTATCCTCGGAAGTGACACGGGTCAAGAGCTGAGCTGCTGGGGCGGTGAGGGACCTGAGCAGGTCTCAGTAAGAAACTCTTGAGGGAATGACTCTGCGTAGCCTGGAGAGGAGAGAATGCAGTGCGAGGCCTGCTGGAATCTGCAAGCGCTGGAAGCCCTAACAGGAGGCGAGTGGCTGCTTTTCTTTTCTGGTGTTCTGGATTCCATCTAGATTGTAGAAAGAAGAAGAAAGAGGCCAACGTGTGACGTCTCATGGAAGAACGCTTCAGATACATCCAAGGAAATATTTTCCAAGGATAAGAAGTATCCAACCTTTGTACAATTGGCCTTGAACTACTTACCAGGGTAACATTGCAGGAAATGTCAATTAGCCATCTCTCAAGGATATTGCTGCTGTTAGGCCTTGCGTCCTGGATGGGAAATTAGGCCAGTTACACTTTCCAATCTGTTCAAATGCAAGATTCTACAAGCCTAAATATTTTTACAATGTTGCTCAAATCCAAGATTCTACAAACCTGAATTTTTAACTCGACATGATTTTCATCCAACCTCAGGCCCTGTTTAATAATGTCAAGTTACCTTTACAAATAAGGAAGAAAGAAAAGAGGGCATCTGAGCTGCCACACGTGGTGCCACTGTGCCCTGTTTTGCAGACTCAAATGTGCTCAGAAGTGCTGAGCGTGGGAGAGGGCAAGAGTTCTCAGTGCTGCTAAGCAGGACCAGGCTTTGAATACCAACTGCAAGTCCAGAGTCTGGGAAGTCACGTCAGAACAGACAAAAGATTTTCCCTATGTACCAGGGATGCATTCCCTCCTCCTTCGGTTTGCACTTGAGTCTTCTGTAGCATCTAGAGGGCATGGCTTCTTGCACTGCTCATTTGGAATTAGAACTGGACTAAGAGACAGGACTGTTCTGGAACGAGTTCCCAGCCACCCTGCTGGGCCTCATGTAAGGAGACACCTCCCCTTGGAGTGGAAGCATTAGCTTGCTGGGGTTGTCCTAACAAGGTGCCACAGACGCGGAGTCTTAAAAAGCAGAAGTGTGTTGTCCTATAGGACTGGAGTCTGGGAGTCCAGAATCAAGGTGTTGGGAGGTTGGTTCCTTCTGAGGGCTGAAAGGGAGACTCTGTCCCTGGCCATTATCTTTGGCTTATAGGTGACTGTCTTCTTGCATTTTTATATTGTCTTCCCTGTGTGTATGTTTGTCTAAATTTCCTCATCTCGTAAGGACGCCAGTCATATAGGCTTAGGGCTAATTCTAATCCTCCAATTTAAATGTGATTATCTCCGGAAAGACCCTTCTCTCCATTGCCACATTCTGTGGTTTTGGTAATTAGGACTTCAACGTATGAGTTTTTGGGAAACATTATTCAATCCATAATGGAGACATGTCTCTTTCTAGTTGCCCATGATGCGGGCCCCTGGTGTGAGTTTGATAAGAGGCAAAGTCCTGCTGTAGAAACCAAAAGCCCAGACAGATCCCAGCAGCTCGGCAACAGTGAATGACAAGGACTTCACCCTGCTTTGTGCAGACAGACCCCGCTGCGGGGACTGTGAGTCCACTGGAATCTACTGTCACAAAGACATGGCTACTGCAGGATTCTCTCCAGCTCTGCGGGAACTGCACCAGCCTCCAGGGCCAGGGCCAGGGGGTCAGTGAGATGAGCTGTCCCCTGTGGGGAGGGGCGGCTGGACAATCCTAGCTCTGCCCTCACCCCAAACCCTGACGGAGTGGTTCTCCCGCTCCTGGATTTTCCACGCACTGGCCGTTTTCTTCGCTCTAGGTCCTATGTGCCCAGACATTTTTTCTGGCAGCTACTTCCCACTTCCAGGCCTTTCCTAGGCAGGTCCCAGTTGAGGCACGGTTTCCAGCTCTCGCTGCCTCTGTTAGGTGGGCCACTTCAGTCTGGGGCTACTTGCTGTGAGAGCTTTTCTTTGGTACCGTGGGAGGGATGTGCATCTGGAGCCGGTCGGATGCAGGGTGGAACTCTAAGATGTATGACCTTGGGAGGTTTATTTAAAATCTTGAATTTTTTTTAATTAAATTTTTTTTTATTTTTTATTTTTACAGACTGCATTTTGATTTGTTGTACACAAATGGGGTACAATTTTTCATTTCCATGATTGTACACAATGTAGATTCACACTGTTCATGTAATCATACATGTACATAGGGTGATACTGTCTGTTTCATTCTACTATTTCCGTCCACCCCCCACCCCATTTTCCTCTACACCATCCAAAGTTCCTTCATTTTTCTCTCCTCTCCCCAAACCCCCTCGTTATGTATCGTCATCCACTTACCAGAGAAAGCATTTGGCCTTTGGTTTTTTTGGGCTTGGCCTCTTTCACTTAACATGATATTTTCCAACTTCATCCATTTACCAGCAAATGCCACAATTTTATTCTTCTTTATGGCTGAGTAATATTCCATTGTGTATATATACCACAGGTTTTTTTTTTTTTTTTTTTTTTTTTTTTTTTTTTTATCCATTCATCAATTGAAGGGCATCTCAGTTGGGTCCACAATATGGATATTGTGAATTGAGCTGCTATGAACATGGATGTGACTGCATCACTGTAGTATGCTAATTTTAAGTCTTTTGGGTATAGACCAAGGAGTGGGATAGCTGGGTCAAATGTTGGGTTCATTCCAAGTTTTCTGAGGAATCTCCACACTGCTTTCCAGAGTGGCTGCACCAATTTGCAATTCCACCACCTATGTATGAGTGTACCTTTTTCCCCACATCCTCGCCAACACTTATTATTGCTTGTGTTCTTGATAATAGCATTTTGATTCATTGTACACAAATGGGGTGTACAATTTAGAGTTAGAAGAAATCTTAGGGTGGTTTTAATTTGCATTTCTGTAGTTACTAGGGATATAAAATCCTGAATTCTTAATCTTCTCTAATGTGGGTTAATAAAAGCAGCTACCAGGTGAACTTGCTCCAAGTATTAAATGAGCAAATGCAACTTGTGGCAAGTGGTAAGCACTCATGTCAGGGCACCCCAGTGAGGGGTCAGCGTCTCTCAGGGGAGACCTCTGGACCACAGTCTCCAGGTCATGGTGGGCTGCAGATGAGACCAGCTGGTGACTACGGGAGATGAGCTTCACCGATGGGCTGGCAGAGCTCTGTGTGTTGGTCTCCCGGGACCACACTTGGAGGGGAGCTCTCCCCAGCGTGCGGGGCAGTCCTGGGCACCATGCAGAATGGCCTGGAGCCACCTGATGGCCTCCTGCTGCTCCCTCCTGTGTAGCCAGTACCCTGCTCCTTTCCCCTCCTGGGTACTTCTGAGCGTTTTGCTTTGTTTTTTCTTCCTTCCTTCTTTTCTTTCTTTTTTTTTTTTTTTTGGTGGAGAAACACAGCACAAATCACCCCTACTTCATTCTGCACCGGGCAGGCTTAGCCCAATGCGAGTTTTGATGTTACATTTCTCGAGCAGGAACCACCGATCATTTTTAGCCGGCTGGCTCTGGGAGTCTTTGAACGGGCCCCTGGAATCTGCAAGGATAAACAGGAGCCGGCGGGGCTGGGCTTAGGTTGATTTAAAAGTAGAAACACGGGAGTCAGAAGCGTGCTTTATATAGTCTAAGGGTGCAGGAGACCTGCGTCCTGATTTATGAGGGAGCCCCATGAAACTGGAGGTAATATTTATAAATTCCTTCCTCCAAGAATGCATGGAATGTCCTTCAGAGCCGCAGATAGATAGAACCTTTTTGGGGGATGAGGGGAGGTTGTTTAAATTCAATTATCCAGTGACCGAAAGGAAAGGGAACTGTTGGGGGTAACTAAGCCGGTGTCCCAGAAGAACACAGGGCTGCGTTGCTCTCTTGCACCCTGCATATTGGTGACTATTTATGGGCTTCCTGCTGCTCCAGTCCCTATCCCTGCCCCTGCCCTTACCCAACAGGCGAGAAACCACCCCCAGTTATGGTGATCACAAATAAAAATAAAAATAAACATCTGTCTTAACGTCCGAGGACAGGCCTGATTCTGTGGAGGTCTGGCCAGGGTGGGGAAGAAGAAAAAGAAGGTAATGTGTATGTGTGTGTCTGTGCGTGCATGTGTGTGTGTGTGTGCGTGTGTGTATGTGTGTGCGTGTGCGTGTGTGTGCATGTGTGTGTGCGTGTGTGTGTGTGTTGTGTGTCGGGGCATGGCGTGCTGAAGACAGGCACGTGTGTACCCCAGGTAACCCTGGATCTTGAGGCTGTTGTGTGACGGGACACTGCCCTGGGGAAACTGAGTCAGAGTGACTGACCCAGCTGTGGAGTTGGCACTGTCAGTCCAGTGAGAGGTTCACGGATACGCTGGCCTGTGCAGGGGACCTTTAGGACATCACCTTCCTTGTGGTGAGTAGTGGGCAGAATCAGAAAGCAGTAGCCCAGGGATTGGAGGGCAGCTCAGTGTAGAAGACTTGCCTGGCAAGCCCTGGCTTCCATCCCCAGCACCAGGGGAAAGAAAAGAAAAGAAAAGAAAGAAAGGAAAAGAAAAGAGCAGCCTAACTCTGTCTCCCTCTGGGCCTGGCATTCCTGTCCTGAACCCAGCAGGTACAGAGAGGAGTCCAACCATGTGCCTGAGCAGGAGGTACTCACCGTGACCAGGTGACCCTGCGTCCCTGAGAAAGGATGGCCCCGGATACTGTTTTTAAATTGTGTGAGAATAAGACACCAAGGGAAGGAGGGTTGCATTCGACTTTGCAGGGGGCCCGGCTTCAGTCTTGCTGCTCCAGAGTTTCCATGGGAGAAAGAGGTGAGCCTGTTTATCACCTCAGGGACCCACAGTCGGGAGGATGGGGGCTGTTAGCGCAGCTGAGGGCAAGTGGGGCCTCTCCATTTCACCTGCTAGCTCCTGCCCAGGCAGGTGCAAGGATCCTGAGTCCTGCAAAACGTGTGCGTGCACGGTTCCAGGGTGGTGCATGAGATCATGGAAGCTTGAAAAGCAGGCAGATTTCAGTTGAATTGCAGGGAGGTGGGAGGGAGGGAAAAGAAAAGAGGCCCCTCTATCCCTCACCCCTCCTGGCCAACGCCTGGGTAGTGTGAGTGGAGCTGGGGCTCATGTGCTTCCTTCAGCCCGCACTTTGAAAGAAGGGGACTCAGGCCACATCTCCAGCCAGGTCCTCTAAGTGGCTAGAAAGACCACGGGAGACCCGTTTCTGTAGTTCCCGTGGACGTTTAGGAGATGAAGATGACCAGACGGGAGCTGGGCTTACTCCTGGAGGGGACATCACGGTCCTCTCAGCAGGTGGCTCTGTAAGTCACATCCAAGCCTCTGCCTGGCTCTTCTGCCACCCCCCCCCCCCCACCCGGCGCCGCTGTCCAGGGACCTCTGGGTTCACAAGAGATCTACAACCAGCCCTGCCTCTTGAAGGTGGCAGGAAGGTCCGAGTGCTGGCCACGCCTGAAAGGTCTGTTCCCCTGGCAGGGTTCACAATCAGAAATGCAGGGAGGCTGGTGAGGTCCTGCCATCCAGCGAACCCTCAGAAACCAAGCCCTGAATGTCGTGAGAGAGCCCGCTCCTGCCCACTCTGAGAGTCCTGCAGAACGCCCGTGCGGGAAGGGGCCTGAGCCATAGGGGTGGTAGTGACCGTCATTTATTAAACACCTACTGCATGCCAGATGGTCCAGGATACTGCTCCTCCTCCTCACAAATGCTGGAAAGAGGCAGACTCGCAATCGTCACAGGGGAGGCCCAGGCCAAGGCATGAGTGGCTGGGTAGCACAGTGGTCAGGGCACAGGCTTACATTCAAATCCCAGCTCCCTCTCAGCAGCACTGATTTTCAGTTCCTCATTTGTAAGAGAAGCAGCTGCCCTGCAGGGTGGCTGTGGGTTACTACGCAGACCAAAGCCTCACTTCCAGGGAGGACAGCACGAGGGGCCTGTTATCATGGAGGGACATAGCCACACACTGTGAGAGCAAGGCCAGCATTGGACTCTTAGGCTGTCCAGTGCCTGAATCTAGGCTCTTTGGTTTTGAACAAAGGAAGAAGGGGGCTGAAGTTGGGGAGGGTGGGAGGTTTGGGGGGTCTCTGGGAGAAAGAACTTATCCAAAATCGACCATTTCTCATGACCCCAGCTAACTGTCCATGCCACCAAACACGGCCTCCCTTTGGAACTACAGTGACCTCTCTGGGTGATCTGATTCTGTTTCTGGGTGGGGCTGGTGTGGACAGGACGGACCCTCTCTGGGTGCTCTCATGCCATGTGTGTTGGTGACCTCTCTCAGTTAGCACCCTAACCCTTGCCAGCCTCTAACCACGGGTGCTTCCTCATAGACACAGGGGCTGCAGGAGGAGCTCTACCTGGATTTCTAACTGCCCTTTCCTACCAACTCATCTACTCTATTGAACGTGAATATTCAAAGGTGGCACACACCGGCAACCTGAACGACTCTGGAGGCGAGGCAGGAGGATTGCAAGTTCAAGGCCAGCCTGAGCAACTTAATGAGACCCTGTCTCAAAATAAAAAGGACTGAGGATGTAGCTCAGTGGTGGAGGCCCTTGGGTTTGATCCCCATTTCAAAAAAAAAAAAAAGAAGAAAAGAAGAAAAGAAAGAAAATATTTAAGAAATAATTTTAAGAAAATATTTAAGATATTTAAGATACTGTACCTAGGATTCTCTCTTTTTGCTACACCCATCAATACAGTAATTCATTGCATTTCCAAGAAGCACAAATTTTATGGTTTATGCCCTGGACTTACCAAGGATCATTTCAACTGGACCCAGAAAAAAGGAAACCAAATAGACACATGGCATCTTATTTATTTGCCTGCAGCTTCCCTCTCCCTTTCATTCAAATCTCCCTCTTTCCAGATGAATTGTAAGTGTGTTACAACTGACCCCAGTTTTACTTCCAGCTTCAAAAGATGAGTCACAGAAGTTTGGCCAAGACAGTGGAGCAAGCAAATGCTGTTTTTGTGGAAGGGAAGTGACGTTGTTTTCAGAAGGCTGGGCCCCAGTCATACAAGTCCCCATCGGGACTCTAATTCCCATGCCAAGATGTCTCCCAAATCCAACAGCAGATAAGTCTTCAGTCCAAGACGGTCCAGGAAACCTGGCGTGGACTGAGGGCTATAATCCCCCTGGACCCCGTGTTGGGCACCTGTTAGGAATCCTGCCCAGGTGGCTCTAAGATGTCACCAGGCACATCCTGGCAGATGGCAGGGTCAGGAAACATTTGCTGGTTCTTTGTTGGTACAGAGGCAGGATTTTCTGCTTCTGCTCCTGAGTGGCGGCAGCGTATTGTGGTTTGCTTGGCTTGAGGGCGTTCTGCATCCTGCTGTGGAGCAGGTGAGCAGTTGGCAGAAAAGGAGATGCAGAGGAATGGAATGAATCCACTTTTCCCCAGAAGCAGCACTGCCCAGAGGAAGCTGGGGAACGGAGGAAGATGCCCAAGGCCTGAGTGAGGTTCTTGCAGCAGTAAGAGGCGGGCAGCCCCGGAGCCCGTGGTGCCAGAACACAGCAGCCCCTCACTTGGACACCAGCATGCGGACAAACTCCTCGTAGTTCACCTGCCCGTCTCCGTCTGTGTCCGCCGCCCGGATCATCTCCTCCACCTCCTCGTCACTCAGCTTCTCCCCAAGCCTGGTCATCACGTGCCTCAGCTCGGCCGCGCTGACATAGCCATTGCCGTCCTTGTCAAACACGCGGAAGGCCTCCCGGATCTCCTCCTCGCTGTCCGTGTCCTTCATCTTCCTGGCCATCATGCCCAGGAACTCGGGGAAGTCCACGGTGCCGTTTCCATCCCTGTCGATCTCGTTCACCATGCCCTGGAGCTCGGCCTCTGTGGGGTTCTGGCCCAGGGACCGCATGACGGTGCCCAGCTCCTGGGTGGTAATGCAGCCGTCCCCGTCCTTGTCAAACAGAGAGAAGGCCTCCCTGAACTCTGCAATTTGCTCCTCGGTCAGCTGGTGGGTCATGCTGGCAGGGGTGGCTGGGCCGAGCCTCTGCTCCTGAGCTCTGGTCGCAGGCCCGGCTCTTCCAGCTCTGGAAGGACAGGTGGAGATCCCGAGGGGCGGCTGGCTGTCTGGCTTTCTAGCCTCAGCTTGAATTGCTGGAGCTTAAGAAGCAGTAGGGTCCTCCCCCATCCTTGGCCTGGCGGGATTGGGCTGCCATTCACAGACACCCCCGCCCCTGCGGTTGCCTGAAGGCCAGGTCCTGTTTAGACAGGAGGCCAGGAGCAGCAACCAGGCCGGCCTGCTAATTGAGCTGACGCCAAGCCCTGTGTGAAAGGCAGGCAGTTTTCCACCCTGACATCAGCAGGGCGGACAGGAGCCACCATGAAGGACGCCTTCCACCCAGGTGTGGGGGACAACCTTCAGAGAAGTTAGTCTGGGTTTTCTCCTTTGTGCATTTTCTTCTTTCCCTTCTGTCTTCCCAGCCTTCCACCTGCTACCCAAATCTTCTATATTTCACTATAAAATAACCAGCCAGCACCCCTTTCCCCATGAGCTGAAGTGTTCTACAGGAAGAAAACCAGACGTCCTTACTGAAAAGGACTTCCCTTCTTTGTCTTTGGTTTCCATAGCCTTTGAGATCTCAAATGGTTTTCAGAGAATAAGACCTTTTTATTTGGGTAAAAGCAGTGTTTTCTTGTCTTCAGAATAGACATAAATGATGAAGGGTTTCCTCCAACCCATTCACTCAGTCATTCACGGGTATTTATTGAATTCATACTGTATGCACGTGCTGTTCTAGAATCTGAAAATACTATGTGAACAAGGTAAGCCACACCTGGCCCTCGTGACGTCCAGGTTCTGTGAGACAGCAAGCTAGCAAGTAAAGGAACAGAGAAATCCAAGCTGGGTCATTAGAAATTTTTGATAAATGCTATGAAGGAGATGAAAGGTGATGATGGAGAAGACATGAGGAGTCACCTCTCTCCTTGTGGTTAAGGATAAGACACTTGAGGGTGACCCTGGAGGAGGGGAGGGCATGGTGTGACCAATGGACAGAAAGATGGACAGTGGCTACCGTCTGAGGAGGGAAGGGGGAAGGTGGGGCAGGAGGACAGAGCAGGGACACCTTGCAGGACTATATTCTCAATTTGTGGACAGCCCTGGAGGCTTTCAGCAAGAGCTTGTCTGAGTCCTGGTGGAGCCAGAGACAGGGGCATCTCTAAGAGTAGACAGGTCAAGAAGGACCCAGTGTGCTCACCAGGCACATGGACTTGGCTCCCATTTCTAGGTTGTCTGGAGAAGGGAATCTAGGAAATCTCAACAGGGAGGGAAGCATAAAACTGACCCTTCCTTTATTCTGTGTCTGGATGTGTAGGCACGGGGACTGGCGTCTGCATGGGAAAGAAATAGTATTTATCAGAACCTAGATCTACTGAGGAAGGAATATGGCAGGATGATAGGTTGGATATTAAGTTTTTCCTCTCTGAATTTACACCCTTTCTCCATTCAAGTATTTATAATACCAATTCTTCCTTTATTCAAGTAGGTAGCAACTCTGTTCTGCCTCGACTGGAGCAGTTCATGGTGGGGAGGAAGTAGTAGTTACTCCACTGCCATTTCCTGCCTGCCTGAAGCTTCCCACAAAGCCCAGGTCCTAAGAGTTGGGGCAGGAGGAGGAAGGAGGATTTCTGTTCTGGAAGAAACAGGGAGATTGAAGAACTTCCCCATCCCCATGGAACCTTCCTTGAGAAGAGAAGTTTGTGGACCCCAGGGCAGCAGGACCCAGGAATGGGACCACCACGGGAAGAAATGAGAAAATGATAGGTATCTCAGAAGCCACTTCTGTGGATGACTGCCTCAATGATCAGAGCCCACAGCCCTCTCCTTCCTCACTCCAAAATGTTTGGTGGGATGGGGACAGGGTGCAGGCCAGGAATTCCTGAGGTTTTGTTTTTCTGCCATATAGATAAGAAAGTTAAAAACAAACAAATAAGCAAAGACAAAACCCCAAAACACAAACAGTTGATTTAGAGATAATAATGAGGTGTCATTTTGTAACAATAATTTTTTTTGTTGTGGTTGTTGGCTGAAAGCTGTACTCTCCACATAGGCTCAGCTAGCTCTTGATGGGGCTTTGGGAAAACATGGCTTTGTTCCTGTAGGTAGCTCCATCACTCATCAAATATTGTGGGAGAGCCATACCTCTCCTGTGTGGTAGGGAGACTCAGGTGACAGCTGTGCACATGGCTTGCCTGGGGTCATCCAGTTAAAGGTTTAGCCAGGATCATACAATGCTCCTGAAGGCCAGGCATTAAAATTCTGGTTCTGAAAACTCTTTAAAAAGATTTAAATATCTCCAGTCTAAATCATTCAACTATTCAATAATAGGGGAGACCAACCCGTAAGATAATAAAAGGGCAGCAGGAGGTGGCAAGAACTGGTGCCACCTGGCATGTGGCCAGCAGTCTCCAAGAGAAGCAAGGGTTGGCATCACTGGCAAACTCACGGCTGAGACATCCCAGGATGGACCGGGGCTCGTGACTGGCAGGATGATGCTCCTCCCTGCAGCTTGCTTCCCCTGCCACTAGGCTGAGAGGCCAACAGATGCCATTAGTTTCCGGGTCACCGTTTTGTGGTCTAAATATCAAGCCTTTGCTAAACATGTTTTTCAAAATAGCACATTGAAAAAGAACTGAATAAAGGATGTTAAACAGAGCCACTTAGTACACATGACTCACAAAGGGCTACCTTGTGACCCACCAAATCCTTGTAACTCCGAGTTGAGAAACCATGGCAGAGGCAACATCTCCTATTTCACGCTCCACCCTCTCCCTGCAGCCTCTCACCCAATACCCTCATTCCTTTCCCTGGAGAATATATATTTTTTTGGTGGCAGGACCCATTTTTAAAAAGTTGTTGAGAACCCCAAAGAACTTGTGTCTGTGTGGGGTCTAGGTATCCATATTTACTGTATTTGAAATGAAAACTGAGACATGTTTAAATATTTAAATATATATTTATAACTTTAAAAACGGAAATTAAAATCTATTCCTTGTTCACACGAATAACATTTTTATGAAAAAAAATTTTTTCCAAGATGAAGAACAGGGTAGTGGCATTCTAAAAAGTAATTTTGCAAATCTCTTTGATGTCTGGCTTTACAGAAACTTATGTACGTCTGTACTCAATCTGTGGCAAAATTTTGTTTTGAAGTTTATGACTATCCAGCTCCACACATCTAAGCAGTTAAGAGAAGAGGGAGCATTTAAAGGTCTTCTTCAGAAAGAAATTCGACACATCAAAATTTGACAAGTGATAGCTTTTTCAAAGTTACTTGCAGCATGGAATCTGAGATCATGTCAATGAAATTTTCATACTGTTACATTAAAACCCGTTGGTTTCTCCTGCACTTTGAATGGATCTTTTACCTGTGTGTGGTTTCTAATGCCGTGCACTGGTCACTTGCCAAATATTGGTTGAATATTTGGCATATATTCAGATGTTGAATCATTTAACATATAACATAAAAGAATCAGATTCATTAATATCACCACCAATCCCAAAGGGAATTTTTCAAGTGTTGAAGGATCTCAAATACAAAATTTCAAATTTCATTTGGGAGCTCAATTTTATTATTGACAACAAATACAGTCTGTTGCTTTTCTTGAAGTGATAAGCTTACTTTATCCATTTATGAGAAAATGTCTGCCAAATACAGCTGTGTAGGGCTGGGGATGTAGCTCAGTTGGTAGAGTGCTTGCCTTGAGTGCACAAGGCCCTGGGTTCAATCCCCAGTACCGCAAAAAAAAAAAAAAAAAATACAGCTGCATAACCCTGGTTTATCTGTCAGCTGTTCTTTCCAGTAAAAGTGAACCTATCCTTACTATCAACCACACTAACATTTTTCTCATGATAATATTAGACTTCAGTGTGTAACAAAATATTAAAGATGTGTACATAAGAGTTGAAATTGGAAAAAATGAAGTTTTACTGCTTCTCCCAGGATGTTCTCAAGTGAAACTGTCTTTTTTTGCTTTTAAATGAGACAATGTGGCAGTGAAGAATATGATGACTAATTGCACAGGAGCCCGGATTCGTGCTAAGGCTCTGGCTGTTTACACTCCATTGCTTTTGACTTCGGTGCAAATGTCAACACGGTGGAAAAGGCCAAACCACTGCTGTTATTATGAAATTGTTTTGACTCTTCATCCTTCTGAAAGGGCCTTAAGACAACCTGAACCCCAGAGGATCCATGGAGCACATATCAATCATTTCCCATGGCCCTGCTGGGACAGCAGTGACTGAGAGCTGCCGTGGCAATTCTGATAATGCCACCGACCAGCCTGACATTTGCTCCTGTACATCGTTTCCTTTCCCTCCAACTTAAATATTAATACCTTTTTAATGCAATAGTTATGCATTCACTGAGCGCATGGAGCAATTACTCTCGTCTTCATTTTCTATTGTCTCCATAGAGGGTTAGACCATGAGCAAGTTGGCATCTTAGACTGGAACCTAGCTCCTCATTTCCTGCACCCTCATTGGCCATCCCATCCTGTTTTCTTGTGGTCATCAACTCTGTCTTCACTCTCTTCATCTGATAGCTGCAAAAGAGACTGATTGGCATAAAAGTCTTTCAGCACAGAAAAGTCTGGAGACACGTTTGTTGAAAGAGCTTATCTTTGCTCACCTTTCCACTCCGCACCTGGACAATGGTTTTATCAGCACCTCAGAGTTATTGTGGCCAAGGGGAGTTCTTGGTCCTCATCCTGCACCAAATCTGCTTCCTTTCTAGTCTTCCTATCCCTTTAAATAACAATTCACTCCACTCATCACAGATGCACCCTGGATTCATGCTTGCTTCTTGCTTTCCTTTAGTACTTATTGTCCTATTTCATATCCAGTCACTCAGCTTTACTTTGAAAATGTGTCCCAATGCACCAACTGTATCAACATTGTCTTAAGGCAGGACTAGTTAACAGCCTCACAACTGATTTTCCTTTTTGTGTTATAATTCAGTGCATCATGTCCTTTCCTGCTCACAGCCTTATACTGGCATCTTTCTGGATGTCCAGTAAAATTCAGACTCCCTCGGTGACCATCTTAACCTTCCATGATTGTTTCCTTCCTTCTTTGCTGTCATACATCATAAATCTCCTTCACTATGTTCCAGGTACCAGCCTGCTTTCTGCTTCGTGAACATGCCCATTCTGATTCCCACTTTGGTATCTTTGCATGAGCTGCTCCAGCAGTCTAGACACTTGGCCCCCAACCTGCAAGTGGCGGGTCCCTCTTGTCACATCAGCTGAAAATCAAACGTCCCCTCCACATGAGGCTTTCCCTAACAACCTACTTTCAACCAACCCTCCTTCCTCCACCTTATCATTTACTTATTCTTTCTTTTATTTCCTCATGATTCATCACTCCTAACTTTATCTTGTTCATTTGCTTTTCTGCTTCCTCCCATCTAACTTTCTCCAGAGGCCAGGTTGATTCTGACTTCTTTCCCTGTCAAGCCCTCTGAGGTACGAGAAGGTCTCTGCCCAGCAGATGCCAATCATTATTTGCTGAATGAATAGAACACATGAAAGCAACTTTGCTGCTAGCTGTGTGACAAGGATTGCTGGAACCTTATCTTTCCTTGAAGTCATGGTTCAAAAACCTCCCCAGAGTGCCTCCAATGTTCTTTGGCCCAAATGCTCACTTTATTTGCTTTGTGTCCTCTGTCCTTTCTTCCCCTACTGTTCTCAAGTTTGCCATGTGGCTCCATGGTGACAAATGACCTCTCTGCTGGTCCCTGGGTGCAGCTGCCACCATTGCTCCACATCTGTAGACATCTCTATGCAGCTTCTCCTTTTCACTTCTCTGCGATAAAGCGAGAAAGTCCCTGCCCCCAGCACTCCATTCGTGCTGCTGAGGAATGGACTTCTGTGCTGCACTGCCTGCTGACCCTCTGGTCATGTGGCGCTTTCACCTGACTATCTTGTTATTATGGTCCTCGCCCAGGGACTCTGGCAGGGGTTCCCTGAGGAGAGATAAGCATGGCCGAAGTGATAAGAGCTGACAGGACTAAGGGCAAGGTGAGACTTCTCTCCTTAGTGAGGAACCCACGAAGGAAGAGATGCAGGCATTGGAGCTGAGTTTGAAAGTTAGGAGGACAGGTCAACCAGTGGAGGGACAAGGCAGAGAGATGATGTGGGGCATTCGGAATGGAGCATGGGAAGAGGGTCATGGCTGATGGCACTTTGTCAGGACCTCAAACTCTCCCTACTGAGGTGGGGATGCTCCTCTGGTGACATAGGTTCAGCTGGAAACCATGCAAATGGGAGAATTAAACAACCTCTCAGGGCCTCCCTGGCTCTCAGCCACATCCCAGAGAAAGTTCCTTGGCTACTTGTCTTGGGCTGTCTTCTCATTTCTTATCTGTGGCTGGTTGAGACTTTGAGGTCTTTGTTCTCACCATCAAAAATGTTTTTCTTTCTTCCCTCCCTCTCTCCTTCCCTTCCTCCCTCCCTTCTTTCCTCCTCCTCCTCCTCCTCCTCCTCCTCCTCCTCCTTCTTCTTCTTCTTCTTCTCTCTCTCTGTCTCTCTCTCTCTCTCTGTCTCTCTCTCTCTCTCTCTCTCTCTCTCTCTCTTCCTCCTCCTCCTCTTGGTACTGAGGCATTTTACCACTGAGCTGTATCCCCATTTCTTTTTATTTTTTAATTTTGAGACGGGGTCATGTTAAGTTACTAAGGGTCTAAGTTCAGCATCAAAATTTCTATCAATGACTTTCCATCATGACCACTTATATCTATAAATCTTCCAGAAAAGACAAGACATACCTGAATTTTCAGGGGATGGCTCATATTGTTGACCTGGGATCTTTGCATTGAGCATTCTAAGATGCAAGAAAATGGTATACATAGCAAGACAAGAGACATAATGATGAGTGTTCTGGTTTAGTTCAAAAGCTCAAGTGTGAGACAGTGCAAGAAATGTTAGAGGTGAAGTGATTGGGTTATGAGAGAGTTAACGTAATCAGTGCATTAATCAATCCCTGATAGAGATGAACTGGGTGGTAAGTGTAGGCAGGTATGGTGTAGCTGACGGAGGTGGGTCATTGAGTGCATGACTTTGGGATGTATATTTTGTCCCTGGAGAGTGGAGTCTCTGTCTCTCTCTGCTTCTTCTTGGCCATGTTCTGACCTGCTTTCTTCTACCACCACACTCTCTGCCATGATGTTCTGCCTCATCTTGGGCCGAGAGCAATAGGGGCTGCAGTCTATTGACTGAGACCTCTGAAACCATGAGTGCAAATAAACTTTTCCTCCTCTAAAATTGTTCTTATCAGGTCAGTGAAAAGCTGACTAAAATAGAGATACTAAAGATGTTTATCAAACTGTGTGGGAACATCTTGGCACCATGCTCTGTCCATGGGCTTGACCAGCTACATCTGCTTCTACTTGTGTTCTGTGGCCAGATCTACCTTAGATAGAGAGCATGGCCTTGTTCTATATTCCAACCTACACTAACCAGGCTGCCCTTGTTGCCAGGAGAGGGTCTCCTCAACAGGCGAGGGGATTTTCTTTGGAACCAGGAGTCCTGGGCCTTCTTTTTCCACTTTCTCACCAAAGGTTGTCCAGATTTCCACATGGCCCAACTCTTTGGAGGGCTTTAGGTCAGTCCTGTATGAATCAAGATTCCTACAGTGTTGGGTCCTGGGCTGAGATGGAGTTACAGTCCAGGGAGGAGATTACAGGACCATGATTGATGCCATTGGAATCTGACAAATAGTCAGTTAGGGGGTCATTTAGGAGGTCTTCACGGTGGTGAGGATGACTTCCCCAGAGCCCATAGACTTCCTTCCTGATTTTGACGTGAAGGGTGGTTTGCTCATGTGTTTGAGGCCTCCCCTGAAGCAGGAAGCCCGTGGCATACTGAGGAAGACAACTGGGTTGTGTGGAGTTTCCAGGGCTTCTTGGCTTGGCTTGTCCTCACATCAGGTCCCACATTTTCTCCAGGAGGCTGGTTTGCGAGCTCAGCCTCAGGCTGCCCCACCCTGTGCCACAGTCTCATTCTGTAGCTGCCACCTGCTAAGGTCAGCTCCTGAGCATCTCTGAGCACCTCAGTGCCCAGCACAGCCTGAGGGGCGTGAGAGCGGCTTGTGCTTCACTCCTGAGAGCAAGAGTCAAGCCAGGAGTGAAGCAAGGAGTTAACCAGGAGTAGTCGATCATTACCAAACAGAAGCCAGTTAGTAGAACTCTCATTAAAGCAACCAGTTAGTACCAATCTACTCTTTAACTTCTTACTTTTCTGGAAAAGGGGCTATTTCTTATGATGTATGCTGGGGTTGGAGCTTTCCCAGGTGGTTCACCAGGAGCTCCCTCAGTGCCCGCTCTGGTGCTGGGGAGGAGTGAGTGGCAGCAGGGAACTGAGTGAGGGCAGAGGAGGGTAGAATCGCTGGCCATTGCGGGCTTTATGGGTCTGACCCACCAGTCTTTCAAACTTGATGTGTGGTATGCTGAACAAAAACCACAGGAAAATACCAAGTGGGGTGCTGTTTCCGAGGGGCTGGGGCCACATGCTACAAAGCTCTTTTCCACATGATGCTTTTGATATTTGGCTCAGCGGGATCCTCTGAACTTTAAGCCCCCATAACCAAAGGTGAGATAATAATTGTCTCCAAGAGAACATGTTGATCCCTGGGGCGTGTGGAGCTCACTGAAAGGCAGGAAGAGCTTTTGTTCCAAGTTCCAAGCCTTTGAAGTTTACAATTGTGATGAAAGTCTTAGCGCTGAGTATGCGAGGTGTGTTTGTGTGTGTGCACGTGTGTGTGTGTGAGCCGCACACGTGTGGCTCCAGTTCCACGTGAGAGTGTGTTGCCTGCTGGTAAGCATGTGATGTGTAGAGAAGGCAGGAGGGTCAGGGCGTGAATTCAGCCCCCAGATGAGGGATTTGAAGGCGGCCAAAGGTTCGGCAGGGTGCAGCCCGAATTTTACCAGCACCCACTCTGGTCTTTTTCTCCAACCATATACTTTGGAAGCCTGGGATTCTGCAGAGGTCCTTCGAGAGGCGCATAGGGGCAAGGGAAGGTCAGGGGCAGGGGACACTCCTTCTCACCACTTGCAGCCAGTCAGGCTCTGCTCTAAATACTTTATACCTACAAGGCAAATTGTAACTCATGGGGCCCAGAGACCTCATCTGTAAAATGGGCAAAATAATGGCACCCGGGTCAGAGGATAAGATGGATTGAGTCACAAAAAGGCTCAGAAGAACAGCTGAACCTCTAACATAGTAAGAACTCAAGGAATATTGACTATTGTTTTATAAATACCAGCGATACATTTTTATGTAAAAAAAAAAAAACGAAAAAGACTTCCATAGGGCCCCAACCTCAAGACCTCATCTTATCCTCTTGACTTTTCAAAGGACTCACTCCAATGCCATCACACTGAGGGTTAGGGCTTCAGCATACGAATCTTGTGGGGGACACAATCCAGTCCATAGCACCCATAAAAAACCTTTTGGTGTTTCTGTGCATGTTTTCTGCGTTGGTTAAATGAAGAGAGCAGACTGCTCGGACTTCCTGTTGGAAGGAAGATGGAGGTGATCAAAGGAGCCCCACCCAAGGCTGAGCATTATGTGCTGACAAGAGGCCAGGCTTGGTGATTCAGAGAAGGGACGCCCTTGGGGAGCATGGTGGTTGCTGCGGAGTAGAAGGGGCAGGGAGCATGGGGGCGGGTGGGGCGACAGCACTTAGGGAAGAGAGGGAACTGGGTGCAGAGCTCTGAGCTTTCTCCCCCTCACGTCGGTCGAGGATAGGTCGTGCATGGCTGAGCCTCAGATGTACAGAGAACTTGATGGATGAGGGACAAATGAAACATGATAAAGTATTAGAGTCAAAGAAGGGAGAGAAGCCCAAAGGGTAAGGGTAAGAGAGAAGGCTTCTCAGAGGAGCTGCGACCCACTCATTCTTTCACCTGCCCACCCACGCACTCATTATCCTTCACTGGATCTGTGTGTACTGGGAGCCCCTGGCGCCATCTTCCTGACTGAGGACATCAAGATGGTTTCAACAAAGTGCTCACTATCAAGGAGACCAGGGGCTAATTATGCACACCGAGTGAATACTATGGGTGCACAGAAGGCAGGGGACTAATGCTCTGGAGGAATCAGGAAAGGTGTCCTTGGGAGGAACCCCTATCTGAGCCTCATGAATATGCTAACCGATTAGCATTCCCAAAGTCTCCATCCATCAAACGGAATGCTTCTGCGGGAAGTGTCTCTACTTTGAACTTTAGAGAGCAGCCTACTTTGGCTGCCTGTGAAGTGGGTGTGTGAAGGTAAAGGTGGTAGTGGCCCTCCGCTTGCAGAGAGAAGACCGTAGCGCCATCTTTATCTGAGATGGACATGGACGATGTACTTAATGAGGACTGCTCCTTCCCATTTCCTACTGCCTTTGATTGAACAAATAGGGACCTGTAAATTTATGGATCCTATATGTGTAAAATACACCTCGAGGAAGGAATTTCAGATGCATCTAATGAGAAAATATTATAGTTTGAGGAAAGAAACAATGACTGTGAATCCAAATATTTAGAATCAATTTAGAGGACTCAAGTTATGGAAACTTATTTCACTGTAAGTCGTAACAGCTTGGAATGTACTCAAGGAAGGGAAATGGCCTCGTATAAATCACAGGATTTGTGGGGAAAATGGAGAGTATGTAACATGTAAAAGCAAAACATCTGTCCTTTCTGATCATACGATCGTCGTAGAATGGGCCCCTCGGGTGGGGAAAGGGTGTGGGTGGGGTGGTGGAGGGAGGAGGAGGCAGACTCCCACCAGAATGGAAGGCTATTAAAACGATAATAAAAGTGAGGATCAAGGAAGGAGAAAAGCTCTGTTCTCTTTTCAAAATGCCAGAAATTGTTCAGACAGAATTTTTTTTTTAAAAATGAAGAAAGCTCTTAAAGAACAGTAAGCAAGACATGAAGGTCTGTTGGTTCTTTGTCTTGTGAATTCAAAGAATAAGATCCACAGACACAAAGGGTGAGAGTAAAATAGCAGGATTTATTAAAGTAGTAAAAAGGAAGTAGAGGGGTCCCAAGGAAGGTTGGCGATGGATGGCTGTTTTGTAGGGATTGATATAAGATTAGAGGGGAGTTAGGTGACCTTGAAGACCGTAGGCTGGAGAACTTAAAAAAGTGGGTCATTGGGTCCAGTCACACCAGGGCACCGAGTGTCCTTCCTGTCCAATCAGGATGTTGATCACATGCCTTTGCCTCAGGGACTGATGGGGGAGGGAGGACCCTTAACCCTGACTGCTTCACGCATTTCTATCTTCCAGACATTAAAAAACAAAGGTGAAGACATCAGAACAAAAATAAGGGTGAAAAATCAAAGATCAAATACAGAGATCTTTACTGAAACAGAGGCTAAGTTACCAAGGAAGAGAGAAGGGAACTTCTTACCAGCAAGAATCAGAGGTCAGTTTATTATAGAATGTTCCAGAAGATACTGGTAAACTTAAATATGAACTGATTGAGGTGATGCTGAAAGGACATTGCAAATGATAGAGTTCTTGATGATATCGTCTCTAAGAATCACATAGAAAGGTATTGAGAAACTTCTATCTTCCAAGTACCTTTACCAGATGACTGAATTTAAATTTTAAAGCTGACTAAGTAGTTAAGTGTGTTGCTAAAGCCACATAGTGTGTGAGAGGCAGAGAGACTACATGGTCACCTCCCCCAGGCACATCCTGTGATCTTGCCGCCACTAGGCAGCCACCTCCCATGGACCCCAACCAGTGCCAGGGCCCTAATTATTAAAGCTGATTATGAGTGTGATTTTTCACTAGTGTGTGCATGACACACTAGTGACAGTGCTCAGTGTTTCTGGGCCAGAAAGCCTCACTGCCAAGTCTCATCATCTCTCCAAGGGTCTTTTGGGCTGTCTTCAATACCTGAGACAGGAAGCTGAACTTATCAGATAATGAACAGGCTCTGCTGGCTGCGGCTAGCATACTGGGTTCTGGAATAAGGCAAGCCTAGATTCAAAGTCCTGGCTCTTTCATGAACTAGTTTAGCAGCATCTCTGAGCCTCACTTGCTTCATCTATAAAATAGGGACAAATGGTGAGGACACAATGAGGTCATGCATAAAGCCCTTAGCACAGCACCTGGCACACAGCGAGAGACCGCAGCATCACCTCTCCCTCAGGTAAATGGGGCACCCAGTGGTGTCCAGGCTGGGATGGACGTTCAGTCAAAGGTGTAGACTGGTGGCAGCTGACACTGTTGAACAGTGGTGCAAAAGGTTTCCAGAAATGCCCCTGCAAAGCGTGGCATGAATACCAGGGGCCATGTCCTATAAGGACCTATGACTAGGGACTTCAGGAAAAAGTGTAAAGTAACCACCACCATCACTTCTGGTCATGAGCTAGTTAACAGATACGAAGCTTCAGGACAGGGAAGAGTAACTTCCCCAAAGAAGGAGGCAGGAAGGCAAGAGAAACTCACAGTTGGCTGGATGAGTCTGGGAAAGAGAGGGGAGGCCAGCCAGCGGGGCACAGAAAGGGCTCAGAGAGTCTCACCCTGTGGGAAGAGGAAAGAGGACATGGGGCCAACCATGCCAGGGAGACTTCAGATTCTTGGACCAGCAGAAACAAATGCTTCTGAAAGACAGAGTTGAGGAGAAGGACGCACAGGCACAGGAGTAGAGCCCATCACAGAGAGAGAGAGAAGAGAGAGAGAGAGAGAGAGAGAGAGAGAGAGAGAGAGAGAGAGAGAGAGAGAGAGAGAGAGAGAGAGAGAGAAAGAGAGGGGGGGGGAGAGAGAGGGGGAAGAGAAAGAGACAGGAGGGGGATTGAGAAGAGAAATTAAAGCTAGGGGAGAAGGACTTTTGGATTTGTAAGAAAGTGATATATAGCTGTTATGAAAATTTTAGTGGTGGATAAAAATGGCAAATTATTATGGAAAATGCCTGTCATTTTTGGCAGTAGAATGTTAAAGAAACCCAAGACAGTAGGGGTGGCCCTGGGAAACAGAAGGTGTTGCAGGTGGAGAGAGGGGACCAAAGAGCAGTCAGATGGCTGGTCAGGAAGCCATTCACAGGGTGTCTCTATGTGAGGAGTACCAAGTAAGTCATGCCTCACGTGTTTTAATTCCTCTTCCCCAGAGGGTTTCTCTCTGTTCCTCAGTATCTCAGTCTTTGAAATGGGGCTAATCATGACTACCGTCCTGAAACTGGCCGTTGGAATGGGAGGAAAGGGTCCTTAACAAAGCGACATTAAGCTAGTCCATGTGAAATGAGGGACTGTCCATCTGGAAAGCTTACTCCTTCTCTTCAGCCCAATCATTGCACAGTCAGAAAATTCAAAGACCAGAGAAAGGCTTGGGGGGGTCTCCTCACACTTGGACCAGCACCCCTCACCTTGGGGAAAGAGTCCCAATTTGCATTGTTCTTGCTGCTGATCCAGGAGCCCCAGTGTCAGCTCCACACAGTCCAGGGCCATCCAAGCCCCAAGGCTGAGACAGCTGGGCAAGGCTCTGCCATGAACCTGGTGAGCTTGGTCAGTTTCCTTGATGGTGACAAGACCAGCCCTAACTGACAGAATGTGTTGTAGGGAGATGCTAATCCGTCAGGAACACCACCACGCGTGCTTCACAGCATGTGAGGAACACAGGCTGCCTACTCTCAGGCCTGGTCAGAGATGCCGACAGTCCACACGGATTCCATCCCAGGACTCAGTAAAGGCTTCTGGGTCGGGTACTCAATGCCATGGGTGACAGAGGCAGGGAGTGACCCTCTAACAGGGGGATGCAGCTGTTTGTGAGTGCCGCTTGCATCTGGATGTGTGTGAGGAAAGGAAGGCTTGGAGGTGGGAGTGATGTTTCAGTTCCATCCCCCGGAGGGAGCAGGGAGGAGAGGGCGCAGGGGGCAGTGTGGGGAAGGCAGGACATGGAGGACTTGAGTCTGAAGGCAGTGGGTATTTTGGGGGGTGATCTTTCTGCTCTTGGTCCCCCAGGCCATTGCAGGCTCTGTCTTGGCAGCTAGTTGTGACACATCTTGGCCCTACTTTATTCAATTACAGACAAGTGGCCAGACCTGCTAACAAACCCACTTCCTGTCTCTGGGCAGGTACACAGGGTCCTCTTCTCTCCCTCTCTTGGGCATCCCATTTCCCCCACTGTACACACAGCTCCACCCAGGGCTGACTGTGCCTGGACCTGCCTTGGCCTGGGCGCCATGGAGACACCCCAGGAGGAAGCTTGGCATCCCTGCTGGACAGGCTGGGCTCCTGCAGAACAGGTTTGCTGTGGAAACAGTGCCCAAGCAGGCGGAGGGAAGGGCTTGTGCAAGTCCACCTGTCCTGGCCCTGTGCATGGAGAACACTCCAAACGGGGGGCACTGGGGATTCACCAGGACACACGTGTCTCCCCCTGGGAATCACTGAGGCTCCTGCTGGGTGGGCACTGAGCTCTATCCTCAGTTGCAAGGAGAAGGCGCTGTCTCCCAGGTCTCGCAGCTTCTGCTTATTGAAGCCCATGTCCTTTCTGTCTCTCACAGGCCCGTGTCCCCAAATACAAACACAGAGAAGAGCAAGGGCCCCTGGGAAAAGAAGCATTGTCTCTGCCAGCCCTGCCCTCTGTCATGGCTCCTACGGTTCTAAACAGCCTCGGTCTCCTCTCCTCTCCTATCACACACCTGGAGGTCTTTCTCACTTTCCTGGCCCCAAACCAGACCCACCATCATTGTCCCCTTGTTTTGTACCATTTGTGCGATAAAAAGCCTGGGATAGGGCTAACAAATCTGCAAAGCCTCTAGGCCGTCACTGGTTTATTGGACGGTGGGCTGGCCCACACCCCTTAGCTCCTGCTGGGCTGAGATGAAAGTGGTCAAGTCGACCCTTCACCTTTGTGTGGTGGGTGACAGGCCACACAAGCCTTGGCACAGCAAGGCTTCCACTTGATTCCACAAGGGCCCCTGCTGTACACGGACTAGGGGTTACTGGTTTCTTTTACAGTTGACAGAATTAAAGGTTGGAGCACTGTCATTTCTCCAAAGGCCCAAATTAGTCAACTGTGGCAGCTTAGAATCCGGTGTTCTGATTGTGGGTTGAGGGTCTCCCTGGGAGCCAGTCTTGGTGGGAGCTGAGCTTCTTGGTCACCTCCCGCTTACCCTCTTCTCTTACCCAAGACAGGGCCTGTTTTCATTCCTTGTGTTTGAACAGCTGGAGATTCAGAAGAATCTTCCCCCGGGGTTGGCCTAGAAATAGCAGACAGACCCTGGGAAATGCTCCCCTTACGGAGGCCCTAGGAGTCTTGCCGCTGGCAAAACCGAGGGCAAAGGCGCCTGCCAGCTCCCTCATTTAACTGACCTATATTTGACTTGTGCTCTTTTGAAAAATGCCTTATCTCTGAGACCTACTCAGCCTATGAATGCCCCTGGCCCGGCCTTATACTAACAGAGTCTCAGTGACCTCACATCGGAGGGTAACAAGGTCGATGTGGCGTCCTTGTCCTATGTGGGAAACCTGTTCCTGCCATTGTTGATGTGGCACACCTGGAAGTGAGTGGTCTCCAAGCCACGCACATGAGTTCTGGGTCCACGAAATACAAGGAGCTGGTTTAATTGCATGTGAAGGGACTGCGGAGAAGCCCACTTCCCACATGCCTGTGTCGGCCCCAGAGAGTCTGTGGCCAAGAATTCCCCCGGACAGAGCACTTTTGCTTATCTGACATACACGAAACTTCCAAGATATGCAAAATATTTCCCAGGAAACAATAAAAGGCTCCAGATTTGTCTCAGTACCCACAGGAATTGGTTCCATGACCCCAACCCCAGGATACCAAAATCCAAGGATGCCCAAATTCCTTATATAAAATAGTATTTGCATATGATCTACACTACCAACCCCCATGTATACTTTATCTCTGTATTACTTAAAATGCCTAATACATTGTAAATACTACATAAATATTGCTGTCCTGTATCGTTTAGAGAATAATGTCAAGGAAAAGTCTGCACATGTTCAGTACAGACACAATTTTTTAAATTACTTTTTAAATTTGTTCTAATTAGTTGTGTATAACAGTAGCAAGCATTTGTACATTTTGATAAATCATACATAAATGGAATGTAACTTCTCATTTTTTTTGATTGTACATATTGTAGGATCACATCGATCATGCAGTCATATATGTGTATGAGATAATAATTTTTAAAAATGACTTCTATCTGCAGTTTGTTGAATCTGTGAATGCAGAACACACAGGTGAGAGTCAACTGTACATAGGCACATTTGTCTGCCTTTCCTTTTGTTCACTCTGGGCTTCTAGAATTATTTTAATATATTTCTGGCTCACATCTCACCTGGGGCATCCATCTACTTGTCTTTAGTCATTTAGATCTCAACTTCCCCAAAGGAGTTGTCTCAGCAATGGGTGTGATACTGATAATCCTTCTTTATTCAGTGTTCAAGCTCGTGGAAATTTCCAGGCTCGAGCCCTAAGGGGAGGGAGTTAAGGAGGGAGGAGGGAAATACTGGAGAATGATATTGGTCACATTATATCGTTCTATTGTTTGCATGTATGAATATGTAATAACAAATCCCACTGTTATGTACAACTGTAATGTACCAATAAAAATGTGGAAAATTAAAGAACACAGTCCTGAATCCAGAAATACATCAGCAGCCCCAGCACCACTCTGAGATCAATTGATTTATTACAGTTTCTAGATGAAAGCTGCTGATTTATAAGCTTGCTTGATTTATCCTGGAAACTCTGGGTTCTGCCCTAGGTTCTGCCCCAGCAGTTGTGAACGGAACAGGAACACCGAGATAAGATCCATAGGAGAGGGACAATCACCTGGAAGAATCAGAGCAGACCAGGACTTCCTTGTGTGTGCCTGACAGAGCCCACGTAAATCTCTGTGCAGAGTCCTGTGGTATGACAAAACCGAGGGCCTGATCGATCATCTTCCACCACTAGAGTGACACTCCATCTTATTCTGAGTGATGGGGAAGGAAACGTGATCTTAGCAGGATTTCCGTCCCGGGCAGTCAGTTGGTGTGCTCCAGTTTTCTGGAAGAGTGCCTTGCTCAAACGCTTCTCACAGAAAGTGCTGGATGACTGGGGCCTGAGTGTGTGCGAGGGCTGACGAATGGGCCCTGGGTCTGGGACACAGAGCAATGTGTCCCGCCAAGTTCCCAGGTGTGTCAACCATGGAGAGAGTGGGGAAGGACTGCTCTTACCAGGAACGCAAGTCCAGGCAGACCGCAGGCGCTGAGTAAACAGCAGCCCTCCTCAGCCCCAAGGCCCCGCTCACCTGAGAGAGCGCAGACCAGTCCCTGAGAGGAGGGCCTCTGCCATTTTCCCAGGGGGCTTCTGGTGTGTTTATACTTTACAGCCCAAGAATCACCCTGCTGGTTGGACAGCGGTCTGCAATGGAGCAGTGGCCTGCCACTTACCCTGTGGTATTTCCTGTCGACTGTGTCCATTGGTGCAGTCTCTTTGACGCCCATGGAGCACACAGGTGGGCCGTAGCAGGAGCCCTGCCGATGCTGTCCTCAGTGTCAGTGAGATCAGCACTTGTCACCTCTGCTAGAGATGTCCTCAGCCCTTCAAAAGGCTACCCTCGCCTGCTGTGAGCACATCTATCTTTTGTCCAGGAAGAGGACGGCTCAGAGGAGGTGGAAACCTAGCATGGACCTAGCAGAAGGTTGGTACAGGGTAGTTGGGTGACAGGTGACAGTGATAGCTCCTACATTACTGCAGCCGGCCCTGAGCTAAGCTTCCCTGGCAGCTCTCTGATCCCTGCAGTGACCCTATGAGGCAGGCACTAGTTATGGCGGCTTTACATGGAGGTACTTATGGGGCTGTAAGGCCCCAATGAGTTCACTTAAAAAGTTGCCAGAGCTGCTGATGCTAAAAAGGGGTTAAAAATGAAAAGCTGCAGATGAGCTGAAGTCAGCCTAGCTAGATAACAGGATGACCTTGGCAGCTAATTTAGGCTGTTGCTAGGGGTGATGGGGGATCCCCCCGACTGCGGTCAAGCTGACCTCACTGCTGACCTCATATAGACCAATGGTTACTATGATGACTAAAACTTGGCAGCCAAAACGTATCCTGATATGCAAATAAGGACACAAACCCTCCAATTGTAAAAGAGAAACTGAGTCCCTTTGTCTGAAGTGTATAAAAACAGCTTGTAAATTTGTGCTTGGGGTACTTGCCATGGACTGCTAAGCTGGTCTGTGTCCAGTGCCTGAGCAACTGCTTGAATAAACTGGTCCTTTTGTACTTGCATCAGACTCTGGCTCCCGGGTGGTCTTTGGGGGACTCATCGACTTGGGCATTACAGGGCCATGAAGCATCTTGCGTTGTGTGCACAGGAAGGACAACAGGGAAGGCAGGTCTTGACCCCACGTTGCTACTGAACCACAATGACTGAACCACACGCTATCGCTGCCAGAGGGAACGGTGTGCTGTGTTTAGGGACTGCGGGGGAGGGAGCCAGGAGCTGCCCTCTCGAAAGTGGCACCAAACTGGTCCCCACCATTTCTACTGCCCAGAGCTGAGGAAAATCCTGATGGCCGTGAGCTCGTGAAGCTGGTCCCAGGAGCTCTCTCCCCTGGATCACGCCCTGGAGAGGTGCGGTGACTCCACACAGACCTCTTTCATTTCCCCGTGGGGAGCCAGGCTGTGCCAACACACAGACTCGGCTCAGGTGTGAGGGTGAAATCAGGTTCCTGCAAGTCACAAGAGCCAAGACCTGTTTGACGGGTTTCTTATGAGTGTTTCACCCATAGGAGCCAAACAATAATGGAACGCTGGAGTGTGTGTTTATTCTTGGGGCCAAGCTCATGTGAAAGCGGGACTCGACTTTAGCCATTTATTCCAAACCTTTGAACAGAAGGACAACTATCCCACATGTCTCCTCTCAACACCTGTGTGCACAACTGCACATTTAAACACATGCACACATATGCATACCCCACGCAATGCGCACACACGGACACATAGGGCACATGTAACCACATACGTGCACACACATGTATATATACAAACACACACATAATATGCACACTCATGCACAGCGTGCACATACATACATAAATGTTCATCTACATAGGTGTGCATAGGTGTCACATAAATGTATGCCTACACACTTGCACACACACAGGCACCTATCCGCATGCGCAAGTGCACATGGGTGCTCTCGGCTATGGCCCAAGGCAGTCTCCCTGGCCCTGATGCTCCCCTTCCTGCCCTCAGGGGTGGTCCAGCCATTTTGGAGAGCTTTTCATCCTTCCTCCAATTCCCTCAGAGGTCTTCGGCCCTCTTAATTGAAGGGGCACCTTCTCCTCCAGGGCCACAGTCATTTTCTCTGGGCAGAGTTGGTATCTTCACCAGGGGATGAGCTGCGAGGGGCAGCAGAGGGGACATGTCTTGGGGAGAGAATCCACCTCAGTACTCAGTCAAGAAGTCAGGCCTTCCTACAGCCCTCTCCACCCCAGAACCTTCTCCTTTGTCACCTGGATCCAGGAACTACCTCTCCCGCTCAGCTTCAGTTCTGAGTCCTTAGCACCTCCCTGGTGTCCCTCATGTACTGCCCAGGGTCATGGCTGCCATGGCTGGAGATGGATGGGTCTGCCTGCCTTTGCTTCTTGAGCAGCCCCAAGAGGCTCAATTGTGGGACAGAGAGCAAGTGGCAGGTCTCCCCAGCCTTGGGACCCTCACTGCATGAATAGTATTTCTGCCTTTTATCACAGATGGAATCTCTCAGGAAGCACAGTCTAGTGAATGCACGTGACTAGAAAGGAACCTTGGGTCTCTACCTTAGGTAGACCCTAGACCTTAGATCTTAGAACTTAGACCTTAGGTCTCTACCACCTCTTCCACACAGCTGGAATGGGCTCTGTGTCTGGGCTGCTGCACATTAAAACTGCTGAAGAAGGGGCTTGAACGAGCCCACCTAGATTTTGGCCACAAAGGCCCTGTTGTCCCTTTTCTTACGCCTAGTTTGACCCCTAATGTCGAGTGCTGTAGTGTGGGTTACTCACGAATGACTGACCCAAAGAGGAGAGAAGAGTGAGTCCCTGGCTTGGAGGCTGAGCCCATGTTACTGACTGCTTGCTAACGGAGGCAGGAGTTGGGGTGGGGAGGAGTAAAGAAACTACTTCAGTGTCTACAAATTCAGGGTAGACAAGTCTTGTTTTTAAGTTCAAGCAACAAAGGTATGATAATAAAACTGAGAGTGTGCTCCATCTTGAAATAGATACCTTTTTGAGGTTTACATCAAAGGTGAACCAGCTAGTTCTTGAAGACAGAGGTTCATCACAGAATAATGACACCTTCTGTAGTTCTCAACTTTAAACTTTGATCTTAAGTACTCTCATTAGATATGGTGGGTGTATCATCCTAGTTAATAGATAAAGATATTGAGACGGAAGTTTCCATATCAATAACCAGCCTGGAACTAGGAACACAAGTCTTCTGTTTACAAAGTTTTATTGAATAATAAGACCATAATTATTAAGCATTTGGATTTAATCATGAGTCCTGCTAAGAAAAGAGAAGAAAAGAAAATTTCAAATATAGATTGATATCTTCAAATATTCTTTAAAAAAATAAATAAAGGAGCTGGGTTGAATCTAGTTATTAAGAGTTCCACCCTTCCTGTGTCCTTACCAAGCAGAATGCTTTCCTGTTCTGGTCTTCAGGCTGGAATGACATTCTCCACCTAAAACTGGTTGCCAATTTTATTGAGAAATTGGTTGCTTAATGTATACTGAGGCCTCTGCATTATTCCAGCACAGAGACAAGATAGCAATCTTCGTTCAAGAAGTCTTTATAAAAGAAGTTGGGGGCACTGCGCTGTAATCCCAGCACCTTGGGAGGCCGAGGCAGGACAATCTCAAGTTCCAAGCCAGCCTCAGTAACTTAGTGAAGCCCAAAGCAACTGAGTGAGACCCTATCTCAAAATAAAATCCTAGTACCAAAAAACAAAAACAAAAAACGAAAAACAAAGGAGTTGGACAACTGCATCATTTCTCTCTCTCTCTCTCTCTCTCTCTCTCTCTCTCTCCCCCCCCCCCCCCCGCTGGTCTAGGATGAGGTGGGGGTGGGAGTACCATGCCAAGCAGCAGGGGCTGTATGTCTGGCTGCACTTTAGGGAAGGAGAAAATGCTCTATTTGATTGGCTGAACCAGAGAAAGGGATCTTGTAAAGTATCAGGAGGAGAGTGAGGGAGTTTATTCCTTACGGAAGCGGGGATAAGAATCCACAGAGATCAAGAGGGAACCTCCTTGAGAACAACATTGTGGGGACTCCATGGCCAACCTCCCTTCATAAGCAAGTGTCCCACCACAGGAAGAGCCTGAGGATGGTCCGCCAAGGGCTGAGCTCTTGGTCTAAACCTTGCTGTTCCAGGCAGTGGGCAGGGATGAGCTTCCTGTGAGAGGGTGAATCAGATGGCGGGCTCTGGGGCCCCAGATGAGTAACCACACTTAGGGGTGATGCTTAGCCAAACCAGAGGCAGGCTAAGTTCACACCGCAGTGCCTGTTCTGCTTCCTGCTGCCCCTCAGTGTCTGCTGGGCTGGCCTTCCACAGCCACTCATCACGTCCCAGGCTTCAGGCAGCTGTCAAGACTCCTACCTGTTGTCCTCCTCCTGTGAATGGACCACAAGCTGCTCCCCTCCAAGAGTTCTACACAAGGGGCCTTGGGCTAAGCAATGGGAGGGAATTGAAGGAATCACTGAACTGGAGGACTGTCCTGGCAGGGAGAGAAAAAAGCCTTTGCCCAGCCTCTGAAATCATTTGATAAATCAGCTTGGCATCAGCTGTGGTTCTGAATGGAAACTGGCTCCTTGCTTTCTGGAAACTAAAGGCTTCCCAAAGTGAAAGGAGCCCATCCTCTGCTCTGTATCTGCTGGCTGCCCTGAGCTGGGAGCTTGATAAAGCCCACAGTTGCACCCAGGGAGACTCAGTGCTCCTACTAACTCCTCTACCAGCCCCGTGCCCAGGGAAAGAGCAGAGAGAACAGACCACAAAGCACAGCTCTCCCTCCTCCTGGGGACAGCTGTGCCCCTGGAGTAGGCTTCCTGCACATCCATTCCCCTCTCCATCCTCAATCTCTGCAAAACTGGGGAAGCTGTCCTGAACCCATGGGCTGGGTCAGGGTCTCTGTGAGAATCTGCTGCGGGAGAACTATGCCCTGAGCAGATGCCCCTACAGTGGGTGGTCTGCCATCAGGGTCAGGAGATGCTACCAAGCCTGCAATCCCATGCTGGTTCCCCCCCAACCCTTCCCATGGGCCCTCCCACTCCAATTCCTGCATTTCTGGTCTGCAGCAGGTCTGTCCCTCCCTGGGAGGAGGATCTTGCCTGAGGACAGGTGGAGGGTGGGGAGCCTTTCTCCTCCCTCTGCTCCAATTGCAGAAAAGGAGGGGGTTCCCATTCTGAAGCAAGGCTGTCCTGCAGCTCTGCCCTCTGACAGACACTGCCTCAGAGCCCAGTGGCTGCCCTGAGCTCTGAACCACCATCCCTTAGGAAGAGCAGGTTGTCAGCAAACTCAGAAGCTTCAGGAGCTGCAGGGACACAGCCATGGCTGAGGAGCTGTCTCAAGAGCAGGTGGCTGAGTTCAAGGAGGCCTTCTCCAGGTTCGACAAGGATGGGGATGGCAACATCAATGTCCAGGAGCTGGGTGAAGTGATGCAGATCCTGGGCAAGAAGCTCTCAGAGGCCGAGCTGAAGGGGCTCATTGCCATGGTAGACACCGATAATGACGGCGTCATCAGCTTCCAAGAGTTCCTGGCAGTGATGGCCCAAAAGAAGAAGAGCTGGAACAGTGAGGAGGACCTGCGGGTCGCCTTCCGTGCCTTCGACAGCAATGGTGACGGCTACATCACCGTGGAGGAACTCAAGCAGGCCATGGTCCAGCTTGGGGAGCAGCTTTCGCAGGAGGAGCTGGATGCCATGATCCGTGAGGCTGATGTGGACAAGGATGGGCGGGTGAACTACGAGGAGTTTGTGCAGATCCTCACCCAGAAGTAAGGCTCCCAGGGTGCGGGCCTCGCCCTGTCTGACTGACTCTGGCCCCTGGCTTCTCATGCCATCTCCGGGCCCCTGCTTTGGTTGTGGGGCAATAAAGGGAAATTCTGGATCGGTAGATGGGAAATTCCTCATCCATGAGCTCTCTTTGGTCTGGATGCTGTGCTGTCTGGGGCTGCTCATGAGCTCCTCTCTGCCTGCTGGGCAGAAGGTGACCTCTTTGAACTGGTCCCTCCCCTCTCTTGGCAGTGGAATGGGTGTTCCCCACCTCATAGGGCTGTCGCGATGGTCTAATAAAAGGAATGCTAAGTCCAGATGAGTGCGTGGTGTTTGATCAGAAAGTAGACATTCCAAGAGCCCCAAACAGCATATTTGAGATTATTTTGGGGCTCAACCCCTTTCTTTCACTTGGACCTGGTGGGAGTAGGCTTGAGTAGGCCCCATGGTCTACCTCTTGCCTCCCTTGATACCACAAGGAAAAGGAAAGATGAGTGGCTGAATGGGGGTGGGGAGGATGGAGGAAACAGGTGTCATGGCCCGAGGGTCTGCCTGAGCTGCTGGATGAGGACCAGGCCAGAGTCCAAGACCAGGGTGGGCAGCACCACCTATGCCCATCAAGGAAGGACACTGTCCAATGTATGCAGCCTGTTGGGTTTTAACCTCAAATAAAAAGATAGGGCAAGTCTCTATACACAGTCTCTCTCTCTCTCTCTGTCTCTCTGTCTCTTTGTCTCTCTGTCTCTCGTCTCTCTGTCTCTCTGTCTCTCTCTCTCTCTCTCTCTCTCTCTCTCTGTGTATGTATGTGTGTCCATGTGGGTGAAATGTGTCTCTCATGTGTGTGTGTGTCTGTATGTGTGCTGTATTCCTCTGTGTCTATGCTCATGTCTCTGTATGTCTGTGTATGTATATGCACGTGTCTCTGTGTCTTTGTGTACATGTGTCCTGTATCTGAGATACAGGATGCTATAGATATTTTTAAAAGGTGGGTCCTGGAGATGAGACCCACTTTCATGAATAGAAGCCAGATAGTCAGGAAGTGGTCAGGGATCAGGACCCTGAGATGAGCAAAGTGTGGGGAGTGGCACTGGAGGTGGGGGCCACTTGCCAGTTAGATGATGAGTGCAGAAATCCTGAGCTGAGGTGTCTCCAAGGCTGAGAGCAGGTCTCTGCTGTCCTCTGAAGATCCCAGACCTGACTGCAGCTCCATCCTGGCCTTCAGAGGTCTGACATTGCTTCCAGAGCTTCCATCTGAGGAGTGCATCCCAGAGAGGAGTTGGGGAGAGGAGGGATGGGGGAGAAGGAAGAGTGAGGTCTGCCAGTGGCTGCCCCAGCCACCCTGACTGCAAGCAGGGCCACCGTGTGAACTTGGCATAGGGTGTTGTGTGTGGTTGTGAACATTAGATCAACAGGCAGCTTGTCATTTAACAGGCCTGGGCTTCTGCTTCCTCCTCCATGCAATGGGATTTTCTTTTGCTTTTGTCTGAGTGAAAATTTAGCTCAAATGATCCATGATGCCACATTTATCTTCTTCTAACCGTCCTAAATCCTTGGTTCTCAAGCCAGGGTAGGGAGAACCAGAGGGCTAGCTCACCTGTAGAGCCCCTGGAAAACATGCTTGCCCATGGGGAAATATTTTGGAACGTATTCTGCCTTTTTCTTTCTTTCCTATCCATGTGCATCCACCTCTTGTATGTCCTTTTTCCTTCCCAGATATGGTATCACACAGATGGCTCCATAGCTTATGGACACCTTTTCTTATAAAAATAGTGGAGATGCATATCATTGCTTTTAGTGGCCACTTAATATCCCACTAAATGGTCGCGTCCATTTCAGTGGTTGTCAATTCACCACGACCTTCAGAATGAGCCAGGGAAGTCTGTACATTCCAGATGGCCACTTGTTACCAATGCGACCATGAGCAAATGCCTTCACCTCTCTGAGTCTCAGTTTCCTTACCTGGAAAATGACATGCTGACATCTGAGCCACCAGACACCATAAGGGCAGCACCTGACACCACGTCTGCAGCCTGCCTTAGCGACTATTCGAGGCCCACTCCTGGGGAGGACCAGTTCAGGCCTTTGGAGTGTGCTGCAGAGAGTGCTCCCCAAAATGGCCACCTACCTCTGGGATCCCACACATGACCCAGGGCAGTTCCTGACACCTAGTGTGCTCAGTACTAGCAGCAGGTGTTCCTCACAAATCTCTTCATTGTATAGCACTGCCAGAGGTGTGGGTGAAGGAGACAATCCCTGGACTGAGTTCCGGGTCTCCATTCCTATCAGAACATGAAGCATTACCTGGGAGTAGGGTCCGGGTTTCCAGAGACAAGGCCTGCATGTCACTTGGCATCAAGAAGGCTGTGAGGGAGCACCAGGGGCAGAGCAGGGATGGGGGTGAAGGCTATGGCAGGAAGTTCTGTACTGATGTAGTCTGGGGAATGGCCAGGCAGACAGAAGACCATTCCCATTTTTAAGAAACCCAGACCAAGGAAGAAGAATGAAGCCCCCGAGATGACCCAGGGAGGTGAATGATGTGTCTGGAGCAGACAGGATATTAGAGACAAGACTTTGGAGGCCATTCATTTATCACTGACAGACCAGTTCCCAGGAGGACGTTCATGGGGCCACAAAACAACTAAGTAGCAGAAACTTCTCTTTATCTCTTGTCTCAGGAGAAGAAAAGGGAATCTGAGGACCTGGGAGAGGAAGCGATTTGCTTCAAGTCTCAGAGAGGTCCTGAAAAGGACCTGGAGTGGAATGCATGTGCTCAGGAGGGCCACCTCCTGCTCCCAGTAGTGCTTGAGAGACACGGGGAACCCTCATGAAGCGCAGTGTCCTGGGGGAGTCCTGGTGGAGGGTGGAGTATCTTCTAGAAGTCGGCCATCCTGAGTTCCACCTGACCCTCTGTGCAAAATGCCTAGGAATGACTTCTGGGGTGGCTGTGAACTGCCCTGAAGGTCCTCGAGGGCAGAAGTCAGCGGCAGTCCACAGCCAGGGCTACACAGCACCCAGAAGGGACCCAGGCACATGAAGCATCTGAAGACCCAAAGCCGCTTTAGGTCATTCAGGGAAACCCAATGCTCCGGAAGCCACTTCTCTGAAAATCAATTTGCCAGAAGACACGTTCCACAAATGGTCATTTTGCCATTATTTCCCAATGATTCAAAAAACAAAAACAACAACAGAAAAATCTCCCCCCAAAAAACAAAACAAAACAAAAATACTACTGAAAGAACTTATTAAAGTTCCTATTGGAAGAGCCATTGAAATAATTTTTGAATATCTCTTTGAAGTTTCATTTATCCAATTTTAATTTTTTAGTTCACTGAATTTTACATGGAGGTTAGTAAATCATTTTAGTTGCAGTCAATTCACCTAATCATTGCTTCGCAACCTGTAGGGAGTGAGGTTCTTGTGTTTTGTTTTTTGTGCTTTGGGTCTATGATTTTGAGGAAGAAGAACTTGTGGTTCATTTCAAGATTCAGCCTTTGTACATGTCTTCCAAGTCAAGGGTTTTATAAATTACAGACAGGCTTCTCTATCCTAACAGATTTTCAATATAGTTGTTGCTTTTGTACTTCTCTTAATTCCCAGATGCATTAACTTGCTCAGTCAAATGAATATTTGGCATGTGTTTTAAGTACTTGGTAAGTGCTCAGTGTCTGAACCATGAATCACATACAAAACTGACATTTAACTGAGCAGAACTGAACAGATGAATCTTCGAGAACTTACGTGTGAAATAGCTTTGAGTAAACGAAAATCCATTCAATTCATGCAAAATTTCCCCCAAACTTCCATGAGGTTAATTAATAAACTGACTTTAGGTAAATTGTCCTACATATTTCAAATTCCATATGTTGAATCATATACCCTCCTCATTGGATAGTCCCTGAAATTTTTAAATCCTCATTTATATTCATTCCTGACAGGCCTGGTGACTCAGTCCGTCTTTTCAGGTCCATTATCACCTGCTTCCTCCTGGCAGCCTTCCAGAGCAAGCCCCTGACACAGCAGACCCTCCGTGTGCCCTTTTCTAGTGAGCAGTGAAACGTGACCTTACTCTTTGCACAGTTCTTATCTAAGTGCCCCCTGCATCAGACTTCCTGGTGAACAAGGTGTACTTAGTCTTCTTCCTCAGAAGCCCAAATAAGGAAATAAAACTCATCAAGGCTTAGACCAGTGTTATAGCTTGGATGTGAGGTGCCCCCCAAATACTCCTGTACTGATGTAGGAATATTCAGAGGTAAATGATCAGATTATGAGAGCTACAAACTAATCAGTCCATCCTAGCTTGAATAGACAGACTGGGAGTTAGCTAGCAGATGGGTACAGCTGGGAGTTAGCTAGCAGATGGGGTACAGCTGAAGGGGATGAGTCACTGTGGTCCCTTCCTCGCTCTCTCCCTCTCTGTTTTGACCCCAGCATGAGCTGAGCAGCTTTCCTGAGTCTCTGAAACTGTGAGCCCCAAGTAAACTTTCCCTCCTCTAAATTGTTCTTGTCAGGTATTTTGGTCACAAAGCTGACTAAAACAACCAGATTACAAACTCCTCAAGCATGTTTACTTAGTACTAAACCCTCCCAGCATGTGCACTGGGGCAGCAGGAGACCCAGGACTCCTTCACCCACAGGAATTATCTCTAGCCCAGCAAAGATGACTTCCATGGTGTTTACAGGGTGAAAGGAATTTTCACACCAGTGTACTCATCAAGAAGAGGGAAAACCCCAGGTGAGATGGAAGAGGGCTTCTGTCTTATATCCTGTTGTCCAAGAACCAAGAAAACAGTCTTCTTATCATCCTAAAATTCCCAGACTTCATTTCCTTTTGGTAGAAAGGAGATTCTACAGCATGTAACCCAATGAATCAGACAAAGATTTAGACATCACACTATGTCTGTTTGAACCAGGTGACAAGATTTCAGACTAATGCTTCTCTCTCCACAAAAAAAATTCATCAGGGGCAGATTCCCGCTAGGTGTTCAGATTTTCAGGAATCACCTAGATAAAAATATTAATTTCCATTTTCTCTGAAAACGAGTCCAGATTTTGAGTTTGGAGACCATAAACATGGCTTTCATACCCATAACGCACTGAACGGCACTCATTTGTCCTCTAGAGGGAGCAGATATGGCCTTTCCCAATCTGGGGTCTGAAATCAGGATGGGCCTTGAACCCACAGTCCTGGCCCAGCCCTCAGGGGACCTCACCTCGCTCCTCCCTGGGCTTCTCTCTGGTTTGACGATAATCTGGAAAAGGGCCCAAGGCCTCCCTGGGCAAGCCCCTTCTTGCTTATCTGCAGTTACTCACTGTCTCCAGGGACGTGCACATTTCTGTCCCCACCTGAGGTGGCCCAGCCCCGGGGAAGGGCGCCTGCCTCCCATTTCAGCTCCGCCTTTCCCTCTGGCTCCCGCCATTTCGCTGTAAGCTAGTGATTCCCAACACTGGCTGCACATCGAAAACACCCAGGAGCTTTTGAAAAATGCCACCTGTAGACCCACCCATGCCTGACCCCCTAGTGGGCCTGGGCCCAGGTGTGGCCGTCTTTTTTAAGTTTCCCAGGTGCAGGAGCCTTGGTTGGAAAACCAAGATTAAGAACTTCTGCTCTAACTTGTCCCTGGAAACTATGACAATACCAGGTACTCCCCACACCCAACCGCTCCTCAGCACCCCTGGGCAGATTGACACTGGGGAGGGGAAGAATCCAGTGATGAGCAGATCTCCACCAGTGGGAAGCCTGTGTGTTGGGATCCTCGTGGGAGCAGGTGGTGCTATGTGGGTGGCCTGCCAGCCGATACCCCTTGTCACCTATAAATGCTTTGTGCAGGGTACTTCACCGATCCCAGAACTCTGACCTTACTGCACAGTGAACTTTGTTTGCCATGGACATCAAATCTCTGCCCCGATGGCCATGCTTTCCTGCATTCTGTGGTCATGAATGCATGGTGTCAGGGGTTTTATATCCAGTTGTTCCACACGTGCTTTCTTGGGTGCCCCACCTTATTATATGTCCAAGAGGACTGGGAGATGCCACATCAGCCTCTGCCCTCTAAGGGTGATGAGACATATATCTATATATAAAATATATATAAAAGACCATCTATGAAGACAGTGGACGGCAGGTGCTGCGTTCTGGAGTCCAGGGTTAGGAGAATGCTCAGTGAATGGTGGGGACTTAGAGGACATGGCACTGGAGCCAGCCACTGGAGGTAGGAAAACTTTCAACAGGTGACTGGACATTCTCGGTGAGGGAACTAAGAAGTAAAGGCAAAGGCCTTTGGGGGAGCCCACCCTGCAGGGAGATGAGGGAGAGGCTGGAGCCCCAGCACTGGTGACCTCCAGGGTTGGGCGAAGGAGTTCAGAATTCTTAAATCCCAACAAAGCCAGTTACTACCATGTGACCTTGGACATGTCAGTGACACTCATGTGCCTCAGTTTCCTCAACTGTGAAGTGGGAGATAAGAGCGATGTCCGTCTCAGTGTTGAGAGGAAATGCGTGAGGCGGAGGGAGCCCGAGGGTGCTGTCTGAGGAGGAACAGAGTGGTTTGGTCTGATTTGCCATTATTAGTACATTTTTTTTTTCCTCCAGAAAAATCAAATAAGAAGGGTTTTAATCGGAGGGGGCATGTGGTCTAGTTCGTGCTTTAGGATGATGATTTTGTCAGTGATGTGCCGGACCAAGTAGGGTAGGGAGATGGAGCCGGCCTGGGAGGGGAGCTGTATCACCAAGCCTGAGCTGATAAGGACCCCAAGGAGGGAAGGGAGGGTGGAGGCTGTGCAGAACAGAGAGGGGCCGGTGGGCTCTGAGGGGGCCCTGCTGGCTAACGGCAGAGAGCTGAGAGAGGGAGGGGTTCTAGGGACAGGGCCTGATCTGTTATGCCCTGAGAGGGAGCCTCTGGGGCCTCGGGGAGGACACAGGAGGGCTGTCTTGGGGACACTCAGCCTCTGCCAGGTGAGCCATCCCTGTGCTGGTCGGTCTGTCCCAGGTCAGGTCAGATGTGACTGGTGTCGGTTGTTGGTGCCCTGGCGGGTGTGGAGGGCCAACATCAGGACATCTGGCCTCTTGCCTTGTCAGATGGTGAAAGCACATGGGCGTTCTCAGAATCCTGGAGCCACCGAGAGCCCCAGGGGCCTGTTGTCCAAGCACTCAACCTTTGATAGGAACAGGGCAGAGTGTGCTGCCCCTACCCCCTGGGCCTCCCCAGGGGCCCTGTAGCCTGTCTCCAGAATTCGGAGAGAAGAAAAGCCCAAGACGTCCCTGAAGTCTGTACCGTGCAGGCCTAGAGCCGGAGCGGGGGCGCGCTGGTTAATGGGGCAGGTGTGGTCAGCAGGCCAACCCACCTCCCCTCTCCCTGCAAGCCCAGGGCCTCCTGCCTTCCCAGTGCATCATGCCCAACAGGGTCTGAAGTCCAGCCTCGCGCCTTGCCCCACTCCCAGCATCCTTAGCAGGGGAAAGGATAAGACAAGATAAGGAGGCTCCACATTATGCAGACGGAAAAGAGACCCATCCCTGAGCTGAGCCTGCCAGGGAGTAGGGAGCTCATGGTCCACCCCTCCACTCCTCCCCCTCCTTCCTGCCTCTTTTCACCCCTCAGTCACTCTTTGCCAGGACGAGCACAGGCCCTGAAGACTCAGGAAGTTGCCAAACCCGAAAGAGCTCTGCACTGGAGAGCTGAGTCAAGTGCCCGTGGCTGGATCGGGGAGGAGCACGAGGGCTGGACCATGGAGCCAGAGGGTCAGAGGCTGCTGGCTACTTCAGGTGGGTCTTAGAGCATCCAACAGCTCTGGAGGCCAATTGGATATTGGGTATTATGGGCTCAGGGAAGAGTTTGGGGTACTCTGGAGATTTAGGGGCTGTGAAGCACCCCACTTCTGGATAATTTCTCTGGAAAGCAAACTGGCGCCATTGAGAAGAGCACCCAGCACCTGCCGTTGGGTAGGGGGCTGGGATGTCCGTAAGGCTCCCTAACCCCTTTCTTCAATGAAGTTCCATTCTGAACTTTCTATGTTTAAAGTTCTCCAAAGGGTCTGTAAAAGATGTGCCTCGTCCCCCGGGTGATTATCAGGGTGGGCCCACACCAGGCCTCCACCACACCCTGCTGGGTTGGTCCCGTGTGGGAGATGCCAAGGTCGGAGGGGGAGGCAGCCAGGCAGGAGAAGGGCTGTGAGCTGTGGGAGCAGGAAGGGAGAGGCCCAGGCGACCCCTGCAGTCCTGGGCACTTTGCTGTAGCTGTTCTCTCTGCCTGGCTTTTTGTCACTCATATTTCAGCATAAATGGCGGTCCTTCGGGAGGTCTACCAGACCCTCCAAGAGGAGAGGTCCCCTTGCCACACTCTATCACAGGACCAACTTAACTCCTGAAGAGAACCTTCACTGGTATTTCTCTTGTTTCTCTCCATCTCCCTCACCTCCGCTAGAACGTGAGCTTCGTGGCCGCTGGTTGTTGTCTGTCCTGCTCACTCATTATCCCAGCACCAAAAATTCCTTTTTGTAGCATGGATGGACAACAGGCAGGGGACTTTTGTTTCCACTTCTGGACATCTCACCTCTCCAGGAGCCTGTGCAAACGGGGGTGACAGGAAGACCTGTTGTGTGTGGAGCTGTGGGTCCAGAGGGTGTTTAGCCAGGGCCCAGGAGACCAGCACAGCAGCTGCTGAATGGCAGGGGAGTCGCTGGCTAGAAAAGGATTCCCTGGCTCCAACCGCCCCAAGGCTGAAATTAGGCCGAGTGGGAGCTGCTGGGTGCTGGTCTCTAACTAGGGACAGTGCTCCTGAACGGCAGAACTGCCCAAGGATGCACCCTTACCTGGGGACTCGGGAGTCAGTGGAAGGGAGCGGCCCGAGGAGATCCGGGTCATCTCACGGGTGGCTGGGCTGGATGGACTTTGACGTCACTTCCTCTTCTGATATTCAGTGGTTCTCTAATGTGGATGCTGTTTCCAAAGATGAGTCTAAAGATCCTCATTCCAGTGGAAATACTGAGTTTTATATAGTTCTTAAGACCAAGTCATGTTTATAGCAGTTCAATTCACAACAGTGAAACTATGGAACCAACCTAGGTGCCCTTCAACAGATGAAGGGATGAAGAAAATGTGGTGCATATACACAATGGAATATTGCTCAGCCTTAAAGAAGAAAGAAATGATGGCATTCATGCTAAGTGAAATAAGCCAATCCCAAAAAACCAAAGGCCAAATGATAAGCGGATGCTGAGCCGTAGTGGGGGGGTGGGAGGAGTAGGGAAGAATAAAGGAACTTTGGATTGTGCAGAGGGGCGTGAAGGGATGGGTGGGGTGGGTGGGGAGGGGAAGGATGGTAGATTGTGAGACAGACATTATTGCCCTCTATACATGTATGAAAAGATTTTTTAAAAAAAATATGTATTGTCAAAAAAAAAAAGTTAATGAAAATAAATAAATTAATTAAAAAACAAAGGAAAAAAAACTTAAAAAAAAAAAAAAATAAGACCAAGCCAACTACCCATTTGCTGTCAGGCTGTCAGGACACTGTTCCCTAATATTTCCCTTTTACTTTGTGATCAATGGATTCTATCGGGCTACGATGGCATTTTGTTTGTGTATAAACATATGAAAGTTTTCATGAATGTTTTTTGTTACAAAACATCATGTATTCTATTGCATTTTTTTCCTGAAGAACATAAATGTGTATATATACTTGAAATGCACAAAACACTGTACATTGAAATATAGACAATAGTTATTCGTAGGACGTGAGATTATGAAGGATTTCCTTTGTTTATGTGTGTTGCTACTTCTTTTGTTAAAAAGCAACCAAAAAAACCTAAACCATGAATAACTTAGGTGCATTTATTTATATCCAGGAGTGTGTGCCAGAGCTGACTCTGCCGCATGAGACTAATTACATGGGTCTTTTCCCAACTGTGATGACTGTCATCTTAAACCAAATGAATCACTGACATGTTGGTAGCATGGTATTGGCCATGGTGGGAATATCTACACCACAGAAATCAACAAATGCTGTAAATCAGGGCTTCTCCCCATCCTTTCCCTGCTAAGAAAACTGGTTGTTAAACATTTACCAGTAGGCCACTATTTATATCCTGTATCAGCCAACACAAAATGTAAATAGGAATGGGGTACCGTTTGGAAAAAATCAGTAAATATCCCATATAAACAATTTTTAAAGCTTTACATAACCACAGAGATTTACAATTTATGTTTTTTCCCTCCATATACATTATCTCAGTTAATCCTTAGGTCAACACAGTAAGCAAAGTATTTATATTTTACAGATAAAATATTTCAGATTTTGTGCCAGGTAAATTAGGTGCTCTTTCTAGTAGGACTGAAGTCCATACCAGCTTTAAGAAAATTCAGCTGCCCATAAAAGCCATTTAAAACTGGAATTCTCCTGCTCAGTTTCAAATTTGCAGGGGAACTTTATGAAGGTTGCCTATTTGTAGAAGACAATTTTAATGGTTTCTCACGATGAATTGGTTGTTTGATTCTGACATTGCTTCACCTCTCCAACTGCACACCCCCTGCTTGCACCCCACAGATGTGCCTCAGGACATGTGCCATGGCCTCAGTTATTGCACCAAGACAGGAGGGCAGCAGAAGGGAGGAAGGCAGGAGGGAAGACTTGGACGGGGTTGGGATGTGATGAGGAACCGCAGGTGACTTCCACCCAGGAGTCTTTGCTCAGGGCGTTCAGGCCCTGATGCGTGCTGAGTAAGTGTTTCTAATTCAAAGAGGTCCAACAGCAAACAACCCCAGTGACTGAGAGGAAAACACTGGATTTGGCGTACTAGGTCACTGTATGCAATTTAGCATGAAAAGTTTGTGAAGAAACAAGCAAGAGGTCAGGGCATGTGTTCCTTAGTCACCGCTAGCGTCAGCACGCCCATGTGACTGCTGGTTGCACCAAGCGGTCAGGTGGCTGTGACATTCCCACCGACTCCTTGTCCAGGTGAGGTAGACGACGCCAGTCCCTCCTCTGTGCCATGTCATTCCTGTGCTATTTACAGTGGTGGCAGGGATGCCAGGATGGATGTTCATGTTGAATACCTTTAAAAACAACTGTGCTATTTTTATGTTTCTGCTGGTTAGACTGCCATGGTTTGGATCTTGATGTTCCCCACATCTCATGGTTTGAAGGCTTGGTGCCCAGGGCAGCAATGTTCACAGGTGGGGCCTTTGGAATGATTTGGTCATGAGGCCCCTGAACTCATGAGTGAATTGATCTGCTTATGGATTCCTAGCTTTCTAGGCTATTGGGAGGTAGAGGATCTTTAGGAAGTGGGACCTAGTGAAGGAAGTAGGCCACTCACTGGAGGTGTGCCCTTGAAGATAATGTTTTTATCCCTGGTCCCTTTCTGTCTTTTTTGCTTCTTGGCTGCCATGAGGTAAGCTGCTTTCCTCTGCCATGTGCTTCTGTCACAACATTCTGACTCACGGTGGGGTCAGAAACAACTAAGACGAGTGATGACAGACTGAAACCTCTGAACCCATGAGCCTAAATAAATCTTTCCACCTTCAAGTTAATTTTCTCAGGTATTTTGTCACAGTCATGGAAAGACAACTAACAGACTTCCAGAGAAACAGTATTGACCATAATTTAGAACGTTAAGTCCATTTAGTGTTGTTATAACAAAATACCTGAGACTGGGTGCTTTATAAGGACAAGAGGTTTATTTTGGCTCATAGATTTGGAGGCTGTAATGTCCAAGCTCAGGGAACCATATCTGGTGAGGCGTTATGCTGTGTGATAACATGGCAGATGCATCACATAGGGAGAAACATGTTCAAGTGAGCAGTGCCTGTGGAAAAGCAAGGGGTGGACTCACTTTATGACAACCCACTCTCTTAGCAACTAATCTGATCCAAGAGGCCTAAGCTCTTCCTTGAGAGGCCCATTAATCCCTTCTGAGGGCGGTTCCCTCACGACCCATCCCCTTACACTAGGCCCCAGCGCTTACAGGTCCCGTCACCTCTCGATGCCATTACATTGTGGAACAATCTTCCCCAGCACATGAGCTCCGAGGGACCGACCAGAACCGAACCACAGCAAAAAGCAGAGAAGAAACTTCTCTTACCCAACCTGAAAAAAAGGCCAATTTTTTTTGCCTTTGGGTTGAATTTTTGAATCTACACACTCATTCAGTATTTTTGATTGACAATTGCTGAGGAACTGAAGATAAAAGAATGAGCTAGACAGGTACTGTCTTTACAGTTCACTGGTATACTGGGCTGAAGGGTGTCCCCCAAAAGATATGTCGAGGCCCCAACTCCTAATACCCGTGAGGGTGATTTTATTTAGAGCAAGGCTCTTCTTAGACGTAATTAGGCTCAGGATCTTGAGAGGAGATCATCCTGGATATAGGGCGAGTCCTAAATCCAATGACTGTTGTCCTAGGAAGAGAAGACAGGAGAAGGGGAACAGACCCAGCGGCAGAGGGGAGAAGGCCATGTGAAGATGGACGCAGGGACTGGGCCCGTGCTGCCACAAGCCCACCAACCACCTGGAGCTGAGGCCAGGGCGGGGGTGCATGGTGGATTCCAGACTTCTGGACAACCCCGCAAGGACAAGCGCCTGTTGTTTTAGGTCACTCAGTTTGTGGTAATTTGTTAGAGTCATAGGGAACCAGTGCAAGAGGATCAAAAAAAGAAACACTAATTATTACCAACGAGAGTCTGAAGCAGGATGCACAGAAGCCTGTGGGCATTGTTACCACAGGGAGGTCCTCAGTGTCCTCTCCTGTCCTTCGTGACTTCAAATAAAGAAAACAAACAAGTCTTCACACATCCTTGTGGTTTGTTTGGTAAAAAGACTTTCAGGGAATAAATGGAATCGTGGGTAGGGACACAGTTGGGAGCGGCTGGGGGAGAGCGGAGAGCGCCTTAAAGATCCCTCCTGCTATTAGGACAGAGATTTCCCAGGCCGCAGAGGGGACTGAAAATGAGGCATGGCGCACAGGAGCCGGGGTCGTGTCTTACAGTGGGTTCATCTTGATTCTGGCTCCACGTGCCACTTTGAAATCAGATTAAGTCTCGAGGTTGGGCCTCGTGATTCCCATTCAGACTCCCAGGAGGTCGACGAATGAACCAGAATTCCATGTGCTCCAGTCAGTCCCAGAGTCCTCAGGGCCTTGACTCATGGTGGGCCTGCCCAAAGCAGAGGAGGATGGGGCAGACACAGTGTCACGCTGGGTGTGACTCGGGTGGTGCCCAGATCGCACCTGGGCTCAGCTGTACTCCGGGGCTGTTGGAGAGGGCAAGGGCTGAAGCCACGGCTCTTCGGGAGGGGAGACAGGACAGGGTGCAGCCACCCGGCCATCACAGACCAAGTCCTGGGCTGGCTGTGGGGCCACAGAGGGGTGGGACACACCCAGACTCTCATCTTCTCCTGATTTTCGCTTCTCTTTCCCACTGAGAGCTGAGAGCTCAGGTGAGCTTCATGAGCGGCCTTGGAGGGCTGAGCTGGGTGAGTCCATGAAGGTACCAGGCAATACATTTGGGGGAGCCTCATGCAGACTGGCGAAGGGAGCAGAGGCTCCACTGCAGGGGATCTTGACCTTGACCTTGGTGCCACCTCTGAAGAAGCCCAAAGGGAAAGAACACAATGGCAGAATTAGACAGGAGGGGTCAAGGTGTTTTCATGTGGATTGAGAGCGCTCACCTGAGTTCGCTCTTGAGAAACCCTCTTGGCGGTGGCTTCCTTGCTTGGGAAAGGGAGACCTCTTTCTCGAAGGCGACATGTTGAGTGGATGTGAGAGTCAAAACCACCTTGGGCCTGGAGAACGCAGAGCGAATGCCAAGATGGGAGGTGGTTGTGTGTGTGTCTGCACGTGGGCTCGGGGTCCCTGTGAGTATGTGTGGCACTGGCCTCCGTGGGCTTCAGGACCTGGTCAGAGGTGGTGGCCTTGTTTCTCCTGTGGAACCTGGGTGGAGGCCCACCAGCTCCACGGGGGCTACGCTGCTGCTTCCTTCTCCGGGTTTTCCATGAGGCCTAGGGGATTTCCTGTCCGGAACCACCATGGTAGCTGTGGGAGTCTGTGGGAGGGGATTTTGAAACACCCTTTATCTCTCCCCAAACACAATGCTGGCCCCTTGTTCTGTGGGCTGGTTATGGAAAAAAAAAAAAAAAAAAAAGTTCTTTCTAAGAGTGCACTTTTAGACTAGAGAATTATTTGTGTATGTTATGATGATTGCAGGGAAGTGTATAGAGCAGCTGGGAAGGAGAGGGGGAAAGAAACAAAGAAAAATAACTAAAATGATGGCCCTGAAACGGACCACAGAGAGCTTCAGATCCACAGTGTGCCAAGACTCACGGCACCTGAAATGATTTTTGGACTGGCCAACAGGAAAGCGGCGAGGAGACCTTCGCAGAAATATCCAGGCAGAGCTTTTGAACATTATTTTGTTTGCAATGGGTTTATTGCTTCCTTCTATTCTTAGCAAGGGAAACCAGTTTTACACTTAGAGCAATTTCACTCACAGCAACGAAATGAAGTGTCCATTTAAAACACACTTAAGTCGGGAAGTCTAGATCAAAAATATCAAGGAGATAATACATTTGGAATGAAAAACCGTGATATGTGGTACTCAAATGAGTGAACTTTTAAAGACACGGATGTAGGATGTAACACAAACCTCTGAGGAGGAGACTGAGGTCACAGAAGGGGTGGACTTGATCAGGGTCTTTCAAGAGAGAAGAAAACTGGTAGAGACAGGGGTGGGTGAACTAGAGAGAGTCGAGGCTCTGGAGCCTCCCACCTCCCAGGCCCAGTCTGTCGATGGCCCCTGTCTGGACACTCCTGTGAGTGAGGAGGCTCAACTGGGGACAGGGCACCACACCAGTTGCCTCTGATCCTTACTCAGGACCAGTGGGGAGAACTTATGGCCCACACCAAAGGCAAGAGTCTGGCCACAGCCACAGGAGGGACTTTCTGAAGATACAGTTCCAAATCTTGTGTTTCATTTCACCAAAGCGTTCCAAAAACTCCCTGAGATCTCAAAACTTGTTTTTGCTTATCGTGAAAAGCATTAAGGCCACTCTTTTGTCTGTGACCTATATAAATTTTTAGTCCACCCAGTTGGAGGCAGAGAAGCAAGGAGACTTTCAGAGGTTAGAACTGTTTGACCTGAAAGAGGAAAGAAAGAGGGAGAGTTCTTACTGTTCTTGAGGTCTGGAAAGTGGATACTGGAGATCAACTTGAGCCCAAGCAAGATCATGGGTAAACATCTAGGAAATCTCAGCAGCAGACAGGACATCTGGTAAACCTGCACAAGCCCTAAAGCTAGGAGCTTGGACTAAGTGCCATCCGGAAGTCTCTCTAGAATGAAGCTTCTGGAGTGGGTGCATGAGGGTGAGGGATTTTTCACGGGGCCAGCCCTTCTCACTGTGCTGAATTCCCCTGGGGGCTTCCCTTGCACACAGTAGTGCAGAACTCAAGGGCTGATGAAGACCAGGGGGCTGGAGCAGGAACCACTAACGGCACCAAAGACTGAGTGGCTGAGGTCCTGCACAGGCCTGGGGCAGGGTGGCGAGATGGGTCACTGAGTTCGGAGTTCCCTTGGGGACAACCGAATCACATCAGTGGATTACAGAGCCACTCAGGCTGTGAGGCTGACTCTGCTCTCTGAAACTCTGAGACTAAGTGCCAGAGGGACCTCGAACGACCGGCAAATGAAGGAGCAATGACCCTGCTGAAGGCTTGGGATCTTCAGGTGACACCAGACTCAGCTGGAGTCAGTGTTTCCCAAGCCCACTCTTAGATGAAGGTCTCTGAGGCTGGAGTGTCTTATGGCCAAGGAGGGGGGCGCTGAGGCAAGGCTGAGCCAGGTGCCGGTGGGTCTGCCTGCCTGGGAGCCGGGATGAGGCTGAGCGTGCCTTCTCAGAGGCCCCAGAGCAGTCAGTGTGCGGAAGGTTCTGGACTACACTACTCTCATGTCTTAACTGAGTTTGTTTAAGCTGCTGAAATTCCCTTAGTGGTGGTTAGACAACTCACCATTTCAGTAGATTTCGAACATTTTAGTAGGGCAACACTTTTCAAAAAGCAAAGCATGTGTAGGAAGAGCCCAGAAAGTAGTTAGGGATTAGAGTAAATACAATCATAACGTCAGATTTATAACACAAGCTTAGATGGAGCTCAGATGGAGCTTAGATGGCCTTTCCCAGGAAAACTGCTAAACAAAGTTAGATAAGTTCGTGCCCACAGCTTCTTACCCTGTCGGTGGCAAGCACGAGCCGCCCACGGGAGGTGTGCTCAATTGAAGTCATTCTCAGTGGCCACGGGACACTGTGACTTCTGATTTGTGGCTAATATCTGAAGCCCCCATTTGTGATCTCTGTCCAGAGCATCTGGACATGTAAGTTCGGTGAGACCCCAACGCAGTCCCACGGTGGGGCCATGCAGCTGCCAAGGGTCACTGTCAATCTCTCAGAGATGTCTGCTAAACACCCTCCAAGCTTCTCAAAATTGACTTTGAGATTACCTAGCCTGCAAATTTACATCATTCCAACTCTGACCTTGAAATTCAGTGAAAATATCTTTCTGCAAGAATTTTCTTGTGATGCAGTAATAGATGGAAACTTTGTTATGAACACAAGTTAATGAATGGAAGCAAGATGACATTTTGGAGAATACGGGGAATTAAAATTGAAAATACTGCAGGATGATCACAGGTCCCCACCAGTTACTGTGTCCCTGACTTGGCACCTATGACCCCTTGACTACAAGAAGAGGAGGTTGTCCTAGCAGGTGGGGGCTGTGATGTGGGGCCCCCTGTGGAATGGGGGCTAGTTGTGTAAATTGTTTCTTGGGTCTCTGACGGTGCAGTCACCCACTCAGTTCCAGGCCTCCTAAGCCAAGGGCAGCATCAAGCACAGCCTTAGAAAAACCTGAGATGATGCTGTTGAGTCACTTCCAGGGAAGGCCACTTCTAACTTATAGACTGAACACACAGCTGAAGCAGGAGGCAGTTTCTCCCTGGGCACTGGTGATTGGGACCCCATAGGACCAGCAGAGAAATGTTAAGGATGACTCTCTGAGAGAGATCCTGCTGCCTGCATGCTGAGCAAATCTTGCCTCATTGTTGTGGTTGGAGGATTAGGATGATCAGGAACCTTCCCTGTGTGCCCGTAATCCCAGCGACCCGGAGGCTGAGGCAGGAGGATAGCAACTTAGTGAGAACCTGTTTCAAAATTAAAAAAAAAAAAAAGAATTGGTTTGAAAAAATAAAAAGGACTGGGGATGTAGCTTAGTGGCACAGCAACCCTGGGTTCAATCCCCAGTCCTGCAAACAAGCATAAAAACAAATACTCTTCCAGTGTGGGAGAGTGGTAGGGGGAGGAAGGAAGTAGAGAGGGAGAGAAAGAAATGGAGAGGAGGAGGCAGGGAGGAGAAAAAGTGAGGGAGGCTTCTTTGTTCCTTTGCATGGGGCAGTACGGCAAGGAAAGAGAGGACGTGGGTTCTGGCCCTGTTGACTATGGACTCCCTCTGGGTCTGTGTCTCTGCTGTAAAGTGAAGAGAGATTGAGTAACACTGGAACATTCCAGGTCAGGTTATTTGCTCGTGTCCACTGGGACACAGGATTCTTGGGCAGAGGGCACAGGCCTCAGGCTTCAGACCACAGAAAGGTCTGGTGAATGTTTCTGTGGTCCTGGGTTTGGGGCCTCAGGAGAAAAGGCCTTGTCGTCTTACTGAAATTTACTTCTTGTTTGTTCCTTCTGTTTGGTCCAAGCGCCGGGGGACTGATGATCCCTTGCTGACCTGGCTCTCCTGTGGTTCTGTTACCAGAGCTAGCGTGCAGCCCAGACTTTAGGACGTAGATTTGTCATCTGTTGCTGCATAATTACATAAAAACCTAATGGTTTACAACAACAGGAAACGTGTGTTCTCTCACAATCTCTGTGGGAAAGAGCGGAGGGTCCTATCTCAGCATCCTTGAAGAGGGTGCAGTCAATAAGCCAGTGGAGGACAGTGGCTGCATCATCCGAAGGCTCGACTGGGGCCCCTCACGTGGTGAGCAGGTGGGTGCTGGCTGTCTGCAGGAGGCTTGAGTTCCTGAGCCCCTGGACCTCTCCAGGGGGCAGCTTGAGTGTCCTTGTGATGTCATGGCTTCCTTCACAGTGTGGCAACACCCGTTATGATCTGGGCTCAGAAAGCACACTGGGTCACGTCCATCTTATTCTATGGTCTCATTTTAACACACCATCCTGAGACACTGTGGGAAGGGATGAGTCCCGGGAGGTGGGATTCTGGAGGCCATCTGGAAGGCCGGCTCCCATTCAACCCTCTCAGGTCCAAAAGGCTCTGAGTGTCTGGCTGACTTGTTCCTGGCGCCATGGATAATTGTTAATGGAGAGCTAAAATTGTGCAGCTTTTATGGTTCATTCAACAGATAAGTTTGAGCACATTCTCTGTGTCAGGCAGAAGGGTAGGTTTTGGGGGTGGGGACACAAAGACCAATAAACTTGTAGACTAGTAGAGAAGCTGACACTCAACCTGGGAGGTGTTGACTATCACGGGGGCAGCAGTAGGGACTTGGGTGGAGGGATTGGGGACCAGTGGAGGGAGTGATGGGCTCTAGGAGGGACTCAAGAAAGGTGAGACCTAGCTGGGGTCACCAGGCAAGGGTGGAGGAGGGAGGGATGGCATTTCACACAGGGGAATAGTGAGCAGAGGCCCAGAGCAGTTGCTGGCCTGAGCGCTGCCACAGTTTCTCCACGGGCCCCTGATTTTAGGATCATTTAAAACCAACAGCACATCACTCATCCTTTGAAAGAGTCCAGTCATGTCACAGCTGCTTTGTTTGTTCCTGCAACCAAGAATCTCACTAGGAAGATCTGCAGCGATTGGGCTGTGGAGGACCTGGCTGTTAGAACAGCAGGAGGACAGAAATAGTTTCCATTTGTGGAAAGATTGTCTCATGTTCCTTTGCTGGAGGCAAACATGGTTTTGGGGCTCCGGGGCCTGTTCCCAATTGCTCTCCGGTGCTTGTTCTTGACTGTGTGTTCACAGGCCGATGCGTCCTTTTATTTTGTCTTGGAAGAGTGCTGTCCCTGCTGGGATCAGCAGAAGTCCCAAGAGGACACCTGGGACTCCCATACCAGGGATCGTAAAGGCTGTATCTGAGTCTTCAGCCACAGCTGCCACCTCTACAATGCAAACACAGCGTTTTTCGCCGTGTGGTCTGCTCTGAGGCTGCCTTAGACCGTATATTCCTTGCAGGCAGAGACTCTCTGCTAACCCTGTCCTTCCTGTCCCGGGCACAGAGAGGGTCTTAGCATGAGCGTTGAGACTTGAGAGCCAGGAGGGGATGCAAAGCGCAGGCTGCAGTACACGCATCTGCTTCCCCATCCAGAGTGGGTCTGGGGAGGCCTGGCCCGCTCTCCATCCTGCTCTCCCTCCCTCGCAGCCCCTCACGGCTAGTTTCCCTCCTTCCACAGCTTCATTCTCCCAGCCATGGCCGAAGCCACGCATTTCTCTGGTCGGCGGGGTGGGGAGCCAAGGCTGAGCTCATACCTGGAAACCACCCAAGATGCAGAGAACTGCGCAGGCCAGAGCCTGCCGGGGGCGGTGGGAGCGGCAAGGCCTGCTACGCTCCCAGGTTGGCAGAGGCAGGTGATGTCAGATAACAGATGTCTTCTTCTAGCCCTGCGGCGGTTTCCGGGCGTGGAGGGAGGTCTGATGCCAACCTCTCAAGTCTCCTTTCACTGACGGTTGTAGTTTGAAGGGTAGAGAGAGGGACCTGCCGGGTAAGAGACTCGCATCTTCCAAAGACGCGAGGGCCTGCAGCCTGATCCCTCGTGATCTCACTGCTCAGCCCCCTGGGGAGAAGGGCAAGCAGAGACTCTGGGCCCACTTCATGGAGGACAGGAAGAGGCCTCTACAGGGAGCAGCCAACTATCCTCTTGCACCCCAAGGCTAGGAAGAAATGGGGGATGCAGAGGCATCTGTCTATCCCAGCTCAGCTGGAGACAGAGGCCAGTTACAGCTTCAGCCTTGACTGGGGAGGACCAAGGGGTTAGGTGGCCTCTTCTCACCCAGATGGGGTGTCTCTGTGGAGACTGTGATTAGGAAACTGCCATTTCCTCCCCTGCCCAGGTCACTCTGCCCTGCTTGTGAAGGATGAGTCCACAGCTACATTCATTCACGCCCAGTGGAAGGTTTGCTCGGCTCCTGCATCTTGCTGAGTTGGAGGTTCAGGCTGCTCTCTGGGAAGCTGGGTGGTCCTAGGGTTAGGCCCAGAGGCTCCCAGTTCTCTGGCTGTGGAAGTCCCCCTGGCTGCTGTGGCCTGGGTGAGGGGCTGTGGCCCAGACATCAGGTGGACAGGCCCAGCTCACTCACTGAGCAGTTAAATTCAGTGTTTGTAGAATTTGTGCAGTGTTATTTGGATGTGACTTGACATATCTTCCTGGGTTTGGTTAGTTTCCCGCTTTCTTTTTAAAAAGCTATATAATTTTTAGATTTTCTTATAAAAACAGAAACAGGGGAATGTAATGTATAAAACTGCTCCCCCGCCCTTTCTGTTGCAGCCATTTTCCCCGCCTCCCAACCACTTGTCAATCTGTGAACATCCTGGCTAGCTATTGGTTCATCAGTCAGCTTGCAAGTATCCTTCTCCGATATTGGTCCCCTGTTAGCCCGGCACAATTCAATTGCTTTACTGTAGCTACCCCGCCATCTTTTCTCATCCTTCTGTCTCTCCTCCTCACTTTATCCTCCTGGCTTTCACACTCTCTCTAGCGCACGCCCTTTCTCATTCTCTTTCTTTTCCTCTCATTTTCTCTCTTACCCTGCAGGGAGATACTCTGTTTGCTTAATAAACTCTCTTATGTGGAAAAAAAAAAAAAAAGCTATATAATTTTTAAGAACAGTTTCACATTCATAGCTAAATGGAACTCTAGATGCAGAGAGTTTCAATATTACTGTGCCCACACGGCATCATCTCCCCCACTATCCCTACCCTGCATCAGAGTGGTGCACTTGGTAAAGCTGATGTATTTTCATGAACGTGTCATTACCCAGAGCCCACAGTTTACTGCGAGGCTCACTTTTGGACATTTCAGGGGTTTCTGCAAATATGTACTCACACATATCTACCATTACATGATTCATACAGAATTGTTCCACTGTTCTATAAATTCCCTGTGTTCTGACTATCCCCCTTCTCTCTCCCAATCTCTGCCGGCCACTCATCTTCTTGTTGTCCCTGTAGTTTTGCATTTTCTGGTATGCTACCTAAGTGGGATCATACAGTAGGTAAATTTTCACATTGGCTTATGTCACTTAGTGACATTCACTCAACATTCCTTTGTGTCTTTTCATGGTTTGAGAGATCATTTCTTTTTAGTGCTGAGTAATATTTCATTGTCTGGATGTCCCATGGTTTATTTACCTATTTGCTTACTGTCTTAGTCCATTTGTGCTGCTGTAACAAAACACTGGAGGGAGACTAGGTAATCTGTAAGGAACAGAAATTTATTGCGTACAGTGCTGAATATGGGGAAGCAAGCTTGAAGTTAAGATGCCAGTAGATTTCACGTCTGGGAGGGCTGCTCTGTTTCTGAGGTGGCACCTGGTTGCAGCATCCTCAGGAAGTGGGTGAGCACTGTGTTACATGCTGATGGGACAGAGGTAACAAACTTACTTCTTCAAGCTCCAAGGACCTGCACCATCTTGGAAAGGCCCTACCTCTTAATATGGCTTTGGTCATTAAGTTGTAACAAATGATTTTTAGAGGACACCTTCAGAAGAAGAGCCAATGGGAGAGATTCTGGGGAGGTAGAATAAGGACAATGTGCTGGCAACTGAAGAAAAAGTGTTCTAAGAGAAAAGGAGGCAGATGCTGCTGGGAGGCTGGGTCTGATCCATTGCCCTGGGAAGGTGGAGGCCACAGGGGATAGGAAGAGCAGTGTGTTCAGTCGACATTTCTTAGAAGAAACTGGGGGTCCGGTGAGGAAAGAGTTGGGAGTCTGGGCCGTGGAGCCTGGAAGTGCAGCAGCAAAGCTCAAGATGGTGGTGGGAAGGGCAGACGAAGGGGAAGGTACTTAGGCTGAGGAAGTCGATCCCGGAGTGGTAGCATCTGGGGAAGAAGCCTGGGTGGAAATGATGAAGAGCTGGTCTGTGCCCTCGGCTGGGGCTCTGGAGCACCCCTGGTTGAGAACCTTGTATTTGGAGAGGATGGAGTAGAGCAGAGACCCTGTAACAGGAGACTCCTCACAGCAGGGTTGGAAGGAGGGCAGGCTGGGTGGAGCGTTACGCTTACATGTGGCAGGATGTGGAGACCAAGGGCACTAGGCTGCAGAATCATTGGACCTGAATCTCAAGGAGCAGAGTTTGGTCTGTCGGTGGTTTGTATGTCGTGGGACTAGGGAGTCACATCATCATGCAGTGAATGACTTCAAATACTAGCCAACTGTGAGGGTGTCATGTCTTCTGAAACCCAGTGAAGCCCAGTGTTTGAAGAGAAAAAACGGGCAGGGGATAGAACTTTGGTATCTGCTGGGCGATTGTTCCAGGACCCCTGAGATACTAAAATCCCCTGATGCTCAAATCCCTTACATAAAATGGCAAATTTTTGCATATTGCCTATGCAATCCTCCCATATGCTTTAAATCATGCCTAGATTACTCATAATATCTAATGCAACATAAACACTATGTAAATAGTTGTATTGTTTAAGGAATAATTACAAGAAAATAAAGTCTGTAATTATCAGTACAGACACATTTTCCCCTCACATATTTTCATTTGCAGTTGAACACAGAACCCATTGATACGGAGGCCCTGTTTTCACTTCCAAGGTCTGTTTGCGTAAGTCAAGTATCAGGCAGATAAACTGCTGAGCCTTACAGTGTGCTGGTAGCACAGAGGTGATGTTTGGAGAGGAACCAACATTGGAGATCCGTTGAATCTCAGCTTAGTCACAGACCAGCTGTGTGGTCCTGGGTAAGTCGCTTGACATTTGTAGATTTCAGAGTTCTCAACTAGTTGGTAAAGAGAGGAGCAGACTAAATGATCTATGTGGGTTTCCAGGTGTAGCTTGATAGATCTGTTCCTGCTTGTCAGTTCAGTAAAAGGGGGGAGTTAAAAACCCTTCCACCTGCCCCCAGGAGCAGCTGTTGAGAAATCGGAATTCTATGGGAGATTATCAGAACTCTTTTGAATCTAGCTAATTTTGTCTTACTTTCAGATTTAAATAACAGCACAAATATTATGATATTGCAACACTATCTCCTTTCTTTAAAAATGGTAATACAATTAGCAAACTAGTTACTAGCGTTGGTAGGCATTCTTAGTCATGTTGAATGCAGTTGCTTCCCTGGAAGACCTGGAAACTGTATATAGTAGTCTCCTTATATCCACAGGGGATGTTTCAAGATTCCTAGTAGATAGTACCAAATCCTGTTTTTTCCTATATGTCCAGTAGTGTTGCTGGAGTTAATGGGGCCTCCTTTATATCAATCACTACCCTTGTGTTTTGGGGTCATTAATAAATAAGGGTTATTTGAATACAAGTCCTGTTGACACTGTGACAGTCGATAGGATAACCAAGATGACGACTAAGTGGCTAACAGGCAGGTAGCATGGGTGCACTGGACACAGGTGTGATTCATGTCCAAGGTAGACAGAGTGGGACAGCAGATGTATCATGCTATTCAGAACAGTGAGCAATTTTAAAACATATAAATCATTTCTGGAATTTTTCATTTAATGTATCTGGGCCACGGCTGACCGTGGAAAGAGAAACCACGGAGGGATTACCACAGTGCTTTTTCAGTGTCTTGGCGCACATGGGTGTGTGTGGCACAGAAAAAGAAGTACAGGCAAAGGCGACAATACTGAGAGATCAGGGAAAAGAGGAGGGCCACAGCCACACTGACTAAGCCAGAATCAGGTTGGTCTAATGCTACTGCCAAGTTGTAATGGAGAGAGCAGCAAGTGTGAATTCAGGTAAGAGGCGGGATTCTGGGAGAAGGCAGATGGCAAATGCAGCCACATCACTGAATATTCTGCCTTTATTTTGGAAAGTAAAGGTTGGAGATTCTGAAGGAATTAAGAGGTTGAGGAGTTGGAAGCATATGTGACAGTTAAAATTTCATGTTCTCTTTAACTTCATTTTTTAGTGAAGAATTTCAAACATACAAAGAAAATAGGTAAAGGACATAGCTTATGGCCAGTCTCATTTCATTTTTATTCTCAACCATTTTTCTGCCACATATTTTGAAGGAAATCCCAGACATCATTTCCTTTTTTATTTTTGATACTGGGAATTGAATGCAGGGCCTTATGTGTGCCAAGCAGATCCTCAATCATTGAGCTACACTAGCCCAATTTTCTTCATACGTAGTGTCTCTAAAATGACTTTCATCATGGTACCATTGTTAAAAGTAAAAATACAACAGTAACTACTTCAATACACACTTGATTTTGGGTAATTCCCTAATTACTTCATTTAAAAACTTTAGATCTAAATCAGGTCCATGCAATGCAGTTGATACCTAAGGCAGATTCTGCAAGCTCCTTCATCTTTTATTTTTCTTTTTACTGTTTGTTTTGTTGAAGCAACTATTGTCTTAATGGTTCAGACCTGACCTTGGCAGGATTGCTTAGGTGGTGTGTACTTCTCAGGAGGTAGCGGTGCCTGCCTGAGTTGTTCTTCATTTATTGGCCACATCTAGGTCCACGGTTCATGAGGGTCACATGTGGCGATATTCTACATTGCCTATCAGTTGGGCTTCTGCTATGGGGAGAAGTTGACCTTTTTTCGCTATTTGGTTAGCCTGAGGGTTAGTTGTAGAAGAAAGGGTAGGGTAAATGCTTGATTCTTTCATTTACTAGTTTGCTAAGCAATAAATTGGTTCCCTGACATATTCCAAAGGGGATCAGAAGATTAACGTGTCCTTATGAAGCTATGGATTTCAATATATTTGCTATGTTTTAATCCATTATAGTTTTATTCTGATGTTCTGTCTCAAATACTATAAAAATAATACATTGTTCACCATGGAGACACCTGTGTACTGAGATACCGAATAGTCACCTCATTCTCAGGAAAGGAACTTGGTTTCATTCAAGTTTACTTTTACCTCCTCATGATTAGCCTATCTTCTGGGAAAGAAGAGGAATGTTTCTGGAAAGAATAAGGCTAAGAAAGGTAAAGAATTGTGAAGTTAGGATTGATAGTACCACTAAAGTATTTTTACAAAAAACATACTTATATTTTTGCATCACCCTGAAGAAAATTATATCCAGAAGAGTCAAATGTATCACAAGTGTGGCTTTGAAGATCAGCTGGAAGGGTGGAAGAGGAGTTTTCATCTATTATTTAACATAGCAAGGGCAGGATCAATGTTTTTGGAACCCAGAGGGAAAAAGCAAATTCTTTTTCTCCAGCAGGTTTTCTAAGAGTCCTGGTCAGGGTAGATTTGAGCAGATCCAAACTTGACCAGAGAGATTTGGAATCTTCCTGAACACAAGTTGTGTCGATGCACATACACATTTTCTTAGAAAAAGGATCTGTAGTTTTTATCAGAGTGTCAAAATATGCAACAGAAGAGTTTGAACACCACTGGATTTGAGTAACCATCTATGTATGAGGTCTGTCTTGTGGTGGTTCTGAGGATCACTCGCAGGTGCAGGAAAAAAATAAAACTCCTCTGAACCCAAAAGTTCAGGTCTAGGGAGATTATTTTACCAGAATGTTCCTCTCATGGGGACTAGGTTCCATGGACAAAGGGGTATTAACTCTTTGCAGGTGTCCTATCATGCCAATCTGATAGGCAGGTTTGTAGGTTTAGAGATCTGCTCTAAGTTCTTAGGACATACTTATTACCAACCAGTTTCATCTCTAGGGACAGGCAGGAATTTCAAATGAGGGGTATGATAAAAATGAGGAGTATAATGAAGGTAGATGACCATTTCAGGTCTTTATGTCAGTCATCAAAATTTACAGATGTGAGCCTTAACTAGGCATTTTCTGACGCTTCCAAAATTATTAACATTATAGTTAGCCATACATCTTTGAAAAACAAAAAGTATCCTGCTGAATCTGCATATTCAGAAAAGCATTAAATACAAAGTAGACCTAACTAGCTCACAAGTAGTTGAACTCTTTTGGAGTCAGTAGAGGAGCTGTGTCTTAATACATCACAGGGTGATTTAGAGACACTGTCATCCATTGATTGCTAATTATAGAGGACTTGGTTTCCCTCATTACTTTGTGTGCATACATTCTGAGATGGAGCACTGAATTTAACAAGATCTTCTGGGCAGAAAACCATCCTTTGCTGTTGAAAAAAGTTAAAGAGATTAGATTCTCTTCAGATCCAAGTCTGAACAGGTTAAAGTAAACTGGAAGCACACACACACACACACACACACACACAAAACAAAAAAAAAAAAACCAAAAAACTTAAGACTTCAGTATAAATGGTATAAATGTGTGTGGGGTTAGAGGAGGCCCAGGTACCTTTTGAAAGTATCCTTGGTGACTCTGATGCTCAAACATGTTTAAGAAATACTGGGCTAGATCATAAATATTCTAAAACATAAATGTCACTTCCAAGGAACATTCATTTCATGTATTTACTATTTCCTATTTACTCCCTTGAGGGAACCAAAGGAAGATATAGTTTTAGATACAGAGTTTTTCCATTCATGACATCGAGCTACCTCTTGCTTCTATAATTTTGGAAGTTGATTAATAATTCTGGGAGGAACGGTATTCCATATAACATCTCCAGAAAGCAGCAGAAATCTTGATTCCCACTGCTGCAGATCATAATCATTGGTGTAATGTACACTTCTGAATTTGAATTTCCTAAGGAAGGAACCTCGGGTACCTAAGTCAAGATCAAAAATAAAACAATGTAGAATGCTTTGCTCTTAAGCTCTACTATTTTATCCGTAAAGTGATCAGGTGTGCAGTTGTCTTCAGTATGATTGTTATTGCTGATTATACTTTGTAGGGTTCTTCGAAGGTTACACAAGATTCACAGACCTGACTTAAATCTCTTACTCATCAAGGAATTTCAAAGATTTAATTATTTGTGATTTTTATAAATTTTCGTGAAAGCTGCCGATTATCTATTTCCTTTGCCATACCAACATGTTTCAGCAGATGCCCCAAAAAACATCCAGGCAGGAAACCTTCAGGGTGATTATGTGTGTGCTTTTTTTTAATTGTATAATTCATTTATACAGAGAAATCATTTGATTGATCTATTTACAATCTTTTCCAATTTTCACTTCTACTGGCAAATATATTTCACATGATGTCAACACTGACTTGAACTGATCATTATCATAAACCTGCAATGACACAGGGTTTTTAGCCTTTTCTCCCTGTCTCATTTTAACAAAAACATTTTGCAGTTAAGATTCAGGAGTCTTTTTCCCACTTTATGAATAAATCCACCAAAATTGACCTAATATGGTCAAATTTTCAACACATTTCATTGTTTCTTTTCAGACTTATTATTTGCAGGTATCATAAACCAAGGCAAATAAAGTTCACATCCCCTCAAACCTTCTACAACTTACTACACACCCTCAAATAGAGCTTTTCTATCTCCTTTCACCCTCTGGCACAACCAGACATTTTTACTTTAAGACAATACTACTCTCTTTCCCCCTCTGTTTTCTTTTACTTAGTACCAAGTCGACTGCCTTCCCTCTTGCTTTACAGACAACACTAAAACTTTCAATGAATTCCTTGAAGTGGTTTTCTTTCAGTAGTCTAGAATGCATGGAGCCATTTTCATGTGTCTTCACCACCCTGAAATGTTGCATTGTAAAATTTCCAATTTCTTAATTGGCTCAAAAACAGTATGGCTTGGTTTCACTTGGTAAAGTTAATACAATTAAAAAACAAAAAACAACCCCAAAATATATATTTATAACACACACACACACACACACACACACACACACACACACACCCCTACCTTTTTAATCAGGAAGAAAAATAAAGACATGCCAATCTGAAAAGGCATTAAAGTAAAAAAATAAAAGCAAATGCTAAAACTACTTTACAATAAAAAATTAAATAACTGGCAGGATAAATGAATGAAAAATGAGGAATGTGCAGTGAAAAGCTAATATATAGCATTCCAGTTGATAAAATGGAAAACTTATTAAGTTTTGTGGTTTGTTTTCCCAGGAAGCTGTTTCAACATAAATTTTGAGATACTTCAAATATAAAAATCTCGGTGCCAATGTTAAAATTTCAAATTTTGCAAGCAAGGCTTAATAAAGAAAACTGGTAGAATTCCAGTATTTGAAAAATTCTGTTTTGGCTGACACTGTAAATATCACAATTGATTATTATTGGAAAGTTATGATGGGTTCAGAATTAGGGGAAAAGCCATTTCATAAATATTTCACTTGATTAAAAATACCAGGCTTGCATGTTCTGAATAATCTGAGAAAATATCTTTTTAAAAAAAATGTTTGCAATTTAACAGTAATCTGCATATCTTTAGCTGCCATCAAAACAAAAACAAAAACAAGACAGAAAAAAGAACCCAAAACCATGAAAATGTTACAACTGGTACAAAGTAACCCTACGATGCGCCCATGCTCCCATTATAAGGAAAACAAAACTGTACACATTTATAAATAAACAATCTCTCCACCAGTTAATACGCAGATCTTCCTTTACACCAGAGTCTCCTTCCGTTTGCCACTGAGCAGGGCTTTGTCCCTGGCTCTTCGGAAGCCAGCCTGTGTCCGGTGTGCTTTTGCACTCTTGGTGTCTGTGGCCGCCTGCAAGCTGGAGCTAAATTCTGAGGAGTTTTCATCACCTTCTACCTGCATTGTGCTGGAAACCGTGGACGCCCTTCTCTGGGCTCTGAGATTCCCAGCAGAAGGGTTGTTCTCTTCACACTCTTCGTGAAGCTCTGGCAAACCTTGAAGCTCTGCTGGACTGATAGCCTGCTGGAAAGGGGCCATGGCGGTTCGGATACAGTTGAACCACTGCTGCTTATGGAACACGTCATTGGCTTGCAGAGTGTGAGACTGGCCTGGAGAGGGGTCTTGGAAGCGGACTCTAAAGATATTTTTAGCTGTAAAAATGAAAATTGAAAGAACAGAAAAGAGATCTAAGAAACTGTTTAAAGAAAGTGGTCTTAACATGGCTACTAGTATTTCTGTAACATGCACAGTTCAAGTGAGACATCACAGCCACGAAACACCTGATAGCTTAATGTGTGTAACAAGTACAGGACAAGGGAACCTTTCATTTTAGAATTCTTAGAAAGGTTAAAACTAAATTTATTTAGGTTCTGAGCTTAAATTTCTTTAAACTATTTCAAAACTTGTATTTTACCTTTATCTGAGTTGCCAAAAGCCCCTCGAAAGGAACCTCCCATGCGCACATCCCCATCCTGCAGGTCTTCCAGCACTAGCTCCTGGACTGGGATGGGCTGTCGGTAAACCTGGTAGGAGTGGCGCTCGTTTCGTGTAACAGGCCGAGTCAAAACCAAGATGTCTTGAAACAGGAATATGTAAAGTTTCTAGAGAAACGAGAAACAAGTGTTTTCTAAATATGGAACTTCACTGATTTTAAGTGACTGAAATATACTGTTAAAAACTTGATTTGACATTAATTTAATCACATTTATTTTCCTAAGATCTTTCTTCGACTTCATAAAATAGTGATTTTTAAGACTGTGCATGTTTTATTTGGAAAATTCAATCTCAGACTTTACAAAGCTTTTTTAATTGGTGTGTGCTACCAAGCAACAGTTGAGAGCACTATGCATTACAAAGACTTGACTATCAGCAGTCTCATGACTTGAAACACCACTACTGCATATCAGTTTTCTAAAAAGTAGGAATTAAAAAATGCAAGCCAGAAGAATGTTAATGGTTTCATTCTGTCCACACAAATTTAAGCCTTTGTAAAACAATTATGCCTTGTAATGGAAATTAGATGCCAGATTTCAACTTTTGAAAGGAGCCCCCAACTTATGTACTGTGCTTTTAAAAAGCACATAATAAACCAAAAATATCATTCCATGGCTAAACTTAGTTCTACTAGGTACTTTTGTAACTAATATTTCAAAAATAAATTTGCTTTCATTCAGTCTGCTGCAGAAACTTGTTGAGTAGTGCTAAAAACTACTTCCATAACTACATTTTTCAAAAATTATTTGAAGGTTATTTTTCATTAAACATTATAGAACTTAGGAAAGAATCTTTAGCTAAACAAGTTGGTTTATGCTTTAAAACTGAAAAGTGCTATTAATTCTTTTTTGACACATTTAAGTCTATTATTCTATAACTATAGTAAACAAATGTTTGCTTTATCAAAACTGATAACAAAATAAAAATTAGTAACTTTCTTTCACTATGCTATGAATTTAGTTTCACAAACTTGCTTCATAATTTACACATAAAAAGTTGAGCAGGGTGTGAAAAAGAAAGTAATAGCTTACTTCCTGTTAGTACTGAGATGTACTCACATGTCCATTTTTATTCTTCAGTTCCCCATGGCACAGAAGCACTTTACTTGCTTCAATTCTAGGGTCCTTCTGCTTCTCATCCAGATACTCTAGCTTGTCAATGTAATATTGGCACTCAGATTCGCCTTTCTTCAAGTTGATATCGGAGAGAACTTCTTGTATTATCACTACCTACAAATCATCAAGAAATGGAAGGAGCAACTTTGGTATATAAATGTAACCTGCTTCCCTACAGAGTAATGTCACATGAAATGACAGAATTAAAGACTTTAATTAATTCAGTCAGTCCCTTCATTATACAGATGAAGAAACAGTCTCGAACTGGGTAATTTGTCTGAAGTTAACAGCTAGTTAGTGGAAAAGACTAGATTAAAACCCAGTCCCTAGACTAAAATATGTATGTAAAATATAAGTAAAACACATGTGCATTTCCTTATTACTTAAGCACAGAGTACACTAATCATTTGGTACTTAAAAACCACAAAACCCTTTGCTATGCTGATTCAATACATGTAAGATTTCAGAGTACCATTCTATATTTCTCTAAGGCATCTTAGTATACGAATGAAAAATAAAGGATTCATCTAATGGACTACTACTTACTGCTTCCTCCAGAAGCTGAACATCAGGGTGGTCTTTTGGAGTGTGTCTAAGAATTTCTTTTAACAGTAAAGGATATTTGACTAGGCGACTTCGAGGGATATCTAGGAAGCTCCAAAGATCTAGTTTTCGACTGAAGGGAGACTCAAGACATCGCTGGAGAAAGTCTTGGACTCTTGGATCTTGTTTCTTTTGATCAAGAAGAGCTTTGGCTGCCAGCTGATTACTACAATAGCCTTTGTAGGCGTTCAAGCCTGGTAACTGAAGAGTAATAAAAACAAGTAAGATGAATTCCTGCTATGACTGAGTGCATCTATAAGCTTGTGAACATGAAATGCAAAATGACAGTATAGCTATGCTTGAGTTTTAACAAGCTGTGGACATTTTCTTAAAGATGACACTTTCTTAATGGGAGCAGAAAAGTATTCTGGACCAACATCACAACACTCTGATGAGTTCCTAAGGTGGCTGAATTCAACTGAAGACTCATGTCTTCTATTTCCCCCAATCTCACTTATATATGCCAATTGTTGAGTTCTAGACACCTGAAATCTTTAACCAATCTTCACTAACCCTGAGACTGTTTATGAGTTCAACTCTTCCCTGACAAGGGTATAAATGCAGAAACTCTTTCATTACAGAATCCCCAGTATTCCTTCTTTGAACAGTGTCTAGCATCTTCAAGCAGGCACTTGAATTGTAAAGTGAAGGAATGCAACAGATAACCGACAGCATGTAATGTGGGAATTCTGTCCAAGTAGGAACATATCTGTAAATATATATGTAACATGATCAAACTATAGCACTAATGAAAAAGAAGGGTAACATTCACCCCCATATAGCTGTTTAGTTTTAATGCCTTTCTGTTTGCAGAATCTAGTTATGGAATCAAATTGTTTTGTTGTCCATCACAAATTGTTATAGGGCAAATCTACAAGAAACTGATTAAGGTCAACAACACAGTATGTACCCAGTTCACAAGAATGTGACCAATCTGCTCCACTGTTCCATCAGGCTTGGTAGCTTCTCCTAGTCTTGCCAACAAATCTGAAGTGCAAAAAAGCAGAAAGACCATGATTTTTAAAACAGGTGAGAACTACCATCACTTGTTTAGATTTAAAATTACTTGTGTTACTGCTATTTAGATACTTATGAAAATTAAGTAGCATATCTAACCTTCATGCAGAGGTATATAAGCATCCAAATCACCAAATATGTGTGTGAGTTCTTCTTCTGACATGATAGACAACTTTAACATGGGGTCATGGTAGGCCTAATCAGAGAGAAAAGTGTGTCATACAAAGATCAAGCAAAGCAAACATGATGAGCAGTACACTTAAATGTGTATGAATACATAAAAAGCTAGTGTGGATTCTATTTGCTACACATACGAGAAATTAAAGTATATCTCAATTCCCTAAAAGGCTCTCTAATACTCATATTTGAAGAGATATGTCTAAACCTCATCACAGAACCATCTTTACCAGTAGATATTTTCTCCTTTATTACTTCTAAAGGTTAAGAAAGCTGTTCAGAATTTTTGAAATGAAATTTTAAAAACTTGGGCACCTGATAAAAAATGATCTACTAACCTTTCTTGCAAGCTTGAGATCCTCAATTAAATCCTGTTCACCTCGGGACATTTCATATATTGCCTAGAAAACATCCAGCAAACATCAGAGGTCATTCCTTCCTTTGAGAAAGGAAAATTATGTATAATTGATATTTACATTTAACTGATGCTTTGAACATGCCTTTTTTAAGTGACTTAAGTCTGAAAACTATAATTCAGAATGGAATCTCAAATAAGAGGCTGTCATATGTTTAAAATTTTACCCATTAGAGTTGTTCAATTTGATGACTGCCACCCATCACAAAGAACTATTCACCATGAGTTATGAACTGTCGCTTAAATACAAAAAAATGCAAGTTAATCTTGTCATACTCATGACTATGCTGTTCTTCTGGCAAAACATTTAAAAAGCAGGTCTTTTTTTCTTAGTATAAGCCAATAAAGATGCTCTTGGTGCTGAAAGCTAGCATACCTCCTGACGTTTGATTTCTCTGGTGGTCAAAGATTCCTTCATGCTGATGTCTAACATCTCCGACCACAGCACACTGCTTCTTCTTTTGGCTGGTGTTGGGACTGTCGACCTACTAGATGACTTCTGGGCAGAGGCTGGGGATCTGTGGTCACCACGAAGGGTAAATGACTGAAAAAGGCAAATAAAAGAAAATGTGAGACATGGTGGCTACAATAATTATTCTGTTTTTTTTTTTTTTTTTTAAAGTGAAGAAAGAACAAAACAAAGTTCCGAGAATTTCTCGATGCATAAATCAGTCATTTGCCCAAGTTTCAATCTATCATGTAAAACTATTTGTCAGCTCAAATTACTTTTTAGGGATAAAAACTAAGACTATCCTTTGATGCATATTACTTCAATAAAGGTTATACAAACATTGTTCTGTTAATACTATTACTTACCAGAAGATTCCAAAAAAAAAACTCATATGTTTGAATATTAACAGTACAAACATGTTTGTACAGCTCAAAGAAAGATATAAATTTCAGGCTTCTATAAAAGTCCACAGACTGTATCATTTATCCTTCCGTGTATTCATTTATATAGATATATATATATAAATATGTTTTTACCTGTATTGTTTGACCAAAGCGTCTGACTGCTCCATTTCTTACAGGGGAAATTAAGTTTGCTAAGGATGTGACCCGAACAAGAGGTCGAACTCTTTTATTGCTTGGCTCCTGTGAAAACAAAACCAGACTACACTAAATGTGTGTTTAGGTGTAATGATTTCATACAAGCCTGGACAAAGTTAAGCCCTCTCACAGAACAGTATTTGTACATTGTAAGATGGAGAAACACAGAACTCTGAAAATGAATGTGTTCTTCATTGTTAGACTACTATTGAATAACTTGCTAAAAAATGAGTATTGAAAGAAAGGCCAAATATCTGAATGTGTCAGATTAAGGATGAAAAAACTAAGATTAAAACAAAGAAATTATATTTTAAAATTATATAGATTTTAGTTTAATGAGGAAAATAATTTAAAAAGGCCTTATAAGAAATTTCAAACATACATGAAAGTGGAGAAAAGCATAATGGGTCACTCAACTTCAACAGTTTCTGGTATAACTATCTGTCTTATTTCTGCCCCTACTTGAATATTTTAAAGCAAAACCCAGACATTATAGAATTCCTTTCTTAAGTACTTCAATTAGAGAATAATTTATATAAACAAATCTGGTATTGGAATGAACCAAAAAAAATATCTAAGCCATGACAGGGGACTGATTACAAAGCTGCCAGACTCTAGGAGTCAGAATGTTTTGGCTCAAATTATGACTCTAGTACTTACTAAGGCATTTCCTGGATCTTAGTTCTCTCATCTGTAAAACAGGGCTAATAGTTATAGCTTCTTAAACAATGTTGTTGTGAAGATTAAACACGTAAACAGGGATCAGAACACTGCTTGGTACATACCAAGTTTTAGTTACTGCTAACATTCTTAAGGCATTTCCACCTACTACTTAAACATATGGGTTTATAAATAATTATGTCCTTTCTCACATAATTCATTTATTAACTTGAAGGAAAACATTCACAAATTATTTGTTGGCAAAATGGGGGCATATCACTAGGTGACTCACATGGTTATTCAAATAAAAATGGCAGGTCAGAAAACAGGAATGTCTATTCTTTACAATGTTCATGGGATATAATTTTTTTGTATTTGGTGCCTTCAACAATTTTAAGATGATTTTGATGAAAATTCAGAAAGATATATAATAAAAAAATTATTAAGATCACCATTTAAAATTGCAAATTTAAATTTAAATTCATTTAAAAAGAGAAGAAACATTTTTTTTCCTAAAAATTCTCTGACACAACTAAATTCACATAAAAAGTAAGCGATGAGGAAACCAAATAAAAAAACATTCGTAATGAAACTTCAGTGACTGAAATATCTAGAGCAGCAATTACATTTACTGAAGCTCCTAAATGTGTGTGTCTCAGAAAGAAATGTGAACTGCTGAAGAGACTTTGTAGATAATTAGAGAATTCAGAACCTTAATTTTGGGAAGGAGTGAGCGAGAGAATGAGAGAGAGATGTTAGGCCACTCCCCAATTTCCAAATAATTCACTGCAAAGTAAAACTCCATGAAACCACTAGTGTGCAAAAGAAACCTTCAAGATATGCAGTAAGATGGCACACGCTGTGCAGCGGAAGATGTGTGAATGTTTTTACCACATACATCTGCGCAGACTGAGTGACACACGCGTGTGCAGAGGCCAGCGCGAGGCATTCCTTTCCATTTAGTAAAGACGGTACAAAGAGTCTTGTATTTGAATGAAGATAGAATTACCTCACAAAGTAAGATATGCCAACATTAACTAGAAACAAAGCAGTTGTCAGAAAGTTCTGTTCTGCTTTTTTGGAAACAAAAGTTAACTCCTCTTCCTTATTTAAGGTTTAACAAATTTGACTTTCCAGTAAATCATAAAATCCATAATTCCAACTTAAAAGAAGTCTTTGGAAAGGTGCTCCTCCTGGTGAATTTGAAAGAAGCTAGTTTAGCTAGGAGGAAAGGAATTTTTGATATCTATTTTATTACATGAAATCAAATCAAGGTTAAAATTTTTTATCTTTATAGAATTAGTGTACAACTATTAATTTCCTGGCAATAAAAAATATGTAATATTAAAAAAACTACAGAATTTAGATTTAGATGTAAATATATCACAACATGTTTTTGACACAGAGATTTTGTTTACACAGTCTCCTTAGGGTGGTGGGATATCATGCCAAGCAGTATTTGGTGGTTAAGTTCCATGGTTCTTTAAAAACAACTATAATTTTATTTCTCCACAAAGGGCAGGTTACTCTTCAGTTTATCAAGTCTAAAGTGCAAGGCAAGGAAGGATGACGCTAAGTCACAAAATATAAGAGGGGGAAGGGAGAGGAGGAGGACACCTCTGTACTCTTTGTATATGTTTTTGGGGACCCAATAAAACCTTCCTTCCTTAGTCAAAGAACATATAGGAAGAATGTTGGCCGATACAACACAGGGGTTTAGTATACATGTATTTTAAAAGAGAGAAATTTTAAGGAATAAAATAACTAAGTGTCTGATTATGAAATTTAACAGTGTAATACTGAAAATGGCCTACTGCCAAATTCAGAATTCATATGCTATTTGAAAAAAAATGCAGAAATTTTTATATGGAAAATTAATATGGATTAGGCATTCATGGGTTACCTTAAAAGCAGGGACAAAAAACCTGTCCCTTGTGGAACACAGGTTATGACTAGGCCCATGTGATTTAGAAACCTAAGTAGTAGTTCTAACCAAAAAAAGTAGTTTTCCTTTACAGGTCCAGGTGAACCATTTCAATGATCTGAATTTTGTTATTAGAAACCTAAATAGATGTCATTGTCACAAAACATTTCTAAGACAAGGTTTTTAGAGAAAACCTATTCACCTCTCCATACTGACAGGAAACAGATAAGGTATTTGGAGGCAATGGGGAAAAAAAAAAAAAAAAAGAGAGAGAGAGAGAGATAGGAATTTGCATAACTTCCCACCACCAAAAGTAAGGCTCACATGATGGTGGTGGTGGTGGTGTATTTGTTTTGAAGTGCTGGAAGCATGTTATGGTGAATACAAGAAGCTTAGAAAAACAGATATGGATACTAAAACTATAACTCTCCTCAAAAGACAACCTGAAAATCATGGGAATAAACAAAGAATACCAATAAGGTTTCCATGCTCAAAGAACTTTCTGCTGTACACAATTTTTCACCAGAGATAAAGCTCACTTAGAAGGGGAAAAACCCAATGCTCTCAAAGTTTATGTTGTTTATTTTGGTTAATTTTTAATCATACTATCCAGTTTAGATAGACAGTCCTATGTATTATTATAGGAAATCTGCCTTCACACTGGGCTTTTACTTACTTTTCATAATTCACTTACAGATTTTTATGCCCTAAAGTATTTTCTGGATGTCTATAAACAGAAAATTGTTAAGATTAATTTAGTCTTTTATCAGGATATATTTTACAGACAACATGGAAAAATTCTGTTGTTAATTTAGCTTTCTGTCAAGAAGGTTTTTTCCTAATGATGCCATTTAGAGAGGATATTTTAGGATACTGACTTTTCTATAGTCAATCAAGTTAAGACAAAAAAGTGTTTGTGTCTGGCTTTATTTGTTCTGGTTTACTAGATTAATAATTCTTTCCTACCTGATGAGAACTTTAAAATCAGAAGAGTAAAAATAAAGTTATTTTCAAAAAACATAAAAATGAGAGTTATGATCACATGAGATTTTTTTCCCCCTTTCTACTTGGAAACAGAAATACTCAAATTATTAAAGCATGTTGCTAGTTCTAAAACAAGACATTCCTGGTGTTCCTAATCTTCAAATAAAGGTATGCCAGAAACAAGGCCCATATCTGATACTAAATAAAAAAGTCTCGTTCTTGATGGGCCAAAAGATGATCAGTTTCAGTATTAATATTGATGACTACATGCGGATATTTTACTCACTGAAAACACATATATTTAAAGAACAACGAGGCACATAAGCAAAAACCAAAACCAAACAAAAATCCAAGGCAACCCACACCAAAAAAAGAGCATACCTCCTAAAAATGGTATCTATTTTAACTGCCAAAAGGTGTATATGTATGTATGAAAAATGGCTTTAATGAGGTATACAATAAACTGCACATTTGTAAAAATGTATAAGTTTTGACATATGTATATATTTTCAAACCACAATTGAGAGATGTACAGTTAGCTTAATACAGGAACATTATTTCTATTACATATGTAATAATGTAGTATATACCAAGAGTACATACTTTGCAGTACATAGTATAAACAGAATACCACATAATACTATATTGTGTCATATATAGTACTATATCAAGATTATATAAAATGTCATAAAATAATTTTATTCTGATAAATGTTCATAAAGACTTTAAAAAGCCAAAATGACTTCAGAAAATTAAGCAAGGAGAACTACTTAAGCAAGGAGAAAGAACTTAAATGTTTCAGTGGCTTAAATATTCTTACACATTTTTTTCTTTCTTAAGAAAAAAGTGGCACACAATGAGCTTATTAGAGGTGGAAAGAAGAAACACTCGCATCAGGCCAGACAGCACGTTTACTTGTACTTTGTTCACTAGAATTAACTTGTAAGGAAGAGAGTCTTATTTTTTCTTACTTCATTAAAGCAGTTCCTAAGACTTGGTAATATAAATTCAATTAAAAAAAAAAAAAAAAAAAGAAACAACCACATTTTCATCAGAAGGAAATATGACAAATTTAACCAGAGAAGTATATATATTGTAAGCTGTTACATATAAGCCTATTTTATTTTAATTTAGACCACAGCTCTTAAATGTATTTCAAACTTGCTTATCAGTCACATATTTTAAGATTTAATATGACCAAAAGTTTTATAGTTCATAAGTTATTAAAAAAAAAGTTCCATTGAGTTACAAAACATTCTTTGGCCAGTTTTCTTAAATTCTTACCTCTTGTTCTCGGAAGGACTGGTTATTAACATCTAGGACTCGGATAGTCCTTTTAATAGGTAGGAGACCTCCAATATCATCATGCGCCACCATGCTTTTATCGAGTATCCCTTCAAACCTCTTGAATTAATCCACATGCAAGTCAGCCCTGTAAGGAAGCACCTTGGAGGCGTACAGGCTTTTCTTCTGAGTGCTCAGCCTCCATTGGCAGCCATGCGCCCATGCCTCCTGCTAGTGGTGGTGCTGGCCGCGTCTGCAAACCGCAGGCAGCAAGCACGCAGACCTCAGGGCTCTAGGGGCGGGGCTGCAGCCAGCCAGGCTCCAGGGGCGGGGCCGGTGCCACGTGACTCTAGTTAACAGACAGCTGGGTACACCTAGGCTTCTTAGCTTCCACTGTGCAAGAGAAAGCGCTATCAAAAGGTATGGAACTTGTATACCAAGAGGGCAGGTGAGAAGGAAGCAGGGTTAAAGACAGGTAGAAATGGCTCTTCTTGATTTCAAATGTGTTCTCAAAGGAAAATGAAATGCTATCTAAATTATCTACTCTTTCACTTAGTCAAAGAAAAGGGCTCCTTTTTTTCTCTAACACTCTATTGCCTAGGAATAGAATCAACTTAAAGAAAACAGGAATTTAGGGTTAAATAACAATATACTCAAGAAAAGCCTAATTATCCAGAGAGCTTGCTTTTATTAAGTGCAAGCATATTTGCAATTTTAACATTATCTGAGTGTTTAAAAGATGGTTTTTACCATTTTTTTTTTTTTCCCCCTGAAGTCTAGCAGGGTAATACAGTAGGCACACTTCAGTTTATTACGGAAAAAAAACTCCTACTGGATTAGGGGTAAAGTATAACTTTTGGGATCAGTATTACAACAGATAGTTTTCCTGTACTGTTTAAAAAACTTAAAATCTGTATACCAAATGTTTTGTAACATAAAAACATAATAGGTGATGTTTGTTCTAAAAATGTACGATAGGGGCTTTCTCTAAAGTAAATGAACTGATCTTGATATAGTTCTAGTAGAGTCAGTCAAAAGAATTGACTTAAAAAGTCTTGTGATATGCAAGTGAAGAAATAAGACTAATGAAGGTAAAGTGATCACCCTGAAGTCCTATCCTACACAAGTGACAGTTTTCTAAATTTCTAGTCTTAAAAAGTTTCCTCTATAGAACAATACTGTTGGCTTGTTAGGGCCTGCTGTGAAGCATATTTTCTTTTTTAATACAAATACTGTATATTATTTAGAATGGTAGGATTATCTAAATTGGGTACTATGAAATGATGCTAATAATTTGCAGGAACATTTTTATTCATTTATTAGGATAAGAGAAATCTACTATGTACAAAGCATCATTCTAGATTAAAACAAAAACAAGTAGGTTTCACACCTGCTCCTAAAGCACCAACAGACCATTGTGTAAGGTAGGCCACATGAAGTGATACTGATACAAGATGGCTTTTGCAAATTGCAAATAAGAGGTGTAACTAGTAAGTGCCCAGGAGTTCAGAAAGGAGAAACCACTTCTGGCAGTCTTCCAAGTTAAGACATGGCTGGGAAAGACCCTAGGGAAAAGACCCTTCTAAGATGTTATTTCAGTAGGGCCTTGAATACCATGTTATTTTTCATAGGTTTAAACAAGAGAAAAATGAAAATGGGATGAGGTAAACTTGCACTGTAAGGTCATAGGCTGTGGGTAAAGACATAAGAGCAGATGGCCTTACGGAGCAGGTGAGAAAGACAATAAATCACATTGTAATAAGAGATACGTAACTGGTGTTCAAGGTGGTTGAAAGATGACTGAAAAAAATAATGTAAAAATCACAAGGTGGTATCAAGAACTTTGCCTAAGGTAGGGGCATTGGGCAAGGAAAAGGATATATGCAAGAAGTCAAAGATGCCTAAGATTTTAAGCACAGGACTATTAATGCAAATAAAGAAATTAGGAGTAAGTTTAAAAAAAAAAAAACCTATTTTATTTTGGACATACTGAATCTGAGACAGTGAAAAACATAAATGAAACTATATTCAGTTGGTAGAGATGGATGAGGCCTTGGAGAAAAGGCTGGGGTGGATTTAATCTGGAGAGTCAGATACATAGAGATCAAAACTAAAGCCTTGGGAGTAAATGAGAGACCTGAGAGGGAAAATCTGGACAAAAAGAACAGTGGTCCAACAATCCAACTCTGGAGGAATAGGGAAAGAGAATTCTGCAAAAGAATTCTGCAAAAGTCTGAAGGAAAGTAAGAAGTCAAGAAAATAAAAGGCATTAATTATAGCAAAGATATTAAGGAAGTTAAGATCCATGGACTTGGGGATTACACGTTTAATGAGGTTCTCAGGAGTGCTAGTTCAGTGGAATAAAGACAGGTGAATTATAGGTGTTGAAGAGTGAATAGAGAGAAATAGTGGACGTGAATACTGCTAATAGCAAATAATCTATAAAATACAATTTATTAGGGTTTGTGGGAAGTGTTAGTTTCTGCAGGAAGGACCATCATTGCCCTTCTGTAGCTACCAACTTATTTTGCATATAAGATGATGCTAATGCTTCATTTTTCTGCTTTGAATTTTTAAAGTGATTTTTAAAAAGAGATTGGTTATATTTTATCATCTATTCTCTATTATTTGGTCACATACTTGGGAACTAAGTGTGATGTGGTTGGCCTTAAGAGTGGAAAACTGTTTGTAGAAGATATTTCCATTGAGTTTTACAGTGGAAGCACCTCAAGAATATGAACTCTACTTCCCTAATTTTACAGGTAAGAGGACTGATCTTCCCAAGTTCTCAGAGCTGTAAGAACAGCCTAGGTTAGAACCTCACAGTCTGGTTCAGTTAGCTTCATCAGTTAAAAAACAGTGTGAGTGAGGCCAATACTTTACGGTCACTCAGTGTCATGAGGGAATAAAGGATAATGTGCAGCAAGAGTTAGGAAAGAGGTTACTAGGGAGTTCTCGTGGGTCTCTTACCCAATGTCTTTCTCAAAATCATGTTTTTACATTTAGTTCTGTTTGAAGTTATTCCAAGTTAATGAGGGGAAGGGATTCTTTCCTTTTCCTCTTTTAGCTGGGGACTCAAGAGGTAAAGGTGTAAGTCTTTATATGTACAAACAGAAAGCATACATGATACAAAAATGATCTAGTGATAACAAATAAAAAAAAAATTCCTGGCTCATCAACAATGGAAATTTTAATTTCATTTAAAATGTGTAGGTTTGTAGTCCAATTATATGTGAATGTTCAATTATCACTCTAAGAGAATCCTTAAGTCTTTGGTAATGCTCCATAAAACCAAGGTGCAAGGTAGACAAAAAGATAATAATACAATTGTTGTTGTTTAATTAAACAGTTCAGGAGAGATCCTATTTCAATGAATCATAGTATTTTTTCGTGTTGTCAATAGCAATCATTTTCTACTTTCTACAAATGATATAGTGGAGGCAGATTGGTTAATTATCTTTGTGTAGAAAATCTAGAATTTATAAACCTAAAAACCAAACTGAGTTATCTAAAAACAATAATGCAGTTTTGTAAAAGGGATCAAGGTTTTTTTTTTTTTTTTTTTTACTGGTTTCCAAAGACATGCTTAGTTATAGCCTCTGTTTTGTTTGTATGGAATCTTTAATGCTTTCTTCTAAAATAATGAATAAGAGAAAGAGAATGTTGTTTCAAACTTCTCTATAGAGAAATGACTGCTATACTACTTATTTTTCTCCCTCTTTTAATGTGAAATATGGTTTGAAATTTAGAAAAAAATAGAGCTTAAGAACATCTGAGCTGGGGATGTAGCTCAATAATAGAGAGCTTGCCTAGCATGTGTGAAAGCCTGAGTTCAGTTCCCAGTACTGAGAAAAAAAAGAAGAAAAAGGATAATCTTTATCATTTTGGCCTAGGTACTGTTTTTACTTACTTATATCTGGAATAATAATAAGCATTTAAAAATTAAGCTAGGAAAGCCATATTATGCGCAGAGAAAAACATCTAAGTTCTCTGCTGCCCTCTACAGGAGATATTGTGACTTACAATGCAACTGTTAACCTGTTTCTCAATTTTGTAATTGTTTGCAAGGACATTGTAAAGAAGACTATAACACGTCTTTGAATCTGTAGAAAAATATGAATGACAGTAAAATTTGTATCTTCAGTTCTTATATAGTTTTCAAGTTTTGTGTTACTAAATTAAACATTTAAATATCATTTAAGTATATTAAAACTGTTCACAAAAACCACACACACGCGCACACACACACACACACATACACACACACGGAAGTTACATTTGGACTAAATGAGTCTGAAAGAAACTAGTCATAAAATTATATGTGGTTTTGGGTTTTTAAGATCATTTGGATTAAAAATTTCAAAAATTTGGATTAAAAAATTATTAAGAATTTGGTTCAGGAAAAGTTCATCAATTTGGAATAATTAAATACTGTTAGAAAGAGGTATATATACAAAACAGTGTGGCAGTATGGCAGTACCAAAGCAATGGTTCTTTTTGCAGTGATAATAGAAACAGTAAATAAAATAAGGAACACGTGTTTTTAGTGATGACTTTTCATCTCAAGTATAAAGTTAACAAATAATTTCTAGTATAATGTAAGATCACTTAGGCTTATGTAATAGGATGTTGGGTGGGACTCCTCTCATTTTCCCTGAGCTTTATCTAAGACTCCACATTAAAGACAAAATACTACTGTGTCTTGGGCCCAGTTTCCTCTTTTTGCAGCCCACTCTTACTTCAGTAACTGCTGTAGCAACCAGCTTCCTTTCAGATGACTGCAGCTCCTGGCCTTAGCTGCACTGTGCATCCCCTGCCTTCCTTCTGTGCTTACTGGAGGCTGCTGTGTAAAATCTATTGCATAATGTAGTCTTGGAGGGTGAGGGATGGACACCATAAGGGCCACCAATGACTAGTGGAGCACAGGAGGACCTCTCTTCAGTCCCTTGAGAAACAATGCTGTGGTATATTTTATAATGGCTCTACAGAGGGCCCCAGTGCGACCAACTCCTGTTGCTTACAGTGGTGTCCAGCTTAACTATAGACACTGCATGAACATCCTGTGTTTTACTTCCCCATCCTGCTCCCTGTGATCACACCTCAAGATCACTTGTCAAATAAGCTCTCATTTCAGGTCCTGATTTCTGGAAAGAATTTAGGCTAAGCCACTGACAATGAAACTGGTCCTGGCAGTGAGACACACAGGATGGGACTCTGGAGTAGGATTTCTCATTAGTAAAATGGTGACATGGTATGGATCAGGATGAGATACAGATGAAGCAGTAAAAGCAATGACATGTACTTGTGATAGCAAATGAATGAGATAAGGGTCAGTGGTAATCTTAAGGACTGTAGAGTTGGGCTGACTTTTATTAATTAATTGCTTAAAAAGTCTTGAAAAAGCAGCTGGCAGATCCTTCATCACACTCTTAGTTATTATAGTGGAAATAGTCAAGTAAGAGTTCCTGAAATTTCATTACCCCCAACTGGGTCAAAATAAATCAGAAGCAGTATTGCACACCAGGAGAAAATGTAGAGATTAGCCATTAGCTAAGGTCCAGAATATGGGAGTGTTGATCTCCACTATATGTTCATTCCATTTACCTGAGTGCTTCCTACAATGAGATGGACTGTGGCAAATGACAGTGGACCACCTCAAATTTAAGTGGTAGTTCTACTCTCAGCTATTGTATAAAATGTACAATCTTTATGGGAACAGATCAATGAATTCTCTAGCATTGGTATATGGCTACTAATCTGGCCTATGTTTTTTTTTTTTTTTTTTCAATTCCTATTAGTAAGGTTGATCAAAAGTAGCTTTATTTTCTGGACATATGACTACTGCCCCAAACTTAGTACATTCTGAAAGACAGTACAAGCCTATTTGGAGCTAGCTGACAAGTATTCATATTATCTTTCCTAAAGATTATAGTAATTAAAATAATATCAGTGTCAATAAATTCTGCTATGATTAGAAGAAACTGGAGGGTGCCTCCCACAATACATATAATGCAAGGCAGGACTCAGGACTCTGGAACAAGGCTGTGGCAGTGGCAGGTTTACAGTCTCGCTGAGTCTGCCTATAAAAGCACTTGAAACAAAGACTGCAAAACCAAACCCCAAAGTCAGTATATCTAGCACTAAGTGACAATCCAAAATTACAAGTTCACATGGATAAATCAACTGCAAGACCTGTATAAGAGAAGAAAGCAGAGAAATATGAGGCATCTGCCAGATGTGAGTACAGAATTCCAAACTGTACTCAAAGCAGAGTGAGATAAGCCATTTTGGGAAAAGCAGCTGAAACTAGGAAGGATTTTTTAAATATACTCAAGGGTGATGGTTAATTGGTACATGGCTGGTACACTTGAACCTTAAAAAAAAAAAATTCACTTGCAGAGCGAAGCTCTATTCTATGGAGAAAATTTGGAGAGTAGAGTTCAAATCGAGTAGGACAGAGAAGATGGAAGCAAAGGAAGAAGAAAAAGCTGGAGAGGCAACTTGGGAAGTAGGAATATATGTATTTATTTCTCAAAAAACAGAAGAGTAGAGAGCTTTAGTCAAGAAGCTAGAAAAGATCTCCTGACCTCATCCTTCCTTTTCAAAACTATTTTTCACATAAAATGAGCAATAGAAAAGAACTGTAGTCAATTCTCATAAAACTTTTCATAAGAAAAAATAACATCCCAACAATAGAAACATGGTAGAAAAGTATGTGCCCAAACATTAAAAATTATAACAATATTTGAAAAATTAACCATGAGACAACATAAGTAAGAATTTGAAAGATGATAAGAATTAAAGAGGGGGAATCCAAGATGGCAGAAAAGAGGGAGGCTGCATTCCTTGTTGCTCCATAACTTGGGTTTCAAGCAGAGGAAAATCTGTTTCTCTGTGAGGCAGTCTTTGCTGTTCATCGATCCCCTGCTGTTTACCCCATTTGTCCAATGCGATCACCTGGCGTCTGCCAGCATATTACTAACTTTTTGAGTGTAGATTGCTCACTGATTGCCACCTATCATCTGCTATTTGCCTGTTTGCCTGCTGCTTGCCTGCCTATCGCCTGCCTTTCACCTACCTATCACTCACCACTGAGGTTCACCTGCTGATCGTCTACTGGTAGCCTGCAGACTGCCCAAAGACCACTAGCCGATCTCCTGCTGCCCACTGTTGCCTGGAAGTCCACTGTCACAGTACCTGCAGGTTTGGTTACACATGTCTACCACCATTTTGGGACAACAACCAGGACCTCTAGGACCCCTAACCTGACCAACCATGCCCCACTTCCAGGACCCCTTAGCCTGACTAACCAAGTCCTGCCTCCAGGAACCCCAACCTGATTGACTGCACCCCACCTCCAGGACCCCCTGCCTGACCAGCTGCACCCCACATGGACTTGGCACCTGTGCCCTATTTGCCAATATGTTTGGAAGCCAGTGCAGCCAAACTTGGATTATCCTGGAAGCGGAAGCTGCCATCTTTAGGTGGAGCAAATTCCATCCTGAGACACCTGCTAGAGACTGGAAACTCATTGTCAGGTACCTCTCCTGAATCAGGCTACTGAAGACTGGGAGATTTGAAATAGTATATGACTGTTACAATGTAGATTTTTTTTCTTCCTTTTAAAAAATTTTAAGTTTTTATTTTTCTCGCTCTATTTTCCTTTTGTTTACCTGTTTCCTCAGAGTCTGCTTCTCCCTTTTCTCATGCTAACAACCAACTTCTTTTGATTCTGCTTTCACTCTTCCTATGATCTAGTACTTCTTTCTATATACTCTTTTCTTATCCCATTAAACTGTTACGTCCTACACCCTCCCCATCCTCTTTGACCACCATTAGGAACTACACCTCATTGCAAATCTATTGGTTATAATGTAGATAATAATCAAACTCATCCTCTCTGTTTATGATGACAATACTGTTAACATCTTAATAGGGGCTACTCGGTTGAAAGCTGCATATTGTCTACAGACAATGGGGTGCTGCTAATATTGATCTCCCCCTTAAAGAAAAGGTTTTGGAAACCTGCAGGGTCACTATAAGCCTATAGAGGGGAAACTGCAATACCCCAGATTCCCACTGCTATTACATGAACAACATGAAAATACATGAACAACATGAAAAACACAAGGGAAGAAAGTGTTCTAAACAAACCAAGATTCTATATTAATAGAATCTAATGACAGCAAGGTAGAAGAAACGTCAGAAAAGGAGTTCAGATTATACGTAATTAAAATGATTCACAAAGCACAGGATGAAATAAGAGAGCAAAGGCAGGCAATGAATGATTACTCCAATAAACAGTTAAAAGAGCAACTGCAGGAAACAAATGATCATTTCAACAGATAGAGATTCTGAAAAAAAACAAAAAAACAAAAGAACAAAAAACAAAAAACAAATAGAAATCCTTGAAATGAAGGAAACAATAAACCAAATTAAACACTCAATGGAAAGCATCACTGACAGACTAGATCACTTGCAAGACAGAACCTCAGACGATGAAGACAAAATATTTAATCTTGAAAATAAAGTTGACCAAACAAAGATGATGATAAGAAATCATAAACAGAAACTCCAAGAACTATGGGATATTATGAAAAGACCAAATTTAAGAATTATCGGGATTGAGGAGGGCACAGAGATACAAGCCAAAGGAATGCACAACCTATTCAATGAAATAAAGTCAGAAAATTTCCCAAACCTGAAGAATGAAATGGAAAATCAACTATAAGAGGCGTACACAACACCAAATGTACAAAATTATAACAGATCCACACCAAGGCACATTAAATGAAAATGCCTAACATCCAAAATAAAGATAGCATTTTAAAGGCTGCGAGAGAAAAGCATCAGATTACCTATGAGGGAAACCAATATGGATATCAGCAGATTTCTTAGCCCAGACCCTAAAAAAGTAGACGGGCCTAGAATAACATATTTCCAGCTCTAAAAGAACATGGTTGCCAAACGAGAATCTTATACCCAGCAAAACTAACGTGCAGATTTGAAGACGAAATAAAATCCTTCCATGATAAACAAAAGTTAAAAGAATTTACAAATAGCCTGTGCTATAGAACATTCTCAGCAAAATATTTCATGAGGAGGAAATGAAAAACAACAATGTAAATCAGCAAAGGGAGGAACTACCCTAATGGAAAAGCCAATCAAAGGGGAAACCAAGTCAAGTTAAAAACCATATATAAGCCAAAATGACTGGGAATACAAATCATAACCCTCAATAATAACCCTGAATGTTAATGGCCTAAACTCATCAATCAAAAGACAGAGACTTGTGGATTGGATTAAAAAGAAAGATCCAACAATATGCTGCCTTTAAGAGAATCACCTCCTAGGAAAGGATGGGAGAAAAAAAAAAAAAAAAATACCATGCACATGGACTCAGTAAAAAAAGCAGGGGTTTCCATCCTTATATCAGAAAAAGTGGACTTCAAGCCAAAGTTAGTAAGAAGAGATAAAGGACATTTCATACTGCTTAAGGGAACCATAAATCAGGAAGACATAATGATTGTAAATATTTATACCCCAAACAATGGCACATTCATGTATGTCAAACAAATCCTTCTCAATTCCAGGAACCAAAAAGACCACAACACAATACTTCTGGGTGACTTTAACACACTTCTCTCACCACTGGATAGATCTTCCAAACAAAACCTAAACAAAAAACCATAGAACTCAATAACACTATCAATAACTTAGATTTAATAAACATCTATAGAATATTTCATCCATCAACGAGCAAATACACTTTCTTCTCAGCAGCACATGGATCCTTCTGTAAAACAGACCGTATGTTATGCCACAAAACAGTCCTTAGTAAATACAAAAAATTAGAGATACTACCTTGTATTCTATCAGATCATAATGGAATGAAATTAGAAATCAATGATAAAATAAAAAACAAACTACTCCAACACCTGGAGACTAAATAATATGCTACTGAATCAAGCATGGATAACAGAAAACAATAGGGAGGAATCAAAAAATTCTTAGAGGTAAATGAGAATGATGATACAACCTATCAAAATCTCTGGGTCACTCTGAAAGCAGTACTAAGAGGAAAGTTCATTGCATGGAGCAAATTCAAGAAAAGAATAAAAAGTCAACAATGAAATGACCTGACATTACATCTCAAAGCTCTAGAAAAAGAAGAACAGAACAACACCAAAAGTAGTTGAAGACAGGAAATAATTAAAATCGGAGCTGAAATCAATGAAACTGAAACAAAAGAAACAATTAAAAAAATTGACCAAACAAAAAGTTGGTTCTTTGAAAAAGTAAACAAAATAAATCCGCACTAACGAAGGAGAAAACTCAAATTACTAAAATTCGTGATGGAAAAGGAAATATCATGACAGACACCATTGAAATACATAATTAGAAGCTACTTTGAAAATCTATACTCCAACAAAATAGAAAATCTCGAAGACATCAACAAATTTCTAGAGACATATGATCCTCCCAAACTGAACCAGGAGGACATAAGCAATTTAAACAGATCAATTTTAAGCAATGAAATAGAAGTCATCAAAAGCCTACCAACAAAGGAAAGCCTGACACCAGACAGATTCTCAGCCGAGTTCTACAAGATCTTCAAAGAACTAATACCAATACTCCTCAAAGTATTCCAGGAAATAGAAAAGGAGGGCAAAACTCATTCTATGAAGCTAGTATCACTATATACCAAAACCAGACAAAGATGCATCAAGGAAAGAAAACTTTAGACCAATATCTCTAATGAACATAGACGCAAAAATCCTCAACAAAATTCTGGCAAATTGCATACAAAAACATATTAAGAAGATATTGCACCTTGATCAAGTAGGGTTCATCCCTGGGATGCAAGGCTGGTTCAACATCCGGAAATCAATAAATGTAATTCATCACATCAATAGACTTAAGGTTAAGAATAATATGATTATTTCAATAGATGCAGAGAAAGTTTTTGACAAAATACAACACCCTTTCATGCTCAAAACACTAGAAAAAATAGGATAGTAGGAATATACCTCAACATGTAAATGCTATTGATGCTAAGCCCATGGCCAACATCATTCTTAATGGAGAAAAACTGAAAGTATTCCGTCTAAAAACTGGAACAAGGCAGGGATGCCCTCTTTCACCACTTCTATTCAACATCATGCTTGAAATACTAGCCAGAGCAATCAAATCAGAAATTAAAGGGATATGAAGAGGAAAAGAAGAACTCAAGCTATCCCTATTTGCTGATGAGATGATTCTATATTTAGAGGATCCAGAAAACTCCACCAGAAAATTTCTAGAGCTAATAAATGAATTCAGCAAAATAGGATATAAAATCAACACACATAAATCTAATGCATTTTTACTCATAAGTGATGAATCTTCTGCAAGAGAAGTTAGGAAAATTACTCCATTTACAATAGCCTCAAAAATAATATAAAATACTTGGGAATCAATCTAACAAAAATGCGAAAGACCTCTACAATGAAAACTACAGAACATTAAAGAAAGAAATTAAAGAAAACTTTAGAAGAAGGGAAGATCTCCCATGTTCTTGGATAGGCAGAATTAATATGATCAAAATGGCCATACTTCCAAAGGCCCTATATAGATTTAATGCAATTCCAATTAAAATTCCAATGACATCCCTTCCTCAAAGAAAAAGAGAAAGCAATCATGAAATTCATCTAGAAGAACAAAAGACCCAGGATAACCAAAGCAATCCTGGGCAGGAAGAGTGATGCAGGAAGTATCACAATACCAGACCTTAAACTCTACTATAGAGCAACAGTAACAAAAATGGCATGGTATTGGCATCAAAACAGACAGGTAGACCAATGGTACAGAATGGAAGACACAGAGACAAACCCACACAAGTACAGTTATCTCATACTAGACAAAGGTGCCAAAAACATACAATGGAGAAAAGATAGCCTGTTCAACAAATGGTGCTATCAAAACTAGAAATTAAATTCCTGTCTCTCACCCTGTACAAAACTCAACTCAACATGGATCAAGGATCAAAGAATTAGACCTGTGACTCTTCACCAAATAGAAGAAAAAGTAGGCCTGAATCTTCATCATGTTGGCTTAGGACAAGACTTCCTTAACAAGACCCCCAGAGTGCAAGAAATAAAAGCAAAAATCATTAAATGGAATGGATTCAAACTAAAAAGCTTTTTCTCAGCAAAGGAAAAATCAATAATGTGAAAAGAGAGCCTACTGAGTAGGAGAAAATCTTTTCCACACACACTTTGGACAGAGCACTAATTTCCAAAATTTATAAATAAGTTAAAAAACTTTACACCTAAAATACAAAGAACCCAATCAACAAATGGGCTAAAGAACTGGGCAGACACTTCACAGAAGATATACAGGTGATTAACAAATATATGAAAAAGTGTTCATCATCTCTGGTAATTAGAGAAATGCAAATTGAAACCACCCTAAAATTTCATCTAACTCCAATTAGAATGGCTATTATCAAGAACACAAGCAACAAGAAGTGTTGGCGTGGATGTGGTGAAAAAGGCACACTCATACATTGCTGGTGGAGTTGCAAATTGGTGCAGCCACTCTGGAAAGCAGTATGGAGATTCATCAGAAATCTTGAAATGGACCCAACATTTGACCCAGCTATCCCACTCCTCAGTTTATACCCAAAGGACTTAAAATCAGCATACTATAGTAGCCACATCAATGTTCATAGCTGCTCAATTCATAATAGCTAGATTGTGGAACCCCCTTCAACAGATGACTAGATAAAGAAACTGTAGCATATATACACAATGGAATATTACTTAGCCATAAAGAAGAATACAATTATGGCATTTGCTGGTAAATTGATGGAGCTGGAGAATATCATGCTAAGTGAAATAAGCCAAGACCAAAAAACCAAAGGCTGAATGTTTTCTCTGATAAGTGGATGATGATACATAATGGTGGGCAGGCGGGTGGGAGGTAAGAGAAGAATGAAGGAACTTTGGATTGTGTAGAGGGAAATGAGGGGAAGGGAAGAGAAAGGAGGGGAGGGGGCAGAGGAAGGAAAGATAGTGGAATGAGACAGACATCACTACCCTATGTACATGTACGATTACATGAATGGTGTGAATGTACATTGTGTACAACCACAGAAATTAAAAGCTATACCCCATTTGTGTACAATCAAAATGCAATCTGTAAAAAAAAAAAATTAAGGAAAGAATTAGAAATACAAGAAAACACATATCAGATGAAAAAGACTAACCTAGAAAAAACACAAAAGTAAAGAAAAATAATATCTTTACCTTCAGTACACTAGGAAAACCAATCTTCACTCTTTATCATCTGGATGTAAAGGACTTTAAATGTTTTTAATATTTTTAACATCTGAAGTCATTTTACAATGTGTATATAAGAAGTAATAGTGAAAACAGATTCATGGGTAATTTTAATAATTTAAACATAGCAAATTTCTTTTTATCAAGTAAATCGTGGTGTTCAAACACTGCAAACATCACATTTGGCATATAAATAATACACAACTTTTTAGTGAAACAAAATAGTCCAGATTTTTAAAATTCTTTACCATAATATTTTATTGGGATCTTTACTCAAATTAATCAAGTCCTCCTCCCTAATAAAACTTCATTTTTAAACCAGATTTGAAAATTCATATATATTGTGTCTTTGCTTTCCCCCTTTCTAAACCATTAATAAGATTGTTGAGGTTAATCACTGCTCTCCCTTATTGCAGTTTAGAATAAACTCAACTTTTTCTTACCAACAAGTTGTTTTGATAATATTTTCAGAGAACCAGGATTCAGTCAGGTTATAAAGCATAGAAATAGCACTGCTGTCTGTTAATATGCACTCATTGTCTAATAATTAGGAAAACAACTCCCTCTGTCAATTTCCTTCTCTTTGTTATTACAGTGAGAAAAGGTAAAATTCTGATTGAATGAAAGCTAAAAGCAGACTGTAGAGATATTTTCTCCAGTCTTCTGGCACACTGAAAGATAATTCAATGTCATCCTCCCTTATTTGCAGTTTCACTTTATTGGTAGTACTGGGGATTGAATCAGGGGTAATCTATCACTGAGTATTATGGTTTGGATTTAAGGTGTCTCCCAAAAGCTCACATGTGAGACAATGCAAGAAGGTTGGAGGAAAAATGATTGGATTATAGCCTTAACCTAATCAGTGAATTAATCCTTGGTGGGATTAACTGAGTGGTTACTGGAGGCAGGTGGGGAGTGGCTATGGGGTATATATTTTATCTGGCAAGTGGTGTCTTTCTCTGCTTCCTGATCTTAAGTGAGCTGCTTCCCTCTACCACAAATTCCATCAAGATGCTCAGCCTCACCTCACGCCCCAAGAAATGGAGCTGGCTTTCTAAGGACTAAGACCTCTGAAACCGTGACCCTCAAGTAAACTTTTCCTCCTTTAAAATTGTTGAGGTTAGGCCTTTTAGTCACAGCAGTGAAAAAGCTGACCAAAACACTGAGCTACATCCCTAGCCCTTTTAATTTTATTTTAAAGACAGGGTCACACTAAGCTGCCAAGGCTGGTCTAGAATTTGTGATCCTTCTGCTTCAGTCTCTCAAGTTCCTGGCATTACTGGCATGTGCCATTGTGTCCAGTGGTTTCACTTTTTACAGTTTTAGTAACCTGCTGGTCAAAGTGGTCCAAAAAATATTACATGGAGAATTCCGGAAATAATTCATTGGTTTTAAATTGTGCACCATTCTGAGTAGCATGATGAAATCTCACGCCTTCCTTCTCCATCCTACCTAGGACATGAATCACTCTTTTGTTCAGTACAGATACACTGAACAGGCTACCCAGCCACCCATTAGTCATTTAGCAGCTGTTTTGGTTATCAGATCGACTGTTGTGGTATGACTGCTTTTATGTAGGGTTTGGTACTATCTGAGGTTTCAGGAGTCCATAGGGGATCTTGGAATGTAACTCCTGCAGATATTGGGGTACTTTATTAGTCTAACACACTATCCAGCCAAATCATAAAATTAATTTCATTATTGCAGCATTTTTCTAGGTAACTTTATCATTGTTCATTTTTATTTTAGTCTTTTTTGTTAGCATACATGAGAATAACCTATGTATAATGAAGTAATAATTTCCAGAATGAGGAAAGAGCAAAATATTTCAAGATAAGAAAAACTATGATCTCTAAGATTTCATGATGTATCTTATATTTATAAAAGAAACCAACAGACCCAATATTACAATTTTAAGATTGAATGAATTTTAATCTAAAACAAAACAAAACAAAAAAACTCAAACTGGATCCAAGGGACCCCAATTAAGTTCTAAGGGTTAAGAGCTTCCAGATGGCTTAACTTCTGCCAATCATACTATAAGGGGACTGTCTATGTTAACAACTGCTGAACCTATATTTGTACTCATGAATAACTTCTGGAGAGTATTTATGATAATAAAAAAAGGGCAGATCAGACAAAAAAGGATGCCTGAATGCTCTTTCAGTGGCTTGCCTTATTTTTAAGGCCCATGTACCTTTTGTTTGAGAATACTATTTGATTAGGTTTTCTTTACTTTTTCTTCTTTTTTTTTTTTTTTTTTTTAACAACTCTGCAAAGGTACAAGTTAACTATAGAAAACTGAGAGAAATGCAAGTAAGTTTTTTACGTAGATATGTAGATGAACATATTTACCTGTTTTGTATCTAATTTAGCAATGTTATTCTCTATTCTTCCTTTCAATGATCAGAATTCTTTAGAGTTTCCTAGTCCTTTGAACAACTCTACTATTCTATTGCCTCATTCAGCAGTAAGTTAATTAAATCTTTGAGGGGAATCTTTACTTTTTAAAGAGAAGAGATAGAGCAATTAGTGTAGCAAAAAACACCCACCCCCAGTGAATCTTCGACAAAAAGAAGAAACAAAGATTCCCCCCAAACCTCAACCAGGCAGTCATGATAACCTCATGGTATCAGCATTGGTACACAGAAAAGGAGAAGGAAGACCACTGGGCTTCTCTGGGCTTCCAACAGAACTTCAAAGACATGCCAGTCTGAGAAGAACAGCTTCAACTGGAAAGGGCCCTGCAGGATTCAATTCTTAGGCAAAGGGCAAGAAAAATGCTAAGTGAAGAGGTGCTGAAATTACCTGGGTTATACAAACTCTCAAAACTAATACTACTCTGAGAAAAATGTGGTGTAGAATCCAAATCCAAAAAACATGACAATAGAAGCAATGACAAAAAAAAGTCCAGATAAAAGAAAGAGGGAGTGAAAAGAAAGATCTCAGAAGACATGAGGTCATGCCTTCAAAAATCACCTTATTCACTTCGCCTAAAGAAACCTGGGTTCTCTTAGAAATTACTGATTTCAGGAATAGAGCAGAAAAAAAAAAATGTACAAGTAGGCCTGGAATAAGTGAACTTGTTATCCTGGAAGGCAAGGTAATAACCCTCTAGATAAGAGAAAAACGTCAAGTCAAAAGGACACAGGAACCATCCTGAAGAGTATCCAATGGCCAGATATGGACAAGTTAAGCATCAGTAAGTGAGTGTAATAGCTGAAATGATCGAAGCAAAATTAATGTGTTTATATCCATGAGTTCATAAGAATATTAGCAAAAATCATTATCTTTTAGAGAATGCTAGTGAATACAATTATTTTTTAAAAAAGGACAAAGAAAAAGAATCAAGCACTTATCCTACATTTATTATAAATCAATACTTCAGAGTAACTAAATGGTTGGTGAGGGGAATTTATCTTTTACAGAAGTAATCCAGCTAATAAACAGAGGACTGATAAAGGCATAATATCTTCACTTTGTAACTTCCTGTGAAAATACGGATCTGGGCAATAATTATCAATTTTGAGAACATCACAAAAAGATAATATATACCTTCTGAAGGAAGTACATAGTCCCAAACATACAATTTGTTCAAGCCTTTAGATCTACCTACCAACTTATCAAAAATGTAGGGAATACCACAACATGGTAAATGATAGCATGGGGATGCAGAAAGCTCTAAAGGAAAAATGACAGTTTCTTCAGTAACAACAACAAAAAACTGTGAGAAAACAAATAGCTACAGGGAACCTATGAATCAAAAAATACTTCAATATAATTAATCGTAGATAGTCAAGTATGAACTGCATCTGATCCTATGAAGGGATTTTGCTACTTCTTAAGGGGCTGGAGCACTGCTGTGCTGCCCTCTTCAGGAGGGCCTGGTGCTCTCCTCTTCACCAGACTCCCCTGCCTCCTCGCAGGTCTTGGCCTGTCTCCTTAGGCACTTATGGATGTGATCACCAGCTACAACCTAACAGTTCTGAGTGTGGTCCCCCTTATTTTTAACTAAGTAGAACAGCAAAAAAGAGGGTATCCGTGAACCAATAGTATTCAGTTTTGCACTTAAATTTGCCACAAACCTCCTTTCCCCTTAAAACCCTAACATTCATTTTTATTATAGCACAGAAATAAAAGGGTATCTGCAAATTTTAAAGTGCTTTCCTTTAAGAGGGCAGCAAGGCTTACCTTTAGATCAAGGCTGCTAAGGCTTACAACATCATCATCTTTTTCTCTTCGTTTTCTTTTCTATAAGGAAAAACAGTAGATTTCATCCTTACGTAGAAGTGCATGTAACCCCATTAAACAGATTCATACAAATAGGAAAATCACTTATAAATTAAGTTTTGGGCTATTTGCACAAGAAAGTTATTTTGATAAGTGACATTTGGAAATTGTCTCTGGCATATATACTATCAAAATAGCACCCCCCCCCCAATTAAGTGATCTCTTCCTGTGAAGTGATTCCACCACATTAAAAAACATATTTATGTAAAGATCTTCAGAATAGCACTCATATTGGTCTTGGGCTGTGTGTACTTGTTAGAGGAAAAAGTAAGATAGATTTTATACAGAAAGGTAACACTTTTTTTTTTTTTTTAAAAAAAAGGAACACTTACTGTTTATCCTGGGGGACAGAGGAGGATGTCTTCACTAGGGGGAAAAAAAAAAAAGTCCTTTTCTTCTTCTTAGCCCAAAATAAAGTAATTGAGATCTGTTGCCTGAAGCAGGATTTAGCAACTGAAAGATGAAACCCATGTCCCTGGATTTACTTTCCGGTATCATACAGCTCTACTGGTGCTTAGTAGCAGCAAAACTGTGTAGCTATCATTTATGGTTCAAAATCAGTATCCAATAACGAATACTTCATCATTACCTCATGTACTGTTCATAATCAATACTGAATAAGTACCCTTAAGTAACATTTCATCTCAAAATAACTTTTTATAGTACTTGCAACCAGTTTAGCTCTTGTGAACTCTTAAAACTGATCAACCAGGGCTCCCTTAGAGTTCTTGGCCCCACACAGAAGGGAAACTACTGGGAGTCTAAACAGAGTTGATAGCAGAGAGTCACTAGAGAAAAGGGAAAAGGAAAGACAAAGTACGGAGGGACATGGGGGAAATAATGGAGGCAGGAGGTCTCAGAAAGCAAGCCACCATGAAAACGGAGCTCTGGGAAGTTAAGAAAGCTGTCCAAACCCAGCCTCCTTGTAAAAGTGGAGAAGAATGAAATTCAAATTAAGATGAACAAAAATTCTCAAAGTCAAATCCTATACAAAATCATTCTAAGAAAAAAAGAGAATAAGGGGAAGAATACTATCCTTTTAAGGAATGAAGGCACATCAGAGGGAAATGATCAAAGGGGCAGACAAAACTATAATATGCTATTTCAAATTGAACTAAAAGACATTATGAAAATGATTAAAGAAATGAAAGAACAATATAAATCAGAACTGGAAAAAATTCAACTATAAGGTGACAACTTGAAAAATATAAGATTATATCCAGATGACATAGAAAAGTACAAATATTTTGATCATGATTTTGAAAAGTCAATTAACCAAATATCCTGCATATGTGTATCCAACTGTAAGTCCATGCCTATATTAGTCAATAATAATATGAGCAAAATATAGAGGCATACAAATGGTGTTATTGTCATGGGTTAGAGTAGAGGCTGGGGATGGAAGGAAGGACTTAGATGGGGAAGGGAAAGTAACTGCCTAGCAAAAAAGATCACAATGGGAGAAAATAACATGTAAATGTCACATGAAATTGCACATGTTGAGTACATGCATGAAGAACTTTACCAGGCTTTCAGTCTACTGTGATTTCTTTAAACTATCTTGAACTTTCACTTTTTTAATCCATCTGGAATGTACTTCTGTTATGTAAGTAGCATGAAGCAGGACACTCAATTGCTTCCCCCCCCGCCCCCGGGCATTATTTGTTGAGAGCCCCATTCCTTCATCATGCCTGTGATACAGTAAGTTCTAGCATCACGTAGGTAAGCATCTGGTTCTTTATTTTGTTTGTTGGTCTATTTATCAGTTACTGTGCCCACATCATCCTGTTTTAATAACTAATACAATAAAGTAATAGAATTCCCATTTTGTATACTGTTTTTTTCTGGATCCTCTACTCTTCCACATGACTTCTAGAATAAGATCTATTAAATATTAATAGGATTTCTATTAAAACTGCACTGAATATGGAGTAATTTGCAGAGAACTGACATTTTTATGATAGAGTCCTTGCATGAGTATGGTACATTTCTTTATTTAATTAGGTCTTTTATATTCTTTTATTTAATGCTTTCCAATTTTCACCATAAAGTTCTCACAAGTTCTTTCATGGATTTATTCCTAGTGTTAAAAAATTGTTCCTATAATCATATAGGTCTTTAAAAATTACATTTGATATTTTTATTGCTAGTGTATATACATTCTACTGACTTTTAAATTCTTGCTTCAATTTTTATTAGCTCAGTAGCTGCTACTAATGTTCTATGCAGACAATCATACTGTGTGTAATCAAATCACATTGTCTCTTCCTTTCTAATTTGTACACAACTTATTTTTCTTGTCTTACAGAGCTGGCTTACTGTGTAGCTGAACAGACATAGCGATAGCAGACTGTTTTCTAAATTCAAAGGGAATGTTTCTACCATTGTATTATTACATATGGTGTTTGTAGTAGGTCTCACGCTAAGGAAATTCTTTCTAATCCTGGTTTGCCAAGAATTTCATCATGACTGAGGAGTGTTGATTTAATTTTTTCCCCCACTTTTACCATTCCCTCTATTTTCGTTGGTTTACTCTGATTTAGATGCTTAATTTATGTTCTTTTTCTTTCTCAAACTACATATTTAGCAGTTATAAATCTTCCTCTTAGTATTCCTTAACCATACTCTAGAAGTTTTAATGCATAAACAAAATGATAATAATCTTTTGTCATAGGAGACCTCTATCAAAGTATTTTCCCTGGTGGGATAGATCCATCCCAGAGGGTATGCAGGACATTACCTTTGGAGTCCAGAGGGGAAATGTTGGAACTTCTCTTTTTAATGTATTTTAAATCCTTAAAAAGTAAGTTTTACTAATACTCAATATACAATGATGAATTCATTATCATATTGTAAGGCTAAAAATAATGGTGATATAATCACACCCAGTAAGAAGTCATCTCCTAAATGAAACTGTCCGCTTATTTGGAAAATAGATTTATGCCCACTATCATTAACCTTATTCAAAGTGAATACTGTGCTTGGAGATAGCACATCATATTAGTACATAAATCAGTACACTAGGAGTACATAACATATTTTTGCTGATAGGTTTGCACAAACATTAGACCCTTTTTTACTGAAATTCTACTTGAGGTTAGGCTCATCAACCCACGTGGAAAAGGGGCCAAGATAGGGAGACATTTCAAAGGAAAATATAGAATTGCACTAGAATCAGGAGACTCTTGCTATGAATGCTTTAGTGGCTACATGACACATGTAATGGGAATAAAAGCACAGAAATATTCAACAGGAATGCCAAACAGAAATATATATTATATAAAAAAGAACAGAATACAAATTAATTCTGTATTGCCTAATTCATCAGAACATTTTCAAAAGATACACACGAGTAATATCTGGCAAACTACAAACAGTCATTTTTGCTATCTTCCTTAAATATAAAAGCATAAGAATTATGATCTATTTGTATGCTTTATTTATATATGTACTATATTGCAATCAGTTTTCTAATGTCGCATCACATAAAATTAAATGCCTTTGTAATGTATTCTGAGATGATCAATAGCAAAAGATGATTCATATTATATATGTATATTTATATCTAATGACTTATTTACATTAAATATGTATATATACATACTTTGATATATGTATAATCAAACATCTTATATTTTTAATGAATATTTCATAATATATGCTTTTAAATTTAACATTGGTAGGAAGTGAGAAAGAACTGTAGAGAACTAAAGATTAATATATATATGAGTGCTTTGCAAAATATGTTTTACTGACTTGAAATAAAAAAAATTCTTCCAGCTTGTTAGCAGAAAAGGACTAAATTAGGCTGCAAAAGATGGCTGTAGAAATTCGGTTCAAGATATTCAGAAGTAAAGACAAGTGAGCTATAACAACAAACTGAAAGACAACCCAGGAACTAATTCTATCTAATGCTTTAAAACAAATATCTACTTACCAAAGTGAAGTCCCAATGAGGGCCAGGTGTTAAAAATGTGAAGGAGCTACCTCTCCGAAGGGAATATCTATGAAGAGAAAATTCAAACAAAATAGAGAGAATGTAGTTTTAAAACTATTTAAAATTGCATGATGAGTCATTAAATATTGGAAATAAGAGGGACAGGACACAAAATAAAACAGGGCATAGATCCTGGTCATAGTCAGAATTTTTACAGTGAAATATCCTATATGAAATTAGTGAACAGATTATTAAAAAAAAAATAGTTCACTGTGGGGAGCCATCCTTATCTAGCAGAATCAGATGAAGTTGAGTCATGGGGCAGAGAGGCTTGACTTCTAGGAATTGGGTACCCTGGAGGACTGTCCCAGATTGCTGGGAAGTATGTGGCACTGTGTGGGATTGATTCCCTGTCTAGCTCTATGCTAGAACCAAATGGCTCCCCTAACTCCACCCCATCCTGTTCATCGCAGAAGAAGCCCCTCCCAGTCTGGGCCTTTTTAACCTGTGTGCCTATAAATAAAAGGAGATGGATTACTCCATGTTGTTAGAAGCCAGATCTAGTATAGCCTGGCCTGTCACGCTCCCTCTCATTTAAAAAGAGTATGAGCTCTTGTGTGTTTATTGATTAGGTAAGTTTATGGGCGATTGATTTATATAGCCAACATCATCCTCTGGCAGTTAACCTATTTTTCAACCACACGAAATGTGGCAGAAACCTCCAGAGTTCACCAAACCAAGCAGTTTATTTTAGGAACACAGAGTTCAATAATACCAAATTTATTAATATAATATATTCACTAATAGGTTAAATAAAAACCAGCAAATTGACCTTTCTTAGATCAAACAAGATGAGATTCATTCATGCCTACTATTTAAACAAATAAAAACAGAAGAATATTCTTAAGAAAAACCTAGCTGGGTGTGATAGTGCACACCTGTAATTCCAGCAACTCAGGAGGCTGAGTCAGGAGAATTGCAAATTCCTGGACAGCACAGACAACTTGGTGAGACCCTGTCTCAAAATAAAAAAATAAAAAGGGTTGGGAATGTAGCTCAGTGGTACAGCACCCCTGGGTTCCATCCCAGTACCACCACACCCCCCAACACATACAAAATTTAAATCCATGTTATTTACATTGGTATTAGAAGTCCATCCTGACGTTTAAAAATTACAATTTAATAAACCAAACAAAAAGTTTTGAAATATACATTTGCGACAATGGCCTCAAGTAAGATTAAAATTTGGCTAGAATTTTGTTCTTTAAGGATTTTCTTTTTTTCTTTCCATTCACTGTACAGAAATAGAGCAAGATAAAAACCTGTCTTTACCTTTCTAAAATACAAACTTCTCTCTATATAAACTTGTTTATAAAATATGTAGCAAAGCAAACATACCTAGCATAGGGGATAAAGGCAGTTTATAAAATATATTGTTAAATTAATTCAAATATAGAGAAAAGAAAAGCAGAGATATGTCTCTGTCCTCACCGCCACGGAAATATATGAAGAGCAACCACATGGGAAAAGTAGAGAGTACTGAGTTTACTATAGCAAGGGAGTCAGCTATCATCATTTGCATTTTGACAGATAAAGGAACGTGTAGACAGTATAAAAATAGGCGAGGTTCAAGTATGACCTGAATGGAGACTGTCACTGAAGGGAAGCTGTAGGAAACTACAACTAACCTAAAGTGTGTGTGTGTGTGTGGTGTATTGTGATTGGATAAGGTGCATATCTGGCTTACTTTAGTTGGTCCTAAGTAGAATTAGGACAAAAGTTAGGAAGTTGACAGTAATGAAGTCCTGGCTATTTTAGGCTAACTTTTATAGAAGTTACTATTTATTTAGCTTCTTGGATTGTCAGGTTATAGTCCATTTATGAATCTGGTCTTTTGCCTTGACCCTCACAATCATTGTTCATCATAAATTTACAAACACCATAGATGGCTGTCATTCCTGCAGAAATTTACAAGTTTAAATCAATTCAAGGGTTTCTGTAGTTTTCTAAGTTCAATAAAGCGGAAGTTTATATTTTGACAGGGAACACAAGGGAAAATATCTGTAAGTAGAAAAAGGTTAGGAAAGTTTCACAGAAGAATTAATACTTAACTAAAACTAAGCTCAGCCAGAAAGAGAAATAGCAGTTACCAAAGCTTTAAGGTGGACTTTTCAAATAGCTTCTCACGTTTCAGTACCAAACAAGGAAGAACTAGATCATGATGAAAGGTTTCACATACTACACTTGGAGAGTAGGGTCTTGATCTAGTTCTTGCATTCTAAGTAATACGAAGGATAGAATGAGAGAAGGCAAGTCTGGTCAGAAGACCAGTTAGGAGGAAGCTCCAACACTGGTTAGCAAGATTAAAGAGAGGTTGATTGATTACAAAGTTCAATAACAAAACCACCAAGATTCCTGATAGGGGGAAATATGATGCCATTAATAGAAATTAGGAATAGATGAAGAAAGACACATAAAGCAAACATTTCCTAGGTATTTATTTGGGAAAGATCAAAACATGGTAAGATTCATTACTTATGGGAACTCATTTTTTTTTTTTTTTTTTTGGAGGGTCTCCTTAATGGGAAAAAAAACTTAAGGAGCTGATTATCCTATCTTTCCTTGCCACCACAGAAATCAAGGAACAGCAAAATTTTTTTTTGATGAAACACTGAAACAAGGCATTTAATAAAAAAAAGGTCACCTGAAATGAATTCATGTCACTTAATAAGACATAGGTATAATAGTAAAAACAAAAGACTTTGTAAACACTTGCTCTAGAAAAGTGCTATTGTGTAACTACACGGAGAGCCCTTCACAGGAATTGGGTTGAGAAGCAACAATTACTAATCTCAAAAGATTATTTTTAATCTAATACAAATAAATATTACAAAGTAGTATTCACAGTGGCACTTAAAATATTTAGTAAACAACTCCTTTCAGGTATAGCATAAGTATTAAGACGAATTGGAAATCTAAAGCTATTAATACTTTTTATTGCACAGAAATAACTACTGACCTCAGAAAGTTTTTTTTTTTTTTTTTTTTGATATAGGGCATTTAACCCCAGGGGCATTTAACTACTGAGCCACATGTCCAGTCCTGTTTATATTTTATTTTGAGATAGGGTCTTGCTAAATTGGTGAGGCTGGCTTTGAACTTGTGATCCTTCGCTTCAGCCTCCTGAGCTGCTGGGATTAAAGGTGCACCACCACTCTGGCTCAGAAAGAATTTGATGTTTAAAAGTTGGAAAGAAAAATAGCTCTTAAGAATTTTTAAGATGTTAACGAATTGGAAAAATATTTCCAAATCAATGGTAAGATTCTTTCCAGCATTATTTATAACCAGCTTTACAGTAATGCTATTTCCCCCATTTTAATAACAAGTATCCATTTATTTTGAATTCCTACGGAAAAAAAAAAACCTAAAAAACAAATTACGTCCAGAAAGCATGTGTGGCAGTGCCAAACTTCCAAAACTCTTGGAAAGACACACACTCATTTTTTTATAGAAGTCAGAGTCAAAATGTATCTATTTTAAATTCTTATGGGAAAATTTCTTCAATTTCATAAGATTACAAGTGGCCTTTTCAGAGGCTCCATAAAGGACAACCCACTTAAAAGGGGGGCTAAAAGACTGAAATGTAAGATAGAAGTGGTGGGCCTTCATCTTTCTGGGAATTTCTGTCCATACATCCAAATATTTTTGCCCATTCATTAAATACATTTTTTTCATAGACCCAAATAATAAAATTGAAGTCATGAAATAACTAAAACATTAAGGAACTAGTGTGGTTCATTATATTTTTTATTTTTTTTTTGGGTGCTGGGGATCGAACCCAGGGCCTTGTGTTTACAAGGCAAGCACTCTACCAACTGAGCTATATCCCCAGCCCCATTATATTTTTTAAGAATTTAATGCCACTGTGATTTTCCTTGACTCCAACACACTTTCTTATATATAGTTTGGTGTGTTTCTGAATAGTGTAAATTATTTTTACATTAAACTAGTTTTAATACAAATGAAGCATAATTAGAATGGCAAGGTTGCTGTCTGAAAAGAGAATCATTCTGCTCATTCTTAAGCCAAATTGTACCTTCAGAGATTTTGATGTGCCACTGCCACCTTCTACAATGGCAGATATGAACTGAAGTAGAATTATAAATGGTAGAAAGGTATTAATCTATTTAATGGCATTTTCAAAAAAATGTATCAAATGGCATGATTGCCAACAGGAAGAAAAAGTACATTCTTAAAAACAGAATTGTTTTCAAGGTGTTTCATTATAAAGAATGTAGAATGGAATGACAGAATAAAGTTTAAAAAAGTAAAACTATAAAACTATAAAGATACTAGCTTATCATAAAGTACATACTTATGGGTTTACAATGAAAACAATCAGAATGAATTAGCAAAGTAACCGTCTAAAAAAATCAAGTGTAATGGAAGGACTAATGATAGGACGGTGGCAGACTTAGTCATCAACAGTAGCAAGAAAGGAGACTTGAGGCATAAAGACACTCAGAATAAGACAATGCATAATGGGAACTAGGATGACTGGAGCTTTTAAGAAAAATTTCTTTCTACATGAAAACAAGAAAATAGGGCAGAGCTGAAATTAGTTGCTCTTGCATACCAGCAACAGGACTCAAATAAATGCCTCAGCCTAATTACAAACTACAGATGCACTTCAACTTACAATGAGATTCCATCTTGATAAACCCACTGTAAATTCAAAATATTTTAAGTTGGAGATGAAACTTACACTAAAAAAATAGAGAAAATCAATGTAGCCAAAAACTGATTCTTTGGAAAGATCAAGACTGACAGATGTTTAGCTAAATTGACCAAGACAAAGAGAAAAGACTAAATTACTGAAGTCAGAAATAAAAGGGGGGATATTCTTATTGATATTACAAAAATAAAAAGAATAAAGGAATACAGTGAACGATTGCGTAGTGACAAAAATTCTTAGACACAAACTACTAAAAATGACTCTAGAAGAAATAGACTATCTGGAGACACTGAATAATAAAGAACTACCTCACATTATATACAAAAAATAACTTAAAATAGACTAAAGATCTAAATGAAAGGGCTGAAATTAAAACTCTAAGATGGAAACATTGGGTAAAACCTTCATGACGCTGAATTTGGCACTGATTTATTGTATATGACCCAAAAGCATAGGCAACAACAACAAAAATAAATCAAGCTAAAAAACTTTTGTACCTCAAAGGACATCACAAAAGTGAAAAGACAACAAATTAATAAGGAGTTTGTATCCAGAATAATCAACTTGCACAGCTTAACAATAAAAAGACTACCCAGTAAACAATCATCCAAGAAAGGATGGCTTACCAAAAATGACCACACATTACATCATATGATTTCATTTATATGAAATGTCCAGAACATTTGAGTGGATTAATGATTGAGGAAAAAGGGGTGGGGGCCAGGAGAGAAACAACAGCTAAAGGTACAGGTTTTCTTTTTAAGCTGATGAAAATGTTCTAAATTAACTGTGGTGATGGTTGCATATGTATGTGAATATACAAAACCCGCTGAAATTTACTTGTTATGCTCTAGAGATGAAGTATGCTTCAAAAGCTCGTCTGTGAGAGTCAATGCAAGAAAGTTTAGAGGTAAAATGATTGGGTTATGAAAGCCTTGACCTAATCAGTGCAGTGCACTAATTCTGATAGGTAGGGATTGTAGGCAGGTAGGATGTGGCTGGAGGAGGTGGGTCGCTGGTTTGTGCCTTTGGGGGTATGTATTTTGTCTCTGGAGAGTAAAGCTTAGTTTCTCTCTGCTTCCTGATTGTCATGACCTTCTGCCCTGATGTTCTGCCTCACCCTGCACGCAGGGCAATCGAGTCGGTCATCTATGGACTGAGATCTCTGAAACTGTGAGTGCCAAACAAAACTTTTCCTCCTCTAAAATTGTTCCTGTCAGGTCTTTTGGTTGCAGCAAAAAATTCCCCCCAAAAACAAAAATAAAAAATAAACAAAAAACTGAACGAAAAACAGGATTCTTTAAATGCGCAAACTATAGTATGAGCCAGTTTTTTAAAGACAATTATACTTTCATTTTCTTGAATGTTGTTGTCTTTCAAATTAGTTTATAGTGAGTTTTGTCTGCAATTTTTTTCAATATATACATATTTATCTGATATCATGATGCTTAAATAGTTGTTTCCTGCCTCTTTGTTGATACTATCTTCTACTTCATGTATTCTTATAGATGACCTTATGTCTTTTCTGGAACATGGAATATAGATTAAGTGCTCCATTCCTCATTTTCCATGGTTTTTCTAACTTCATCACTCACCTCATGCTGCCTATGCCACCGCTGTCTTTTTCTTAGCATCATATCTTGTAACACACACACCAAACCCTTAAAGTCTGACAGGAAAAGTCCTTAAATTCCAGGTCACAACTGACCCTGTTCCCCAAACTTACCTATAACTATACCACCCACAGCCCCTTACCAGCTAAATTCTGTACTTTTCATTTGGATTTTATCCACTCCTTCCCTCTCAGATCCTTGTTGAATCATTTCTCTTCTCTCCTGTCTTTTCAACCTTTCTACTTGCTTATTCCTCTTAGCATACCGAACTTTTCCCTGATTAAGTCTATGCCCCAAACTTGTGCCTCCTTCCTCTATTATTCTTTCTTGACTCCCTATTGCAGTGATACTTTTTGAAAGTGTAACCTACACTTAGTGATTCTGTTCTCCCACCTGGCTATCAGATTCAAACACTCATCATTTTTCATATACACTACTGAAGACTGTCTTCATCTTCTACACTTTGAGATTTTTAATTTGATATACACAGTTGGGCTCCAGGGGTCCACCAATTTCCTGAAACTTATATATAATACGTTTTTGGGGAGTTTTCATAAGATTTAAAGAGTGTCATGACTTCAAAATGTTACTTATTTTTATTATGCAAGACAGTGTAACCTTTTAAAATATAAATACGATCATGCCATTGGCTTGCTCAGTCTCTTAGTGTTTCCTCTTCATCTATAAAGGGGCACACGAGGCCCCTTTATAACACGGCTCTTACTTCTCAGCATAATCTCTCATCACCACCTCTTCCATATTCCTATCTTACTTCTCCCTGATACAACTAGTGTTCAGCTACAGGAAAGTAGTTAGGATACCCAGAACTAATTGTGCCCATTTATTTTAGGGACTTTTTGCATATTTTCACCCCTGCAAAACCACCCATTTATAACTGCTCTCTAAACTGGTTGTCTAAAACTCAGGGATTATAATAGGGAATTATTTCCTATTCTTTCCAGTCAGGATTCAGTGTTCCTTTTATTTGCAACCAGGACATTCTGTGTGTACCACCATAGCAACTTTTATCAAACACTATTATAATTCATTTGCTTATCTTTCTTCCCTACTAGATTATAAGTGTTTAGACAATATTCCCCATCTCCACATTCCTGATGTCAGGTACTCACATATTTCCTGAACAAATCATACCACATTTTAAGTTCAATACAGATGCTCCTCAGGTTAAGATGGGGTTGTGTCCCAATAAATCCTTGTTTCAAAGGGTTGAAAATATCAGAAGGCAAAAAGACATCTGATGTACGTAACTACTGCACAGCATAGCTTAGCCTAATTTAACCTAAGAACTAATGTTGGATAAAATTATCTAAATCAAAGTGTTGAATATCTCATATAATTCACTGAATACCAGTAACAACCACAAAGTGAGCAACACAGAACACTAAAATGTCAGTTGTTTACTCTTATAATCATATTGTAGACTGAAGGATGGGGCTTGCTATTACTGCCTAGCACTGCAAGTATCACACCTCATTATCACTTATCTGGGAAAAGATAAGAATTCATAATTTGAAGTATGGTTTCTTTGAATGCACGTTGTTTTCATTCCATCAGAAAGTTGAAAAATGGTAAGTTGAGCCATCATACATGGGGGCCATCTATTTTTTAACTATTCTGTGTCTCATTAGCAAATTTAATGGTTTTTCATTCCTCATGTTCCTCCTGAGCTTTCTCATTACCCTGACCTTTAAGGGTGTGAAGTGCTTTAGGGTTTAGTCCTCAAACTTTTTACTCATACAATCTAAATGACTTCCTAATACCATGATTTCAAGTTTATTTGTTGGTAATTCCCAAACATATCTGATTACACAAGTGAGTTCACTTTGAGAAATTTCACTGACCTAAACACTTAAGATTCATGCACTCTCTTGTTTGTATATTTCAATTAAAGATGAAAAAAAATTACTGTGATGACCTCTTTAATAGTTGTCTCATAACATTACCCTAAACAAACTTCTCTCCAGTCTTTCCTTTCTCATAATAGGGAACCCAGTTCTTGTAGTACTCAGTCCCCCAAAATGGACACATCTTTCATTCCTGTTTAATTCCATATTGAATGCATTTGCATATTCTGACAGCTCTACCTTCAAAATACACCCCAAACATAAACATATTTCATCACCTTTCATGCTAACATGTTGTATCAATTGTAATAACCTAATTGGTTATTTAAAAATATAGATCACATTGTTCCATTTCCCAATTCACTAACTCAAATTTAGCAATGGTCTACCAGTTACTACATGATCTAGCCCTAGTCATCTTTCTGACCTCATCGTAAGGTAACTTGCCTCTAGTTACCTTATACTTTGGATGTGGGGTGTGCGCCAAAAGCTCATGTGTGAGACAGTGCAAGGTTTAGAGGAGAAATTATCTGGCTAAAAGCTTTAATCCAATCAGTGAATCAATCACCATGATGGGATTAACTGAGTGGGAACTGAAGAGGAGTAGGGTGTACCTGGAGGAGGTGGTTCCTTAGGGGCATGCCTTTGGGGTATATATTGTATACCTAGCCAGTGGAGTCTTTTCGGCTTCCTGATCCTCATGTGAGTTACTTCCCTCTACCACACTCTTCCACAATGATGTTCAGACTCACCTCAAGCCCCGAGGAATGGAGCTGACTGTGGACTGAGACCTCTGAAACCATAAGCCCTCAAAGAACCTTTCCTTCTCTAATTGTTCTGGTTGGGTCTTTTAGTTGTAGCATGGAAAAAGCTAATAAAACACCCTGTCTTACTTCACAGAAGTTCTACAAGCAATCAACAAACACATGAAAAAATGTTCAATATCTTTAGAAATAAGAGAAATGCAAATCAAAACTACCCTAAGATTCTATCTCACCCCAATTAGAATGGCGATTATCAAGAATACAAGCAACAATAGGTGTTGGAGAGGATGTGGGGAAAAAGGTACACTCATACATTGCTGGTGAGGCTGCAAATTAGTGCAGCCACTCTGGAAAGCAGTGTGGAGATTCGTCAGAAAACTTGGAATGGAACCACCATTTGACCCAGCTATCCCACTCCTTGGCCTATACCCAAAGGACTTAAAATCAGCATACTACAGAGATACAGCCACAACAATGTTCATAGCTGCGCAATTCATAATAGCCAGATTGTGGAACCAACCTAGATGCCCCTCAATTGATGAATGGATAAAGAAACTGTGGTATATATATATACACCATGGAATATTACTCAGCCATAAAGAATAATAAAACTATGGCATTTGCAGGCAAATGGATGCAGTTGGAGAATATCATGCTAAGTGAGATAAGCCAATCTCAAAAAACCAAAGGACGAATGATCTCACTGATAAGCAGATGACACATATGGGGGTGCGAAGGGGGCAAGAATGGAGGAAGGAGGAACTATATAGAGGGATAAAGGCGGGGGGGGAGAAAAAAATAAAAGAATGAATCAAAAACTATTTCCCTAGGTAAATGTATGATTACACAAATGGTATGCCTCTACTTCATGTACAAACAGAGAAACAAGATGTATCCCATTTGTTTACAATAAAATGAATTCAAAACAAAAAAAAACAAAACACCCTGTCTTCTTTGAAGTTACCTGAACACACCTAAAAGATTTCTATAGTCTGCACTTGCTGTTCCTCTGTCTAGAATACTCTTCTCCCATATATTGCATGGCCTAGGTCCTTCCTTCAGGTATCTGCTCCAATTTTGTTATTATCATCAGAGATTTTCCTTGTGATCTCTTAAAAATAAGAAACTACCCTCTCTCCAACTCTATTCTCCCTATCATGCCTAATTCACTTTACATGACCACCTGATATTTTATATATTTATTTGATTACTGTTTTGTCTCCCAACCAGCCTGCACAAAAGAAAGGTCTTCTTCTGTTTTTGTTCACTATAAGTCCCAGAATGTACACAAAAAGCGGTCAATAAATGTTAACTTACTTGTCATGTTAACTGTCAACTCTCAGGTTTTTATCTATAAGAATAGTAATTCCTGTTTATTCCATCTTTTCAGAAGTCCCTTCTGATACTAGAAGTATCAGAATGTCTGATAGCAGGGCAGGTGTTCTGCAGTATTACTGAATGAATGTACAATGAATTTAACTCTGCCTCCATTTGATCTTTTCGAAATTCTACTTCCCCTGAACTAGTCTTTCCTGGTTTTCCTGTTTCTTGGTTTCAGAGATGGTAACTTCTACTCTCTGTTCTTTCACTACCTCTTAATGATAGGGCATAACTGGTATAGAGAAGGTTTCAGAAAGGTATATTCAGACAAGGATTATCCTAAACTTCAAGTAAATATTAGCTTGAGGCAAGATGATCACAAGTTCAAAGCCAGCCTATGCAACTTAGGGAGACCGTGTCTTAAAATAAAAAGGACTGGTGATGTAGCTCAGTGGTTAAGTACCCTTGAGTTCAGTGTCTAATATCAATAAAATAAATAAAACTATCAGCTTCAGTGAAGAAGTCTAGCGTTTTGGAGAGTAACTTACAGTGGGCTTATAACCACCTTGTTAATGAAACTAAGGTATTTTCCTATTTCTCAAAAAGGGATTGGCATATCCAAGCATGACTGGAATGTAAGTTATGTAAAGGACTGTAGTTTATCTAAAGTAATGTTCACTGGATAAAAGGGACTTCTGAAAAGATGGAGTAAACAGGAATTACTATTCTTATAGATAAAAACCTGAGAGTTGACAGTTAACATGACAAGTTAACATTTATTGACCACTTTTTGTGTACAGGCACATGCTAAACACTTTACATTCATTATGTCACTGAATTTCAAAATGCCCTTGGGTACTATTATATTGCACAGTAGAGATATTAAGAGATAGTAAGCAACTCAAACAAGGTCATTCAACTTGTAATCAGAACCAACTGCATTACAATGGAAAGCAGGGTCTTCTGCATTTTTTACATGAAACCTCTTCCAGACACAGCTTTCTGAAGCCCTAGTCTAGTGTCCACCCTTTCCAGACTCAAAGAATAAATAAATATGCGATGCAGATTGTGAAATGTGTTAATAATTGAAACGCCAGTGACATGTCCTCTGGTCTCTTCACACCGGCAGCCTGGAGCCTTGAGTCGGTCTGCGTTCATCGACCTGCCCAGTTCTTGCAAAGAAGGATCCTGGCTTACGAAAAACATTTTATTTCAAAACTCGCTTGTAGGCGCAAAGTTTGATGCTCGCTCCCTGACAGTTTTATTCTGAGCATCTGCAGCCCACAGCCAGTCGGCGGTGGAGCACAAACCCGCACAAACCCGCGCGGCTTTCCCTAAGCCCTCGGGAAGGGCCGGGGCAGGGTGTCAACAAGCCGCCCCTCCTCGCGCGGCTGGGCAGCTGCAGTCCGGGGCCTCGCCGGGCGTCAGCTCCAGGCCGAGCCCTCGGTCGCTCGGGCTGCCCACGGCACTCGGACCCCGGGAACCCACGCCCTGCCCGTCTTTACCCCGACCCCCGCGTTCCCGGCCCGCACCCTCTCCGGGACCCCGCACTCACCTCCCGTCCAGCTCCGGCCGGGGGGTGTCGGCCGAAGGACCCGCGGCGCCATCCCCGCTGAGTACGGAGGCCCGGCGGCTTCGCCTCCGCGGCCGGGGCTGCTTCTGAGCCACCAGCTCTGGCTCCATGTCGTGGAAGAGGGGGTGGAGCGGTGGCCGGGTGCCCGGGAGACCGACAGGGACGGGCACAGTGCCCGCCGCTTCTGTAAGGCAGCAAGTGCCTGTTAGAGAGCCGCCACCGCCACCATCATCCGGGGATTTGAAAATGGCGGCTGCGCAGCGATCACCCAATCAGAGGCAGGCGGCGGTTGCCAGGAGATATGGAGTCCCGCCCCCTCCTCTGCCAGACCTGAAGACGCCCAGGCAAAGGGAGGGAAGGGAGAGAGGGAGGGAATTGGGAAAGCTTGGGTTTCATTCTGACTGTATTTTTCAAACCCCAAGGCCCAGTACTTCTTTCACTGTTTATTAGGATTTTCACTGCAGTCCAGGGCAATTGGACTGGAAGCATTTTAGGTCACTTTTTCAGCTTTTAGGGAGGAGAGAGATTGAAAGTAATGACCTACCCTGAAGCTTGGTTATTGACTATACACACACTAAATTATTCTGGTGAGATAGATTCCCAATTACCAAAGATCACGGAACTGTCTTTGAAAACCCGGATTGTCTCTAGGAAACCAGTGAAATCTAGTTATGAGCTCTATGCTAGGAGGCAGTGCCTGCTTCTAAGAAGGCAGTTAAAGGCACTAGTGAATGAAGAACCTTTTCAAGCAGACGAATGTGAAACAGATGAACACCTTTGATTTTAAATATGGTACTGCCTGCGTTAAAGGCTTTAAAAATGGTCTCTCATTTGGCCCTATAATTCCATTTCTTGGAATTTATCTTAACTAATAAAATTATCTGTTCTTGAAGATATTAATGACATTGTTGTTACAATAGAAAATGTAAAGACAACCAAAGCAAACAATGATAGGAAAATGGCTGATTCTGGTTTATCTAGTGGAAATAGTATTTTCAGCCAATAAAAGATTGGCACATGTAATAGAATCAAACATTGTAATTTTCAATGAAAACATGGAACATAAAGGCATATTCAGTATATTCAGTCATGAATTATATATCATATAATTATATAGTGGGAGATATAGATGATATATAGCGGGAGAAGATGAGTGCAATGTATTAAGATGTCGAGATAGACTTTTGGGCATTTAAAACATTTTTAATTTTACTTTCTTATGTCAAGTACTTTTTTGAAAAGAGATACTGAACTTGTATTACCTTTACAACGCAAGGAGAAAATGCTTTAGTTTTAAAAAGGATAAGAAGTTAGGGAGTAGGAGACCCTTCATGAACAAACACCTTTACTCCACCCATTCTTCCCTCAAAATTAAAGAAGAAAGTACTGCGTTAGTATAGTTATAGTATAATAATACAGACTGCCATCCCAGATAGAGCTTTATAGGATGCAGATATTTGGACGAAACCACATTTTTACCCACAGGAACAGGTGAGATCCTTGGAATTCAGATTTTGTCCTCAGTTCTTCAGGTCCTGAAACTGTTTTCTTTCTTTTTTTTTTTTTTTTTTGGTGTCAGGAGCAGTGGCCCACCCTTTTGGAACTTGTAACAATTACTGTCAAAGTGATAGATACTCCAGGATGTCCATGTCGATGAGGGGATTTAGCAGGAGGGACTTTCCAATGATCAGAATACTGTTTTAGGTGGGGCAACTCTTTCCAATTGTTATTCATTTGGGAACTTATTATTTTGTTCAACTATTCACAATTGTTTATTGAATTCCTGCAGTAGTGTTACAAATACTGGGCCAGATAGTAATACAGGAAGTCAAGAATAGAAGATAAGTTTTGAGTGGAAAATTGCTGGGAACAGAACAAAGGAAACAGAACAAAGGAAAGTGGTCTATACTTAGAATTGGTCAGCGAAGACCTAGGAAAGTCTGGTAAAGAGTCCTGGTCCTAGAGGAGAACACCTTTCTGGTGTCTGAATATACCTTCTTCCAAATTCAGTGTCCTACTCTGCCTAGGAGAGTACTGAATACATGACAGATGTTCTCTGAATCCTTGTTGTCTCAGCTCCATGCAAATCATCCCCTTCCCTTAACATACCCTTCAGGTCAGGGTTTGAGGAAATTAATTAGATTTCGGTTTTCGTATATGTGTATAAAATCTGTCCAGATCTCCCTCCTTGAGAAAATCTAACTCAACTTTATCAGACCCAGATTTCTTTAAGTGTTGATTAATGACCATAGATTTAGAAATATTCTCTTGGAGGATTTCCAAAACTTAACCATATGCATATGATAGCAATCGTTATGCAGATTAATTTTAAATGTATTCAACAACTAGCACACTACTATAAATTAATACATAAATAATGATAAAACTATTCCATAAATTAAGCACTATTTTTACAAAACTGCTGATCAAGTGATATATATAATAAATATAATAGTGAGAGCATTTATCAAATCAAGCCTAATAATTTTCTAATTATTGATTTTGGGATAATGTTTTGTTTGCCACTATTATCACTAGCTAAATGAAACTTGAAATCTTATAGAGAAATGCAATGAATTTATGAATAAAGACTCTCCTATGAGGGAACTAAGAGTCTTAATAATCAGGACAACCAGTTCCCTAATTTCTCTTTATCTCAATAATTTTTTTCCTTTTGTTTTGAATTCTCTCTTTTGATAAATTCACAACAATTACATTCAGGAGAATGTGTTTGTATGTGTCTGTGTATGAATACATATGATGTAATAACTTAAAAAAATAAGAACATTTAGTATCTCTATTATTGTCATAAAAATGTTTATTAGACTATAATTTTTAGTTGTGTCAAATTTAATTGCTCTGCCAATGGAAGACAGTGAAGTCCAAAAGTTAAGTAGGTGGCTTCTTTTTTTGCCAGGAAGTGGTGATTCAAGTCCAGGCTTACCTACCCCAGGTTGAAGTCACTTTCTTGCCCGTCAGTGTCCTTGTAAAATGTTCATGGTGGTGGGGTGGGGTGGTCATGATAACTATACTTAGAGTACCCCAATGGGGTAATACGCCTTTAGAAGAATCATTGGCATAGTCAGAACTATGCTGCCTTAGCTTTCATTGCCATGATCAAAATTCAAGTTGTTACAAGTGAAGGGTGGCTATTAAAAAATTCATCCATAAAGTGGGAAGTGGAATTCAATGCCTATAGTGAAAGTTACAGTTCCTGCACAAAATCACGTGACTGTGTCATGAGATGCTGCTCGCAGAGTTAGATGGCTCTTGATCTGGGCGGTCAGAACCTGGTGTTTGCCACTGGGCTGCCAGAGCCTGCAGTGCTGGGAAGATACACAAGGGTGGGAGTTAATGTGCATAAGCCAGAGGACCTGGCTGGTGAGCTCAGTGGTACCTCCGGGACTGCCTAAGATTGGGGTGAGCATTCTCCACCATCTGGGATTCCTAGGGGAAGCTGTTGAGGGCCCAGGAGGCTGGACTTTTAGGATAACACTGAGCCAGATATTGAGCCAGGCACCTTTAATTTCTGGATTGGTGGGCAGGGGAGGTCCTAGCTGATGAGGTAGGACTGGGGCAGTGGGGAAGAACTTAGGGGCACAGAAAGGTAGTTATCAATTAGTTTCAAAAGTGCTTTATTTCTTTCTAACAAGTAAGCTTATACTAGTTTGTTCCAGCTGTATATAACTTGGGCTTCATAGGGAAAATACTGGAAATGCCCGTTTCCTCCTTTTTCTTCTGCCATCCCAATGATCTGATTTGCTACTCTGCATCTTAGATACTTCAGTTGTTTCATCAAATCTTCAGATTCATATTTGCAGAAAAATCAGAATTAGAAGAAGGCTTTAAAGGTATTGGACCTATGATTTTTCTTATGCTACCAATGGGAAGGTCACCTTTGTGGTGGTTATCTTACAAGGAAAAATTTCAATTATCTCTGAGAAGCAGAAGCATATGTATGGGTACAATAGGGCAGTATATTATGTATGGGCACAATAAGGCAGTATATTTGAAATTGGGTTTGTTATATTTTTAATCTATCACGTGACTAAGGAGGCTTTTTTTTTTTTTTTAAACATCTATCTCTCTATTTATCTGTTGCCTGCTATAGTTTGAATCTTAAGTATCCCCCAAGGGTCCAGTGATAAAGATCTGATCCCCATCTAGGAGCTATTGGAAGATGGTGGAACCTTGAAGAGATGGGGTCTTCAGGTCAGGAGTGGCTCGTCCTTGAAGGGGATAGTGGACACTCACTCCTTTCTCTTCCTCCTCTTTTGCTTCCCGGCTATGAGTAGGTTTGGTCTGTTGTGCACCCCTGCTTTAATGTGCTGCCACAAGCTGAAAGTAAGGGGGCCAACTGATCAAGGACTCACACTTCTAAAATTGTAAGCCAAAATAAACCTTTTCTCTTTACAAGTTCATTATCTTAGGTATTTGCTACAGCAATGAAAAACTATCTTATCTATCTAGGTACATATTGATCATTTATTTTCTGTATTGGTCTGCTTTCAGATATTTCAATGAGGAAAGCTAAAATTCCAAAGATGGGGTGTTAGCTGTCGATCTGAGAGAAGGTGAGTGAAAGTTAACAATACAGATGTGGGACCAGAGAAGGCCCTATTGATCAGATGTACACTGAAATTATTTTTTGTGCTTACACAATCTTATTAAGAGATCATGGAGTGTTTAAAAGGCTGAATTGTGTTCCTAGTGGGCAGGAAGGATGGAGGAGGAAAAGGGAACGATTTGGCTTAATGGGGGCGGGGGGATAAGAGTAGACAGTGATTTTATGGCTTCCAGAGTAGCCAATAGAGAATTTTCAAAGAGAACTTTAGAAACCTCAGAATATCAATTTTAAAAAAAAGTCTAAAACAAAAATTCCTTGCTTACGAGGTTTTCTTTCTTAGCCAGTGAATCGGCAAGTGGATCGACGGACCCATTTACTGAGTAGTACTTTAGGAAGGAACTTTGAAAAGAAAGGAAATCCTAATTGTAAACGCCACATTTTTATCACATGGAAATTTTTTCACTCTTTAAAGACCCAAGGACAGCCACCAAGTGTGGCTGAACCAGTAGTGTGGATGTATATATATGATTTATTTCAAGGAATTGGTTTCCATGCTTTTGGAGGCGATAGGTCTAGAGAGTCTGAGATCCCAAAGGCAGGCTGGCAGGCTGAAGATTCTTGAGTAGAGTTTTTGCTGAAACAGAAGCTGCCATCCCTAGCAGAAATTTCTTCTCCCTCAAGGAAATGTCAATCTTTTCTCTTAAAGCCGTTCAACTAGTTGCAAGCAGCACGCACACATTATTGAGTACAAAAAGAAGAGAAAATATGTTCGAATACTATCCAAAAATTCTACTTACATAGTAATATTAATATTTTATTACAGAGATTTTAAAGCAAAAATCATTTGTATCAGTATTGATTTGAAATGATGTTTCAATTCCACAGAAAATATTAATTTAAAATTTATATGCTCTTGATGACATAGTCTCACAATGCATCCAGCAAAATTTGACAGAAAAATAGTAAATGAATCCATAACCATAGTAAAATTTTTGACACATCTTTTAAAATAATTGATACTCAAAATTTGTACTTCACAATAAATCAGTGTGACTTAATAGATCTATTTATCTATCTTACCTACCTAAAACGCTGTATCAAACAACTGCAGAATACATATTCTTTTCAGGCATTCATGGAACCTTTTCAAAGATTGGCCATATGGCAGAATATAAAGGAAATTTTAACAAATATATAGAGATATCCCTTAAAATGTTTTCTGATCTTAGTGCAATTAATAAAACATCATATATATGTATAATATATATATTACAGAGTATATATATGTATAATATATATGTTATAGAGTAATTTAAAATAAAGTAGGTAACCTAAAAGATTCCCATATGTTTAGCAGTGATAGTGAATGATCTGCATGGGTGGGAGGTGGACAGTTTTGGTTTGCTCTATGTATTTGGGATCATTTGGCTCTTGTTTAAAGATATCCAAAAAGTGTTAATAAAAGCTGACTTGCTATCACAGCAGATTTGCTATATTCTTTCCTTTCCCCTATTAATGGTTAATGAATTCTTAATACAAGAGGAGAATTTTAAAAGATGCTTGTTAATTTCAACAGAGGTGTGTGATGGAAGCAGATTTGAATAAGCTGTCTTTAATTCATCTGCAATTGGCACAAACTTTATCACAGGTTGTTCAAACCTAAAATAGCTAATTTGAGACCAGGGAACTGAAAAACTAAAACGAGACTGTACAACTTTAAGTGAAGAAAACTTTTCAGCCCTCGGTGGAGTCATTTCCGGGCCCTGTGATAAGGCTTAGCTAGAAATGATTGCTCCTCATTCATTACCACTGGGCAGTAGGGGCAAGTGCAGATCAGCATGGTAAGTGGCTTGGTACTTGAACATTGGTGATAGTGCTGATTTGGTGCTGAGGAAAATTTTACTCATCATATTTAGCTCTTTTCCTCCACCAAAGTTTCTTGGTAAGTTCTTAATACAAAAAAAGAATTTTTGAAATAGACATTTGTTTCTTTCAGTATCCATTAGATGTTGGAAGCAGATTTGGATAGGTTCTAATCTATTTGCCTGTACCTTTGCTTCTCTCAAGGTGAAGGTAGGTTGGTTTGCAATCCTTCATTTTCATACTAAAATACTGAAGCAAGAACCTCTCCTTCCTTTGGTTTTTACATTTGTTTTTGAACGGCTGTGCTGATTTTTCTGTAGAAATCAATTACTTAACTTTCATTTATGCTTTGGAGTTTCTGGGGACTTCAGACCCAGGCTACTATTGCTAGGATCATAAATGCGTGGCAGGGTAAAGTGCACAGACACTTTCTTTGCGCTCTGTTTATTTCTTTGAGTGTAATAATGAATATTGTTACTTACAATAAATTTGTTTTGAGACCATCATTAAAAAAAACTTTGATTTGTTCTTCTTGGTGATACATGGCAGTAGAGTGTGTTTTGACATATTTATACAAACATGGAGTATATCTTATTCTAATTAGGATCCCAGTCTTGTACATGATGAGATTCACTGTGGCATATTCATATATGTACATAGAAAGTTATGTCAGATTCATTCCACTCTCTTTCCTGTTTGGGGACCATCTTTTAAGGCCCACTTCACCTTTAATCTCTTCTGCAAAAGTCAGTAATTTCCAATGTCTTAGAATTTTTTACTCCTCAATGGAAGCAATCTTTAATACTGATTTCATCTCTAATTATCTTGTCCTGTTGTACTCTCTCTCCCCTGCATTTTAAGGATTATGAAATTGTTTTCTTTCTTTTAAGAATTATGCCTTCCACAAATATCATTACCCTAGGTACATATGAATGATTACACAAATGGTGTGAATCTCCAGTGTGTACAACCATAGAAATGAAAAGTCGTACCCCATTTGTGTACAGTGAATCAAAATGCATTCTGTAAAAATAAAAATAAAAATAAAATAAAAAACGTAAAAAAAGAATTGTGCCTTCCAACATGAGAGATACTTCTAGTAATGGAATGTTCTGCATCTTGACTGTAAATGCCATTATTCTGGGGTGATGTTGTACTACAGTCTTGCAAGAAATTTTCACAGAGGGCAGATGACTAAGAGGTACATGGAATCTTCTTGTGTCATTTCTTAGAACTGCATATCAATCAACAGTGATCTCAATATTAAATTTTTAATTAAAAATTATGCTTTCCTAGTAATTCAAGTAAGCTGGGTAGCAGCATTCATTAATGTGCTGTGACTTGTCAATGTTGAGATTTTGTGGACATTTTACACTTATGCTGTTTCATTCTGTGACTAATATTATAGCAGAGAGTTTGGAAAAGAGGGGGAGGCTAAGAAAAGAGAAAGGTGAACTTGGTTCTTCTACACCCCTAGATCCAGTTATGTTATAAACCCAGCTTCTTCTAAAGCCAAGCAGGGGGCTTGTCGAACCAAGTGATTCCTGTTGAGTTGAAAAAGAACAGTTTTACTCTGTTTGAACCACATGAAGAGCAGTGATGTGTTTTTTGTTAGTGATGATTTTTACTGTGACTCCTGTGAGCCAAAAACACATTTCAGTGGAGTAAGGACAGGGTGATGGACAGCTGGGGAAGATGAGTGAGAAAAATCTACATGTAAACTTTACAGATTAAGAGGTTCTAATGATGGGGAAATGATGAACCTCCCCTTTCTCAATTTTAACTTAAATATGGGGAATAAAGCTTTGATCTGATTATAGTAGCTAATGTATTTATGACATTTCAAGTCTGCCAGGTGGGAAGAGGAATGAAAACTCTTTGCAGATAAAGGCATTTGAAGATATTTGCAATGAAATGTGTTGTTTTGATTTTTATCTATTACATAGAGGTAGGAATATTAGTTCTAAGGAAAGTGTCTTCGAAGTTAAGTTCACAGCCTTTGTCATGAGACTGAGAGTGACACAGAGAAGAAAGAAGGAGGAAGTTCTAGTAAGCACTGAGCTTGAACTTCTCATGAAACAAGGAAGGCTGCATTATGCATTATGCCTCCTGAATCAAAGAGACAAAGTACAAGGGTTTGAGGCTGCTGAGCGTGAACAGAGTCCAAGTCAGATTACAGGGGTGTGGTTGGTCAGAACTTGTTCTCTCCCACTGAGAAGTGGTCCGTGTAGACCAAGGCCAGTGATGGATGGGAGGTCGAGGTCTTTCTGCAGTGGAATCTGACTTTGAGACAGTGCAGTTACGGAGCAGTGCAGGGTTGCCCCTCGACTGACTAGGTCCAACATTTTGAAGGGTCTGATGATTTGGAAGACAGGCTCCCTCTTGTCTCCCCCATGTGGACTTGTTCTAGGACCACTGGCAATTAAAATGTAGCAATATTAAAATCAGCAATTGCTGTTACTTTCGATTTCTGGGATTTAACCTTTTCTTTCCATCTCATGAAAAGTAGATAATTGTGTCTGCTTAAGTTACTAAAAAGGTTGTTTGATTAAAAAAATGGGAATAATGATTTAAAAGTGGGATGGAAGCTGTTGTGGGCAGAGGGAAATAAGCTTAGATGAGAAAGAAATTATTTAGTATCCAGATGTAAGTAGGGTTAATATCTTGATGTATTGGTTTTATTTTAAATTGTTTTCTCGTGCCTTTTGAAAAATGTACAGAACATCATACCCTGCATACAATAATGTGTCTCACATTCTTTTTACTTAATTTTTTATCTTAAGCTCTTCCCACATCATACATTTTTTAAGATAAACATTTAAGGATTATATAATGAGCCATTGGATTGAAGTACAATCTTTAAATAAATGTCTAACAAGAGATGAATGGTTAAGTTGATTGGTTTTTGGTGCTTAGCATTATAAATTATAATACTATGAATGATATTGTGCCAAAATCTTTGTATTTCTGGGTCTCTCTTTTGTCATTCATTTGTTTATGTCACTTATTTATCTAGTGTATGTCTCAAGAGTTTTAAAAAACATCAGGGTATATACAATTAATTTAAGTATAGCCCTTTATGTAATGCTTTTTATATACATCAATTTGTTATGGAATAGAAGTATTACATTTTGGGGTTGTTAAAGCTATCATATTTTGTCCTTTGCAAATTTTCTACTACTTTTAGGTTAGCAGAATTTTCTGCTACTCTCTTATGTAGAGCACACATGAGTGGTAAGTATTAAATTTCAAGGTCTGAAAAGATAACCTCTTTTATTTATCTGTGATGACTGATAATACCTGACAAGATTGTGCATTGATTTTGGTTTTATTCCTTTCCAATAACTAGCTAAATTTTTTCTGGGTGAGTTGTCTTGACACTGACATCCATATACCACACACACACACACACACACACACACAAACACACACACGTACACACCCACGCACGCTCACACATGTACATACACATATGCATAGATTATATATATTCTTAACTCAGTTTTAGCCCAGTGCCAGGAGGTACTTAATTTATGCTGTTGAAAGAAACTTTCTAATGGTTTTTGAGCCATTGGTTTAGTTGTCCCCAAAGTTTAGTTGTTTGAACCCTGGTTTTTGTTTTCCGCTGACACTTTTGATGATCATCATAAAAAATTTCTCTTGTGGTCTTAAGCTTGGTTCATCTGTGTCATGTGTAGCTAGAAGTGCTGAGTGGCGTTGCTCAGGGTCTGGGTGCCTGTCCAGTTCTAACTCACTGTGGCTTATTTCAGAGGGAGTGCCTTTCCATTCACATCGGTCAAGCCGGCATCCAGATTGGGGATGCTTGTTGGGAACTCTATTGCCTGGAACATGGAATCCAGCCAGATGGCCTCGTTCTTGACAGTAAACAGGATCAGCTGGAAAATTCTAAAATGAAGCATATGAATGCATCTTTTGATACCTTCTTTCATGAGACAAGGACTGGGAAGCATGTGCCCAGAGCACTCTTCATGGACTTGGAACCAACTGTTATAGGTAACATAAGGTTTACATTCTAGTGTACTTAACCAGGTCCACAATCAAACAAATCAAATAGGCAGAGGATGAGATTTTACTCAGATATCATCTGAACAGGATCATATGGACCTTTTCCAAATGTAGATCCTCATTTAATGGCCATTTAGGGTGATAAGCATGACAAACATACACAAAGGGAAGACTAGGTCTTTTTTTGTGTGATAAAACTAATTAAAACCTTGTTAATTTGTCTATGTATCATAACAGAACACTGAATTTTTTTTCTGGGTTTGTGAGCCTGCTGCCAGCATTATTGGCAAAGAATTAGAAAGTTTGTCATTATTTGCTTATCTAGAGTAGAATATTTGAAAATAACTTCAAAGTATCAAGGAACTAAATAAATCTTCAAATTGTGGGGGAAAATCAAAACCATTTTATGTTTAGTAATTGTAGACTTTGTTGTATCTTGGGCAAACATTCTTGAAATGGAGCTAGAGAAATACTGGAGTGAGAAGGAGTTTGTACTGATATAGAAAACAGCCAGAGGGTGGCGGGTTGGAGATTGAGTGTCAGTTATCAGTTCCTATGTAATAAACTACCCTCATACTCAGTGGCTTAGGGTAATAGTGGTCACTGTTTTGTTCATGAATCTGCAACTTGGTGGGGCTCAAGAAGAGAGCTCCTCTTTGTTCCACTGGGTACCATCCAGGGAGGTTCAGATGGGAGCTTTGAAAGAGGAGGTCTACTTTGAAAGAGGCTCACTCCCATGGTGGGCAAGTTGGTGCTGGTTGTTGACTGGGGCCTTGGTTACTCATTGAGACGTAGGCTTTCTGTGGGCTGCTTTGGCTTCCTCACAGCATAGTGGCTGGGTTCTGAGTGCAGGCATTCCATGAGAATAAGACAGAAGACAGACCATGGGACTTCTATAACCTGGTCCAGGAAGTCATATAGCGTCACGTTAGCCATTCTCCAGGGTGCGGGAGTTAACAAAGATCCACAAAGGAGGAGGGGCATATGAATGAACCCTACCTGAATGCAAGAATAGTGAGGTTCTAGAAGCACATGTGCAAAGAGAAATATTTTTGAAACTATCTTTGGAAAATACAGTCTCCTTGTACTGGAAAGATATAGGCTATTCACACTAGATTGGAGTTGATTCCCTGGTTAGAACAGAGCCCAAACCAGTGACGAATTGATGGGGGAAAGGTGATTGATGTCACTGTGAATGAAAAGACAGAATGTTTTAAGAGGATTGAGCTAGAAATGCTGAGGCCAAGATACCCATGTACACATTCAGTATTACTCTATAGATGCTGTGAAAGAATAAAACATAGGGAATTACTGATGACTTTAAGAACAGATGAGTTGGGCACAATGGTGCATGCCTGCAATCCCAGAGACTTAGGAGGCTGAAACAGGAGGATTTACAAGTTCAAAGTCAGTCTCAACAACTTAGCGAGGCCCTAAGCAACTTAGCAAGATCTGTCTCAAAATAAAAAAAATAAAAAGGGCTGGAAATGTGGCTCAGTGGTTAAGTGCCCTTGGGTTAAATTCTCAGTACCAAAAAAAAAAAAAACCCAACAAACAAACAAACAAAAAACCAAATTAAAAAACCTCCCAAACCAAAACCAAAACCAAAAACAAACAAAAAAACCCCACACTAAACAACAACAACCAAAACCCCCAAACCAGAAAACAAATGAACAAACGAACCTCACAACCCCTCCCCCTGAAAAAACAAAACCCAAAATAAAAAGAGAATCACCAGATGAGACTGGTGCAGAGGTTAAGATAAACAATTATGCGACGGTCTGATTCAAGTTATAAGTGCCTGAAGAGAATATATGAATTTTTATGCCAGACCAATGAGAGTTTGCAACAGTGAGCCTCAGCTGGAGTCTGGCGTTTCAGCAGCCTAGGCAAAGTGGAATATGTGTTTCCAGCAGAGTTTTTTGGTCAACATAGTTGAAGGAGCAACATGAGAGTCCCAGTCCAGCATCATGGACATCATAGCAGGTATTTTAGCTTGTGCTAATCCAAAGATGCCAGGCAAGCAGAAATATTAAGGTCCAGGATCAGAAGCTGAGAAAGTCAAAAGAGAGGAAGGTAGCCCAACGACTGGAAGAAATTCCCTGATCTTCTAGGACACAGTCTACAGGGCGCATGGTTTTGAGGGTCCTGAGTCAGTTCAGACAAAGAGACGTAAGATGTTTTCCTTGTTTTATTCAACAAATAAAAGTGCCTCAGATATTCTAGGCACTGTTCCTAACATTGGATATATGAGTGTGTGCGTGTATCTCGGTCTCCCAGGAGACAACATTCAAGTGAGGTGCAGACCAAGAAATATCCAATAGTGTGTCTGATGACCATTAGTGGTCTGGAGAAAAATAAAGCAGGAAGACGAGGAGGGGGATTATGTGTGTGTGTGTGTGTGTGTGTGTGTGTGTGTGTGTGTGTGTAAGGAAAGCCTTAATGAGAAGGAAACGAGGTCATAAACCTTATCTTTCTGGATGAGATTAGAAAAGACTTAATGGACAAAGTGATAGTCTACCTGAGTTCTGAAGACTGGGTGGGGGAATTTTAATAATTCTTGGGTGAGAGTATAGAAATCATGTCCACAGACACATTCAGATGCATAGGAGTATTGTTTTGGCTTGAACATGAGGAGGAAATTCCTATCTAGGAGTCATAGGAAGTGTAAACTGAAATTTTTCTTTTATAGCAGAGAAGTGTCATAATCCATTGGTGAAGAAATTGTAAATAGTTGTGACAACTGAAATCTTAGAAGGCAGACCATGGAATCTCCATGAATAAGATGTTCAATTTGCATTTGATAGGAAATAGAGGCCAGTGAATATTTTAGATTTGGGGGAAAGGCAGATTTAGAACTATACTTTAGTTAAAGATTAATCACACATTTATTCATTAGTATATTTGGCACCAGCTGTGGGCAAGATAAGACTACAAAGAGCATGGATTGAAGAAAATTGTAGGATTGTTGTAAGGGTTTGAAGTTATTTGAACTATTTAGATGTGAGGTGTCCCTCAAAAGCTCATGTGTGAGACAATGCAAGAAAGTTTAGAAGCCTAATGACTAGATTGTAAGAGTCTTAACAGAATCAGTGCATTAATCCTCTTGAATGGATCAGCTGGGTAGTGACTGTAGGCAGGCGGAGTGTGGCTGGAGGAGGTGATCTCTAGGAGCATGTCTTGGGAGTCTGTATTTTGTTCCTAGTGAGTAAGAGCCCTCTCTGCTTCCTGGTACCATGTCCCCAGCTGCTTTCCTCTGCCACACCCTTCTGTCCTGATGTTCTTCCTTACCCCAGTCTCAGAGCATTGAGTCAGCCATCTACAAGCTAAGACCTTGAAACCATGAACCCCCAATAAACTTCTCCTTCTCTGAAATTGTATTTTCAGGTCTTTTGGTCACAGTGGTGAATAAGCTGACTGAAACAGAAATGTCTTTTAATGTTGGCCTTACTGAATTCCAGACCAACCTAGTACCTGATCCAAGAATACATTCTTACTTCGTAGAATTTTCTGTTAGTAGATTGGATATGCACATAAATTCATGGAGGGTAGTGAAAGGTAGTGAACGGTATTTTTGGCTTTCATAAACTGTCTTGTGTATTTATGCTTCCTGCATTTGAGTCACAGGGGCATTTGAGTTTGTCATGAGCTTTTGTTGTTGTTGTTGTTAAAATCTCCTATAAATCATACTGATTATAGTTTAAATCAGTATGCTTTTCATGCTATTCCAGCACATAGTTGGCTATTTTTAGAGAGGAATACTTGTCTCAAATACTAAAGCATCATGGGGTATTTTGTGGGTTGAATAGTGTCTCCTCTAAATTTATAATCACCTGGAACCCCAGAATGTGACCATATGTGTAAATGGAGTCTTTGCAGATGTAGTTAGTTAAGATGAGGTCATGTTGGATTAGGGTAGGCCCTAAAGTCAAGAATTGTGTCTTCCAAAGAAAAAGAGAGAGCTCACTGACACAGAGGGCATGTACAACAGAGGCAGCTACTGGCTAAGGAATTGATGGGTTGTTAACAGTCACTCGAAGCTGGGAGAGAGTGAATGGATTCTCCCTAGAACTTCCTGAAGGAACTAACCTTGCCTAAAACTTCATTTTATAAACTTTTGGCCTCTTGAACTGTTAGAAAATAAATTTTTGTTGTTTTAAGACACATTTTTTGTAATTTGTTATGTCAGCCTTAAGAAACTAACACAGGGTATATGGTGGAAAATATACTTACAACTTGTATGTAAAGGATTCTACCTTAATCTAGATTAAGAAAGGCTAATTCTGCAGTATACATTCTGTTCTTTTACCACAACACTGGGGGAAAGGGTGGACTGGAGTATGGAGCCCTGTGAGGATCAGCAAAGGGCTGACCGTTGAACCGCATGTGTGCACTGATTACCTTTCCCCCTGCAGATGGGACCCGTACAGGGAAGTTCCGTTCACTCTTCCATCCAGAGCAGCTTGTTAGCGGAAAGGAGGATGCTGCAAACAACTATGCACGAGGTCGCTACTCTGTGGGCTCCGAGATCATCAGCCTTGTGCTCGAGAGGATCAGAAAGCTGGCAAGTTATCCCGCTTCTCTGATCAGGCCATGCCTGAGTACTGGTGATCGGCAGTAAGATGCACCAACATCATTTACAGGCACCACCACGGCCCCCAAATCCTTTCATCTGGGTGTCTTTGTGGATGCTCAGAACTGGGAAAGGGTCCCAGCGCCAGCTTTGATTATACCTTGTTACATGAAAAGGGAGACAGAAGCCTTTTATTTACCATGTGGTCCCATTTACCTTTGCTTCTGCTAATGCAGGATTTATCTCACTATCAGAGACTTTCGTAGCTCTCTGACGCACATCATTTTCCAAGTCACCACTGCTTGTGAACTTTATAGAACACACATCCTACCTGGAAATTAGTTACCCTATTTACTGACAATTAATTCTTCCATAAGGACCTGAGTCTGGAGTAGGTGGTTTGGCATAATCATTAGGTAGCATGATGCCTGCGACCTTAGCACCTCAGATGAAATGTGTAGAAGTGATAGGTACTTCATCCACTACGGGGGCAACATTATTTCACTTCAATATTTTGCTCATCACTTTCTTTGTTACTGATAAAGGCCTTGCTTTACATCATATACCAATACACTCATGGAGGCTAGTGAAAGATAATTGAGTATCTGTGCTTTGCTTACACAGGTTGAGTATCCCTTATCTGAAATGCTTGGGACCAGAAGTATTCTGGATATTTTTCAGATTTTAGAGTGTTTACATATGTATCATGAGGTATACCAGGGATGGGACCCAAGTCTAAAGACAAAATTCATTCATGGTTCATATACTGTTGCTGCCCACGGATATTTATTACCGCCCGCAGCAGCAATTGTGCGGGTATTTATCAAAGGTGGACTGGAAACTGAGCTACTTCTATTTCTGAGCTGCTTCCTTCCTTGCTTGTTTATAGAGAATAGAGGAAATGAGGCTTACTTGCTTTGAGAGGAGATAGAGAGAGAGGCTTTGCATAAGAGAGAAAGAGACTTTGCTTAAGAGAAAAAGACTACATTTTCAGAGATCTTCTTAGTTCTGCTGCTTCTTCTTAAAGGAGCGTCCTGCGTCCTGTGAACTAAGGGTGCATCTATCTGAGGTGCTTTAGTGATGTGTCCCACGTACTGCGATCTGCCTGTCTGTGATCTGCAACCTAAAGGTGTGTTCTCAGTTCTCCGCTCTGCGATCTGCCTTCCGCCTCTGACCCTACTCGCTGCTTCTCTTTCTGCTTGCCGCTTTTCTCTGCTTGCTGCTTCTTCTTCTTCCTTTCTGTTAGTGGCTTCTCACCGCTTCTTTCTGCTAGCTGCTGCTTTCAGCTGTCGCGCTTTCTGCTACAGCCCGCTTATATCACCTCCAGGAGGTGGAGAGCAGGGCCACGCCTCTTATGCAAAGATTAAGCAAGACGCTAGATGTCCGAGCAGGCATGATTAGGAATGCTCAAGAACACATGTGTGTGTGGACAATAAATCACCTGAGTGTGCTTACGTCAATTAACCTCCTTGCTGCTGACAATCTCTGGCAGACTGCCAGGCACCATCCTGGCGCCATCTGCATGGCACAGCCCCCAACAATATACTTCTTATACACATAGGCTGAGGGTAATTTTATACAATATTTTCAGTGTCCCTATGTTTTGACTACAATCTGTCACCATGAGGTCAGGTATAGAATTTTCCTCCTAGTGCTTCATGTTAGCACTCAAAAAGTTTGGGATTTTTGGGCTAGGGATGCTCATCCTGTAGTAAAACTTAAAATAAAGAGCTTCTTCTACTCCAGAAGTACTACTCAGGTATATTTCAAAGTAACTATGCTTGTTGCGGAGTTAAAACGTAAAGCAGTCCTCTCTGGAACTTGTTGACTTGGTTGTGGGGAACTTGCTGTGTCCTACTGTTATCATCCAGTTTACTGGTTCTGGATTTGTTTGGCTGAGTTTTTACATTGCATGCATTTTCCCCAGGCAGAACAGTGCAGCGGACTTCAGGGATTTTTGATTTTCCGAAGCTTCGGAGGAGGAACTGGATCGGGATTTACATCTCTCCTGATGGAGCAGCTCTCTGTAGAGTACAGCAGGAAGACTAAACTGGAGTTCTCTGTCTATCCAGCCCCTAGAATCTCCACTGCTGTAGTAGAACCTTACAACTCCATCCTCACCACCCATTCAACCATAGAGCACTCAGACTGTACCTTCATGGTGGATAACGAGGCCATCTATGACATCTGCCATCATAAACTTGGTGTTGAACGCCCCTCCTATGCAAGCATCAATAGGCTGATCAGTCTGGTGGTATCTTCCATCACTGCTTCCCTTCGGTTTGAAGGACCCTTGAATGTAGACCTTATTGAATTCCAGACCAACCTAGTCCCCTACCCAAGAGTACATTTCCCCGTGACAACCTTTGCCCCCATCATCTCTGCTGACAAAGCCTACCATGAGCATCCTTCAGTGCTTGACATCACCGCTGCTTGCTTTGAGCTGTCCAACCAGATGGTCAAGTGTGATCCTCAGCTTGGAAAGTACATGGCCTGCTGCTTACTATACCGAGGAGATGTGGTCCCTAAAGATGTGAATGCAGCTATTGCAGCCATGAAGTCGAGGACCTCAGTTCAGTTTGTAGATTGGTGTCCAACTGGTTTTAAAGTGGGGATCAACCATCAGCCACCTGCTGTGATGCCTGGAGGGGATCTGGCCCGGGTCCAGCAAGCTGTCTGTATGCTGAGCAACACCACAGCAATTGCAGAGGCATGGGCCCGCCTAGACCACAAGTTTGACCTCATGTACGCCAAGAAGGCTTTTCTACACTGGTACATCACAGAAGGCATGGAACAAGGGGAATTCTCAGAAGCCAGGGAAGATCTGGCGGCTCTGGAAAAGGATTATGAGGAAGTGGGGCTAAGTTTCTGATGCAAATAGGACTGGTGGGAATGAATGTTAAGTTAAAATGTCAAGCCTTCTTTTCAAGCCATTATAGGCTTACTGGGCACAGTTCCCCTAACTAAAAGAAAAATGAAATCAAAATCAGGCAAGAACCTAAATTCCACACTAACTTAAATGGTTATCTGTCAATAATGCACTTATATTTCCTTGTCCATAGTATAATTCAGCTCTGCTGACTGGGACCCTTCTGGGGAGTCCTTTGAACTACGGGGTCACGTCTTGGTGGTTTTGTTTTTTAATTTTACTTTTTATATCAGAATGGAAAGTAGGCTTTCTTCTATGCTTTCTTAACTAAGAGATTATGAAACACTAAAGTTTATGCTTTTCCTTTTCTGTACCTGAAATGGAAAATGCACATATTGATTATGAATGTTATTTTTCTTGGACCTCTATTTTATATGTAGATTAAATAATGCATATTTTCAGTCTGTTTCTTTTCTTTCCTTCCAATGTGGACTTTAAGGTCTCCTTTTGCTTTTCATGCAAATAAATCAGAATACTCTTGGGCCTTTATAAAATTTGGTTTAGTTAAAATGCCAATGCTGAGCTTCACTGCAGATTTGTTAAAGGAGAACCCTGGGGCAGAGAGGGGTGTAATCTGGGGATCTGACATTTAAAAAACACTTAATGAAATTAATTCTTGGTACTAAACAGTCTCACTTTCAACAACAAAAATAGCTATTGTGCTCTATAGACACAATGCTATAAATGCACTGAAACTGTGAGGGAGATTTTTACAACATGATATTTGGTCTGACTACTATTGGGAATTAAGGTGAATTAGATATTGCAAAGGTGCATTCTTGGGCTTAGGTGCTGTTCTTGTAGTGATTATAGCAGATTATCAGGAGCCTCATTCATCTGTGCTGTTCAGCTTGCAGTCTTAGCCCTCCAATTCTTCACTCTTGACCTCAACATGGTACGTACTCTGCCCAAGTAGACATCTGAAGGTAGTAAGCACTCAAGTCACAGCTGGAAGCATGCAGTTGTTTTGTGAGACTTACCAAACCAGAAGGCTGCTACCCTCTTCTTGCTCATACCCCTTGGCCCCAGGAACAAACCCTCTATTATTTGTAGAAGGGACTTTAAGTTTTAGAATAGTTTTAGATTCACAGCAAAATTGAGGGGAAGGGAGGAAGGAGAAGTTGTGCTCCATTTGTGTGCAATGTGTCAAAATGCAATCTACTGTCATGTTTAACTAATTAGTGCAAATTAAAAAAAAAAAAAAAGAAAAAGAACTCGAACAGATGCTTCAGCAGAGATACAGATGACATATAAGTACATAAGAAGCTCATCACTGGGCTCCTCGCTCCTGCCGTAAAGTCTGAAATGAATAAGACCACGATATCACCTGCAGGTGCTGGTGCCTGGAATTCCCAGACACCGAGACACTGGTGGGGGCTCAGCTCCTTTGGAAAGCAGTTTGGTATTTCTTATGAAATTATGTGTGTGTGTGTGTGTGTGTGTGTGTGTGTGTGTGTGTGTGTGTGCAGTCCATTTCCAGCCATTTGCCTTTGAGAAATGAAAACTTGTTCACATACAGACCTGAATGTGGATGTTCATAGCAGCATCAGCCATAATGTCTCTCAATTGGAACTACTGCGAGGTGGCTTCAGCTGGCGAGTGTGGAACATCTAGTAATGGAATACAACAGCGTAACAAGGAACAACTGACAAACACAGAAAAACGGGCATCTAAGAACGTCAAGCCACGTGGAAGGAGCCAGACACAAAAGCCATGTGCTGTGGGTGCCCTTCCCACTGGAGCCAGAGCCACAGGGACACAGTAGTGGGGGGCGAGGATGGCTACAGGGGATTCGAGGGAAGCCTTGTGGGGTAAGGAGATGGTTCCGGGTCCTGATAGTGGTGGAACTTGTAGGAGGGACCTTGTGGGTTTCTCAAAACTCACGGAATCACATACTTCACACGGGGAGTTTTATCGTATGTAAATTATTCTTCAATATACCTTTATAAAACAGTCCCTAAGTTTTGAAGAAAAAAAATGAGTGGGAAGTATGACCCTCCATTTGTAACAGTTGCCCGGGAGATTCTTTCATGTTCTAAAATCACTTTTCTAAGAAATGGCCTTCAAGAACGCCACTCCAACAATATATCCTACTGCATGCTTTCAGCTGAAATCTTTTTCCCTCCGAGGCCAATGACCGTGGGTGCAAGTGACATCTAGAAACCCTTGAATGCCTGCAAAGGTGAGCTGGATTTCTGATCAGGTCTCAAGTTTCTAAGTCCTGGCTGGATCTCCTGGGACTCTACTTCTAAGCCCCTCTGCCAAGGACTTTCTTAGTGCTGACATTAGATCAGCCTCATTCAGAGTTCCATTTGGAACCTAGGCCCTGTTAATTCTGAGATGTACCAGAATTTCAGGAAGGTCGCAGGGGAAGGAGCGCTCTTAATTTCATGTCTCTAATTTGCTGTGATCAAATATTTGGGAGAAAATTAATTTTTTTCCTCCTAAACCAAAGAAACAATTTTTTAATCTTTCTCACATTTGACAAAGATCAATAGTGGACTGTCTGGCTCTTTATTTAAGTGTGGAAGAAAACCTTCAATTGCAAGAATGTGTTGTATTGTTTACATTACTGGGATGTGGGGGGGTCCACTTTTCTCAATTTACCTATGTCTTTCTTGTTTGCATTTAAAAATATAATTTATCTTAGTGGCAAATAAAGTTATTTGATGACTTAAATACTATGGACTTTTCACATACTTGAGTTTCCTAGAGAGCGGTCCTTAAGACTCAAGTACTTTTCTTTAGGTCTTTTCTTTGCATTAAGTTTATTGTTTAATGAACAATAGGGAAGGAACATTAGGAAGAGTGGGTACAAATCATGGCACTGTTGCAATTATGTGACCTTGAAATAGATGCTTAACTTCTCCATGCATGAAAACCCTTATTGTGGACAAGGTTGTTTTTCTAAAGACTTTCCAGTTCCAAGATTCTGTTGAGTCTAAGAAATTAGTCAACTTGTAATGCCAGTTGATGCTACATGCCTTACAGAAATATTGCATTTAGGTATTTATCAACTTTCTTCTTTATCTTTCATGTTTCCTCTTTATTAGCTTGTGAAATATTCTTTCTAAAGATTCCTTTTGTGGATACCCAGGGACTACAACATTCAAACTTAACATCAGCATCTCTCATGCAATAGCACTTTTACTGCTCACCGGACAATGAACCCTGAAACTTCTTTCTCCTCCTGTCTTTTGTGTATTGTTACCTTACATTTTAATACTATGTATATTCTGAATCTCATGAGATATTATTACCATTGTTTAAATAGTAGGTGTTTGCTTAGCTTTGTCCTCATATTTAAACTCTCTGATGTTCTTCATTCCTCCTGTACTTCCATTGGGGTAATTTTCCTTCTAACATTCAACAAAGACAAAACCACCAACCCTCCCAGAAACTAGAAAATAAAAACACCCTTCAACGTTCTTTTATATGGATCTGCTGTCAGAAAATCATTTTAATACTTATTTTCCTTTAAACATCTTATGTTAACCTTGGAAGGATATTTTCTCTGGTATAGAATTCCAGGCTGACAGTTATTTTGTTTTAGCACTTGAAAATATGTCATTTTGTCATCGTCTGCTTCCACCACTTCCACTGAGAAGTCAGTTGTCAGTCTTGTTGCCCTTTTGAAAGCAAGACCTTTTATTTCTTTGGCATTTAGCGGTGGGATGTGCTCAGGTGTGATTTTTGTTGTATACATCCTACCTGAACTTTGTAGAACTTTTAGAATTTATGGCTTGATGTCTCCTATCAGCTTTGGAAATTTTTGGCCAATAGTCCTTTCCATGTTTTTTTTTTTTTTTTTTTTTTTTTGCGGAGCTGGGGATTAAACCCAGGGCCTTGTGCTTGCGAAGCAGGCACTCTACCAACTGAGCTATATCCCCAGCCCCTTCCATGTTGTTTTTAACCAAGTTCTTTCTCCTGTCTTCATGTGATTATACGAATGTTAAATATTTTTACTTTGTCCCATGTAAATGTTCTTCCTGAAATCATTACTTATTTCTCCCTTCCTCTTCTGGTCTCCCATCTTGTAGCAAACCTTGCTCTTCCATCTCTTTTGTACATCCCTTCTCTTTTCCCCCATTGATTTATTTGCTTTTCCTTATTTTTTTTTTGTCCAGGTTCCCCCATTCAAAAAGTCAACATAGTCTTTTTTTCCTCTGAATTCCTCTGTCCCTTGATGTACTGTTACTCTGTCAAATTTCCAAAAGAATACATGTTTGCTGTCTTTGTCTTCTGCTGGTGGGTCACCCATTGTAACTGGGGGTCTCCTCCCCACCCTGCCATCCTACTGAAATGATTGTCTTGAAGATCTCACTGATTGGACCATATGTATCAAGCAATGATCTTTTTGGCCTTGAGATTTCCTGACCTTAGATTTTGGTGATTTTGGTGAAGCCTTTGACGCCTCTGGCACAGCTGGATGCGCTGTCTGCATTTGGCATCTCCCAGACTCCTCTTCTGCATTATCTTCCCTTAGTGGAGAAATTCTTGGTCCTCCTATGCCTTTACTCATCAGACTCACAGCCACATTATCACTATTGAGAGGCTGTTACAGTTCTAAGTTTTCTTTCTCTCTTAAGTCTTGTCCTGGAAATTCTACCTACTTGCTGGGCCTGTCTTCCCAGATGTTTTACCTATACTTAAAATTCTGTTTCTTCCTGGAAAAAACATTATTTTCATCAAAAGAAATCCATATTCCTTATAGTGTTCTCTATCTCATTTGCTTATGTCAACATCTTTTCCCCAAAGCAGGTTCTCAACAACACTGCCGTTTTTGACTGACCCCTCATTTCTTGCTCTCTGCATAGAATTAAGTCCTATGGATTCCACTTCTGTAATGCTTCCAGGTTCCATTTCCTTCCTTTGCTTCAGGTCATCAATCCTCTCGACACAAGTAGCACTAGTATCTAAATGCTTTTCTGCCTTTCCTAACCCATCCTGCCCACTACTCCATGGATGAACATTCCAAAGCACAACTCAGATCATTTTCTCCCTTATCCAATGATTTAATGATTCCCCATTGCTGAAGCATAAGTTGTAAGCTCTGCATGTGGTGGTTGAAGCCTGTTCCAACAGTTCCAACTCAAATTTCCAATCACGCCCTTCACTGTATCTTGTGAACTCCTAGAAACCTGTCTGCCCCCCATTTCCCAGCACATAATTTTCTCTTTCACCTCTGCTCTTGTACCTTCTTTCCCTATGACCATGTGATGCAATTTCTCCTTCAAGGCACAGTTCGAATGTCACCTGCTCCATGAAACCTCTTGGGACCCTTCTTCCTTTGTGTCGTCGATTTTTTAAAACTTATTTAATAGATTTTATTTTTTAGAGTAGTTTTAGGTTCACAGCAATATTGAACAGAAAGTAAAGAGCGCTCCCATGTACACCCCCCCTGCCCACATACACAACATCCAACATCATATTGTCCCACCAAATTATGCATTGGAAGAATTGATGAACTTACATTGACATGTCGTTATTCAAAGTCCACAGTTCACGTTATGTTTCATTCTGAGTGTTGTGCAGTCTATGGGTTTGACAAGTGTATAATGACATCTACTCAGTATTACAGCCTTGTGTCCTCTTTTTAGTAAGCAGAGCAGTCTAGAACATCTATGCATTGGCTGCCAGGACTTCTGGACAGTTGAGATACACTCTGAAATCTTTCAGTGTATTGAAAATATTGTAGTAAGTACTCATTTATTCTTTAACCTTGTGTGCATTATTCAGTGATTCATAGTTTTATTAGGCTTTTTAAAATTTTAAAGTTTACTTTTTTAAAAAAATTATAATTATTTTATTTGTTCTAATAGTCGTACATGACAGTTTTACTTCAAACCTTTTTTTTAACGTACATGCTATTTCTGGCCTTAGCCACTGGAGGACACTAGTGAGGTACTTAAGTGACCCTGCTCAGCCAGCAGGGTGTGTGCTGTGCTTACGTGTGTTCTGAGCATTCACATGCATTCAGAGACTGACAGATTTTTCTTCTGTTTTTCAAAATTAATAACCTACTAAGCTTAAGATTAAAAAGGCCTAATTATTCCTTAATCTTTTACGGTCAGCTCATGAATCTTACTATTTATGTCTTGTAAACTTGTATAATCACTTTCAAAGGGAATATACAAAAATGTTTGAACCCCTTTACAGTCTTAGGTAAGTGCTCTTAAATATTTAAGACTGAATATGAATTTAGTATATTCTATTATCTTTTAAGGAATTTGATAAACTTTCCCAAATACCCTAAGTAATTCTTTCTAAATCTAATAGTTTAAACTATAAATATGGAGACTAAGTACATCTAAGTATTGCAAAACTGTATAAATTAGCTAGATTTTTACTTAAGATCAAGGTGTAAATTTATTTATGAAATTTACTTACTTTAAAATCGAAATAGACCAAATATAATTCTATTAAGTCAAAACCTCTTTAATATTAAAATACTGCACTTTAAATGCCAAATATGAACAGCTTCCTTATCACAAGAACTTCAATACATCCTTATCTATTTTACCAACTATTCACTGAGCACCTGTCACATGCTCATTGCTATTCTGGACACTCCAGATACAACTTTGAACAAAGCAAAACCCATCCATGCCCTCGTGGATTTGACACTGTAGTGGTGGTGAGTACGGAAGGAATCAGCATAAGTCAATGACTCTGGGAAATGTCTGGATGCACCAAGTTCCACCGGCTGTCCTTGATGGATGTCCTTTCTTACACAGTTTCCAACATGTACTATATTACAGTTGTAGGAGCTAGGAGCAGGTGTGGTTCTCTGTTCCTAAAACAGAATAAAATAAGACCCACACAGAGAAAATCTGGGGCCTTTGTGGATTGCCACATTGTTCAGTAATTTCTTTGCAGAATGCAGTCATGTTTAACTGAAGGAGACCCTAAGTAACCCCTTCAAACCTTTAATGACACAGGGTGGAAGTGTTCATTAGTAGAAAGCAATGCCGTTGACTTGGGGACACAGACACGGGGTAATTGGCTAGGCTCAATCAGTAGATAATTAAATTGTTCATGCACATCTGCCTTGAGGAGTAATTCAAAATTGTGACTTAGAAAAATGGCAGATTATTATACATCAAGAGCTGGTGAAAGTCCCAATCACAATGTTAAATTCTTGTTTACGGAGAGACTACTCTATCACTCGCTGGTTCCAGGATTTGTTCTAGTAAAATGCTCCCTGGTCACGGCACTTGCCATTACCCTGAAGTCTTAGATTCTTGCAACTGGAGAGTGTTCCTGCCTGTGTATCTGTCCTTCCCTACTGAGGAGAAGACACGGGAGGACCAGGTTTTTTTTTTTTTTTTTCTTTTAAATCCTTTTAGAACAATAAGGATAGCTATTTCTTTTTCTCTCCCTATAAAAGTGTTATCCAGAGAAGTCAGGGGTGGTAGATAAAAGTGGTGGTGGCCTTTGGGACCATACCACCTTCCAAACATTGCTGATGTGTAGGGGTGCCAGGCTAGCTCAGGCACAGGTAAGGGCCATGGAGTTAACACCCCAGACTCTGGAAGTTGGGTAGAAATAGACTTGTGGCGAGCAGCCTGTAAACTTATTTATTGCAGGAATAACCATATATTTTATAGACTTTTTGCCCAATCACAATGTGCCACGGGGCATCAGACCACTAGGCTCCTACACAGGTTCCCTTGGTAACACTAGGTCAATTTGGGGCAATTGTTTACTTTCCTAGGTGGCCAGAGCGGAATGCTTCTCTCTGCAGGTTTTCCTGACAGGCTTGAATGTGGGAAGGTTTTTCTTTCACCCACTTGAGACGTTCACTGCTGCTAGCCAAGACTTAGGATTTCTCCCAACACTGATGTTTTCATAAACACATGTTGAGAGGTGCCACTTGCTCTCAATCAGGGCCCAGTGGTGGGTGGACCTGTGGAACGGGAGCTGTCCAACAGGACAAGTCCTGCTTTCCTGGCTACTGTTGGTGGGTTTCAGTTTTGGCCCACGCTTCCTTGTTGGTTAACCATCTGCACGCGTAGTCATCTGTAAGATGCTGAAAGCCAATCAAATAACAACCCTGGGGCTGGGATGTAGCTCGGATGATAGAGTGCTTGCCTGTCAAGCACAAAGCACTGGGTTCAATGCCCAGCACCTCAAAAAAAAAAAAAAAAAAAAAAAAAAAAAAAAAAAATTAAAAAAGTCCTAAAAACAAAACAAAACAAAACAAACCTGGCCTTACCTGCTGGGTTCACAGTCTCGACTCCCAATGTCTGTGTGGTGCTCTTCCAGCTGCTTCCCATCCAATGCACATGGGCCTCCTGAGAGCCCTATGAAGTGGGTATTTGGCATTCTTGGTGCTTTTTGTACAAATTAAGGGTCTGTCCTTCATGGAGGAAATGAGAAAGGATTTTGGCTGGACAGATCTGACTGTGCCACTTGATACCTGGGTTACCTTGGATACATTTTCTAAGTTCTCTGGGTCTCAATCTCTACCTTCAAAGTGGAAAAAGGTTATAGCTACCTTGAAATGGACTTGAGAGAATTAAGTGAGATAATGTTCATAAAATAACTATCAGAGTTCTCAGTGCACGGACAGCCAGGGAACTTACGGGACTTGCTCATCGACACTTAATGTGTAGATGAACAGAGACTCGAATAATAGGTGTCCTGAGTCTCAGACCAGGATTCTTTCTACTCTACTGTGTGTTTTTCCAGAATAGAAACAATAGTTATGTTTAGGACTGTTGGTCCTGCTAAGACATGAGATATTTTAAATTTCAATTTTAATTCAACTTTTAAAAGAAAAATAAATTTAAAAATTTTCAGCAATGCCTGACAGAAATATGATTATTAGATTAAAAGAAAGATGAGTTTGTGGTTTTGATAAGTACTGCCAAATTGTGTCTCTATGGTTTTTATCCCTACCAGTCAGCCAGAGAGGAGGTAGCCATTAATTTAACCAACAGGGAATATTGTCAAACTTGGGGACTTTTGCCAATGTGGCAGGTGAGAGATTGTCTTGCTATTTCTTTGTGGTTCTGGGAATCAAACCTAGGACCTTGTGCATGCTGGGCAGGTACTTCAGCACTGAGCTACACCCTCAGCCCAGGAAATTTTTTTTTATCAGTGTAGTTATTAAGAATGAAATTGAGCATCTTTTCATATATTTAAAAGTCATTTATATTTGTGTGTATGTATATGTTTGTATGATCCATCCATGTCCTTGTTTATTTTTCTTTTGGGTTTGTTCTTGTCCTTGTTTTTTAGTAACTGTTTATATATTTGTTCAAAAATCCATTTTTCTTTTACATGAGTGGCAAACATTTTTCCAAGTTTGTCATTCATTTCTCTTTTGACTTTGCCTCTTATGGTAGGGGTGATATTAGTTTCTGTTGTGTGTGTGTGTGTGTGTGTGTGTGTTGCTTGTTTATCACTTTATTTATTAATGAATAAATTCTGTCACTATGCAGAAGAGAGAGGAACCGTAGTCTGTTTTCTGAGAATCTGGTCCTTAGACTTTGCTGCCAGGGGGGTTTCAGCATGCTTGTTGATAACTGCTTTTAGTGGAGTTTTGCTCATATTAAATGTTCTCATTTCTGAATTTTATATATGTGTGTGTTCACATTAATTGTTACCACTTTGCAGTTCATCATTTGTGTACTCCCTGGTGATATTTGTGGTATTTGGTTGATTTGTGGTCAGCAAAGCTGTGGCTCAGACACCAGTACTGGCCCTAGTATCCAGCAGAGCACCCGGCAGGTACTGTGGGTTCAATGAGAACTCAGTAAAGAAGAAGTGGCTCCGCACCATTACTTCCAAGCCATAAGGAGTTTGGGATGTTACAAGCTCCCTTTCTCTTTCAGCCCAGGAGTGTAATGTGAAATGGATCCCTGGCTGTGCCCCCTGAGTGGGACCTGGTCATGGAGATGGCTCTAGATGAAATGACAAAAGCTGACTGACTCTCACACTTTCCTTTACTCCTTTTATGACCTCCCAGAGCCATGTCTGTCCTGGGAGAGATGCAGAACTAACTCAGCAGGACCCTCCCTCACTAGCCTTTCTTGTTCCAAGCTCAGACTTTGGAGGAAGAGGAACTGAAAACAAGCCAGGAGTTCACAAAGCCACTGGTTTTAATGGGGTGACAAGGTAGGGAGGGGGTTTGGGGACAGGAGGGTGAACAGCGCATCTCCTGGTCTCTGTGGTGGCAGGGTCGATGTGGGGGCCAGGAGAGGAGCCCAGGATGCTCTCTTCTCCGGCATGGGGTCAACAGGGAGGAGCTTAGAGACGAGGAATGGGAGGACTTTGCCTCTCGCCTTGGGGAAGGAGAAAGGAGACACACAATAGAGGGCGGACATGAGCCTCCAACGTCTGAGGAGGTTAGACAATAGTGCGCTTTGGTGCTTTTGTACAGAGGAGAAGGGAAACTGGGTTGGCAGCAAGAAAGGATCAGAGGGGCTCAGCAAAGGAGCAGCCTGTGAAATGCAAGCCAGCAGGACGGCATGTCCCCAGGGTCCCCCTCTCTCCCCGCCCCCTCTGCCTGGCGTGCTGCCCTCCTGTCCAGTCTCTGCTGCTACTTCTTCCGCCCAATCTGTGCCATCAGGTGGGCGTTGGCAGCTGCCTTGGCCTGCAAGTTTTTGGCCTTGGCGATGTTGAAGAGGATATTCATGATGTTGGTGGGAACGTCGAGGGACAGGGTGAACTTGGTGCGCCGGTCGCTTTTGGCCTTGTCCTGGTACGGCTTCCCCTTGTGCTGCACTTGGGACAGGTATTTGTACCGGGTGTTTCCAGCTCCACCCCCACCCCCAGAGCCTGGGAAAGTCCTTTTGTCCTTATCTTGTTTTTTCTCCTCCTCCTCCTTCTCTTCTCCTAAAGATGGGTCTTGACTGGGCAGGTAGTGGAAGCTCCTTTTGCCCAACAGGGGCGCGTCCTCCAGCTGGCTCTTCTTGACCTCAGCTAACGTCGTACTGAGGAAGCTGAAGACAGGCCTGGCTCTGTAGAACTTGTGGGAGAGGCCCACCCCAGGGTCCCCCAGGAGCAGCAGCAGGAGCAGCAGGAACTGAGCTGGCATCGTCTCTCCCTGCAGGAGAAAAGAGGGATGTGGGAAGGGGCCTGAGGAGGGACAAGCAACAACATCCAATGGTGTGTTGTTAGTGTTCTAGTCAGGTCCCCAAGACATGGTCCTTAGACGGGTAGAGGCAGCATTGCCTGTGTTAGAAATGCAATTTTCAGGTCTTTCCCCCAAACTAGCAAATCAAAACTTCTGGGGCCTGGCGATCTGTTTTAACAACTCCTCCAGATGGTTCTGATGATCTCTAAAGTTTGAAAACCATTACTTTACTAGTATGTAGGGGTTCTGTTTAATTCAGCTTTTGCAGGTAGTCAGTGGCCCTGACTACCTGCAAAATAAGAAATATGCTAATGAGCACTTAGTAGCCTAACTGGGTTGATTTGTATGGTGAGTAGGTTTTACAAATTTTTATTATTATTTTTTTGGTATTGGTGATTGAACCCAGGGGCACTTAAGCACTGAGCTACATCCCTGCCTCCCGCCCCCGCCCCCCTTTTATATTTTATTTACAGACAGAGTTTTGATAAGTTGCTAAGGGCCTTGCTAAGTTGTGGAGACTGGCTTTGAACTCCTGCCTCAGCCTCCTGAGATGCTGGGATTATAGACATGCACCACCACACCCAGCTCCCAAGTAGATTTTTCATTACCTCCTCACTTAGCAAGGCTGATGGAATGTCTCCTTACTGTTTGATGACTAGTCTGAGTGTCTAGTTACAGTTTCTGAGGCAGATCTTCAAGACTGGTCCCCTGCTAGACCTATCCTAGTTTCTTCAGAACCATAAGGTTTTGTGAACTTGGTTGGGTTTATTATAGAGTTTAGGAAGCAAACTCAGTTATATCTATGTGAGACCACGTGCCTCCCAGGGAGCGCCTAAATTTTCTAGTTGCAAGACCATCATCTTAACAGATACACGTGTGCCTGGTTATTAGTCAGACTGAGTAAGTGTAAGGGTCCAGAGTTTATCAGAGAAGCTTCTGTTGGAGGACATGTTCTTCTGGGTGAGGCCTCACGCCTCAGTTGTTGTCCAGGGTGAGAAGGAGGTGCTCAGATGTGTGGAAGATCGTCATCTACAGTGACCATCTGAATCTATTCATTTATTTATTTTAACAACAAACCTAGGGCTAGGGAACGAAACTTGTGGCAAGACAATGTCCAGATCAATACCTCTCCAGAGTTCAGACTGTTTGGGCTTTAAATCACCATATGCAGTGGTTGGACCACGTCCAACCACATCAGACGGACTTCAGCTTTTCTTTTCCAGCTGGGAGAAGGGCCCGTGTTAAGCTATCCATGCTCTTCTTCCCAGTCTTTTTTACAGTAATAGCACACAGCTATGCCAGGTCATCTGGATTAGCATTGTCTGTGGCCACTCTTCTTTAGGATGTCCTATGGGCACAATTTGCCCCTTGTACCGTGGGGCCAAACCCACTTGTACCTTTGGTCTGTGGGCAACACTCTCCAGCTCTGAAATAAGAATATGAAGTTTATTTACCTCATTGTCATCCTTTATCATGCATGAGAAAGCATGGGGTCAATGTGTGGGTTTTATCTGAACCCTTCCTCAAGCAAACACAGCTGTTCTCAGGCCTGGATGTGCTGATATCCAGTGTACCTTGTTCCCTTGTCACATGGTCAGGATGAACTCTCTCCTGGACAATGCTGTGAATACACACATGGTGGAAGGCTCAACTCTTCACATTTGGGTGCTTTCCCTGAACTTGAAATTTATTTCGTAGCTAATTAAGGAACTAAGGGAAATTCTTGTCTTATGGAAGTTTTAAAAACTGTAACAAAAATTGGAGAAGTAAATAAACAAGGGGATGCTCCTGGGTTCTCAGCAGTGCCGGGCTGGCAATGGACTGTTTTGTTTTCTGCAGACGCAGTGTGGAGTAGTGCCAGGAGGGCCTGGTGGTCAGAGGCCTAAGCTCTAGGCCCAGCTCTGCAGCTCTGTGAGCATGACCTTGACCAGGCCATTTCCCGAAACATGAGTGGGAGGGGACCCAAGCCTCTTCCCAATTTCTTGGGCTGTGAATGATGGATGGGACTAGAACTGACCCTTAGAAAAGACCAGTGTCTTGTTCTCCAAAGGAGGATCTTTTAAATTTCTAGTCTTTTCTTTTTTTTTTTTTGCTACCAAAATACATACACCTATCTAATGGTAAAAAACAAAAACACCCCCAAAACAAACACATGTACCTACCCATGTATATATACAAGCACATGCACATACATATTTCACACCCATACATGCTTAACACATGCATATCCACATACACATATACATACATACACACATATGCACACATGTACACACAAATGCACATAAGGGCACCCCCCACTCACTTGGAGAGTGTTCTGACTGAAGGCCCAGGGTCTCAGAGCAGGGAATTGAATCTGAAGACATTTCTTTTCTTTTTTTTCCCCTTATTTTGCCCCCTGACTTTGTTCTTTTCCTACTTTTGAAAGCAAGCCGTCCCTCTCCAAAAAGGACTGGAAGAAGGAAACGGTTTCTGTTTTCCCCCAGTGAAAGTTTGTGGATTCTGGAAGTTCATGGAAGCTTTGGAGGGGCAGCCCCTCACCTTGTGACTTCCCCTCCATTTTCTCCCAATAAAACATCTGCAGGTCCAGGGGGCAGGCAGAGCAACGCTCTCACCTCCTGGCTCTTCCCGCTTCCCAGGACAGTGTTCTGCATTCACCTCAACCACCTGGAATTTTACACAAGAACCACAGACATTGCCGGGAACTCAGATTATGTTTTGTGTCCAAGTTCATTTCAGGGTAAATATTTATCCTTGGTAAATAGTTGTTAAATAAACTGAAATTCAGATTAAATTCAGGCACTTAATTAAATCAATTTTCCCTTGGTGGGACAACCCATTTTAAGTTCTCTTTTTAGCTGTATCATCTCTCTGTAAATACGTACTATTACATAACAGAAAAAAGTGCTTCATGAGGCACAATTTTTTTAATGAGATCATACATGCATATCTGGATTCAGTTAAGGTCTCTGAACATGAATCAGCCTTGCCTAAATACCTTTCTACAGTTTTCTCAGGAAAAACTTCAGAAGGTTTCTCCCTTGCCATAGGCTAGCCTCTGGATGTGGCCCCTGGAAATGCCACTCATCCCAATCACCCAAGAAATTCACTGGGAGTGGGGAGGCAAGATCCCTTTTAACTCTTCATTTATTTTTTTCATATTTCTTGTCAACTTATAAATATTATGCCTTAGTCAAATTCATTACCTTCTAACTTTTCAAATGCCAAGTCTCTCACTGAGAGAAGCTGCAAGAAGAAACTAAAATGTTTATGTGGGAAGGTTCTTTGATTGGATAAGGCACTCAGGGTAGCCTAGATTATGTCTGTTTACATGGAAATAATCTCTGGGTCCTAGTAGGAGAAGTCGTGGTATGTACACAACCTTTTCAGAGTGTATTTCACACACACACACACACAGCAGAGAGTCTGATGCTGCAGACCAACATCATTGCTGCCTGTTCAGGGAGGGGATGCCAAAGGTGTCTAAATAATCCACACCATGTTTGGGAGCAAGTGTCCTATGTGGTTCTGTCCTGGTGCAGCCAAGGGTGACAGAACTTCCTCTACTGCTGACCCTGGGTTCTGGCTGTGGTAGGGTTGTGGGGATTTGAAATGATATTTCCTTATGCTCAGCATGATGCAAAATGATAAACCAAAGAGAAATACTTAGAACTATGAACTTTAAACGATAGGGAAGCCCCTGAAGTCCAAGATCTTAGCTCTATCTTGTCTAAAACCTAAGGGCTCTTTGTGATCCTGGATATTTTTGTCATCAAAGTGAGAGACTTGGGGCTGGGAGGAACACTGATTTCTTTCTGGCACTATTCTTTTTAAGATTCATTTGGCTTTGTTTGAGGCTTGTCAGTTAAATGAAAAGAAACTCTTCAAAGAAAAGATGCACTTTGCTCCCCAGGTAATGTCTAATTGTTGAGCAAGTTTCTCTTCTCAGATTCTTCGGGCTCTTTTTCTATTTCCCCTCCTGAAACAGCACAAAGGGTTAAGGTTTCCCTGTTTCCCGCCATGGAAATAATAACTGAGTTTCATGTAGTTAGATTTGGGGGCAAAGCTCTCCACTGGTGTTTTTCCCTGTGGGTGCCTGAAACTTAACCATTCCTTTGGGTTCTTGTGACAGGACTCTCCAAGTGTGCCTTAAAGAGATGCAGTTCCTTCTGAGAGCTGTGTCAGTCGAAACTAAAGTGTGAGGCAGTGAGGGACAGTACCAGCCTGTCACTCAGAGCACCTTTCAGGGGGAGAAACAATCAGGGGGCACAGAAGTCAGGAGGCACATGGCACGGATTCCACAGCTTGCCTGTGTGGAAGTGAAAGCAGAGCTAGTCTCCACGTGGCCCAGTTTAAGAACCCTGATAAGAAGTTGAAGCCACAGATGAGCCATTTTAAAACAGTTGAAGCCATGGCTGCAGATCCTAAGGAGCTCTTAGCATTTTGAAAAGCATTACAGAAATAAACTTTTTGAAATGTTTCAGACTTGTGTGGACAGATATAAACACAGAACTCTAAGCAACTCACCCTGAAAGGAAAAGTGAGGGTTTATATATGAGGGGCCCTTCCCCTGAGGAGGACCAAGAGCCAGGAGGAAATCGTCAGCTTATAGACAACAAAGGGCCATTGCAATATTTGTTACATTCTCAGAAGAGTTTGTTTTTGCTAGAGAGCTGTGTTTGGGGAGGATATGGCAAATGGGATTTCTCAGAAAACTTCATTCGTATGCTTCCTCTCTCCTTCACGGGTAGCATATAGTCTTTGCAGATATATCCCGCCCCACAGCATTCCCGAGTTCCCAGCAAAGCAAGGTGGAAAGGACTCTAGCCTTGAGCATTCCCTTGCCCCTTACTTGCCTTGAGCGAGTCCCGTAAGCTCTTAAGTGACCTCACCTCATCTGTGTTGGCTGCTGTGTCACCTGCCTCTCAGGTACATCAGGGAATGAGAGGAGGTGCCCTAGGTGAAGGACTCTGGCTCACAGCTTCCATAAATGCCTGTGTCCTGGCTACTCTGCGGGTGGTGTACTCTTTTCCCCTGCCACCCCACCCTGTCCCCAGTTTGGAATCTCTCACCAAGAACTGCTTTTCATGTCCACAGCTGAACTCCGTTCAGAACAGTGGATTTGTCTGAGCATCTTCTGCCTCAGACCTGCTACCTTTTGCAAAACAGGACTCTATGCCAACAAGGCAGGATCATTTTACCCCCTCAGAAACTTCCCTGGTCTCTTGGAGGTCAGTTTCTGCTGATTGAAAACAGACTGGGCCTGGAGTTCAGCCCTTGCTTCCTTGGGCTCCCGCTCAGGGCGATAGTTACTCTCATCTCTCACCTGTCTCATTTAAGCAAACACATTTATGCTCCATACATCAGCCCCCCGCCACAGACTTACCTGTGAGTGGACTTCTGTCCGGGTGGTGGGTGCAGCTTCAGGGCCAGGAGATCCACCCCAGGCACATGCCTGGAACTTCTGCCTGCTCTGGGGTCGCGGCTCCTTCTTCTCTGATATTGTTCCTAAGTGGGCTGTGATCCTCCCTCTCTATGGAAACGGCTCCACTCCCTTGTGTATCTATATAAAAGTGACAGATCACTGAGTGGATAGTAATTCCAGACGTGCTGTCTATGCTGGGATGAGATTTCATTTAAAATTCAACCAGAGCCAGCTGTCCACGTCACAGAGATGACAGGTACTCTGTAGCCTCGACCCCTCCTACCCTTCCCGCTCCCCCACCACCTCCCACTTCCCCTTCTGCCCTGGCAACTTGCTTCATTTATTAAAATAATAATAAAAAAACCCACTGGTGAACTGAGAAGCAATGTCTTCCAGGAGTTTTATTACTGATATTAGTTCTGACTGATTTCAGCCTCACTTCCATCTCCCTCCCTAAAACCCTCCTGTTGGAGGAACCAGGACCTGCTTTGAAATGGGGAAGGTGGTCTGGAACTCTTTTGCTGTCTGTCATTTTTGCGGGTTCTAACCCTGCAGTGCTGGCTTGGTTCTCTACATGGCCCATTGTTTGTGCTGGTCCTGTGCTCGGTGCCCAGAGCTGTTAGTGGGAAATCACTTGAGTTTTACTCACTCATGCACCCAATATTTATGGAGCACCTACAGCGTGCTGATACTGCCTGACTCTCAGGAATTCAGGGATAAGTGTTGGAACCTGTCCATACAGGCACTTCGGGGAGAGAGAGAGTGAGAGACAGAGAGAGAGAGAGAGAGAGAGAGAGAGAGAGAGAGGTGAAAGCAGAGCCTAATTTCCATGTGCCCAAAACTGAAATTCAGAGGGGAGCAGCCCTGTCCACTCCAGACAGGTCCACGTGCCCCAGTAGAGGAGAGCGGCAGGGCTTCACAGGGCAGGGCTGTAGTTTGTTTGGATGGAGCCAAGGCAGAGGGACAACTGGGAGGGAAGTGGCAGCAGCTGGTTGGGAGCTTGTCCACCTGGGAAATGCTACAAAGGCGGGTCCAGGGGGTGAATTTCATCCCCTCTGTCATGGGAAGATATGGGAGACTTCAGGCCCCGCACCCTTAGTTCACAGATGAGGAAACCGCATCTGTTAGAAGTGACTTGCCAGGACCACACAGGCCTGGGTGACAGGGGGTGAGAACCAGGCCTCACGCTGGGCCCGGTGCTCTGAGGTCCACCTCCAGCCTTGGCCTGAGTGGATTATGAAGGGCCATGGGACGGCTGGGTCTCTGGGACCTGCCGTCAAGACTGCAGTCCTTACCCACATGGCTGCTCCTCTGGCTGAAGGGGAAGTGGACTCCTGAGGTCATCAAACCTCTCGAATGTCCACAAGTGTTTGGGGAGCAAATGGAGGGCTGCTTTTGACGAGCTCTCCAAGACACCTCTATACCCCCAGTCTAACCTCCACGGAGATGTGAGATTGGGCCTCCCTCCCATTTCTTCTTCCAGAGCTGCCTGGGCTGGGATTTTCTAGAGCTTGGAGGTAACTCGAAAATAGATTTGCATTTTAATTCAAATTCATGAGTTCATTCATTCATTTGTGTATACTAGTCTGGGAGAAACTTTTCCACTTCAGATAATTAGTCAGTGATGACATTGATGTAGAATAAGAGTATAGAGTTTATCTCTGCTTTCCACTTTGAACAGCTCTGCGGTACCAGGGTGCAGTCTTGTGAAGATGCAAACGTTGGTACCCACAGGTCAGAGTTTTTCAACCTCGGCACGACGGACATCTGGGTTGCAGAATCCCTTGTTGTGGACGGCTGTCCTGAGCACTAAAGGATCTGCATCTCGGGTCTCTTCTCATTAGATACCAGTAGCCCCCATTTCATCCCCTCTTCCACTTGTGACAACAGACAGATCTCTGGACCTGTCCCCCTGGGTGCAGAATTGCCCACAGTTGAGAGCCACTGCCCTGGAGTTTGGGGTTAGAAAGAGAGACAGTAAACCTTGGATTCTTTCCCTGTCAATCTGCCATTTCTTCTGGACTCCCCGGAATCTTCTTCCCCTAAGACCAGACCTCTACTGGAACTGAGACATCTGCGTGGCTGCGTGGCTGTGGCTGTCTTTGGAGCCCAGGGTCCCTTTGCCACATAGAGCAGGCTCGTTGGTTTCCACTGGCCCATCTGGTGTTGGCTTTGGGGTTATGGACTTCTGCTAGACAGACGGAGTTCTACACAGAGTGCCACACAGACTGGGCAGCTCTGGGGTGCAGTCCCAGGTGTACTCTCCTTGGAGAGGAAAGCCTCATGGAGTAGGACAGTTTGTTTTACAACTTAAAACTGCCTCTTCCGGCATCTGCTGGAGGAGAGGCTTGGAGAACGGCAGGATGATTAGTGAACAAACCCCCAGGTGTTACTTCCCGTAAACAACGATTTCCCTCTCCACCCATCGCTGAAAAGTAGATGTGGCACTCTGCTTTGCTGGCACTTCTCTCTGGCCTTGGTGAGCCATTGGCATCTTTTATAAATTTAGCAGCAACACTTAGAATGTTGTTTAGGGAGGTAAATACTCCATAGAGTGTATGTAGAGAGCCAAGGTGAGAAGAAAAAGCTGATCAGCTCCATATATGAACTCGTATTTACAAAGCTCATTTCTCCAAAGTTCTCAGAACACTGGCATAAAATACCATAACTGCCTTCTCCCAGTCTGAGCTTGACAGTAAAGGAAAAAGATAGGAAAAAGACATCAGGGAATTGTAGGAAAGCTTGATTTGTGGAGAAGAGGTTTGACCAGGGAAACAGTAGAGTCAGTTTCATTTCTGCTTCTGTTGCCAGCGTGGATATTGATTTCAGCTGTCACTCAGTCCTCTGGTCTTCTGTTTTCTGTTTTATGAAGTGTGAATTGCTGTACCTTCTCTTGCTTCCTCATGAGGTCAATGCTAAGACACTAGTGCAGACAGTTGATAAAGTTTTGCATAAATGCAGAATATTATGATTATCTATATGGATTGGTTGTCTCTTACGTTCATTTCTCCCTGACTGATTGAGGTTGCTTTGTTTGATTTCTGACTCTAAGAACAGTGAATGTTAATCTCCCTCGTGTTGGAGAATTGCCAATTTCTTCTTGTTAAGTCTGTCCAGTTTTGCTTTATGTGGCCAAAGTGTTTGGTATATACAAATGTTGCTTTTTGTTATTTTGCTGCAAATCTTTTTATCCCCAGTATTTTTTTTTTCTTTTTTTTTTGTGTGTGTGTGTTAAAATCTTCTTTGCCTAAATAAAAAATAGCTTTCTGTTGGATAACATTGGCTTGGTGTATTTCTTCCAGTCTTTTCTGTGTCAAAATTTTTTTGCAAATGGTTTATATTTAAATTTTAAAAATGGAATCTAAAATCTCTCTGTTTCAGTCAAGGAACATACTATTAGTGATTATTGATAGATTATCTTATGCCTTCTTTCATTGTGCTTTCTATGATCCTGTTTTCTTCTTTTCTTTCATTTATTCCTGTTTTTTTCTGCATCTGTTGGACTGATCAATACTCATTTTCATTTTCCCCTCTCTTGTATCATGAACATCTAAAGCTGTACTCCTGAGCACTGCGTTAGCTGCACCCTGTGAATCTTGATGGATTGCATTTTCAATGTCACTCAGTTCAGATGTTTTGAAAAGCTCTCTGTGATGAAGGGTAGTGGACTACCAGCCAGACTGTATCACTTAAACATAAGCATTATTTTGAGCGGAAGGCAATTCAGTTTTTTTTTTTTTTTTTTTTTTGGTGTCGGGGGAGTGCTGAGGATTGAACCCAGGGCCTCATGCATGGGAGGCAAGCACTCTACCAACTGAGCTCTATCCTCAGCCCTGAAGGCAATTCAGAAGAAGCAGATACAAGAAAAGATTTCTGCCTTCCCTGTATTTGCTTAAGGCAGGATATAAATCTGTATATGTGTGTCCCCCCCCCCCCCCCAGGAAGAACAGAATCGAATCACCTGTGGCAACTCTAGACCCTCTTTAATCTGGAGATAGTGCCAGAGGCATCTACACAACACACCTTGCTAACCAGTCCTTGTCTACCATTGTACCTTCCTGCAATTTGCTCCTGTGGAATCTCCATGTCCTTTTCCTTTGTCTTGTCACTTCTGTAAAAATGTATTGCACTTTTGCTAAGATGCTATACAAGCCCAAGTTCTAGTCACCGCTCAGTTACTCACCTCTGAGTGCTCCTGTGTGTGTGTACAGGGCACAAGTCAGCAAGCTTCTGTTCTCTCATCAAACTGTCTTTTGTGAATCTGATTTCTAGGACTCAGCCAGAGAAACCAGGATGGTAGAGGGACTGCAAAACAGTGATCACTTGTTCATTCCATAAATAGTTTAAAACATGTCATTAAATTTCTATATATTTGGGCTTTTCCTAAAGACTTTGTTATTTTTCTCCAACTTAATTTTGTTGTGGTCAGAGAATATACTCTGTGATTAGATCCTTTAGTTTTGTTGAGGCATGGTTTATGATTGCCTGCGACTGGCTCAGTGAATGTACCACATGCACTTAAAAGAATGTGCAATTTGCAATTGCTGAATATTGTGTTCGATAACTTCCTATTAGTCCAAGTGGTTAATAGTGCTGTTCAAATCCTCTATATCTTTACCACTACTTTTCTACTTGTTCTGTCAGTTACCGAGAGAGTGTGTTAAAATACTCTATTATGATTCAGTAATTTCATTCTTCCCCTTATAATTTTGTTAATTTTTGTTTCATATTCTTTTTAGGTTCTGTGATTAGGACATGCACCTATCTCTGTTTTATTTTGTGGTACTGGGAATTGAACCCAGGGAACTACTGAACTACATCCCTAGCCCTTTAAAATTTTTTCAATTTTGAGTCAGGCTCTCACTAAGTTGAAAAGTCTGGCCTTGAATACATGACATTCCTCTTAAGTAGCTGGGATTCCATGTGTGCACCACTGTGCTCAGCTCAGGCCCATACCTTCTCATGATTGTTTTGTCTTCCTTATTAATTGATAGCTTTGCCATTATAAAATGTCATTCAACATCTTTGGTAATACTCTTTTTCTTGAAGTTTGTTTTACTTGATATTAATATAGCCACTTCAACCTTTTGATGCTCACTGTTTGCATGGGGATATTTTTATATCAATTTACTTTCAATTTATCAATGCCTTTACATTTAAGACATCTCTCTTATGGATGACATATAGCTGGGTTTTGCTTTTTTTATCTATTCTAATGATATCTACTTTTTGATGGACTGTTTATTAATGCTTAATGTAATTATTGTTATGATGATTTACATTTATCATTTTATTATTTCTTTTTAGTTTATCTCTTGATTTTTGTTCCTCTGTTCTCTCTCTCCTGCCTTCTTTTGGATTATCTCAAAAAAATCTTTTAGTTCCATTTTAAGTCATCCATTTAACTTCATACAGTCTACTTAGAGTTACTATCATTCCATGTAACATAAAATGTAGAAATCTTGCAACTATATAGGTCCACCTCCTCCTCCTTTCTCTCTTTCTCTCTTTCTCTCTTTCTTTCTTTCTTTCTTTCTTTCTTTCTTTCTTTCTTTCTTTCTTTCTTTCTTTCTTTCTTTCTTTTTCTTTCTCTTTCTTTTTCTTACTAATATATATTAATTCTACAGAACAGTAGGTTTCATTGTGTCATAGTCAAATATGCATATAACATTTTGATCATTTATATTCTTCATTATTCACCATGACTCCTTCTCTTCCCTTTTCCTGATCCCCTTCCTCTACATTTATGTCATCTTTTAAAAAAAAATCTAGATTCCACACAAGAGAAAATATGAAATAATTGTCATTCTGAGTCTGACTTATTTTGTTTAACACTATGATCTCTATCCATTTTCTATCCATTTTCCTGTAAATAACAGATTTTTCTTCTTTATGGCTGAATAATACTCCATTGTGCATATATACAATATTTTTCTTTATCCATTCATCTGTTGGCAGGCACCTAGACTGAGTCTACAACTTGGCTATTGGGAATTGTGTGGCAACAAACTTAGGTATGCAGGTATCTATACAGCATGTTGTCTTAAATTCCTTTGGGTATATCCTGAGAAGTGTTATAATTGGGTCATGGCAGTTCTATTTTTAGTTTTTTGAGGAATGTCTATATTAATTTTCATAGTTTACATCTACCAGCAGTGTATAAGAGTTCCTTTCTCATCACATCCTCAAATTTATTATCTTTATATTGGTACTTGCTATTCTGACTGGGATGAGATGGAATCGCAGTGTAGTTTTGATTTGTATTTCCCTCATGGACAATGATGTTGAGTGTTTACTCATATAGTTATATATATGAGTATGGCTATTCATAGTTCTTCTTTTGAGAACTGTGTGTTTAGCTATTTGCCCATGTATTGTTTGGGTTATTTGCTTTCTTTGGTGTTAAGCATTTTGAGTTCTTCATAGATTCTGGATACTAACCTCTGTTGGAAGGGTAGCTGGCAAAGGTATTCTGTTCTGTAATCTATCTCTTCACTCTGCTAACTTTTTTTTTAAATTTATTTTTAATGTAAACAAATGGGATACATGTTGTTTCTGTTTGTACATGGAATAACAGCATACCATTTGCGTAATCATACATTTACATAGGGTAATCACATTTACATAGGTTCATTCTGTTATTTTTCCCTTCCCCCCACCCCTCCCACCCCTCTTTTCCCTCTATACAGTCCCTCCTTCCTCCATTCTTGCCCCCCTCCCACCCCCATTATGTGTCATCATCCACTTATCAGCAAGATCATTCGTCCTTTGGTTTTTTGAGATTGGCTTATCTCACTTAGCATGATAATCTCCAATTTCCTCCATTTGCCTATAAATGCCATAATTTTATTATTCTCTTTATACTTTATACTCTGCTAACTTTGTACTCTGCTAACTTTTTCCTCTGCTGCTCAGAAACATTTTACATTTCGATGCTGTCCTATCTGTCAACCATTGCTGCTGTTCCCTGAAGGGTAGGAGTCCTGTTCAGGCAGTTGTTCCTGTACTTGTATCTGAAGTCTATTTCGGGTTCACTGCCACATTCCTTTGCTCTTAGGCTTAGCTGGTTATTTTTTCCCCCAGATGTAACATTTTTTCATTTCTTATATTTCCCACTTGTTTTGCAAATATTTCCTATCCTTTTGTTCATTAAGAGCACACACTTTATCTCATTGGACAAGAGGTAGGTTTGAACTTCTACTGCTGCTGTGGGTTTCAAGGTAGATGTGAATTCCACTGAAAATAATTTCTGATAGGTCTTGGGGAAGGAGTGTTGGAGGACCCATATACCAGAAAGGACTGGGACATGATTGCATTGTGTCGGTTACACTGTTATTACGGAAATACTGATCATTAGTAATTAGATCAATTCAGCATGTTGGAAGAAGCATGAACCAAAGTGAGTGTCTATCTCCCCAACAAAATAGGAGAAGGGATATGGAGAAGAAGGTGAGAACAATGGAAATCTCAGTGGGACTTTGATACAAAGATGGCCAGAAGTGGTATGGGTTTTGTCTTTCTGACTTTCTGGACTGTGGTCTCATCATATAGTTTTGCACAGATTATTAGACTCATTTGCATTAAAAAGACAATGCATTTTAAACATACCCTTTGGTAGATTAGGTGCTTATTTTCATGCTCTGGTATCTTCCAGTATTTGTAGAAATAGGGAGGAATTATAGTGAGTATCCTGTTAAAAAAGACCAGGATCTTTATTTGTGTGTTGCTCCTCTGAGACGCTAAGGCAAACGACTCCCTCCTGAACACATTCCCTTTATACCTGTGTAAGCTGGGGTTGTGCCTGATGTGTAGCAGTTGCTCAATGATTAAATGCAGAAAAGAACTTTAAAATGACTTAACTACAAGATTGGATCTTTTTACAAATATAATGAATTGGTAAAAGTAAGATATTTGGTTTAGAATAATAGAATTTTTTTTAAAAGATGATTTAAAAAACTTTGTGGATAGTCCACACCTCTGGAGCTTCTTACCACAACATTTCTGGCAAACTCTTGCTTTGACCTCCAGTTCTGCACTGTCCTGAATGGTGGTAGTCATTAGTCACACGAGGTGATCAAACTCTTGAGATGGGGTTAATCTAAATTGAGATGGCTTTGGTTATCAAATACACATGAAGGTTCAAAGATTTAATTCACTAATATGATAAAAGATAAGCTGTTGCCTTAATAACGTCTTTACATTTTTATATATTGAAATGAAAATATTTCAAATATATTGGGTTAAATAAATATATTTTTCAAATTAATTTCACTTTTTTATTTGTTAAAATTTGGCTACCTAATTTAAAATTTTATGTAATGTTATTGCATTATATTTCTGCTATACAGTGCTTTTCTGGATAAATAATGCATTTGGGAAGGTCAAAATTGTCTTGGAAAGATGTTACGCTTTGTGATGGGATAGGTTGGTTGTTTTGACCTGACTCTGACATAGATTAATGTGAATGATATTTTGCTAGTTAATTAGGTTCTTTGGACCTCACATTCCTCATCAGCAAAAATGAAGACAATTGTACCCAGCATGTTAGATTGTGTGAGAATTAAATGAGATAATATATGTTATGGTCTAGCACAGTGACTAGCCTGATAAAGGTGCTTTCAGGATTCAATTTCCTCCTTCCTTGTTTGGAGACAGAAATTAAAAAGTCTATGAACTTAAGCAAATAATATCTCTGTGTATGAGAGAAGTAATCACTTCATACCCTTGTCAGTTTTAGTTGTTAATCTTAAGAAAATATTTTTTCATTTGTGTTCATTTGCTTTTCTTTGTTTGAATGATGTGGGACATTTTCAGACACAGTTAGTGGTAGCAGAATAAAGTTTTCTGAAATGATTTTGTCAAGAATTTGTAGATGGGGTTAGTGTTAGGGTTAGGGTTAGGTTTAGGATTAGGGATAAGGAGGGTGGTAAGAATGGAGGAAGGAAGGACTGTACAGAGGGAAAAGAGGAGTGGGAGGGGTGGGGGGAAGGGAAAAAATAACAGAATGAATCAAACAACATTACCCTATGTAAATTTATGATTTTTAATTAAAATATAAAAAAACAGAATACAAAAAAAAAAGAATTTGTAGAAAGTTCATTTCACCTTTTATCCAACAATTTCTTTTCTCTGGATCTCTTTTTAAAAATGGTGAAGAGGGTCAAGATAATTAAGAATCTAGGGTGTGCTCAGGAGCCATCTTTTTAAAGATCGGGTTAAATTCTTCTGTCTAATTTAGGCTGGAGGTCATTTCCAGCAACTTGGGGCCTCCTCACCTCTCTATCTCATCCCATGCTCCCTCCACATCTCTTCTCCCTCCCACTCACCACTCACTTTTAACCTGGTGAAAATTTGTAATTTGTTGGGTAGGGGAACCACTGGTTCCTTGGTTTCCCTGACTCTGGCTTTAACCCCTGGTCTCTTGTATGCTTGGGTCTCTGGAAAGCAAAGCAGGTTGTGTCTCATCTGCCTGTCTCATCCTGCCTTGTGTAATGGAAGCAAGCTAGCCCAACAGATCAAATAAGAGATGCTGAGTTAAAATCAAGCTGTCACGAGAACAGAACAGCTATGTTAACAACCTCAAAATATCATCTCTCAACACACATTACGAAAATGTGTGGGAGCAAGACCTTTGCTCTGTAAACAGGGTCCCTCGCTTAGAAATCTCACCTGGCGGCAGAGCAATTGATTTCCTTACAGTTGTAACTGGTAAACATATTGTAACTCATATGAGGACTATTGATCATTCGAACAGTACAGTGGAAGTAATATGGAGAATGTTCTCTATCCTAGGAGCAGGATATTTTTCCTGGAGTACCTGATCCTTATCTTTGAAAAAGAGGTTCTAGGGTGTCATTAGTTAAACAGGCCTTGGGATTATGTGCTTCCCACAGATGGAAAACTAAGCCTAAATGATAAACCTATTCCTGCAATAAGTGAAGAAATGCCTGAGGCACTCTGAAAGAAGGATCTGGAAATGCACTGCAAAGATGAAAACAGGTATTTGCAAACATATCCTCAACAGACAGCAAGCTTTTCTGTAAAGTTTTTCTATGAAGAAAGCACCAAACTCTGATGTTCTCATTAAGAGTGAAGGGCAAAGCTCTAGCTAAGAGGATAAAGAAAAATGCAGAACGATTTTTATTTGAGGATATTAGCAAGACACCTATTTATTCTGAGCATTACCTGTGTTTGTGAGCAATTTGAAATGATGATGATAAACCTGAGCTTGATTTGAAAGGGTTAAGATGGTGAAGGTCCTGAATGTGTTACAGCAGCCAAAATAAAATCTCCAAGGAGATTTTGTCGATGGCGGGGAAGACAGAAGGGAAATGTGAGGCCACATCGCAAGAGTTACAAATGGAAGATGGAGCAGACTTAAAAAACATGATTCTAGTGGACAGAAATCGGTTAATGAGTAAGAATTATGAAGAGACAGAATTTTCTTCTTGAACCAATGAGACTTTCCTTTCCCCACCAAAGTAAGTCTAAAGTCGTCCTGTCACCCTGACTTACAGTGATGAATGGACCATCAAGAATGGGCTCTGGGGTTTTGTGGATCATTTCCAGTGGGGTGGGTGGAATGGGAGTGAGGAAAGAGGAGAGGCAGAGTTTCGGTCTGTCTTCCGTGCTAAGACCGGTTGTTGACTTTTCTCTGTCTTATCTATTGGAACTCTGCACAGAATTTTCTTTGGAACGTGGATTTTGGTAGTGAATCAAATTAAGTGAAACAAACCTGAACTGAAAAGAAACCAACAACCCTTCCAAGGCACAAGTCTGAAAATGCCATTGAGGAAAAGGGAATTGAATTAACACAAGCGGAACATGGTGGGTGCTGGAGGTGGTTTTGTGTGCGTGCATGTGTGCAGGTAATTCAGTGACAACTGCACTAGGAATCCATCACAGAGAGGGGAATGGGTGTGGGTCACCAAATTCCTAGATCTGTGTAGTATATGTGTTAAGATGCTTGCTCTGTAAAATTTAGAATAAGGTAGAACTAGCCATACATATATGCAATATCTATTGCAATTAATATATATGTTAACATATGTATTATGTATATATACATATATATTAGTTGCAATCACATATACATGAATGGGGTTCTTCAGTTATTTTTAAAATGTTTCAGTTTTTTTGTGAACTTTTCTAGAATGATGGAATGATAGAATGACCTAAAAGGAACAATCCAGTCCAATCTCCTCAGGTTTCAGAGGAGAAAAGAGGTGTAGATGTATTAAATCACTTGGACAGGATCACATGTGGGTTATGGTCAGGGTTGATGCTTCCCAACACCAATGTTCTCAAGGATGTTGTATTTTTTCAAATCTGGACAACTGTGCATCTGACCACAAAGGGAGAACAGGGCTCTGCTCTGAGATTGAATAATTGTTTTAGACATGGAGTCAATAATTGAAGATAATACTATTGAAATGAGATAAAAACGAGAGATTATTAGATACTTATTCAAAAAGACAAGTGTAGGGAGTCAGATGACATTGAGATCATATTTTATCTCCAGGAATCAAGGAAGGATGAAGGATGTGTGTTTTGTTCCGTGAGGATATAGGGCAAGGTTAGAGGCAGTAACACCACTAAGAGTTTGCTTCCCATAGCCTGAAATCACACAGAATTAATTCCCATTGCAAATCAGAAGGAGCAGTTTAAATGAAAAGCAATATGCTTGTGTGTGTGTATCTGTGCGTGAGTGCATGCTCCAGTGTGGGAATAGGAGACAGTGAGCATTGAATAAATCTGCAGTTTTAGCCAATAGTTGCCAGTGATGGTAGAATGGAAGCCATTTGCATTAGGAAGACAGGCTCCTGGGATGTCATACCCCGAGGGAGAATGGGCAGGTTCTCAACTCTTGATGCTTTTTCTTGTTTTAATCCAGAGGCTGAAAGATAAACATCCCTTTACCACTTACACTTACATCTAACAGAGCTCCACTCTCATAGCTCCAAGAAAATAGCAGAACATGAGTAGACCGAAGTGCAGGTATCTTAATACAGTTTTTGTCTTTACTCTACCATTGCAGAAATCATAAGTAAATTCAAAACATGTTTATTGGAAACCTACTTTGTATGGAAATCATAGGTGCTAAGTACTAAAGTACTTAGTCCAAGTACTTTAGGATCTGGATACTCAAATTATGGTCCATGGACCAGCAACACCATCACTAGGAGCTTGACAGACCTTCCACCCAGAACTACTGAGCCATAAACTGTGTTTTTTTTATCAAGAATTCCATGTGAGAAGAGCACTATATAGGGTGTGCTAACAAATGGTTTTATTATAGAAATATTTTTGAAGACTGGTTTGAGAAATAACAGTATTGAGTGGGAAGTGAGCCCCTTAAGAGGATTAGAAATGGTCAACTTAAAACTTTTTTTCATTATTATTGAGCATAGCTTGACTTTAACCTCATTGAAACCGGTGGGAGTAAAGTCATTCTGGTCCACTAGGGCCTGCAGCATCGGGAGAACTTCTGGCTTATCTTGGTGCATGGCTGGAAATGAAAGAACAGAAGAACACTGTTCAGTAGTTCACGTAAGACCTCCCCAGTACACTGGGCCTTGGGTCAGAGTGGCAAGGGGGCCCCATATTTTTCAGTCAAGGGCATGAGTGACTGGTGTTCATAGCTTATGGAAACTTGTGTTCCATGTATTTGTAGCCAAAGCAGAGGTGTTTTATATTGACTTTGATTTTCCCTCTCACTGCATTTTTGAACATTTAAAAGTCTACTTTTCTTTTTGCTTACCGGAGACCTATTTTCCCACTCACTGTCATGGGAATCATAAAATTACTATTCTCATTTTACACTCTGCATGTTGGTTGGATGGCTCACTGAGGCTCTGCAGGAACCGGGGGAACACTCATCTTAGTAAGCTGCAGGCCCGCGGGCAGGTCTCAGGGTGTGCACAAGGTTTGCTGACATCATACCCACATGGAATGCAGAGCAGTCTGGGCCACACCTGAGCTGCTAATGAGAACTTCGCTGCTATCTACAGTCTCTCTCAGTAGCCCAGAAGTGAAAATAAGATTTCCCACAACATTATTCATTGTTCATTTCTGACTTCCTTTTTCCCTAGGCTTATTTTTAAACACCTGAACTTTGCTATTGGAGAGATGACTGAGCAAAGTTTAAGAAATGACACTCCCTAAGTTTAGGACTTATAAAACTATAGGTTATGAATCAACAAATAGATAATATACAGTACAGAGGGTTTAGAAATAGACTTATACATATATGATCAATTGATATTTTTTGGGGGAGGGTACCAGGGATTGAACTCAGGGGCACTTGACCACTGAGCCACTCCCAGCCCTATTTTGTATTTATTTACAGACAGGATCTCACTGAGTTGCTTAGTACCTCACTTTGGTGAGGTTGGCTTCGAACTCTCCATCCTCCTGCCTCAGCCTCCCGAGCCACTGGGATGACAGGTGTACACCATTGCTCCCGGCTGATCAACTGATTTTTGACAAATACATAAAGTCAATTCAATATGAAAAGAAAAATATTTTCAATAAATGGTGCTGGAGGAACCAGATAAATGTGGAAAAATAAACCTCAATCTGAAGGGCATACAGAAAAAAGAATTCAAGATGCATCATAAACCTAAATATGAAAGGTAATAGTATAAATCTCCTAGAAGTAAACATAGGAGAATGTATTTATGACCTTATGTTGGGCTAAAAGCATAAACCATAATAGAAAAATAAGATAAACTAGAATTCATCAAAAGTGAAAAAATGTTCATCAAATGATATTAAGAAAACAGAAGGCAAGTCATAGATTAGAAAAACAGTGTTCAGTGCTCTGTGTATGTGTGTCTGAATTTGACAAAGGGTATGTATCCAGAAGGCATAAAGAACTCCTGTAACTCCATAGTAAACTCAAAACCCAATAAAAACTAGCAAACCCTTTAGCAGGTAGTTTATAAAACAATATATAAAAAATGGCAATATGCGGAAGTTGTCAACAGCATTAATCATCAGAAAAAGTTAAAACCAAATCAAGAGGCTTCCAACTTCTGCTTAAGACGGAAAGCTGGAAAGAATTCGCTCCCCCTTTACAACAAAAAATGCTAGATTATCTGCGAAACTAAGTTTCTTTGAAAACGTCTAGCAATTGGGTTTGCAGGGCTTCAAACTAGTCAAAAACTTAAGAAAAAGAGGCACCTCCAAGGAGAGTGGAACATAGCAATTGCTAAGTTGAGCAGATGGTAGATGCCACAGAGGCTGGCAAGAACAATTTACCTAAAATTATAAACAAATTCCCAAGAGATGAGTCTGGCTGATGTGAAAGGAGAGAACTTCCAAGAGGTGCAGGAACCGAGGAAATTTGCAACCACTTGTAGGTTCTTAAGCCTTACTGGGTGGTCACTGAAAAGGCTGAGCAGAGGGAGAGCCAGAGAAATGGGGAGATATGGGGAAGAAAACAGAAGAACCCCCTTCTATCTAAAGGATAGGGGTATGTGCTGGAATATGTTGAGAAGTGATATTTAGAAATGGAATTTAGTAAGAGATGGTAGGTTTACTCCTTGCTATTGAATTGTGATTGCTTCTAGGTCCTTTCTGTAGATAAAGCGAGGAAACATTGAAAAAAAAAAAAAAAAAAAAAAAAAAAGAAGTCCTTCCCAAACTGATCAACAGACTTGGTTGCAATATCTTGGAAGAACTGTTACTAGCAGAAGGTCAAGATCATGGAGCAAACTCCATTTCTGAGATCCAGGAACATGGCCTAAGATTCAAGTGAAACCAGAACGGCAAAGGATATCCTCAGCCTCTGCCCTCACCAGTGAGAAAGGGAACAAGAAGCAATAAGTAAGATATTTTTGCTATGGGTGCATCTTGAATGTGGAGACTTTCCCTGAGGTGCAAATGCAAAGGGAAGAACTAGAGCTGAGAGAGAAGAGTTTTGGAGAACCCTCTGACACACTAGCTTCTTCCCTAAGCACAAGGAAATTTTGGAAGAATTTATAGCTTGTGTGCACTGAAGGTAAACTTGGAATAAATAAATAAGTAATAGATAAATAAATAAGGCAAGTCCATTTCTAGACATAAATGTTGCTTACTGGAATCTCCACTGTCCTACTCAAGAAATTCAACATAGAAGATAGTAGAGAGACATCTTTAACATACTGGGGGACACGTCAATATAGAATTCTGTAACTATGAATGTTACCTTTCAAAATGGAAAAAAAAAATTGGTTTAACAAAAAAAAAAATAAGACTTGCAAAGAAAGAAGAAAAAATAATCAACAGGTTGTTAAGAGTCATCAGAACTAGACTTAGGTATGATACAGATGTTGGAAATATTAGAGAATTAAAAATATTAGAGAATATTAAAGGTTTTATGGGAAAAGTGGAAAACATGCATAGGCAGATGGAGGAAGTTTATCAGAGAGAGAGAAAATATAAAAAGGAATGAGCCTGACATGTAGAAATACAAAAGCATGATAACAGAAGAGGAGATGAAGATGGCTTTCAATGGAGCAACTGAATGCAGCCTAGGAAAGAATCTGTAAACTGAAAAGATAGGTCAATAGGAATTCCTCAAATAGACACAGAGTGATCAGTTAAAAACCAGGCAACCAACCACAGAATAGAATATCCATGGGCCATGGAACAAAATCAAATGATCTAATATACCTATAAATGGAATCTCAGGAATTGCAGAAAGAGAGAGAGAGAGAGAGAGAGAGAGAGAGAGAGAGAGAGAGAGAGAGAGAGAGAGAGAGAGAGAGAGAGAGGAGATCAGGAGAAGGATTTGAAGAGACAATGGTCAAGAATTCTCCAAAGTTAATGATCAACAACAAACTGTAAATCCAAGAAGCTCAGAGAACATCAAGAAGGATAAATACCCCATTTCTCATAAAGGCACATCTAGAAACATTATATTAAAATTGCTGAAAACCAATGACAAAGAGAAAATCTTGGAGACAGTCAGAAAAGGAAAAAATGTTTAGAGCTGTAAAGATACAATTTACAGAAAACTTTTTTTTTCAGAAACTATATCAGTCAGAAGACAATGGGGAGACATCTATTAAAGTACTGGAGAAAAACTACCAAGACAGAATTCTATAACCAAGAAAACTATCTTTGGAAGTTTTAAAATCCAAAGACCTTCATGTTAAGACAAACTAAGAAAAGACCTGTGTGACAAGAAATGTCAAAGAAAAATTTTCAGGCCAAGGAACAAAATTTGAATTCACACAAAGGAAAGAATAGCACTAGAAACTGTACAAATGAATACAAATGAAAAATAGTTTTATTATTGAAAAATAGTGGTGATACATTATTTTTATAGAATAAATAAATAAAAGTAAGATCTATGAAAATAACTGCACAAGGGATGGGAGACTAGAATTGGGAATATACAGCTGCAAATTCTTACGCTATACCTGAAATGTAATAATGCTATTTGGAGATAAACTATAATTAATAAAAATGCATACTTTAAAGTCAAGAGTTACTAATAGCATTTTAAGAAGTACAAATTATAAGTGAATAGGAGATAGAAAGGAATTATAAAAATAACTCATTAAAAGGCAGAAAAATAGTTAATAAGAAACAAAAATAGGTGAAACAAATAGGAAATAGCTAGCAAAGGGTAGATTTTCATCTAATAACATAAATAATTAAATTATATGTGATCTTTTCAAAATACATAAAAAGCAGATGTTGCATGTAAATTGGTAGCAAGTAATGACTACGACTCATATGATTAAGAATTTTGTAATAGAAAGCTCTGCTGTTTTAAGTTTTTATGTACAATTATGATAATTAGCACATTGTAAGACTAGAAACTTTTGCTTTTAAAGCTTATTTTTACTATTTCTTTATCACTGTTTATCATACCACCATTGGTTTCATAATGTAACTACTACACATTGAACAAATTAAATGTCAATTATATAATATAGTTCATGTTAATGGTGGGGCTTTCAGGTGCTTAGGAATTTCTTTGGTTAACATTCATCACAAAAGTACTAGATGGTATATAACTCTAGAGTTGAGTTTTCAGTTGATATGTATACTATCGTTTTATCTGAAATAATAAATAAACTATGATCTTGAAAGTACATGAATCAAAAAGTGTCACGTTAGATCAAAAGATACAAATACATTCTAATATCCAGTTTATAAATGTATAGATTCAAATACCAGTTAAAGTACAAATGTGTAGATTCAAGGTACAGGATTAAAGAATATACCATACAAACACCAATAAAGAGTGCCTATGTTAATATCAGGCAAAGTAAACATTGAAGAACAAATATCATACATAAAAATAGGCATTACATAATAAGAATCAACTTACCAAGAAACTATAACAACCCTAAATGTTTATGTGCCTAACAACAGAGCCTCAAAATACTTGAAGCAACACTGATAGAATTGAAAGCAAAATCCACAAATCCGCAGTCAGAGACATAAACACTTTGGTCAGTAATCAACGAAGCAAGTAAACTATTTAACAAAAATCTCAACTCATTTGACTTGATTTGTAAAACATTACATCTGAAAAAAATTAATGAAAAGTTCACAAGATAGATCATAGTCTGGGCTATAAAATAAACATTAATGAAAATTTTAAAAATAAAATAATATAAAGTATGCTCTTGGACCATAATCTAATTAACTAGAGATGAACAGCACATAGATATATGTAAAGTCCTCTAATGTTCACAAATTAAATGAAATAGTTCTAAATAATCTATGGATCAAAAACTAAGTCACAAGGAGAATTTTAAAATATTTACAATTAGAAAAAAGCAACATATAAAAAACTGTGGTTTGTACTTAATGTTGGTTGTGATAAATATCAGTAGATATAATCCACATCCACAAAATCTCCTGGGGTCCTGCTCAGGGTTTCAGGGAGTCCTGAAATCAAATTTTGAGAATCACTGTTATCAGCAGTAGAGATTATAGGATATCAGCATCAGCATTTTTCTGTATTCATGTCAACCAAGCGCTCTCTGGGGCAGATCCTTGTGAAAATCAAAGACAGGCTGTTTTAGGATCAATTTGGTTTTCATTAACTACTTGGGTTGGGCTCTCAGATGGCTTACACATGCCAATTTCTCACTATTGGCATTTATTAGATTTGCAGGCAATGACAGCAAATGCTTCAGAGGCACTGTGTTCTAGACCAGTGCAAAACACAAGGAGGATGTAGCTTCTGCGAGGAGTCAGCAATGCCCTGAATGCTTTGGTTTCTGGCCATTTGACAAGTTGTGCTCACCTGTTCAAGTGCTAATTTACTTTTTATCTACTTGGTTTGTGTCCATGGAGATCTCTGGAGTACCACACAAGAACCTTTTTTTCCGTGTGTGCTCTTGGCACTTATCAGTCACCGTCACTTGCGGCATGCTGAAGAACACACCCAGTTGCTTTGTGTCTCTTCGTGCTGACTAATTGCTGATGGAAGCTCTGTATTTGCTCAGTTCTTTGGTAGTCACTCTTCTCCAACGCCCTAACCTTTCCTCTACTGAGTGCAATCTGGAAGAATTAGATGTAAATGAGGATAAATCAGCCTCTGGGATGGATTCTCTTGAGAAATGTTTGCAAGAGGGGAGTGGGTGGGGAAAACCTTAAATGTCAGTAATAAATACATTGCCAAGTTCAACACAGGAAGTGGTTCAGAGTTGTTGACCCGTTTTGCTATTTGTCATTTCAAAATGATAGGACTGCTTAATGGCCCCATTTGGAAAAGGAGTGTGATTTTTTTTTTAAATGGATTTTACATTATGAAAGGAATCTGAAATTTTGATAGGTCCCTCATGCACTGAGGTATTTGTTGAGTACTCAAGGGGGTGAAGGACAGCAGAGATTAAAAATGAGTGGCACCATCAGGAATCTTGCTCTCAGAGCGGCATTTCTCAGAAGAAACGAGGAACTTATTTCTGGTCAAGAATGGGGAATTTCTAGTTATCTTTTAGTCCTCACATTATATCTCAGCTTAGGTATCTAAGAACTGTTGGATCAAAGCATGTAGACTTTAATAAAATTCTGAAAAATAATGAGATTTGAAAAATGTTGCTGGTTGCCTTCAGTCGTGGTGGTACCAATGAACACTCTGAGCAGATAGATAAACCTGAGGAGGTGAGTTAAGGTCTGTGGAATCTGAATCATGGCTGACGTAGGCTGCAGATGGATGAGTGGACAGTGACAGCCAGTGAGATGACCAGCTGCTACAAAAGGGAACACCTGGAGGGTGTGAGAATAACTAGGAGGGCCCCCCATCCAGCCCTGGGGCCAAGGAAAGCTCCTGAGTTATCTCAGCTGGCATTTTACATGGGGATTGGAGGATGAATCCATTCCCAATCCATTTCCAGTGGAGATGAGCTCACCATTTCCTCTGAGCGATGCTGCTGTTCTGTTGAATCCCTAATGTTTCTTTCTGTCCAGGGGCTTCTATGTTTAATTATCCTCATTGGAAGAGAAGGCAGGGGGAATCATGGAGAAAGTTCAATGAACTTAAACGATGTGTTACTTGTTAAAATTATTAATGAATTATTTATTTGAATAAGTGACCCATTCATATGGTTCAAAACATGAAAGACACACAAAGGAACGCAGTGAAAAATCTCCCTTCCCCTGGTCCACCGGCTGTCTAGCTCCCTCCCTGGAGGAATCCACGTACTTCTTGTGGAGTTATTTCAAGTATAGAATAAACAAATAAACACTCTTTTACCTCTGCCTTTTCCAAAAATGACAAGAAGTACTTCCCGATTCTCTCATATTCCAACTTACCATGTGCCATAATTAATGAGCGCACTCCCCCGTTGAGTGTCAGTGAAATTTTTTCAATTCTTCACTGTAACGAGCACGCCCCTGCACGTGTATGTATGTCCACAGGAAAAATGACAAGAAGGGGAATTGCTGCATAAAAGGATCTCTGCTGCCCTTGCATCGCAGCCTGTGTTAGGCCCTGGTATGATCCTCAGCACTGAAAAATCAATCAAATGAAGAGGACGCATATTGTTTTAGTCAGCTTTTTCATTGCTGTGATTGAAAAACGACCTGACAAGAGCAACATAGGGAAGGAAAAGTTTATTTTGGCTCAGGGTTTCAGAGGTTCAGTTCATGGTTGGCCTACTCCATTGCTCTGTGTCTGATGTCTGAGAATATCATGGCAAAAGTGTGTGGCAGAGGAAGACAGCTCAGGACATGACGGTCAGGAAGCAGAGAGAGCCACCCACCAGGGACATGCCCCCAGTGACCTACTTCCTCCAGCTACACCCTATTTGCCTACAGTTACCTCTCAGCTAATCCATATCAGTGGATCAATTCACTGATTAGGTTACAATTCTCATCATCTACTAATTTCACCTCTGAAAGTTCTTGCACTATCTCTCACACAAGCTGTGGGGGACAACTTATATCTAAAGCGTAACAAATGCTTTCATAATTTTGAAAAAATCTTACCAAATTTCCCCTCAACAGAGTATGCCAATTTATACTCTCAATAGGAATATTTTGGAGATGGGATGGAGAAAATAATTATACAACAACAGGACCCACTCAGACTTTCAATAAGTATGATCAGTGGATGCAGATGACAAGTGACATAGAGTGATATAGTGAGAGTGGATGACGGTACCTTGGGCCTAAGTTTAACACGGATATGGTGGCCAGCACAGACCTTTCCCATGAAGGTCAATACTGCAGTTATGTGGAAGGGCAAATGTATCATGAGTCTCAAAGAACGAAGAATAAACATAACGTAAGTTTTGTAACAAAGTTATACTTTAAACTATGACGATCAAATATCTCAGGATCATTAGCTGTGGGGATTTAGATGGATTCCTATTAATATTAATACAAATATTCTCATTGACCATAACCCCCACCTGACTGAATAGCATCTGTTGTTTATAGGCTTTGCCCCCAAATATTGCTGGGCTTCCCCAGGGCTGGTACACGTGGTGAAAAGTCATTCCTGACCATTGCTCATTGCGTGGCTTCCTACCTCTTGACTGCAGTCATATGACGCAGACCTGTCTAATTCATAATGAGCTCTGCTTCTCCAAGGATGGGTCGTGCTCCAATGCCATTGTGGTTACTGTACCTTCTGCCCGGAGGTTTGCGTGTTGCCTATCCTTGCAAGAGGATCTTGCCACCGAGTCTGGAAGACAGAGTCTCCATGGCAAACCTTTCTCCACAATGTCCCCGTTGTGCTCATTCTCAGCTGGGGGTCATCACACAAAGTTGTTTACCTCAAAGTGTGACAGCCACGGCTCTTTCAAGGTACAAACATAGCTTCTCTTATGATTGACTTCGGGAGAGGTTGGGTATCAAATGACACACTGTATCTGAAACCGCTTGTGATGGCCAGACCCTGTTGCCTGCCCTGTCTGCTGCCTCAGAACCTTCCCACACTTGTTTCTTCCCTGCAATCTGCTCTCCACCAAGCCCAGTCCAGGACATTAGAACCTCCACTGTGGACGGCTCAAAGACTATTCCCATTGACTGCTTGGCCTCATGTAAAAGAGGGGACACAAACTGAATTTTGTACAACTCCCTTTACCAAAATTATCTTACCCCAAGGCCCTGCCCAGTGAAGACATCTGCTAGTACAAATAATAAAAAATTGACATGCAATAAAGGGTGGATTTCTGAATGGAAAAGAGGGAACTCTGCAGAGGTGTTTTTATAAGAGGAATTATCACCCAATGCATTTCCGTGTTGTTTTAACTGTAGTGTCTAAAACCTATTTAATTGCTTTAAAGAAGTGCAAATAGAATGACCCTTATATTTGTGCGTGACAAATTATTAACCTGATGGCAAATATAGTTAACTCAAAATCATTATTATTATCCTGGGAAAATTATGAGTTTAGGAAGTATTTTTGTGCCCCTGGGCTTGTTCCAGGAACTCAGAGGGCTGCTATGTGGGGTGGTGAAGGAGGGAGACACTTTTGTATTTTCCCTGAAGAGAAAGGATAAGGCAAATTAGAACTAGGGGCACTCCTGAATTTCCATGAGGCGCTGAAATCTTGGCAGGAAGAATATAGAAAACCATGTACTGCATCTGCTTACTCTTCCCTTTGGTTGCTTTTCTTTGGTCCTCTGCTGTCTTGCATCTTTTTGCCCCTTGAGCAGTGAAATATCAAGAGCTAAATTTAAAGTCCAAGACTTGGGAGAACAGGTGCAGAAGGCTATTCTTTGTGGTTTGACCTTTGGGCCTTGGCTCAAAGATACAAAAGGAGCCCTTGGAGCTCAGCAGGATCAGGAATTCCATTTAGAAGTCTAGAGCTCAAGCACTGGTAATAAACTCTGCCTTTCCTGAGGAGTCTTGGGGCATGACTTTCCTGTGGGAGCAGAGTGGTTCCCAGGAAAATCTTCCAACTCAACCCAACCTGCTGTTCTTTCGGAATTTTCTCCTCTCCAAAGAAAGATAATGAAAAGTGAGTTTTCAAGGATATAAGTTTACACAGGATATAAGATAATGTTAGAGTTGTAGATGAAGAAAGGGCGAGGCTTTGGAGGCATACAGACATGAGTTCAAACCCCAACTCTGACCTCACTTGCTGGGGTCAAGAATAAGATTCCAGAAACAAGCATTTGATTCTACCGTCTTCATGTGCAAAAGATAAGGGTAGTAACTTCAATCTCATAGGATTGGGACAAAGTTCCAAGTGAGATGATATGTAATTTCTTAGCAGAGTATTCAGCCCAAAGTACTCGGCATATGAGTGCATTATTACTAGGGGTATAATTTTAAAAAATCATTTGATATTACTTGCATATATGATTATTTCTGTCACTGATTCTCTTCATTTCTAAGTTGGTCTGCTGGACTGTCCACTTTCTCATAGATGGCCTCCTCTGCCTTCTCTCTGTCTTGGTTCAAGTGTCTCCGGATCATACTTGATATTGGCAATTATTTCCAGTTTGGGATCCCTGATTTCAGCTTAGTTTTCTTTAATGCCAAAGGTTTTCAAAGCTTCATAATACATCTGAATGCCTCAGAGGACTTGTGAAACCACAGTGTTCTGGGAGTAGGGGTGGTGCAGATACTTTGCATTCAGTGAGTCTGGATAGGACCCGGGAATTGGCAGTTTTGAAGTTCCCAGGTGATGCTGATGCTTCAGGTCTCCCGGTCCAGGGACCACACTTTGAAAATTACTGGTTCTCAATATTGGCTGAGTATTGAAATCTTATCTGCAAAGACTTAAAATTACTTCTCCTCAGATTCTACCAGCTTAGAATTTGATTTAAATAGTCTGAAGTATCATATTGAATGCTATATCCCTAAGCAAACCTGTGGTATTGAGGTTTCCTAAAGGCTATGTGGGGGTCTGTAATGTGTAGCCAAGGTTGAAAGTCAGAGCACCAAGTGCACTAAAATCCTCTTCCAAATTAACTCCCAAATGCGCTGTGTTCCAAATTGGTCATCCTGAAATAGAGGGATGTTTTCTATTACCTATGTGTTTTAGGTCTTCCCTAGAAAAACACCCCAGCTAAATCTTTCCAGAGCTTGCTTTCACCAGTAATTTCATGGGTGCTTTTACTTTGTGCATTCTTCCCACCTGGTCCCACCTCCATCCTAACCTCTATCATGATTGTTGTTTGCTTGTTTGGTTTCTCAAGCAGAGAAGAAACTGCATCTTGCTCATCACTGTGTCACAGTGCATGGAAAGTAATAGGTACTTAATACATGTTTCCAAAATGAATAGTCCTTTGTGAAGCTATTATAGTTTAGGCAAAAATGCCTGAATAAAAATCGTGTAATGTCATGAAAAGAGGACTGGACTAGGAAACAAAAAGCTTTGTTATACCTGTGGAATGTCTGCCTTGTGACTCTGGTCGAGTCTGAGTTCATGAGTGTGGTAGGGGGTGCTTTCTATACACCAAACCCTTTGCTTCTCTCAACAACCCTACATGGTAGGGTTAAAGATAAAATGGTATGAGGAGTAGTCCCACACTGAAGTTCCTTCAAATCTTTCCTTAATCTTTCCATAACATGTCACTTTCCCTGTAAAAATAATCTCTCAGCTCTGAGACACTAATCTCTCCTGGTTCTCCATCTTCATTGGCAGCTAAGAGTCTTCACAAAATTCTGTTACTCATATCCCAGCCTGTCTGGTCACATGGACTCTTCTTCCTGGGAGAATTCTGACTAAGCTGAGTTTCTTCCTCTCTGATGAATCAATTTGTATTTACAACCTGACAGCTGTCTGTCAAAGCCCCATAGTGGACATCCAACTGCCAGTGAGGTATCTCCGCTGGTGTTCTAGAAGCAGGTCAAACTCAGATTTCTATTATCTTCCCTCAAACTATTACTTCTTCTATGTTCTCTGGCTCTATTAATGATACCACCTTAGCCTCTAAGTTGCCCTAATATTGTCAGGAAACCCGGATTCCACTCTTTTGCTTCCATTTCTCAAATGAATTGCTGCAAATACCCAGATGAATTTTTGCCTTAATACTTCTTGCCCATGCTAATTGTATGCAGTTCTCTAGTACAACTTTCCTACACAGGGCAAAGGTCATGGACCATGCAATTTACATTTTTTTCCTCTACTAGCTTTCTCTAGTGCATTGAGGAAAACCCCCAATATCTGATGCTGAAATTCCTTTTGAGGCAGAAACTAGAAAACTATTTTAGGGTTCCAGAATAGAATGTGAAAACTCATAAACATGAATTTCAGGAGAAAGAATTTGCTCAATTACTTTGGCATAAAATGGATGTTGCCCTTGGCATCTGTTCTTACAGTTGCTGGGTAGGCTGAGGCAGGATCCCTTGAGCCTAGGAACTGAGGGCCAGCCTGGGCAAACAGGGAAACCCTATCTCTTAAAATATAGAAGGGATATTGCTTCTGAGATAGGTGGGGAAAAGAAAAGAAAAAGGGTTAGAAAGGAAACAGTGAGGGTAGGTACAAAATTATGTTCCAGAAAACTATTTCTGAATATTATCATACCAAATCCTCACTTAAATTTCATAGTGAAGTTACAAGGATAAGAAGAAATAGATTTGGTTTGGCAGAATCAGAGGGCTCAACCCAGCCATGATAATTTCTGTTTCACCTGTATGTTTTCCTTACTTCATTACCCTCAGGATAATTTGCTTTGGTTTATTTCTGCACATGTCAATTAGAGGCAAGGTGCCTAGATGTCCTAGAGATGGCAGAGCTGTATTAAGATGTGCAGTTGTGGCTTAGCAGAACATATTTACAAATAGTCCTGTTACTTTGTTGTTTACCACATTCTGCTTTGAGAATCAATACATCAAAAGTCAATGCTAAGAAAGGATATTAAGCTATTCATCAAAGGTATTTGCTTAAGGGAAACTCAACCAAGAAGAAAGTGTTTGTTAAAAAGTGCCTTTTTTTCCCCCCGAAATGCTAGAGATAGAACCTAGGGCCTAGGATATGCCAGGTAAGCATTTGACCACTGAGGTGCATCTCCAGCCCCCAGAGGGCCTAATTTTTAAGTATACTATCAAGAAAAGTGAAAAATAATCACTTTATTTACCAAGAGAGATAGAAAGTCTTAATTCTATCTGGGATCTGGATAGAAAATGAAAGTCTCCTGTGAGCATTTATGCATTGTGAGCCCCAGGCTCACGATGGTATGGGGTTCACATTTATACTTTGCAAGTGAGCCAGAAGCACTCATGCTAAGAAATAAATGTAGAAATGGGGTCCTAACTAATAATACCACCCCCAGATATTTAAAAAAATGCAACCTTAAACTCATAGGAGCACACTACTCCATGCAGGCCTCAAAGATTTGTCAGACTTGAGGGTCTGTGTCAACTCCCATCAGGACATCCCATGAGTGGTACAATCTGACTTAAAAGTGGAGGGAGGGGTTAAAGTATGACATATCTAGGTCAGAACAATCCTTTAATATGGGGCCTTGTAATTTTAACAAGTAAGTAAGTAATTTTAACAAGTAACTATGTAAGTCCATAGTCTTCTAAATACTCAGGCCTTGATGTGTTTCAGAATAGATGATCTTTCCTATTTTGGAAGAGTTTCATGACACACCTGCTTTATGCAACACCCTTCAGGGTTTGGGGAACACTCTGCAATCAAACGTATTGATATTTTTGCCAAAAATAATGAAATCAATAAAGACTGCACAACCTTTCACCAATTAAGTGTAAGTGGTGCCACCGTGTGAGTTGTGACAAAGACTTGGGTCTCAGAACTTTGCGGATTTTGGAATTGTAGATAAGGGATTGTGGAGTCATTATGAACACAGTAATAATAAAATTTATATCAAAGTTACCATATAGATAAACAAAGAAGATAATAATGATTGTGATGTTGATGAAGCCCTGTTGTAGACAGCAAGAATCAAGCATCTGTCCTCGGTTGCTTATAGTTGTGTGCTTGTGTCTTGGTCTGTGTGTGTGCATGTCTGTGTATGTGTGTGCATGTGTGTACCTTGGTGCATGTGCATGTGTGTGTAATATGAGAGGCAAAACCAACAAACAAAAATATGCCGAAAAGGCTACTATAGTTTAGATACTTCCTATATGCCATATGATACTCAAAATTATTTTAAACCTCATTTAGTCCTCTCAATAATCAGATAATCTTACTTTATTAGTTAAATGACTTGCCCAGGGCCACAAAGCTACTAGGAGAAGAATCAAAAAATAATTTCAAACAAAGTGATACAGGAGCTCAAAGGAGGAAATAATCTCATATTTGAATAAAAATATATCAAAACCTCATAGTAGTGGGTATTTTTGCACAGCTGTGACATCTGGGCAGAATTTGGAGAGGTGAAGATTTGTGGGTGTAGGCTCTGGAAGTATTTCTTGGTGGAGTAAAGAATATGAGCAAGAGTCCAGGCTGCTGAGAGAACAGCATAGTGTGTTTTACCTGGTATGTTGGGATGTGTAGGATATGGTGACAGATGAGGCTGGAAAGAGCCACTGTTTTGGAGGCCATTGTTTTGAATGGCAGCTGAGAGTTTCTGCAGGGCAGGGGATGTTAATGGCAGAGGAGAGATTGTGTGGTCATTGCTGTGGTTTAGGAGATGACTATGTCAGGATTTAAAGCAAAAATGAATCCCACAGGGTGAGAATGCAGGTCTCGGGGACCTAGGAGGGTACCTCAAGAATTTCATGAGAGGTCTGGAGAGTCTCAGCTCTGGAAGCAGCTCTGTGAGTGGACAGCATTTTATCAGTTGGAATATATACCAGGTGGGTCATTTATTTCAGGATTCCTAAGGAAGAAATTGTGCCTGTTTGTCCCAAGTAAACCCAAACTATAAGCAACTTGGTTGATAATAGGTTCATATGAATCATCTAAAATATTATATGTGCTAATACTTCCTAAGTGACATTGCTTCTGAATAGCTCCAGCAGCAACACACTGTTGCTTCAGGCAACCCATAAGGGGGAAAAAATCAATCACTAGCCCTCAGATTGCTGTACCCAATCCCTTCCTCAGGGCACATGGTTCAATCCCCATTTCCAAGAAAAGTAGTTCTCTTGTGCCAGATTCTGTACCTCTGGTGTTTGGGTCAGTTGAGGATTTAATCACAGACTTCACCTCACATAGAGATCTCTCTTCTGAGACATCAACCAGTGATGAGTGGAAGAGAAGGGTAGAGGAGTCATTCTTGGGCAAAACTGCCACCCAGAACCGAAGAGGGAGTTAGTGTAGAACAAAGGACAAAGGCATTGATTGGGGACCCAGAGAGCTCTGAGTTCAAGTTCTACCTCTGGTCCTCACCACTGTGTGACTTTGAAGAGATGGACACTCAACCTTAGGTTCCTCTCTTATAAATGGGATCAGTAATATCACTTGCCTCAATATTTAATTTATTTAATATAAAACTGCCTACTTAATTTTTACCCCTCCCTCATGACCTTTTTCTTTGGTCCCATAACCACCTTATCAGGTTGTCAAGAGGAATGCTAGATAGGTGGAAGTTTTGCATAACTGTTGGATATTATTATTATATATTGTTATTTTAATAGTATTAAGATGATGGTTTCACAGAATCTCTAATAGGGCAAAAACTGTTTTTGTAAATTAACTTTATAAAAGTCTAGATGGTGGTGCACGTGTGGTGGTGCACGCCTGTAATCCTGGTTACTTAGGAGGCTGAGGCAGGAGGGTTGCAATTTTGAGGCCAGCCTGGGCAACTTAGTGAGACCCTGTCTCAAGATAAAAAATAAAGAAAGTGAGAGATGTAGCTCAGTGGTAAAACACTCCTGGGTTCAATCCCCATTTCTAAGAAAAAAAATAGTCCTCATGTCTTAAATTGTGTTTCAGAAATGGTGTCTAATGATGACAAAGTCTGGTGATTGGCAGCCCAGTGCTGAGTACCAATGTCCAACTGTGAAAGAAGCCATGGTTCCCATGGACCTGGTATCCTGACCACAGACATTCCAGAAAGTACTTGGAGATGTGGGCCAGTTGGAGGAAAAAGTGGTGGTGGGGAGCAGGCTGTGGAGGGACTGGGGTAAGCCTCTATCACTTGTGGAGGCTGAGCACCCTCCTGGTACAGAGCCAGGGCCACAGGCATCAGGGGCTCAGGGCGCCTGTAACCAACCACTGGGAACCTCCTTGGGCGGCAGGGAGGCAGTGGTCTGGAGACTATGCCCACCCAGCTGTCGGATGCCTGGCCCAAAGTGACAAAGCACACACAGGAAGGAAGAGAAGGAGGGAAAGAAACAAGTTAGGAACAAGGACACTCACACAGAAAGGAGGTTTAACCGAGGAAGAAATCTAGAGGCAAGTTTTAAGAATGTTTAAAGCCCTGGATGATTATCAATGAAACTAAATTTTGGTGAAATTTGAGGGCAAGGAAAGGGAACTCAGACCCCAAATGACTTGCAGGATTTAGCCTCAGAGCTCCTGGGACAGGGGAATTTCTTTTAATTTTATCCCCCATTTGCAAGTTGGTTTGGGGTTCAGATTGCCTTTCTGGGTAGAAATGGTGGGGCATCCACAAGGCACCTGGCTCTGGAACGAGATGACGGGAGAAGGAGGCTGGAAGGTGGAAGAACAGTTCCCAAACAGAGCACGGGAGTCATCGGGGTTTTGACTCATTTTCTCCAGGACTGACCTTTCCCTCTTCACTAGGGCTGGCTCCACGGGATGATCTGAGTGACTGTTCTCATTATTTCATTTCAGTTGGAAGCACAGACTTTGCAGACTTCTCCATCGCTGTTGGTTTTCCTCACCTAAAATCACGCACTTTACTTAGGATCCTGTGGGCCGAGTCATTTTCCCACCTTGAGCTGACCTAAGACCTTTAATTCCTTCTCAGCGTTCAACATTTCCAGATGTGTTCACAAGAAGCTCTGCCTGGGCTCCTGTGGGGCCAGGCATCCACAAGAAAAGGAAGATCAGATCGCTGAGCTGACTAGTAATTATTTGCCCCCTTTCTGACCCTCCCTCCCCAAGTGCTCAGCTTTGCTCCAAATCCACTTTTTTTCTGTCTGCTTCCTGAATCCTCAGGGACTCATGGTGATCAGCTCTGTCAGAAGTACATCTGTTTCCTGCAAAGAATGGCTCAGGCAGAAAAAAAAGGGGGGAAAAAAGAAAGAAAAAGGATAAGCCGGAGTGGATCAGAAAAAGGGTCCTGGAAGGCTAAGAAAAGCCTTTTAATCACCTAGACCCGATCTGAGGGCTTTGCCATAGACCTTTGTTCAGAACTGAGGAAAATAGAAAACCATGAAAGAACATCACACGCTCACCCCATAACACACCGTAACATATACACTATGACCCACACACCCCAAAACACTCTATACCACATGTACTCACACTGCATCTATACACCCCACACCACATCACACCACACACACACACATCCCATGACACACATGTACACATATCCACACACTCCCTGTACAGCATGGATTAAAGATTGACCATAGAGAGTGATTATTTCTGTCTGGTAACCTGCAGGTAAGTCTAAAAAGACTTTTTCTGGGGCTGGGGAGACAGCTCAGTCGGTAGAGTGCTTGCCTTGCAAGCACCAAGGCCCTGGGTTCGATCCCCAGCACCGCAAAAAAAAAAAAAAAAAAAAGGACTTTTTCTGTAAGGGAAATAAGAATAAAGACTTTCTTTCTAGCTAAGATTATTTCGGTACCTGCCAATGCAAAGACCAGCTTTGTAAAACAATGAGTTTGGGGATACTGCCATACTTGGAACCTTTAAACCTTTCCAGAGGCCATCTTGTGAAGGACTTGGTGGGAAATATCTGCCAACTTAATTCCCCGGGCAAGGCATACTTTTCAAGATGTTCCAAGGATCAGCAATGGGATCTAAGGTTAGTATATGACTTGGGGACAGAGAACCCAAATGCAAGAGGGCACATCTCATTAGGAAAGGCGACGGGTACAGAGCATCCTCTCCCACACCCTCCACCTTACTGAACCAGTGAAGCTTAGCACTTCTGCTTCACAGGGAACTAGACCGAGTCCCCTCAGTGTCCTCTCTTCTCATGCTGCTGAGGCAGCACCGTCTTACACGTTCATTGGTTTGTCTCCCATTCTTGCCTCCTGTGCTCTCAGTGCTGAGTGGTTGGCAACCTGCCCCTTGCCCTGTCCCTCTACAGCCCCAGGTTCCCCTTCCCTTCATTCCTTTCCTGCCACACAGCTCCAAACTCCACCTTGTTCATCTTCCTTTTACCCATCCATACAGCCACAAGTCTTTTTAAAATATATTTTTAGTTGTAGATGGACACAATACATTCATTTTGGTTATTTAGTTTTTTTATGTGGTGCTGGGGATCGAACCGAGTGCCTCATGTGCACTAGGCAAGTGCTCTACCACTGAGCCACAACTCCAGCCCCGTCACCAGCCTTTTATGGAAGGCCTCCTGTATCTGGGGAACCGTGCAGAATGTAGAGAACATGGATATGAGCAAGACCGTCCTTGCCCTCAGGACAGTGTCCGGTCTGGTGGAGGAGGCAGGGCAGATGCTCAGTGCCTCTTTGGGACACTTACCATTTCTCTGGGATTGCACATTGTCCTTCCTCTTTGTCCTCTAAGACATGGAGTGAATGGTACCTCCTCTGTCAACGTTCCATGTCCAGATATGATGTTCCCACATCATCCTGTGGGTGCTGCAGTGGTGATACTTACCTTACTGACTCTACTGATTGGTGAGCTTGCCAAGGGCAGGCCCTGGGCCTGATTTACCTCAGGACTTCTATCCTGAAGCCTAGTGCCTATCAGGCAGAAGTGCTCAATAAGTGCTAGCTGAGTGAGAATGGATGACTGTTAAACACCGCAGTAGTTCTGGGGGGCAACTTTGGTCACAGTGAGAGGAGCCCCTTGCGGGAGACAGAGCTGTGGGAAGAAGGAGCCGAGAACCTCTTGGGCATTCACTCATTCTTCCATTTCTATGCCTAAAACTTTCCCTCCCCACCGCGTTTCTGTCTAAACCTGGGAGGGATATGAAATTGGTTCTTATCACAGAAGCCATTTCCCTTTCACGATTGGAGGAGTCTGGCCGCTTGTGCATGAGGACTGTGCTTCCCACCAGGTTGCAGCTGAGCTCCTTCAGCAGTGTGGAAAGGCTATTTCACTGAAGAGGAGGTGGGTCAGCCGAGCCTGAGGTGGGTGAGCCTGAGGTTGGGGGTTGTGCAAGCTCATGGAGCTGGTAAGAGCACAGATCATCTGACTTCTAGGGCAATTCTTTTTTTTTTTTTTTTTTTTTTTTTTTTTATTACTGCAACTCTCTGAAGCTCTTTGAGTAGCAATTGACAAGATCAGCTTTAACCTTCTCCAGGGAGTGAGTCAACTTCCCCAATATTTCATATTGACGTAAATGCCCTTATGTCAGGTTATGGGTTTATCAGAATCACCTTAGACAGTGCTGAAGGTGGAGGGAAGGAGGATATGAAATCCCCAGGGGTAAAATCACTTCTTTCCACCGCTCCACTTCCTACCTGGGACAGGGCCCTGGACTCCCAGTGGAAGAGTCCCAAATCTTGTTCGGGCTCTAGAGAAGTGACTTCCTTTTCTGAAAGTTCAATACCCTTTAACTCTGCTAAATACCAACTAATTCTGTATTTCTTTTTTGCTACAGACTTTATGGCAAACCCATTAGCAGCTTATTAGCCTGGACCATAGGAGCCAAGTTGATTCTAATTAAGGAAAATTAGTTTGGAACTTTTGCCAGTGCCAGGAGTGATCCTTGCCCAGCCTAAGGAGTTTGATAAATGCCACAGTACAGTTGGCCAAGGCTGGCAATCAGAAGGAATGAAATCATTAATGGCTTTCAATAATTTGGTCAAAAAAGGTCACACGTTAGTCAGGGTTGGGATGAGCAGAGAGAGGATGTAGGAGTTAAAGATTAATCTCATGAGGGATCCAATAAATTTGCCAGATTTGGGGAAAGGAAGCAAAGTAATGTTGAAGATGGAGGTCTAGGGCAACTGTGATTGCATCTAAGGAATCCTGCTCGATGTTAAAGATTTGCTCCTGGTAACTGTTATGACCTCGTGTTCCTTACTTTTGGGATAGAAATGTTTGATAAGTTTGGATGCACCCTGAAAGGTATGAAAAAAGAATGCTTCCCTTTTGTAAAGCTCTTCATTTTTTCTTAATCATTGTACCTCAATTTGATTCTTGCAATAATTCCATGAGATAGTTAAGGCATTTAAGTCTACAGGAGGTTAGGGATTGGAGCTACTACTTAAAGACAGCATGACGTGTGAATTACTAGGTAATCGTATGATCTTTGAAGTCCACTTCCTGTCTGCAGTTCTGATGCTATAAACTTAGATCCAAGAACCTGTGGAATGAGAGGACATTTTCTTTGGTTCAATTAAACTCCATATAGTTTAATACAAGCAAGCTGTGCCACTTCATGAATATCAGAATCTTCCATTTCACCTGAAAGGATCATTCCTTCTTTTTGGGCTGGTTGGTGCCTTGGGAAGACTTCGAAAATAGAATTTTTGAGACTAAGGCTTTTTTTTTTTTTAATTATTTCCATTTGAATTTACATATGTAAAATTGAGGGGGATGTGGGTGTATGTTTCTGTGTGTTCTGTTTCTTGTCCTCTTGCCCAATAGCAAAATCTCCACCACATTTTACAGATGCAATAGATTCTTGAAGGCAGCCTGTCAGATAAATACTAAGAAAACACTTCCATGTAGGGTGAGGAATATTGCTGAAGCCTGGAGCAAAAGGATCTGCTAACTCATAACAGAGAGTAGATATCCTGTCAGCATAAGCATGTTCTCCTAAACCAGAGAAGGAATGACATTTAGCAAATAATTTTGAGACTTATTTATTCCTGTGTATGTATAGTCTTAAGACTGTTTCTCTCAGGGTGATTTTCACAAATGCTAAGGGCTCCCAAACTGATATGCTCACGTCGTTAGCCTGTGCTTGTCTTCTTTTTTTTTTTTTTTTTTTTTTTTTTTTTTTTTTATTGTAAACAAATGGGATACATGTTGTTTCTCTTGTTTGTACATGGCGTAAAGGCATACCATTTGTGTAATCATAAATTTACATAGAGCAATGTTGTTTGATTCATTCTGTTATTTTTTTCCCTTCCCCCCACCCCTCCCACCCCTCTTTACCCTCTATACAGTAGTTCCTTCCTCCATACTTGCCCCCCTCCCTAACCCTAACTCTAACCCTTCCCTCCCCCCCATTATGTGTCAACCTCCACTTATTAGCGATATCATTCGTCCTTTGGCTTTTTGAGATTGGCTTATCTCACTTAGCATGATATTCTCCAATTTCATCCATTTGCCTGCAAATGTCATAATTTTATCATTCTTTATGGCTGAGTAATATTCCATTGTATATATATACCACAGTTTCTTTATCCACTCATCAATTGAAGGGCATCTAGGTTGGTTCCACAGTCTGGCTATTGTGAATTGAGCAGCTATGAACATTGATGTGGCTGTATTTCTGTAGTATGCAGATTTTAAGTCCTTTGGGTATAGGCCAAGGAGTGGGATAGCTGGGTCAAATGGTGGTTCCATTCCAAGTTTTCTAAGGAATCTCCACACTGCTTTCCATAGCGGCTGCACTAATTTGCAGCCCCACCAGCAGTGTATGAGTGTACCTTTCTCCCCACATCCTCGCCAACACCTGTTGTTGCTCGTATTCTTAATAATCGCCATTCTAATTGGGGTGAGATGGAACCTTAGGGTGGTTTTGATTTGCATTTCTCTTATTACTAGAGATGTTGAACATTTTTCCATATGTTTGTTGATTGCTTGTAGATCTTCTTCTGTGAAGTGTCTATTCATTTCCTTAGCCCATTTGTTGACTGGACTGTTTGAATTCTTGGAGTAGAGTTTTTTGAGTTCTTTATAGATTCTGGAGATTAGTGCTCTATCTGAAGTATGATTGGCAAAGATATTCTCCCACTCTGTAGGCTCTTTCTTCGCATTGCTGATAGTTTCCTTTGCTGAGAGAAAGCTTTTTAGTTTGAATCTATCCCAGTGGTTGATTCTAGCTTTTATTTCTTGTGCTATGGGAGTCCTGTTAAGGAAGTCTGGTCCTAGACCAACAAGATGAAGATTTGGACCTACTTTTTCTTCTATAATCTGCAGGGTCTCTGGTCTGATTCCGAGGTCCTTAATCCATTTTGAGTTTAGTTTCGTGCATGGTGAGAGATATGGGTTTAGTTTCATTCTGTTGCATATGGATTTCCAATTCTCCCAGCACCATTTGTTGAAGAGGCTATCTTTTCTCCATTGCATATTTTTGGCCCCTTTGTCTAGTATGAGAAAATTGTATTTATTTGGGTTTGTGTCCGTGTCCTCTATTCTGTACCATTGATCTACCTTTCTATTTTGGTACCAATACCATGCCGTTTTTGTTACTATTGCTTTGTAGTAGAGTTGAAGATCTGGTATTGCAATACCCCCTGTTTCACTCTTCCTGCTAAGGATTGCTTTAGCTATTCTGGGTTTCTTATTCTTCCAGATGAATTTCATAATTGCCTGCTCTATTTCTGTAAGGTACGTCATTGGGATTTTAATTGGAATTGCATTGAATTTGTATAGCACTTTAGGTAGTATGGCCATTTTGACAATATTAATTCTTCCTATCCAAGAACATGGAAGATCTTTCCATCTTCTAAGGTGTTCTTTAATTTCTTTCTTTAGTGTTGTATAGTTCTCATTGTAGAGGTCTTTCACCTCTTTTGTGAGATTGATTCCCAAGTATTTTATTTTTTTCGAGGCTATTGTGAATGGGGTAGTTTTCCTAATTTCTCTTTCTGAAGATTCATCACTTATGTATAAAAATGCGTTGGATTTATGGGCATTGATCTTGTAACCTGCTACTTTACTGAAATCAATTATGAGTTCTAAGAGTTTTCTGGTGGAATTTCCAGGTTCCTCTAAATATATAATCATGTCATCAGCGAACAGGGATAGTTTGAGTTCTTCTTTTCCAATTCGTATCCCTTTAATTTCTTTGGTTTGTCTAATTGCTCTGGCCAGAGTCTCAAGAACGATGTTGAATAGAAGTGGTGAAAGAGGGCATCCCTGCCTTGTTCCAGTTTTTAGGGGGAATGCTTTCAGTTTTTCACCATTTAGAATGATATTAGCCATGGGCTTAGCATAAATGGCCTTTACAATATTAAGGAATGTTCCCACTATCCCTATTTTTTCTAGTGTTTTGAGCATGAAGGGGTGCTGTATTTTATCAAATGCTTTTTCTGCATCTATTGAAATAATCATGTGATTCTTGACTTTAAGTCTATTAATATGGTGAATTACGTTTATTGATTTCCTGATGTTGAACCAACCTTGCATCCCTGGGATGAAACCCACTTAATCATGGTGCACTATCTTTTTAATATGTTTTTGTATGCGATTTGCTAAAATTTTGTTGAGAATTTTTGCGTCGATGTTCATTAAGGATATTGGTCTGAAATTTTCTTTCCTTGATGAGTCTCTGTCTGGTTTAGGTATCAGTGTGATATTGGCTTCATAGAATGAGTTTGGGAGGGTTCCCTCCTCTTCTATTTTATGGAATACTTTGAGAAGTATTGGAATGAGCTCTTCCTTAAAGGTTTTGTAGAACTCGGCTGAGAACCCATCTGGTCCCGGACTTTTCTTTGTTGGTAGGCTTTTGATGACTTCTTCTATTTCAGTACTTGAAATCGGTCTATTTAAATTGTTTATGTCCTCCTCATTCAGTTTAGGCAATTCATATGTCTCTAGAAACCTGTTGATGTCTTCGAAATTTTCTATTTTGTTGGAGTATAGATTTTCAAAATAGCTTCTAATTATGTTTTGTATTTCCATCCTGTCTGTAGTGATATTTCCTTGTTCATTCCGAATTTTAGTGATTTGGGTTTTCTCTCGTCTTCTCTTTGTTAGTGTGGCTAAAGGTTTATCAATTTTGTTTATTTTTTCGAACAACCAACTATTTATTTTGTCAATTTTTTGTATTGTTTCTTTTGTTTCAATTTCATTGATTTCAGCTCTGAGTTTAACAATTTCCTGTCTTCTACTACTTTTGGTGCTGTTCTGTTCTTCTTTTTCTAAGGCTTTGAGCTGTAGTGTTAGGTTGTTTATTTGTTGAGTTTTACTTCTTTTATTAAATGCGCTCCATGAAATAAATTTCCCTCTAAGTACTGCTTTCATAGTGTCCCAGAGGTTTTGATATGATGTTTCTTTGTTCTCATTTACCTCTAAGAATTTTTTAATTTCCTTCCTAATATCTTCTGTTATCGATTCATCATATAATAGCATATTGTTTAATCTCCAGATGTTGGAATAGTTTCTGTGTTTTACTCTTTCATTTATTTCTAACTTCAATCCATTATGATCTGATAGAATACATGCTAGTGTCTCTATCTTCTTGTATTTGCTAACATTAGCTTTGTGGCATAATATATGGTCTATTTTAGAGAAGGATCCATGTGCTGCTGAGAAGAAAGTGTATTCACTCTTGGTTGGATGGAATATTCTATAAATGTCCGTTAAGTCTAAATTATTGATTGTGTTGTTGAGATCTATGGTTTCTTTGTTCAATTTTTGTCTGGAAGATCTGTCCAGTGGTGAGAGCGGCGTGTTAAAATCACCTAGTATTATTGTGTTGTGGTCTATTTGGTTTCTGAAATTGAGAAGGATTTGTTTGACATACATAGATGAGCCACTGTTTGGGGCATAGATGTTTATGATTGTTATATCTTGCTGATTTATGCTTCCCTTAAGCAGTATGAAATGACCTTCTTTATCCCTTCTGACTAACTTTGGCTTGAAGTCCACATTATCGGAAATGAGGATGGATACTCCAGCTTTTTTGCTGAGTCCATGTGCATGGTATGTTTTTCCCCATCCTTTCACCTTTAATCTATGGGTATCTTTTTCTATGAGGTGAGTCTCTTGCAGGCAACATATTGTTGGATCTTTCTTTTTAATCCAGTCTGCCAGTCTATGTCTTTTGATTGATGAATTCAGGCCATTAACATTCAGGGTTATTATAGAGAAATGATTTGGTTTCCCGGTCATTTGGTTCATTTTTAAAATTTTGTTTATTTATTTGTTTGACACAACTTGTTTCCTCCTTTATTTGACAATTCCTTTAGGATAATTCCTCCCTTTGCTGATTTGCTTCTTTGTTTTTCATCTCTTCCTCATGGAATATTTTGTTGAGAATGTTCTGTAATGCTGGCTTTCTTTTTGTAAATTCTTTTAGCTTTTGTTTATCATGGAAGGATTTTATTTCATCGTCAAATTTGAAGGTAAGTTTTGCTGGGTATAAGATTCTTGGTTGGCATCCATTTTCTTTCAGGGCTTGAAAAATGTTGTTCCAGGCCCTTCTAGCTTTTAGGGTCTGGATTGAAAAATCTGCTGATATGCGTATTGGTTTCCCCCTGAATGTAATTTGGTTCTTTTCTCTCACAGCCTTTAAAATTCTGTCTTTATTTTGTATGTTAGGTATTTTCATTATAATGTGCCTTGGTGTGGGTCTGTTGTAATTTTGTGTATTTGGAGTCCTATAAGCCTCTTGAACTTGATTTTCCATTTCTTTCTTCAGATTTGGGAAAATTTCTGATATTATTTCATTGAATAGGTTGTTCATTCCTTTGGCTTGTTTCTCTAGGCCTTCCTCAATCCCAATAATTCTTAAATTTGGCCTTTTCATGATATCCCATAGTTCTTGTAGATTCTGTTCATGATTTCTTACCATCTTCTCTGTTTGTTCAGCTTTGTTTTCAAGGTTAAATATTTTGTCTTCAATGTCTGAGGTTCTGTCTTCCAGGTGTTCTATCCTATTGGATATGCTTTCTATGGAGTTCTTAATTTGGTTTATTGTTTCCTTCATGTCAAGGATTTCTGTTTGTTTTTTTTTCAATATCTCTAACTCTTTATTGAAATGATCTTTTGCTTCCTGTATTTGCTCTTTTAACTGTCGATTGGTGCGATCAATCAATGCTTGCATTTGCTCTTTCATCTCATCATTCAATGCTTGCATTTGCTCTTTCATCTCATCCTTTGCTTCTCTGATCATTTTAATTATGTACATTCTGAACTCCTTTTCTGTCATTTCTTCTGCCATGCTGTCATTGGGTTTTATTGATGTAACATCTAGATTTGTTTGCAGCATTTTCTTTCCTTGTTTTCTCATGTTGTTCAGATATCAGTGGACCGCTGAGATATTGCAGATTTCCTCTGTTGATTTACAATGACCCTGAAGATTTCTATATATATCCCCTCTTAGCCTTCAGTAGGCTGAAGTCTTGGAGGAGGTTGATAATGCGGTGCTCCACAAGGAAGCTGCCTCTCTAGGAGTGGTGGCCTTCAGGTGGGGTATATTCCCTGCTAGTGGGCAGAGGTGCCTCCACTTGTTGACCAATGGTCATCCAAAGGGGACCTAGGCTGTGGGCTGAGGCAAGGCCTGTTTGGGCCTGAGCCTCTGGTTTTACCGTCCTTGTGGGAAACCTCACCCAGCAGGGAAGACTCACCCGGTGGGGAGGTCTCGCTGGTCAGTTTCCTCCTAGAGGTTCCCCTCAATTTACAGCTACTGCCTGGGCTGGGCTGCCTTCCTCTGCAAAGTTTCCAGGGGCCCGGCCCTACCTCCTGGGCCTGGGAGCCTCACCCTTCGCAGATGAATCTCCTTAGGCTGCCCCTCCTCAGAGAATTTGCCCATAGGCCTGGAACCTTCGCTCCGCCCTAAGCCTGTCTCTGTGCGGCTCTTCCACCCAGAAGCCTCCTAGATCCTGGGACCCTGTTCTGTACCTAATCGCCTGGCTGCGTGGCCCCTCCTCTGAGCAGCCACCTGTGGCCCCGAACAATCGCTCTGAGTCCCAGAGACCCGCCACAGGCCTCTTCCTCCAGACAGCCGCCCAGTATGCCGGTGCGGTCACTAGGAGTCCAAGAAACTCACTTCGTGCCTCCTCCTCCCACCAACCACCCGTAGCACGGGGCAATCAATCACTCCGAGTCGAAGTGACCCTGCCCGTTCCTCCTCCTTCTCCAGATAACCCCCCGGGTGTTCAGGAGCAGTCCCTCTGAGTGGCTCTGAATCCACGTGACCCGATGCACGGGTCCTCTGGGCAACCGCCCGGAGCTCTGGTGTGGTCCCTCAAGACCAAGCGTCCCACCACGCTTCTCCTCCAGGCAGCCCCCCTGTGTTCAGGAGCTGTCACTTTAAGACCAAACAACTCACCACTCGCCTTCTCCTCTGAGCAGCCGCCTGGAGCGCTAATGCAGTCACTGCGAGTCCAAAGGACCCGCCGCGCTCCTTCTCCTCCTTCTCCTACTCCTCCGGGCAGGCCCCGGGGTTCAGAAGTGGTCAGGGTCCAAACAGCTCGCCACGCAGCCCCTTCTCTGGCAACCGCCTGTAGTTCCCGTATAGTCACCCGAGTCCAAGCGGCTGCTCCTCTTCCTCCTTGTCCTCAGGGCAGGCCCCGGTGTTCAGAAGCGTCGTTCTGATTCCAAACAGCTCACCGCGCGGCTTCTCCTCTGGCAACCGCCTGCAGCTCTGGCGCAGACTCTCCGAATCCAAGTGGCCACGCTCCTCTCCTCCTCCTCAGGGCAGGCCCCGGTGTCCTGAGTCCACACAGTTCTCCCCGCCTCTCCTCCCCCGGGCAGCCGCCGGAGCCCCAGTGGCTGCTCCGAGTCCCAGCGCTCTGCCGAGCGGCCTCCTCTATGGCGCTCCAGCGGGGGGAGGGGCGTCTCGCCGGCAGTTCTACTTCACAAAGTTTCCTGCGTTCCGGGACCCCCGTCCCATCCGGGATGCCCCCCCAGGGGGTGAGAGTCACCCGGCTACTTTGAGTTGGTCCCAAGCGTCTCAATATCTCCTCTCTTGAATCCTGAGTTCTGGAGCAACACGTAATGCAGCCACCCTCTAGGCCGCCATCTTGAAAAATGTGCTTGTCTTCTAACTCCACCACACCTGAACGTACCCAGCTGCCTAGTCCACATCTCCATTTAATGCCTAGAAGTCATCTCAGATTTCCCTTGTACAAAGCTGAGCAGATTCCCCCGAAGCACCCTTCCCTTAAAAGAAACCCTAACCAAACAAAACAAACCCCCACAAAACAAAACCAACCCCACTTATTCCCTATAGCCTTCCCTGTTTATATACATGGCAATTTTATTTACTCACTCGCTCAGGCCAAAGCTTTTGGCATTGAACTTGACTTTTCTTTTACTCTTAAATCTCTCGTTTGATCTATCGGCACATCCTGTAGGCTGGATGTTCAAAGTATAGTATTTGAAATCTTTTAAAAAATTCATAAATGTGAATGGACTAGAATGAATGGACATGAAGGGACTAGAGAACAAAACTGATAGGATTATTTTGATGGCTACAAGAAAATTCTTAAATAATATTTAACATATGTTTTGACTTAAGAAATTATCATTAGGGCTGGGGAGATAGCTCAGTGGGTGGAGTGCCTGCCTCTCCAGCATAAGGCCCTGGGTTCAATCCCCAGCACCGCAGAAAATAAAAAAAAGAAAGACATTCTCACTGGACATTCTCAGTGTGACGAAGGGGCCAGGTCTGACAGAGAGAGATGACTTGTGAATGGCCTCTTGTTTTAGAAAGTTGGGAATGTCTGCTGCAAGTGACTTCGGAACGGATTCTTAGCCTCTCTCTAGGAGGCACTTGTTCACGTTTGTGAGGAGGGTTAGAGGACTTGGAGAAGACCTGGACGTGGGCAGGAGGAGGACCTGTGCAGACTGGCTTTACCTAAAAGACATTTTCCTATTGTGACCATGGTTTTGTGTGTGCATTTTATTCCTCATTCCTGTATAGATAGTTGAAAATACTAAGTACTTTTTTGGAAATATCGAGGCTTCCTAGATGTTCTAAAGTACCTGATAGATGTTAAAAGTAGAAGTGGTGACATACAACACATTTTGGACATTTCTTTTTAAAATTCTTATGAAATTTTTTGGGGGGGGGCAGTAGCCAAATCCCCCCTTTTTTTTTATTGTAAACAAATGGGATACATGTTGTTTCTCTGTTTGTACATGGCGTAAAGGCATACCATTTGTGTAATCATAAATTTACATAGAGTAATGTTGTTTGATTCATTCTGTTATTTTTCCCTTCCCCCCACCCCTCCCACCCCTCTTTACCCTCTATACAGTAGTTCCTTCCTCCATACTTGCCCCCCTCCCTAACCCTAACTCTAACCCTAACACTAACCCTTCCCTCCCCCCCATTATGTGTCATCCTCCACTTATTAGCGATATCATTCGTCCTTTGGCTCTTTGAGATTGGCTTATCTCACTTAGCATGATATTCTCCAATTTCATCCATTTGCCTGCAAATGCCATAATTTTATCATTCTTTATGGCTGAGTAATATTCCATTGTATATATATACCACAGTTTCTTTATCCACTCATCAATTGAAGGGCATCTAGGTTGGTTCCACAGTCTGGCTATTGTGAATTGAGCAGCTATGAACATTGATGTGGCTGTGTCTCTGTAGTATGCTGATTTTAAGTCCTTTGGGTATAGGCCAAGGAGTGGGATAGCTGAGTCAAATGGAGGGTCCATTCCAAGTTTTCTAAGGAATCTCCACACTGCTTTCCAGAGTGGCTGCACTAATTTGCAACCCCACCAGCAATGTATGAGTGTACCTTTCTCCCCACATCCTCGCCAACACCTGTTGTTGCTCGTATTCTTGATAATCGCCATTCTAATTGGGGTGAGATGGAATCTTAGGGTGGTTTTGATTTGCATTTCTCTTATTACTAGAGATGTTGAACATTTTTCCATATGTTTGTTGATTGCTTGTAGATCTTCTTCTGTGAAGTGTCTATTCATTTCCTTAGCCCATTTGTCGACTGGATTATTTGAATTCTTGGAGTAAAGTTTTTTGAGTTCTTTATAGATTCTGGAGATTAGTGCTCTATCTGAAGTATGATTGGCAAAGATATTCTCCCATTCTGTAGGCTCTTTCTTCGCATTGCTGATAGTTTCCTTTGCTGAGAGAAAGCTTTTTAGTTTGAATCTATCCCAGTGGTTGATTCTAGCTTTTATTTCTTGTGCTATGGGAGTCCTGTTAAGGAAGTCTGATCCTAGACCAACAAGGTGAAGATTTGGACCTACTTTTTCTTCTATAATCTGCAGGGTCTCTGGTCTGATTCCGAGGTCCTTAATCCATTTTGAGTTTAGTTTCGTGCATGGTGAGAGATATGGGTTTAGTTTCATTCTGTTGCATATGGATTTCCAATTCTCCCAGCACCATTTGTTGAAGAGGCTATCTTTTCTCCATTTCATATTTTTGGCACCTTTGTCTAGTATGAGAAAATTGTATTTATTTGGGTTTGTGTCCGTGTCCTCTATTCTGTACCATTGATCTACCTATTTTGGTACCAATACCATGCCGTTTTTGTTACTATTGCTTTGTAGTAGAGTTGAAGATCTGGTATTGCAATACCCCCTGTTTCACTCTTCCTGCTAAGGATTGCTTTAGCTATTCTGGGTTTCTTATTCTTCCAGATGAATTTCATAATTGCTTGCTCTATTTCTGTAAGGTACATCATTGGGATTTTAATTGGAATTGCATTGAATTTGTATAGCACTTTAGGTAGTATGGCCATTTTGACAATATTAATTCTTCCTATCCAAGAACATGGAAGATCTTTCCATCTTCTAAGGTGTTCTTTAATTTCTTTCTTTAGTGTTGTATAGTTCTCATTGTAGAGGTCTTTCACCTCTTTTGTGAGATTGATTCCCAAGTATTTTATTTTTTTCGAGGCTATTGTGAATGGGGTAGTTTTCCTAATTTCTCTTTCTGAAGATTCATCACTTATGTATAAAAATGCGTTGGATTTATGGGCATTGATCTTGTAACCTGCTACTTTACTGAATTCACTTATGAGTTCTAAGAGTTTTCTGGTGGAATTTTCTGGTTCCTCTAAATATATAATCATGTCATCAGCGAACAGGGATAGTTTGAGTTCTTCTTTCCCAATTCGTATCCCTTCAATTTCTTTGGTTTGTCTAATTGCTCTCGCTAGAGTCTCAAGAACGATGTTGAATAGAAGTGGTGAAAGAGGGCATCCCTGCCTTGTTCCAGTTTTTAGGGGGAATGCTTTCAGTTTTTCACCATTTAGAATGATATTAGCCGTGGGCTTAGCATAAATGGCCTTTACAATGTTAAGGAATGTTCCCACTATCCCTATTGTTTCTAGTGTTTTGAGCATGAAGGGGTGCTGTATTTTATCAAATGCTTTTTCTGCATCTATTGAAATAATCATGTGATTCTTGACTTTAAGTCTATTAATGTGGTGAATTACGTTTATTGATTTCCTGATGTTGAACCAACCTTGCATCCCTGGGATGAAACCAACTTGATCATGGTGCACTATCTTTTTAATATGTTTTTGTATGCGATTTGCTAAAATTTTGTTGAGAATTTTTGCATCGATGTTCATTAAGGATATTGGTCTGAAATTTTCTTTCCTTGATGAGTCTCTGTCTGGTTTAGGTATCAGTGTGATATTGGCTTCATAGAATGAGTTTGGGAGGGTTCCCTCCTCTTCTATTTTATGGAATACTTTGAGAAGTATTGGAATGAGCTCTTCTTTAAAGGTTTTGTAGAACTCGGCTGAGAACCCATCTGGTCCCGGACTTTTCTTTGTTGGTAGGCTTTTGATGACTTCCTCTATTTCAGTACTTCAAATTGGTCTATTTAAATTGTTTATGTCCTCCTCGTTCAGTTTAGGCAATTCATATGTCTCTAGAAACCTGTTGATGCCTTCACAATTTTCTATTTTGTTGGAGTATAGATTTTCAAAATAGCTTCTAATTATGTTTTGTATTTCAATCCTGTCTGTTGTGATATTTCCTTGTTCATTCTGAATTTTAGTGATTTGGGTTTTCTCTCGTCTTCTCTTTGTTAGTGTGGCTAAAGGTTTATCAATTTTGTTTATTTTTTCGAACAACCAACTATTTATTTTGTCAATTTTTTGTATTGTTTCTTTTGTTTCAATTTCATTGATTTCAGCTCTGAGTTTAACTATTTCCTGTCTTCTACTACTTTTGGTGCTGTTCTGTTCTTCTTTTTCTAGGGCTTTGAGCTGTAGTGTTAGGTCGTTTATTTGTTGAGTTTTACTTCTTTTATTAAATGCGCTCCATGAAATAAATTTCCCTCTAAGTACTGCTTTCATAGTGTCCCAGAGGTTTTGATATGATGTTTCTTTGTTCTCATTTACCTCTAAGAATTTTTTAATTTCCTTCCTAATATCTTCTGTTATCCATTCATCATATAATAACATACTGTTTAATCTCCAGATGTTGGAATAGTTTCTGTGTTTTACTCTTTCATTTATTTCTAACTTCAATCCATTATGATCTGATAGAATACATGCTAGTGTCTCTATCTTCTTGTATTTGCTAACATTAGCTTTGTGGCATAATATATGGTCTATTTTAGAGAAGGATTCATGTGCTGCTGAGAAGAAAGCGTATTCGCTCTTGGTTGGATGGTATATTCTATAAATGTCTGTTAAGTCTAAATTATTGATTGTGTTATTGAGATCTATGGTTTCTTTGTTCAATTTTTGTCTGGAAGATCTGTCCAGTGGTGAGAGAGGCGTGTTAAAATCACCTAGTATTATTGTGTTATGGTCTATTTTGTTTCTGAAATTGAGAAGGATTTGTTTGATATACATGGATGAGCCACTGTTTGGGGCATAGATGTTTATGATTGTTATATCTTGCTGATTTATGCTTCCCTTAAGCAGTATGAAATGACCTTCTTTATCCCTTCTGACTAACTTTGGCTTGAAGTCTACATTATCGGAAATGAGGATGGATACTCCAGCTTTTTTGCTGAGTCCATGTGCATGGTATGTTTTTCCCCATCCTTTCACCTATAGTCTATGGGTATCTTTTTCTATGAGGTGAGTCTCTTGCAGGCAACATATTGTTGGATCTTTCTTTTTAATCCAGTCTGCCAGTCTATGTCTTTTGATTGATGAATTCAGGCCATTAACATTCAGGGTTATTATAGAGAAATGATTTGGTTTCCCGGTCATTTGGTTCATTTTTTAAATTTTATTTATTTATTTGTTTGACACAACTTGTTTCCTCCTTTATTTGACAATTCCTTTAGGATAATTCCTCCCTTTGCTGATTTGCTTCTTTGTTTTTCATCTCTTCCTCATGGAATATTTTGCTGAGAATGTTCTGTAATGCTGGCTTTCTTTTTGTAAATTCTTTTAGCTTTTGTTTATCATGGAAGGATTTTATTTCATCGTCAAATTTGAAGGTAAGTTTTGCTGGGTATAAGATTCTTGGTTGGCATCCATTTTCTTTCAGGGCTTGAAAAATGTTGTTCCAGGCCCTTCTAGCTTTTAGGGTCTGGATTGAAAAATCTGCTGATATGCGTATTGGTTTCCCCCTGAATGTAATTTGGTTCTTTTCTCTCACAGCCTTTAAAATTCTGTCTTTATTTTGTATGTTAGGTATTTTCATTATAATGTGCCTTGGTGTGGGTCTGTTGTAAGTTTGTGTATTTGGAGTCCTATTAGCCTCTTGAACTTGATTTTCCATTTCATTCTTCAGATTTGGGAAATTTTCTGATATTATTTCATTGAATAGGTTGTTCATTCCTTTGGCTTGTTTCTCTAGGCCTTCCTCAATCCCAATAATTCTTAAATTTGGCCTTTTCATGATATCCCATAGTTCTTGTAGATTCTGTTCATGATTTCTTACCATCTTCTCTGTTTGTTCAGCTTTGTTTTCAAGGTTAAATATTTTGTCTTCAATGTCTGAGGTTCTGTCTTCCAGGTGTTCTATCCTATTGGATATGCTTCCTATGGAGTTCTTAATTTGGTTTATTGTTTCCTTCATGTCAAGGATTTCTGTTTGTTTTTTTTTCAATATCTCTAACTCTTTATTGAAATGATCTTTTGCTTCCTGTATTTGCTCTTTTAACTGTCGATTGGTGCGATCAATCAATGCTTGCATTTGCTCTTTCATCTCATCATTCAATGTGTGCATTTGCTCTTTCATCTCATCGTTTGCTTCTCTGATCATTTTAATTATGTACATTCTGAACTCCTTTTCTGTCATTTCTTCTGCCATGCTGTCACTGGGTTTTATTGATGTAACATCTAGATTTGTTTGCAGCATTTTCTTTCCTTGTTTTCTCATATTGTTCAGGTATCAGAGGACCGCTGAGATATTGCAGATTTCCTCTATTGACTTACAATGTCCCTGAAGATTTCTATATATATCCCCCCTTAGCCTTCAGTAGGCTGAAGTCTTGGAGGAAGTTGATAATGCGGTGCTCCACAAGGAAGCTGCCTCTCTAGGAGTGGTGGCCTTCAGGTGGGGTATAATCCGTGCTGTGGGCAGAGGTGCCTCCACTTGTTGACCAATGGTCATCCAAAGGGGACCTAGGCTGTGGGCTGAGGCAAGGCCTGTTTGGGCGTGAGTCTCTGGTTTTACCGTCCTTGTGGGGAAACCTCACCCAGCAGGGAAGACTCACCCGGTGGGGAGGTGTCGCTGGTCAGTTCCCTCCTAGAGGTTCCCCTCAATTTACAGCTACCGCCTGGGCTGGGCTGCCTTCCTCTGCAAAGTTCCCAGGGGCCCGGCCGTACCTCCTGGGCCTGGGAGCCTCACCCTTTGCAGATGACTCTCCTTAGGCTGCCCTTCCTCAGAGAATCTGCCCGCAGGCCTGGAACCTTCGCTCCGCCCTAAGCCTGTCTCTGTGCGGCTCTTCCACCAAGAAGCCTCCTAGATCCTGGGACCCTGCTCTGCACCTAATCGCCTGGCTATGCGGCCCCTCCTCTGAGCAGCCACCTGGGGCCCTGTACAATCGCTCTGAATCCTAGAGACCCGCCACACGCCTCTTCCTCTGGACAGCCGCCCAGTATTCCGGTGGGGTCACTAGGAGTCCAAGAAACTCACTGCGTGCCTCCACCTCCACCAACCACCCGTAGCCCTGGGCAATCAATCACTCCGAGTCGAAGTGACCCTCCCCGTTCCTCCTCCTTCTCCAGATAACCCCCGGGGTGTTCAAGAGCAGTCGCTCTGAGTGGCTCTGAGTCCACGTGACCCGCAGCACGGGTCCTCTGGGCAACCGCCCGGAGCTCTGGTGCGGCCACTCAAGATCAAGCGTCCCACCACGCTTCTCCTCCAGGCAGCCCCCCTGTGTTCAGGAGCTGTCCCTTTAAGTCCAAACAACTCACCACTCGCCTTCTCCTCTGAGCAGCCACCTGGATCGCTATTGCAGTCACTGCGAGTCCAAAGGACCCGCCGCGCTCCTCCTCCTCCTCCTCCTCCTCCTCCGGGCAGGCCCCGGGGTTCAGAAGCGGTCTGAGTCCAAACAGCTTGCCGCGCAGCCCCTCCTCTGGCAACCGCCTGTAGCTCTGGTGTAGTCACTCGAATCCAAGCGGCCACGCTCCTCCTCCTCCTCGTCCTCAGGGCAGGCCCCGGGGTTCAGAAGCGTCGTTCTGAGTCCAAACAGCTCGCCGCGCAGCTTCTCCTCTGGCAACCGCCTGTAGCTCTGGTGCAGTCACCCCGAATCCAAGCGGCCGCGCTCCTCTTCCTCCTCCTCGTCCTCAGGGCAGGCCCCGGGGTTCAGAAGCGTCGTTCTGAGTCCAAACAGCTCGCCGCGCAGCTTCTCCTCTGGCAACCGCCTGTAGCTCTGGTGCAGTCACTCCAAATCCAAGTGGCCACGCTCCTCCTCCTCCTCCTCAGGGCAGGCCCCGGTGTCCTGAGTCCACACAGCTCTCCTCGCCACTCTTCCCCTGGGCAGCCGCCGGAGCCCCAGTGGTTGCTCCGAGTCCCAGCGCTGTGCCGAGCGGCCTCCTTTACGGCGTTCCCAGCTGTCCGAGTTCACTGCTCCAGCGGGGGGGGGGGGGGGGGGCGTCTCGCCGGCAGTTCTACTTCACAAAGTTTCCTGCATTCCGGGACCACCGTCCCATCCGGGATGCCTCCCCAGGGGGTGAGAGTCACCCGGCTGCTTTGAGTTGGTCCCAAGCGTCTCAATATCTCCTCTTTTGAATCCTGAGTCCTGGAGCAACATGAAATGCAGCCACCCTCTAGGCCGCCATCTTGAAAACCCCAAATCCCCTTTTGAGTCGTACAGAGTTGTGTGGTGGTCCTTGGGTGTGCCTACCATGAGCCAAGACTCGTACCTTATGTCTATGGGTTTTGTTTTACTTTGCTGTGTATATAGTGTATATAAAGGACAAATGAGTCCTAATCTGCATCTAGCCTATCTAGATGTTAAAGAGGTTGCCAGTGTATGACAAAAGTAGAATTACTAAACAAATTTTGTATGTTTTGTGTCAAAATTCCTAGGAAGGATTGTCTTCCGAAAATTTTGAGCATTATAGCCCACTGGGTCGGTGACAGGCCTGAATGGTCATATTTTGAAGACATTTTAAAATTAGAACTGTTGTTACATGTGTGCAGTTTATTCAAGACTGCCTTGTACACAGTGGACAAACTGAGTCCTTACTTGAAACATCTACTCTGGCTAGATGTTTGGAAGTGCCCGATGTATGTTAAATGTAGAGGTAGTAAAATATCACTTTGTAAATATCTTTTTGCTAAAATTAATATGAAATAGTCTTTTGGGGAATGGAACTGTTAAACCACCTCTGTGAGCAGTACAGTACTGTCTGCACTTGTTCAGTGATGTGGAGGAGGTGGGAGGGAAGCAGTTGCAAAAGGTAATATGTTAGTGTGTTCATACTTAGGATATTTTTAGACATCAGTTTTCTTTGTTTTGTGCTTTTTGTTTTGCTGTATATATAGTGTATATAATGGGCAAATGAGTCCCAGTTTTGCAACATCTAGTCTCTAGATGTTAAAGAGGTTGACAGTGTATGACCAAGTAGTTAGTAAAATTAGCACATTTTGTGTTGAAATTCATAGGAAAGCTGTCCTCTGTAAATGACTTTTGAATATGAATTTGTTCAGCCATCTCTAAGTGTTACATATGTCTGTAATTGTCCACTGGACTGAAAGTAGAGAGAAGGACGTGAGGAGGGAAAGGTTCAAGGACAAAGTGGTGATATTAGAAAATACCTCAGATTATAACCTTTGCTACATGTGCAATTTTATTTACCAGTGCTGTGTGCACAGTGGACAAGTTCTTATGTTGAATATCTAGTCCTTCTGTATTTTTAGAAGTCTTGATATATTTAAAAGTAGAAGTGGTAGAATTAAAACTTTGTAAATTGCTTTTAAAAAGTGATGGGAAATACTGTTTGGAATTGTTAAGCTACCTCTGAACAGAATACTGTCTGTACTTGTTCACTGGATTGAGGGAGGTAGGATATATAAATATCCTTTTGTTAGCTTTTAGGAAGAACTATCTTCTGGGAGTGACCCTTGTTAATCCACCTCTTGGAGCTGGGGGTACTCCTGAATTTAGTCACTGAAATGCTGCTGAGGGAGAAGGGAAGGGTGAGGGACATGCTGTTTGCTAGTAGCTCCATATCTGGAAGGCAGGTTTAGATTATAACCATAGATCTATATGCATTTTTGGTAAAGTACTTATGTTTATTGCGCACAAAGTGCATGCTTTATTTCACAACATCGAAACTTTCTAGATGTCCTGAGGTGACAGTGAATTATAAAAAGTAGAGCTAGTGAATTAGCCAATTTGTAAATAACTTTTTGTTGTAATTGATAGAAAAGATGCATCTGGGACATGGAATTGCTTTGTCTCTGGGCAGTGTGTATCAGGACTTGCTTGTTAGGCTGGCAGCAAAGAGGCACAGGGGCGCACACAGGGAAAGATGGGAGCAAGTGCTCAAGAATTGACATTTCCATGTGAGCCACTGGTGTGTGCGTCTTCTGGCTGTACCATAGGAATACTTTAATTCACTGGGAACATGCATTCTTGCTAATACTTTAGTAGAAATCTGGTAATAAAACAAGCTTGGTGTATCCTGTTGCTTTGTCTCATTTTAAATTGAGCATTAAGGGAATGCATTATTTTAGTTGTAACTCTGCCAATATGTCTATCTAGAGGCCTGTTGCCATTTCTGTCTTCAGTGAAATTTTTGTCCCCAAGAAAGGATAACAGATTGAGTTGGTAGAGTGTATTCTTGGTTATCAAAAATACTCATGTAGCCTTGGGATTTTGAATTGGTGAATATTCATGATGTGTGGAAAAGCATGATACACACTACAATCTCAGTCACACAAGATGGGATATTGTGTATGTATACGCATGACCTGGAGGGACACGTCCAGCTAAGCGGCTTGTGACTGGATGACTTTATTCTTTGCTTGTGTTTTTATTTTTTCCTGTAATGCACACATTTACATTAAAAAATGCTATTAAAAAGAAATTATTATTAAATTAAAAATGGAAAGACATTTCTTTATGAGAATGAAGAGTATAAAAATCATCAACCTAAACTGAATGTTTCTAAGTATTCCCTTTAAAGTCAAGAACAGGACAAGAATGATTATGATCACTTTTATTCAACATTATACTGAAGTTCTAGTTAGTACAGTAAGACAAATAGAGAGAAGGGGGGAGGGAGGAGAAAGAAGGAAGGGAGGAATGATGTTTATTTTGTCTTCCTTCAACATGAGCCCTCTTCACACCAGCGTGTTTGCTTATGTAGTTCTATTGCTAAGTGAATAAAAAGATGAGGAATATAAGCCGTTAGGCAGGGATTTCACCTTTGTTTCTCCAGCTCTTAGCAGAGTGTCTGCAGGAGCAGAACTAGCTACATCATTTGCAAAGTAAAAACATGGGACTCCTTATTTTAAAAAAATCTTAACATTTTCAAGGTGGTGGAATCAGAGTATTAAACGAAACGTAGGTGATCCTCTGCACCACCATAGGTCTCACGTGCCTAGAACAGCCCCACCTAGAAATGACATAGTAAGTACTTGAAAAATAATGGCTAAATGAAAAAAATAAATGATCTTACCTCATCATCTCAGAGTCCGTGAAACAGCAGGTACAAATGAAGCTCAGAGACTTGCACAGCCTAGGATTCTAGTTTGAATTAAAGGGCATGAATTGGTGATTCAAGACCCCCAGGGTTCATTTTCTGAAACCATTCCTCTTCCCATCTCACCTCAAGACTGTCTCCAGGTCTTAGGTAGAGGGTGAAGGTGGCAAGGTTTCTCCTGCTATTGATTATAGGAAAAAAAGATTCTTCTGACCTTGAACTAGTGTGGTTTGTTCTTGATATCAGAAGATTGAAGTTGTATTAAGTCACTAATTTCTTTCTTTTCCTTTGACCTCCAGGAATTTCAAGCTAAATTTGATTCCCAAACTCAAATATCATGAAAACTATGATGTTAATTATACATTCCTTTTCTTCCTTAATTCTAGTGCTTTGCTTTAAAAATTTAAATTTGGTAGCTTTGTCACATACTTGAAGGATATTGCACGTGTTAAAATTATTTCTGGAATGTGATGGAGCATGGATAAGGGTGAACCTGAAGTTTTATAGAGAAGTTGCATCTGTATTAAAGATGCTACTCAGACTGTTCGCCCTTAAATGACTAGAACGTGGTGACTGTGGAGAGTTGGAATATTGTTTGGGTTATCTTAGGCCCTTCAAAAGCCATTCACCTTAACATTTGGATTTGGCCTAATGTTCTTGTGACTATTATGTAAACTTCTCAGATTGAATCACTAGCTTAGCTGACCTCCAGCCTTCACCAGCCTTAAGATAAGAGTGCTGTGAGGTAACATCTAAAACCTTAGACAACCCCCTTGTGGTAGCCAGACCACCTGATACTCCCACCAGTGCAATTGGTAAAGAGATTGATTTATGACCTTCCTTTGTTCTGTGATTGTTAAAGTTCATGTAACCTCTTCCACAGTGGGACACATCATTCAGGATAACTCGAATCCGTGTTCTAGGGTCATGGCCAGTCATATTTGGTGCACAATAAACCATTTTAAAACTTCCTTTAAAGCAGAGTTGTTATTTTATGTGGACATGATCAACAAAACAAACTTAGTTCAACTTGCCTATTTCAGTTGGCAGGCCTGAGTCACATGGAAAAAACTCACAAAAGGTAACTAGAACCAGCCTGGGAGGGCTGCTATAACAAAACAGTACAGACTGGGTGGTTCAAATGACAGAAGTAATTTCCTCACAGTTCTGAAGGTTGAAAGTCCAAGGTGTTGGTGGGGTTGGCCTCTCCTGAGAGCTTTTGGGGCTTACTATATTCTCACACGGTATTCCCTTTGTGAGCAGGCATCTCTGGTGTCTCTTCCTCTAATGAAGACATCAGTCCTATTGGACTAGGGCCCACTCTCATGATCTCATTTAACCTTCCTTAACTTTTTAAAAATATTGTAATTCTTTTTATTTGTTCAAATTAGTGAACTTCATTAGCTTTTTGAGGGCCTTAAATTAAAAAAAAATAGTCACTTTGGGGTGAACTTTAAATATGAATTTTGCAGGGGACACAACTCAGTCTGTAACACCAAGTCTAATTGAATTCTTAGGAAATAATCTAAAAAGAAACTGTTCAGAAGCCACGATTTTGCTTTCTGTATGTGGCCAGGGATAAAGTACAGCCAAAGGTGAAGGAATCTACCCATTGTTTTATTTTGGTGGCTGCTTAGGCTGCTTGACGTACCTGCCCACGGTGCTCTTCCTGGTCTCCTTATCTTTCAAACTATAATTCTCTCTCAGTAAGATTTTGACTCATGGAATTTAATCCACCCTTTCCATTGACTTAGATTCCCACTCTAGGTTCCATATTCTGGTTGTTTTTGTTTGAAAATCTGAGGTAAACTCCATATCTGTGTGTGATGTCTCACTCATCACTGATAACTCAGTTGATAATTACCTTTTATTATTTGTTCCTCTGATCAGCCCTTTTGCACATTGATTTCAGCTTTCCACCTTAGATGGTTCCTGTTATAGTTTAGATGTGAGGTGTTCCCCAAAAGCTCACATGCGAGACAATTCAAGAAGGTTCAGAGGGGAAATGACTGGGTTGTAAGAGCCTTAACCCAATTAGTGATTTAATCCCCTGATAGGGATTAACTGAGTGGTAACTGAAGTGGTGGGGTGTGGCTAGAGGAGGTGGGAACTGGGATGTGGCTTTGGGGTATGTATTTATATCTGGTAAGTGGAGTCTCTCTCTCTCTGCTTCCTGATGTTTTGAGTTGCTTCCCTCTGTCATGCTTTTCCACCATAATGTTCTGCCTCACCTCCAGCCCCAAGTAATGGAGTCGGCCTTTATGGACTAAGACCTCTGAAACTGTGAGCCCTCGAATAAACTCTTCCTCCTCTACAGTTGTGCTGGTTGGGTCACTTAGTCACAGCAGTGACAAAGCTGACTAAAACAGTCTCTGAGCTTGGAAGCTTGTAATATGTGAGTTTTACCTCTACCCCAAACCTAGCCTGAAGAAGTTGAACACCACCCCCAAATTTGCACAGCACAGTCAAATTGGACTGGTTTTTCCAGTCCCATCTCTGATCCTATTTCTTCATCTATAAGTGTGTAAAATGTAGTTACATTTCCACATTCTACTCCCCAGGTTTGTTGTGGGAAGTAGTGCCGTGATGTTCACAAAGCACTTAGGACGGTGGTGGCACGTGGCCAGCTCTTGATGGATGTCATCTCCTGTCCTTTCATCATCTTTGTGGTGACACCATTACACAGGCATCCACGCCCTCCTGATGGATTATAACTGAGGCTGGGAGAGAGCCCGCGAGTTGCAGCTCCTTGTTCTTTGTTTCTGAGGCTGTGTTCTCTGTCAACATCTTTTTGACAATTATTCCTGTTGGAACGACCCAAACTAACTAGTTGGAAAGCTGGCCCCACCCTCACTAACTCCACAATACTAGGTTGGTTGTTCCTCCTCCTGAGTCTCCGTTAGTGCAGTTATAAGGGGTCTTCCCAGGCATGCCATTGGTGACTCCAACTCTAAACTCATTGTCTTGTTTGCTTTGCTGACCTCAGTGTCTCTTTCCTAGCCTGCTCCTACCACCTGCCCTTGGCACCCTGGTGTCCACAAAGCTTTTCTCTTATGCTTTCGTCTGTAAAAAGGCACTTCATAGACAAATGAGTTAAATGGCCAAAAAGTAAAAATATAAGGAAAAAAATCCAGCTCTCATAGGACTCTCAGGAAGAATCCAGTTCTGACAGTCTGGATCATTTCGTTTCTCTCTCCCAGTCCCACTGACAGACGAGAGCACAATTCAGTGCTAAAATCAATAGCTAAAATCAATAGGCAAAGGTTCCAGAGGAACAAATGTTAGAGGTTATTATTTTAAACATCAATGATGTATTTGGTGTAACTCTCACAGAATAGCTGTAACCTGCTTGTGTATATGGTGGGGCAGGAAGTTTTGAAGCAGAACACGGTAGCTATAGTGGAATTAGAAGCCAGTGGAAAGGGTGGATTAATTAAATGGGCTTTAAGTTCCATGGACTGAAGACTTGTTGAAAGAGCACTACAGGGTAGAGCCCAACACGTGGCACCTCTGTTGAATTTATACTTGTTGGTGAAGTTGTTATTATTAGCAATTACTCTCATGGAGCTGTAGTGCAGACATGGAATTATGGCAGACTTTCACAAGTTCACATAACGGCAAATAGAACCCTAAGGGTCTAAATGAGCAAAAGGCTCTTAGGTAAATCCTTCCAGCTAACTAGAAGAGTGAAGACTCAGTGCATGGTTGGGACCAGTCTCCAAGCTCATCACCAGGAATGGCAGTTCAGAAATGAAGTGCTGGGCGTCTTGCATTTGGTTAGCTAGGTAAGTTAGCTGTGAACAGGTGGGTAGGGAAAAGGACAATGAAAGACACAACACATAAGGCCCATGCATCAGGAAAAATCTATCAGTCATAAAATCGAAATTGCAGTCATAACTGCCCAATCACCCTGGAAACCAGGACATCCAGTTAAGGGGGCAGGAAAACCAAGGCAAGAACAGGGGGATCCACTCTCCTTAAAATCTCCAACTTGGAGCACCACGCTGCCCTTTTTGAGGGCCCGTGCGGCTCCTGTGCCCTTTGCTGCCCTTGCCTCTCACTCTCTGGGTTTGGTTTGCTACTCTGGGTTTCTCCTGCTCAAATTCTTTCTGGTGGAATCACAGGAACAGGCACCCAAGGACCAACACGGCTGCCCCAGCTCTGTGACGACCCTTGCCCTGTAACACTCTCAGCCTATTTTAGGAGTGCTTAAGGGAGCCATTATAGGTGACAAAAATAATAAAAGGAAACCACGGAGCTGTGTGTGGGTGGAGTATGATCACGTAGAGCTCAAAAAATACAAACGCAGAGCTGCCCAGACCCGTGTGGCTAAAATTTTCCACTTTCACTGCATCACTTCTTTTCTATAAACCATTATTTTAACTGTGAAAAATGGTTATTATTATCCCTCTAAACCCTATAACATTTTACAAGATTAAAAATTTGCCTCAAATTCGCATATGGCGGATTCTCAATCATTTCTCTTTTCTTATAATCTAAGCATACACATAGTTAGTTTGTTTCTACTTAATATTATAAGCACATTCCTATGGTCTGTAGTCTTCAAGGATCTTGTGGCTGCAGGATATTCCCTGAAGTTGCTATATTAAGCCTCTCTTCTGTGAGCATTTTGTTTTTCTAGTTTTTTTCCCTGCCTTAGTGCGAACGTGTTTATGTATGTTGTTTCATTTTAGACTTAAAACCATTGGTTTGGGACTAAATTGCCAAGATTGGGTTTAGTGGATCACGGCACAGCCTCCTTCTCATTGGCTGCCGTGAGTTCTACACATTCCCCGTGGACACCTGACTCTGGAGGTTGAATCTCTCTCCTTGCTCTTTGCCAGGGGGCAGCCCATAATCCACTGGGGCAGCCTCCCTGCTGACCCCAGCTTGAGCTGTGTTCAGTGTTCTGAAATTCCTTCCTGCCTCTGTGCCTTTGGTCTTGGGTCATACTTCCCAAATGGGCCCTCCCTCCAGAACAGCCCCCAACCCCACCATTCTCACATGGTGGTCTCTCTCCTGTTCAGACTCCCTATCACAGAACTAGCTTTTATCATGCAAATCAGCACTTCATTGTCTTCTAGAAATTTACCCTAGGCTAGTTTTCCTCTCCTCAACCGTATTTTTTAAAAAAATTTTTATGTGCTCTTTTTAGGTATATATAATAGTATAACAGTAGAATGTATTTTGACATTATATATATATATATATATATATATAATGGATATAACTTATTCTAACTAGGATCCTGTTCTTATGGTGGTACATGATGTGGAGTTTCATTGTGGTGCATTTATACATGAACATAGGAAAGTTATGTCTGATTCATTTCATCCACTTTCCTATTCCCATCTCCTTTTATCCACCCCCTCCATTACATGTTAGCACTCACATATCAGAGAGAATATTTGACCTTTGATTTTTTTGGGATTGGCTTATTTTACTTAGCATGATAGTCTTCAGATCCATCCATTTACTGGCTAAGGTCAATTTCATTCTTCTTTAAGGCTGAGTAATATTCCTTTGTGTATATATACCACAATTTCTTTATTCATTCATTTGTTGAAAGACATCTAGGTTGGTTCCATAGCTTAGCTGCTGTGAATTGATCTGCTATAAACATTGATGTGACTGTGTCACTGTAGTATGCTGATTTTACCAAGAAGTGAGATAACTGGGTCAAAAGGTGGTTCTATTCCTAGGTTTTGAGGAGTCTCCATACTGCTTTCCAGAGTGGTTGCACCAATTTGCAGTCCCACCGGCAATGCATGAGTGAACCTTTCCCCCCACATTTTCAGCAACATTTTTTGTTGCCTGTATTCTTGATAATTACTATTGTGACTAGAGTGAGATGAAATCTCAGTGCAGTTTTAATTTGCATTTCTCTAATTGCTAGAGATGTTGAACATTTTTTCATATATTTGTTGACCATTCATATTTCTTCTTTGAAGTGCCTGTTCAGCTCCTTTGCCCATTTATTGATTGGGTTATTTGGTTTCTTTTGGCATTGTTTTTTGAGTTCTTTATGCATCATGGATATTAATGCTCTGTCTGAAATGCAGGTGGCAAAGGTTTTCTCCCATTCTATGGGCTCTTTCTTCAGGTTCTTGGTTGCTTCCTTTGCTGTGAAGAAGCTTGTTAGTTTGATACAGTCCCATTCATCCTCAATCATATTTTAAGCCATGGTGAGGTCAAGAGCTATGGGTTACATAGGTTTGTAGCCTGATTGTTTCTAGCAGAAGTGCTGGGTCCACTTTTGAAACTCCATACATAGTTGTCAATCATCAGTAAGAAGTTTTTAATTCTAATTTATTTGTTCTAATAGCCCTATGAGCTCTCCCTTAAAATCCTGTATTAGGCTCCGTTTTTATTCTAGCAGGTGAGAAAGAAGGGAATTAAATCTTGAGGGCCTGGTTTAATTGCTCTGAAGGAGATGGAATGCACAGAAGTTGTAAATAAGAACAGAAAAATTTCCTGGAACACATCAGCAGAAGGAAATTTAATTCCAACATAGGATATAATGTTGATGAATGTCAGCAATTATTGATTGTCATGAATAGTGTTATGTAACATCCTGAAACTCATTTAGTTTAATATCATAACCACATATCAGCTCACAATTCTAAGGGTCAGCAATTTAGGCTGGTGGGTCTCCTGGTCCCAACTGAGCTTAGTTACAAGCCTGGGTTTCAAGTGACAGTTGACAGCTCAGGTGTCCCCTACCCGTCTCTCCCTACATCTCCAGTATATTCCTTTTTTAAAATTTTAATTTATTTTTATTGTAAACAAATGGGATACATGTTGCTTCTGTTTGTACATGGAGTAACATACCATTTGCATAGTCATATATTTACATAGGGTAATGATGTTTGGTTCATTCTGTTATTTTTTCCTACCCCCCCACCCCTCTTTCCCCTCTCTACAGTCCCTCCTTCCTCCATTCTTGCCCCCCCCTCCGACCCCCCCATTATGTGTCATCATCTGCTTATCAGTGAGATCATTCACCTTTTGGATTTTTGAGATTGGCTTATCTCACTTAGCATGATATTCTCCAATTTCATCCATTTGCCTACAAATGCCATAATTTTATTATTCTTTATAGCTGAGTAATATTCCATTGTATATATATATACCACAGTTTCTTTATCCATTCATCAATTGAAGGACATCTAGGTTGGTTCCACAGTCTGGCTGTTATGAATTGAGCAGCTATGAACATTGATGTGGCTGTATCCAGTATATTCTTATGTTAAGGAGAAAAGGCAAGAGCAGCAAGCAGCCTGCCCCAGCACACCAGCACTTTTCCAAGTCTCTGCTGCAGCATTGCTAAGGTCCTGTAAAGTCAAAGCAAGACCTACAGTATGCCAAGTCAAGAGGTGGGCATCTCACCAGCCCACACCTGGGGAAGTGGAAGCCACACTGCAGTCAATTTACTGTAAGGAATGTGAAGAAGTAGTGACCCAGACCATGCAATCGTTCTGGGTGGCCTTCGAGGAGAGTGGGAGTTAGAGGAGGAGGAGGTAAGGAGTAAGTCTTGCACCAGGTGCCTCTGGAAGTGGGATTGCAAGGGTGCTATGGAGGAGCATGACGCTTGCTAACATCTGTTTTTGTTTCACCATCAGCCCCACCACGGAGAAAGGCCAGATGTACTCTTGGCCCCTGACTTGTCACAGAAATCTCCAGCACAGCCACTCGGTGCTGAAGTCAGACGAGAACAGGGGTCCCCCTGCAGGGCAGATTTGGCAGTGCAGGGGCTGCTGCTGCCTCACCTTCCTCCTGCTCTCTCCACCTCATCCAGCTCTTGTAGGTGGCCAGATAGAAGTCTCTTCTTTCTGGGGAATGGGAGTGAAGGCCTGAAACTCCCCGCCATGTTCAGGAAGCAGCACAGTTAGTGTGCTTGGAACTGCAGCACTTGGCATAAAGGAAAGCAATATGAGCTTCATTGACACGATCGAGAGCAGGGTCAGCGACTCAAACATTTCCTAAGTGAACACCGGGCTCCAGGTATGGTGAGAGGTTCTAGGGTTACAGAGATGAGCAGGGAAATATGTTGTCCTCATCATGCTCACATGCAGTAGTGGTGATAGAAACAAAAGTGCATGACTACCGTGGAGTTTTATCAGAGTATCAGGGTTTTGTAAGTGCCAGTCCCACAGAAAGCAGAGTAAGATGCAGGCTAAAGTTTGGGAGGATGGGAGAAGAGATTCTCCTTGCAGAGGTGATAATGGAAATGATGAGAGTAGATATGTTCTCTCAGAGAGATCTCGGAGTGCTAGAGGGGTCCAGCCCATGGGAACATCAGGGATGGACAAATGGCCCCTGGCATTTCCAAGTTCTCTGAATGTCCAGCCAGCATAGCAGTCAGAAGCAGGGGCTCTGATGGAGTCTGGAAAAGGCCACAGCTCTTTCCATTAGACTCTCAGCTTTCCAAGGGATACGGTTTGCTGCTGAGCTTTCCTGGTGGGCAGCATTCATCACTGGTAGCTAACATCTTTTTAGGTCTTCCCTACATTTTGGTCATTTCCCGTGTAATGAGTCATTTGGTTATTTCCCGTATTTCCCGGTTCTGCTTCCTGGGGGCAGATTCTATGACTCACATGAAGGTAGAGGCGTATCACTTAGCCCCTTCCGATGGGATGCACCAGATGAACTGTGGATTGGGAAGTGTGCACCGTGAAGAGGTGGTGGTCCCCAGGACCCATGTTCTCCTGGGAGCACAGGGGCACAGTATTTGGCTCTGCAGAGCTGGAGATGCTACCAGCACCAGAACCTGGCAGTTTGAGACATCAAGAGGGATGTGGGGAACTACCAGCCTCAATCACTGACCTACAGAATTGTGACAGAAGAGCCCTTCCACGTGACCAGACACTGTTCCTGAAGTCTCACAGACTGGATTTCTGGCCCACTACACTACTCCTACATAATATCCTTAAATAAATTCCTTTTCTGCTCAAACTACACTTTTTTTTTTTTTTTTTTTTTTTGTTGTTGTTGTTTTCAGCTAAGAACACTGACCAATCACTTGGTAAAAGACCAAGCACAAGAAAATGGACAAAGATGTTATCCTGTATCTGTTCCTTATACCAACCTCTGCCTCAGCCTGGATAGCTCTGTGGCCTCAGTGGAAGATCTCTGAGCTCATGTGGGAGCCTATCTATCTGAGTGCCATGGGGTTTGGCCACACTATGAATGGAGCCAGGTCAGAAGAGGTGGGGACAGTCTAAACCGATAAGGAAAGACTGTTAGCCCAATAACTGTCAGAACTCCTTCAGAATTTTACTGGCCAACTCCAGCTGGAATGGAACTGAGAGGAAAGAAAAACCGAGGTTCAATACTCTAATTGGACAGAAAGAGGAGGGAGACAGTTAAAGCTGAGTCTGAAGGAAGCTGGGGATGTGCTGGATGGAGGAGAGAGGGCAGGCAGGGCTAGGAGAGGCCAGGCCACTGAAAACACATCTGCCTCAGTTTCCTCATGTCTCTGGGGAAGGCAGGAGTGGATCTCCCGTGGGGTTTTGGTTTCAAGCAGAGGCAGGCAGTTGCTGACATGTCTCTCTCCATCCTAGGATGACTGAAAGACTGTGTCTAAAGTCTTGCTCTACCTCACTGGTCTCCGCTCCCTCACCACCTTCTCTCTTGTCAGAATGTGGACAGAGATGAGGACGTCTATTGTATTATGGGCAGCACAATGATGGATCTGTGTTCTCTGCATTGAAATCAAATCAGCGTCAAATCGGATCACCGAGGAACAGAGAAACTCATTTAAGCCCTGGCTTTGCCGGGCATTTCCATCACTTTCAGTCTGCGAAGAAGGAAACTGGTTCAGACAGGCTGGGGTGGGAGGAGGATCCGTAATAGAGGCTAACAGGAAACAAGGACGGAGTCCCGGGATAGCCTCTCCTTCCCAGGCCCACAAATAACTCTAAGGCGTCCCGGGAATACCAGTTTTGTGTCTCCAATATAGGAAACGTGAGCGCAGGTGGGGCGCATGTTTGGGTAACCTTAGGAACATACTCAAAACGATCCCTCCCGCTGGACCATCCGCAGTCCTACTGGCAGTGGTTACCTGCTCTGTGCTGGAGGCTAGTCAGCCCTTGGAAAACCCAGGCTTAAACCCACATACCATGGAGAGAGGAATTCCTTCAGCAGGAATTCCAGGAAGGAGGTAATGGGACAAAACATATTTGTGGGGAGGAAAAAAAGAGGGGAAGAAAGGAGCTGAGTCATCCAAAGACCAACTTGGGCTGGTCCAGTCTTGGCCAGGGAAGTCTCCAAGTCCAGACACCGCTGAATTAAGGCTTTCTAAAGTGGTGTTTGGACCCTGAGAAGAGAAGGCGAGTCTGTCACCGTCTAGTCTATGAAGTTCACATTCTAAGACTTACATGTTCTGTGTGAAGACATGCCTCTCTTTGCTGATTATGGAATTTTTTTCATCCCAATTTCAACTATAAAAAAAAAAATAAACTCTATGCAATAGGGAATCATGCATTTATTTCTTATTTTTTTTAAAGAATAACATACTTAAATTTTTTTTACTTTTATTTGTTCTAATTAGTTGTACATGACCATAGAATGCATTTATACATTTTGATAGATCGTACCTAATGCATTTATTTTTTTAAAATTTATTTATTTTGATTCATTGTAAACAAATGGGGTACAACTTGTTTCTCTGGTTGTACATGAAGTAGAGTCCTACCATTTGTGCATTTCTTATCCTTGGTACAGAGCGGACATTCAATAAATATGTAAGCAATATACATGAACTGCTGTATTTTTCCATCTCTAACACCTGAAAGGAAAACCAGTTCCAGAGCTTGACCCCCCATGGTAGCAAGTAACACTTCTTTTCCTTTGTTCTTAAAAAAAGAAATTGGTATTGCAAGTTTCAAAGAATAGTTGATTGGATTCTAAGTGGTTTTTGATATTTCCCCCCATTTTTATTTTTAAAGTAGTGAAATTATTTTATCAAAGGAATTTTTCTTGGAATGTTAATGTTTAAAACGTACCTAAGCCAGGTTGCTTAGTCCATGGTGGGGTGGGCTCACTGTCACTTCCTCCATAAGGCGGCTTGGAGAGTCAGAATCCCAGGAGCTCTGGGAGCAGGAACCCCTGGTCCTTCTGCTCCAGCGCTGTCTGCCGATTCCTTTTACAGAATACCCACGGGCGTCTGGAGAAGCTGCGTTCACCTACTCCTCTCCCATTGTTGAGTTTTTGCACACCTTGAAATGCAAAATAGGGTTACTAATCTAACCCTATTTTTAAAAATGCTTCATCTGTATGTAGAAAGGGAGAATTTTATGACTTTGAAAGTGACTTGAAAGTCAGTTAACCTGTTCTTAAAATATGGTCATTTACTTTTGTTTCTAGGAGGCAAACTCCAAAACCAAATTAGTGAAGAGGAATGATTCATAGTTGTTTTATTGAATCTTTTATTTCTCTCGATCTGACTAGTTTTCTGGATAGGTAGAAATAAAAAAAAAAAAAAAAAAAAAAAAAATTTCCCAATTTTCCCTTCCAAAACCTTCCTTTTAAAAATAGACCTGATTTGTTTTAGAATAGTCTTAAGTTCATAGGAAAACTGTACAGAGACTTCCCATATGCTTCCTGCTCCTCTTGCCCAGCCTGCCCAAGGTGAAGGCTCCTGCCAGAGTGGTGCTTTCCTTATAGTTGAAGAACCCACACTGATCTGTCCTTGTCACTCCAAAGACCACAGGTGACATTAGGGTTCGTGCTTGCCATTGCACCTTCCATGGGTTTGGACAAATGTATATCGACATGCATCCATTGGTTCCATGTTACACAGGGTAGTGCCACTGCCTTAAAAATCCCTAGCGTGCCTATTCTTCCCTCCCTCCCCTTCATCTCAGGCAACCACTGCTTGTTTTATAATCTCCACAGTAGTTTCACCCTTTCAGAATGCCCTGTGCTGGATTCACTCAGTATGTGAAATATTCAGATTGGCTTCTTTCACTTTGTAATTTGCTTTTACATTTCCTCCAGGCCCTTTTACGACTGAATAGCTAACATCTTCTAGCTCTGAATAATATTCCATTGCGAGATGTACCATCTATTCAACTACTGAAAGACATCTTGGTTGTTTCCCAGTTTTGGCAATGATTAATAAATATCCATGTGCAGGTTTCTGGGTAGACATGTTTTCAGTTCACTTGTATTAACTACCAAGGAGTGTGATTCGTGGATTGTATAAGACTATGCTCAGTTTTTTCCATATTTTTATTGGTGCATTATAGTTGTACATGATGGCGGCATTTGTTGTTATACATTCATACATGCACGCAATATAACAATAGCATTTGGCCAATACCATTCCCCAGTGTTTCCCCCTTTCCTCTCCCTTACACCAGTCCCTTTCTCCTACTCTACGGATCTACCTTAGATTTTCATGAGAAGGTTCAGTTGTCTAAGAAGGCACCTACTGCTGCCTGTAGTGGCTGTGCCATTTTGAGTTCCCACCAGCAGTGAATGAGAGTCCATACTCCACGTCCTTGTCAGCATTTGGTGGTGTCAGGTACTGAATTTCCACCATTCTAATAGGTATGTAGTGGTGTCTCATTTTTATTTTATTTTGTAATTTCCCAGTAATGTGATATTGAGAATCTTCTCACATGCTTATTGTCATCTGTACATTTTCTTTGGTAAGGTGTCTGTTCAGAACTTTTGCCCATTTTTAATTGGATTGTTCTTTTTCTTGTTGAGTTGTAAGAATTCTGTATATATTTCGGATAACAGTTATTTATTATATGTGTTTTGCAAATATTTTCCCCCAGTTTTTCCGGGTTTATCTTTTCATTCTCTTGACATTATCTTTTTACAAAGTAGAATTTTAAAACTTTGTCCAATACTGTTAGTCATTTTCCCTGAAGTGAGGGAATATTTGCTATTCTCCCAGGTTTAAATAACCAACTGCTTTGTCTGTCATTATTTACTACAGTAAAAATAATGCTCTATTGAAAGAGTAACTTATTCAGCTTGAAATTCCAACAATTGCCCAAGTGCCTTGCCTTGAAATAGCTCTTGTGCATTGGCATATGGTAGAGTGTGCTTCTCATGTGATCACACCAAGCAGGGGATGGAGGGAAGGGAGGAGGTGGGAATGAATGGGACGTCACTTTCCTATGTTCATACGTGAACGCACCACCAGTGAAACACCACATCATGTACAATCACAAGAATGGGATCCTATTTAGAATAAGTCATACTCCAGGTATGTATATGTCAAGATGTACTCTACTGTCATGTATATCTAAAAAGAACAACAATAACAACATAAGATGTGTGCTCAAGGTCAGGGAGGTTGAGACTTGATAACAAGCTACGATCTCAGCAAGGATGTTCTCACTGAACCAGCAGCCCTGTGCTTTCGTCTAGAGTTTGAAACGTGCCTCATGCATTCCATTGGATGTTCCAGTTGCTGAAGGCAGGAGGTAAGCGTGGGCCCTGTTACTCCATTGCAATCCGCTTCTCAGTTTCTCTGGAAATCCTATTCATCAAATGTCTGGTATCCTTTAAAGTGCCTCACTTTCTTCCTCTGATTTCTATCTCTTAATAGAAATTTTCTCTGTACTTTGACATGTTTCTTACACTGAGTCTATGAGGCTATTAAATTAGGCCAAAGTGGAGCTGGCCATTCTCTTCTTAAGTTAATAAACTAAATTTTAAAATTCACAGCATGTTTTTTTGGGGGGGTTGCTAAAATACAGTTAGGCAGGAGGAATAAGTTCTAATGTCTCATAGCATAGTGAGGTGACTATTGTTTACAACAAACTATTGTATGTTTTATGAAAGGAGTTTGAAGCCTCAGCACAAAACAAGGATGAGATGAAAGTGCTAATCTGATCATTGAGCAACATTGTATACAAGTGCCAAGCTGTCACACCACTCAATGCACACGATGATCATGTGTTTATGGAAAAAGTTACAGAAATTAAGACTACAAGGAGCAAGAAGCATCTTTTGGTGAGCCCCCGGAAGTCTTCTGTTGTATTTTGTACTTTTCTTTGGTCTCTTTGTTATTTTCTTCTATTTCAGGTGCTCATCTTTCTTCCAGAAGTGATATTTCACTGAGATAGGTTCTGGATGTTTCTTCAGTTCTCTGACTGCTGGGCCCTTTTCGAAGTGCTAGTATTATTTTCCTGTTGGCATGCTGAGTTAACATCTCCGTGCTGGAAGGAACATCAAGGCAGATGAGGTGATATGAATAGGGTCCTGAACATGCAGTGCCAGGCTAGATCGATGATGTCCTTCTCCTTGAACATTGCCTTACATATTTAACCATTTGGGAAAAGAAAGACTTCAGTGGGTTTGGAGTCAGAGGCTTTGTTTGCAGAGACAATGAGGCTCTGAGTAATGAAGCCCCTGCCTGGCATTCATCAAGGGCTTGGAGGTGGAAATGCAGACAGGACGTCAGTGTTGTGGCCAGCATTATCAGCCATCTGTCAAACTCTTACCCAGAGCTAGGCGTCAGGACTCACATGACTTTAATTAAACTTTCTTTCAAAACTAAGCAGTCAGGTGACCGTCACAGAGCATTGGCCCTGTGATGTGGGTACAATTATTATTCCCACTGATAAGTGAAGAAGTGATGAGCTCATGAAGGTAGGAAGTGGAGGAATTGAGACTTTAACTCTCCATCTTCGAAACATCTGATTGCACATAACTGCTAAACCGCAGTGTCCTGGCGTTTGTTCCTGGACAAGAATGGAAATGGCTCCCTTTCCCTGCTGCCCCTTCGCACTGTGTTCAGTGGGTGGCTTCCACATTTAGAAAAATCCTTGGTATTTCTTTAGTGTCTGGGGTCAAGGCCCCTCCTCCTCATCTCCTGTGCATTCTTCCCAGCACAATAACCCTGCTATTATTGTTATTTTTAATTACTTTCATATTTAATGCTTAATCAAAGAGACTGGTGGGCTGGATGGTGTTACCTGGTGACAGATTTTACACTTGCTTTTGCTTTGACCTTCACCGCCCCTTGCCCTTCCCATAGCTGATTCACAGGCTGTTTCCTTATTACCATGAAATCTGGGGGCAGAGCAACCCTATTTCTGGCAGCCATTAGCATTTTTATTTTGAAGACCATTGTGTGATGGGTGTGGTATCCTCTGTGGGAGGAGGGCGGAGGAAGAAGTCAGGTACACCAGGTACCCAGATGGGGGCCCCAGCAGAGGCTGGACGGAAGGAAAAGGTCAGTTTCTTCTTGAGTGTGGGCCCAGTCAAAGCCAGGAGGCCTTCAGAGTCCAGCTCAGCTGTTCTTTACCAAGTTCTTCCTCCAACCATCTGGGGAGCTTGCAGGTTTCACCCCTCCAGATTCTACGTCAGAGGGTTTGAATGGGTCCTGGTAGGTGAAGTTTGGCAAGCCCCCTGGGAGTGCTGAAGCACACCCTTAGGTAAGCTGGGGTAACAGCCACACCATCCAGAGGAGAAAAGGCCTGGGATTTATGGTCATTTACCTTTGAAGCCAGAGACACAGAATTGATTTCATTTAATCAAATGAAATGATTCACATAAAGTGAGTAGCACTGGGCTAGTGCTCAGCGAATGACAACGACGATTGTCACTGGATCAGGAGTGGAGGGTAACCCCAGAACACAAACAGGAAGTGGGGTCAGAGCATAGAGGGTCAGAGTCAAGTTGTGAAGCTAGCAGCAGCAAAAGTCAGAGTCAGGCATGATGGAGAAAGCCAGGATGTCAGATGTCCAAGTTGGAGCAACACAGAGAGATAGAAACAGGCCACCAGGAGTGATCAAGATCCTCGAAGCCTGACTCTGCTGCAGGTCCAGCTCTTCCACTGCATTCCTGCTTTTAGTCAATTCCTGGGAGCTCAGCCTTACTAGTTTCCTACCTGGTGGCATTATCGCCCAGTACCTTTAAGATTCAGGCGTTACAGAAACTTCACTCCCTCTTTTTGCACGAAGGCACATTAGATTTTCTTTTTCCTGGGTAACCAACATGTGAGAGACTTTCCTTCCTGCCTGGGCTCCCACTGGACCCTTTCTGGCAATTCTGTACAGAGAAATGAGATAAAGATTGAGTTAGACAAAGGAAGGGAGGTCCAGGAGGAACTCAGTGGTAGGGTCGTGGGGACCCTGCTGTGATTAATGACATGCATCTCTCTTGCTGGGCAGAGTCACATCTTTCATTTAGCTCTCAGTGACCCCATCACTAAGGAATTTAATTGCTTCACTTGCCAAACTGGAATAGATACATCACTGAAGTTTGGAAAATGAGATAACTTGACAAGGAAGCTGTCTTCCCTGCCGGGGAGCCAGTGAGCGGCATTAAACACTGTATTGGAGGGCTGGTGCGGACTCCTGGGCTGGTGCTGGCTGACTGTGCCCTCACCTGGCCCCAGCTGTGGGCCCAGCTCCAAACAGATTCAAAGACCCTGCAGGCTCCAGGCTCACATGGAGTCTGCAGTTTTCTTCGGTCGAAGTGATTGACTTTAAGAATGACAAGTAATTTGTTCATTTTCTTACATCAGGAAGTGAAAATTTAAGAATTTTTCTTTAGCAGATTTTACTGGTTTGCCTCCCAGTGTGACTTTATCCAGTTTCCTTTCTGCTGGCTGGGAAACGCCGGTTCAACACATATTCACGGGTCTGCTGAGCTGATACACGTGAAGAAGCATTTTATTTTGCTTTAATTGGGGTTTTTCCTGAAGGCATTGAGGTTGAGCTTCTTTTCATATGCTAATTGACATCCTCATTCCGTCTTTGAATTGCTTGCTTATGTCTCTGGTCTGTTTTTCTACTTTCACTCTTTTCAAATTCATTTTAGGAGTTTTTTTTTTTTTAGACTTTTCTTAGCTCTTCTCTTGATCATAAATTTTAGAATGAGCATTGATTCTGATGATTTTTTAAAAACTTTTTCTGTTTTAAATTTTTGTGGTTCTGAGGATTAAACCCAGAAGTGCTCTACTACTGAGCTATATCCCCAGCCCTTTTTATTTTATTTTTTAAATTTTGAGACAGGTTCTCTTAAGTTTCTGAGGCTGGCCTTGAACTTGTGGTCCTTCTGCCTCAACCCCAGAGTCACTCTTTAAAGAGACTCACCTGTGGGCTTAGCTGGCCACTTGTTGCCCTGGTGGGGGCCACCACGCCCACTGTTGCTTCCCTGCTCCTTTGTAGCCTCTTCCCTGTTTAATCTTCCTTTCCCTTTCCTCTCTCTTTGTAAGTTTATTTCCTTATGGATGTTATGCAGATCCTTATGGATCTCTCCCTTTCCTCCATTTTCTTGGGGGAGGTGGGCAGAAACCTAGGATGGAAATCAGAAAAACCTAACTTTTAGTCTGAGCTTTGTCACGATCGGTCTGTGGGAAGCTGGGTGGTGATTTCTCCTGCGTGGGTTTTAGTTTCTTTTTTCTCTGAAGTGAAAGAACGGAATAGACACATTCTGGCATTCCTTCTACCTTTTCCTCTTCTTTCAGTTTTCATCTTCCTATTCTTCTGCCTCCCTAATCGCTACTCAGCAATTCATAAGTCATAATCAAAACCATTCTTTCTCTCCCTGCGACCCCCATCTCCCCGCAGCCACGCTGACCAGGGGCTGCAGTTATTACGTGGTTGACACCAGAGGCCTGGATTCCCCGTTTCCAGACTGCTGCCTCTGAGAGGTGAACTCTTCAGACAGGTGGATCTGCTGCCGCCCTTGGCAGAGCCCTGCTCCAGGCACAGAGGGCCCCTCCACCCTGCTCTCCAGTGGGATCAGCTGACAACTTGCTCCCCAGGTAACTACCACCTGCCGGCACCCAGGCCTCCATCTGAAACCGCAGCAAATGGCTGGGGTGTGTTTGCCTTGTCCAGTTGCTGCGCTTGCTTTTCTCACTGCTAATGGGCACAGTTAGAGGGCTAATGAGGCCATAGATGCTCTTCTGGGTAATTAAACTCAGTGGAAGCAATGGATCAGATGGTCTCTGAGTTCTCATTTGCCTCGAGGAATATGCTAATAGGAAGTCTCTTCCCCTCCCTGACTTGAATTTGTGAACTCCCTGAGAGAGAGGATCTGGCTAGGGGAGTGATGTACTGTATGGCAGCACCTCATGCATTCGAAGGCACCAGGGGGAGGTGTGGCCTGTGTGGCTTCATGACTTTTGTCTCTTGTTCTAGAAACTTCCAGGATGATAGGATGATTCACAACTGGGCCTTACTGGGCTTTGCCCCTGGAAGCAAGAAACAGCCTCCCCAAGGTTACTGCACAAACTACCCAGGTGGCTCATTGCCTGTGACTGCGGATGTGGGTGTCTGAAAGTGCAGCCCTTTGCCTCAACCTGGGGCAACTCAGAAGAGCTGTCCCCAGTCTAGAGCTCTCCACAGGGCAAGTAGAGACCTCCTTTGCAGCTGTTTCGGGTCAGCTTCTCCCTCAGCCCAATCTTGTCTTCTCATTGCCTTACAAGTGCTTCTCCAAGGAACTAATCCCCGAAGACCTTCTGCATGTGAGACTCTGTCTCCGGATTATTCTAGGGACCCTAATTTAAGAATCACACATTGGGGACCAATGTTAAGATGATACGACCCAGCTATCCCACTCCTTGGCCTATACCCAAAGGACTTAAAATCAGCATACTACAGAGATACAGCCACATCAATGTTCATAGCTGCTCAATTCACCATAGCCAGAGTGTGGAACCAACCGAGATGCCCTTCAGTTGATGAATGGATAAAGAAACTGTGGCATATATATACAATGGAATATTACTCTGCCATGAAGAATGATAAAATTATGGCATTTGCAGGCAAATGGATGAAATTGGAGAATATCATGCTAAGTGAGATAAGCCAATCTCAAAAAACTAAAGGACGAATGATCTCGCTGATAAGCGGATGAGGACATATAATGGGGGGTGGGAGGGGTTAGCGTTAGGGTTAGGGTTAGGTTTAGGGTTAGGGATAAGGAGGATGGTAAGAATGGAGGAAGGAAGGACTGTATAGAGGGAAAAGAGGGGTGGGAGGGGTGGGGGAAGGGGAAAAATAACAGAATGAATCAAACAACATTGCCCTATGTAAATTTATGATTTTTTTTTTTAAAAAAAGATGATACAGACATCTTTTACGACGTTGCCTGGAAGGCTCGTTGGGCTAGACTTGGTAGTTGGATAGTGGGAACCAAGCACCAGGTGACCTCTGACCCATGGGGTGCAGATGTTCCCTGAGCTTTTACTGTTTCTCTCCCAGGTACCCAGTTTAGATCCAGGAGCCGGTTAGGAGACTGGGACCCCAGGGTTGTTCAGGATTGTTCTTGGACAGATTTATATTCCTCTGAATCTCCCTCCTCCCTCCTGCAAACCCCTGCGGTCTGCTGACGTCACTACCCCCACGGCTTCCCCATGGGGCACTGCTGCCTGCTGAGCACTGGCCAAAATTCCGGGGGGCTTTGAGCTTGGCCCTTCTTCCTTCAACATGAATCAGCACTAAAGAGGTGGCCCACGTAGGTCCTTCCAGGTCCCAGAGCATGGCAAACTCACGCACGGCGGCCCAGGGAGAGAGGATGGGGCCTTCGAGGGTGGTCCGGTCAGGTCTTCCACTGTCCTGCTGGGAGGAGGATCACCTCTGAGCTTTCACGCCTTTTGCTTATCTTTCCCTGACACCTTTAGTTTCCACAGCTGGGAAATGTTTATTAGGTCTTATTTTTTCTTAACTCCAGACTCTTTTCAGGTGGACTATTTGTCTAATTCCTGAGCTCCAGTGTCTCCAAGAGGAAATAATAACAGAGCGAACATTTGTTGAGTGTTGTTTATACGATAAGCCAAATGCTCTTCAGTTACGTAAACATTCCAGCACTCCTAGGAGACATCACCATTGCTCATTTTGTAGTGGAGGATACTGAAGACGAGGAAGGTTAAGCAGCTCATCCTATGTACTGAGAATGAAGGAGTGGAAGACCCAGCAAGGTTGAGGGAGTGGCCCAAGATAACACAATGAGTAAGCGGCAGGGCCGGTGTGTGAAGGACCTGGCTGGAGTCCACCCCCTGGTGACTAAATGATACTGCCCTCTGGAGAGTGTGACATGCTGCGACAAGCACTTGGCCATCTGGCTATAATCTTAGCTCTTCCACCCACGTCCTGGGTATGCTCAGGAGCACACTCAACTCCTCTGGGCCTGCATGAAAGAAAAGCATTTGTCTGGATGGCTTCTGGGATTCCTCCCAGCTGGAGGATTCTAGAAACCCTCGTTGTTCTACCAGTCCATCCTCTCTCCTCTCATCTTCCCACTCTTGACAACACCAGTGGTGTTTGGGGAAGGGGGAGAGGACAGCTGTGGTTGGTGCCAGCTTGTGAAATATGTTTATTTCAGAAAGCCTTGCTTGGAATCAGCAAAGGTGCTCTAAGATTCCAGCAAGCATCAGAAGGTGGGTTCATACACGTTGCCAAGTTGCAAAGTAGCAGGGCATGAACATCCACCAGAATCTCTCTCTCTCTCTCTTTTGTTTGTTTGGTGGTGCTGGGGATTGAACCCAGGGCCTTGTGTACACTAGGCAAGCACTCTACTGACTGAGCTATCTCCCCAGCCCCCACCAGACCCTCTAAGGTCAAGACAGTGAGTTGTTGCTCTTTTAATGACTCTTCTGACATCAGGTGACACTAACTAGTTAGCATGTCCATCCTAGGTCTTTGACTGTACTAAAGGGCAATTCAATCAAGAGGGCTGCAGAGCTGCAGCTTATTGCCTGGGGGATGAGACCTGGGCACTGGAATGGCTAGAGACCTGCAGTGTGACAGGGGGACAGGCAGTGTCCTTCAGCCTCCAGCATCTGTCTCAGCTGGGCTGTCACCCAGGAAGGTGTCACCTTGGCCAAAGAGGATCAATCCTTGATGGGAAGCATAACACACTCAGATGGTGTCTGTAATTTGCTCCTTAACACCTCAGAGGGTTACACAGTCCTTTGTTGGCAGTTCTGATAGGTTTTCTTAGCAGGCACTGGAGAATTTCTCATTTGCCTTTTTGGTAAAAATGCTTGCAAAATTCTGTACCCAATATCTCTGCTCTTTTTCCTTCCACCCACTTTTGAATTCACTCCCGCTGGACTTTCTTTCTCTCTCCAGCCTATGGATTTGGTTTACTCGATGACACCAGCAAAGCTGTGCTGTCAAACCCAATGACCCAGTCTCTCTTCCTTCTTTACGTGACCAGTCAGCACCATCGACATGCCAGGGCACCTACTAAGTCCCACGCACAGTGGGTGGTGTGTGAGAGGACATTGCACTTTGAGGAGGCGCCACTTTTAGAGCAAGAGGGAGCCAGTCTGCCCTTTTGCTTGGAAAGGACATCATTTCACCTTACTGCTTTCTATCAGTGAAATCCTGAGAAAGAAACCCAGTTTAAGTAGGTAGTGCCAAGGGCTGCTATACCTGCTTTAATGTATAGGGCCACTCAGGGTCAGGGTGGATGACCTCTCCCAACAGTGTATGCCCCAAAGGTGATCATTCTCAATTCTTGAACCCAGGGTCAGCAGTTAAGATTGGTGTTGACTATTAGTTATCAACAAATATTCCAACATTAACATGCACAAATTAATGATACTCACACGTATTGGTTACAATGATATGATAGCTCACACATATTGATCATTGACAATGAAGTCAGCCTCCTATAATATCCACAGATTTGCACTAAGGAAAACATGACCAAGCAATCCAAGTAATGAACAGGCAGCACTGATAGTCAAACCTGCGAATTCAAACCTATTTGGTTCCAAAGTCCATCCTTTCTTCTGCCTCGTTGCATATCCTGCTAGGATCAAATCCACAATGTTGCATGAAGAACACAAATAAGAGAGTATAGAGGGGCAGGAAGGGGACCAGGGATCACATGTTAAGGAGTACTTGAAGAAGCCAGGATGGAAGTGTTCAGGAGAGGAGGTGGAAGTTCAGGAAGGTGAGGCTGGAGAACAGTTCTTGGCTGCTCATGTGGAAAAGGGCTTCGTGGCAGAGCATGCATGTCCTCTTCTGTCTGCCTGTCATGGGTCAGGATTTGCGGTTTGCTGACTGTTTGTGTATTTTATAAGGCATGAAAAATTTGAGACATTGTCTCACCAAGTGTGAGGGAGGACAGGGAATGGGGAGCAGCCACCAGCATCAGGCAGCTGGCCCTGGAGATGACAGAGGAAGGAAGTTGTGTGTGCTTGTGGTGAAGCCCAGAGGCTCTGGAGCCAGGGAGACCTGGGTTCGCATCCCTAGAGCCGCTCATTGGAAAATTAGGTTTCAGGAAAATCCTTTCCCATCCCAGGCTCTCCATTTTCATCATTTATTCCAGAGGCATTGAAGTGTCTATGTCCTAGGTTTTGCCAGAATCGAATGCACTAAAGTAGTAACACAGGCCTGAATGTGGTCTAAAAAGAAATCGGTATTCTTTCAACTGGAAAAAAACTCGCATACAGTTTTTACGGTTGTGGCAGTTGTCAAAATCAAAACGGAGGTACTAGTCCGAATCCTAGCAAAAATAGAGTCAGGAAGTCCTAGAGAAGGATTTCTCATCTCAAATGGGATGATAAAAATTAACCCAAGGAACATGACCGTGCAGAAAAGCTGCCACAACCATGCACAGAAACTACTTTAGCAAGGACGTTCACCCCGCAGCTCCTGTCCTGCCATGGACTGACACCCCCTTGCCCCTGGTCCTGTAACCTAGGGCAATTGTTTCGTTACCTTCCTCATTTTACCATTAAAAACTCTAGTCTTCCTTTACCTCCCTGAATGTGCCCGTGACTTGTCTTAGCATTTGTACCCTGGGTCAGAGTCCCGCTTATTCTCAACTTCACTTCTTTGGAGAGCTACTCTCTGTTGTATTTTAGTTGACAATTAAATCCTCACTGCATTTGGGATGCCCACACCTTCCTGGATTTTCATCCTACCCTGAATTCCATCCCATTCTCCACCTTCTAGGGCAAAAGCTAATCATCTCTTTGTGTGTCATGGGCTCCTTTGGCAGTTTCGTGAAGTCTGAATGCTTCTCATAGTAACTAACGTTTTTAAGTTCAGAAAATAAGATGCGTCCAATGGCAACAGAAACATGTTGCTTTGAAATACAGTTGCTTTTGTCTTCCGTTGGGCTGTAACAAATTACCACCGAACTTGATGGTTTAAAATGATAAAAATTTACTATCTACAGTATTGGAGGTCAAAATGGTTGGCAGGACTGCACCACTCCTGTAGCTTCTTGGGAGAATCTGTCTTCTCACTGTTCCAGCATCTAGAGGTCATCTAAGTTCCTTGACTCACCGCCTCTCCTTCCGTCTTCAGGGACAGGAGGTAGATCACTCTGTCATCTTCTTTCTGGTCTGGCATCCAGCTTTCCTCTAATAAGGATGCTTGTGATTGCACCAGGCCTTCCTGGGTAATCCTAGGAAATCCAGGTTATCTCTGTCTCTCTCTCTCTCTCTGTCTCTCTCTCTCGTACTGGTAATTGAACCCAGGGGTACTCAACCACGGAGCCATCTCTCCAGCCACACCCCCAACCCTTCTTATTTTTAAATTTAGAGATAGAGTCTTGCTAAGTTACTTGGGGCCTCACTAAGTTGCTGAGGCTGGCGTTGAACTTGTGATCCTCCTGCCTCAGCCTCCCGAGTTGCTGGGATTACTTACAGGCCTGCACCAGTGCACTCTGCCTGAATCACTCATCTCAAGACCTTTAATTTACATCTTCAAAATCCTTTATTTGCCATGTAAAGAAACACATTCACAGGTCTCTGTGGTTCTGATGTGGACATTTCGGGTGGGGAATGCTCCGCCTGCCACAATATGATATAGTAATACCTGTGTTGCTTTGTTAATGCATCACACAATGGCATCCAGTGCAGGTCTGGTTGAGCCCGAGCTTTTTTTTTTTTTTTTTTTTTTTACTTTTTTTTTTTTTATTGTAAACAAATGGGATACATGTTGTTTCTCTATTTGCACATGGTGTAAAGGCATACCATTTGTGTAATCATAAATTTACATAGGGTTATGTTGTTTGATTCATTCTGTTATTTTTTCCTTCCCCCCACCCCTCCCATCCCTCTTTTCCCTCTATACAGTCCTTCCTTCCTCCATTCTTGCCCCCCTCCCTAACCCTAACTCTAAACCTAACCCTAACCCCTCCCACCCCCCATTACGTGTCATCATCCACTTATTAGCAATATCATTCGTCCTTTGGCTTTTTGAGATTGGCTTATCTCACTTAGCATGATATTCTCCAATTTCATCCATTTGCCGAGCTTTTAAAGGAGCTACAGTGGTGACAGCGTTCAGCACACGTGTAGCAGCTGGCATGTGGTGGGAGAATATCTGCTTGTTCTGCTGCTGTGTCTCAGGTACTCTGAACCATTGTGACTAGACTTCTGTGATTTGTAAGGACCCTAGCCTATGTGAGTTTGGCCTGCTAGGTGGAGGGTAAGTACCACGCCTTCCAGTTTGTTGAATTTCACGAAGACTGACAGGGAGGCACCCTCCCTGAAGCTGTGTGACCCTCAGGGAAGCAGTCAAAGGTGGAAGACAGGCTCCTCGTATTGATTATCTCCATCAATCACTGGCTGTGTGACCTTGAGTGAAACACATGGCTTCGGGAGTTTCAGGTTCCCATTTGAGAAATAAGATGGTCAGAGGGAATTTTTAAAAGGTATTAGAGGAAAGGTTCCTCTGAACGCTTACTTCTATTTAATGGTCAAAATCCTGCGCTGATGTAATTTCAAATGCACACACTAGAGGGCAGCATTGACTAAAATTCGCTGAGAAGCCCAGGTAAATGGGACCCCGTGTTTCAAGCTGGTATTTCTCTGGGTGATGATAAGGGTGGCAGAGTGCATGCAGATTATTTACTCAATGAAATACTTCCTCTGGGCTTTAGAGTTGCCCACTGTCATCATGTCCCTGGGTGGGAAAGATCCCTCAGCATTAGGTCAGTCCACTAACCCCACAGGGGAGGGCACTGAAAGATTTTTTTGATAATCTTTGACCAGCAGAAATCTGAATTGCTGCAACAGGCTCTTTTTATCTTGTCCTGATTAAAGAACAGTAACAGATTGGGGACTGTCTAAGAAAACCTCAAATATTTAAATTATTTCCACTATTTCACCTTTGTTTACCTTAGGCTGAAAATTTTAGCTCACTCAAACTTTTATCCTCGAGGAATTCTGAGTTCTGCCCATGTCCTTTGGCTATGGAACGATGACTTGCTAGTAGCAATTCTGATGAGCCCAAGGTAGAGCAAGGGTTAATGAATATTTCATGAGTAACAGAGTCCCTTCTATGTAACGGGGGTCCACTTCATGCTTTGAATATGAACCTTGCTACTCAACCACTTATTTTAAAACTGACATTTCTTTTTTTTTCCCTCTTCTTCTTCTTCTTTCTCTCCTCAACCACAAGAGAAGTGAGATTAACATTCTTCCTGCCCTGAACGGCATTATGTGCCCTTCTGTTCACTGTCCACAAGAATAAAGTAGTTCTGGACGTGGAAACTGGAACGATCAGCCCATCCAAGGATATAAGGTAACATTGGTCAAATCTACTCATGGTGATTCTTGGAAAACAGCCCTAGTACCCCTCTCGTCCACCTGGCAGTAAGAATGATAGCCTCTTTCACTAGGAAAGCAATAAAACCTTTTCCCTTTTTTTTCAAAATTTCATTATTGGATCAGCACTGGGGACGAGGACCAAGATTTCAGAATCACCAGGAATCCTCAAAACTATTCATGTCCCTTGGAGGATCTCACTGGCTTGGAAATACCTGTTTTCTTTCCTTGTGGAGTACAGGCTGGGTGATAACAGTGCCCATTTATGGGATCCTATCTATGGGTCCAGCCCTGAGCTCCAGGCTGGGGAACCACAGTGGGTAACATGTAGTACCTGCCTTCACAGCTCTCAGGGCCTTCCGCGAGATGCAGAGTTGACCGGGCAAGGACAGCGCGTCTGATGAGCAGGATGCTTGGCAGGGGGTGCAGGCAGCTGAGGCAACACCTCAGGAGGGGCCCTGACCAGTCGCAGAGTGTCTTGGGAGCCTCCTGGCAGAGTTGATACCGCGGTGTGCACGGAGGCAGGCGGAAGTTTGTAGGTCAGGATGAAAGAAATGTCTAGGGCTGAAGGAGGGACTGCAAATATTCAAAGTCATCAGAGTCTGGGGTGTAAGGGAGGAGAAGTCCAAGTGGCAGATCCTAAAGAGGCTTGTGCGTGATACTGAGGAGTGTGGGTTCCTCCCGGAGGCACTTTGCGCTCAAGGACCAAGCAGGGAAGTGACTTGTTTGGAAGGACGGCTTTGCCAGTGAATGGACTGGAGGAGGGTAAGGACCCGGGTTGGAATGCCAGCTTCTGCCTTTGGAAGAACAGGTGCCACCGTGTACCAGAGCTGCCAGTCCTGGGGTTAGGGCTGTGCAGACACTGACCTGTCCCCGTTTCTTTGATTTTTGAGGAGGATGGGGCAGTGGAGGACTGGATTTGCACAGGACTGAGAAGACACCGCTGCGATAGGGGTCAGGGCTGACACCCAAGACTCGGGCACTCTGCTCTGAGGACAGGCACTGTCTCCTTTCTAGCTCTGGTTCATCAGTTTTCTCCTTCTCTTGCTGAGACCCAGGTTTGTTTCTTTTCAGTTCTTTCCCTTGTTTCTTTGTAAGTAGCAGTCCAAATGCTTAGGCACCATTTGCTGAAAAGATTTTCCTTTTCCTTCAGTTATCTGGGAATCCTTTTAGAAAATTAACTGATGTGAATGGATACATTATAATTTCATCCTTCAAATAAGGTTCCAGGGATGCATGAATTGGATGATGTTAAACTCTGAATGTGCTGGAAACATAAATTTAAGTTGTTAAGCCAGTCATGGCAAATGATATGGGGTATGATTTTATCCAGATCATATTAAGCCAAGAGAGGGAGTGTCAGGGAACCCATTTGTGGCCAGTCAAGAGCAGTTTACAAGGTCTGTAAAACCTACCACAAAAAATAAGGAAGCTGGCATGGTGGTTCATGCCTGTAATTTAAGTTACTTGGGAAGCTGAGGCAGGAGGATGGCCAAGTTCGAGGCTGGCCTCAGCAACTTTGTGAGAACCTGTCTGAAAAAATAAAAATAAAAAGAGCTGGAAGGTGTAGTTCAGTGGTAAAGGGCCCCTGTGTTCAGTCCCCAGGACTGCAGAAAAAGAAAAAAGAAAGAAAGAAAGGAATAAAAGAACCTGTTAGAAGGGAGATCCGTAGAGAAGAGGTAGGGGGCAAAAGGGAAAGGAGGAAGCAAGGAAAAGGAGAAGAATGTGCCCCTTGGTTTCCTGAACAGGGTAACTTAGGTGTTAAAACCTGGAAAAATGTAGGCGATGCTATGCATTCGCATCATAGATTATATGGCAATGAAAGAGTTCCCACCGATGCTTTTGCGTTGTGGAATCTTTTTAGGGACTGTTTAGACCCTAGACATGAAAGTGAACAGCTACGTAAAAGGGTAAGATCACCGGACGAAATGTCAGAAAAGGAGCCTTTGCTGACAGCCTCAGTTAAAAAATATACAGAGGAAACTCAGAGTGAAAGTGAAAGTGAATCAGACGATGATGAAGACGGGGAAAAGGAGAAAGTTCTACCTGATCAGTTCTCCCCGTCTGATGGGGAGGACTTGGAAGAAGCCGCTTTCAGATATTATAATGAGGATCCACCTTTGGTGGCTCCTATTGTGCTGGCCCTTCCTAAACCCCCAGATAAAATAAAAAGGAAAGTCCAAAAGGTAGAATTTCTAGGTGCTGTTAGTGAGGCATAAAAACTTTCAACTAATGATTTAATGATTTGTTTGAAATACTAAAAGGTGATTCAGATCCTAACTCAAGTAGAATATTAACTAAAGAAGGAGAACAAGCCTTACAAGTTGTTGAAACTGCAATTCAAAAACATTACCTGCAACAAGTTAATTATAACTTGCCTTGGGTTTTTATTGTGCTAAAACCGAAACATACTCCAACAGGTTGTTTATGGCAAAATGATCCACTTGAATGGATACACTTACCAGTATCAGGAAAAAAGATATTAATGTCTTATCCAAATATGGTAGCTTCATTGGTCTTAAAAGCCAGACTTAGAAGCAAAGAACTGTTTGCTTGTGAAATGCATGAGATCATTATTGGATATACTAGGGAACAATATAATCATTTACTTCAGATTGATGATCAATGGACAACAGCTTTTCTTAACTACATAGGAAAAATTTCTTTTCATTTACCAAATAATCCCCTGTTACATTTTCTAACACTAACAAATAATTTTTCCTAGATGGTATGTAACAACTCCTATTACTAATGCAACCTTAATATTTACAGATGGATCTTCTAATGAAAAAGCAGTAGCAATTATTGATTCTCAACCTACTGTTCAATGGACCCAAGAGACTTCAGCTCAAAGAGCAGAATTGGAAGCAGTTATATTTGCATTTAAAACTGTAACTCAACCTTTTAACCTTTATACTGATTCATTATATATAGTCAAATTATTTCCAGCTATAGAAACAGCAATCCTTTCCTTTTCATCAAAAATTATTTACAGGTTACAAGAATTACAATATCTAATTCATAATAGAACTTCACACCTTTTTATAGGTCATATACGTGGACATTCCAACTTACCAGGCCCCCTTTCCCTGGGAAATATCCATGCAGATAATTTAACAAAAAATTTTATTTTAACAGCTATTGAAGAAGCAATTGTGTCTCATAAAACTCATCATCAAAATTCTTCCTCATTACAAAAACAGTTTCATATTACTAGAGAACAAGCAAGAACTATTGTTAAAAACTGTCATGTTTGCCCTAAATTTATTCCTTCTCCACAGATGGGAGTTAATCCTCGAGGACTTATACCTAATGTCTTATGGCAAATGGATGTAACTCATATATCAGAATTTGGAAAATTGTCTTATGTTCATGTTACAGTTGATACCTTTTCTCATGTTATTGTAGCTTCAGCCAGAACTGGAGAAGCCTACAAGGATGTAATTCAACATTTATTTCTTTGCTTTGCTATTCTAGGAATGCCTAAGAAACTTAAAACTGATAATGCTCCTGCTTATACTTCTAAATCATTTAAAGATTTTTGTTCCAGGTTTAACATTTCTCATTCTACAGGAATTCCTTATAATCCACAAGGACAAGCTATAGTAGAAAGAAGTCATCAAAAGCTTAAAACTCAAATTACTAAATTAAAAGAGGGGGAATTAAAATATTCCTCCCCCCATCATATTATTCAACATGCCCTTTTTGTGTTAAATCATTTAAATGTTGATAAAGAAGGCAATTCTGCTATGATGAGGCACTGAGAAAGTAAAAGGTCAACTCAGGCCCTAGTAAAATAAAAAGATTTATTAACGGGTAAAAGAAAGGGGCCTGACATTTTGCTTACTTCCGGTCAAGGCTATGCTTGTGTATTTCCCCAGGATGCAGAAACGCCTTTGTGGATTCCAGATCGATTGATATGTCATTATAATGAGCCTTATCCAAAGGAGAAGAAAAAACAAAGGATATTGGAGCCCATACCAACCCAATCAGATGGAGGAAGACGGGCTAGTATTTAAAATGAAGAAACTCCGTTTTGCTCATTCTGCCGCTACTCGCACTGCTGATCTTCCGACATGGGGACAACTGAAGCGCTTGGCTGCTGCTGATGTGGTGACTGGTGCTGGAAAACCTAAAACCCCAGAGGCTTTGTTTCTTGCTTTGATTGCCCTTGTCTTGGCTTAGGTATTGCCTATTGATGCTCAATTTGATCCTAATGGGGAGGCTTATTGGACCTATTTTCCAAATCCTCCTCTGTTACATCCTACTACTTGGAGCAGGACCAATATAAAGGTATTTACTAATAAACCTCAGGTACTTGGAGGCATTTCTGACTCTTGATTCCTCATAAGATAGCATCTACTGTTACATTTCATGGCATTACTGAAGAGACACCAATGTGCTTTAGTACAGATAATCTACATGTGCCATTGGGATGTCTCCCTCTAAGTTATAGGACTTATATTACTGATTCTCCTCGTGAGGAGGAAGACAACAAAAGGGACATATGGTCTCTTGAGATAATTTCTCTGGGAAATGCAAATCATAATGATACTAATGTTTCAGTTACCTTGCCTCCTTCCTTTAAATTATGTGATGACTTTAATAATCAAAAAGATACTGCATGGAATTTAATTGATGTTGAGACTGATTTTCCAAAATGGTTTCAGTGTGGCTTTCATCATGCCGCAGTACAATTCAAACCTCAAAGCTCAAAGACTATTATTACAGATTATTCTGTGTCTGCTCCTGATTATGACTATAAACTATGGCTAAAGACTAGAAAGAATGACAGTCTTCATTTTAAATTTAATCCTTTTGTAACTAATGATCCAATTCATAGGTGGTTTACTCCTGGATGGGTGACACCTATCTATCGTAGTGATTTAAATAATGGCAAATTTTCTTACTTTCCTGATTTATATAGACTGTTAGCAGCTACTAATATAGTATTATTACAAAGACCTAAGTTAAGTAAACCTAATGACTTTGCAGTATGTGCTTGTATAAATGCTCCTCGTGCTATTCTTATGTCTACCATAAATAATTTCAATATCACTAAAAATAAGGATACTCATAATATTTACTGTCATGATTGTGTTCTTACCAATTGTGTAAATTCAACCATGTCTAAAGATTTAAAGGTGTTTTTAATTGTAACATCAGCCTAATTATGTTATATTGCCAGTTAATCTTACAGAATCTTGGTATGATGACCCAGGTGTTGAAATTTTAATAACAGTTAATGAACTTTTAAGGCCAAAAAGGTTCGTAGCAGCTTTGATCTTGGGAATAACATCTCTTATCAGTATAATTACTTCTTTGGTACTTTCTACCACAGCCTTGGTACAAGAAATTCATACTGCTTCACATGTAAATGATCTTTCATATAATGTGTCTGTGGCTTTAGCAGCTCAGGAAAGAATAGATAAAAAATTAAAAACCAGAATTAATGCTTTGAAGAGGCAGTGTTTTTTATTGGCAATGAAGTGCAAAATTTATGAACTAGAATGACCATTAGATGTCATGTTAACTACAAGTGGATTTGCATTGCTCCTTTGGAGGTACAGAACGGAACCTCTTGGTCATCAATAAAAAAACACCTGCAAGGAATTTGGAATAACACTGATATAGCCCCAGATATTAATGCCTTGCAGGAGGAAATTAGAGAAATTAGTAAGACACATCTCTCGGTTGTACCTGCTGGTAATTTGGCAAGTGAAATTTTTAGTAATCTTAAGGCTACAATTTTTCATAATATAATCTTTCATAGGATCTTTCAATATGCATTAATTGGATTCTGTATTTTTGTACTAATTCTGTGTTTTCCAGTCATCCTCAGTGCAATCTGCAGACTCTTAAGAAGAGTTAAGATTCAAGAAGGCTTATTTGAGTTTCAAAACAAAAAAGGGAGAGCTGCAGGGGCCCCTGGCAACCCAACCAGTGCTTGACAAGGATCCACTGGGGGAATGATGTTTGCAAGGACTCATCGTCCCGGGAGATGCCAGATGCTTGCCTCTGGGCTCTGGTCCTTTTTCTGCATTATGTTTCTAATATTATATTACTCATACTATTCCTTGGTAGTAATCACTGAGGGTGAAGGGAATACCACAGAGTTTCCCAAGAATATTAATAAAACATTAGGGACTATAACTCCTTCTCAGCCACAAGTAGTAAAAAATCTTTTACCACTGTGTGATGTGTCTTCTTCCTGGGGTACTTGTTATGAACATGTAATGCAGTACATAAATTTGGCCACGGAACCGTCTGAATTTCCAACCATAAGTATGCAAAAAGCACCTCCCACAGTAGCTACTAGATATGGACTAGCTTATTTTATTAATGGCAAGCCCTGCTACCCCCCTAAAGGCAAGCCCTTAGAGAAGGTAGATATAATCTCCCCCTGTCTCTTATAGGGTGGTTTAATCCAGATGATGGTTTTGTTTATGTGTGGTGGTAAGGTAAAAGAATAAGGCTTCACAACATTCCTTCCTTCCTACAAAGAATAGGTCACCCCTATAATAAACATTGGTACACAATGTCCTGTTGTGAGAAAAGGAGCTACACAAGACAATGTAATCTATTTAGTATAAAAACTTAGCCATGGGAACCATTGGGACTGTTGCCCTCCTGTAACTTAGCAATTTAGATATTAATCAGATGGACCTAGTAGAAATGGTCATGTGAGATTATTTGTCTATCACTTTAACCGCAAGAATAATAATAGTCTTAGGTCACATAGAGTTTAGATATTAAGGAAATAAACATTGTATTAGCTCATTGACTTAGTTAAATATTCTTAAAATAATTGTAATCTGTATGGTTACTGATTTCTCACAATCTTTCAGTAAAAACAATTTCTGCCTATGCTTTGGAAACTTCTTTGATTTTATTAATCATAAGCCTGTCATCATAGCCTGAAGAAAAGTGTATATAAACCCAGCCTTCCCCAGAATAAAGTGGGATTGATTGCACCAGAACTAGAGTCTGTGTCTTTCATTCTCCATCCATCGCCGACGCTGTCTCCCCGTGCCCCATTTACCAGTGTGGAACCCATGGACTCCTGCTAGGGCTGGACCCCGGCAAAAATCGACCAAATTCTGCTACATGCATGCATGAATGTATCACCATGGATCCTGCTTTGTGTGTGATTGTAAAGCACCAATGGAAAAATGCATGCCAATAAACAAGAGACCAGAAGAGTAGAGGGAGGGGCTAGTGGGAGGGGCGTGGGGAGGACAAAGGGGGACTTGGAATAAATCGGAGTAAATTATATATGAGTACACCACAATGAATTCCATTATTATGTATAATTATGAAGCACTTAATGAAAACATTAAAAAAAAAATAAGGATGCTCTCACCAGCAGCTGAGTGCAGGGGCCCTTCCTCCTGGATGCTGGCTGGTTAGATTCTGCTGCTTGTCCATATAAGAAACAGGCAAATTGTAGAAAAGGAAAAATGAGTTTCACGCAGTTTGATCAAACTGGAGAGAGGTTTTCCCAGTACATAGCCCTTTGGTTAATGTGGGACTTACCACGGAGAGAGTTTGATGCTTATATCCCTAGACAAGTGTTGCCTTGTCCCAGGAGGAACAGGGGACGTTTACAGAACAACTAGAGGTGGTTAATGGTGACAAGGTGACCCGAGAGGTTATAAACCCTTCACCCAGTTGAGGTTGGTAAGCTGTCCTACCTGAGGTGTGAGGTAGGTAAAGGGTCCCTCAGACACTTAAAATGACCCATTTGGGAGGACTTCCTTTAAATTATGAGTGGATTGGAGGAGATAAGCAGACAGATTCTATTATTTTGCTAAGATCTAAAATAGTCAAGGAAGTAAGTCCTAATTTTGTTTGAATTATAGAGATGGTTTATAGAACATGCTCACTTCCACATTATTAACTTTGTTACTGTCTGGAAAAAATCAAAGGAGAAAAAATGGAGTTGGATGCTATATAAAAATAGAATGATAAGGCTTAAGAGCTTTGGAAACACTGAAGGTGGGTTTAATTGAGTCTTCAGGTTTTACTTTTGAAGTTTGAGACTGCCCAACATGTGCACTTGGAATATTCCTTTATTGGATCTGATGAAGTGTTAGATGCACAAAATAACCTTTCTTTTGGTGGTATTGGGGATTGAACTTAGGGCCTTGAACATGCCAGGTAAGCACTCTGTCACCCAGCTACTTCCTGAGCCCACCGAAAGAGACATTCATTGGAATACTTCAGATAATAAATAATTCTAGGAGAAATCTGAATTCTAATGATAACAATCCAATTGATGGGTTAGAGTCTTTGCTTTGACATATATGCATGGCTTTCTGTATACAATGAACTCATGGTCATGACTGTGATAATATCATGAGATTGTATGGATTCTGACAAAATTATATGCAGCAGACCTCAATGCTTATCAGCTGCATTGCTCTAAAATTTACATAAGACCAGGAAGCTCAGGTAGAGGCAACTCAGTTATTAAGACCTGAGGGATTTTAAAAGAAAAGAATTATGAGTTGGATTCTAGAAAGCATGCTTTTACCAAGTGAGAATATTTTTGAGGGTGTTTTGTAAACTTTATAGTGGGTTCTCTGTATAAGCATACAACTTAATTTGACTATGGTGTCTGAAACCCATTACAATTATTCCCCTGAAGAGCTGGCTTGTGGCTGGGCATCAACCTCCAGGGGTTGGTAGGAGGGTCTGTGGGATCATTGGTACAGAGTTTCCTGTGGGCTCAGAGACATAGGAACGTACTCAAGGGTGCATGTGCTTGTGGTCTCTGTCTGGATTTGTGTAAGTTAAAAAAGCCAAAAACCAAAACCCTAAATGTTTAGAGTTAAAAATCTCTCTGTCTTATAACTGCATGGTCTACTTACTTTCCAGAGGTAAAACTCTTTACTATCTTGGGGGTGTTTTAGTCTATTTTGTGCTGCTGTAGCAGGATACTGCACACTGAGGAATTTCTAATGAACAGAAATTTATTCCTCACGGTTCTGGAGGCAAAGAAATTCATGATCAAGGTGCTGGGGGTTGGGTGTCAGGTAAGAGCCCGGTGTCCACTTCCAAAATGGTGCCTTGAACATCACGTCCTTGGGAGGGGATGTGGCAATGACCGCCCCACCGAGAGTTGTCTTGGCAGAGTTGCTTCCCTTTCCTTGGCCCGGCATTCTAAATTCCAAAGAAAAACCACATCAAAGTGATCAAAATGTTACCTGCTAACTCATTTTTCCTTCAGCTTTGCACACCTCAGAACATCACTGATAATCATCAGATAATCCCAAAACATGTAATACCCCTCCTTATTCTTTAGTTCCGTATATCAGCTAAGCCAGAACATACAGATTGCTAGGAGGTTTAATTTGCAGAAAAGTAATGGTAGTCTAAAGAATTATAAGAACTAGCCCAAGAGGTCAGTCAACTGAGATATTCTGGTCAGGGGGGAAAAAAAAAAGAAAGAAAGAAAAAAAAAAAAGACAGACATGAGCCCTGAATGAAGATCCTGCCCCGCTCGGTTCTTCCTGCCTCCCGCAGCTTCTCTCCCTTTCTGTATGAATCAGTTGGAGTACCTGAGTTCCCCAAGCTGGTCTCTTTTGGAGGACAACAGCCCCTGTTATGGTTCGGATGTGAGGTGTCCCCCAAGAGCTCACATGTGAAACAATGCAAGAAGGTCTGGAGGAGAAATGATTGGGTTATAACCTTAATTTAATCAGTGAAATAATCCCTGGTGCAATTAACTGAGTGCTAACTGGAGGCAGGAGGTGTTGGCATCAGATCTGCCATTTTGCTGCCGCCAGTATTCTGCCCCACCACACCATTTCACAACCCAGATCATCAGTCTGCGAATATCCTAACCAGCCATTGGGCCACTCCTCAGTCTGCTGAACATTCTTGGCAGTCATTGGTTCAGATTGTTAGCCCCCAAGCCTCATCGCCAGTCATTGGTCCATTGTTATTAGCCAGTGAAATTCCACTACTTAAGAATAGCTCCCCCGTCATTTTTTTTTCTCTCTCTCTCCTCTTCATTCTTCCTCACTTTTTCTCTCTCTCCCTCTCTCACTCATACACTCTCTCTCGCTTTGTCTTTCTGTCTCTCTTTCTCTCATTTTCTCTTTCCCTCTCACCCTGCGGGCAGACCCTCTGCCTGTCCACTTAATAAAATCTCTTGTGTGAGTTCCTGCATCTGGGGTGGTTTCTGGGTGCTTTCATTGGTGCCGTGACTTGGATGGGCTCTTCTACCACGGCTTAGGCAAGTGGAATCCCATCTGTCACCCCAGACACCACCACCCAGACGCTGGTCTCACCTTCCCTTTGCCTGGACGCTCTCCTCCACATCCAGACACCAGCCTCATTGGGTAAATGGCTTCTCCCCCAGCTTTTGGTTACCTGGGAAGTGACTGTTGAGTGTCCAGCACCCCCAAGGCTCTCCGTGGGTCAGGGGAACCTCCACCACAGTTCTTGCAACTATGGCTGAATCCCTATACTGGTTGCTGGGGGAGGGCTCTGGGCCCACGGGGGACTCTTTCCTGAGTGGTGGGAAAGCTCCAGACTGACGGGGACTCTTTCCTAAGAGGAGTGCCTCTTGTGAGACCTACTCAAGTCCTGGGTTCTCTCTGCAACATTTTTGTCTCCACAAAAGCCCCAGCACCGGGCACCCAGGTACCCCTACAGACTTAGCCTCGATGCTTACCTAGCGGTAGTGATGACTTCCTGGATAACTTGTCCTTCGCCAAGGGATGCCTCACCTCTGTATTCACCAATTTGTCTCTTGCAATGGGCAGCTCACTCTCAATCCCACCCATACCCACCCCGGGTTGCCTCTTAGTTAATTTGAGTTCCTTCTCCTCACCCTGGACATCAAATCAAAGGGCACTTTAGATCCCTACATTTTTAGGGGTCCTTTTAATTTCTGAGTGTGCTCAGGGAAATGGAAAGAGATTTCCCTACATTCAAGTTTTCTCTTTTTTGTGATCTTTACGCAAACTTGAACTCTGTCTCTATCAGTTCTATTTTTATTCAACTCTAGAGTTATTTTTGAATATCTTTTACATTGCAATGGAGAGTCACCTATAAAAACTACAAGGCCTTTGCTTTTGTGTAATGTGTATATCCTGTTGTCTGATATACTGTTGTCTGTCTATATATGTGCATCCAAATATAGCGCCCATGAATTAAAATTAAAAAATGAATCCAGGTACCTTTAATTCATGTGATTTAAAAAGATTCAATTTAAACTGGGTAAACAAATGAAAGTAAAATGTTTTTAAAATTACTTAATGTACGAGTCTCTCTAGGTACTCAAACTAATAAAATGTTGATGTTTATAAAATGTCTAATATCAATTGTTTTCTAGGACTTTAATTCAACAGAAAAGAGACAGCGGATAGTGTTCAATACACTTATCTGATATCTTGGTTTTTACAGTAAAAGAAGTAGATTAGATTTGACATGTATGGGATTACTCAAATGTGTTTGTTAGAGACATCTGATTAATTTACAAAGTTAAAATGCTAACTCCTTAAATTCCATGGGGTAATATACTTAAACATTATTCATGTTTTCATAGATTGGTAACTAAAAGGGATTTAAAATTGCTTTGTGTCATCACTGAAAACAAGGTTACTAAGACTTAGGTTCTAATAGGTATAATTCTTTATAGAAAGGAATCTAAAACTTTCAACTGTGTTTCAATTAGAGTACTATAAATAACAAAATATTTCCTCTGATTAAAATGGATTAATTCCTTCATAGGAGTAATGATAATCTAATATGAGGGCAGAGCCCCAATGACATAATCACCTCCTGGCAGGCTCTTCTCAACCTGGTGGCATTTGAGATTGGTTCCAACACATGAGGTTCAGAGGACATATTCAAACCATGAAGGGGGCATCTTTCTAGACCCTTCCCTGAGCATTTACATAATACAGATATAAACTGCATGTATGTGTAGCAATGCCTGATATATGATGTGAATATCTCTCTATACAAATGGGAAGTACTAGACGTGTATTATTCTCAGGTGGCTATTTCATGTAAAGCTACATCATTCTGCAGTGGGTCAACAATGGTCTAAGCCATAATTTATTTAAACTGAACTCTCTTAACAGATTTTTTTGGGGTCATTTTTTGCTTTACAAATAATGTGGCAAAAACCATCTTATACATCTATCTTTGAACATGGGTAGATATTTCTGGGAGTCATATTTTTAGAAGCGTAATTGACAGGTCAAAGCAAAAGAACATTTGTAATTAGGTAGATGCTGTCTAATTACTCTTAAAAACATTTATTGCTTCTTAGTAATTCCAATAAAGGTGTATGAAACTTGGTAGTGTATCAATCTCTACTTTTTATTGTATGTGTTGCTTATTTGTATATATTTTTTTCTTTAATCAGAGTTTCTAAATATTACATCTTTCCAAAAACTTAGCTCTAAGTTTATTTGGACAACTTTTCTTTTCTTTTCCTCCCCATCCCCACCACTCATGCCACCACCCCCAAAATGGGATGGAACATGAGGTGCTTTGCCACTGAGCTGAATTTACACTTCTTATTATTCTTTCTTTCTTTCCCTTCCTTCCTTCCTTCCTTCCTTCCTTCCTTCCTTCCTTCCTTCCTTCCTTCCTTCCTTCCTTCCTTCCTTCCTTCCTTCCTTCCTTCCTCTTTCTTTCCTTCCTTCCTTCCTTCCTCCCTCCCTCCCTCCCTCCCTCCCTCCCTCCCTCCCTCCCTCTCTCTCTCTCTCTCTCTCTCTCTCTCTCTCTCTCTCTCTCTTTCTTTCTTTCTTTCTTTCTTTCTTTCTTTCTTTCTTTCTTTCTCTTTCCTTTTCATACTGGGGATTGAACTCAGGGGCACTTGACCACTAAGCCACATCCCCAGCCCTGTTTTGTATTTTATTTTGAGACAGGGTCTCACTGGGTTGCTTAGTCCCTCCCCATTGCTGAAGCTGGCTCTGAACTCCTGATCCTCCTGCCTCAGGCTCCCTAGATGGTGGGTTTACAGGTGTGGACCACCACACCCGGCATATTTTCTTTGTTTTGAGGTAAGTTTCATTATCTGAGACTGGTATCAAATTTGTGATTCTTCTGCTTCAGTCTCCTGAGTCACTGGGATTACAGGTGTGTATCACTGTGCTCAGCTTACTTTTCCTTTGTACTTCATTAATTTGCTTTAATTTTTCTTAATTTCTTCCATCTCCCATTTTTTAACTGTTTTTCTTTTTTTGTTCTTCTGGTCGATCCCTTTGTTATTATTTATTAGTTTTATTTTTGTACATATATGTTTGCTTGGGGTTTAATTTTTGTTTGTGATGTTGATTTGTTAGGGAATTTAGCTTGTAGAAGTTCTGTTTTGCAAAGTTTCTCTTGTGTCTTGATTCATGGCTAATCTGATGAGGTAATGCCCGAATGTCAAGTTTTATAGGTATGCACAAGGTCGACACTTCTCAAGTCCATTCCTCTATTTCCTGGAATCGAAGCATGGTTACAGAATGGAAAGAGGTCCAGAGACTCCCTTTACCACATAGGGAATACATGAGATAGGGTAATGATGTCTGTCTCATTCCACCAACTTTCATACCCCTGCCTCCTCCTCTCTTTCATTTCCCTCTACATAATCTAAAGTTCCTCCATTCTTCTTTGACATTCTCACCCAATTATATATCCATCCACTTATCAGGGAAACATTTAGTCTTTGTATTTTTGGGATTGGCTTATTTCACTTAGCATGATATTCTCCAGTTCCATCCATTTATCTGCAAATGCCATAATATTATTCTTCTTTATGGCTGAATAATATTCCACTGTATATATATATATATATATATATACCACAGCTTCTTTATCCATTTATCTGTTGAAGGGCATCTAGGTTGGTTCCACAATCTAGCTGTAAACATTGAGAATTGAGCTGCTGTAAACATTGATGTGGCTGTTACTGTAGTATGCTGACTTTAAGTCCTTTGGGTATAAACCGAGGAGTGGGATAACTGGATCAAATGGTGGGTCCATTCCAAGTTTTCTGAGAAATGTTCACACTGCCTTCCAGAGGGGCTGCACCTCTACCAGCAATGTATGAGTGTGCCTTTTCCTCCACATCCATGCCAGCACCTATATTGCTTGTGTTCTTGATAATAGCCATTCTAATTGGAGTAAGGTGAAATCTTAGAGTTGTTTTAATTTGCACTTCTCTAATCACTAGAGATGTTGAGCACTTTTTCATATATTTATTAATCATCTGTATGTCTTCTGTAAAGTGTCTGTCCAGTTCTTTGGCCCATTTATTGATTGGGTTCTTTGTATTTTTGTTGTAAAGTTTTGTAAGCTAAGCCCATGGCCAATATCATTCTAAATGGAGAAAAACTGAAAGCATTCCCTCTAAAAACTGGAACAAGACAGAGGTGCCCTCTTTCACCACTTCTATTCAACATCATCCTTGAAACACTAGCCACAGCAATTAGACAGACCAAATAAATTAAAAGGATATAAATATGAAAACAAGAACTCAAGTTATCACTATTTGCTGATGACATGATTCTATATTTAGAGGATCCAAAAAACTCAACTAGAACACTTCAAGAACTAATAAATGAATTCAGAAAAGTAGCAGGATATAAAATCAATATACATAAATCTAATGCATTTCTATTCGTAAGCGATGAATCCTCTAAAAGAGAAATTAGGAAATCCACTCCATCCACAATGGTCTAAAAAAAAAAATACTTGGGAATCAATCTAACAAAAGAGGTGGAAGACCTCTACAATGAGAACTTCAGAACCCTAAAATCTGGTTTTTGTTGATTGGTATTCACTTCATCTAGTATAGACATTTGATTATTTACCAAATCTCTTATAAGAGATTTGGTTCATGCCACCTTGTGTTTTGATGCTCTCATGAGAGAATTTGGAACTACTTAGTCCAACATTTTGCTGATATCATTTTTTTTGTGGTAGATTTTCAATAGCATCATAAGATTTCCTCATTAATGCATTATAGTTGAAATAAGTATTTTCAAACAGTGCAATTAAGGTGGTTTCTAATTTCTTAAGTGGATATTGTTGAGAAACATCATAAATTATATGAAATATCTTTAACATTTTTTGTGTATTTTTTTTTTTTTTTTCATATTGGGGATTGAGTTCAGGGACCCTCTACCACCAAGCTACACTCCCAGCCCCTACCCACTTTTTTGCACTTTTTTGACAGGGTCTAAGTTATCAAGGCTACCTTTGAATTTTGTGATCCTCTTGCCTCAGTCTCCTAAAATGCTGTTATTACAGGCTTTAGTGTACTTTTTTAAAAAAAATAAACCATAGTTTAAAAATTTTTTTTAGAAACTGGATGACAGATAAAAAACACTAAAAATATTGCAAATTGTCTAAATACTGAATAATTAATACTACACTAAATATCATGTTAGAAAGTATTTTTTTGCAACATTCTGAGAATAGTATCTGTGTTAGCATTGGATATTCATAGTATAAAGTAAAGAATAAAGAAACAAAAAAATTGCTGATGGGAAAGGGGAAAGGCATAAGGCAAATTTTCTTTCAATTTCAACTATTGATTTTTTTTTATTTGGTCAAGGGTCACTTTTTAAAAATATACCCATTTGTCTTTTATGTAAGTTGAGTATATATTTGAGTCTCTGTGTGCATAGGAGTATTAACAAAAGGATAACATTCAGTCAACTTTTTTTTCCCTGTGACAAAAATACCTGACAAGAACCACGTATAGCAGGAAATTTTATTTTTGCTTACAGTTTCAGAGGTTTAGTTCATGGCCAACTGATTCCATTGTTCTGGGCTCGAGGTGAAGCAGAACATCATGGTGGAAAGATGTGGTGGAGGAAAGTGTTATATTTATGATAGCCAGAAAGGAGAAAGGGAGATAGGGAAGGAGGGAGGAGGAAAGGGGAGAGAGAGAGAGAGAGAGAGAGAGAGAGAGAGAAAAAGGAAGAGAGAGAGAGAGGGAGAGAGAGAGAGAGAGAGAGAGAGGAGAGAGAGAGAGAGAGGGAGAGAGAGAGAGAGATGAGCCAGGGACAAAATATAATCCCCAAGGGCATGCCCCTAGTAACCTTCTTCCTCTAGACACACCCCATCTGCCTACAGTTACCAACCAGTAATTCATTCAAATGATTACTTCATCAAATGGATTAACCCACTGATAAGTTACAGTTCTTATAATTGAATCATTTCACCTCTGAACGTGCCTACATTAATGAACACATGAGCTTTTTAGGGGGACACCTCATATCCAAACCATAATAGATAGTTAATTGTTTGAAATGATACATGATAAAAAGGTGACTTCACCATATCAAAGACAAAAAGGAAATTGGTAGCTAGTACATTTTGCTTCTTTAACACATGGTTACTAATTTTCACCAAATATAATAATTTTCAATGACATGTGAACTCTGAAGGCAAAATTTCCTTTTGCAAGAATGTTATGATTTTATTATCACTATTTAATAATTTACTTAAGAATTCACTTTTATAAAAAGTAAATTGTCTCTAATTCTGTTTTCTTTCTGTGGAATACTGCTTTAAACTTGCTCCTCCCACGTGTCACGTTATCCTTAACCTTTGGACAGGAAGATATGGTATTGCCTGTTTGTTGTTCATATCACCTGTGACAGCAGAAGACAGAACAGTGTGTGCTTTGCCAGTGGAGTGACAGGCTATGGATCACAAACATCAGCGTGTGGCACTAAATGATGGCCATTTCATTCCTGTACTCGGACTTGGCACCAGTGTACCTGAAAAGGTAACAGTAGTGTCTTGGGCTTCAGAGTTTATAAAAATAAAGTTTTAAGATGAGTGCAAGTTGGCTTGAATTTTCAAGTTTGTATTCCTGTGTGACTTAGGTCATCATTCTCCAGGCTAAAGCGAATCTGTACTCCAGAGAGAAGGTTGTCATACTTTATACCTTGGCATGATCCGGTGGGACACCTATTGATAATTCTGGGCTTTCCAATATCAGCAATATGGCTGTTTTACTATCTTATCATATCTTTTTTTTTTTATTGTAAACAAATGGGATACATGTTGTTTCTCTGTTTGTACATGGCGTAAAGGCATACCATTTGTGTAATCATAAATTTACATAGAGTAATGTTGTTTGATTCATTCTGTTATTTTTTTCCTTCCCCCCACCCCTCCCACCCCTCTTTTCCCTCTATACAGTACTTCCTTCCTCCATACTTGCCCCCCTCCCTAACCCTAACACTAACCCTTCCCTCCCCCCCATTATGTGTCATCCTCCACTTATTAGCGATATCCCTTTGCATTAATGACTTGGCTAATTGGAACAAAAGCTTCTGACCTATCTTGGCTTTCCACATATCTTCCTCACTATACTTCAACATTTCTAGCTGCTGATATTAAGTGAGAGGCATGCAACTCTTCCTTTCAGTTGAATATTTAGTGGTCATTGTAGGGCCGTCAATTGTACTAATTTCAGTTTTTTGTGTCTCAGTGAATAGGGATGCCCAAGGAGAGGGTGACATACTGTTAAAAAAAAAAAAAAGCAATATCTGGGATGTGTGATTTTAAGTGGGACACAATAAAATGCGTTATGTCAGTATCCCTAGAGTACGAATCTTTATTCGTAGAATTTAGACCTATACTTTTGTACTTTATTGAGAATGCCTATTTAGAAAAGAGGTAACATAAGAGACTGTTATAAATGGAAGTGCTTATTTTCAAATTGGTACCAGTCTAGCAACTGGACACTTGGGTTTCTCACCATTTCCTAACTGATGATGAAGATGATTCTATCTTAACTATATATACAAATATTAGGATTTATGTATCTTTATGTATCTGTTTATCTTGGAGAACTGGAAGTTTTATGTGTGCTAACAGAAAGTCTCTGTGAAGCCAGTTAGTAAAGAAAAATGAAGAATTTAGTTTCTGAACAGCTTTCCTTGAAAATGATATTTCTTTCTCAAAATTGAATTCCATGGCAATTTATTGAGTTGGATGTTAATTCACTGGGAGAGAATTCATTGAATTTTGTACCAAGTTTCTTCTATATTCCATCTCATGACCATGTTTTCTGAAACAATTTATTTTGTAACTTCACTATATAAATAGTAGCCTTGACTAAAAACATGCTGAATGTGAATTCTTCCAACAAATCACTGAGCCTGGACATATTCTTTGGAAGCCCCAGTGCCAGTGATCCACCAGTGATTTCTCCGGACTGAAAATGTTCTTGGGTTGCCCAAATTTTCTTAGTAATTGGAAAAGATCCACGTAAGTTGAGATTTTTTTTTTTAACCACATATACATGATTACCCCAAAACATAAGGAGAAATTGATTCACATGAATTCCACTCTTTCTATTTGGAATTCCTTTCATTACATGGATCTCCAAATACTTCTTTTAATTGTTCTTCCAGGTTCCGAAGAGTGAGGCATTCAAGGCCACCAAAATAGCAATAGAAGCTGGGTTCCGCCATATTGATTCTGCTTATGTTTATGATGTAGAAGAGGAGGTAGGATTGGCCATTAGAAGCAAGATTGCAGATGGCACTGTGAAGAGAGAAGACATATTCTATACTTCAAAGGTATTATGTATGTTGTGTATTTATGTGCATATTTATTTAATGCAAATGTGTGAAGATGACAATATATGATTGGATCAGTATGTTTTTGGTAAATTATTTCTTATTAGTAAACTTTTATTTACATGTTCATGCATTAAAACTAGGATAGAAAACAGATAATGATGATGTCTGCCATCATCCCTGGGGGGTCCAAATTTATGATTTAATGTGAAGTTCTTTTACTTGTATGAATATCAGATCAAAGAGTGTGATTCATCATGGCTACATAATCAGTCAAAATTATGACCAGATAATGGTTTTTCTTATCTCCTGGGTAACTTTCTAAAATCTGTTATTCTGAATCTCAATTTTTTACTTCATTAATCAGTGACAGCAGTATAAGAGAGATTATTTAGTTATTAAAAATACATATCTAAGACATATCTATAATGTGTTCTACTATGTCCAGCACATATTAACCTGTTCTAAACAGTTTCCTCTTTCAATTATATAAATAAAAGGGATACTAATTCTTCCCCATTTGGTGGAATGGTTAAGAGATTTAGACCAAGTTTGTTTACTATTTCGTAAAACTCAATTGAACATAATTCAGATAATGGACATTGTTATTTGAGAAAGAACTTTATCTCTTGGATTATTTCATTCCATCAGTAGGTATATGGACCATAACCAGATAGTAAGATTTTTATGTGCAAGACAGATGAGAGGAAACAAAGGAAAGAAGAGAGTTATGTTTTCCTCACAGTCATCAGTTTCCAGCCAGTAGAAAAATGTCTCTACATTAGTTAAACAAAACAATGAAACTGACTATAGTATTAATTCCAAATTTCATTCTTTAACCTCTGCAGCTTTGGTCCACTTTTCATAAACCAGATTTGGTTCAATCATCCTTGGAAAAATCACTGAAAAAACTTCAGCTGGACTATGTTGACCTCTTTCTCATGCATTTCCCTCTGCCTTTGCAGGTAAGGGGTTTGGGTTCAACTTGTTTCCTTTCCACTGTCCCTTATCCCTGCATTCCAACAGGTTTGGTTCATTTTGTCTCATTTTTCATTGGTAAAATAATATTTCTTTGGGGCAATTCAAGACTTGTTAACAGTAATACCCAAGAGTTACTTTGGCTTTCTGACACCCATGTTAATCTTGTAAAAAAATAAAACAGTGAGTGACAGACCCCGTTTTCTTCATATGCATGCTTTCGGACTGTCATGCTTGCAGGGACATAAGGATCTCTGATCCTTTCACCTGGGTCATGAACACAAGACATTATCACTGGATACTAAAGCTAGGTAATTACTGCCTTTCCCAATGAGACAGAAGCGTTTCCCAAAGGAAAGTATAGGGGTTGCAAAAATTAACAGAAGTTCTATGAAACTCCCACCAGGACCTGGGAGTATTTTATAATTATACATATGAAAGATGTAAAGGATTAAGGGGAAGCCCATCTCCAAAGGACATTCCTTACCACTTTAAATGCAAAATATTTTACAAATGCCAGAATCTAGAATATAGCCCCACCTACTTCATGAAAACTTAATGTTCTAGTCCCAGAAGTACCTGGCAGCATGGCTAATTGTTGCAATACAAATTTGGTGAAATTTCTAAAACGATGGCTTCAATTCCAGCCTGGGACACAGTTGCTTCCAAGAGATGAACAAGGAAAACTATTATTTGAAACAGTGGATCTCTGTGACACATGGGAGGTGAGTGTTTGGAGGAGAGAACGCTGAGGAGCAAACTTGGAGAGGGAGAGTCAGGTCTGACCTGCACCTTGAGAATGGGATATCCACTGCAGGCCTTTGTTGAAGTCTAAAGACGTCACGAGGGTTGTTCTGATGCAGTGGGGGGGAGGAAAGCATTACAGGAGGGTACCAGGGAGCACTGGGAAAGAATTGTGGGATAAGCATCTCTTTCCTTCCATATTCAGTAATCCCTCTCAGTTCCTAAGAAGGACACAGGAATTCTCTTGCTGTCATGATCTTTTGCTCCCATTTTCTTGACAAAGTTTCCTCATCTAGACAATCAATACCAGTGGCTTCACTGGCATTTCTTCGCAGTTTTCCTTTCCCCAACAATTTTTTTCTGGCATGTGTGTTGACAACTGCATGAGTTATTCTTCACAACCCCTCCCTCCCCAGGCCATGGAGAAGTGTAAGGATGCAGGATTGACAAAGTCCATTGGGGTGTCCAACTTTAACTGCCAGCATCTGGAGATGATCTTGAACAAACCAGGGCTCAAATACAAGCCTGTGTGCAACCAGGTGAGCACCCTCAGGCTTCTTTCCTTCTGTTCTTCTGTGCTACTGCCAGGCTTCCATTGGTCATCCTGTCCTGTTCATTTTACCTTTGTGGACTAGAAGATTTTGAGGTCAGAGCCTCTGTCTGCAAGGACATAGAGGATGCTCAGTGATGACTGTCCTTGACAATACCTTAGTGAAACACTGGAAAAGTCTTGAGAGAAGCTGTGTTTAAGAATTTAGAGAGGTGAAGGGTAGTAGCTGTTATTCAGACTTGGGGTGGTGGGCTTAGCTTGAGCTATGAAGGATGACCAATGGCTGTGTAGGAGAAAGTGCTGTGGAAAGTCTATAGAAAGTCTATAGAAAGAAATGGCAGGAAAATATGGAGTGGGGCAGTAACCAAGGACACTGTGAAAATAAAAACAGAGCAGTGGTAAAGGTTCCCAGGGGGTTCAGATACCTAGGTCTTTTGGTGAGCATCTCTGGTTTCAGGTAATCTACCAGAGGCATAGTTACAGGAAAAACGAAGTGCAGACTGCACATCATCTGGATTAGAAGGAGGAGTCACCTGCTTGTGGGAATACTAATAATGGATGGAATCAACACTTAGGGATTTTGAGCAGAATGCAGACCTGACCCAGTGCTGGACCACAGTTTAGTCTGTTTCTCCTTTCTTTACGACATCAAATTAGCTGGTTAAGCCCATCTATTCTGTGCCTGGCTCTGTGCTCTAAGTTATTGCCTTAGGCAAATTCCAGTCATGGAGTGAGGGTCCTTGATTGAAAAATATAGCTTAAAATTTCATGAGTTTGATATGTGATGATGGAGGCTGTGATCTCCAAATATAAAGACTAAAAATAAGTATGATTTTAATAGTAATCTCACCATCATTTTTTACAATTCCCACTTTCAAGTCTTTAGAACCTTTGAAAGAATGATACAGAACATCTGTATTTCCCCAAGTAGATCCAAAATTGTCGACGTCTGCCATGCTGCCACATGTAGGTAGGTGATGAGGTTATAGCTGCACGCACACGTGTAATATCTCACTGAACATCTTTGTAAGTCCTGGGTACAAGTGTTCACTCCTACAGACTTGGAAAACATCTGCTGGGAATAAAGATCTCTCTGCTGTAATTACAGTTGTGTTATCAGATCTATGGAAGTTATCGATTATTCCCTGATACCATTTAATATCCAGGTCACCTTCACATTCCCTACCTTTTTAACCACAGTACAACTGCGGCTCACACCTAACTCTGTGTCCTGTTCCTCAAGCTCTTTTCACCTGGGATTGCCATCATTTCTTTTCCCCCCAGGATATCTGGGCTGGATATCTGAACATCAGATTGTGTTCCTATAATGATAAATAGCTCATTTCTCTATTCCAAGCTTTATAAAACTTTATGAAAGTTTTAAATGCTTTATTACACCAATGTTAACCATTTTTTTGGCAAGAGCATGTCATCCTCATGTTATGTCTATCAAATTGCAGCTCAGCAGGAAGCCCGTAATGACACGCTGCCCTGCTGTGGGTGATACTAAGTTGGATCTCTTGGTTTGGCTGGTGGTAGCCAGATTTCCTTTTCTGGTAAACATGTTTCCCCCTTGAATTAGTAGAGACCTATCAAGTGATGCTTGTCAGCAGAGGAAATCCTATTCATGACAAATATGAGACACTAGTTAAATATTGATTGATCACTTTTGCCTGAATTCATTTGTTTTATTGGGGTTTGTGAAGATTTTTCAGTTTTAACTATTCTTTATACTTTTCTTACCTAACACTTTCTTGTACAAAATTTCAACATTTCAAATCAAGACTATTTTTCCCCCTTTAAAATAGTGTAAGCCTTAATTGCTTGTCTTTAATTATCAAAATTCTGTAGAGTTACTGTAATAATCAGCATCAGTGGGGGAAACTATTTTTGTTCTCTCTCTCTCTGTGCATCTATTATAATGGACTAGAGCATCTTTTTTATTATTTAAACAAATGGGATACATGTTGTTTCTCTATTTGTACATGGAATCAAGGCATACCATTTGTGTAATCACAAATTTTCATAGGGCAATGTTGTTTGATTCATTCTGTTATTTTTTTCCCTCCCCCCACCCCTCCCACCCCTCTTTTCCCTCTATACAGTCCTTCCTTCCTCCATTCTTACCACCCTCCTTATCCCTAACCCTAAACCTAACCCTAACCCCTCCTACCCCCCATTGTATGTCCTCATCCGCTTATCAGCAAGATCATTCGTCCTTTAGTTTTTTGAGATTGGCTTATCTCACTTAGCATGATATTCTCCAATTTCATTCATCTGCCTGCAGACTGGAGCATCTTTATTTACAATATGTGTTAGAAATGATTTGCTTTTGCTCATTATTGCTTTTGAAGCAGAAATCTATGCAGCTATCACTAGCGAGACCCCTAGGTCTTTCAGACTTACCCTCATGAGTCTTTGCCCAAATTTTTGTTATTGGCATGAGTCAGTGTCTAAGGCTGCAAGAATTCTTCCCCCATTCCAGATTTGGAATTCTTCGTGTCTCTTTATAGTGGAAAAGGGTATTTAGCATCCAAGATCTGGTCCACACAATTATTCCTTCTCAGAAATGCCTTAAAAAAAAAAACTTTTCAGGGTATAGAAATACTGAATCAAGGCAGGCGCACATGCGCTGTGGCTAGTGACTGAGGCAGAGGGCTGCGCAGACGCCACAAGGAGATTCTGCAGATCAAAGAAGTTACTGCCTATTATGCTATCCCTTGACTGTAGAGCAATTAATTGATTTTCAAAATGCCTGCAGCCCTTAAGCTTGGGCAAGGGGATCCATTCGCAAGACGAGATCTCTGGTTGTAAAGAACACGTTGAACGACCCCTGTGCTCTCTGTTGGAGCTCCCTGGAGAGGGAGGATATACACTTCATATTACAGACACTTGAGGAGAAGTTTAAATCTATTGGGCTTCGGAAAATTGAGGATAAGAAAAAAAAGGGGGGGGGGGAAACACCTTTTATAAAGAAGCACAGGGTAGAAAGATGCAGCCTAGACATTGATACAAGTGATGATCTGAAAGACAAAAGGACAGAAGCTAACCAGCAAGTTTCAGGGTGGACACCTGTGCAGGTCAGGAAACAGCTTGCCATCGGTGTTAATGAAGTCACCAGAGCCCTGGAAAGGAGTGAACTGTTTTAGTGTGCAAGTCAGCCAAGCCTGCCATCATCACCTCACACTTGATTCAGCTAAGTGTAAGCAGAATTGTTCCTGCCTGTCGGGTTCCCCGCCTCAGTGAGACACTCGCCCCGGTCATTGGCTTAAAATGTGTGCTAGCACTGGGATTCAAAAAGCTGACTTTGTGGATGAAGTAAAAGCTCTCATTCCCAGAGTTCCCAGTTTAACTGTACCATGGCTTCAAGACAGAATTGAAGATTCTGGAGTCAATTTAGAGCCTTTGGGAAGCCAAGACTTTGGAAACTTCATTTGAAGACCTCTCAAAACACAAGAGAAAACTTGGTCAGCAAGTCTCTGTATCTTTACAGCCTCTTAAAATAAAGAAACTGATTCCCAACCCTAATAAGACAAGGAAATCACCCAAAAGTAAAAAAAAAAAAAAAAAACCTACTTCAAAGTAATCCTGTATAAACTTTTCATTTCATGCAATTTATGAAAGGACACCTTGTAATGAAGCCTTGAAACAAATAAGGTGAAAAATATTTATGTAAAAAAAAAAGAAAAAGAAATACTGAATCAATATTGAAAAAGAATATTGCTACTTAATGTTAATTTTTTTACTTCAAATTTCATATTATAGTTTTTTAAAATTCAGTTTCTTTTACTTTGACATTTTGTTTTCATATTAACATTAGCATTTAGTAGAATCTGATACCTTCTATCATGTCCATGTCAGGTAGAATGTCATCCTTATCTCAACCAGAGGAAACTGCTGGACTTCTGCAAGTCAAAAGACATTGTTTTGGTTGCCTATGGTGCTCTGGGAAGTTCCCGAAGCAAATGGTAATAAGGACAAGAAGCTCCCCTAAAACACCATCGTTGACGAAGTACTTTTAGTCCTATAATATTGTTTTCTTTCTTCCTTCCTCCCTTTCTTTCTCTCCCTCTCCACGTACTGAGGATTGAACTCAAGGGCTCTCTACCTCTGAGCTACACTCCAAACCCCTTTTAAGAATTTTATTTTTGAGATAGGGTCTTGTTAAATTGCTGAGGCTGACCTTGAACTTCGCAATGCTCCTGCCTCAGCCTTCCTAGAGGCACATGCCACTATGTGCAGCCTGTTCTGTAGAGTCACCTACGGACTGGCTCCTGGGGAGGGGAGAACTTGCACTTATGAGAAGATCACATATGAGACTGATGCTGCTAGTCCAGGGACCACATTTGAGGCTCCTTGGTCTAGAGTGATCTAAACAGAACTTGGTCTGTTTTGGAAGCCTTCTAACAAAGCAAATACTCAGTCTCAGGACTCCGATATCTGCCTTGTCTTCCAGGGTTGACCAGAGCACTCCAGTTCTCTTGGATGATCCAGTTCTTGGTGCCTTGGCAAAAAAGCACAATCGATCCCCAGCCCTGATTGCCCTCCGCTACCAGCTGCAGCGTGGGCTTGTGGTCCTGGTCAGCAGTTTCAATGAGAAGCGGATCAAAGAGAATATGCAGGTGTTGAGGGATTTCGGGCTTCAGGGCTCCTGTGCAGTATCCTTCACATGTGTGCTTCCTAAGCTCTCAACATATGTGTGCTGAGTTGGCTTCTCTGTTTTTGTTGATGCATATATGATACATGGGCATTTCTACCATTTTCTTCATCCTACCATGGCAACAGGAAGACGGCATGACTGGGGAGCATTAGGATTGGACAGAAAACAGAGGCTGGGGTTTCAGTATTAAGTCAGCAATGTTCTGTGTAGTCCTGTGCAAATCACGTCTTTTTTGTTTTTTGAAATGAGGGTGTTGAATTAGGTGATCTTCAATCTAATTTTTATGATTTTATTTGCATTTCTCTGATTGCTCCTGGGTTTAATATTCATATATTTATTCACATTTACATTTATTCACTTTTAATTTTCTCTTTCATCAAGTGCCCACTTATTTGCCTTTACCCACTGAAATAGGTTGTCTTTTTATTTTCAAGAGATCACTATTATACTACTAACTATACCTGTATAGCTATCTCCTGAAACATGGAAGTTAAAAAATATTCATTTAGCTCACAGGAAACAATGACCCTTGGCTCCCCTGGATATTTCTTCTGCTTCGAACTGGACTCTCTTATATATTTGCAGTCACCTCTCTCATGCATTTGCAGGACAGTGAAGCTCCTCTAGTTCAGTTTTTTTTAACCTTGGAATTATGCCATTTTTGTGTAAACAGCTGGAGATGGAGAATGTTATACTAAATTAAATACGTCTGACTCAGGCATTCAGTGTTTTCTCTCCTATGAGAATGATAATATGAGAATGATAAATATAGATAATGGGGAATTACCTTTAACTTTTGCTTAAAATTTATTAAACATCATTAGCTGATGTAGTAGAAATAAAGTAATCCTCCCAAATATCACCATATAATGCAGAAATTTCATCTCTGAAAGGCTATGAATTTATCATGAATCAAGATTACTAAATATCCTCACTTTTTTTTTCCACAAAGAACTTATTTTTATTAGAGTCATATGGTGATAAATAGTAGTTGGGTTCATCCCAGCATATTCACACATGCATAGAAATCTATTTCAGTTCTTGACCCCCCATTTTCCTTCCATTCCCCACTTCCTTCACGCTACTAAGTTTCCTTTTTGCTCATCTATTAATTTGTATTTGACTGTTTCTTTATGTAATCTCATCCTTCCTGCCCCCTTCACTTTATTTTACTCTGGCTTCTACATATAAAATATTCAACCTTTGAGTTTCTGAGTTTGGATAAGTTCACTTAGCATCGTATTCTCCATTTCCGTCCATTCACCAGCAAATGCTATATTTTTTTATTTGTTCTAATCAGTTATACATAGCAGTAGAATGCATTTTGACACATCACCCATAAATAGAGTATGATTTCTCATTCTTACGGTTTTACATAATGAAGAGTTACACCGGTCTTGTAATCATATATGCACACAGGGTAATAATATCTGATTCATTCTACTAGTCTTCTTCCCCACATACTCTCTCCCCTCCCTTCACTCCTCATTGTCTAATCCAAAGTACCTCTATTCTTCTCTGGTCCCCATTATTGTGAATTAGCATCTGCATATCAAAGAAAGCATTTGCCCTTTGGTTCTTTGGGATTGACTTATTTCTCTTAGCATGGTAGTCTGTGTTCCATTCATATACCTGCAAATGCCATAGTGTCATTCTTCTTTATGGTTGAGTACTATTCCATTGTGTGTGTGTGTGTGTGGGTGTGTGTGTGTGTATATATATACATATATCACATTTTCTTTATCCATTCATCTGTTGAAGGGCATCTAGGTTGTTTCTACAATCTAGGTATTGTGACCTGAGCTGCTATAAACATTGATATGATTGCATCATTCTTGTAAGACTTTAAGTCCTGGGGTATAAAATGGGGAGTGGGATAAGAGGGTCAATTGGTGGTTTCATTCCAAGTTTCCTGAGAAATCTCCATACTGCTTTCCATTATGGTTGCACCAATTTGCAGTCCCACCAGCCGTGCATGAGTGAACGGCTTTCCCCCACATCCTCACCAACATTTATTGTACTTGTGTTCTTGATAATTGCCATTCTGACAGGAGTGAGATGAAATTGTAGAGTAGTTTTGATTTACATTTCTCTAATTGCTAGAGACGTTGAACATTTTTTCTAATATATGTTGATTGATTGTATTTCTTTTTTTATTAAAATATTTTTTATTTTTACAGACACATTTTGATTCATTATACACAAATGGGGTATAACTTTTCATTTCTATGGTTGTACACATTGTATATTCACACCAATCATGTCATCATACATATATACAGGGTAATACTGTTTAATTATACTGTTTTTTTCCATCCCCCCCCCCGCCTTTTTCCTCTACACCATCCAAAGTTCCTTCATTCTTCTCTTCCCCCCGCCCACCCCATATTGTTATATATTGTCATGCACTTACCAGAGAAAACATTTGGCCTTTGGTTTTTTGGACTTGGCCTATTTCACTTAGCATGATATTTTCCAACTTCATCCATTTAACAGCACATGCCATAATTTTATCATTCTTTATGTCTGAGTAATATTCCATTGTGTATATATACTACAGTTTCTTTATCCATTCATCAATTGAAGGACATCTAGGTTGGTTCCACAATCTAGCTATTGTGAATTGAGCTGCTATGAACATTGTTGTGGTTGCATTCCTGTAGTACACTGATTTTAAGTCCTTTGGATATAAACTGAGGAGTAGGATAGCTGGGTCAAATGGTGGATCCATTCCAAACTTTCTGAGGAATCTCCATACTGCTTTCCAGAGTGGCTGCACCAATGTGTAACTCCACCAGCAATGTATGAGTGTGCCTTTTCCCCCACATCCACGCCAACACTTCTTATTGCTTGTGTCCTTGATAATAGCCATTCTAATTGGAATTAGATGACATCTTAGGGTGGTTTTAATTTGCATTTCTCTAATTACTAGGGATGATGAGCAATTTTTCATATATTTGTTGATCACCTGTATATCTTCTTCTGTGAAGTGTCTGCCCATTTCCTTAGCCCATTTATTGATTGGGTTCTTTGTATTTTGGGTGTGACGTTTTTAAGTTCTTTACAAACTTTAGAGAAGAGTGCTCTGTCTGAAGTGTGTGTGGAAAAGATTTTCTCCCACTCTGTAGGCTCTCTTTTCATCTTATTGATTGTTTCCTGTGCTGAGAAAAAACTTTTTAGTTTGAATCCATTCCATTTATTGATTCTTGCTTTTATTTCTTGTGCTATGGGGTCTGGTTAAGGAAGTCTGGTCCTAAGCCAACGTGATGGAGATTCGGGCCTACTTTTTATTCTATTTGGTGCAGGGTCTCTGGTCTAATTCCTAGATCCTTGATCCATTTTGAGTTCAGTTTTGTATAGGGTGAGAGATTGGGGTTTAATTTCATTTTACTGCTTTGGATTTCCAGTTTTCCCAGCACCATTTGTTGAACAGGCTATCTTTTCTCCCTTGTAAGTTTTTGGCACCTTTGTCTAGTATGAGGTTACTGTACTTATGTGGGTATGTCTCTGTGTCTTCTATCCTGTACCATTGGTCTACCTGTCTATTTCGGTGCCAGTACCATGCTGTTTTTGTTACTATTGCTTTGTAGTAGAGTTTAAGGTCTGGTATAGTGATACCTTCTGCATCACTCTTCCTGACCAGGATTGCTTTGGCTATTCTGGGTCTTATGTTCTTCCAGATGAATTTCATGATTGCTTTTTCTGTTTCTATAAGAAATGTCATAGGGATTTTAATTGGACTTGTGTTAAATCTGTATAGTGCCTTTGGTAGTATGACCATTTTGATAATATTAATTCTGCCTATCCAAGAACATGGGAGATCGTTCCATCTTCTAAGGTCTTCCTCAATTTCTTCTTCAATGTTTTGTAGTTTTCATTATAGAGATCTTTTACCTCTTTGGTTAGATCGATTCCCAAATATTTAATTTTTTTTGATGCTATTGCAAATGGAGTTGTTTTCCTCATTTCCCTTTCAGATGTTTCAGCACTTATGTATAAAAATGCTTCAGATTTATGCATGTTGATTTTATAACCTGCTATTTTGCTGAATTCATTTATGGGGTGTAGAAGTTTTCTGGAGGAGTTTTTTGGATCCTCTAAATAGAGAATCATGTCATCAGCAAATAGTGACAGCTTAAGTTCCTCTTTTCCTATTTGTATCCCTTTAATTTCTTTAGTCTCTCTAATTGCTCTGGCTAGATGTCAAGGACAATGTTCTGTGAAGTGTCTGTTCAGTTTCTTAGCCCATTTATTGATTGGGTTATTCATTTTTTTGGTATTAAGTTTTTTGAGTTCCTTATATATCCTGGAGATTAATGCTCGATCTGAGGTGCATGTGGTAAAGATTTTCTCCCATTCTGTAGGCTTTCTCTTCACATTCTTCATTGTTTCCTTTGCTGTGAAGAAGCTTTTGTTTGATTCCATCCCACTTATCGATTATTGATTTTACTTCTTGTACTTTAGGAGTCTAGTTAATTTTAGTAATTTGAATTTTCTCTCTCTCTTTGTTAGTGTGGTTAATGGTTTATTAATTTTATGTTTTCCAAGAACCCGTTTTTGTTTGGTCAATTTTGTGAATTGCCATCTGAATGCCATCTGACTTCAGCATGTTGATTGGGTTGTGCTTGGTAGTGTTTCACCTCTCCTCTGTATAGTTTTTTATTCTCCTGCCAACTAACCCAGGCTTTACTTCATCTCATGGCCTAAGCCCAAAGCAGTGAGTAGACACAGGAACAGTCTTTTCACTCCATGCTCACAACTGGTCTATCAGAGCTTCTGGCAAATTACATTGAAAAATTCAAGTTACAGGCAAGACTAGATTTAAGGGCTGGGGAAATAAACATCACCTCTTAGTGGAATGAGCTCCTGATTTAAATAAGAAAGTGTGTTGATACAGGAAGATGAAAAGTATTGAGACACATATTCATAATATACCCTATTTATATGTTCTGGATATTTATTTTTAGACTCAGATGTTATTGTTAATGTGTCATCTCCTGAACTTTAACTGTGCTTGCATTCTCTTTATGGTCTATTTTCATGCACTAAGTTCCTACTCTCACTGCAATAAAGTTTTTCTTGCCTTTCCTTTGTGATGAATGTTGCCTTTTCATATTTTGAAAACATTACAATATTCTACTGTATTAACTTGTACAAGTATGGTGATTTTTTCCTTCTAGATTTGGTCTTTAATTCAACTGAAATTGTTCTTGTTAATATTATTTGAAGTAAGGAATCACACATAGATGCATATATTTAAATGGATATTTGAAGATCCACGTTGCAGTAGTTGAAATTTTTATATTTACTCATTGATCTTGATTGCCAGCTTTATCATATGTCAAATGTCCATTGTTTTTCCAGTCACTCAGGTGACTTACTCACTTTTCTGTACTTCCTTAGTCATGTTGTAAAATAAGTCTTGTTAAGAATGATAAAACTACTTTCAAACTTCTCTATCTATTTAAGAATATTTGGCAATTTGTTACTGTTTATTATTTTAAATAATGAGAATTATCCTATCAATTCCCACAGAAAGTAAGTTTTCAAGTGTTTAATGTTGCATTGAAAATGTTAATTAAACTAAGATAACTGATTGTTTGGCCATATTGATGTTTCCAATCCATGATTATGATAAAAATTCCCAATTATTTAGGTGGTCTTTTAATATACTTCAATGAATTTGATATTATTCTCATTATAAATTATATATATTTTATTAGAGTTAATCACCGAGAACTGATAATTTTGATTTTCTTTTAATCACTTTTCCTTCTAATTTTGAAAATTTCCCAGTGTACAGAAAAGTTCATAGAATAATCTAATGAACATCTCTTACCTACATTTTTGGCATTTCATTCTGTGCATTCCATTTTTGGAGTACTCCTATGGATTTACGGATCCATTAGTTTCAGTGTGCTAGCAATGATTATTATTAATATGCTAGTGATTTCTTTCTGTCTTTATTTTTTTCTTTTTGGTATTGAGGATTGAGCCCAGGGGCACTTAGGCACTGAGCTACATTCCCATTCCTTTTTATATTTTAATTTGGGGCAAGGTCCCACTTAGTTGCTTAGGGCCTTGCTAAGTTGCTGAGGCTGGCATTGAATTTGTGATCCTCCTGCCTTTGCTTCCTGAGCCACTGGGATTACAGGTGTGTGCCACTGCACCTGGCTAGTGATCACCTTTTTAAAATCTTAACCTAATCCTAATTTAGACAATGATAATCTTTTCAATTCAGTTTTGGTACCATTTGATGATGATAAATGGTTCTGGACAATTTAAGACTTCAAATATAGGAAAAATTATTCTGGTTATCAATGGGATATAGAAATCCATATCCATTCATGAACCTTACTAAATCATATTGCTCAAAATTAAATTTAATCTTCTATTCAGATCTTTTGTCTGTAAAGTGATTTCAATGTATTATATAAAGACTTGGTTTTCTCTTTCTTTTTCACATGGTATTCTTTAGCCATGTGAAAGAGTTTTTATTGATATCTTTAATAACTTTTGGAAACTTCTCGCTCATTGTACTGATTTATTTAGTTGTGTTCATGGTCAAACCCAGGACAATGTGCATCACAGGCACGTGCTTGGCCAGTGAGCAACCTCCCCAGACCTTCTCATCTGTTCTAAGCATTGCCTCAGCCCCATTCAATTGGATTCACTTATATTTCTTAGACTGACTATATGCAATATAACAATAATGGAAATCTTCTTCTGTGATAGGTTTTTGAATTTCAATTGACCCCAGAAGACATGAAAATCTTGGATGACCTCAATAGGAATGTTCGATTCTATCCTGTGCTCTTGTAAGTAAATTTGATAAATATATTGGCTCAATTTATTTCTGAGAACGAATATAACATCATTGTTATAAGTTACCTCAATATGCGGAGGACAGAGACCAGTTTGAATCAGTGATGAGACGGGCTTTTATGAATCTTTGTCTGAGATTCTCATCAGAGCTCTGTTCTATGAGTGGGACCAGGGTCAGCATGAACTTCCTCATAGTCACCTTGGCATGTCTCATTCCATGGAATGATCCAGATAAACCAATATCATTGCTGAATGTACACCTGTAGGTAGTTCTCTCTATCCTATGACTTTGTAGTGGATACACACTTTGGTATTACCAATATCGTGTTGTGAAGTGTTTTTAAAACTAGTTTTCTGTTATCCTCTTCTATATCTCTTAACTTCTTATGAGGTTGAAGGCATCTCCATCAACCCTGTGACCCCATCTCCTCCCTATAAAATTGGACGGAGTTTCATGACTTTGATAGTTTTAAGTCACTCACTTTCTCTTCACTGCACATGTGGTCAGAATGCAGAAACTGCTTCTGTCTACAGAATAGCTGTCATTAGTGGAGTTAATAGAAACAGTGGGCTTTGATTTTCTGAAATACAGAAATCTCAATGCAGTGGGTAAAGAAGTGTAGAGAAGAGAGACGTGAAACTGAAGGATAGCATGTGGGAAAAACCTCCTGAATAAGGAGAATATACAGCCAACAAATGCTCTTTACCTTCCTTCGTGCTCTGAGGCTACAGAATCTGAGAAAGAAATATATTAAGAAGGTAAACAGGACAACATGTTCCTCTTTCCTGTGAGAATTTAATTCATATTAGAAACAACTGTGATACTGTGAGAAAGGGATTAGCATAATGCAAAATTATATGTACTAAAAGATTGGTAGATATGTCATTACTGATATTTTTATCCGTACACAGAAAAATGAAAAATTATGTAGGGACCAGAGATTGAGGGAGTCCGAGTGGCAAGCAATGAATAATTTTTACTACCTAAATGTTATAATAAATAATTATTTCTATTGCTTTATATTTTATCTTCTTTGTAAAGTTTGGACATCTCCAAAGTATATGGTAAACTCTTAGAATTTGAAGTGCAATGTTATACATGAAATTATTTCCATTTCTGAATTTAACAGAACATATTAGGTGAGATGGATGATGAGTAAATAATTAGTGAATTAGGATAGTGGAAGTGAAGTTGCTAGCAGTAATTTATACACTTTGAAATATTTCCTCAATGTTGACCAATGTCTGCACTTGTCCTTATTCAGAACAAGGAGGAATCAATTTTCTTTGAGAAAATTGAGAGCTAGAAGTTTCATTGAGAACTGGAAATAAGGCAAGATGAGATACTGCTTTCCTGTTCTGACAGATGTGAACAGGGATAAAAAATATGTTTAAATTTTAGTCCCTCTGTGTTTTCTGTGTTAAATTCCAGGTAAGAAAATAGAATTATGCCTTCAATGGTGGAATGAGACAGACATCATTGCCCTATGTACATGTATGATTACACCAATGGTATGAATCTACATTGTGCACAACCGTAGAAACGAAATTATGTACCCCATTTGTGTACAATGAATCAAAATGCAGTCTGTAAAAAATTAAAAACTAAATAAAAATAAATAAATAAATACACAGTACGTCAAAAAAAAAAAAAAAAAGAAAATAGAATTATAATTTCCAGAAAACATTTACTATAATGTCATGCTCATGAAATTAAGAAAGGCATAGCTTACAACCATGCTCTAAGGAAACAAAATAATCAAACATGACCTAATGGCTGCTTTTAGAAATCACTTTACCATTCTAGAAATGGAGTCACTGAACTGATATTATGTATATTTTTTCTCATTTTAGTTTTAATGGACATCCCGGTTATCCATTTTGGGAGGAATGTTGACATGGAGCCCTTTGTCATCACTTTGACCTTGAACCCCTGCTAAGGAACTGTGATGTGGGCGGCATCTCAGAGGCTGGTCGTTGGACACATTAATTCTAATCCATGCTGTTTGTTAACTCACGCTCACTGGAACTCTTTCCACATGTCAGGAAGAAAAGGGCTAAATTTTTGTTGCCTTTCAAACAATACAATAAAGTTGTTTTCCTAAAGATTCTGAGCACTATCGAAAACCTCACTCAGCTACAAATCCGGGTGAAATGTGGAGAGAGGGGAATCTGAGCAGTGCATATTTAATTGATGACAGCATAATTTGAATACGTAAACTTATACACAGGATGAAAGAAAGGGAAGAGGAAATAATAAGACACCTATGATAGAATTCTTTATGAAAAACTGGGGCCTGAACAAAGGTGTGGGAAAGAAAGAACGGAGTCACGGAATCACCTGGAATGCAACGCAGTTTAAGTAGTTCTTTTAGTTAGCATTTCACAGCTGTGGCCAAAAGATCTGACAGGAATAATTTTAAGGAGGAAAAGTATTTTGGGGGTTCATGGTTTTAGAGGTCTCAGTCCATAGACAGTTGACTCCATTCCTTGGGAGTAACGATGAGGCAGAACTCCATGGCGGAAAACTGGTGGAGGAAAGTGGCTCAGAACATCACAGTAGGAAGTAAAGACAGAGAGTAAGACTCACTCAAGACAGAAAATATATACCCCAGTGCCACACCCTCATGACCCACCTCCTCCATCCACACCCTACCTGATTGCAGTTACCATCCAATCAATCCCTATAAGGGGATTAACACACTGATTAGGTTAAGGGTCTCATAACCCAATCATTTCACCTCTAAGTTTTCTTGCATTGTTCACAGATGAGCTTTTGGGAGACACCTCATATCAAAACCATAATGGTAGTAAAAACGGGAGTGGTCACAAGAAGTGTGTCCAAGGCATGAGTACACGCCTTTGGGAGTTAAGAGTGACACCAGACTTGAAAGAACGTATCTTTATAGATGTAGTTTTCTTCTTCCTTTCTGAGACGAAAGTCTAGAGTTTCAAGTATCTAGGGCCTGTTGATAAAATTATTCCTACTAGAAAGATTGGAAAACTAATGCCTGGATGTCCCAGACTAATCATATAGCAAGTAGAATAGGCTAAATCACGTTCCCCAATTATCCCATGCCCGAATCCCTGGCACCTGAGAATATATTACCTCTTAATATGGTGACTACACAATTCCTCCTGGAATATTTATCCATAAAAGTGTTTGAAATACAAAACAAGTACAATAAAGTATTGCTAGAAGAATGAAGAATGAGTGATGTGATCAACTAATAAGACAAATGCCATAACTTGCTTTAATGATTAGGAAATTAAGCTAATAAGGTGCATATCTTTAGAACAAGCAAAATATACTGGAATCACTGAATACTAGCTTGGAAAAATATTATATTAACTTGGAAAATACTAATTTGGAAAAATATTTATGTTAATGAAAGAAAAAGATACAAGCCATATGGTGAAGATGACTTTAAGTTTATAAATAATAATAAAAAAAAAACACACCCAAGAACCCATATGCTTGCTTTTAGAAGTCATCAAAGGACATGTACCATTCTTTTTTACTTTCTAAGCTTTTGCAATTTGTATGCATTATTTTCATTTTCAAAAAACAAACATCTGCACTGTAAATAATTTATTATAATAAGAGAAAAAGCAAGGAAAATAACTGAAACTGTGAACCCTGCTTCCAAACCACCTCCATCAAATGCAGAAATCCCCACCATCCTGCCCAGAAGGAGGAAACTCTGGTAGGAATGTCAATATCTCAAGGTCAATATTCTTCAGGATATGATGATAAAGGTAGGTGATTGATAGCACTGAAAAAGGGAAAGAACCCATAAAAGAGAGGTTTATAGGATGGTGCTCTCGGGATGTGCTAAGATCTCTGAATTTATAACCAAGTCCCTACTTCTGGCCCACCACACATACGCGCAAGCTCCCTGTTATGTGCAGACTGCAAGTGCACACCCAGTTCCTTCATTCACGTGGACGTTATCTCCAAAGTGAGGCACAGTTCGATGCAGACTGAATATTCTAGAGGGTATGGGAAGTGTCACCAAAATGCTGTGGTAAATTGAGGCTCAGTCTCAGCTCTTGTCCTTAGCTCAGGAGACTGGTGGCAGTGAGGACGTGTTGCTCTTTTCCACCATTCACTCAGGAACATGCCGAGCACCCTCAGCGACCCAGGATCCTCCATTAAGCCACTTCTTAGCTGTTGAGAAGATACGATGTATCTCTATTGGACACACCTACAGAATGAGATTACTTTATTCTGGATTGTGAGTTGTAAGAATGCTTGTTGCTCAGTGATTGGTATTTCTATTTGTTTCCCCTTTTTGGTGTGAGTCTTTTTCTCTTCATATCTTGTCCTTATCCATTGACTATCATTCAAGAGCAGGTGCCAGAAGGTGTATTATTAACCTTCATCCACCAAGATGACTAAGAGGAGAGACCAACAATCTGGTGAGGCAGATCATAGACTTACACCTCAAAAGCTTTGGGACTAGAAATGCTATTTTCCATCTTTTTCTCAGGAAATATGTTTTAGAATCCTGTATAGTTTTCCCAATGGCAGGGGGGAGGGTCCTTTGAAAACTGATTTGAGTCTAGATTTTTATTCTCATCATTATAATATTATTTCCCCTTACATCAATCACTTTTCAACTTCTGTCCATTTGATAACTCCTCTTCTTGACCCTGAAATCCTACAGGACTCAAACTGATGAAATATTGTGTTTGTGAATAAACTTAAGTGATGCAGGGGCTCCTCAGAGGCTACCCTCCTGATGGATCAAAGTGACATTTAAGGAACAGTCTTGACTAGAGGACCTGGGGAAATTCCAGAGGGTTTTGCCTTGGTAATGTAGGGATAATGAGGCACTAAGACTGTGGGTCAATTACTATCATGATCTGGTTTCATTTCAGCTTTGTGAGTTTAGACAGCTGAAGAAATGGGCCTTATAATGTAGGAAAAGAAATTCAAAGAAAAGCTTGGAAGAAATAGGTGGTGTTTTGAAGAGGATCTGCCACAATAGGGATGAATGTCACTGGTCATTTAGGGGATGAAGTGGAAGCAGGATGGACTATGACTTCCTTATGTGTTTACCTTTGTGTGGCCATCTGTCATGAAAATTATTAAAATTTCATCTTAAGTATAGAGAAAGTTAGGTCAGGGTTTCCTATTCCATTTCATGATTATTTCTTCTTCCTCCCCCTCCTCCTCCTCCTCCTTCTCTTCTTCCTCCTCCTCCTCCTCCTCCTCCTCCTCCTCTTCCTCCTCCTTCACTTTTGATTTTAGCATCTATTAAATGTAAAACATTTTCATGTGTCCATAAATGGATTCTGAGCCCTGGGAACCTTCCCTTTCTTATTTAATGAGTATGTGTGCCCTGAGTGACAACCCTCAAGGCACAGGCCCTAAGAACATACCAGAGACTCAAAACAGTATTATAGAGAATTTCACTTTCCTGATTACTTTGTGGCCTGAAACCAAAAATTCAGACACAGAGCTTCTCAGCAAGGTGAGAAAGGGAAACGCTTCTGGGAGTTAACTCTCGCCTTTCCAAGCAGCATGGGGAATAAGGCCCTTGGATATAACAAAATACAGAAGAAATCTCCAGCATTGCTGCTTCCAGCAGTAACACTTGTGGATGCAATCTCCCCTGTGCTAAAATAGTCAAGCGGTACATCAATCAAAGGAACCCCCAACTCAGGAGGTCTGAGGTGTGTACGGATATGGAGACATCAGAGATCAAAGACACTGTGGTACTAACCTGAAAGGTGTCTTGCACAACCATATTGTGTGGAGAATATGAAGAAGCCACTTCTCTCCTGACTACCAGGGAAATCAGGGGAAGGAAACATTTGCAGCTCCAGCACTGGGGCACCTGATAATTAAATTCTGACAACCTTGCCAAACTTGCAAAAAACGTCTGGCAAACCCACAATGCATGGCATAACATGTGTATAAGAGTCCAGGAGAAAATAGGAAGTGGATAGGGGAGAACTAGTTCGGGAAACACACCTAGCTTCCCCTCTCCCCTCCAGAATGGCCACTTGCAAGATTGTCTGCTTGAAAATTTGGCTGGGAAAGCCAAGCCTGGCTGGCAGAGCCATGCCCAGCCAAGAATTTATATAGGCAAGGGGAGGAATTGGTCATGTTTGGAATCTGAACCCAAGAGCGCTAAAAACATGAAGTTCATGTGTGTTTGTGGGGAAGAATTGGCCCCTTCACCACATGTGTGCAACCCAGGGATTTTTCCTGGGGGATAGTAGCCCAGTGTGGTCCATCATCTATCTGGCCAGGGAGTCGAGCTGATTTAAAATCTTCTGACCAATTGAAAGAAGAGCTTGGAGGCTACCTAAGCCCAATAGTCCTCCCTATGGGATCTCCCATCTCACTCTAACAACCCGCCTAACACAGCTGCAGAGGGAAGACAAAAACCTTTGAAACTCCAATGGAAACAATTCTCTAACTTTTCATCATATTCTCTTTTTTATTTTCTCCTCCTCCTCCTCCTCCTCCTTCTTTACAGTGTAAGGATTTGATTTTAATCTTTTTTATTGATTTTTAAACATTTGTTCTACATTGTTGAACATTGGTTATACATGACAATAGAATGTACTTTGACACATTGTACACAAATGGAGCATAACTTCTCATTCCTTAGGCTGCACATGATGCTGCATCACACCAATAGTGTAAACATACAGGTATATAGGGTAATAATGTCTGTTTCATTCTACTGTCCTTCCCATCCCCACCATCCCACACCCCCTGCCCCTCAATCCCAAGTTCCTTCATTCTTCCCTATCCCCCACACTATGGATCAGCATCTGATTATCAGAGAAAACATTCAACCTTTGGTTTTTTTGGGATTGGCTTATTTCACTTAGTATATATCCATTTACCTGCAAATGCCACCATTTCATTCTTCTTTAAGGTAGAGTAATATTCCATTGTCTATATGTACCATATTTTATTTAGCCATTCATCCATTGAAGGGCATTTAGGTTGCTTCCATACATTAGCTGTTGTGAATTGAACTGCTGTAAACATTGATGTGGCTGCATCACTCTAGTAAGATTTTAAGTCCTTTGGGTGTAAACTGAGGAATGTGATAGCTGGGTTGAATGGTGGTCATTCCATTCCAAGTTTTCTGAGGAATCTCCATCCTGCTTTCCGTAGTGGTTTCACCAATTCATAGTCCCACCAGCAATGTATGAGTGTACTTTTCCCCCACATTCTTGCCAACACTTATTATTACTTGAATTCTTGATAGTTGCCATTCTGACTGGAGTGAGGTGAAATCTTAGAGTCATTTTGATTTGCATTTCTTCGCTACAGATGATGAACATTTTCTCATGTTTGTTGATTGACTGTATTTCTTCTTCTGTGAAGTGTCTATTCAGTTCCTAAGCCCATTTATTGATTGGTTTGTTTGTTTGTTTATTTATTTATTTATTTATTGGTGTTGTTTGAGTTCTTTGTATATCCTGGAGATTAATGCTCTATCTGAGGTGCATGTGGGTAAATATTTACTCCCAATATCTAGGCTCTCTCTTTACCTGATTGTTTCTTTTACTGAGAAAAAGTTTTTAGTTTGAGTCCATCCTATTTATTGATTCTTGGTTTAACTTCTTATGCTTTAGGAGTCTTGTTAAGGAAGCCAACATGATGGAGATTTGGGCCTACTTTTTCTTCTAATAGTCACAGAGTCTCTATTCTAGTGCCCACGTCTTTGATACACTCTGAATTGATTGTTGTGCAGGGTGAGAGATAAAGGTTTAATTTCATTTTGTTACACATGGATTTTCAGTTTTCCTAGTACCATTTGTTGAATAGATTCTCTTTTCTCCAATATATATATATTTTTTTGGTGTCTTTGTCTAGTATGAGATAACCCTATTTATGTGGGTTTGTCTCTGTGTCTTCTATTTTGTATCATTGTTCTATATGTCTATTTTGGTGCCAATACCCTGCTTTTTTTGTTACTATAGCTCTGTAGTATAGTTTAAGTTCTGGTATTGTGAAGCCTCCTGCTTCACTCTTCTTGCTAAGGATTGTTTTGGTGTTTCTGGGTCTCTTATTTTTCCAAATGAATTTCATGATTGCTTTTTCTAATTCTATGAAGAATGTCATTGGGATTTTAATAGGAATTGCATTAAATCTGTATAACACTTTTGATAATATGATCCTATCCCAGAGTCTGAAAGATCTTTCCATCTTCTAAGGTCTTCTTCAATTCTTTCTTTAGTGTTCTGTAGTTTTCATTGTAGAGGTCTTTCACCTCTTTTGTGAGATTGACTCCCAAGTATTTTATTTTATTTTTTTGATGCTATTGTGAATTGGGCAGTTTCCCTAATTTCTCTTGAAGTTGATTCATCAGTTATGTATGGGAATGCATTTGACTTATGGACATTGATTTTAAATCCTGGTACTTTGTTGAAATCATTTATGAGTTCCATAAGTTTTCTTGGGCAATTTTTTTGTATCCTATTAATATAGAATCATGTCATCAGCAAATAGTATAGTTTGAGTTCTTCTTTTCCTATTTGTATCCCTTTAATTTCTTTTGTCTGATTGCTCTGACTAGCGTTTCAAGGATGATGTTGAATAGAAGTGGTGAAAGAGGGAATCCCTGTCTTGTTCCAGTTTTGAGAGGGGATTCTTTCAATTTTTCTCCATTTGGAATGATGTTGGCCTTGGGCTTAGCATTGATATCTTTTACAGTTTTGTGGTATTCTCCTACTACCCCTAGTTTTTCTAGTGTTTTGAACATGAAGAAGTGCTATTTTGTCAAGTGCTTTTGGTGCATCTATTGAGAGAATCTTTAATTTTCCATTTCATTCTTTATATTTGGGAAGTTTTTGATATTATGTCATTGAAAAGATTTTGCATCTTTTGTGTTCCTATGCTTTGTATCTCTATGGTTTGTATCTCCATGCTTTCATCTCTTCTGATAAATCTTACATTTCATCTTCTCATGTTATTCCATATTTCTTGGAAGTTCTGTTCATGGTTTCTTACCATCTTCTCTGTGTGGTTCACTTTATTTTCGAGAGCATATTTTTTTGTCATCCTTGTCTGAGGTTCCGTCTTCTAAGTCTTTTGGTAATATAATTCATTGAAATTTTAATTTGGTTTATTATTTCCTTCATTTTGAGAGTTTACACCTGATTCCATCTTATAATCTCTGTCTCTTTATTGAAGTAATATTTCACTTCTTATATTTTCTCTCTGAAATATTGTTTGAGGCACTTTGTCCCCTTGTTTTTTCATGTTGTTTGTGTGCCTTCCCATGTAGTGGTACGGATCTCCGAGGCAGTACATTTTCTACCCTCTAGTCTTACAGTGTCCCTAAAGGCTTCCAGTACTTCATCTTTAAGGGGAAGAGCACTATTAACAGCATCCAATGCAAACAATATACAACTTTAAACCACATGGCTCCTATTAATGTGTCTACAGTTTTGTCATAATAAAATAAACGATTTATTCAATTATTGTCCACAATATAAACAGTAAGTTTGCTGAACAGGTTTACTGTTTCAAATGTTGGAAAATGAGGGAACAGAAGTAGTGTAAGCTGTGATGTTTATGAGGGAGAGAAAATAGAGGTAAAACTTTATAGTACTAGTAGGGAGGGAATTAATCGAGGTTGGCTGTTAGCACGAGTTAAAAGAGAAAGAGAATTCAGGAAGACAGGTGAGAGAAAAATATATACAGATTTATTTTTTAAAAAAGTAAAAATATCAGAATTTACACGAAAACTGTAATATACTATTCAGACATCCCTTTCCTCAATGAATTGATGCATAAAATATATTTGGATTCAAAGATGAAAGAGGTATGTGAGACAGGGTAAAAATAAAGGACAGTCTCAGTGGGAAGTTGAATGATTGCTTCGGCTGGTTTTCAAAACATTTCTCGGCTTCCCTTCTCCACTGATAGTTGGGTTGTCTAAAGTTTGATGTTAGCTCCAGTCTGGTGGGTGCCAGAGAGAGTGGGTTGGTAAGCCAAAGGAAAGATGCCCTCACCCTCTTCAAGTCTCCCCACCCATTGTATCCATGTCCTCTATTCTGTACCATTGATCTGCCTGTCTGTTTTGGTACCAATACCATGCCGTTTTTGTTACTATTGCTTTGTAATAGAGTTGAAGATCTGGTATTGCGATACCCCCTGCTTTGCTATTTTCTACTGAGGATTGCTTTAGCTATTCTGGGTTTTTTATTCTTCCAGATGAATTTCATAATTTCTTGCTCTATTTCTGTAAGGTACATCATTGGGATTTGAATTGGAATTGCATTGAATCTGTGTAGCACTTTTGGTAGTATGGCCATTTTAACAATATTAATTCTGCCTATCCAAGAACATGGGAGATCTTTCCATCTTCTAAGGTTTTCTTTAATTTCTTTCTTTAGTGTTCTGTAGTTCTCATGGTAGAGGTCTTTCACCTCTTTTGTGAGATTGATACCAAAGTATTTTATTGTTTTCGAGGCTATTGTGAATGGGGTAGATTTCCTAACTTCTCTTTATGAAGATTCATCACTTATGTATAAAAATGCATTGGATTTATGAACATTGATCTTGTAACCTGCTACTTTACTGAATTCACTTATGAGTTCTAAGAGTTTTCTGGTGGAATTTCCAGGTTCCTCTAAATATATAATCATGTCATCAGTGAACAGGGAGTTTGAGTTCTTCTTTTCAAATTCGTATCCCTTTAATTTCTTTGGTTTGTCTAATTGCTCTGGCTAGAGTGTCAAGAACGATGTTGAATAGATGTGGTGAAAGAGGGCATCCCTGCCTTGTTCCAATTTTTAGGGGGAATGCTTTCAGTTTTTCACCATTGAGAATGATATTGGCCATGGGCTTAGCATAGATTGCCTTTACAATGTTAAGGAATGATCCCACTACCCTGATTTTCCCTAGTGTTTTGAGCATGAAGGGATGCTGTATTTTATCAAATGCTTTTTCTGCATCTATTGAAATAATCATGTGATTCTTAACTTTTAGTCTGTTGATATGGTGAATGACATTTATTGATTTCCGGATGTTGAACCAACCTTGCATCCCTGGGATAAAACCCACTTGATCGTGGGGCACTATCATTTTAATATATTTTTGTATGTGATTTGCTAAAATTTTGTTGATAATTTTTGCATCGATGTTCATTAAGGATTTTGGTCTGAAATTTTCTTTCCTTGATGTGTCTCTGTCTGGCTTAGGTATCAAGGTGATATTGTGTTCATAGAATGAGTTTGGGAGGGTTCCCTCATCTTCTATTTCATGGAATACTTTGAGGAGTATTGGAATGAGCTTTTCTTTAAAGGTTTTGTAGAACTCAGCTGAAAACCCATCTGGTCCTGGACTTTTCTTTGTTGGTAGGCTTTTGATGACCTCTTCTATTTCATTGCTTGAAATTGATTTTTAAGTTGTATATGTCCTCCTCGTTCAGTTTAGGTAATTCATATGTCTCTAGAAACTTGTTGATGTCCTCGAGGTTTTCTGTTTTGTTGGAGTATAGATTTTCAAAATAGCTTCTAATTATGTTTTGTATTTCACTCGTGTCTGTTGTGATATATCCTTGTTCATTCCGAATTTTAGTAATTTGAGTTTTCTCCCTCTTTCTCTTTTTTAGTGTGGCTAAAGGTTTATCAATTTTGTTTATTTTTTCAAAGAACCAAATATTTATTTTGTTAATTTTTCCGATTGTTTCTTTTGTTTCAATTTCATTGATTTCAGCTCTGATTTTAACTATTTCCTGTCTTCTACTACTTTTGTGTTGGTCTGCTCTTCTTTTTCTAGGGCTTTGATCTGTAGTGTCAAGTTGTTTATTTGTTGATTTTGAGTTCTTTTGTTGAATGCGCCCCATAAAATAAATCTTCTTCTAAGTACTGCTTTCATAGTGTCCCAGAGATTTCGATATGGTGTGTCTTTGTTCTCATTTACTGCTAAGAATTTTTTTACTTCCCTCCTGATGTCTTCTTTTATCCATTCATCATATAATAGTGTATTATTTAGTCTCCAGGTATTGGAGAAGTTTCTGTTTTTTATTCTGTCATTTATTTCTAATTTCAATCCATTATGATCTGGTAGAGTACAAGATAGTATCTCTATCTTCTTGTATTTGCTAACAGTAGCTTTGTGGCATAAGACATGGTCTATTTTAGAGAAGGATCCATGTGTGGCTGAGATGAAAGTGTATTCATTCTTTGTTGGATGGTATATTGTATATAAGTTGGTTAAGTCTACATTGTTGATTGTGTTATTGAGATCTATGGTTTCTTTATTCAATTTTTGTTTGGACAATCTATCCAGCGGTGAGAGAGGTGTGTTAAAAATCACCTGGTATTATTGTGTTGTGGTCTCTATGGTTTCTGGATTTGAGAAGGATTTGTTTGATGTACATGGATGAGCCAATGTTTGGGGCATAGATATTTATGATTGTTATGTCTTGCTGATATATGCTTCCCTTAAGCAGTATGTAATGTCCTTCTTTATCCCTTCTGACTAGTTTTGGCTTGAAGTCCACATTATCTGAAATGAGGATGGATACTCCAGCTTTTTTGCTGTGTCCGTGTGCATGGGTATGTTTTTTCCCATCCTTTCACCGTTAGTCTATGGGTATCTCTTTCTATGAAATGATTCTCTTGCAGGCAGCAAATTGTTGGATTTTTCTTTTTAATCCATTCTGCTAGTCTATGTCTTTCGATTGATGAATTCAGGCCATTAACATTCAGGGTTATTATTGAGATATGATTTGTATTCCCAGTAATTTGACTCATTTTTGTTTTTTCACATGATTTGGTTCCTCCTTTATTGGCTATTCCTTTAGGCTAGTTCCTCCCATTACTGATTTGCATGATTGTTTTTCATCTCTTCCTCATGGAATATTTTGCTGAGAATGTTCTGTAGTGCTGGCTTTCTTTTTGTAAATTTTTTTAGCTTTTATTTATCAATGAAGGATCTTATTTCATCATCAAATCTGAAAGTAAGTTTTGCTGGGTATAAAATTCTTGGTTGGCATCCATTTTCTTTCAGGGCTTGGTAAATGTTGTTCCAGGCCCTTCTAGCTTTTAGGGTCTGGATTGAAATATCTGCTGATATTCTTATTGGTTTCCCCCTGAATGTAATTTGATTCTTTTCTCGCGCGGCCTTTAAAATTCTGTCTTTATTTTGTCTGTTAGGTATTTTCATAATAATGTGCCTTGGTGTGGGTCTGTTGTAATTTTGTATATTTGGAGTCTGATAAGCCTCTTGTACTTGGTTTTCCATTTCATTCTTCAGATTTGGGAAATTTTCTGATATTATTTCATTGAATAGATTGTTCATTCCTTTGGTTTGTTTCTCTATGCCTTCCTCAATCCCAATAATTCTTACATTTGGCCTTTTCATGATATCCCATAATTCTTGTAGATTCTCTTCATGATTTCTTACCATCTTTTCTGTTTGGTCAACTTTGTTTTCAAGATTAAATATTTTGTCTTCAGTATCTGAGGTTCTGTCTTGCAGGTGACCTATCCTGTTGGTTATGCTTTCTATGGAGTTTTTAACTTGGTTTATTGTTTCCTTCATTTCAAGGATTTCTGTTTGGTTTTTCTTCAATATCTCTAACTCTTTATTGAAATGATCTCTTGCTTCCCGTATTTGCTCCTTTAACTGTTGATTGGTGCGATCATTTAATGCCTGCATTTGCTCTTTCATCTCCTCGTTTGCTTCCCTGATTGTTTTAATTATGTACATTCTGAACTCCCTTTCTGACATTTCTTCTGCTGTGCTGTCATTGGGTTTTATTGATATAGTATCTAGGTTTGTTTGGAACATTTTCTTCCCTTGTTTTCTCATATTGGTCAGATGTCAGTGGGACTCTGTGATATTGCAGAATTCTTCTATTGGCTTATAGTGTCCCTGTAGATTTCCAGTGTCTCATCTTCCTGCCTTCAGTAGCCTGAAGTCTTGGAGTAATGTGATAATGCAGTGCTTCCAAAGAAAGCTGCCCCTAGCCCGCTGTTCCAGGACTTGGAGCTGGCTCTGGGTGGAAAGGCTTTCACTGGGAGGCCGGCTCCTAGAAGCTAGCCTGGAAAGGTGTTTCCCACTGGAGGGGGCCAGGCTGCTTGGGGAAGTCCCTGGCTGCCCTGTCCTGGTCCCTGAAGCAACCTGCAGGCAGGAACTTGCCACGGTGGTTCAGGGAATTGAAGCTTGGTTCTGTGCAGAAAGGCTCTCACTGGGGGGCCTGCTCCGAGATGCTGGAGAATCTGGCCCTGTGTGAGGAGCCCACTGCCAGAGCGCGCAGGGCTGCCTAGGGAAGACTCTACCTGCCCTGCCCTACTCTAATAAGCTGCCCGAATCTGGGCCTGCCGCCCGGGCAGTGCTTCACTGAGTGGGGGAGACTCACCCCGTGGCTCTATTTTAGTCTGAGTCTCTCAATGCCTCCCCTTCTTGAATCCTGGGCTCTGGAGCAACTGGAGATGCAGTCACCCTCTAGTCCACCATCTTGGATCGCCAGATCCCATTTTCTTGTGGTTTTAATTTTATTAAGATAAGCCCTTTCTCAATCACTCATTATTTGAAAAAATGTACTCTCTATCTCCACCCACAGACATATACACAGAATTCAAATTTTGATCCTCACAGAAAGCATCACAGGTGAACATTGAAAAAGAAAAAACAAGAGCTTTTTCAACTTTCTCATTGGAAATATGTTTTCTGAATCTTTTTATGTTGTTTTGTCATGAAAATGGCCCTTGTTGATGAGTGTGCGGTCCTGAGAAGTGTGCACCAAAAAAGGTGCTATGTCACACTGCTTAGTGAAGGACAAATGCCTGACACTCCAGGAAAGTACTTTGCAAGATGTAATGGAAGCCTAGGTTCTTTCTGAAAAGTGGCATTCTGTATGAATACTAAAGCTCCGGAATATTTATTGGTTTCCTGCAATTTATGTTTCACTTTTGTATTTTAAGTATAGTATTTATCTATGAAGGTGAAAAGGTCTGAACCTCAAAGTAAGCAGAAAAGAATTTCTTGTAGAACACCAGCCCTCTCTCAAGCTGATTTTGCTCAGTGTCACTAACCTCACTGAGAACCCTCAATCTTCTCTGTTATTTAGCAATTTACTGTTAAATTTCTATCATGTCCTGTGACACACAAACTTGGATTATGGTGTGTCCTGACTTTACCTGGGTTGCATTTGCTGGATAGTATCACTATCTGTTTTTTCTCTGAGAAAAATGTTTGTCTATACTGATCCTGGGCTCCAGGTGGTCTACATTCACATGGTAGCTTGTGCCCAAGTCTCTCCCTGAATGTCCCAGAAAAAGACCCAGAATGACCTTGCTTCACATCCACCAGACCTCACTAGTCAGCAACCTCAACAACATGTATGATGAACTCTGCTTCATTATAAAATCATTGGATCTTTTTTTGGTGGGAGGGATTTGTAGGTCAATTAAAATGTGGAAGACAAGACAGCTCCTCCCTTGGGATTTCAATGTCTAACTGGAAATACAGACAATCAAAATATCAATAGAGGCTTACCAAAATTGGCCTGAAACAGGTGTTATGTTATAACTCTGCTGGATAAAGTCTCATGATCAGCAGACTCTTCTTTTTGCACAAACTATAAAAATTTTCTGGCAGAAATTTAAGTATCCACCAATAAGAAATATTAAATTTATGAAGGCTTATTACTCTAAGTGAAAATCATGCTGTGACATTACAGAGATCAATAAACTGCCTTTCTTGTTGCATGAAGTCCTGAACAGTGTAATATAGAATATTGCTAGGTTCTGATGCTTTCAGTAGTAAGGGACAGAAAATTCAACTCACCTTCATGGAAAACTTGAGGAGATTGATGAAGATCACTAATCTGGGACAATGAACAATTGGCTTCCAAATCATTCTATTAGGAATATTGATACAATGTAGAGGTATAAGAGAAGAGTGTCAAACTCCATCACTTATTGGTCCTCTTTCTGCTGTTTTTATAGACCTTGAATATCATATCATAAGACCTAGAAACACCAAACTTTCATCTCAGATACCAAGAGGAACTATCATAGCTAAAAAGGTGGTGTCTTAAGGCTGTTATCCTCTTGACTTTGTTATCTTATTAGTACTTGATACATACCTTTCATTCTGACTTTTCTGCCCAACATCACCTGTCATTCTTCATACAGAAAATGGAAGCTCTCCAGTAGTTTGTTATTCTCCTAAGAATTTCTACTCATACCTAGAGTATACTTGAGGTAGCCTAGATAAAATCTTAACCTTAACCGCACCATGTTAAGCAAGTCACTTGCTCTGTGGCTTTTACTATGCTTCCATGCATCAAACTTGTGATCCATCTGAATTGCAGTCATTGGGTCTCTCTTCTTTCTGTATTACTTTCCATTAATGCTGAGGTATTCAGATTTCATTAAATGATAGAGTAAGTGAAAGTTGGTCAGACTCCTCTCACTGTCTCTGCATTTCTCCTCTAACAGTCCTGCTGCTGGGTGAGGCTCCAGGTTTCACACACTGGTCTATTTTTGTGCCAACTGTCAGTAAGAAATATGTGTATAAAGACAACTAATCATTTTGTGTCTATTTATATAGACCCATTCATTTAAGTCTCAGTCTCCAATTCAGAGACTCATAATCATTTGGTTGAAATAAAACTTAAGCTATTACTAGGTTTTAAGTTTCCCAACAGTTCAAAGCCTAGGCAACCTGGAAACATTGAATCTAAAGAAATCATTGTCTTTTCATTATGACGTCAGTGACTGAGATCATTGCTTCTCAAACATCTCTTTCCTCCACATTATTTCTTTGGGTCACTCATGTTAATTCCACTGGCATGAACATGTAATCACTGTTTCAAAGGGGTTGTGATCCAGTCCTAGTCAATGCCACATGAGAAGGAGTCTGCTGGGGGCTTCTCTGCAAGTATCCCTGTGCTCTAAGCAGATTATTTTAAAAACAGGTGAATCCTTTTCCTAAATTGGAAGTGCTGCTGTGCTGAGTGCTCTGCCTCCAACCTCATGGTGTCAACAGAGATGAGAGAAGAGCCAAGAGTAGATGGGAGAATTTATTGACTGCTATCAACAATATCCAGAGATTATTCTTTCCCTGGCCTTTTTGTTATGGGGATGACTTAAGAGGTTTAAGCTGATGTAATTTTGTACGAGTGATTTTTTTTTTTTAAATTTTGCCTTGTATCCAAACAAAAGCAACCAATGAAGATAACACATTTCTTCTTGAAACCCCTGTCCTCATTGTATTTGGCCTACTTTCAAGAGCATTCAGAATCTGTGGAAATTGCTGGATTCCCCCCGACAACATAAGCTCCGTTGTTTTCTAAGGATTGACCATGGGATTTGCAGAAGCAACTATGTTGCAAAGGGCCTCAACTTTCTCCTGCACTTTTCTGGATTTGTGGTCAGTTGTCCATTCATGAGGAAATGTCGCTGGAGATTAATTGAAATATTTTCTTTAAAAAAAATGAAAACAAAACAAAATCTAATTTTTTTTTTTTCCCATGGCACACAAAAATTCTGTAGCAACCAGAGAATCTTGGCACATAAAAAAAAAAAAAAATGGTACCATTTTTATTTACCTAAGAATTCATTTTCTACATCATACATCTCACATGAAATTGTATGTTTGCTGCACTATAAGGGAAATGATGCCTCTCTGTTCTGTTATGGCATATCATCTAATTTCATCAACCATCTCTGTGGTTACAATGCATGCCAAAGAAATGTGTTTTAGCGATCACAAGTAAAGCTTTGCTACCCAGTATATTCCAAAGTTTTTGATGAGATAAATTTCAGTGGCATTTAGTACAGCCAGCCTACTTTGAGGAGAGAAATCGTTAGCTGTGTTGACACACCTTATGGACAAGGAACACACTGTGAGGCAGCTTTGGCAATGGCAGGCAAAAACACACTGAAATTGTCTGACATAGTATCACATTTTTCTTCATTGAGTTCCTTCTTAGTGCTCTAGAAAACTGTTTATAGAATTTTGCAGCATTAATTCAACATAATCTAATGATTTCTTGATGTTTCTATGGGAGAAACTTGATCTTCACAAGTCACCATTTTTTCACATCACTCTATATTCCAAATGACCAAGTGATTTATGAGATTTCTTTCCATGAATGCATCCAAATCAACAAAAATATTTCCAAATATATTGTAACTAAGGTTGTTTCAGCTTTTCTTTTCAATGCTGATCATAACTCCAGCTATGGCATTGGATAAAGTATGGAAAAAGGTCCTTTTGTCCACAGAATATATTTATCAAAAGAACATTTGCTACAAGGAAGACTGCCAGAGTAAAGGAAAGGAATCAAGAGGAAGGAGGGAGCAAAAAAGTGAAGGAAAGCATGGGGAAGTAACTGGGGAATGAAATCTGCCATAGTGTGCTATTTCCATATATGCACATATCACAGTATATCTATAAATCAAATCACCTGCATATATACATGTATATGTATATCACATTAAATAAATCACAATAATAGTAGGAAGATCTGGAGAGTAGAGGAAGCAGATCAGGGGGAGGGAGGGAGGAAGGAAGGTAAAGTTATGAGGTATGAGATTGATCAAATATTATGTGCATGTATGAGTTTGGCACCATGGAGCTCACTATTATGTATAATTATAATGAACCAAAAAGAAAAAAAGAAAAAATTTGGACAGAATTCACAAGCAGAGAAATTTCCAACTCTGCCCTCTTCAAACTTTGCACATCTGACTCCTCATGCTTTTTACAGGCCAGGTTTCCTCTCATCTCCTTGGTGAACATCTGAAAGGATAACTTCATTCCCCAGTTTCCAAGAGCAGGCACTCATTCTTGAGCTATATGAAGGGAGTCTTTGGACTACTCCTCCTCCATGCCATGTGCTTCATCTTGCAGATGGTGAACGATGATCTAAATGCAATGTGCTTTCTTTTTACTCCTTGAGCTAGAGAAACACTGACTAATAAATATCAGTTGCTACTGCCCTAAAGTCTTAGAACTCCTATCTTCTCCTACCCCAGAAATGTATTATGACCTCCAAACCTCTGCTTAGAGAGAGGTAGACAATTACATTTCTTCATAATTGGTCAAAAAGAAAATCATAAATGTGACAGAGACAGTGAAAATAAGAATCTTGGATGAAAACAACTTTATTTATTTTCAAAATTTGATGAAAATTTAGTGCCTGGACTAATGAGCTTTGCTGTAGCAGAGTGGGAATTACTAAGAAGCATGGATTAACAGAACTGATGTGTCCAATCAACAGCACCTGAGTCATCTCTTCCAACTCTTTCAACATAGGGCATACTAGTTGAAGTCATGACAAAGATGTTCATGTTAATATTCATCAGCAAATGGATAATTTGGATGGTCAGCCATACTACAATGAGAAAGAAAAATGTAACATAGAGTCACTGATTCCCTTTCTATGGGGATAAGCAAGTGAAAACTGCAGAGCTCCATTATATTTCCTGAGTGGCTAGAGAATCTGCCATTTCTACTTTCATGAACATAGCTATAAAATAAATAATTTTTAGTTATATCAAAATTATTCCTATTAAATTACCTTTTCTAGAATAGAACACAAGGACTCATAGAGAAAGAATTCACTCATATTCATTTCCCCTAGCTGTATCAAGCAAAGAAGTCTGTTCTTATTTCATCTTCTCAGTGAAAACAAAGATTGCTCCACTTCTACTTCTTTAATTTTGTGGAGGAGAGCACATCCATTGTTGCCACCTTTAGTATAATAACAACTTCAGATATTGATCAATACAAAGGAGTACAGTATATTGCTAGCAATTTCACTTTCATTACCTAATTCATTAATTATTTGCTCACTGCTCATCACATACAACATGGTGCTAGATTCAGATATGAAAGGAATGTTATTTATAAGATGGACCTGCAAATTACTGGAGCTAACCATTTAGTATTTAGATCTCTATACTTTAGTAACAATACAACAGAAAACCATTACTTCTTGAAATAATTAATAGGTAGCAAGAAATGACAGTTGTTTGCTATTCTTTCTTGACATTATGTTCATACATTGTTCTTCATTTTGATTTATACTAAAAAAATATTAGAAATGAGAAAACTATACCTTCAATTTTTAAGCACATATAATCATGCATTATGAAATCCCTTTAAACATCATCGCATTTATTTCTATTATGAATTAACATTCCCACAGGCATAAGGGAGATATATTCCTTGTTTACCCTAACTTAAAATGCATGTATACTATCAGACTCTATAACCATAAACCATCAAGAAGGAGTAAACATTTTTTGATAACCATCAATTCTCGTTAACGAGTTTTTTTTTAATTTCTGCACACTCATCCCTTGTTTTTGAATCTCTCTCCTCAAAACTACTTTATAATCTACATTGACATGTCTACATTTTCAAACTCAAAACCAAATGTTCTCCCAACAGCATCAATATAAACCTTTTGACAGTCAAATTAGTGTCTAGGTTCTGATCACAACTGCACCAAAAAGGAGAGAAATACTTGAAACTACAACAAACAAAGGCCCCATCTACCAAAGTTACTTACGATTCAGTAGCAATATATCGAAAATTTCTGTTCAAGCCATCTAGGTCTTTCATGTCTTCTGAAGTCAACTCAAAATCAAAAACCTATCACAGAAGTAGAAAGATTTTAGCTACATATTGCCAATACTGATAATCCAATGAAGTCCAAAGAAAGCAGACTGTTGAAAAAATATTTGCAATATCTGAGAAGTTTCTAAAACTTATGGAAGACATCAAGCAAAACACTCAAATGGTTAATAAATAACAGGAGAAATTTATAAAGAAATCACTTCTGACATGTAATACATTGAAATTGCACCAACAATAGACAAAAAGAGATCTCAAACAGAAGACAATATTATTCAAATGTTACAGTGTCATGTATTTAAAAGACCTCAAAAAATATACTAAAGGCAACATTTTGAAATATGTTAAATAATTCAATAATTGTCAATAATATTCATTTATTTTAGTGGGAGGGTACCAGGGATTGAACTCAGGAACACTTGACCATGGAGCAAAATCGCCAACCCTGTTTTGTGCTTTACATAGAAACAGGGTCTCACTGAGTTGCTTAGCACTTCATTTTTCTTGACCCTGGCTTTGAACTCGAGATTCTCTTGTCTCAGTCATTGGGACTGCTGGGATTACAGGCGTGAGCCACCATGCCAGCTATAGTTTGATTTCTGTATCCCATTAGTGATCATTTGAAACTCCAACAATGATTTTGTTCAAAAATTTTAAGTCAGAAATTTTTAAAATGCTAATTATGTCCTGTTAATTAGGCTAATAAAAGCAAAGGAGATGGCTCAAAGAGAATCACTTTGTCTAATTTGAGACATTTTATACATGGGAACCATTTTCACAAATTACTAAAATGCTGAAAAGAACAGATACCTCAATCATTACCAATTTCCTTAAAAATATCGAGAGTAAAATGTTGATAATTTAGCAACTGACAAATTACATGAATGACAATCACTGAATTTTTACTTGAACTTTTCTGTGCCTTAGGAAATTCTCAAAATGAAAAGGGATATGTTATCTAATGATTATCAAAATCATCACGAATGTATGAATGAATCTAATGGTATATATACAATGCCTTCCTAGTGAAGTTTACTGCAGAGAAGGTTAAAATTTTCAGAATAGATAAGGTGCCTTTCCTGGCTGTTTCAATGATGAGATAAAGAATGCAGACAGATAGCTTCTCAGCAAGATAGGAAACAAAAACATGGGGGTACTTTTGTGGAATTTCATACTCGGAACTCAAAATAGATCGGGGACTCTTGAAGGTGAATCTAATAAAACATAATTAAATAAGGAATAAATCCCAGAACCACAGACTCTGCTATGACTGGAGGCAACAGCTACAGTGTTCCCTCCATGAGAACAGAGAAATCATAAGGATATATAGGAATCCACATTTTTAACAGGACAGGAATGTCTGGGTAAGGAGAGTTTAGAGATCAAAAACCCTGCCTCCGGATGTTGAAACAACCTTGCATTCCTGGGAAGAATCCTACTTGGTCATGGTGAACTATCTTCTTACTATGTTTTTGTATGCGATTTTGCCAGGATTCTGTTAAAGACTTTTGTGTCTATATTCATCAGATATATCAATCTAAAATGTTCTTTCCTTCATGTGTCTTTGCCTGGTTTGGGTATGAGGGTGATACTAGCTTCATAGAATGAGTTTGGAAGGGTTCCCTCCTTTTCTAGTTCCTGGAACACTTTGAAGTGTGTTGAAATGAGTTCTTCTTTGATGGTCTTGTAGAACTCAGCTGAGAAACCATCTGGTCCTGGGCTTTTCTTAGTTGGTAGACTTTTGATGTTTTTTTTCCATTTCATTGCTTGAAATTGATCTGTTTGAATTGTGTATGTCCTCCTGGTTCAGTTTGGGAGGATCATATGTCTCTAGAACTTTGTTGACGTCTTCAATATTTTCTATTTTGGTAGACTGTAGGTTTTCAAAGCTTCTCATTATGTTATGTATTTAAGTGGTATCTGTCATGATGTTTCCTTTTTCATCATGAATTTTAGTAAGTTGAGTTTTCTCGTTCCTTCTCATTGTTATTGTGGCTCGCGGGGTGTCTATTTTATTTGCTTTTTCAAAGAACCAACTTTTTGTTGTTTGAATTGTTCCTTTTGTTTCTATTTCATTGATTTCATCTCTGATTTTAATTATTTCCTGTCTTCTACTACTTTTGGTGTTGTTCTTTTCTTCTTGTTCTAGGGCTTTGAGATGTAATGTTAGGTCATTTAGTTGTTGACTTTTTGTTCTTTTCTTCAATGCGCTCTACCCAATGAATTTTTCTCTTAATACTACTTCCATAGTGTCTCAGGGATTTTGATATGTTGCATCATCATTTTCATTTAGCTCTAAGAATTTTTTTTATGTCCCCCATGATGTTTTCTGTTATCCATGCTTTATTCAATAGCATATTATTTAGTCTTCAGGTGTTGGAGTAATTTCTGTTTTTTATTTTGTCATTGATATATAATTTCACTCCATTATGATCTGATAGAACACAAGGTAGTATCTCTATATTTTTTGCATTTACTAAGGGCTGCTTTGTGCAATAACATGTGATCTTTTATGACAAGTTTCCAGATTCAAGTTTGGTTCAACATCCAGAAATCAATAAATGTAATTCATTACATCAATAGACTTAAGGTTAAGAATCACATGATTATTTCAATAGATGCAGAGAAAGCATTTGACAAAATAAAACACAACCTTATGTTCAAAACGCTAGAAAAAATAGGGATAGTAGGAACATACCTCAAGATTGTAAAGGCTATGTATGCTAAGCCCATTCTTAATGGAGAAAAACTGAAAGCATTCCCTCTAAAAACTGGAACAAGAGAGGGATGCCCTATTCTACCACTTGTATTCAACATGATCCTTGAAATGCTAGTCAGAGCAATTAGACAGATGAAAGAAATTAAAGGGATATGAATAGGAAAAGAGGAACTCAAGCTGTCACTATTTGCTGATGACATGATTCTATGTTTAGAGGATCCAACACACTCCACCAGAAAACTTCTAGACCTCATAAATGAATTCAGCAAAATAGCAGAATATAAAATCAACACCCATAAATCTACATCATTTTTATTCATAAGTGATGAAACATCTGAAAAGGAAAACAACTTCATTCACAATAGCCTCAAAAAAAAAAAAATACTTGGGAATCAATCTAACCAAAGAGATGAAAGATCACTACAATGAAAACTACGGAACACTAAAGAAAGAAGTCGAAGAAGACCTTAGAAGATGGAAAGATCTCCCAGGTTCTTGAATAGGCAGAATTAATATTATCAAAATGTCATGATTTGAAAGGTGCTACACAGATTTAAGACAATTCCAATTAAAATCCCAATGACATTTCTCATAGAAATAGAGAAAGCAATCATGAAATTCATCTGGAAGCACGAAAGACCCAGAATAGCCAAAGCAATCCTGGGCAGGAGGAGTGATGCAGAAGGTATCAAATACTAGACTTTAATCTCTACAATGGAGCCATAGTAACAAAAACAGCATGGTATTGGCGCCAAAACAGACAGTTAGACCAAAGGTACAGGATAGAAGACATGGAGACATACCCACATAAGTACAGTTATCTTATACTAGACAAATGTGCCAGAAACTTACAATGGAAAAAAGATAGCCTCTTCAACAAATGGTGGTGGCAAAACTGGAAATCCATATGCAGTAAAATGAAATTAAACCCCTGTCTCTCACCCTGTACAAAAGTAAATGCAAAATGGATCAAGGATCTAGGAAGTAGGCCTGAGACCCTTCACCAAATAGAAGATAAAGCAGGCCTGAATTTCCAACACGTTGACTTAGGACCAGACTTCCTTAACAAGACACATGTAGGGCAAGAAATAAATGCAAGAACCAATCAATGGGATGGATTCAAACTAAAAAACTTTTCTCAGCAAAGGAAACAATCAATAACGTAAAAAGAGAACTTACTGAGTGTGATATTTTTCACACACACTTCAGACAGAGCACTAATCTCCAAAGTTTATAAAAATCTTAAAAAACAGAAGATATACAGGTGATCAACAAATATATGAAAAAGGATAAAAGACATGGAGACATACCCACTTAAATACAGTTATCTCATGCTAGACAAAGTTGCCAAGGGATGTCATCATCCCTAGTAATTAGAGAAATGCATATTAAAACCACCCTAAGATTTCATCTGACTCCAATTAGAATGGCGATTATCAAGAACACAAGCAATAATAGATGTGGAGGAAAAGGCACACTTTTACATTGCTGGTGGAGTTGCAAATTGGTGCAGCCACTCTGGAAAGCAGAGACTAGGAAAGGACCCACCATTTGACCCAGCTATCCCACTCCTCAGTTTATACCCAAAGGACTTAAAATCAGCATACTACAGAGATACAGCCACATCAATGTTCATAGCAGCTCAATTCACAATAGCTAGATTATGGAACCAACCAAGGTGCCCTTCAATTGGTGAATGAATAAAGAAACTGTGATATATATATATATATATATATATACACACACACACACGCGCACACACAATGGAATACTATTCAACCATAAAGAATAAAATAATTATGGCATTTGCAGGTAAATTGATGGAATTGGAGAGTTTGATGCTAAGTGAAATAAGTCAATCCCCAAAAACCAAAGACCAAAGACCAAATGTTTTCTCTGATAAGTGGATGATGATATATAACAAGGTGAGGTGTGGCAGGGGGAAGAGAAGAATGAAGGAACTTTGGATGGTGTAGAGGAAAAAAAAAAACCTGCCTCACTAAACTAAAATGTTTGCTGCATAACATTCTTGTGTGGGAAGAAATCCTCCAACTTCATGGTGACGTGTGGAGGACAGAGGAAGAAAGCATTTTGCAGCAGTGCTGAATGGAACCAGCAGCTGAGGGAGCTTATTTCTGGCATACCCGAGTCTGGCTCAAAATACTGGCCTAGCAAACCCCCACATGGATAGCACAGTGTATGCCTAAGTGACCAAGAGAAAAGCAAATGGCTAGAGAGGTTTGTAGAGGGGACAACTGGGTGTGAAAACCCTCCTGGCTCTCCTCTGCCCCTGCAATCTGGCTGCTTCTAGCACCTGCAGGGAGACACTAGCCTGGCTGGAAATTCAAAATATGGGGATAGGGAGACAGAGTTTGGACACTGAATCCAAGACCAGGAGCTATGCAGTCACCTGGGGACCTAGTTGACGAAGAATCGGCTCCTCCACCACTTGAGTGGAGCACAGGACACATTCCTGGGGTACACTCTTTCAGCATGGACAAGAAGTTACTGGGCCCTAGAGGTGTACTGATTTAAAATCTCCAGACCAATTCCATACAACACAGTCTGGAGCCTACCTAAGCCTAGAGTCTGCCTCCACAAATAGGGCCTCTTGGGTTACCTGTCTATCCCTAGCAAGACCACCTTGAGGATGGAGCAAGTATCATTCTCCAAACAACCCAAGCTAGCTGCTGAGAAATTTTTTGAACTCCAAAAACACAGTTCTTTAACTTTTCATTAAGAACTTATTATTTCTTTTCTTCTTTCTTCTTTTCTTTTTTCATTACTCTGCTAAAGTGTGACATTATTGTTCCAGGTCATGTATACATAGACATATGTGTCATTTTTTTTCTCATTTATGGCATTTTTGAAAGCACTTCTTTTTAATGGGTCAGTTTTTTGGGCACTAGGTGTTTCATAAGTATATTTCAGTTTTGTTTTTAATTTTTTTAAAATTTTTACTATTAATTTTTAAATGTTTACTTTTTTCTCACTTGTCTGTTTCCATTGACTCTTTCTCTCTTCTGCTAATGACCTATCTCTGTAGTTCTCTCTTTCACATGTCCTTTAATTTGTCACTTCTACTTTTTCTCCTCTTTCCTCATATTTCTCATATTCTACATCACCTCAGTTCTCTCCCTGTTCACCATTTGAAATTATAAACCCTTGTGGAAACTAAATGTTTTTTGTTGTGTGCAATAACTGTGCCCATCATTTGTCTTTATTGTGACAACATTGTAGATGTCATAACAGAAAGTGTTTATGTTCATAAGAGAAAGTGTTTATGTTCCTGCTATATACTGTTTAAATGTTTCATGTTATTCTTTCTCTCCACCTAAACAGTGAGGTACTAAAAACCTTCTTGTACACTATAAGGCTACATAGTAGATAATCTACTGCATCAGATCAATACCACTAAAAGGGTAGACACACAAACAAAATGATAAAGCAAGTTAACAAACTGTCCCTAATAAACCAAATACTCCAATAACAGAATCCATTAATAATGGAAGAAATGTTTGAGAAGGAGTTTTGAATGTGATTAGTTAATCTGATGGGACAGCTAAAGGATGAGGTGAGGAAACACATGAAGTGAATATCACTTCAATAAAGAGAGATTCTGAAAAAAAAATCAAGTAGAAATCCTAAAAATGATGGAATAAATAAACAAAAAGAAAAACTCAATGGGAAACATCACCAACAGACTAGACCATGTAGAAAGCAGTTTCCGGCAATGGAGACAAAATCCAGGATCTAAAAAATAAACTTGACAATGGAAAAAATATGTAAATGACCATGAACAGAATTTTCAAGCTATATGGAACAATCTGAAAAATCCAAATTTAAGATTCATTGGTATAGATAAAGGCTCTGAATCATAAAACAATGGACTGCACAATTTTTCAATGAAATAATACCACAAAATATCCCAAAACTAAAGGATGAAAATGGAAATTGGATACAGGAGGCTTCTAAGAACCCAAATATAAAAAATTACAGCAGACCCAAATAAAGGCACCTTTATTATGAAAATGTCTAACATACAGAATAAGGATAGACTACTAAAGGCTCCAAGAGAAAAATGACAGGTCATGCTTAGAGAAATACAACTCCAGATATGAGCTGATTTCTCAGACCAGACCCTCAAAGCTAGGAGGTAATGAAATAATCGATATCAAGCTCTGAAATGAAATGCATGCCAACCAAAAATATGCTCCTCAGCAAAATTAACCTTCAGATTTGAATTTGATATAAAAATCTTCCATTAGAATTTTACTGCAATATGGTATGACTAGCTAAATATTGGAAACTTGTATCGCACTCATGGATTGGAATCTTTAATATTTCAAAATAGTTTCTCTCCAAGTTTGGTGAGAGTTACAATGCAATATCAAGCAAACAATGACAATCTGGGAAGAAATTGATATGATGATTCTAAATTATTTGTAATAGATCAATCTATAATAGCCAAGATATTTTTAAATGAGTGAAGAAGTAAGGAAATGCTTTGAAATCTAGGACAGAAAGTCTGATTTTCAATCTGTATTAAGACTGGGAAAGAGTAAACAAGACAATCACTAATAGTAAAGTAGCCAGAAATGTAGTTCCTGATGTTGGGAAGTTTAGCAAGTGATTTAAAAGTTTATTTTTCATAATGTTAAATGAATTTAATTTGGAATGAGAAACCATAACACTTTTGTAAAGAAATGTAATAGATAATCGTTGAGTTCCAAAATAAGAAAAACCATGAGACTCATCAATCAAAGAGTCAAGGCATGCAGACAATAAGAGAAGGAATGTATACCAATAGGAGAATGGAAGCACAAGTAGAATTATGGGAGAACATATTTTACCAAATACATCTGCATCTGAAAACTATATTCAAAATATTAATGTGTTCAAATATTTACAAAAATGTTTGCCCAATAATTCATACCTCTCATAATCTACACTCTTTCCTATGTGAATTTGCAGCTTCTTTCACTAAGAGACAGTGTCTGTTTCCCCCACCTGCAAAGCCTTGCATGGTCTATAATGTACATTGGCCATTAGAACTTGGCAGAAAAGTGATATGCCTATACTGAGCCTAGGGACAGGAATGCTCTGCAAGGGTCCATTCACCAGATGGGGAGAGGAGTATGTGGTGAGGTCAAGCCAGAGTCATCCAATGATGCTTGTAATGTTCTGTGGAGGGAGCTCAGAATCCCCAGACAACAGAGCAAGCCAGAATGAAGCAGAGGGACCATGCTTTTTGGCAGATACACAGGAGAGTTTATTGCAAATGCATGAGAAGCAAATGTAGCTGGAAGACATTCACAGAGTTCAGGCTTAGCCAAAGCAAAGATTCAAACCTTAGAACCATGAACAAAAGCCTTTTGTACTAAAGTCAATATTAAGGGTCATTTGTTTGCACCATCTCAAAGTAATAGTTCAAAAAAGTTCTCCTACTTGAAAATGAAAAGATGAAAAATGCATTTAAATAGGCAATTCATAAAATGACAGTAGACACATTCAAAAATCTCAAAATGAATAAGTATACAAATATGAAAATACATTGAGGAGGATTTGGGGAAAGGTAATATAAAATCATCACTTATGGATTAAAAATCACACAATACAATTTCTCATTTTAGAAAATAAATACAAAGATGTCACTTGCAAAGGTTACAAAATACATGGATACTAATTGTGAAAACCAAATCTCTGTGCTTTTTGCTCTCCTAATTCTATCCAATTAAACTGCCTGTCCCATTGTACAGCAGGAAAATACACTTTGGAAAGCACCTGAAATCTTACATGCTCTAGGTATTAATTTGGCCCAAAGTGTCATTATGTTTCAAAAAAGCACACATGTGAAGGATTCTATTTAAGAACCCCAATGCCCACAGCCATCCTGTATACCTGAATGTTCTCTTTTATTTCATTCTCCTTTAAACTCTGGGCCAGTACTACCACCCCACGCTGCACCTGGTAGCGCAGGGCAATCAGAGCTGGAGACCTCTTGTGCTTTTTTGCCAAGGCACCAAGAACTGGATCATCCAAGAGAACTGGGGAGCTCTGGTCAACCCTGAAAGGAAAGAGAGAAATGCTGACGTCCTGAGACCAGGTTAGTTATGAGGCCTTCATTTGTTTCTGTGTTTTTCACTGGAGGGTCTAGGGGATTTACTATGGATTGAATCTAAAGGTATTTTTTCAGAGAGCCAAATGCCTACTCCTTTTTATTTTTATTTTGAGACAAGGTATCACTAAGTACATCAGGCTGACTTCAAGCTTGCAAACTTCCTGCCTCAGCTCACAAGTCCCTGGAATTAAAGACAAGCACCACTTCACCCACTCACAGAACAGTCTCAGATCTGTTGAGAACAAACCTGAATTGGGAACCTCAATTGCACTGCCTTTACCAGAAGCATAAAGTGTCTTTTAAGATTTTCACAGAAATGGAAATTCTCCCCTCTCTCTGAGTCAGTTGAGAATGATCTTCCAAAATCTGAGTCTTGTAGAATCATAAATAGTTCAACAACAATGACTTTTTTAGGTAAACTCCCTGATGTTCTCATTACCATTTTTTGATTCTTTGGGTTCCAAGAGCACCATAGGCCACCAGAACAATGTCTTTTGATTTGCAAAAGTCCAGCAGTTTCTTCTGGTTGTGATAAACGTGACATTCTACCTGCAGTGGACAACATAGAAAGTATCTCATTCTACTGAATGCTAAAGTCAATATGAAAAAAAAAATTCAAGGAAAAGAGGCTGATTTTTTTTAAATTAAAACGTGGACTTCAAATTGTGCCAGAAAAGAAAAATTTGATCAAAAAAAAAAAAAAAACAAAACAAAAAACAAAAAAAAAAAAAAAAAAAAAAAAAAAACCAGATTCCAGAACTCAGGGATTTTAGACTAATTCCCCCGAGCCATCTGTAAGAACCAGCTCCAATTAGAACAAGTCAGTTTGGGCCAAAGTGACTCCAACTTGAAAATCTCCCCTCTGCATGGCAAGAGCACACACAAATGGAGACTTGGAATCTGAGGCAACTCTACTGTCAGTAAACAGTCAAGAGATGAACCTTGGCTGGTCTATGAAATCTTCCATGAGATTCATAATAAAACTGGGAGGTAGGATGGGCATGCCCTCCACCTCCTCTCTGAGCAGATTCTCTGTATTTCTTGAGAGTGTCCACTTTTCCCTTTTCTTATCTTTTCCAATAAACCCGTGCCTGCTGCTCTGATCAACACGTCTGAATTTTTTCTAGTGTGATCAAAAACAGGTCACTGAGGACCACTCAGCCAGGACCTTGATTTATAAAAAGAATTCAAGTCTAACTTCTTACTGACTGAAAATGGGAATATAAAAATGTAACTGATATAATAAGATAGTTTGAAAATATATTGGTTCAATATTATTTGGAAAAGCAATATGTGAACATTATGTATGAAAATATCTTAAGAAAAATGACAGAAAACAACATGTGAACTAGAGTTGCATCCTAGAAAAGAGGAAGAACTATACAAGATACTTCTGAAAAGCAATGGGATATGAGAATTTAGACTAGGTTTAGATGATAGGAGTGACTTATTAAACTTTAGACATAGTAAAGAAAATGTGCTATGTGAGAGATCAACTGCAGTCCTAGGAGATGTTCTCTGATGTCTCTAAAAGTGAAGAGAATAGTCTGTAATTTACTTCTTGGCACTTAGCAAAATATCACACATAAGCAAACATCTAGCAGTAAACCCAGATATCAACAATTTTAGCTACCGGGTAGAAAATATGAAATGGGCTATATCATGCTCTCAATTTTTCTGTGTGCATGGAAAATTTCATGATCAAAAATTGGGGTGAAATTAGTACTACAATAATCGTCAATGTATTAACATTAATACTTGAAATTTATAGCACTCTATCAACATATATGAAATTTATAATTTTTATGATCTCTGTTTTCCAATCAAAATTGATTATTCCATGACTGAAAATGGACAAAAAGTAAGGTAGAGCAAAGAAAATTGCAAAGAATTGACGTGATTACACAGTTGATTTGATATCAGAAAGCATGGAAGAAAGAAAGTAACATGGAGTCAGGCACAAGGCCAACTGTATATTCTGTGTGAAGTTCCTGAATATGGATTTCATCCACCATCAGCATCACCATAAACAAGGAACTTCTTCTGGTCCTTTAACTTTCACAAATTCTGCTTTACTTTTCCTGTAACTGTGCCTCTGGGCCTAGAAAGCTGAAATAAGTGAAAACAAGGATCTGGCACTCAACTTCCACACATACCCTGACTACTGATCTTCCCTTTTCACCTACTCTTCTTGCTGCCCTTTCAGGTGTGCTGGCCTTCTTTCCTACACACAATTCCTTCAACAACCCACTCACACATCCAGTCAGGTCATCCATTATTGGTCAAGGACAAGTTCAGTTATCCCTTAAGTCTGATGAATAAACACTCCTCCTTGAACACCTTTACATCAGTAGATTCCTACATAAACTAGGTACTAAGATCTTCCCCTCAATTTCAATAAGCAATCAACCAGTAGATATACAATTGAGAATCCTGCACACCCTCCAAGACAATGGCACTAGTCTTAGACTCTTCTGCTCTAAAAATGCAAATGAACTGCAGGACAGGACAAATGGACACGTGGCAGTGGTGCAGAAACAAGGAATGAATAAGAGATGGTGATGAGGCTCAGGGGTCTCACCTGGTTGCAGACAGGCTTATACCTGAGGCCTGGTTTATTCAGGATCATCTCCAGCTGCCTGCGGTTAAAGTTGGACACCCCAATGGACTTGGCCAATCCTGCATCCTTACACTTCTCCATGGCCTTGGGAGGAAGGGATTGTGAAGGGTCATTTCTACAGTCGACTATGTCAATATAAATGCAAGAGAGAACTGTTAAGAGGAACACTGCCAAGAAATGACCACAAAGCTGGTTGAATTGGTTATTAAGAAGAGAAAAATGGTAATGACGATAGAGGAAGGTAGTGACAGCACAGAAAGCATTCCTGTGTCTCTTTAGGGAATCGGACATCACTGCTTGTGGAGACAGGAGTTGCATGTCCTCACTTGTCATCAGTCCTCCTCCTCTATTTACTTCTGTTGTATTCCAGTAATGCATTCCTCTCCATAACTTCAACAACAACAACCAAAAAAAAAAACTCATTTAAAGATAATGATTTCTAGACACAAAATTTCAGGGGACCTAAATGTTGCCCCATGTGGTCACATCAGCAGACACTCACCTCCCATATGGCACAGAGATCGACAGTGTCATATATAAATTTTCCGTTTTCATCACATGGAAAAATCTCTTCCCCTGGCTGAAATAGAAGTGATCAGAACAGCAATCATGCTAATTCATATGTCCATGAAAAGCAAAGACTCTAGGTGTATCTATGGGATGGGACACCAACCTTCATGAAATAAGTGGAGCATTGCTATATATTCATCTTGCCTTTCGTTACTTTTCCTGTCCTGACATTACCCTGTGGAAATGTCTCTTTTTCGCTGGGAAAGTCTATGATTGCATGTATTGATCTCCTGCAATAATGGGTTTCAATGATGACACATGCCACAGTGTACTTTATCTACCTCGACACATGAAGGTACACAAATATTTATGTGTGCCTAAGATGGTCAATCAAGTTTCTATTCAAGATTGATTTGATGCTGGAATATGAGAGACCCTAGCAAACATTAATGACCATGAAATTGAACTGTCCCAAAGTCAGTTTATTTTATAGTTTATTATGACCAATGGAAAAGGCTAGGACAAAATTCAAGTAAACCTCTTGTAATGCAGACATAATAGATGAATAGACAGAGACATTTATGAAGATTACTTCTATTCATGAATCTAAATGGTTTGGACTTTCTATAATTCATGAAAATTAGGTTCATATAAATTTATCATAAGAAGCTTAATTTAACCACCTCTAGTAATTATGTTCATGCTAATAGCTGAAATTAAATAGGTTTGATGATGCAAATGGCCTACCTTCATTGATAATGGAGAATGAATAAGATACAGGTCAACATAGTCAAAACCAAGTTTTTTCAGTGATCTTTCCAAACAAGATTGGACCAGCTCTGGTCGGTGAAAAGTGTTCCATAGCTGCAGAGGTTAAAGAAAGGAAAATGTGCTGGATTAATGTTTTACCCACATTTGGGGACTTTATTCATATTGAGACATTTATTGATCTATTATTTGGATATGCTTGATCACAGGGATGCTATTTTCTTCAGGTCTTGGGTTTCCATTCATCTGATCTACTCATGTGAACTGGATTATTTTTTGTTAGTCGACCAATCAAACTGTGGAAGGAATTATTCAAGAGACACTATTTTTATCAAATACTAACATCATTGAATCTCTGAATTGCATTTTCATACAGATTGCAAACCTATTTCTAGTCCATCTCATACATTCATTTCACCAGATAAGAATTAGGTGTTTTTTTTTTTTTTTTTTTTATTTACAGTACTGAAGAGAAACACACATTTTAAAAAAATATTTGCAAGACAAAAATCAAGACACTTGAGCTATATCTTCTTTACTACTCATTGGCTGTCCTAAATTGTTCTGTGATATTGAGAAGTGTTAAATTTGTTAATCAGAATGATAAGAAATTTCAGAAAATCACCATGGAGGTAATAAAACTATGATCCTTTCATAATTCTATCTGATTCCACAACCAATACAAAATCATAGTTCTGATTTTAGAATAAGGAATGTAAAAAAGCTTTAAATTTATAAATTTGGAGACTGTGAGTAGCAATTCATAATCATTCTCTCTTTTAATACTGGATCTTAAGTGTGACTAAACACTGTACCCATGTTTACATTCCACCAATAACTGATCATCCAACAGCAATTTTAACTTCTTCAGATCACATTATGGTAATTTTTAGACTGTATGCACAATACCTTTGTAGTGTAGAATATGTCTTCTCTCTTCACAGTACCATCTGCTATCTTGCTTCTAATGGCCAGTCCTACCTCTTCTTCTACTTGGTAAAAATACGCACAATCAATATGGTGGAATCCAGCTTCTATAGCTATTTTGGTGGCCTCTATTGTATTACTATTAGGAATCTAGAGGAACAAACAAAAGTATTTGAGAATCATAATGTGAGAGGTAATGCACAATGAGCAAAGTGGGCACTTAATTAGGCTAAAAGGAATTTTATATTGAAAGTTTTCCTCTGATGAATTAATTAGGTGATAAGGGTCTAGTCTGCTGAATGTCGCATGCCCATTTTTCTTATCTGTAAGACATAAAGAAAGAGCCAATGATTGATTTTGAATATCATGGGCAGAAGGAGTGAACTCACAAAACTCAACTTTTGCCCATGTCTTGGTTAGTGATGCATTTGTGGTAATGATCTCAAATTCACTTTGTCTGGGATTCTCCGAGTTAATGACCAAAAAAATCTCTGTCACCCACACTGAAGTTAAAGTGACAATCTGCAGAATATACAAAGAACTCTAAATGTTTATCATCAAAACAAAAACTCAATCAATAAATGGGCAAAGGGACTAAACAAACAGTTCCCAAAAGGAGATAGTCAACAAGTATGTGACATAAATGTTCAACATGTCTAGTAATTAGAGAAATGCAAAACTGATTGGAGTGAGATGAAATCTTAGAGTCATTTTTATTTGAGTTTCTCTAATTGCTAGAGTTGTTGAACATTTTCTCATATATTCGTTGCTTGATTGTCATATATTTGTATTTCTTCTGTGAAGTGTCTATTCATTTCCTTACCCATTTATGAATTGGGTTATTTGTTTCTTTTTTGGTGTTAGGTTATAATTATCAAGAATACAAGCAAGAAAAAATGTTGGCAAAAAAGTGAGGGGAAATTACATTCATATGTTGCTGCTGGGAATGCAAATTGATGCAACCATTATGGAAAGCAGTATGGAGATTTTTCAGAAAACTTGGAATGGAACCACCATTTGACCCAGTTATCCCACTCCTCGGTGTATAGCCCACGGGCTTAAAATCAGCAAACTACAGTGATGCACCTACATCAATGTTTATAGCAGCTCAACTCACAGTAGCTAAACTATGGAACCAAACTAGGTGTCTTTCAACAGATGAATGGATGAAGAAAATGTGAAAAAATATATATGTATATATGATGGAATATTACTCAGCTTTAAAGAAGAATAAAATTCTGGCATTTGATGGTAAATGGATGGAGTTGGAGGATATCATGCTAAGCAAAATAAGCCAAACCCAAAAACTAAAGGATAAATATTTTCTCTGATATGTGGATGCTAAACTATAAATGGTGGTGAAGATGTAGGGAAAAATGTACACCAATGCATTGCTGGTGGAATTGCAAAATGATGCAACCATTCTGGAGAGTATTATGTATATTTCTCAAAAAACTAAGAATGGGAACCTCAATTACACGTTGCTACATGCCTTCTAAAGGTGCTAATATTAGAATACCACTATGATCCAATCACATCAATCTTTATAGCAGCTCAATTAACAATAGCTAAAGAATGGAACCAAACTAGGTACACTTGAAAGATGAATAGATGAAGAAAATGTGGTATATATAAACAATGGAATACTTCTCAGCAACAAAAAATGTATTTATGACATTTTTCAGTAAATGGATGGATCTGGAAACCATTATTCTAAGTGAAATCAGCAGACCTAAAAAACCAAAGGTCAAATTTTCTATCTGATATTTGGATGCTAACACACAGCAGGGGGAAAGGAAAGGAAGAATAGAGGATTAGATGAAGTGGAAGAAGGGGCAGGAAGGGGGAGGGGAGTGGGTCAAGCTGTGAACTGAATCTCACTTAACTTCATATGTGAATACACCACAATGAATCTCCACATCATGTACATCCACAAGCCCAGGATCCTAACTAGGAGAAGATATCCTCCATGTTTGGGTAACTATGTGAAAATACACTCTACTGTTATGTTTTAATGAAAATTTTTTTAAAAATTTATTTTAAAACCCCTCTCTTCCTGGTGATGGGGATAGAAATGAGGGCACTGTCGAAAGGAAAAGTGTCACTCATCCAACCACCTTTCACTGGACAAAATGTCATGAAGAAGAGAAATCCCTGCTTGGCAAAGCAACATGAGGGAGGGAGGTGCTCTCTGCCAAGACTCTCACTGCCGAGCCCTCCTCTTAAGCGTTCCTCATTAAGGACTTATGCCTTGTATGCAGTCTCCAGGTATTGTCTCTGGTCTTTGGGGAACCTATCCCAATGACCTGGAAAAACAGGATTATGAACCTGCCTGCACAATACTTGAATAAACTCCAATGTCTGTACCCTTTAGGGACAGCCAGCATTTTTGTGTATTACAAAAAAGTGAAAAATCGATGTTCCCAGATGCCAGCCATGGGCCAGATTGAAAATAGGCTCTTGAAGGAAGAGCAATATGTGATGTCACCACTGGCCACAAATGTATCTCTCTGTGACAGAACTAAACACTGACGGGAAAAAATATGTATATATATAATAAGATCTAAGGATATAAATTTACAAATAAGAAACTACACTCTACTTATAAGCATTTATTCATAAAGTGTCAGCCCTTCAAGCTACACCAGTCTCTTCTGAGCAAGATGCAATGAGTTGAATTGAAAATTATTGCATGTTCTACAAAATTTGAAAGATGATTTGAAAGTTCATCTGTTAGATAATAAAAAGGCTGATCAAACCCACTCTTTTCTGTTTTAAAATCTTCAGAACTTTCTTTTTCCATGAAATAAAATTGAATGTCATCCTGGACCTACTGCCCTCAGTTGATTCCAGCCCTGATATTTTTAGTTATACGAGCACTTGGAGTAGGGGCTCCTTCATGACACTTTGCCCTACAGTCTACACAGATCCTGTCATGGTCTTCATATTTGCTATCCGGATGTTTCCCTAAGTCTTGCAAAAGAAAAAAGTTCAAATTGAAAATTCAGAGAATAGTCCCTTATCATACAATTAAGTGATTACAAGATGATATTTGAATATAAAATTCTTTCCAGTCTTGTGAACTTAGCATGCCCCATTTCAGAGGGTTATATGTCCATACGACACACATGAATGATGACCAATAATTCACAAATATCCTTTTGAGATCCCAGTTTGACATATCAGAATGTGTAATTATACATTCAGGCAAATTTCAAACAGTTGAGACCACATGAAAAATTCTACTCAGCTCAGGTCCAACATTTTCTGTACAATGCTGCAGGCTACCTCATAGGGAAAAGAAAGTAATTCCCTTCATGTTATTCTGTACTTCTCATCTCTAGCACATTTTGCTGCACAGATGTCTGTGGACCTTGCCTTCTCAGAAGGAAAAGACATTTTCTGAAGGACAGAAATAAACGAAACCAGTACCAGTGCACACCAAGTGCTGACATTCATCTCCTTACTAAATTGGTGGAACAGACTGAAATCAGACAATGATGCAGAGTAATTGTCCCTCCTGAATATGGGATGGCTCTAGTCTGGAGAAGCAGAGACCCATGTGAGCCTTTCAGAATCACATAGGAAACAGTAACGTGACCACCCAGATTGGATTCCATTCATCCTCTCTCTTCTTTCTTTTGAACCTTCAACCCAACATGCTACTGTTACCTCTTCAGGTTTATAGGTGCCAAAGCCCAGTGCAGGAATGAAGTAGCCATCACTGAGCTCCACATACTGATGTTTGGAATTCATTGCTGTCTCTCCTCAGTCTCAGCAGGTTCTGCTCCTCCTTCTGCCTTCACAGGGCAGGTAAAACTGGATTTCGCAACCCAATTATCTAATTGTTAACCAACTGTACGTACTATCTAATGTTTACCCAATATTTTATAAGTGGAATTAGGTTAAGGAAATATTCCATATGTGAGAAGAAAATTGAAACCAGTTCTCTTATTTCACATGGATCAATGTTATGTAAAGTACTACAGAGTGATAAAAGTGTGATCATGTTTAGGAAATTTACTCTGTAATATGTGAGCAAGAGTTGTAATAAGAGATTGATCCAGTATTGATCATTTGTCAAGCCAGAAAACTCACATTCCCAATTATTTTTTTTGTATTTTTTATTTTGCAGTTTTTGGTTTTCATTTTTTCTCTTGGTCATGATAAAGCCCTTTTTGTTCCTACATTACTAGAAATGGTGAACTCTCATATACCAGGCAGAAAAGCACACAGAATTCCTTGAAAAAAATTTATGGAGCATTTTTGGAGTTTCAGAAAAACAATGAAATGTTATAAACAAAACTAATCATTTCAATTTTCCCATTGGTAAAATATTTTCCACAATTTGAACACAGAGTCCCAAGAGGATGCAGTCCTGACACGTGTGCAGTAAAATCTGCAATTACTGTGACATTCTGCTCAGTGAAAGTCAATGATTACAGCCACAGGAAGTCATTTTGCAATAGGCAGCCATTGGCTAAAGTTTGTTACAGTTTTCACCTGTTAGATAACTTTGAGAAAACTATCAATAAGTAGGATGCAAAATTAAGACATTTCATATTATTTGTAACTTTGTTCAACATTATCAGTAAAAAAAATGGAAAATCTTAAAATATTATGAATTTAACATAGCTGTGTACTGGTAATTTTATGCACTGATGAAATGGAATATTTGAAACAATTCAAAGTCAAATATAAATGTTTATTAAAAAAGGTTTATTAAATATAGGAATAGGGGCTTTTAACTAAGTGAAAACAGAAGGGAATGTATTATAACTGCCAACATAGTATATTTGTAAAAGATTCATGATAAAAAAGGAAAGACAACAAATTATAATTACTAATTCTCTCTGAATAGTGATTCTCTGACAAACTTTTAAATCAACTAGAATGTTTTTTGTCACTTCCATTATTTCAAAAACTACTTACTTATGAAAATGGAGGAGTTCTGATTCGTATGCAGATTCTATTTTCTTATGGTTTAGGTTTTAAGACAAATCCCCTTCTCGATCACACATTATTTGTTTAAATGAATTATCCTATGTCACACACAAACACACAGAATTTAAAAGAATGGTTGAACATTTAGACTCTGACACTCAAAAACAGTATCAAAGGTTAAATGGCAAAAAAATTAGCCTTTTTAACTTTCTCATTGGCAAAATATTTAACAAATCTTCTTATGTTGCTGAGTAACAAAAATGTCCATAGTTGATGAGTGTGAAGTCCTGAGAAATATGCACCAAAAAAAGTGCTACATCATGTTGCTCAGTGAAGGATAAATTAATGGCAGCTCTTGGAAAATATTTTGGAAGATGCAACAGAAGCCTTATGAATTTTCTGAAAGTTTGGTTTACCAGTGATTGCTAAAGAAGTTTTCGCATTTTCTTTGTTTTTTGTACAATTTTTTTTTTTTTTTTTTTTTTTTTTTTTGCTTATGATGAGCACCTTCTTGGTCATATATTAGAAGAAATGAAGTATCATACACCATTTTCACAAACATGATTTTTTAGAAAAGATTATGGAGCATTATTTGGAGTCTCTGAAAAGTAATCAAATGTTAAAATGAACAAAAGTTAAACATTTAAATTTCCCATTGGTAATACATTTTTCATAATTTGGCTACCAATGCCCAAGAGGATTCAAGACTGACCAATGCGCAGTAAAAATTGCATTCACTGTGACATTCTGATAAGTGGAAGACAAATGATCATACCTGGGGAAGTCAGTTTGAAGTAGGTAAACAGAGGCTAAACTTTTTATTATGCCTCTCACATGTTAGATAACTATCATAAAATTATCAATATGTAAGACACAACATTAAGACATTTTATATAACATTACCTTGTTAGAAGCTGAAAAAATCTTAAATGATTATGATTTGAGTAGAGTTGTGTGAAGGTTGATAAACTGATGGAATGGAATATATAATATGATTAAGATTCAAACATAAATGTTTATTAATAACAATTATTACATTATTAATAGAGAATAAAAGTTTTAATTGGGTTAAACGGGAAGGGAATCACCAACACAATATGTTCATAAATGATGCATGTTACCATGCATGTAGGAAATTCTACAAACTCTAAGTAGTCATTCTTTCTGCATAGTGAGATGAGGAGTAATCCAGTACTTGCTTTAAAATCACCGCTAGACATTTTTGTCATGTTTATTATTTGAAAAAGTGTTTACTTGCATAAACTGAAATGCTCTACCTTTCACACAGATCCTATTTTCCTGTGGTTTAGATTTTGTTAAATTAAGCCCTTTCACAATCACACATTATTTGATAAAATGAACTGTCTTACCTCACAGACAAGCGCACACAGAAATGTTCAAAGAACTGTTGGGCACATTTCAAATTTTGATGAAGAATCAAAGGTTAAAATTGAAAACAAAATAGACTTTATAACTTTCTCATTGGCAGTATATTTTCTGAATGTTCTCTTTTGCTTTGTAATGAAAATATCCATCACTGACAATTGTGTAACCCTGACAAGTGTGAACTAAAAATAGTTCTACGTCACACTGCTTAGTGAAGGATAGATCAGTGAGAAATCTAGACATGTATCTCAAAAGATACTATTGAACCCTATGGTCTTTCTGAAAAGTGGGCCTCAGTGATGGCTGAAACTTCCATAATTAATGTTTCACTTTTGTAATCTAAGAAAAGTGTTTACTTGTAAAAAAGGTGAAAAGCTCTGACCTTGAAATTGAAAAAGAAAGGAATTTCCTAGCAGATAACCCACCCAGTAAACTCTCTCTCAAAACCTTCAAACTGCTTTTGCTCAGTGCTACAAACCTCACTGAGAGCTCACAGTCTTCACTCTTCGTTCATTTACTACTGAAATTCTCCCTGTCCCCTTCCAGGAATTGCAAATTAGGATTATGGTATCTCCTGACTTTACCTGAGTTGCAATTCCTGCACATTTTCTCCATGTCTCTTCACTCAGAGATCAGAATATTTGTGTGCTCTGATCCTGCATCAGAGGTCTACATGGACATGGTAACATGTGCCCAAGACTCTCCTGTACGTAGGGCAGAATACCTTTGCTCCACATCCAACACACCTCACTAGTCAACAACCTCAACCACCTTCCATGCTGACCTGAGCTTCTCTAAAGAGTCTTGGGGTGTATTGAGAAATAAAAAACAAATTTAAAGCATAGAAAAAGAGAAATTTCTTGTGCTATGGGAGTCCTGTTAAGGAAGTCTGATCCTAGACCAACAAGGTGAAGATTTGGACCTACTTTTTCTTCTATAATCTGCAGGGTCACTGGTCTGATTCCGAGGTCCTTAATCCATTTTGAGTTTAGTTTCGTGCATGGTGAGAGATATGGGTTTAGTTTCATTCTGTTGCATATGGATTTCCAATTCTCCCAGCACCATTTGTTGAAGAGGCTATCTTTTCTCCATTGCATATTTTTGGCACCTTTGTCTAGTATGAGAAAATTGTATTTATTTGGGTTTGTGTCCGTGTCCTCTATTCTGTACCATTGATCTACCTTTCTATTTTGGTACCAATACCATGCCGTTTTTGTTACTATTGCTTTGTAGTAGAGTTGAAGATCTGGTATTGCAATACCCCCTGTTTCACTCTTCCTGCTAAGGATTGCTTTAGCTATTCTGGGTTTCTTATTCTTCCAGATGAATTTCATAATTGCTTGCTCTATTTCTGTAAGGTACGTCATTGGGATTTTAATTGGAATTGCATTGAATTTGTATAGCACTTTAGGTAGTATGGCCATTTTGACAACATTAATTCTTCCTATCCAAGAAAATGGAAGATCTTTCCATTTTCTAAAGGGTTCTTTAATTTCTTTCTTTAGTGTTGTATAGTTCTCATTGTAGAGGTCTTTCACTTCTTTTGTGAGATTGATTCCCAAGATTCCATCTCACCCCAATTAGAATGGCGATTATCAAGAATACGAGCAACAACAGGTGTTGGCGAGGATGTGGGGAGAAAGGTACACTCATACATTGCTGGTGGGGCTGCAAATTAGTGCAGCCACTCTGGAAAGCAGTGTGGAGATTCCTTAGAAAACTTGGAATGGACCCTCCATTTGACCCAGCTATCCCACTCCTTGGCCTATACCCAAAGGACTTAAAATCAGCATACTACAGAGATACAGCCACATCAATGTTCATAGCTGCTCAATTCACAATAGCCAGACTGTGGAACCAACCTAGATGCCCTTCAATTGATGAGTGGATAAAGAAACTGTGGTATATATATACAATGGAATATTACTCAGCCATAAAGAATGACAAAATTATGGCATTTGCAGGCAAATGGATGAAATTGGAGAATATCATGCTAAGTGAGATAAGCCAATCTCAAAAAGCCAAAGGACGAATGATATCGCTAATAAGTGGAGGATGACACATAATGGGGGGGAGGGAAGGGTTAGTGTTAGGGTTAGAGTTAGGATTAGGGAGGGGGGCAAGTATGGAGGAAGGAAGTACTGTATAGAGGGTAAAGAGGGGTGGGAGGGGTGGGGGGAAGGGAAAAAATAACAGAATGAATCAAACAACATTACTCTATGTAAATTTATGATTACACAAATGGTATGCCTTTACGCCATGTACAGAGAAACAACATGTATCCCATTTGTTTACAATAAAAAAAAGAAAAAGAGAAATTATGAGATTTCAACAGAAATAAAATCTTATGCCCATATATAAACATTCATATCATATAAGGAGTTTGTATTCATTCATAAATATCTCGGATTCTCAAATGATAAATTCTAAAGAGAACTTGTGTGTCTAAAATATATCCAACCAATCCTCCCCTGAAAGAAATTTTACTATATCCTAGAAAGAACCACTGTCCTATTAAATCTGAGAGATAAGAATTATTCCTATATTTCACACATAAATCTGCATACATAAATTCATGTAAGATGTAAGCCTGTATAATTCTTATACAATTATACTGAGACTGATGAAACTTTGATAATGTTTGGCATATATTAGGAGAGGAATAAACCATCTCAAATATTAAAGAACTTGGGAAGGCCCTGAGGCGACCAGTTTGTGTTTCCACTGAGACAAATACTTCCCAAATTGTCTCTCTGTTGGGTTTGGCCTGCTGTGCACATCCAGGATGATCAGCTCATTTGTTTAGTAAGGGCTTCAAGTGGAAAACAGATGACTCCTACCTTATGCTTTCCAGTCTTAGTTGGAGTATGGAAAAGAGTGTGTAAGAGAGGTTTGTCCCAGTTTGCTGAAATAATAAGGACAGGTGTCATGTTGTAACTAGGCTGGAGAAAAATCTGGTGTTCAGCACACATTTTTCTTATTCTGCAAGCTGTGTAAATTTTCTGTCAGAACCTTAACTATCTGACAATAAGAAAATATTAAATTTATAAAGGCTAGGTAAGAACAATGTGACATTATGCAGATCAGTGGCAAAAACCAATGAAAACTGTTTTTCATGTTGCATAAAGTGCTGACCATTGCAATACTAAAAAATGCTAGGTTCTGATGCTTTCAGTTGTTCAGAAAAAGGAAATTCAACTCAACATGGTTTAAAATTTGAGGAAATTGATTCAGGTCACTAACTGGAGGGAAATAGCACTTATTTTCCTAATAATCCTATTAGCGATATTGATATCATATATGTATTATGGGAAAACATAGTACTAGGTACTTCATTTGAGAAAGTTCTGCTTTTGGATAAGACATAAATGTGGTCTTCTAAGGCTGCTATCATCTTGAGACTCTTACCTTACCTGATTCTTATTACACTCCTTTCATTCTCTTAGTTTAAATTTTAGTCCAAGATATGTGGATATCACCTGTCATTCTTCATGCACATAACTGAAGCCTTCAGTTGTTGGAAATTTCAACTTCTAAGAATTTCTACTCATACCTACAGTATGCTTGAGGTAACTGAGATGAAATTTTAACTTTATTCCATGCTAAGCGTGTCTCTTGCTCTGTTGCTTCTACTACATCTCCATCTATCAAATTCCTGATCCATCCGGGTTGCAGTCATCTGGTCTCTCTTCTTTCCTCTGTCAAGTTCCCATTAAAGCTGATGTATACACATTGCATTAAATAATAGAGTAAGCGAAAACTTGTCAGACTCCTCTCACTTTCTCTACATTTCTCCTATAACAGACCTGCTGCTGGGTGAGGCCTGTCATTTTCACCTTTTGGTGTGTTTGTACCAATTATCTGGAATAAACTTGACACTAGGGAGAACTTACCACTCTTCTCTTCATAAGGACCCATTCTCTTAAAATGAGTCTGAATCCCAAACACTCATACTCATTAGACCTGAAATAAAACTTGAGCTGTTACAAGGTTTTGAGTTTGACAAGCAGGTCGAGGTCTAGGCAAAACTAGAATCCTCGAATCTAAAGAAATAATTGATTTTTTTATTATGACCTCAGTTACTGGGATTGTTGTCTTCTCAACATCCCTTTTCTTCCAGATTATTTCTTTGGGTCACTCAGGTTAATTTTATTGGCATTTCATGTTATCACCATGTAAAAGGGGATTTGACCCAGTCCTAGTAAATGCCACATAAGAAGGATTCTGTTGGGGGCTTCTCTGCACTTACTCATCTGTTCTATGAAAGTTATTTTAACAGAGTTGTCTCTTCATCCTAAACTGGGTATTGTGCTGCTGTGCTGGGTGCTCTTCTCCCAGTCTGAAACTTTTGTCAGCAAACAGAAGAGAGAAGAGCCAGGAGCAGATGGGAGAATTTTTACACTCCTGTGGATAATATCCAGAGCTCATTTGTTCTCTGAGATTTTTGTTATGGCAATAAAGCTGTCTATCAGCTTAAGCCAATATGATATTTTTATGAGACTTTTGGCCATGTGGTATCCAACAAAAGTAAACACTGAAGATAATAAGTTTCTTTTTGAATCTCCTGCCCTTACTGCATTTTGTCTACATGTAAGAGCATAAAGAATCTTTGAAAACTGCTAAATTCACCTGGAGGAATAAGTACCTTTGGTTTCTAAGGGTTGATCATGGTATGTGCACAAGCTGCAGCAATGTTGAAAAAAGCCTGAATTTTGGTATGTACTCTTATAGAATCATGGTCCATTTTTAATGCACTGGAAAAGACTACTGGTGACTATTCTAAATATATTCTTTAAAAATTAAAAAAAATAAAATTTGTGTTTTTCTATTTTTGATGGTATACAAAGATTTTGAAAACTAATTTTCTAAGGTACATAAATTTGGCACCTAATGAATGTGGGGCCACTCTTAGGTAGTTTAGAATTTATTTTTTGCATCTTTCATGTGTCATGAAAGTTGGTGATTGCTGGACTTTAAGTAAAAAACCACCTTCTGATCTGCCAAGACATGTTATCTAATTTCAGCAACTATCTAAGAGGTTAAGCTGCATGTATGACTGGGAGGATGAAGCACCTGTTTTAGAGATGCTAAGCACAGACTTGTTACCCAGTATCTTCCAAAGATTGTGACCAGAGAAATTGCAGTGACTTTAAGTATAGTTACTTTGTTATGAGGAAAGAAATTGACCAAGACCACATTGTCCAAGGCAGCTTTGGCAAGGGTAGGCCAAAAAAAAACTGAAATTGTCTGCCACTTTGCCATATTTTTCTTTATTACTTGCTTTATAGCTGCTTTAGATAACTGAAACTTGATAGATCTTGTATTGTCTTCCTTCGCCAGACTCGAATGGCTTCTTGATGTTTCCATGGGACAAATTCAAGCTTCTCTAAAGCAAAATTTTCTTACATCACTCTGTATTCTACATTTCCAAATTATTTATGAGATTCCATTTGCTGAATGCATCCTAATAGACATAAATAATTTCAAACATATTTTAATTAAGGTTGTTTCCATTTTTCTTTAAAACACTAATCATGACTCTTATCTATGGCATTGAATAAAGTATGCAAAAAGTTCCTGTTTGACTCCATAATATAATTATCAAAAGAACAATTGGTGGAAGAAGAAGGGCAGAGTAGAAGACAGAAACAAAAGGAAGGAGAGAGGGCAAAAGGGAAGGCACGGGAAAGTGACTGGGGAATAAAAATCTACCCCATTATGCTATTCCCATGCATGGGGAGAAGAGAATAAATCAATATTTCAAATCATCCACATATATAAATGTACATTATATCATTTGTATTAAAGTAACAATAATAGAAGGGAGTTCAGGAAAGTAGAACAAAATTGGGGGGAAGCATGACAAAGAAGGGGAAAGTATTAAAGAATGAGACTAATCAAATGTTATGTGCATGTATGAATTTGGAATCATGAATCCCTTATTGTGTATAATTATAATGGACCAAAAAACAAAACCAAAAATTTTTTAAAGATATTTCCCAAGCAGCTGAGTGTTCAACTCTGCCCTCTTCACCTTCACATATCTGACTAAAGATGCTAATCTGGTAGGTTATCCTCTCAAATCATTGACAACCATCTGAAAGGAAATTGTCACTCCCTAGTTTCCAGAACCTCTGTTCCTTGAGCTGCAGATAGGGAGCCCTTGGAGTGCACTCATCCTTGCCCTCTGTGCTTCATTTTGCAGACCAAAAACCATGATCTAAGTGAAATATGTTTTCAGGTTACTCTATGGGCCAGAGAAACACTCAATAATCAATATCAATTGCTACTTCCCTAGAACCTGAGAACTCCTCTCTACTCCCATCCCAGAACTGATTTAGCATTTCCAAACCCCTGCTTGCAGACTTGTAGCCCAATTAGTTTTTGTTCATAATGAGTCAAAATGAATCAAAACATAAGTATAACAGAGACAGTGAAGGTAAGAATTTTGAGGAAAACAGCTTTATTTTGTTCTAAAAAAATGTTGAAAACTTAGTGCCTACTTTAGTGGACTAGTGAACTTTGCTGTAGCAGAATGGGAATTGCTAAGAACCATGGATTAACAGAAGTGATGCATCCAATAATCAGCACCTGAGCCATCTCCCATATCTCTATCAAGGTGGGGGATATTACTAAAAGTTATGAAGAAGGTGTACATATTAATATTCATTAGCAAAATGATAATTTGGATGATCAGCAGCACTAAAATGAGAAAGAAAAATGTGTAACATAGACTCAGTGACTCCATTTTCATAGGGCTAAACAAGTGACACCCAGGGAGCTCCATTATATTTCTGAGTGGGGTAGAATCTGCCATTCCTAAATTCATGAACATAGAATATAGAAAATAGTTATTTTTACTTATAATTAAATTATTCAAATTGTATTCCTTTTGTGAGAACTGAACACAAAGAAGTCACAGAGACAAGAATTCACGGACATTCATCTCCCTTAGCTGTATCAGTCAATCTATGAAAGCCAAGAATTGCCTTCTTTTTTCATATTCTCAGGGAAAGTAGAAACAGAGTGCACCATTTTTATTTACTCATTTTGTGCAGAAGGACACCTTCATTTAGGCCATGTTTAGTATAAGGTCAAGTTCAGATATTGACCAATACATTGCTAGCAATGTCACTTCCATTTCACTAAGTCATTATTTATTCACTGTCCATCACACAGGACATGGTGCTAGATTCAGATATTGAAAGGATGTTGATTATAAGAGACACTTGCAAATACCAGGAGCTCACCATACCATATTTACATCCCCATACATTACAAGCAGCACAATGGAAAATCATTACTTCTTGAAGAATGTACTATGTGATGAGAATTGCCAATGTCTTGCTACTGTATATTGACATTATGTTCCTACTCTGTCCTTCATTTATAGCTATATTAACAAAGACATTAGTAATAATAATATTTGCCAACATTTAAGCACATGTAATTGTACATTATTGAATCTCCTTTTTTTACATCATCACCTTTTTTCTATTATGAATTATAATTCCCACAGGCAGAGGGCCATGCATTCCTTGTTTATCCCCACTTATACTATATGTCCAATACCAGATTCTATGATCACAAAGCATCAAAAATGAATAAAGATTTTGTCTTTTCTATCAATTTGTTCAACAAGGGTGTTTTCTCTGCACACTCTCCCCTTGCTTTTAAATCTCTCTTCTCAAAACTATTTCATCTCCTGCATTGAGATGCCCACATTTTCAAACTTCAAACCAAATGTTCTCCCCACAGCATCACTGGAAGTTTATGGGAGCCAAATACAGCATCTGGATTCTGATCAAACCTGTACTGAAAAGGAGGGAAAGACTTGAAAATAAACAAGCAAAGGCCACATGTTTTCCAAAGTTACTTATGACTTAGTGGTAACATATCAACGTTTCTGTTCAGGCCATCAAGGTATTTCATGTCTTCTGCAGTCAACTCAAAATCAAAAACCTATCACACAAGTAGAAAGTTTTTAGCACATTTAGTGTACACATTGCCAATCCTAGAAATCCACTGAAATCAGATAAATCTCCAAAAGTTACTGAAGACATCAAGCAAAACACAGAAATACACAATATATATCAGGTGAAAATCAAATAGAAATCACTTTTAGCATGTAATATAGAGAAACTTCACTAAATACAGTCAAAAAGAAATATCAATGAGATGTTGCAGCACAATACAGCTGATGTTATTCCAAGTTTACTGTGCTTATGTATTAAAAGACCCAGAAAAATCTAGGGCAAAATTTTGAAAAACATAAGACAATTTAAAGTTTTTAAAGGATACAGTTTGATTCCTATATCCCATCGATGAAAAATTTAAACTCCAATACTGATTTTTCTTCAACATTTTTAGGACAGGAATTGTGAAACTATGAACAATATCCTGTTCAAAAACCAAAGGACCTAGCTCAAAGAGAACCATCTTGTCTAAATTTGAGACATTTTAAGCATGGAAACAACTTTCATTAATTGCTAACATATGGAAAAATATGGGTACTTAAATTCTTAGAAATTTCTTTAAAAATGGTGAGAGAGGGGGGATTCAAGATGGCGGACTAGAGGGTGGCTGCGTTTCGTGTTGCTCCAGGACTCAGGACTCAAGAAGAGGAGATATAGAGAGCCTTGGGACCAACTCAAAGCAGCCGGGCGAGAGTCCCCCACTGGGCAGGCGTCCCGGACGGGGCAGGAGTCCTGGACGGGGCGGTAGCCCCAAAAGCAGGGATCTTTGCAAAGTAGAACGGCCGGCGAGGCGCCCCTCCCCCCGCCGGAGCAGTGATCGCAGACAGCTGGGAGCATTGAAGAGGGGGCTGCCCAGAGGAGAAGGAGAAATACGGGCTCGGCATGTCGCTTGGAATTGGATCAGCTGCACCAGGGCTCCGGGCGGCTATCCGGAGGAGCAGCGTGGACTCAGGACTCAAGAAAAGGAGATATTGAGAGACTTGGGACCAACTCAAAGCAGCCGGGTGAGTGTTTCCCACTGGGCAGGCATCCCGGACGGGGCGGTAGCCCCGAAAGCAGGGATCTTTGCAAAGTAGAACTGCCGGCGAGGTGCCCCTCCCCCTGCCGGAGCAGTGATCACACACAGCTGGGAGCATTGGAGAGGTGGCTGTTCACCACAGCGCTTGGACTCTGCGCAACCCACCCGCGCTCTGGAAGGCTGCCCAAAGGAGAAGGTGCTTGGTGAGCTGTTTGGACTGAACGTGACCACCCCTGAACACAGGGGGCTGCCCAGAGGAGAAGGAGAAATACGGGCTCGGCACGTCGCTTGGAATTGGAACAGCTGCGCCAGGGCTCTGGGCGGCTATCCGGTGGAACAGCGTGGTGAGTGGTTTGGTCCCAGAGCATCCGCTCCTGAACATAGGGGGGTGGTCTGGAGAAGGAGGAGGAGCGCGGCGGGGTGCTTGGGCTCGAAGTGACTGCAACAGGGCTACGGGAGGCAGTCGGGACAAGAAGGTGCACAGTGAGTTCTTGGGACTCGTGACGCACCAGATCTCTGGGTGACTGCCTGGTGGAGAAAGTGGTGCGTGGTGGGTCACTTGGTCTTAGAGCGACCGCACGGAACAACAGGTTGCTGCCGGAGGAAAAGGCGTGTGGCGGGTCACTGGGACTCGGAGCGATTGTAAGGGGCTCCTGGTGGCTGCTCAGAGGAGGGGCCGCATAGCCAGGCGAAAAGTGCAGAGCAGGGTCCTAGACGGCTTCTTGGTGGAAGGGCCCCACAGACAAACTGAGGGGCAGAGCGAAGGCTCCAGGACTGCAGGCAGCTTCTCTGAGGAGAGGCAGCCGAAGGAGATTCGTTTGCGAAGGGTGAGGCTTCCAGGCCCAGGAGGTAGGTCCGGGTCCCTGGGAACATTGCAGAAGAAGGCTGCAACTACAGCCCAGGTGGTAGTTGTGAATTGAACGGAACCTCTGGGAGGAAAACCGACCAGCGAGACCTCCCCACTGGGTGACTCCTCCCTCTTGGGTGAGGTTCTCCCAAAAGGACCGTAAAATCAGAGACACAGACCCAAACTGGTCTTGCATCAACCCATAACCTACTTCCCTTCTGGATGACCATTCATCAGCAAGTGAAGGTACCTCTGCCCACTAGCAGGGAATATACCCCACCAGAAGGCCACCACCCCTAGGGAGTCAGCTCCCTTGTGGAGCACTGCATTATCAACTTCCTCCAAGATTTCAGGCTACTGAAGACTAAGAGGGGATATAATAGAAATCTTCAGGGATATTATAAGACAATAGAGGAAATCTGCAATATCACAGCGGTCAACTGATACCTGAACAATATGAGAAAACAAGGAAAGAAAATGCTGCAAACAAATCTAGATGTTACATCAATGAAACCCAACGACAGCATGGCAGAAGAAATGACAGAAAGGGAGTTCAGAATGTACATAATTAAAATGCTCAGGGAAGCAAATGACGAGATGCAAGAGCAAATGCAGGCACTGAATGATCGCACCAATCGACAGTTAAAAGAGCAAATACAGGAAGCAAAAGATCACTTCAATAAAGAGTTAGAGATATTGAAAAAAAACCAAACAGAAATCCTTGAAATGAAGGAAACAATAAACCAAATTAAGAACTCCATAGAAAGCATAACCAATAGAATAGAACACCTGGAAGACAGAACATCAGACATTGAAGATAAAATATTTAACCTTGAAAACAAAGTTGAACAAACAGAGAAGATGGTAAGAAATCATGAACAGAATCTCCAAGAACTATGGGATATCATGAAGAGGCCAAATTTGAGAATTATTGGAATTGAGGAAGGCTTAGAGAAACAGACCAAAGGAATGAACAATCTATTCAATGAAATACTATCAGAAAATTTCCCAAATCTGAAGAATGAAATGGAAGATCAAGTACAAGAGGCTTATAGGACTCCAAATATACAAAATTACAACAGACCCACACCAAGGCACATTATAATGAAAATGCCCAACATACAAAATAAAGACAGAATTTTAAAGGCCGCAAGAGAGAGGAATCAAATTACATTCAGGGGGAAACCAATAAGAATATCAGCAGATTTTTCAATCCAGACCCTAAAAGCTAGAAGGGCCTGGAACAACATTTTTCAAGCCCTGAAAGAAAATGGTTGCCAACCAAGAATCTTATACCCAGCAAAACTTACCTTCAAATTTGATGATGAAATAAAATCCTTCCATGATAAACAAAAGCTAAAAGAATTTACAAAAAGAAAGCCAGCATTACAGAACATTCTCAGCAAAATATTCCATGAGGAAGAGATGAAAAACAAAGAAACAAATCAGCAATGGGAGGAACCATCCTAAAGGAATTGTCAAATAAAGGAAGAACCAAGTCGTCTCAAAATAAATAAATAAATAAATAAAATGAACCAAATGACCGGGAATACTAATCATATCTCAATAATAACCCTGAATATTAATGGCCTGAACTCATCAATCAAAAGACATAGACTGGCAGATTGGATCAAAAAGAAAGATCCAACAATATGTTGCCTGCAAGAGACTCACCTCGTAGAAAGAGATACCCATAGACTAAAGGTGAAAGGATGGGGAAAAACATACCATGCACATGGACTCAGCAAAAAAGCTGGGGTATCCATCCTCATTTCAGATAAGGTGGACTTCAAGTCAAAACTAGTCAAAAGGGATAAAGAAGGACATTACATACTGCTTAAGGGAACCATAAATCAGCAAGACATAACAATCATAAACATCTATGCCCCAAACAGTGGCTCATCCATGTATGTCAAACAAATCCTTCTCAATTTCAGAAACCAAATAGACCATAACACAATAATACTAGGTGATTTTAACACGCCTCTCTCACCACTGGACAGATCTTCCAAACAAAAATTGAACAAAGAAACCATAGATCTCAATAACACAATCAATAATTTAGACTTAACGGACATTTATAGAATATACCATCCAAACCAAGACCGAATACACTTTCTTCTCAGCAGCACATGGATCCTTCTCTAAAATAGACCATATATTATGCCACAAAGCTAATGTAAGCAAATACAAGAAGATAGAGACACTACCTTGTATTCTATCAGATCATAATGGTTTGAAGTTAGAAATAAATGAAAGAGTAAAAAACAGAAGCTACTCCAACACCTGGAGATTAAACAATATGCTATTACATGATGAATGGATAACAGAAGATATTAGGAAGGAAATTAAAAAATTCCTAGAGGTAAATGAGAACAAAGAAACATCATATCAAAATCTTTGGGACACTATGAAAGCAGTACTTAGAGGAAAATTTATTTCATGGAGCGCATTCAATAAAAGAAGTAAAAATCAACAAATAAACAACCTAACACTTCAGCTCAAAGCCCTAGAAAAAGAAGAACAGACCAACACCAAAAGTAGTAGAAGACAGGAAATAGTTAAACTCAGAGCTGAAATCAACGAAATTGAAACAAAAGAAACTATACAAAAAATTGACAAAATAAATAGTTGGTTCTTTGAAAAAATAAACAAAATTGATAAACCCTTAGCCACTCTAACAAAGAGAAGACGAGAGAAAACCCAAATCACTAAAATTTGGAATGAACAAGGAAATATCACAACAGAGACGATTGAAATACAAAACATAATTAGAAGCTATTTTGAAAATCTATATTCTAACCAAATAGAAAATTTCGAAGACATCAACAGGTTTCTAGAGACATATGAATTGCCTAAATTGAACGAGGAGGACATACAAAATTTAAATAGATCAATTTCAAGTAATGAAGTAGAAGAGGTCATCAAAAGCCTACCAACAAAGAAAAGTCCAGGACCAGATGGGTTCTCAGCCGAGTTCTACAAAAATCTTTAAAGAAGAGCTCATTCCAATACTTCTCAAAGTATTCCATGAAATAGAAGAGGAGGGTACCCTCCCAAACTCATTCTATGAAACCAATATTACCCTGATACCCAAGCCAGACAGAGATAAATCGAGGAAAGAAAATTTCAGACCGATATCATTAATGAACATTGACGCAAAAATTCTCAATAAAATTTTAGCAAATCGCATACAAAAATATATTAAAAAGATAGTGCACCACGATCAAGTGGGTTTTATCCCAGGGATGCAAGGTTGGTTCAACATCCGGAAATCAATAAATGTAATTCACCATATCAATAGACTTAAAGTCAAGAACCACATGATTATTTCAATAGATGCAGAAAAAGCATTTGATAAAATACAACACCCCTTCATGCTCAAAACACTAGAAAAAATAGGGATAATGGGAACATTCCTTAACATTGTAAAGGCAATCTATGCTAAGCCCATGGCTAATATCATTCTAAACGGTGAAAAACTGAAAGCATTCCCCCTAAAAACTGGAACAAGACAGGGATGCCCTCTTTCACCACTCCTATTCAATATCGTTCTTGAGACTCTAGCCAGAGCAATTAGACAGACCAAGGAAATTAAAGGAATACGAATAGGAAAAGAAGAACTCAAACTATCCCTATTTGCGGATGATATGATTATATACTTAGAGGAACCAGGAAATTCCACCAGAAAACTGTTAGAACTCATAAGTGAATTCAGTAAAGTGGCAGGTTACAAGATCAATGCTCATAAATCCAATGCATTTTTATACATAAGTGAGGAATCCTCAGAAAGAGAAATTATGAAAACTACCCCATTCACCATAGCATCGAAAAAAATAAAATACTTGGGAATCAATCTCACAAAAGAGGTAAAAGACCTCTACAATGAGAACTACAGAACACTAAAGAAAGAAATCGAAGAAAATCTTAGAAGATGGAAAGATCTCCCATGTTCTTGGATAGGCCGAATTAATATTGTCAAAATGGCCATACTACCAAAAGTGCTAGACAGGTTCAATGCAATCCCAATTAAAATCCCAATGACGTACCTTACAGAAATAGAGCAAGCAATCATGAAATTCATCTGGAAGAATAAGAAACCCAGAATAGCTAAAGCAATCCTTCGCAAAAAAAATGAAGCAGGGGGTATCGCAATACCCGAACTTCAACTTTATTACAAAGCAATAGTAACAAAGACGGCATGGTACTGGTACCAAAATAGACAGGTAGATCAATGGTACAGAATAGAGGACACGGACACAAACCCAAATAAATACAACTTTCTAATACTAGACAAAGGCGCCAAAAATATGCAATGGAGAAAAGATAGCCTCTTCAACAAATGGTGCTGGGAGAATTGGAAATCCATATGCAACAGAATGAAACTAAACCCATATCTCTCACCCTGCACAAAACTCAACTCAAAATGGATTAAGGACCTTGGAATCAGACCAGAGACTCTGCAGATTATAGAAGAAAAAGTAGGCCCCGATCTTCAACATGTCGGCCTAGGACCAGACTTCCTCAACAGGACTCCCATAGCACAAGAAATAAAAGCAAGAATCAATAACTGGGATAGATTCAAACTAAAAAGCTTTCTCTCAGCAAAGGAAACTATCAGTAATGTGAAGAAAGAGCCTACAGAGTGGGAGAATATCTTTGCCAATCATACTTCAGATAGAGCACTAATCTCCAGAATCTATAAAGAACTCAAAAAACTCTACACCAAGAATACAAATAATCCAATCGACAAATGGGCTAAGGAAATGAACAGACACTTCACAGAAGAAGATGTACAAGCAATCAATAAACATATGAAAAAATGTTCAACATCTCTAGTAATAAGAGAAATGCAAATCAAAACCACCCTAAGATTCCATCTCACCCCAATTAGAATGGCGATTATCAAAAATACAAGCAACAGGTGTTGCGAGGATGTGGGGAGAAAGGTACACTCATACATTGCTGGTGGGGCTGCAAATTAGTGCAGCCACTCTGGAAAGCAGTGTGGAGATTCCTTAGAGAACTTGGAATGGACCCTCCATTTGACCCAGCTATCCCACTCCTTGGCCTATCCCCAAAGGACTTAAAATCAGCATACTACAGAGATACAGCCACATCAATGTTCATAGCTGCTCAATTCACAATAGCCAGACTATGGAACCAACCTAGATGCCCTTCAATTGACGAGTGGATAAAGAAACTGTGGTATATATACACAATGGAATATTACTCAGCCATAAAGAATGACAAAATTATGGCATTTGCAAGCAAATGGATGAAATTGGAGAATATCATGCTAAGTGAGATAAGCCAATCTGAAAAAGACAAGGGACTAATGATATCGCTAATAAGTGGAGATGACACATAATGGGGGGGAGGGAAGGGTTAGTGTTAGGGTTAGAGTTAGGGTTAGGGAGGGGGGCAAGTATGGAGGAAGAAAGTACTGTATAGAGGGTAAAGAGGGGTGGGAGGGGTGGGGGGAAGGGGAAAAAATAACAGAATGAATCAAACAACATTACTGTATGTGGATTTATGATTACACAAATGGTATGCCTTTGCGCCATGTACAAACAGAGAGGCAACATGTATCCCATTTGTTTACAATAAAATTAAAAAAAATGGTGAGAGAGTAAAATGTTCAAAATTTAACAATTGGTGAATTAGGTAAATAGCATTCTCTGCCTTCTTTTTTGAAATTTTCTGTATATTTGGAAATTCTTTGAAGTACGAGGTGGCAAAGTTTTTTTCCCACCCTGTAGGCTCTCTCTTCACATTGCTGATAGTTTCCTCTACTGAGAGAAATCTTTTTACTTTAAATCTATCCCAGTTTTTTTGTTTTGTTTTGTTTTGTTTTTGTTTTGTGGTGCTGGAGATTGAACCCAGGGCCTTGTGCTTGGGAGGCAAACACTCTGCCAACTGAGCTATATCCCCAGTCCTCTATCCCAGTTATTGATTCTTGCTTTTATTTCTTGTGCTATGGGAGTCCTTTTGAGGAAGTCTGATCCTAAGCTGACATGTTAAAGATTTGGACCTAATTTTTCTTCTATAAGATGAAGGATCTGTTGTCTGATTCTTAGGTCCTTGATCCATTTTGAGTTGAGTTTTGTGCAGGGTGAGAGATAGGGGTTTAGTTTCATTCTGCTGCATATGGGTTTCCAGTTTTCCCAGCACCATTTGTTGAAGAAGCCATCTTTTCTCCATTGCATATTTTTGGCACCTTTGGCTAGTATGAGAAAATTGTACTTTTTTGGGCTTGTGTCCATGTCCTCTATTCTGTACCATTGATCTACCTTTCTATTTTGGTACCAATACCATGCCATTTTCGTTACTATTGTTTTGTAGTACAGTTGACGTTCTGGTATTGTGATACCCCCTGCTTCACTCTTCCTGATAAGGATTGCTTTAGCTATTCTGGGTTTCTTATTCTTCCAGAGGAATTTCCTGATTGCTAGCTCTATTTCTGTGAAGTACATCATTGGGATTTTAATTGCATTGAATCTGTATAGCACTTTAGGTAGTATGGCCATTTTGACAATATTAATTCGGCCTATCCAAGAACATGGGAGATCTTTCCATCTTCTAAGGTTTTCTTTAATTTCTTTCTTCAGTGTTCTGTAGTTCTCATTGTAGAGGTCTTTCACCTCTTTTGTTAGATTGATTCCCAAGTATTTTATTTTTTTCAATGCTATTGTGATTGGGGTCGTTTTCCTAACTTCTCTTTCTGAAGATTCATCACTTATGTATAAAAATGCACTGGATTTATGAGTATTGATCTTATATCCTGCTACTTCACTGAATTCACTTACGAGTTTTGAAAGCTTTTGGTGTATTTTCACAGTTCCTCTAAATATATAATCATGTCATCAGCAAATAGGGATAGTTTGAGTTCTTGTCTTCTTCTGTAAAGCATTTGTCCGAATCCTTGACCCTTCTATTGATTGGGTTCTTTGTATTTTTGGTGTAAAGTTTTGTATGTTCTTCATAAATTTTGGAGGTAAGTGCTCTATCTGAATTCCATGTGGAAAAAATTTTCTCCCACTCTGTTGGCTCTGTTTTCACGTTATTGATTGTATCCTTTGCTGAGAAAAACATTTAATTTGAGTCCATCCAATCTAGTGATTCCTACTTTGATTTATTGTGCTTTGGGGGAATTGTTAAGGAAGTCTAATCCTAATCCAACATGATGAAGATTCTGGTATATGTTTTCTTCTATTTGGTGCAGAATCTCTAATTCCTAATTCCTTGATCCATTTTCAGTTGAATTTTATACAGGGTGAGAGGTAGAAGTTTAATTTTATTTTACTGCATATGGATTTCCAGTTTTCCCATAACCATTTGTTGAACAGGCTATCTTTTCTCCTTTGTATGTTTTTGGCTCCTTTGTCTAGTATGAGGTGACTGTATTTATGTGATTTCTGTCTCCGTGTCTTCCATTCTGTACCATAGGTCTGCCTGTCTATTTTTCTGCCAGTACCATGCCATTTCTTTACTATTGTTGTATAGTATAGTTTAAGGCCTAGTATTGTTATATCTCCTGCTTTACTTTTTCTGCTTGGATTGTTTTAGCTATTTGAGGTCTCTTATTCTTCCAGGCTAAGTTCATGATTGCTTTCTCTATTTCTATGAGGAAAGTAATTGGGATTTTAATTGATATTGCATTGAATCTGTGTAGTGCCTTTGGTAGAATGGCCATTTTGACAATGTTAATTTTGTCTATCCAAGAACATGGGAGGTCTTTCCATCTTTTTAGGTTTTCTTAAATTTCTTACTTCTATATCCTGTAGTTTTCATTGTTCTTGTCTTCCACCTCTTTTGTTAGATTTATTCCCAAGATTTTTATTTTTTTTCTTGAGGCTATTGTGAATGGAGTGGTTTTCCTAATTTCTCTTTCAGAGGATTCATCACTTATGAATAGAAATGCATTAGACTTATGCATATTGATTTTCTTTCCTACTACTTTCCTGAATTTATTTATTAGTTCTAGAAGTTTTCTAGTGGAATGTTTTGGATCCTCTAAATATAGAATCATGTCATCAGCAAATAGTGACAGCTTGAGTTTCTTTCTTTTTTTTTTTTTTTCCTATTTGTATCCCTTTAATTTCCTTGGTCTCTCTAATTGCTCTGGCTAGTGTTTCAAGGATGATGTTGAATTGAAGTGGTGAAAGAGGGTATCCCTGACTTGTTCCAGGCTTAGAGGGATTGCTTTCAGTTTTTCTCTATTTAGAATGATGTTGGTTGTAGGTTTACCATACATAGCCTTTACAATGTCAAGTTATGTTACTGCTATTCTGATTTTTTCTAGTGTTTTAAGTATGAAGGGGTGCTATATTTTATCAAGTGCTTTCTCAGCACCTATTGAAATAATCCTATGATTTTTAACTTTAAGTCTCTTGATATGATGAATTTCATTTACTAATTTCCAGATGATGACCCAACCTTGCATTCCTGGGATAAACCCCACTTGATTGTAGTGCACTATCTCTTTAATATATTTTTGTATGTGATTTGCCAGTATTCTGTTACGGAGTTTTGCATCTATATTCATCAGGGATATTGGTCTAAATTTGTCTTTCCTTGATTAATAATTGTTTGATTTTGGTTTCAGAGTGATACTAGCCTGATAGAATGAGTTTGGAACAGTTCCCCCTTTTCTATTTCCTGGAATACTTTGAGGAGTATTGGTATCAGTTCTTCTAAAAGGTCTTGAAGAATTTGACTAAGAATCCATCTGGTCCTGGGTTTTTCTTGTTTGGTAGTTATTTTTTAATTGTAAACAAATGGGGTACAACTTGTTTCTCTGTTTGTACATGAAGTAGAGGCATACCATTTGTGTAATCATACATTTACATAGGGTAATGGTATTTAAATCATTCTGTTATTATTTTTCCCCCACTCCTCCCACCTCTCTTTTCCCTCTATACAGTCCCTTCTTCCCCTCCATTTTGATGACTTCTTCTATTTTGGTGCTTGAAAGTGATCTGTTTAAATTGTGTACATCTTGCTGATTCAGTTTCAGAGGTCATATGTCTCTAAAATTTGTCAATATCTTCGATATTCTCTATTTTGTTGGAGTATAGATTTTCAAAATATCTTCTAATTATGTTATGTATTTCGATGATGTCTGTCGTGCTCTTTCCTGTTTCATCACAAATTCTAGTAATTTGAGTTTTCCCTCTCCTTCTTTTTGTTAATGTGGCTATGGGTTTAACAATTTTGTATACTTTTTTAAAAAACCAACTTTCTGTTTATTTCAATTTCATTGATTTCAGTTCTAATTTTAATTATTTCCTATCTTCTATTATTTTTGGTTTTGATGTTTTCTTTTCTAGGGATTTGAGATGTAATGTTACGTCATTTAGTTGTTGACTTTTCATTTTTTTAATGTATGAGCTCAATGCAATGAACTTTCCTCTTAGTACTGCATTCAGAGTGTCCCAGAGATTTTAATATGTTGTGCCATTGTTCTCATTTACCTCTAAGAATTTTTTATTTCTTCTCTGATGTCTTCTGATATCATTGCATCATCCAATAGCATATTATTTAGTTTCCAGGTGTAGTAATAGTTTTTGTTTGTTATTTTATTATTCATTTCTAATTGCATACCATTATGGTCTGATAGGATACAAGGTAGTATCTCTATTTTTTTGTGTGTTTACTAGTGACTTCTTTGTGGCATAGCATATGGTCTATTTTGGAGAAGGATCCATGTGCTGCTGAGAAGAAAGTATATTCACTTGATAAAGGGTGAAATACTCTTTAAATGTTCATTAAATCTATACCATTGATTGTATTATTTAGTTCTATAGATTCTTTGTTCAGTTTTTGATTGGAGGATCTATCCACTGGTGAGAATGGTGTGCTAAGGTCCCCCCACTATTATTGTGTTTTGGTCTATTTGATTCTTAAGATTGGGAAAGATTTGTTTTATGGACATAGATGCTTCATTGTTTGGGGCATAAATATTTAAATTTTTTATGTGTTGCTGATTTATGCTTCCCTTAAGCAGTATGAAATGTCCTTCTTTATCCCTTCTGACTGACTTAGGTTTGAAGTCCACTTTATCTGATATGAGGATGGAGACCCCTGCTTTCTTACTGAGTCCATGTGCATTGTATGATTTTCCCCATTCTTTCACGTTTAGTCTGTGAATGTCTTTTTTTAAGAGATGAGTCTCCTGAAGGCAGCATAATGTTGGGTCTTTCTTTTTCACCTGATCTTCCAGTCTGTATCTTTTGATTATTGAATTTAGGTCATTAACATTCAGGGTTATTACTGTAATATGCTATGTATTCCTGGTCATTTTGACTTATTTTTGGTTTTTAACTTGACTTGGTTTCTCCTTTGATTGGTTTTTCCTTTAGAATAGTTCCTCCCTTTTGCTGACTTGTATTGTTGTTTTTCAGTTCCTCCTCATGAAATATTTTGCTGAGAATGTTCCATAGTGCAGGATGTTTATTTGTAAATTGTTTTAACTTTTTGTTATGGTGGAAAGATTTTATTTCATCTTCAAATCTGAAGGTTAGTTTTGCTGGGTATAGGATTCTTGGTTGACATCTGTGTTCTTTCAGAGCTTGACATATATTGTTCAGGACTTTCTTGCTTTTAGTGTCTGAGTGAAGAAATCAGCTAATATCTGTATTGGTTTCCCCTTCTAAGTAATCTGACTCTTTTCTCTTGCAGCCTTTAAAATCCTATCTTTATCTCGTATGTGAGGTATTTTCATTATAATGTGACTTGGTGTGGATCTGTTGTAATTTTGTGCACCTGGATTTCTGTAAGCCTCCTGTATTTGATCTTCCATTTCATTTTTCAAGTTTGGGAAATTTTCTGATATTATTTTGTTGAACAGTTTGTTCATTCCTTTGATTTGTATTTCTATGCCCTTCTCAATCCCAGTAATTCATAAATCTGGTCTTTTCATGATATCCTATAATTTTGGAGGATCCATTCATAGTTTCTTAATACCTCCTCAGTTTAGTCAACTTTATTTTTAAGATTAAATATTTTGTCTTCATTATCTGAGATTCTGTCTTCCATGAGATCTATTCTCCTGGTGATTCTTTCTATTGAGTTTTTATTTGGTTTATTGTTTCTTTTGTTTGGAGTATTTCTGTTTAGTTTTTTTTTGCATAATCTCTATCTCTTTATTTAAGTGTTCTTTTGCTCTTTTAACTGGAATGATCATGCAGTACCTGCATTTGCTCTCTTATCTCATCTTTTGCTTCATGGATCATTTTAATTATGCAGATTCTAAACTCTTTTTCTGTCAATTCTACTGCCATTCTGTCCTTGGATTCTATCAAAATAGCATCTTGGTTTCTTATGGACACTTTCTCCCTCTGTTTTTTTCATATTGTTTCTGTATATTCCCCTCTAGCAGTGAAGATCTGAGATATTGATGTTTCCCCCCTGCAGGCTAATTTTGACCCTGACATTTTTCAGTACCTCTCCTTTGAAGGGGAGATCAATATTAGTAGCACCCAATACAGAGAAAATTCAGCCCTGAACAGATAGCCCCTATAAAGACTTTAATATTATTGTTATAAACAGGACATTTGATCATTATTTACAGTATTTCTAGTTGTGAGCGAAGAGGATGGGGAAGGGTTTAGAATGTAAGTGAGTAAATAGCGGTACTCATCAAAGGGCCTCAAGTCTCTTGTAGCTGTCTGAGGAAGGGAACTGCCCTTCCAATGATGGTGGCCACACCCTCAAGAATAATTCAAAATGCCTGAACCAGTCTCCAAAGAAGCTGGGGAGCCCCAATGAGGGCAGGCTGAGTCAGCACAGTAGGGGGAAGGCAGGTAGGTGCAGTGTCCATTGTCCACCTGCTGTGCGTGGTGGACAGGTGGCTCGGTGTAAAGAGTCCATCCACAGTTGGGGGAGGGAGTGGGCTCCTGAATGCTTTGTAATAGATGAGTTTTGGGCAGACTAAGTAGTTTTATAGGTATATTTTAGGTTTTTTCTGCTTTAACATTTATTATTAACTATTTAAACTTTTTAAAATTTATTCTCACTTGTCTGTTTCCACTGACTTTCCCTCTTTATCTGCTAATGGTAAATTTCTGTTGTTCTCTCTTTCACACCTCCTTTAATTTTTTTACTTCTATCATTTCTCCTCTTTACTCATACTCCTCACATCTTAAATCACCTCTGTTCTATCCCCGTTCACCATTAAAGTTATAAACCATTTCTCAAACTAAATGTTTCTGTTGTATGCAAAAAAAGTGCCTACCTCTTGTTTTTATTGTGACAACACTGCAGCTATCACAACAGAAATTATTTGGGTTAATGCTGTAATTTTTTATTGCTTCCCAATATTCTTTCTCTTCCTCAAAAGACTGATATACTGGAAACTTTCTGGAACACTAAAGGCTAAATAGTAGATAATCTACTGCCTCAGATTTATACCATTAGATAGGTAGACAAACAAACTGAAAAAGCAAGGTAATAAATTTCTCTAAACAAATCAAAATACATCAATAACAGAATCCATCAATACCATGGTAGAAGAAATGTCGGAGGAGTTTTGAATGTGCTTCGTTAATCTAATCTGCCAGGTAATGATGGTATAAGGAGTGAAATCTGAGAGGAAATACAATTAATGAAAGATCACATCAATATAGAGATAGAGATTATCCAAAAAATCAAGCAGAAATCCTAAAAATGAAGGAACAAATGAACAAAATAAAAAATACAATGGGAAGCATCAACAAATGACTGGACCACTGAGAGAACATAGTTTCAGGCAATGAAGACAAAATCCATTATCTTAAAAATAAACTTGATGATGGAAAAAATATGTAAATGACCATGAACAGAATTTCCAAGGTATATGGGAAACCATGAAAAATTCAAATTCAAGATTGATTGTTTTAGATAAAGGTTCTGAGAAACAAAACAATGAACTGCACAATTTTTCAGTGAAATAATACCACAAAATATCCGAAACCTAAAGAATGAAAATGGAAATTTGATATAGGAGGCTTATAAGACCCAAATGTCCAAAATCACAACAGACCCAAACCAAGGCACTTTATTATGAAAATATCTAACATATAGAATAATGATAGAATATGAAAGCTGCCAGAGAAAAATCACAGGTCATGTTTAGAGATATACCAATCCATACCTGAGCTGATTTATCAGCTAGGAGGTCATGTAATTATAGATATCAAGTGATGAAATAAAATTTATGCCAGCCAGGAATACTCTACCCAGCAAAATTAAGCTTCAGTTTTGAAGATGAAGTAAAAATCTTCCATTAAAATTTTACTGCAATGTGGTAAATAACTAGCTAAATATTAGAAACTCATATCATAATCATGGATTGGAATCTTTAATATTTCAAAGTAGTTTCTCTCCAAGTTTGGTGAGATCCCCAATGCAATATGAAGCATACAATGACAATCTGGGGAGAAATCGATATGCTGATTCTAAATTCTCTGTAATAGATCAATCTAAAATAGCCAAGATATTTCTAAATGAATGAAGAAGTAAGGAAATGTTTTCTGATGTTGGATGGAAAGTCTGATTTTCAATCATTATTAAGGCTGTGGGAAAGAGCAAACAGGACAATCATTGATAGAAAAGTAGCCAAAAATGTAGTTCCTGTTACTGGGAAGTTTAGCTAGTGATTTCAGTCAATGTGTTGTGTATGCATCCTTATTTTAAAATGTTAAAAAAAATACACTTGAATTAAATTTCAAAGCAAAGACTGTAACATTTTTGTAAAGTAATGTAATAGATAACCATTGAGTTCCCAATATAAGAAAAACCCTGAGATTCATCAACCATAGAGTCAAGGTATGAATAAAGCAATAAGAGAAGTAATATACGCCAAAAAGGAGAATGGAAGCAGAAGTAGAATTCTGGGAGAACATATTTCACAAAATACATCTGCATCTGATAAAGCATATGCAAAATAATGTGGTCAGGGGTTGGGGATATAACTCAGTTGGTAGAATGCTTGCCTCACAACCATGAGGGCCTGGATTCAATCACAAGCATCAAAAAAAAAAAAAAAAAATCCAAAATAATGTGGTCAATTATTTGCAAAAATGCTCCCACAGTAATTAGCAACTCTCAAAATCCAAACTCTTTCCTATGTGAATTTGCAACTTCTTTCACTAAGACAGAGGGTCTATTTCTCCACCTCCAAAATCTTACACGTATGCAATAATGTGTATTGGCCATTAGAACTTAGTGGAAACTGTGATGTGCCCATTCTCAGTCTAGGGAACAGAAGGCTCCGCAAGAACCGATTCAATATATGGGAACAGTGATATGTGATGAGCTCAAACATGGGTCATCAATTGATGCTTGTAGAGTTCTATGGAGGGAAACTTAGAAACTCCAGACAACAGAGCAAGCAGGACTGAAGCAGAGGGATCACACTGTTCTGCAGATGCATATGCAAGTTCATTACAAATACATGAGAAGTCAGTGAAGTTGGAAGACATTCAGTGAGTTCAGAGTGAGCCATGGCAAACAGCCAAACCAAAGAATCATGAAAGAAAAAAAAATGTTCTCTGTACTTACCTCAACATTGGGGATGGTCTTTTTTGCAACTGCTCTATGTAATGATTCAAAAAAGTTCAACCTTCTTGAAAATGAAAAGGTAAGCAAATAATTTAAATGTCAATTTATAAACGGAGCATTGACAATTGAAAATCTTTAAAAAGAAGAAATATGTAAATATTTTTATATATTAAGGATTTGGGGAAATGTAAAATAAAATCATAATGTGTAGATTAAAAATCACCCAATACAAATTTTTACTTCAGAAAATAAGAAAAACAAAATGATAAGCTCTCACTTGCACAGGGTTACACAATAATGACTGGCAATGATGAAAACCAAATCTCTCTGCTTCATGCAACCCTAATTCTATCTAACTAAACTACTTTCCCACTGTGGGGTAAAAGAACACTTCTACAAGCACCTGAAATCTTTGATGCAGAGGACATGCTGTGGATATTGACTTGGCACAAAAATGTTCTTATATGATTCAAAGAAGCACCCATGTGATGGATATTGTGTAAGAACCCCAATGCCCAGAGCTTCCTCTGTACCTGAATGAGGAGGGTATCCAGGACTGGTGTCTGCTTGTGCTTTTTTGCCAAGGCACCAAGAACTGGATCACCCAAGACAATTGGGGAGCTCTGATCAACTGTAGAAGGAAAGTCAGATGCCGAAGTCCTGAGATCAAGTTCGTTAGGAGGATTTTATTTATATCTCTTTGTTGGTAGGTGTAGCTTACTGGGGGGTTGAATCCAAAAGCATTTTACCACAGCGCCATATACCTAATCCTTTTTATTTTTATTATTGAGACAATATCTCACTATGTGTCCGAGGCTAGCCTCGGGTGTGCAGTCTTCCTGCATCAGCATTCTGAGTCAGAGGGATTACAGGCAAGCAACACTGAACCCACTTGCAAAAAATAAACTCAGGCCTCTTTGGACCAGTCTAAATATGGATCTCCAAATGCAGACCCCTGAAACAGCAGCATCAGTATCTTCTGGGATTTTTCTCAGAAATGAAATTTTCCCCTCTCCCAGGGTCAGTTGGTCTGGTCTTCTGAAATATGAGTTAAGTAGTTCAACAAAAATGGAATTTTAGTAAAACTCCCTGATGTTCTCATTACCACTGTTTGGCTCCTTGAGTTCCAAGAGCTCTATAAGTAACCAGAGCAATGTTTTTTGCAGAAGTTTTGCAGAAGTCCAAAAGATTTCCCTGGTTGTGATAGACTTGATATTCTACCTGCAGTGAAGAAGATAGAAGGCATTGGATTCTACTAAATGGGAATGCTAATATGATAACACAATGTAAAGTAAAAGAAACTGAATTTTTATAAAAGGGATTCAAAATGAACCGCAAATTGTGCCATAAATCACGAATTTGGTCAAAAACTAATGAGGACAAATTTGAAATACATTTGGTAGGTTCTGTACGTAACATTTGGGTAAATTTGTTCATAAAACATTTAAACCGGATTCCAGAACACAGGGAGCTTAGAATAATTCCCTCAAACATAATCTGCAAGAACAAGTTCAAATAACAACCAGCCAGTGTGGGCAAAAGTGACAGATGAAAATCTGCCTTCAGAGAGGCAAGAACTTGCAGAATGAAGACTTGGAAATCAGATGGAATCCTGCTATCAGTCAACACTCAAGAGGTGAATCTGGACAGGTCTCTGAAAAATTCCATAAAACTCCCAACTAAACTGAAAGGTGAGATGGGTCTGCCATTCCTCTCTTCTCTGTGAAGATTCACTCTCTCATTAGGGGAATTCACCTTTTTCCCTTTCTTATCCTTTCTAATAAACTCATTCCTTTAACTCTGAGCAAAATGTCTGAAATTTTTCTAGTGTGATGCAAAAGCCAGTAACTGAGGAACATTTTCTCTACCTTGGCTTCTCCTCAGGGGCTTGGTCTGCAAGAAGGAATTCAAATCTAAATCCTAACTGACTGAAAATGGGAATTTAAACCAAGTTAATTGATATAATAAGACAGTTTGGGGGGAAAATTCCTGGTTCAATATCATGTGGAGAAGTATTAGGTAAACATTATGTGTGAAATGACCAAGAACATCATGTGAACCTGAGTGGTATCTGGGAAGAGGGGAAGAACTCTAAAAGGTATTTCAGAAAAGCAATGTCAAATTTGAACACAGACTAGATTTACATGATGTAAGAAAATTATGAAAAACTTTAGATGTAATAATGGAAATGTGCTATGTGAGAGATCATGTTCATTCCTGGGATATCCCTGAGATGTCTAAAAGAGAATGGTCTAGACTACAATTAACTTTAAGGAGGTTTAGTAAAATATTACACATAGGTATGCTGATATAACCCCATAAATAAACATGTCACAGTAATCCCAAAAATCAATCACTCTAGATACAGGGTGGAAATACGGATGACCTGTATCATTCTCTCATCTTTTTTTGTATGTTTGAAAATTTCACATTAAGAATTTGGAGTAAAATTAATACTAAAATATTTTCAATTTTTAACATTTGTATTAGAAATTTTTAGAGCTCAATCACTGTATATTAATTCATTAATTTGATAAGCTGTGTTTCAACCAGAAACCCATTTCTTCATGACTGAAAATTGTCAAAAAGTAAGTTGAAGCACAGAACCATGCACAGAATAGATGGGATTATGGAGTAGATATCATATCACAAACCACAGAAGAAACTATGTGAGAGAGACTCACACCCAAGGCCAACTACATAATCAATTAAGGTGCCTGAATGTGGATTGCATCCACCATCACTAAAAACATACACACATGACTACCTCACAGTCATTTAACTTTTAAGCTCTGCTTACCCTTCCTGTTAACTGTTCCACTGCGTCCAGACAACTGAAAAAAAGAGAACACGAGGACTCAGGCACCCAACCTCCACACATACCCTGACTACTGATCTTCCCCTGTTTTCACTCTTTTTTGGCTCACTGCCCATTCTTGTGGACTTGCCTTCTTTCCTACGCATGATTCACTCCAAGAACATTCACCCATCCTGTCTCTGGTCCATCATTGGTCGAGTACATGTTCTCCTTGCCCATGAAGTCAAATGAACAACAACTCTCTTCCTTGATCAACTTTACAACTTTAAATCTTCAACTTTACCAGAGTCCTCCATAAATTGGGCATTAAGATCTGTTCCTCATTGTCACTAAGGATTCACCATTCAGAGATACAATGGATACTCCTCCATATCCTCCAGCACATTGATACTAAACTTAGACACTTTTGTTCCACAAAGGCAAATGTTCTGGGGGTGGAATGGACACCTGGAAGTTGTGCAGAAACAAGGAAATGAATAAGAGATGTTGATGACACTCGGGGGTCTCACCTGGTTGCAGACAGGCTTATACCTGAAGCCTAGTTTATTCTGGACCCTCTTCACCTGCCTGCACTTAAAATAGGAGGCCCCAAAAACTTGGCCAATCCTGCATCCTTACACTTCTCCATGGCCTTGGAGGAAGGAGTTTTGAAGAATCATTTCTGCAAACAAATGTGTCAATATAAATGCAAAATAGATCTTCTACAAGGAACACTGTCAAGAAATGACAAAAGAGCTGGCTAAATTGTTGTTGAAAAGAGAAAAATAGTAAGATTATACGGCAAGATATTGGGAGCCAGAAAAAAGAATTCCTGTGTCCTATTTAGAAGAGACAGAAACCAAAAAAATCTTTTATCACAATATTTTCAGTGACATAATATCAGAAAATTTCTCAAACCTAAAGAATAAAATGGAAAATCAAACACAGGAGGCTTAGAGGACCCCAAATATAGGAAATTACAACAGACCCGCACCAAGGCACACTATGAGAAAAATGACTAAAACACGGAATAAGGTGATATCATAAAGACCATGAGAGGGGGAAAAAAAGCAAATTATGTACAGGGGAAAACCAAGTTGAATCTCAACTGTTTTGCCAACCCAGACCCTCAAGTCTAGGAAGTCACGGAACAACATTTTTCAAGCTCTGAAAGATAATGGATGCCAACCAAGAATTTTATATCCAGAAAATTTGTTTCAGATTTGAATTTGAAATAAATACCTTCCATGATAAACAAAATTTAAAAGAGTTCACAATTAGATAGCTTGCATTATGAAATATTCTCAACACAATATTCCATGAGGATGAAGTGAAAAAAAAGGTAAAAACCAGCAAAGGGAGGAACTACGCTAAAGGAAAAATTAAAAAAACAAACTAAATCAAGTCAAAAGCCAGAAATAAACCAAAATGACTGGGAATACAAGTCATATTTCAGTAATGCTTTTGAATATTAATGAACTAAACTCATAAATTAAAAGACATAAACTTGCAGATTGGTTTAAAAAACAAGATCCAACAATATGCCATCCCCAAGAGACTCATGTCATGGGCAAAGACATCCACAGACTGAAGGTGAAAGAATGGTAAAAAATGTATCCCTCATATGGACTGTGTAAACAAGCAGGGGTTTCCATCCTCATATCAGATAAAGTGATCCCAAGCCCAAGTTAATGAGGAAGGACAAAGAATATAATTTCATTCTACTGAAGGTAATGATACAAAAGCAAGACATTCTAAATATTTATGCTCCAAACAATGCAGAATTTATGTATGTCAATCAAATCCTTCTCAGTTTCAAGAAAAAAATAGACCATAAAAAGATAATACTGGGTGACTTTAACACACCTCTCTCACTACCGGACAGATCTTCTAAACAAAAACTAAATAAAAAAACTATAGAACTAAATAATATGATCAATAATTTAGACTTAATGGATGTATATAGAATATTTCATCCAAGGACAAGTGAATAAACTTTTACCTCAGCAGCACATGGATCCTTTTCTAAAATAGACCATATCTTGTGCCACAAAGCAACTCTTAGAAAATAGAAAAAGGATGGAGATAATTAGCCCATGTTTATTAGATCATAATGATTGAATTTACAAATCAATGATAAAATAAAAAAGAGAAGCTACTCTAACACATGGAGACTAAATTATGCACTATTGAGTAATGAATAAGTAGGAGAAGAAATCAAGGATGAAATGAAAAAATTCTTAGAAGAAAATAAGAGTACCAATACAGCACACCAAAATCTCTGGGACACTGTGAAGGCACAGAGGAAAATTTATTGCATTGAGCTAATTTATTAAAAGAATAAAAAGTCAACAAATAAATGACCTAAAATTACATATCAAAGCCCTATAAAAAGAACCAATCAACAACAAAAATAGTAGGAGATAGAAAATAGTTAAAATCAGAGTTATAAAATCAATAAAATCGAACAAAAGAAACAACTGAAATAAATTGTCAAAAGAAAAAGTTGGTTCATTGAAAAAAGAATGTATAAAATTGATAAACTCTTAGCAACATTAACAATGAGAAAAAGAGAGAAAACCCAAATTACTAAAATATTTGTTGAAAAACAAAATATGACAAAAGAGACAAATTAAATACAGGCGGTAATCAGAAAAAGTATAAAAATTTATACTGAAATAAAATAGAAAATACTGAAGATATTGACAAACTTCTAGAGGCATGTGACCTAGCTAAAACGAATCTGGAGGGCATACACAATATAAACAGAATTATTTCAAGTAATGAAATAGAAAACACTATTAATAGTTTACCAATTAACAAAAGCCCAGGACCAGATGAATTATAGCCAAGTTCTAGAAGAACTTCAGAAAAAATTAACACCAATACTCCTTAAATTATTTCATGAAATAGAAAAGAAGGAAACCCTTACAAACTCATTCTATGAGGTTAATATCATACTGATAAATAGAAGACAAAAATACATCAAGGAAAGAAGAATCCAGACCAATATCTGTGATGAACATAGATGGAAAAATTCTCAACAACGTTCTGGCAACTTGCATACAAAAACATACACAAAAGATAGTGCACCACAATCAAGGAGGGTTCATCCCAGGGATGCTGGGTTGGTTCAACATATGGAACATATGGAAATCAATAAACATAGTTCATTATACCAATAGACCTAAAGACAAGAATTACAAGATCATCTTTATAGATGCAGAAAAAGCTTTTGACAAAATGCCACACCTCTTCATGTTCAAAACACTAGAAAATCTAGGAAGAGTGGGAAAGTATCTCAACATCATAAAAGCCATAATGCTAAATCCAAGGCCAACATTATCTAGAGGGAGAAAAATTGAAAGCATGCCCTCTAAAAACTGGAACAAGACAAGGATGCCCTCTTTCACCACTTCTATTCAATATCATCATTGAAAGTATAGCCAGAGTAATTAGAAGAAAGAAATTAAAGATATACAAACAGGTAAAGTAGAGCTTCAGATATCACTATTTGCCAATGATATAATTCTATATTTGGAAGATCCAAAATATTCCACCCAGAATCTTCTAGAACATGCAGAGGTTGGTCACAATCTCGAAGTTAGCCGGTGGGCGAGTCAGCCTGCCTGACCCCAACACCTGGTCTGTTGCCATAGCAGAGAGAGCCGACTGATGAGCCAGCTCCCTCAACCCCAAACAGAGGTTGGACACCTTAACTGAGAGACACTGCCTGACCCCCACACCAAGGTCAGACACCATTTCTGGCTGTCACCCTACTGCGCAAGGACACTGCAATTGCCTTGTGCTGACTCAGCGCACCCTCACTGGGACTCCCCAGCTTCTTTATAGGATGGTGCAGGAATTTTGAATTATTCCTGAGGGTGTGGCCATCATCAGTGGAAGGGCGGCTCCCTCTCTGAGATAACTACTGGAGACTGGAGGACCTTTGACAGGACCCAGGAGTCAACAAGAGGAGGTACTGAAAACTCAGGACCAACTCAGAGCCACTGGGTGAGTCTCTCCCACTGGGTAGGCTCCCCAGATGGGGATGCAGATCCGGACTACAGGGAACTTCGTGAAGTAGAGAGGCCAGTGAGTTTCCCACATTGGAGCCGTGAACCCCATTAACTGGGAACATTGCAGAGGAGGGCTACACAGCCAGAGGCTTCGACACACGGTAAGGCTCCCTGGCCCAGATGGTATTAAATAAAACTTATTCAATAAAATAATATCAGAAAATTTCCTCCCATTATGTGTCCTCATCCACTTATTAGCGATATCATTCGACCTTTGGTTTTTTTGAGATTGGCTTATCTCACTTAGCATGATATTCTCCAATTTCATCCATTTGCCTGCAAGTGTCATAATTTTATCATTCTTCATGGCTGAGTAATATTCCATTGTATATATATATATATATATATATATATATATCACAGTTTCTTTATCAATTCATCAATTGAAGGACATCTAGGTTGGTGCAACAATCTGGCTATTGTGAATTGAGCAGATGTGAACATTGATGTGGCTGTATCTCTGTAGTATGCTGATTTTAAGTCCTTTGGGGATAGGCCAAGGAGTGGGATAGCTGGGTCAAATGGTGGTTCCATTCCAAGTTTTCTAAGGAATCTCCACACTGCTTTCCAGAGTTGCTGCACTAATTTGCAGCCCCACCAGCAATGTATCAGTGTACCTTTCTCCCCACATCCTCACCAACACCTGTTGTTGCATGTATTCTTGATAATCGCCATTCTAATTTGGGTGAGATGGAATCTTAAGGTAGTTTTGATTTGCATTTCTCTTATTACTAGAGATGTTGAACATTTTCCCATATGTTTGTTGATTGCTTGTAGATCTTCTTCTGTGAAGTGTCTGTTCATTTCCTTAGCCCATTTGTAGATTGGATTATTTGTATTCTTGGTGTAGAGTTTTTTGAGTTCTTTATAGATTCTGGAGATTAGTGCTCTATCTGAAGTATGATTGACAAAAATTTTCTCCCACTCTGTAGGCTCTTTCTTCGCATTACTGATAGTTTCCTTTGCTGAGAGAAAGCTTTTCAGTTTGAATCTATCCCAGTTATTGATTCTTGCTTTTATTTCTTGTGCTATGGGATTCCTGTTGAGGAAGTCTGGTCCTAAGCGGACATGTTGAAGATCTGGACCTACTTTTTCTTCTATAATCTGCAGGGTCTCTGGTCTGATTCCAAGGTCCTTAATCCATTTTGAGTTTAGTTTCGTGTATGGTGAGAGATATGGGTTTAGTTTCATTGTGTTGCATATGGATTTCCAACTCTCCCAGCTCCATTTGTTGAAGAGGCTATCTTTTCTCCATTGCATATTTTTGGCTCCTTTGTCTAGTATGAGAAAATTGTATTTATTTGGGTTTGTGTCCTTGTCCTCTATTCTGTACCATTGATCTACCTGTCTATTTTGGTACCAATACCATGCCATTTTTGTTACTATTGCTTTGTAGTAGAGTTGAAGATCTGGTATTGCGATACCCCCTGCTTCGCTCTTTCTACTGAGGATTGCTTTAGCTATTCTGGGTTTTTTATTCTTCCAGATGAATTTCATAATTTCTTGCTCTGTTTCTGTAAGGTACGTCATTGGGATTTTAATTGGAAATGCACTGAATCTGTAGAGCACTTTTGGTAGTATGGCCATTTTGACAATATTAATTCTGCCTATTCAAGAACATGGGAGATCTTTCCATCTTCTAAGGTTTTCTTTAATTTCGTTCTTAGTGTTCTGTAGTCTCATTGTAGAGGTCTTTCACCACTTTTGTGAGATTGATTCCAAAGTATTTTATTTTTTTCAAGGCTATTGTGAATGGGGTAGTTTTCCTAATTATTCTTTCCCAAGATTCATTACTTATGTATAAAAATGCATTAGATTTATGTGCATTGATCTTATATCCCACTACTTTACTGAAATCACTTATGAGTTCTAAAAGTTTTCTGGTGGAAAGTCTTGGTTCCTCTACATATATACTCATATGATCAGCAAATAGGGATAGTTTGAGTTCTTCTTTTCCTATTCGTATCCCTTTAATTTCTTTGGTCTGCCTAATTGCTCTGGCTAGAGTTTCAAGGATGATATTGAATAGAAGTGGTGAAAGAGGGCATTCTTGCCTTCTTCCAGTTTTTAGGGGGAATGCTTTTAGTTTTTCCCCATTTAGAATGATATTAGCCATGGACATAGTGTAGATGGTCTTTACAATGTTAAGGAATGTTCCCACTATCCCTATTTTTTATAGCGTTTTGAGCATGAAGGGGTGCTGTATTTTATCGAATGCTTTTTCTGCATCTATTGAAATAATCTTGTGATTCTTGACTTTAAGTCTAAGGATATGGTGAATTACATTTATTGATTTCCTGATGTTGAACCAACCTTGCATCCCTGGGATGAAACCCACTTGATCATGGTGCACTATCTTTTTAATATATTTTTGTATGCGATTTGCTAAAATTTTATTGACAATTTTTGCGTCGATGTTCATTAAGGATACTGGTCTGAAATTTTCTTTCCTAAATGTGTCTCTGTCTGGTTTAGGTATCAGTGTGACATTGGCTTCATAGAATGAGTTTGGGAGGGTTCCCTCCTCTTCTATTTCATGGAATACTTTGAGAAGTATTGGAATGAGCTCTTCTTTAAAGGTTTTGTAGAACTCGGCTGAGAACCCATCTGGTCCCAGACTTTTCTTTGTTGGTAGGCTTGTGATGACTTCTATTTCATTACTTGAAATTGGTCTATTTAAATTGTTTATGTCCTCCTCGTTCAGTTTAGGCAATTTGTATGTCTCTAGAAACCTGTTGATGTCTTTGAAATTTTCTATTTTGTTGGAGTATGGATTTTCAAAATAGCTTCTAATTATGTTTTGTATTTCAGTCGTGTCTGTTGTGATATTTCCTTGTTCATTCTGAATTTTAGTGATTTGGGTTTTCTCTCGCCTTCTCTTTGTTAGTGTGGCTAAAGATTTATCAAGTTTGTTTATTTTTTGGAAGAACCAACTATTTATTTTGTCAATTTTTTTGTATTGTTTCTTTTGTTTCAATTTCATTGATTTCAGCTCTGAGTTTAACTATTTCCTGTCTTCTACTACTTTTGGTGCTGTTCTGTTCTTCTTTTTCTAGGGCTTTGAGCTGTAGTGTTAGGTCGTTTATTTGTTGAGTTTTACTTCTTTTATTAAATGCGCTCCATGAAATAAATTTTCTCTAAGTACTGCTTTCATAGTGTCCCAGAGATTTTGATATGATGTTTCCTTGTTCTCATTTACTTCTAAGAATTTTTTAATTTCCTTCCTAATATCTTCTGTTATCCATTCATCATATAATAGCATATTTATTCTCCAGGTTTTGGAGTAGTTTCTGTTTTTTACTCTTTCGTTTATTTCTAACTTTAATCCATTATGATCTGATAGAATACAAGGTAGTGTCTCTATCCTCTTGTATTTCCTAACATTACCTTTGTGGCATAATATATGGTCTATTTTAGAGAAGGATCCATGTGCTGCTGAGAAGAAAGTGTATTCGCTCTTGGTTGGATGGTATATTCTATAAATGTCTGTTAAGTCTAAATTTTTGATTGTGTTATTAAGATCTATGGTTTCTTTATTCAATTTTTGTTTGGAAGATCTGTCCAGTGGTGAGTAGGCATGTTAAAATCACCTAGTATTATTGTGTTGTGGTCTATTTGGTTTCTGAAATTGAGAAGGATTTGTTTGACATACATGAAGGAGCCACTGTTTGGGGGCATGGATGTTTATGCTTGTTATATCTTGCTGTTTTATGCTTCCCTTAAGCAGTATGAAATGTCCTTCTTCATCCCTTCTGACTAACTTTGGTGTGAAGTCCACATTATCTGAAATGAGGACGGATACTTCCGCTTTTTTGGTGGGTCCATATGCATGGTATGTTTTTCCCCCATCCTTTCAACTTTACTCTATGGGTATCTTTTTCTATGAGGTGAGTCTCTTTTAGGCAATATATTTTTGGATCTTTCTTTTTAATCCAGTCTACCAGTCTATGTCTTTTGATTGATGAATTCAGGCCATTAACATTCAGGGTTATTATAGAGATATGATTTGGTTTCCCGGTCATTTGGTTCATTTTTTAAATTTTATTTATTTATTTGTTTGACACAACTTGTTTCCTCCTTTATTTGACAATTCCTTTAGGATAATTCCTCCCTTTGCTGATTTGCGTCTTTGTTTTTCATCTCTGCCTCATGGAATATTTTGCTGAGAATGTTCTGTGATGCTGGCTTTCTTTTGTAAATTCTTTTAGCTTTTGTTTATCATGGAAGGATTTTATTTCATCGTCAAATTTGAAGGTAAGTTTTGCTGGGTATAAGATTCTTGGTTGGCATCCATTTTCTTTCAGGGCTTGAAAAATGTTGTTCCAGGCCCTTCTAGCTTTTAGGGTGTGGATTGAAAAATCTGCTGATATCCATATTGGTTTCCCCCTCAATGTAATTTGGTTCTTTTCTCTCACAGCCTTTAAAATTCTGTCTTTATTTTGTATGTGAGGTATTTTCATTATAATGTGCCTTGGTGTGGGTCTGTTGTAATTTTGTGTATTTGGAGTCCTATAAGCCTCTTGAACTTGATTTTCCATTTCATTCTTCAGATTTGGGAAATTTTCTGATATTATTTCATTGAATAGATTGTTCATTCCTTTGGTTTGTTTCTCTAAGCCTTCCCCATTCCCAATAATTCTTACATTTGGCCTTTTCATGATATCCCATAGTTCTTGTAGATTCTGTTCATAATTTCTTACCATCTTCTCTGTCTGGTCAACTTTCTTTCCAAGGTTAAATATTTTGTCTCCAATGTCTGAGGTTCTGTCTTCCAGGTGTTCTATCCTATTGGATATGCTTTCTATGGAGTTTTTAATTTGGCTTATTGTTTCCTTCATTTCAAGGATTTCTGTTTGGGTTTTTTTTCAATATCTCTAATTCTTTATGGAAATGATCTTTTGTTTCCTGTATTTGCTCTTTTAATTGTCGATTGGTGCGATCATTCAATGCCTGCATTTGCTCTTTCATCTCATCATTCAGTGCCTGCATTTGCTCTTTCATCTCATCGTTTGCTTCTCTGATCATTTTAATTATGTACATTCTGAACTCCTTTTCTGTCATTTCTTCTGCCATGCTGTCATTGGGTTTTATAGATGTAACATCTAGATTTGTTTGGGGCATTTTCTTCCATTGTTTTCTCATATTGTTCAGGTATCAGTGGACCATTGAGAAACTGCAGATTTCCTCTATTGACTCATAATGTCCCTGAAGATTTCTATATATATCCCCTCTTAGCCTTCAGTGAGCTGATGTCTTGGAGGAAGTTGATAGTGCGGTGCTCCCCAAGGAAGCTTCCTCTCTAGGGGTGGTGGCCTTCAGGTGGCGTATATTCCCTGCTAGTGGGCAGAGGTGCCTCCACTTGTTGACCAATGGTCATCCAAAGGGGAACTAGGCTGCGGGCTGAGGCAAGGCCTGTTTGGGCCTGTGTCTCTGGTTTTACTGTACTTCTGGGATACCCTCACCCGGCAGAGAAGACTCACGCAGTGGGGAGGTCTCGCTGGTCAGTTCCCCTCCTAGAGGTTCCCCTCAATCTACAACTACTGCCTGGGCTGGGCTGCCTTCCTCTGCAATGTTCCCAGGGGCCAGGACCTACCTCCTGGGCCTGGGAGCCTCACCCTTCACAGACGAGGCTCCTTAGGCTGCCTCTCCTCAGAGAATCTGCCCGCAGTCCCAGAACCATCGCTCTGCCCCTAAGGGTGTCTCTGTGTGGCTCTTCCACCAAGAAGCCTCCTATGTCCTTGGACCCTGCTCTGCACCTAATCTCCTGGCTATGCATCCCCTCCTCTGAGCAGCTACCCGGATCCCTGTACAATCGCTCTGAGTCACAGCGACCTGCCGCATGCCTCTTCCTCTGGACAGCCACCCGGTGTTCTGGTGCGTCACTAGAAGTGCAAGCAACTCACTGCTTGCCTCCTCCTCCCGCCAACTGCCTGTAGCCCTGGGCAGTCACTCCGAGTCCAAGTGACCTGCCCCATTCCTCGTCCTCCTCTGAGTAGCCCCCCGGGTGTTCAGGAGTGGTCACTCTGAGTCGCTCTGATTCCAAGCGACCTGCTGCATGCCTCCTCTGAGCAGCTTCCCGGAGCTCTGCTGCGGCAGTCCGAGATCAAGCGATCCACCATGCTCCTCCTCTGGGCAGCCCCACCGGTGTTCAGGAGCAGTTGCTTTGAGTCCAAACAACTCACCACTAGCCTCCTCTTCTGAGCAGCCACCTAGAACTCTGATGCAGTCAGTCACTCCGAGTCCAAGTGACCCGCCACGCTCCTCCTCCTCCTCCTCCTCCGGGCAGGCCCCGGTGTTCAGGAGTGGTTGCTCTGAGTCCAAACAGCTCTCCTCGCAGCTCCTCCTCTGAGCCACTGCCCGGAACCACAGTGGTTGCTCCGAGTCCAAGCGCTGTGCTGAGCGGCCTCCTCTATGATGCTCCCAGTTGTCCCACTTCACTGCTCCAGTTGCGGGAGGGATGTCTCGCTGGGCAGCTCTACTTCACAAAGTTCCCTGCATTCTGGGACTACTGCCCCATCCGGGATGCCTCCCCAATGGGAGAGACTCACTCGGCTGCTTTGAGTTGGTCCCAAGTCTCTCAATATCTCCTCTTTTGAATCCTGAGTCCTGGAGCAACATGAAATGCAGCCACCTGTAGTCTGCCATCTTGAAACCTTATTTGTTGACTGTCAATTTATGTATTGCCCATTTAAATAGATTATTTATCTTTTCTTTTTCAAGTAGGAGTACTTTTATGGACCATTACTTAGGATAGATGCAAAACAAACCACTCCCAATATTGAGGTCAATACAAAAGCTTTTTTAATTTCATTATTCTTTGATTTGACTGTTTTCTTTGGCCCATCCTGAGCTTAGTGAATGTCTTCCAGCTGCACTGGCTTTTCATGTATTTGTAATGAACTCTTCTATGCAACTGGAGAACTGTGTGGTCTCCCTGCTTCAGTCCTGCTTGCTCTCTTGTCTGGGGTGCCTGAGATCTTGTCCACAGAACTTCACATTCACCCGTTGATGACCCAGGCTTCACCTCATCACAGAGCATTGTCCCCAGGCAGTGAATGGATCCCTGCAGAACTTTCTCATGCCTCTGCTCAGAATGGGAACATCACTGCTTCTGCCAAGTTCTAATGAGCAATGCAAGACTCAAGAGGTGGGGAATAGACACTGTCTCTCTGAAAGAGCCTACAAATTAATATAGGAAAGGGTTTGGAGAATTGAAGGTATAAATTAATTGGTGGCAGGGGAGAATTTTTGCAAACAGTTGACCATATTTGTATATTCTACATATTGTTTTTCAGATTTGGATGTATTTGTTGAAATATGTTCTCTCAGTCTCTACTAGTGCTTTCATTCTTCTTTCGGTATATTTTCGTGAACAAAGTTCCTTCTCTTATTGTTGTCTTCATGCCTTTACTTTGTGGTTGATGAGTGTCAAGTATTTTTCTTATATTGAAAACTTGACAGTATTCTATTACATTAATTCACAAAAGTGTTACAGTCTTTAATTACAAATTTAATTAAGTTGCATTTTTTTACATTATATGAAATAAGAATGGAAATACAAGCATAATTTTTAAATGAGTACCTAAACTTCCCAAAAACAGGAATTACATTTCTGGCTACCTTTATCTCATCAGTTGTCTTATTTGCTGTTTCCCATTGACTTCATTATGTTGGTAAATCAGTCTTTCTGACCAAAATCATGAAGCATTTCTTAAAAATCTTTCTTCATTTAAAAATACCTTGGCTATTCTACATTGAGCTATTTTAATGAATTCAAAATCACTTGATAAATCCCTACACAGTTTATCTCTGCTTGATATTGCATTGCAATTTTCAATGAATTTGGAAAAAAGTACTATTTGAAATATTTAAGATTCAAATCCATGATTATGATAGGAGTTTCCTATATTTAGTATTTTAACATATTGCAGTTAAATGATTTTTGAAGGCAATTGTATAATTTTGTTAGATTTATTCATACAGGAGTGATAATTTTGATAATCTTAAATAACATATCCCTTTTCATTTTGAAAATTTCCAAATGTTTAGAACAGTTCAAAGGGTATGCAGTGAATTCTATTTATCTAACTCATCAATTTTTACATTACCAATATTTCACTTCCTCACCTTTTTCTAAGGGAATTACTAAGGATTTAAGTATTCATTTGTTTTGGTATGTTATCAATTCATGAAAATTGTTTCTATGCTTAAAATGTCATAAGTTTAGACATGGACATTCTCCTCCAGTCAGTTCTTTTGTCCTTTGAGCAGGATATAATTAGTACTTTAATAATTACTGACTGATAAATGTTGAACAAAAATCATTTTGGGAGTTTTAAATGTCCACTTATGGGATATAGAAATCAATTAATTTAATTATTTAATTATTTAAAATTTTTCAAAATGTGCCCTCGATTTTTCAGGGTCATAATGTACACGACATGGTGGTTTTTGAATAACATTAGCTTTATTTTCTTATGGCTAGTGTTTGAGATTTCTTTTCATCTTCAGTTGGTACAGTTTCAATACATTATATGTGAGAAGTGATTTATTTTAAATTTTCACCTGATATTTATTGACCATTTCCATGTTTTGCTTGATGTCTTTAATAAATTTTGAAAACTTCTCAGATATTTCCAATGTTTCTGAAACAATCTGATATTATTGAATTTTCAGGATTGGCAATATGCACTCTAAATATGCTAAAATTTTTCTACTTGTGTGATAGATTTTTGATTTCAGATTGACTGCAGAAGACATGAAAGACTTAAATGACCTGAAGAGAAATTTTTAACATCTCACCCTACAGCCAAAGTAACTTTGGCAGATATGTGGTCTTTGTTTAGTTTCAACTCTACCCCTCCCCCCCGGAGCAGTGAACTCGGACAACTGCAGCATCGTAGAGGAGACCGCTCAGCACAGAGCTTGGACTCGGAGCAACCACTGTGGCTCTGGGCAGCGGCCTAGAGGAGGAGCTGCAAGGAGAGCTGTCTGGACTCAGAGCAACCGCTCCTGAACACCGGGGACTGCCTGGAGGAGGAGGAGGAGGAGTGCGGTGGGTCATTGGGACTTGGAGTGATTGTACGGGGCTCCAGGTAGCTGCTCAGAGGAGGGGCCGCATAGCCAGGCGATTAGGTGCAGAGCAAGGTCCAAGGACCTAGGAGGCTTCTTGGTGGAAGAACCACACAGAGACACCCTTAGGGGCAGAGCAAAGGTTGTTCAACATCTGGAAATCAATAAATGTAATTTACCATATCAATAGACTTAAAGTCAAGAATCACATGATTATTTCAATAAATGCAGAAAAAGCATTTGATAAAATACAGCATCCCTTCATGCTCAAAACACTAGAAAAAATTGGGATACTGGGAACATTCCTTAACATTGTAAAGGCCATTTATGCTAAGCCCATGGCTAATATCATTCTAAATGGTGAAAAACTGAAAGCATTCACCCTAAAAACTGGAAGAAGGCAGGGAAGCCCTCTTTCACCACTTCTATTCAATATGGTCCTTGAAACTCTAGACAGAACAATTAGGCAGACCAAAGAAATTAAAGGAATACGAATAGGAAAAGAAGAACTCAAACTATCCCTATTTGCTGATCATATGATTATATACTTAGAGGAACCAGGACTATCCACCAGAAAACTTTTAGAACTCATAAGTGATTTCGGTAAAGTAGTGGGATATAAAATCAATGCAAATAAATACAATGCATTTTTATACATAAGTGATGAATCTTTGGAAACAATAATTAGGAAAACTACCCCATTCACAATAGCATCGAAAAAAATAAAATACTTGGGAATCAATCTCACAAAAGAGGTGAAAGACCTCTACAATGAGAACTACAGAACACTAAGAACGAAATTAAAGAAAACCTTAGAAGATGGAAAGATTTCCCATGTTCTTGAATAGTAAGAATTAATATTGTCAAAATGGCCATACTACCAAAAGTGCTGTACATATTCAATGCAATTCCAATTAAAATCCCAATGACCTACCTTACAGAAATAGAGCAAGCAATTTTGAAATTCATCTGTAAGAATAAAAAACCCAGATTAGCTAAAGTAATCCTCAGTAGAAAGAGCGAAGCAGGAGGTATCACAATACCAGATCTTCACCTTTACTACAAAGCAACAGTAACAAAAATGGCATGGTATTGGTACCAATATCGACAGGTAGATCAATGGTACAGAATAGAGGACAAGGACACAAACCCAAATAAATAAAATTTTCTCATACTAGACAAAGGAGCCAAACATATGCAATGGAGAAAAGATAGCCTCTTCAACAAATGGTGCTGGGAGAGTTGGAAATCCATATGCAACACAATGAAACTAAACCCATATCTCTCACCATACACGAAACTAAACTCAAAATGGATTAAGGACCTTGGAATCAGACCAGTGACCATAAGATTATAGAAGAAAAAGTAGGTCCAGAACTTCAACATGTCGCCTTAGGACCAGACTTCCTCAACAGGACTCCCATAGCACAAGAGATAAAAGCAAGAATCAATAACTGGGATAGATTCAAACTACATAACATTCTCTCAGCAAAGGAAACTATTAGCAATACGAAGAGAGAACCTACAGAGTGGAAGAAAATTTTTGTCAATCATACTTCAGATAGAGCACTAATCTCCAGAATCTATAAAGAACTCAAAAAACTCTATACCAAGAATACAAATAACACAATCAACAAATGGACTTAGGAAATGAACAAAAACTTCACAGAAGAAGATCTACAAGCAATCAACAAATATATGGGAAAATGTTCAGCATCTCTAGTAATAAGAGAAATACAAATCAAAACTACCCTAAGATTCCATCTCACCCCAATTAGAATGGCGATTATCAAGAATACAAGTAACAACAGGTGTTGGCAAGGATGTGGGGAGAAAGGTACACTCATACATTGCTGGTGGGGCTGCAAATTAGTGCAGCCACTCTGGAAAGCAGTGTGGAGATTCCTTAGAAAACTTGGAATGGAACCACCATTTGACCCAGCTATCCCACTCCTTGGCCTATCCCCAAAAGACTTAAAATCAGCATACTACAGAGATACAGCCACATCAATGTTCGTAGCTGCTCAATTCAGAATAGCCAGATTGTGGAAAGAACCTAGATGTCCTTCAATTGATGAATGGATAAAGAAACTGTGGTATATATATACAATTGAATATTACTCAGCTATAAAGAATGATAAAATTATGGCATTTGCTGGCAAATGGATGAAATTGGAGAATATCATGCTAAGTGAGATAAGCCATTCTCAAAAAAACCATCTTATCGCTAATAAGTGGATGAGGACACATAATGGGGGGAGGGAGGCGTTAGTGTTAGGTTTAGAGTTAGGGTTAGGGAGTGGGGCAAGAATGGAGGAAGGAAGGACTGTATAGAGGGAAAAGAGGGGTGGGAGAGGTGGGGGGAAGGGAAAAAATAACAGAATGAATCAAACAACAATACCCTATGTAAATTTATGATTGCACAAATGGTATGCCTTTACGCCATGCACAAACAGAGAAACAACATGTATCCCAATTGTTTACAATAAAAAATAAATAAATTCATTTTTATTGCACACAAATGGGATACATCTTGTTTCTCTGTTTTTACATGAAGTAGAGTCATAATGTTTTTGTAATCATACATTTACCTAGGGATATAATTTTTGATTCATTGTGTAATTTCCCTCCCACCCCTCCCACCCCTCTTATCCCTCTATACAGTCACTACTTCCTCCATTCTTGCCCCCTCCCACACCTTTTTATGTGTAATCATTTGCGTATGTGAGATCATTTTCCTTTAATTTTTTGAGATTGACTTATGATTCTATAAGAGTAGATACCAAAATTCAGGCTTTTTTCAACATTGCTGCAGCTTGTGCACATACCATGATCAACCCTTAGAAACCAAAGGTACTTATTCCTCCAGGTGAATTTAGCAGTTTTCAAAGATTCTTTATGCTCTTACATGTAGACAAAATGCAGTGAGGGCAGGAGATTCAAAAAGAAACATTATCTTCAGTGTTTACTTTTGTTGGATACCACATGGCCAAAAGTCTCATAAAAATATCATATTGGCTTAAGCTGATAGACAGCTTTATTGCCATAACAAAAATCTCAGAGAACAAATGAGCTCTGGATATTATCCACACAAGTGTAAAAATTCTCCCATCTGCTCCTGGCTCTTCTCTCTTCTGTTTGCTGACAAAAGTTTCAGACTGGGAGAAGAGCACCCAGCACAGCAGCACAATACCCAGTTTAGGATGAAGAGACAACTCTGTTAAAATAACTTTCATAGAACAGATGGGTAAGTGCAGAGAAGCCCCCAACAAAATCCTTCTTATGTGGAATTTACTATTACTGGGTCAAATCCCCTTTTACATGGTGATAACATGAAATGCCAATAAAATTAACCTGAGTGACCCAAAGAAATAATCTGGAAGAAAAGGGATGTTGAGAAGACAACAATCCCAGTAACTGAGGTCATAATAAAAAATCAATTATTTCTTTAGATTTGAGGATTCTAGTTTTGCCTAGACCTTGACCTGCTTGTCAAACTTAAAACCTTGTAACATCTCCAATTTTATTTCAAGTCTAATGAGTATGAGTGTTTGGGATTCAGACTCATTTTAAGAGAATGGGTCCTTATGAAGAGAAGAGTGGTAAGTTCTCCCTAGTGTCAAGTTTATTCCAGATAGTTGGTACAAACACACTAAGTGAAAATGACAGGCCTCACCCAGCAGCAGGTCTGTTATACGAGAAATGTAGAGAAAGTGAGAGGAGTCTGACAAGTTTTCACTTACTCTATTATTTAATGCAATGTGTATACATCAGCTTTAATGGGAACTTGACAGAGGAAAGAAGAGAGACCAGATGATTGCAACCCGGATGGATCAGGAATTTGATAGATGGAGATGTAGTAGAAGCAACAGAGCAAGAGACACGCTTAGCATGGAATAAAGTTAAAATTTCATCTCAGTTACCTCAAGCATACTGTAGGTATGAGTAGAAATTCTTAGAAGTTGAAATTTCCAACAACTGAAGGCTTCAGTTATGTGCATGAAGAATGACAGGTGATATCCACATATCTTGGACTAAAATTTAAACTAAGAGAATGAAAGGAGTGTAATAAGAATCAGGTAAGGTAAGAGTCTCAAGATGATAGCAGCCTTAGAAGACCACATTTATGTCTTATCCAAAAGCAGAACTTTCTCAAATGAAGTACCTAGTACTATGTTTTCCCATAATACATATATATGATATCAATATCACTAATAGGATTATTAGGAAAATAAGTGCTATTTCCCTCCAGTTAGTGACCTGAATCAATTTCCTCAAATTTTAAACCATGTTGAGTTGAATTTCCTTTTTCTGAACAGCTGAAGGCATCAGAACCTAGCATTTTTTAGTATTGCAATGGTCAGCACTTTATGCAACATGAAAAACAGTTTTTATTGGTTTTTGCCACTGATCTGCATAATGTCACATTGTTCTTACCTAGCCTTTATAAATTTAATATTTTCTTATTGTCAGATAGTTAAGGTTCTGACAGAAAATTTACACAGCTTGCAGAATAAGAAAAAGGTGTGCTGAACACCAGACTTTTCTCCAGCCTAGTTACAACATGACACCTGTCCTTATCATTTCAGCAAACTGGGACAAACCTCTCTTATACACTTTTTTCCATACTCCAACTAAGACTTGAAAGCATAAGGTAGAAGTCATCTGTTTTCCACCAGAAGCCCTTACTAAACAAATGGGCTGATCATCCTCGATGTGCACAGCAGGCCAAACTCAACAGAGAGACAATTTGGGAAGTATTTGTCTCAGTGGAAACACAAACTGGTCGCCTCAGGGCCTACCCAAGTTCTTTAATATTTGAGATGGTTTATTTCTCTCCTAATTTATGCCAAACATTATCAAAGTTTCATCAGTCTCAGTATAATTGCATATAAGAATTATACAGGCTTACATCTTATATGAATTTATGTATGCAGATTTATGTGTGAAATATAGGAATAATTCTTATCTCTCAGATTTAATAACACAGTGGTTCTTTCTAGGATATAGTAAAATTTCCTTCAGGGGAGAATTGGTTGGATATATTTTAGACACAGAAGTTCTCTTTAGAATTTATCATTTGAGAATCCGAGATATTTATGAATGAATACAAACTCCTTATATGATATGAATGTTTATATACGGGCATAAGATTTTATTTCTGTTGAAATCTCATAATTTCTCTTTTTCTATGCTTTAAATTGGTTTTTTATTTCTCAATAAACCCCAAGACTCTTTAGAGAAGCTGAGGTCAGCATGGAAGGTGGTTGAGGTTGTTGACTAGTGAGGTGTGTTGGATGTGGAGCAAAGATATTCTGCCCTACGTACAGGAGAGTCTTGGGCACATGTTACCATGTCCATGTAGACCTCTGATGCAGGATCAGAGCACACAAATATTCTGATCTCTGAGTGAAGAGACATGGAGAAAATGTGCAGGAATTGCAACTCAGGTAAAGTCAGGAGATACCATAATCCTAATTTGCAATTCCTGGAAGGGGACAGGGAGAATTTCAGTAGTAAATGAACGAAGAGTGAAGACTGTGAGCTCTCAGTGAGGTTTGTAGCACTGAGCAAAAGCAGTTTGAAGGTTTTGAGAGAGAGTTTACTGGGTGGGTTATCTGCTAGGAAATTCCTTTCTTTTTCAATTTCAAGGTCAGAGCTTTTCACCTTTTTTACAAGTAAACACTTTTCTTAGATTACAAAAGTGAAACATTAATTATGGAAGTTTCAGCCATCACTGAGGCCCACTTTTCAGAAAGACCATAGGGTTCAATAGTATCTTTTGAGATACATGTCTAGATCTCTCACTGATCTATCCTTCACTAAGCAGTGTGACGTAGAACTATTTTTAGTTCACACTTGTCAGGGTTACACAATTGTCAGTAATGGACATTTTCATTACAAAGCAAAAGAGAACATTCAGAAAATATACTGCCAATGAGAAAGTTATAAAGTCTATTTTGTTTTCAATTTTAACCTTTGATTCTTCATCAAAATTTGAAATGTGCCCAACAGTTCTTTGAACTTTTCTGTGTGCGCTTGTCTGTGAGGTAAGACGGTTCATTTTATCAAATAATGTGTGATTGTGAAAGGGCTTAATTTAACAAAATCTAAACCACAGGAAAATAGGATCTGTGTGAAAGGTAGAGCATTTCAGTTTATGCAAGTAAACACTTTTTCAAATAGTAAAAATGACAAAAAAGTCTAGGGGTGATTTTAAAGCAAGTACTGGATTACTCCTCATTTCACTATGCAGAAAGAATGACTACTTAGAGTTTGTAGAATTTCCTACATGCATGGTAACATGCATCATTTATGAACATATTGTGTTGGTGATTCCCTTCCCGTTTAACCCAATTAAAACTTTTATCCTCTATTAATAATGTAATAAATGTTATTAATAAACATTTATGTTTGAATCTTAATCATATTATATATTCCATTCCATCAGTTTATCAACCTTCACACAACTCTACTCAAATCATAATCATTTAAGATTTTTTCAGCTTTTAACAAGGTAATAAGTTATATAAAATGTCTTAATCTTGCGTCTTACATATTGATAATTTTATGATAGTTATCTAACATGTGAGAGGCATAATAATAAAAAGTTTAGCCTCTGTTTACCTTCTACAAACTGACTTCCCCAGGTATGATCATTTGTCTTCCACTTATCAGAATGTCACAGTGAATGCAATTTTTACTGCGCATTGGTCAGACTTGAATCCTCTTGGGCATTGGTAGCCAAATTATGAAAAATGTATTACCAATGGGAAATTTAAATGTTTAACTTTTGTTCATTTTAACATTTGATTATTTTTCAGAGACTCCAAACAATGGTCCATAATCTTTTCTAAAAAATCATGTTTGTGAGAATGGTGTATGATACTTCATTTCTTCTAATATATGACCAAGAAGGTGCTCATCATAAGCAAAAAAAAAAAAAAAAAAAAAAAAAAAAAGGGTACAAAAAACAAAGAAAATGCGAAAACTTCTTTAGCAATCACTGGTAAACCAAACTTTCAGAAAATTCATAAGGCTTCTGTTGCATCTTCCAAAATATTTTCCAAGAGCTTCCATTAATTTATCCTTCACTGAGCAACATGATGTAGCACTTTTTTTGGTGCATATTTCTCAGGACTTCACACTCATCAACTATGGACATTTTTGTTACTCAGCAACATAAGAAGATTTGTTAAATATTTTGCCAATGAGAAAGTTAAAAAGGCTAATTTTTTTTGCCATTTTAACCTTTGATGCTGTTTTTGTGTCAGAGTCTAAATGTTCAACCATTCTTTTAAATTCTGTGTTTTTGTGTGTGGCATAAGATAGTTCATTTTAACAAATAATATGTGATCGAGAAGGGATTTGTCTTAAAATCTAAGCCATAAGAAAATAGAATCTGCATACGAATCAGAACTCCTTCATTTATATAAGTAAGTACTTTTTTGAAATAATGGAAGTGACAAAAAAAATTCTAGTTGATTTAAAAGTTTGTCAGAGAATCACTATTCAGAGAGAATTAGTAATTATAATTTGTTGTCTTTCCTTTTTTATCACGAATCTTTTACAAATATACTATGTTGGCGGTTATAATACATTCCCTTCTCTTTTCACTTAATTAAAAGCCCCTATTCCTATATTTAATAAACCTTTTTTAATAAACATTTATATTTGACTTTGAATTGTTTCAAATATTCCATTTCATCAGTGCATAAAATTACCAGTACACAGCTATGTTAAATTCATAATATTTTAAGATTTTCCATTTTTTTTACTGATAATGTTGAACAAGGTTATAAATAATATGAAATGTCTTAATTTTGCATCCTACTTATTGATAGTTTTCTCAAAGTTATCTAACAGGTGAAAACTGTAACAAACTTTAGCCAATGGCTGCCTATTGCAAAATGACTTCCTGTGACTGTAATCATTGACTTACACTGAGCAGAATGTCACAGTAATTGCAGATTTTACTGCACACGTGTCAGGACTGCATCCTCTTGGGACTCTGTGCTCAAATTGCAGAAAATAATTTACCAATGGGAAAATTGAAATGACTAGTTTTGTTTATAACATTTCATTGTTTTTCTGAAACTCCAAAAATGCTCCATAATTTTTTTTCAAGGAATTCTGTGTGCTTTTCTGCCTGGTATATGAGAGTTCACCATTTCTAGTAATGTAGGATCAAAAAGGGCTTTATCATGACCAAGAGAAAAAATGAAAACCAAAAACTGCAAAATAAAAAATACAAAAAAAATAATTGGGAATGTGAGTTTTCTGGCTTGACAAATGATCAATACTGGATCAATCTCTTATTACAACTCTTGCTCACATATTACAGAGTAAATTTCCTAAACATGATCACACTTTTATCACTCTGTAGTACTTTACATAACATTGATCCATATGAAATAAGAGAACTGGTTTCAATTTTCTTCTCACATATGGAATATTTCCTTAACCTAATTCCACTTATAAAATATTGGGTAAACATTAGATAGTACGTACAGTTGGTTAACAATTAGATAATTGGGTTGCGAAATCCAGTTTTACCTGCCCTGTGAAGGCAGAAGGAGGAGCAGAACCTGCTGAGACTGAGGAGAGACAGCAATGAATTCCAAACATCAGTATGTGGAGCTCAGTGATGGCTACTTCATTCCTGCACTGGGCTTTGGCACCTATAAACCTGAAGAGGTAACAGTAGCATGTTGGGTTGAAGGTTCAAAAGAAAGAAGAGAGAGGATGAATGGAATCCAATCTGGGTGGTCACGTTACTGTTTCCTATGTGATTCTGAAAGGCTCACATGGGTCTCTGCTTCTCCAGACTAGAGCCATCCCATATTCAGGAGGGACAATTACTCTGCATCATTGTCTGATTTCAGTCTGTTCCACCAATTTAGTAAGGAGATGAATGTCAGCACTTGGTGTGCACTGGTACTGGTTTCGTTTATTTCTGTCCTTCAGAAAATGTCTTTTCCTTCTGAGAAGGCAAGGTCCACAGACATCTGTGCAGCAAAATGTGCTAGAGATGAGACCTACAGAATAACATGAAGGGAATTACTTTCTTTTCCCTATGAGGTAGCCTGCAGCATTGTACAGAAAATGTTGGACCTGAGCTGAGTAGAATTTTTCATGTGGTCTCAACTGTTTGAAATTTACCTGAATGTATAATAACACATTCTGATATGTCAAACTGGGATCTCAAAAGGGTATTTTGAATTATTGGTCATCATTCATGTGTGTCGTATTGACAGATAATCCTCTGAAATGGGGCATGCTAAGTTCACAAGATTGGAAAGAATTTTATATTCAAATATCATCTTGTAATTACTTAATTGTATGATAAGGGACTATTCTCTGAATTTTCAATTTGAACTTTTTTCTTTTGCAAGACTTAGGGAAACATCCGAATAGCAAATATGAAGACCCATGACAGGATTTGTGTAGACTGTAGGGCAAAGTGTCATGAAGGAGCCCCCTGCTCCAAGTGCTCGTATAAGTAAAAAAATCAGGGCTGGAATCAACTGAGGGCAGTAGGTCCGGGATGACATTCAATTCTATTTCATGGAAAAAGAAAGTTCTGAAGATTTTAAAACAGAAAAGTGTGGGTTTGATCAGCCTTTTTATTATCTAACAGATGAACTTTCAAATCATTCAAATTTTGTAGAACATGCAATGATTTTCAATTCAACTCATTGCATCTTGCTCAGAAGAGACTGGTGTAGCTTGAAGGGCTGACACTTTATGAATAAATGCTTATAAGTAGAGTGTAGTTTCTTATTTGTAAATTTATATCCTTAGATCTTATTATATATATACATATTTTTTCCCGTCAGTGTTTAGTTCTGTCACAGAGAGATACATTTGTGGCCAGTGGTGACATCACATATTGCTCTTCCTTCAAGAGCCTATTTTCAATCTGGCCCATGGCTGGCATCTGGGAACATCGATTTTTCACTTTTTTGTAATACACAAAAATGCTGGCTGTCCCTAAAGGGTACAGACATTGGAGTTTTTTCAAGTATTGTGCAGGCAGGTTCATAATCCTGTTTTTCCAGGTCATTGGGATAGGTTCCCCAAAGACCAGAGACAATACCTGGAGACTGCATACAAGGCATAAGTCCTTAATGAGGAACGCTTAAGAGGAGGGCTCGGCAGTGAGAGTCTTGGCAGAGAGCACCTCCCTCCCTCATGTTGCTTTGCCAAGCAGGGATTTCTCTTCTTCATGACATTTTGTCCAGTGAAAGGTGGTTGGATGAATGACACTTTTCCTTTCGACAGTGCCCTCATTTCTATCCCCATCACCAGGAAGAGAGGGGTTTTAAAATAAATTTTTAAAAAAATTTTCATGTAAATATAACAGTAGAGTATATTTTCACATAGTTACCCAAACATGGAGGATATCTTCTCCTAGTTAGGATCCCGGGCTTGTGGATGTACATGATGTGGAGATTCATTGTGGTGTATTCACATATGAAGTTAAGTGAGATTCAGTTCACAGGCTGACCCATTCCCCTCCCCCTTCCTGCCCCTTCATTCCACTTCATCTAATCCTCTGACCTTTTATTCTTCCTTTCCTTTCCCCCTGTCGACATCTAACTATCAGACAGAATATTTGACCTTTGGTTTTTAGGGTCTGCTAATTTCATTTAGAAATTCTAATAGTTTACAGATCCTTCCATTTACTAAAATATGTCACAAATACATTCTTCTTTATGACTGAGAAGTATTCCATTGTTAATATATGCTACATCATCTTCAACTATTCATCTATGAAGGGCACTTAGTTTGATTCCTTATTTTAGCTATTGTTAATTGAGTTGCTATAAAGACTGATGTGACTGCATCATAGTGTTATTCTAATTTTAGCACCTTTGCATTCATATCAAGAAACCATAAAAAAGGGTGTAATTGTGGTTTCCTTTCTTAGTTTTTTGAGGACTCTACCTACTGCTTTCCAGAATGGTTGCATCAATTTGCAGTTCCACCAGCAATGCATTGGTGTACATTTTCCCCTGTATTCTCATCAACATTTACAGTTATCGTATTCTAGATTCTTGCCATTTTGAATGCAGTAAGGTGAAATATCATTGTATTGTTCTTAAAATATTTTCTTTCTTCAAATTACTTTTACATGACAGTAGACTGCATTCACTCATTTGTTAAATCATACAAAAATGGAGATCAGTTTCTCATTTTTCTCATTTTACATATTGTAGGATCACATTGGTGATGCAGTCTTATATGTACATGAGAATAATGTCTGTTTGCCTCTACTATAATTTCTACCCCTATACTGCTTCCCTTCCCTTCATACTCCTCTACCTAATTTAAAATAAACCTATTCTTCCCTAGGGCCCCCCTGTGAATTAACATCTGCATATCAGAGAAAACATTCAGCCTTAGCATGATATTCTCCAACTCCTTTCAATTACCAGCAAGTGCCAGAATTTTATTCTTCTTGAAAGCTGAGTAATCTTTCATCGTATATATATCACATTTTCTTCAACCATTTATCTGTTGAAGGACAACTAAGTTGGCTTAGCTACTGTGAGTTGAACTATAAACATTGACGTAACTGCATCACTGTAGTGTGCTGATTTTAAGTCCTCGGGCTATACACCGAGGAATGGGATAACTGGGTCAAATGGTGATTCCATTCCAAGTTTTCTGAAAAGTCTTTTTACTGCTTTCCGTAATAGTTGCATCAATTTTCATTCCCACCAGCAAAATATGAATGCACCCTTCCCCCACATCCTCACTGACATTTTTTGTTTATTGTATTCTCGATAATTAAAGCTTAACACCAAAAACAACAACAACAACCACAGCCACAACAACAACAAACCCCACAGATAATCCAAGCAACAATAAATGGGCTGAGGAAATAAACAGACATTTCACAGTTGAATACACATACAATTAATCAACAAATATATGAAAAAATGTTCAACATCTCTAATTTGGATTAAAGAAATCCAAATCAAAATGACTCTAAGATTTCCTCTCACTCCAATCAGTGTAGTTTTAATTTGCATTTCTCTAATTAATAAAGATGTTTAACATTTATTTCATGTACTTGTTGACGGTTTCTCCTTTTGTAAAGCATTTTTTAAGATCCTTTGCCCATTTATTGATTGGGTTTTTGTTTTTATGATGTTAAACTTTTAGAGTTGTTTGTATATTTTGCATATTGTCACTTTATCTTCAGTGTGGGTGGCAGAGATTTGTTGGTTATTAACTAAGGGAATCCCATACAAAGTGGATTTGAGATCATTACCACTAACACAAGACACAAAAGCACCACAAACACAAGACATGGTCAAAATTTGAGTTTTGTCAGTTCATTCCTTCTGCCCCATGACATTCAAAATCCATCTTTGACTATTCCCGTAAGTGTTACAGATGAGAAAAATGGGTATGCAAATTTCAGAGGACTAGACACTTATCATCTACTTAAGCCATCTGAGGAAAACATTGGAATATAAAATTCCTTTCAGTCCAATGAATTGTCCACTTTGCTCACTATATACTAAATCTCATAATATGATTCTAAAATTTTTCTGTTTGTTCCTCTAGGTTCCTAATTGTAAGACAAAAGAGGCCACCAAAATAGCTATAGAAGCTGGATTGCGCCATATTGATTGTGCATATGTCTACCAAGTAGAAGAGGAGGTGGGACTGGCCATTAGAAGCAAGAGAGCAGATGGCACTGTGAAGAGAGAAGACATATTCTACACTACAAAGGTATTGTGCACGTGGTGTAAAAATTACTGCTATGTGATCCGAAGGAAGTGAAAATATTGGGTGATTAGTTATTGGTGAAATGTGAATATTGGTACTACGTTTATTCACATATAAGACCAAGTATCAAAATAGTGAATGATTATGAATTGCTATTTACAGTCTCCAAATTTATAAATAAAAATTTCTTTACTTTCCTGATTCTGCAATCACTACTGTAATTTTGTATTGGTTGTGGAATCAGATATAATTATGACAGGATCATGGTTTCATTGTCTGCATGGTGACTTTCTGAAAGTTCTTATCATTCTGAAGAACAACTTAAACATTCATTATTATCACAGAACAATTTTGGACAGTCAATTGGAACTAAAGAAGATATAGCTAAAGTATCTTGATTTTTGTCTAGTATGTATTAAAATGTTTAAAATGTGTTTCCCTTCAGTTTTGTAAATAAAAAAAAAAACATTCTTTTCTGGTGAAAGGATGGATGAGATAGACTAGAAATAGTACTGCAATCTGTATGAAATGCAATTCAGAGATTCAAAAATGTTAGTACTTGATAAAAAATATCTTTTGAATAAGTCCTTCTATAGTTTGATTGGTTGACTAATAATAACCAAAAGTATTATGCAAGTCACATGAATAAATCAGATGAATGGAAACCCAAGACCTGAAGAGAATATCATCCCTGTGATCAACAGTATCCAAACAGGAGCTGGGAATATAGCTCTGTTGGTAGAGTGCTTGCCCCTCAAGCACAAGGCCCTGGGTTCAATCCCCAGCAATGCATCAAAAAAAAAAAATTAAAATAAACAGTATCCAAACAATAGACTAAGAAATGTCTCAATATGAACAAATTCCTCAAATTTGGGTAACATTTTTTTTTTTTTTTTTTTTTTTTTTTTTTTTTTTTTTTTTGCAGTGCTGGGGATTTGAACCCAGACCAACTGAGCTATATCCCAGCGCTGGGCAACATGTTAATCCAGCACATTTTCCTTCCTTTAACCTCTGCAGCTATGGAGCACTTTTCATCGACCAAAGCTGGCCCAATCTTGCTTGGAAAGATCACTGAAAAAACTTCATTTAGACTATGTTGACCTGTATCTTATTCATTATCCATTATCAATGAAGGTAGGCCATTTGCACCATCTAAATTATTTAATTTCAGCCATTAGCATGACCATCATTACTGAATGTGGTTGAATTAAGTCTCAATTATAAATTTATATAAATCTATTTTTATAAATTATAGAAAGTCCAGGCCATTTAGATTCATGAGTAGAAGTAATCTTCAAAAATGTCTGTGTCTATTAATCCATTATGTCTTCATGAGAAGAGGTTTGCTTAAATTTTGTCATAGTCTTTTCCATTGGTGGTAATAAGCTATAAAATAAACTGACATTGGGGCAGTTCAATTTCATAGTCATTAATATTTGCTAGGGTCTCTTCATCTTCCAGAGTCAAATCAATCTTGAAAGAAACTTGATTGGTCACCTTAGCTACACATAAATATTTGTTGACACATGTGTGTTCAGGTAGATAAAGTACACTGTAGCCTGTGTCCTCACTGAAATCCATTATTGGGGGGGATCCATCCCATGAAACCATGGACTCTCCCAGCAAAAGAGAGGTATTTCCACAGGGCAATGTAGTGGGACAGGAAAAGTAACATAAAGGCAAGGTGAATATAGAGGGATGCTTCACTTATTTCATGGAGGTTTAGTGTCCCATCCCATAGACACGACTAGAGTCATTGCTTTTCATGGGCATGTGAATTCAGCATGATTGCTGTTCTGATCACTTCTATTTCAGCCAGGGGAAGAGCTTTATCCAAGAGATGAAAATGGAAAACTAATGTATGACACCGTGGATCTCTGTGCCATATGGGAGGTGAGTGTCTGAAGGTGTGACCACACAGGGCAGCATACAGGTCATGCTTTCTCCTGAAATTTTGGTTTAGAAATCATTATTTTTAAAAGAGATTTTTTGTTGATGTTTGAGGAGGAATGCATTACTGGAATATAACGGCGGGAAATAGAGCAGAAGAGCTGATGATAGTGAGGACTTGCAAATCCTGCCTCCGCCTGCAGTAATGCCTGATTCCCTAAAGAGACACAGGAATGATTTTTGTGGCTGTCAATACCTTGCTCTATTATCATTACAATTTTTGTCCTCTCAGCAATCAATTCAGCCTGGTTTGTTGTCATTTCTTTTTTTCTTCAGTCTTGACATTATTCCTCTTAACAGTTCTCTCTTGCATTTATATTGACATAGTCAACTGTAGAAATGACCCTACATAACCAGTTTCTCCCAAGGCCATGGAGAAGTGTAAGGATGCAGGATTGGCCAAGTCCATTGGGGTGTCCAACTTTAACCGCAGGCAGCTGGAGATGATCCTGAATAAACCAGGCCTCAGGTATAAGCTTGTCTGCAACCAGGTGAGACCCCTGAGCCTCATCGCCATCTCTTATTCATTCCTTGTTTCTGCACCACTGCCACGTGTCCATTTGTCCTGTCCTCCAGTTCATTTGCATTTCTAGAGCAGAAGAGTCTAAGACCAGTGCCATCATTGTCTTGGAGGGTGTGCAGGATTCTCAATTGTATATCTGCTGGTTGATTGCTTATTGAAATTGAGGGGAAGATCTTAGTACCTAGTTTATGTAGGAATCTGCTGATGTAAAGGTGTTCAAGGAGGAGAGTGGTTATTCATCAGACTTAAGGGATAACTGAACTTGTCCTTGACCAATAATGGATGACCTGATGTGTGAGTGGGTTGTGGAGGGAATTGTGTGTAGGAAAGAAGGCCAGCACACCTGAAAGGGCAGCAAGAAGAGTAGGTGAAAAGGGAAGATCAGTAGTCAGGGTATGTGTGGAAGTTGAGTGCCAGATCCTTGTTTTCACTTATTTCAGCTTTCTAGGCCCAGAGGCACAGTTACAGGAAAAGTAAAGCAGAGTTTGTGAAAGTTAAAGGACTAGAGGAAGTTACTTGTTTAATGGTGATGTTGTTGGTGGGTGAAATCCATATTCAGGAACTTTGAACAAACTATTCAGTTGGCCTTGTTCCTGACTCCATGTTACTTTCTTTCTTCCATGCTTTCTGATATCAAATCAACTGTTTAATCACATCAATTCTTTGCAAGTTTCATTGCTCTACCTTACTTTTTGACCACTTTCAGTCATGGAGTACTGCACATTGCTTTAAAAACAGAGATCATAAAAATCATAAATTTCATATATGTTGATAGTGTCATAAACCTCAAATATTAATGTTAATAAATTTAAAATTATTATACTTATATTACATACTTATATCATTATATTTACACAAATTTTTTACCATAAAATTTTCCAAGCATACAGAAAAATTGAGAGTATGATATATTAATCCATATTTTCCACTCAGGTTCACTGCTAGATGTTTACTTGTGTGGTATGTGCACATAGTTATGTTTGATATTTTGCTGAGTGTCATCAAAGTAAATTGTAGACTATACTATTCACTTTTAAAGGCTTCAGAGAACATCATCTAGGAATGCAGTTGATCTCTCACATAGCACATTTCCTTTACTACGTCTCAAGTTTAGTAAGTCACTCACATCATCCAAACATAGTCTAAATTTACATTTCCCATTGCTTTTCAAAAGTATCTTGTATAGTTATTTCTCTTTTCCAGGATGCAACTCTGATTCACATGTTGCTTTCTGTCATTTTTCAAAAAATATTTTCACACAGAATTTTCACCTATTGCATTTCCTCATAATATTGAACCAATATTTTATCCAAGTATCTTTATACCCTTTAGGTCTTTATATTCTCATTTTCAGTGAGTTAGAAGTCAGACTTTAATTCTTTTTATAAATCAAGGTTCTGGCAGAGTGGTCCTCAGTTACCTGTTTTTGAATCACACTAGAAAAAATTCACACATTTTGCTGAGAGTAGTAATCCTGGGTTTATTGGAAATGATAAGAAAATGGAAAAGAGGACACTCATGTCATACAGAGAATCCTCTCAGAGAGGAGATGGAAGGCACACCCATCAGTCTCCCAGTTTTATTATGAATCCCATGGAAGATTTCATATTCCTGCTCAGGTTCATCTCTTGATTTTGACTGACAGTCAAGTTGCCTCAGATTTCCATGTCTCCATTTGTACATTCCCTTATTGTGCAGAGGGGAGATTTTCAAGTTGGACATCACTTTGGCCCACACTGACTGGATCTAATTGAAGCTGGTTCTTACAGATTTTAGCTAGGGTGAATTAGTCTAAGCTCCCTGAGTTGTGGAATCTGATTTTTTTTTTTTTGCTTTGATGAACAAATTCACCTAAATGTCACCTGAAGAATATCTACCAATTGTCCTTCCAACTTATTTTCAGGAGTCATTGATCAAATTCTTGTTTTCTGACACAATCTGAAGTACAACTTTCAATTTTTTAAAAAACAATCAGCTTCTTTTTCCTTGAAAATTTTATTTTCATATTAACTTTAGCATTTAGTAGAATGAGCTACCTTCTCTCTCCTCCACTGCAGGTAGAATGTCATGTTTATCTTAACCAGAAGAAACTGCTGGACTTTTGCAAATCAAAAAACATTGTTTTGGTTGCCTATGGTGCTCTTGGAACTCAAAGAGACAAAAAAATGGTAATGAGAACATCAGGGAGTTTACCTAAAAATGCCATCGTTGTTGAACTATTTATGATTCTACAAGACTCAGATTTTGGAAGATCATTCTCAACTGACTCAGAGACAGGGGATAAATTACTTTTCTGAGAAGGTCCCATAAGATACTGATGCTATTGTTCTAGGCAGTGCAATTGAGGTTCCCAACTTAGATAGGCATTTGGCTTTCAGGTAAAATACCTTTGGATTCAACTCATACTAAACCCCTTAGACACTCCAGTGAAAAACAGAGAAATAAATGAGAATCTCCTAACTGACTTGTTCTCTGGACATCAGCATTTCTGTCTTTCCTTCCAGGGTTGACCAGAGCTCCCCAGTTCCCTTGGAAGATCCAGTTCTTGGTGCCTTGGCAAAAAAGCACAAGAGGTCTCTAGCTCTGATTGCCCTCTGCTACCAGCTGCAGCGTGGGGTGGTAGTTCTGGCCCAGAGCTTAAAGAAAAATGAAATAAAAGAGAACATTCAGGTATACAGGATGGCTGTGGGCATTAGGGTTCTTAAACAGAAGCCTTCACATATGTGCTTTTTTGAAACGTAATGACACTTTGGACCAAATTACTTTCTTCAGCACCTGTGATTTCAGGTGCACACCACAGTATATTCTCCTAGTGTACAAAGGGACGGGCAGTTTAGTGGATAGAATTAGGATAGCAAAAAGCACAGAGATGTGGTTTTCACCATTAGTATTCAAGTATTTTGTAACCATTGCAAGAGACATCTTTGTATTAATTTTTAGAAATGAAAACTTGTATTGGGTGATTTTTATTCTATAAGTGATTATTTTATATTTAATTTCCCCAAATCCTCAATGTATTTAATATTCATATACTTTCATTTTGAATTTTTTCACGTGTCTACTGTCATTTTATGAAATGCCTATTTATTTTCATTTCCTTTATTTTATTTTTTATCGTAAACAAATGGGGTATAACTTGTTTCTCTGCTTATACATGAGGTAGAGGAATACCAGTTATGTAATCACACATTTACAAAGGGTAATGGTGTTTGATACAATCTGTTATTTTTCCTTCCCCCCACTCCTCCCACCCCTCTTTTCCCTCTATACAGTCCCTCCTTCCTCCATTCTTGCCTCCCTCCCACCCCCCATTATGTATCATCATCTGCTTATCAGCAAGATCATTCATCCTTTGGTTTTTTGAGATTGGCTTATTTCACTTAGCATGATATTCTCCAATTTCATCCATTCGCCTGCAAATGCCATAATTGTATTATTCTTTAGGACTGAGTAATATTCCATTGTATAAACATACCACAGTTTCTTTGTCCATTCATTAATTGAAGGGCATCTAGGTTGGTTCCACAATCTGGCTATGGTGAATTGAGCAGCTATGAACATTGATGTGGCTGTATCTCTGTAGTATGCTGATTTTCAGTCCTTTGGGTATAGGCCGAGGAGTGGGATAGCTGGGTCAAATGGTGGTTCCATTCCAAGTTTTCTAAGGAATCTCCACACTGCTTTCCAGAGTGGCTGCACTAATTTGTAACCCCACCAGCAATGTATGAGTGTACCTTTCTCCCCACATCCTCGCCAACACCTGTTGTTGCTTGTATTCTTGATAATTGCCATTCTAATTGGAGTGAGATGGAATCTTAGTGTAGTTTTGATCTGCATTTCTCTTATTACTAGAGATGGTGAACATTTTTTCATATGTCTGTTGATTGCTGGTAGAACTTCTTCTGTGAAGTATCTGTTCATTTGTTTACCCCATTCATTGATTGGGTTATTTGTATTCTTAATGTAGAGTTTTTTGAGTTCTTTATAGATTCTGGAAATTAGTGCTCTATCTGAAGTATGAATGGCAAAGATTTTCTCCAACTCTGTAGGCTTTCTCTTCGCATTGCTGATAGTTTCATTTGCTGAGAGAAAGCTTTTTGTTGGAATCTATCCCACTTATTCATTGTTGCTTTTATTTCTTGTGCTATGGGAGTCATGTTAAGAAAGTCTGATCCTAAGCCAACATGTTGAAGATTTGTACCTACTTTTTCTTCTATAAGATGCAGGGTCTCTGGTCTGATTCCAAAGTCCTTGATTCATTTTGAATTGAGTTTTGTGCAGGGTGAGAGATAGGGGTTTATTTTCCATTCTGCTGCATATGGATTTCCAGTTTTCCCAGCACCATTTGTTGAAGAAACCATCTTTTCTCCATTGCATATTTTTGGCTCCTTTGTCTAGTATGAGAAAACTCTATTTATTTGGATTTTTGTCTGTGTCCTCTATTCTGTACTATTGATCTACCTGTCTATTTTGGTGCCAATACCATGCCATTTTTTTTTTTTTTACTATTGCTTTGCAGTATAGTTGAAGTTCTGGTATTGCGATACCCCTGCTTCATTCTTTCTGTTAAGGATTGCTTTAAATATTCTGGGTTTCTTATTCTTCCAGATGAATTTCATGATTGCTTGCTCTATTTCTGTAAGGTACATCATTGGGATTTTAATTGGAATTGCATTGAATTTGTATAGCACTTTTGGTAGTATGGTCATTTTGACAATATTAATTCTGCCTGTCCAAGAACATGGGAGATCTTTCCATCTTCTAAGGTTTTCTTTAATTTCCTTCTTTAGTGTTCTCATTGTAGAGTTCGTGCACCTCTTTTGTTGGATTGATTTCCAGATATTTTATTTTGTTTCGAGGCTATTGTGAAAGGGGTAGTTTTCCTAACTTCTCTTTCTGAGAATTCAACACTTATGTATAAAAATGCATTAGATTTATGAGCATTGATCTTTTAACCTGCTACTTTACTGAATTCACCTATGAGTTCTGAAAGTTTTCTGGTAGAATTTTTCGGTTCCTCTGAATATACAATCATGTCATCAGCAAAGAGGGATAGTTTGAGTTCTTCTTTCCTATTTGTATTCCTTTAAGTTTTTTGGTCTCTCTAATTGCTCTGGCTACAGTTTGGAGGACAATGTAGAATAGAAGTGGTGAAAGAGGGAATCCCTGCTTTGTTCCAGTTTTTAGGGGAAATGCTTTTAGTTTTTCACCATTTAGAATGATATTGGCCATGGGCTTAGTGTAGATGGCCTTTACAATGTTAAGGAATGTTCCCACTATCCCTATTTTTTCTAGTGTTTTGAGCATGAAGGGGTGCTGTATTTTTTCAAATGGTTTTTCTGCATCTATCGAAATAATCATGTGATCATTGACTTTAAGTCTGTTGATATGGTGAATTACCTCTATTGATTTACGGATGTTGAATCAACCTTGCATCCCTGGGATAAAACCCACTTGATGATGATGTACTATCTTTTCAATATACTTTTATATGCGATTTGCTAAATTTTTGTTGAGAACTGTTGCGTCAGTGTTCATTAAGGATATTGGTCTGAAATTTTCTTTCCTCAATGTGTCTGTGTCTGGTTTAGGTATCAGGGTGATATTGGCTTCATAGAATGAGTTTGGGAGGGTTCGCTCCTCTTCTATTTCATGTAATACTTTGAGAAGTATTGGAATGAGCTCTTCTTTAAAGATTTTGTAGAACTCGTAACTTGGCTGAGAACCGATGTGGTCCTGGACTTTTCTTGTTGGTAGGCTTTTGATGGCTTCTTCTATTTCATTACTTGACATTGATCTATTTAATTTGTGTATGTCCTCCTGGTCAGTTTAGGTAATTCATATGTCTCTAGAAACCTGTTGATGTCTTCAAGATTTTCTATTTTGTTGGAGTATCAATTTTCAACATAGCCTCTAATTATTTTTGTATTTCAGTCATGTCTGTAGTGATATTTCCTTGTTCATTCTGAATTTTAGTAATTAGAGTTTTCTCTCTCCTTCTCTTTGTTATTGTGGCTAAGGGTTTATCAATTTTGTTTATTTATTCAAAAAACCTAATCTTTAGTTTGTCAATTTTTTTTTTAATATAGGTTTGAAATTTATTTATTTATTTATTTATTTATTTATTTTTATTTTATTGTAAACAAATGGGATACATGTTGCCTCTCTCTTTGTACATGGCGCAAAGGCATACCATTTGTGTAATCATAAATCCACATACAATAATGTTGTTTGATTCATTCTGTTATTTTTTCCCCTTCCCCCCACCCCTCCCATCCCTCTTTACCCTCTATACAGTACTTTCTTCCTCCATACTTGCCCCCCTCCCTAACCCTAACTCTAACCCTAACACTAACCCTTCCCTCCCCCCCATTATGTGTCATCCTCCACTTATTAGCGATATCATTCGTCCCTTGTCTTTTTGAGATTGGCTTATCTCACTTAGCATGATATTCTCCAATTTCATCCATTTGCCTGCAAATGCCATAATTTTGTCATTCTTTGTGGCTGAGTAATATTCCATTGTGTATATATACCACAGTTTCTTTATCCACTCGTCAATTGAAGGGCATCTAGGTTGGTTCCACAGTCTGGCTATTGTGAATTGAGCAGCTATGAACATTGATGTGGCTGTATCTCTGTAGTATGCTGATTTTAGATCATTTGGGGATAGGCCAAGGAGTGGGATAGCTGGGTCAAATGGAGGGTCCATTCCAAGTTTTCTAAGGAATCTCCACACTGCTTTCCAGAGTGGCTGCACTAATTTGCAGCCCCACCAGCAATGTATGAGTGTACCTTTCTCCCCACATCCTCGCCAACACCTGTTGCTTGTATTTTTGATAATGGCCATTCTAATTGGGGTGAGATGGAATCTTAGGGTGGTTTTGATTTGCATTTCTCTTATTACTAGAGATGTTGAACATTATTTCATATGTTTATTGATTGCTTGTACATCTTCTTCTGTGAAGTGTCTGTTCATTTCCTTAGCCCATTTGTCGATTGGATTATTTGTATTCTTGGTGTAGAGTTTTTTGAGTTCTTTATAGATTCTGGAGATTAGTGCTCTATCTGAAGTATGATTGGCAAAGATATTCTCCCACTCTGTAGGCTCTTTCTTCACATTACTGATAGTTTCCTTTGCTGAGAGAAAGCTTTTTAGTTTGAATCTATCCCAGTTATTGATTCTTGCTTTTATTTCTTGTGCTATGGGAGTCCTGTTGAGGAAGTCTGGTCCTAGGCCGACATGTTGAAGATCGGGACCTACTTTTTCTTCTATAATCTGCAGAGTCTCTGGTCTGATTCCAAGGTCCTTAATCCATTTTGAGTTGAGTTTTGTGCAGGGTGAGAGATATGGGTTTAGTTTCATTCTGTTGCATATGGATTTCCAATTCTCCCAGCACCATTTGTTGAAGAGGCTATCTTTTCTCCATTGCATATTTTTGGCGCCTTTGTCTAGTATTAGAAAGTTGTATTTATTTGGGTTTGTGTCCGTGTTCTCTATTCTGTACCATTGATCTACCTGTCTATTTTGGTACCAGTACCATGCCGTCTTTGTTACTATTGCTTTGTAATAAAGTTGAAGTTCGGGTATTGCGATACCCCCTGCTTCATTTTTCCTGCGAAGGATTGCTTTAGCTATTTTGGGTTTCATATTCTTCCAGATGAATTTCATGATTGCTTGCTCTATTTTTGTAAGGTACGTCATTGGGATTTTAATTGGGATTGCATTGAATCTGTATAGCACTTTTGGAAGTATGGCCATTTTGACAATATTAATTCGGCCTATCCAAGAACATGGGAGATCTTTCCATCTTCTAAGATTTTCTTCGATTTCTTTCTTTAGTGTTCTGTAGTTCTCATTGTAGAGGTCTTTTACCTCTTTTGTGAGATTGATTCCCAAGTATTTTATTTTTTTCGATGCTATGGTGAATGGGGTGGTTTTCATAATTTCTCTTTCTGAGGATTCCTCACTTATGTATAAAAATGCATTGGATTTATGAGCATTGATCTTGTAACCTGCCACTTTACTGAATTCACTTATGAGTTCTAACAGTTTTCTGGTGGAATTTCCTGGTTCCTCTAAGTATATAATCATATCATCCGCAAATAGGGATAGTTTGAGTTCTTCTTTTCCTATTCGTATTCCTTTAATTTCCTTGGTCTGTCTAATTGCTCTGGCTAGAGTCTCAAGAACGATATTGAATAGGAGTGGTGAAAGAGGGCATCCCTGTCTTGTTCCAGTTTTTAGGGGGAATGCTTTCAGTTTTTCACCGTTTAGAATGATATTAGCCATGGGCTTAGCATAGATGGCCTTTACAATGTTAAGGAATGTTCCCATTATACCTATTTTTTCTAGTGTTTTGAGCATGAAGGGGTGTTGTATTTTATCAAATGCTTTTTCTGCATCTATTGAAATAATCATGTGGTTCTTGACTTTAAGTCTATTGATATGGTGAATTACATTTATTGATTTCCGGATGTTGAACCAACCTTGCATCCCTGGGATAAAACCCACTTGATCGTGGTGCACTATCTTTTTAATATATTTTTGTATGCGATTTGCTAAAATTTTATTGAGAATTTTGCGTCAATGTTCATTAATGATATTGGTGTGAAATTTTCTTTCCTCGATTTATCTCTGTCTGGCTTGGGTATCAGGGTAATATTGGTTTCATAGAATGAGTTTGGGAGGGTACCCTCCTCTTCTATTTCATGGAATACTTTGAGAAGTATTGGAATGAGCTCTTCTTTAAAGATTTTGTAGAACTCAGCTGAGAACCCGTCTGGTCCTGGACTTTTCTTTGTTGGTAGGCTTTTGATGACCTCTTCTACTTCATTACTTGAAATTGATCTATTTAAATTTTGTATGTCCTCCTCGCTCAATTTAGGCAATTCATATGTCTCTAGAAACTTGTTGATGTCTTCGAAATTTTCTATTTGGTTAGATATAGATTTTCAAAATAGCTTCTAATTATGTTTTGTATTTCAATCGTGTCTGTTGTGATATTTCCTTGTGCATTCCGAATTTTGGTGATTTGGGTTTTCTCTCGTCTTCTCTTTGTTAGAGTGGCTAAGAGTTTATCAATTTTGTTTATTTTTTCAAAGAACCAACTATTTATTTTGTGAATTTTTTGTATAGTTTCTTTTGTTTCAATTTCGTTGATTTCAGCTCTGAGTTTAACTCTTTCCTGTCTTCTACTACTTTTGGTGTTGGTCTGTTCTTCTTTTTCTAGGGCTTTGAGCTGAAGTGTTAGGTTGTTTATTTGTTGATTTTTACTTCTTTTATTGAATGCGCTCCATGAAATAAATTTTCCTCTAAGTACTGCTTTCATAGTGTCCCAAAGATTTTGATATGATGTTTCTTTGTTCTCATTTACCTCTAGGAATTGTTTAATTTCCTTCCTAATATCTTCTGTTATCCATTCATCATGTAATAGCATATTGTTTAATCTCCAGGTGTTGGAGTAGCTTCTGTTTTTTACTCTTTCATTTATTTCTAACTTCAAACCATTATGATCTGATAGAATACAAGGTAGTGTCTCTATCTTCTTGTATTTGCTTACATTAGCTTTGTGGCATAATATATGGTCTATTTTAGAGAAGGATCCATGTGCTGCTGAGAAGAAAGTGTATTCGCTCTTGGTTGGATGGTATATTCTATAAATGTCCGTTAAGTCTAAATTATTGATTGTGTTATTGAGATCTATGGTTTCTTTGTTCAATTTTTGTTTGGAAGATCTGTCCAGTGGTGAGAGAGGCGTGTTAAAATCACCTAGTATTATTGTGTTATGGTCTATTTGGTTTCTGAAATTGAGAAGGATTTGTTTGACATACATGGATGAGCCACTGTTTGGGGCATAGATGTTTATGATTGTTATGTCTTGCTGATTTATGGTTCCCTTAAGCAGTATGTAATGTCCTTCTTTATCCCTTTTGACTAGTTTTGACTTGAAGTCCACCTTATCTGTAATGAGGATGGATACCCCAGCTTTTTTGCTGAGTCCATGTGCATGATATGTTTTCCCCCATCCTTTCACCTTTAGTCTATGTGTATCTCTTTCTACGAGGTGAGTCTCTTGCAGGCAACATATTGTTGGATCTTTCTTTTTGATCCAATCTGCCAGTCTATGTCTTTTGATTGATGAGTTCAGGCCATTAATATTCAGGGTTATTGTTGAGATATGATTAGTATTCCCGGTCATTTGGTTCATTTTATTTATTTATTTATTTATTTATTTATTTATTTTGAGACGACTTGGTTCTTCCTTTATTTGACAATTCCTTTAGGATGGTTCCTCCCATTGCTGATTTTTTTCTTTGTTTTTCATCTCTTCCTCATGGAATATTTTGCTGAGAATGTTCTGTAATGCTGGCTTTCTTTTTGTAAATTCTTTTAGCTTTTGTTTATCATGGAAGGATTTTATTTCATCATCAAATTTGAAGGTAAGTTTTGCTGGGTATAAGATTCTTGGTTGGCATCCATTTTCTTTCAGGGCTTGAAAAATGTTGTTCCAGGCCCTTCTAGCTTTTAGGGTCTGGATTGAAAAATCTGCTGATATCCGTATTGGTTTCCCCCTGAATGTAATTTGATTCCTCTCTCTTGCGGCCTTTAAAATTCTGTCTTTATTTTGTATGTTGGGCATTTTCATTATAATGTGCCTTGGTGTGGGTCTGTTGTAATTTTGTATATTTGGAGTCCTATAAGCCTCTTGTACTTGATCTTCCATTTCATTCTTCAGATTTGGGAAATTTTCTGATAGTATTTCATTGAATAGATTGTTCATTCCTTTGGTCTGTTTCTCTAGGCCTTCCTCAATTCCAATAATTCTCAAATTTGGTCTCTTCATGATATCCCATAGTTCTTGTAGATTCTGTTCATGATTTCTTACCATCTTCTCTGTTTGTTCAACTTTGTTTTCAAGGTTAAATATTTTATCTTCAATGTCTGATGTTCTGTCTTCCAGGTGTTCTATTCTATTGATTATGCTTTCTATGGAGTTCTTAATTTGGTTTATTGTTTCCTTCATTTCAAGGATTTCTGTTTGGTTTTTTTTCAATATCTCTAACTCTTTATTGAAGTGATCTTTTGCTTCCTGTATTTGCTCTTTTAATTGTCGATTGGTGCGATCATTCAGTGCCTGCATTTGCTCTTGCATCTCGTCATTTGCTTCCCTGAGCATTTTAATTATGTACATTCTGAACTCCCTTTCTGTCATTTCTTCTGCCATGCTGTCGTTGGGTTTCATTGATGTAACATCTAGATTTGTTTGCAGCATTTTCTTTCCTTGTTTTCTCATATTGTTCAGGTATCAGTTGACCGCTGTGATATTGCAGATTTCCTCTATTGTCTTATAATATCCCTGAAGATTTCTATTATATCCCCTCTTAGTCTTCAGTAGCCTGAAATCTTGGAGGAAGTTGATAATGCAGTGCTCCACAAGGGAGCTGACTCCCTAGGGGTGGTGGCCTTCTGGTGGGGTATATTCCCTGCTAGTGGGCAGAGGTACCTTCACTTGCTGATGAATGGTCATCCAGAAGGGAAGTAGGTTGTGGGCTGATGCAAGACCAGTTTGGGCCTGTGTCTCTGATTTTACGGTCCTTGTGGGAGAACCTCACCCAACAGGGAGGAGTCACCCGGCGGGGAGGTCTCTCTGGTCGGTTTTCCTCCCAGAGGTTCCGTTCAATTCACAACTACCGCCTGGGCTGGGCAGCCTTCTTCTGCAATGATCCCAGGGACCCGGACCTACCTCCTGGGCCTGGAAGCCTCACCCTTCACAAACGAATCTCCTTCGGCTGCCTCTCCTCAGAGAAGCTGCCTGCAGTCCTGGAGCCTTCGCTCCGCCCCTCAGTTTGTCTGTGGGGCCCTTCCACCAAGAAGCCGTCTAGGACCCTGCTCTGCACTTTTCGCCTGGCTATGCGGCCCCTCCTCTGAGCAGCCACCTGGAGCCCCTTACAATCGCTCCGAGTCCCAGTGACCCGCCACACGCCTTTTCCTCCGGCAGCCACCAGTTGTTCCGTGCCGTCGCTCTAAGACCAAGTGACCCACCACGCACCACTTTCTCCACCAGGCAGTTACCCAGAGATCTGGTGCGTCACGAGTCCCAAGAACTCACTGTGCACCTTCTTGTCCCGACTGCCTCCCGTAGCCCTGGTGCAGTCACTTCGAGCCCAAGCACCCCGCCGCGCTCCTCCTCCTTCTCCAGACAACCCCCCTATGTTCAGGAGCGGATGCTCTGGGACCAAACCACTCACCACGCTGTTCCACCGGATAGCCGCCCAGAGCCCTGGCGCAGCTGTTCCAATTCCAAGCGACGTGCCGAGCCCGTATTTCTCCTTCTCCTCTGGGCAGCCCCCTGTGTTCAGGGGTGGTCACGTTCAGTCCAAACAGCTCACCAAGCACCTTCTCCTTTGGGCAGCCTCCCAGAGCGCGGGTGGGTTGCGCCGAGTCTAAGCGCTGTGGTGAACAGCCACCTCTTCAATGCTCCCAGCTGTCTGTGATCACTGCTCCGGCGGGGGGAGGGGCGCCTCGCCGGCAGTTCTACTTTGCAAAGATCCCTGCTTTCGGGGCTACCGCCCTGTCCGGGGGCTACCGCCCCGTCTGCCTGCCCAGTGGGAAACACTCACCCGGCTGCTTTGAGTTGGTCCCAAGTCTCTCAATATCTCCTTTTCTTGAGTCCTGAGTCCACGCTGCTCCTCCGGATAGCCGCCCGGAGCCCTGGCGCAGCTGATCCAATTCCAAGCGACGTGCCGAGCCCGTATTTCTCCTTCTCCTCTGGGCAGCCCCCTCTTCAATGCTCCCAGCTGTCTGCGATCACTGCTCCGGCGGGGGGAGGGGCGCCTCGCGGCCGTTCTACTTTGCAAAGATCCCTGCTTTTGGGGCTACCGCCCCATCCAGGACTCCTGCCCCATCCGGGACGTCTGCCCAGTGGGAGATTCTCGCCCGGCTGCTTTGAGTTGGTCCCAAGGCTCTCTATATCTCCTCTTCTTGAGTCCTGAGTCCTGGAGCAACACGAAACGCAGCCACCCTCTAGTCCGCCATCTTGAATCCCTGTCAATTTTTTTGATTGTTTCTTTTGTTTGTATTTCAATGATTTCAGCTCTGATTTTAACTATTTCCTGTCTTCTACTACTTTTGGTGTTGCTCTGTTCTTCTTTTTCTAGGGCTTTGAGCTGTAGTGTTAGGTCATTTGTTGTTTTTTTCTTCTTTTTTTGAATGCACTGCATGAAATAAATTTTACTCTATGTACTAATTGCATAGTCCTAGAGATTTTGATATGATGTATGTTTGTTTTCATTTACCTCTAAGAATTTTTTTTATTTCCCCCCGATGTCTTCTGTTATCCATTCATCATACCTTAGCATATTATTTTATCTCGAAGTATTGTAGTAATTTCTGTTCTTTATTTTGTCATTTATTTCTAATTTCAATCTGTTATGATCTGATAGAATTCAAGGTAGTATCTCTGTATTCTTGTATTTGCTATCATTAGCTTTGTGGCATAGAATGTGGTCTTTTTTAGAGACGGATCCATGTGCTGTGCTGCTGAGAAGAAAGTGTATTCATTCTTTGTTGGATGGTATATTCTATAAATATCCATTAAGTCTAAAGTATTTATTGTGTTATTGAGATCTATGGTTTCTTTGTTCAATTTTTGTTTGGAGGATCTGTGCAGTGGTGAGAGAGTTGTGTTAAAGTAACCTAGTATTATTGTGTTGTGGTCTATTTGATTTCTGGAATTGAGTAGGATTTGTTTGACATACATGTATGAGCCACTGTTTGGGGCATAGATATTTATGATTGTTATGTCTTGCTGATTTATGCTTCCCTTAAGTAGTATGAAATGTCCTTCTTTACCCTTCTGACTAACTTTGGCTTGAAGTCCACATTATCTGATATGAGGATGGATACTCCGGCTTTTATGCTGAGTCTATGTGCATGGTATGTGTTTTCCCATGCTTTCAACTTTAGTCTGCGGGTATCTCTTTCTATGAGATGAGTCTCTTGCAGGCAGCATATTGTTGGATCTTTCCTTTTAATCCAATCTGCCAGTCTATGTCTTTCGATTGATGAGTTCAGGCCATTAACACTCAGGGTTATTATTGAGATATGATTTGTATTCCCGGTCATTTGGCTCATTTTTTTTTTTTTTTGACATGACTTGATTTCTCCTTTATTTGGCTATTCCTTTAGGCTAGTTCCTCTCTTTGCTGATTTACGTCATTGTTTTTCATCTCTTCCTCATGGAATATTTTACTGAGAATGTTCTGTAGTGCTGGCTTTCTTTTTGTAAATTCTTTTAGCTTTTGTTTATCATGGAAGGATTTTATTTTGTCATCAAATCTGAAGGTAAGTTTTGCTTGGTATAAGATTCTTGGTTGGCATCCATTTTCTTTCAGAGCTTGAAAAATATTATTCCAGGCCCTTCTAGCTTTTAGGGTCTGGATTGGAAAATCTGCTGATATCCGTATTGGTTTCCCCCTGGATGTAATTTGGTTCTTTTCTCTCACAGTCTTTTAAATTCTGTCTCTATTTTGTGTCTTAGGTATTTTCATTATAATGTGCCTTGGTGAGGGTCTATTGTAATTTTTTATATTTGGAGTCCTATAAGCCTCTTGCACTTGATTTTCCATTTCATTTTTCAGATTTGGGAAAATTTCTGATATTATTTTATTGAATAGATTATGCATTCCTTTGGTTTGTTTCTCTAAGCCTTCCTCAATCCCAATAATTCTTAAATTTGGCCTTTTCATCATATCCCATAATTCTTGTAGATTCTGTTCATGATTCTTACCATCTTCTCTGTTTGGTCAACTTTGTTTTCAAGGTTAAATATTTTGTCTTCAATATCTGAGGTTCTGTCTTCCAGGTGTTCTATCCTATTGGTTATGCTTTCTATGGAGTTTTTAATTTGGTTTATTGTTTCCTTCATTTCAAGTATTTCTGTTTTTTTTTTTTTCAGTATCTCTAACTCTTTATTGAAATGATCTTTTGCTTTCTGCATTTGCTCTTTTAACTGTTGATTGGTGCGATCATTCAAAGTCTGCATTTGCTCTTTCATGTCATTGTTTGCTTCTCTGATCTATTAATTATGTACATTCTGAACTCCCTTTCTGACATTTCTTCTGCCATGCTGCCTTTGGATTTTATTGATGTAGCATCTAGGTTTGTTTGTGACATTTTCTTCCCTTTTTTTTCTCATATTGCTCAGATATCTACACCTCTAGTAGTGAAACTCTGAGATATTGCCAATTTCCTCTATTGACTTATAGTGTCCCTTTATATTTTTAATAACTCTCCTCCTAGCCTTTAGTAGCCTGAAGTCTTAGAGGAACTTGATAATGTAGTGATCCACAATGAAGCTGCCCCTGTAGGTTGGTGTACCTCAGGTGGGGTATATTCCCTGCCAGTGGGCAGAGGCACCTGCACTTGTTGACTAATGGTTAGTCAAAGTGAGACTAGACTGTAGGCTGTGGCATAGCTGGTCTGGGCCTATGTCTCTGGTTCTACTGCCCTGGTGGTAAAGCCTCACCTCACGGGGAAGGTTCACAAGGTGGGGAAGTGTCACTGTGCAGCTCTCCCCTGAGAAGTTCCCTTTGGTCCACAACTACTGCCTGCACTTGGCAGCCCTCCTCTGTGATGTTCCCTGGGGTCCATACCTACCTCCTGGGCCTCGGAGCCTCGCCCTGCGAGTGAGTCTCTCGCTGAGTAGCCTTCCTCTACGATGTTCCCTGGGTCCAGAACTACCACCTGAGCTGGGGAACCTGGACCTGTGAGGGACTCTCTCACTGGGCAGCCCTCCTTTGCGATGTATCCTGGGGTTTGGACCCACCATCAGGGCTGGGGTCCTCACCCTGAAAGTGAGTCTCTCGCTGGGTGGCCTCCTCTGACAAGCCGCCTGCAGTCTGGGTTAACTGCTTCAGCGGGGGAGTCTCGCTCAGCAACTCTACTCCACGATGATGTTCCCTGCGCTCCAGGACTACTGCCCATCCAGGGAGCTCTGAGTTGGTCCTGACTCTCTCAATACCTCCTCTTCTTGAATCCTGAATTGCCTATTTAAATGGTTGTTCATCTTTTCATTTTCTAGTAGGAGAACATTTTTGAACTACTATTTAGAGATGATACAACACAAACAACCCTTAATATTGACATTAGTACAAAAGGCTTTTGTTTACCTCATGATTCTAAGGTTGGACTCTTTGCTTTGGCTCAGTGTGAACTCAGTGAATGTCTTACTGGCTTCTCTTGTATTTGTATTTGTAATAATCTCTCCTGTGAATCTGGAGAAGAGTATGATCCCTCTGCTTCCATCTTCCTTGGTCTGTTGTTGGGGTGTCTGAGCTCCCCTCTACAGAACTTTACAAGCATCTATTGATGACCCAGGCTTGAGCTCATCACATATCACTGTCCCTAGCTAGTGAATGGATCCTTTTAGAGCCTTCTCATCCCTAGGCTCAGAATGGGCGTATCAGTGTTTCTGCCCAGTTCTAATGGCGAATGCACATTATGGACCATGTAAGACTTCGGAGGTGGGGAAATAAATCCTGTCTCTTATGAAAGAAGCTACAAATTCAGATAGGAAAGAGTTTAGATTTTGAGAGATGTGAGTAATTGGGAGAGTATTTTGGTAAATAATTGACCACATTAACATATTTTGGATATAGTTTCTCAGATTCAGATATACTTGGTGAATTATGTTCTACTTGTGCTTCCATTCTCCTGTTGGCATATATTCCTTTTCTTATTGTTGTCTTCATGCCTTGACTCTGGTTGATGCATTTTGTGGTTTTCCTTATGTTTGAACCTCAACAATTATCTACTACATTACTTTACAAAGTGTTATAGTCTTTAAATCCAAATTTAATTCAAGTGTGTTTTTTTAACCATTATGAAAATAAGGGTCTGTATACACACATAAACTTTTAAATGACTAACTAAACTTCCCAGCAACAGGAACTACATTTCTTGCTACACTTCTGTCATCCATTTTCTTGTTTGGTCATTTCCACAATCTTAACTACAGTGGAGAGTCAGACTTTCTGGCCTAGTTTTCAAAGTATTTCCTTACTTCTTCACTCATTGAAAAATATCCTGCTGATTGTAGATTGATCTATTACAAAGAATTTAGAATCAACTTGAACGGAAACTATTTTGAAATATTGAAGATTCCTACCCATGATTGTGACATAAGTTTCCAATATTTAGCTAATCACATATCATATTGAAATAAAAGTCTAATGGAAGATTTTTATTTCATCTTCAAATCTGAAACTTAATTTGCTTGGCAGAGTATTCTTGGTTGACTTCTATTATCTTTCAGAACTTGATATCTATGATTTCATGACCTCCTAGCTCTGAGTGTCTGAGCTGAGAAGTCAACTCAGAGCTGGAGTTGTATTTCTTTAAATGACCTGTCATTTTTCTCTCGGAGCCGTTAATATCCTCCCTATTTTTTATGTTAGTCATTTTCATAATAATGTACATTGGTGAGCATCTGTTGAAATTTGACTTATTCGGATTCTTATAAGCCTCCTGTGTCAGGTTTCCATTTTCATTCCTTAGGTTTGGGATATTTTGTGGTATTATTTCATTGAAAAATTGTGCAGTGCATTGTTTTATATCTCAGAGACTTTATCTATACCAGGTTGCTCTATATAGCTTGGAAATCCTGTTCATGGTGTCTTACATATTTTCTCCATTGTCAACTTTATATTTTAGATTATGGAATTTTTCTTCATTGCCTGAAACTCTGCTTTCTAAGTGGTGTTGGTGATGCTTCCCATTGAATTTTTTATTTTGTTTATTCTATCATTTCGAGGATTTCTGATTGATTTTTTTCAGAATCTCTTTATTGAAGTGATATTTCACTTCTTGTGCTTCCTCCCTCCTTTGCTGCTTTCATCATCCTTTAGCTGGAAGATCAGTTAACTAAGCATGTTCAAAACTCCTTCTCTGACATTTCTTCCACTGGTAATGGATTCTGTTATTAAAGTATCTTGGTTTGTTTGGAGAAATTTCTTACCTTTCTTTTTCATTTTATTTGTGTGTCTACCCATCAAATGGTACGAATCTGAGACAGTAGATTTTCTACTAGCCCTATAGTGTCCCAGGTTTCCAGTGCCTCCCTATTTAGGGGGAGAGAAAGAATAAGAGTAAGCAATCAAACAATAGATAGCATGAGCCTAAATACTTCCTGTTATGACACCTACAGTGTAATCACAATAAAGACAAATGACAGGCACAGTAATTGCACACAACAAAAACTTTTAGTTTGCAAAAGGGTTTATAATTCCAAATGATGGACAGGGAGAGAACAGAGGTGATGTCGGATATGAGGAGTAGGACAAAAAAGGAGAGAAGGTAGAAGTAACAAAACAAAGGAAGTGTGAAATAGAGAATAAAAAGATTTGACATTAGTAGAAGAAAAGAGAGGAAGAGTCATTGGAAACAGACAAGTGAGAAAAAAGTAAAATTCAAATAATTAATAATTAGAAGTAAAATAATAAAAAAAAAAACTGAAATACACTTATAAAACATCCTAGTCTCCAAAAAACCGGTCCACTAAAAAGAATTGGTTTCAAGAATGTTACAGATGAGAAAAAAAATATGTGTAAATGTGCATGAAACAATAATGTCACATGATCAGAATAATGAATAAAGGAAGAAAAGGAAAGAAAGAAAAAGAGCTTAATGAAAAGTTAAAACATTGCATCTCTTGGAGTTGTGTTTCTCAGTGGTTATGTTTGGTTGTTTGGAGAATGATACTTGATCCATCCTCATGGAGGTATTGCTAGGGTGAGACAGGTAATCCAAGATAACCAACGTCTGGAGACAGGGATAAGGCTTAGGTAGGCTCTCAACTCTTACTGAATGGAATTTGTCTGGAGATTTTGAATCAGTACATCTCTAGGTCCTAGTAATTTCTGGTCCATGCAGGAAGAGTGTACACCAGGAGTGTGCCCTGGGCTTCACTCAGACAGTAGGGGAGTCAATTTTTAGTCCACTATGTCCCATGGGGACTGCATGGTTCTTGGTCTTTGGAATCTCCAAAGTCCATTTTTCCAGTCCCCACAGTTTCAAATTCCCAGCCAGGTCAGTGTCTCACTGCCGGTCCTTAGAAGCAGCAAGATTGCCAGGGCAGAGAGCCAGGCGGTTTTCACAAACAGGTGTTCCCTCTGTAAAATTCTCTCTGTATTTGATTTTCTAATCATCATTAGGCATACTCTATATTGTCCATGTGTGTTTGCTAGGTCTGTATATTGGGCCAGATTTGGGTTTGCCAGGAACTGGTTCCCTCAGCTGCTAGCTCCATGTACCCCTTCTGAAAAATGATTCCTTCCTTGTCCTCCACATGCACCATGTGAGATGAGGATTCCTTCCCACACTAGGATATTGTCCAGAGAAAGTTTTAGTTTAGTTGGACAGTGTTGTTGATCTTTAAACTTTCCTTACCCAGACATTTCTCAGTTGTCTAAATATATGGATTTCTTTAATTCCCGTATGCCTCCTCTGTGGTCATGGAGGGACCACTGTAGCTTTTGCCTCCGGTCATAGCAGTGTCTGTGTTGCAGGGGATTTCTTCCTTCTTTCTTTATATTTTATTATATTCCTCTTCATGAGTCCCCAATCTATTTAGAGTGTCCAAAAGGAAATTCCAGAAAAGTACCCCTGTGTTTTTGTTTACCCACTTTGCTAAGAAGATGCCTATCAGAATTTTTGGTCATGCCTTGAAAGAGCCAGGAAATTGACCTTATCCATTCAGTGAATTTGAAAGCTTTCTGCAGTAAATTTCTCTATGAAGGCATTCGTATATAATCTGTTAGATTCATTCATACAGTAGTGATAATTTTGATAACCATTAGATAACATATCCCTTTTTATTTGAGAATGTCCTAATGCATAGAAAAGTTCAAGTAAAAATTCAGTGAATGCCATTCATGTAATTCATCAATAGTTAAATTATCAACATTTTACTCTCTTTGCATTTTTAAGAAAATTGGTAATGAATGAGGTATCCATTCATTTCAGCATTTTAGCAATTTGTAAAAATTGTTTCCATGTATAAAATGTCTCAAATTTAGACAAGGTGATTCTCTTTGAGTCATCTCTTTTGCCTCTATTGCCTGTTTCACAGGACATAATTTGCATTTTAAAAATTCCGGACAAATTGTTGAATAAAATTACTGTTGAAGTTTGAAATGATCACTAATGGACATAGAAGTCAAACTGTAGCTGGGCATGGTGGCTCATGCCCATAATCCTAGCAGCTACAAAGCCTGAGACAATAGGATCTCAAGTTCAAAGTCAGCCTCAGCAAAAGTGAGGTGCTAAGAAACTCAGTGAGACCCTGGGGATTTTACTCTGGGTTTTAATGTTCCTGAGTTCAATCCCTTGTAACTTCTCTCACCAAATGAAGTCACTGAGTATCCTTGAAAATTATTGAGTTATCTTACATATTTCAAAATGTTGTCTACAGTATTTTTGGGTGGGTCTCTTTTAAATACAGAGTACTGTAATCTTTGAATAATATTAGCTTTATTTTGCTACAGTTTCTGTTTGAAATCTCTTTTTGTCTGTGGTTGGTGCAGTTTCAATACATTAAATGTCAGAAGTAATTTATTTTTAAATTTTGCCTATCATTTATTGACCATTTGAGTGTTTTGAATGATATCTTCAATAAGTTTTGGAAACTTCTCAGATACTGCAAATGTTTCTGCAACAATCTGATTTAATTGGACTTTATTGGAATTTCAGTATTGGCAGTATGTGGCTGAAATGTTTCTACTTCTGTGATAGGTTTTTGATTTTGAGTTGACTTCAAAAGACATGAAAGACCTAGATGGCATGAACAGAAATTTACGATATCTTCCTGTTGAGTTGTAAGTAACTTTGGTAGATATGTGGCCTTTGTTTGTTGTCATTTCAAGTCTTTCCCTCCTTTTCAGTGCAGTTTTGATCAGAACCCAGACACTGATTTGCCTGTCAAAGGCTTTCATTGATGCTGTTTGGAGAATATTTGGTTTTGAGTTTGAAAATGTAGACTTCTCAATGCAAAGGACAAAGTAGATTTTGAGGAGGGATCAAAAGCAAAGGATGAGTGTGCAGAAAAAATATCCTTGTTTCATAGAATTGATAGTCCTGAAAAAAATGCTTCTTCATGCTTTATGGTTACAGAGTCTGACAGTGCACGCACATTTTATGTGAGGGTAAACAAGTAATATATATCCCTTACACCTGTGGTAATGTTAATTCATAATAGAAAAAAATGTGATGTTTGAGAGGGGATTAGATAATCCATGATTACATGTTCTTAAAAATTGGAAGGTATATTGTTATCATTTCTAATTTTTTTTTAATGTAGATGAAAATGAAGGACAAAGTTGGAATATAATGTCAAGAGACAGTAGCAAGCAACTGGCAATTCTTGCCCCCTATTAAGTATTTCAAGATGTAATGATTTTCTCTTGTATTGTTACTAGTGTATAGAGATCTAAATAGTAATTGTGAGCTCCAGTAAATTTCAGGTCCATCTTATAAACAACATTCTTTCCTTATCTGAATCTAGCTCCAGGTTACCTGTGATGGGCAGTGAGTGAATAATTAATGACTTAGTTAAGTGGAAGTAAAATTGCTAGCAATATATTGTACAACTAAAATAGTATTTGTACTGATCAATATTTGAACTTGTTCTTATTATACTAAACATGGAATCAATGGATGTGTCATCCTCCACAAAATTAAGGAAGTTTAAGTGGAACAATCTGTTTTCACTGAGAGTATAAAATAAAAGATATTATTGCTTTGATGTATTGCTTTGATAAGCAAGATGAATATGAGTGAATTCTTTCTCTAGGTGTTCTTGTGTTCTGTTCTAGAAATGGGAATTTAATACAAATAATTGAGATATAACTTAAAAACATTTATTTTATAGCTATATTCATGGCAGTAAGAATGGCAGATTCTCCAACCAGTCAGAAAATATAAAGGAGCTCTTTAGGTTTCACTGGTTTACCCCTGTGGAAATGGAATCAGTGACTGTTACCCATTTTTCTTTCTCATTTTAGTATGATTGACATCCACATTATCCATTTGCTGATAAATATTAACATGTACACCTTTGTCATGACTTCAAATATTATGCCGTGTATCAACAGAGATGTAAGAGATGGCTCAGATGCTGTTGAATATACATATCACATCTTTTAATTCATGCTTCTTAGCAATTGCCATTCTGCTACAGCAAAGCTGAACACTCCAGGCACCAAATTTTCATCAATTTTTGAAAATAAAATAGTCATTTTCATCAAGATTCTTATTCTCACTGTCTCTGTTACATTTATGATTATTTTCTTTCTGACCAATTATAAACAAAATCTAATTGGCTACCTATCTCCAAGCATAGGTTTGGAGGTGATAATACATTTCTGGGGTAGGAGAATGTAGGAATTCTTAGGCTTGAGGGAAATTGCCTTTGATTCTTATTAATCAGTGTTTCTCCAACTCATGGAGTAAGAAGAAAACACTTGGAATTTAGATCATTATTCACCATTTGCAAAATGAAGCACACATGGCAAGGAGGAGAAGTATTCCAAACATTCCCTTCCTGTAGCTCAAGAATCAGAGCTCCTGGAAACTGGGGAATAAAGTTATCCTTTTAGACATTCACCAGGGAAGTAAGAGGAATACTGACCTGGAAAAAGCATGAGGAGTCAGATGTGGAAAGGTTGTAGAGGGCAGAGTTGAACATTTCTCTGCTCGGGAACTCTGTTCAAAATTCTTTTTCTTTATGGTTCAAAATAATTATAAATAATAGTGAGCTCCATGATGCCAAATTCATACATGCACATAACATTTGATTAACCTCATTCCTCAAGAACTTCCCCTTCATGCCCACCTCCCTCCCCCAATCTGCTTCCTCTACTCTTCAGATCTTCCTACTATTATTGTGACTGACTTAATATGATATGCATATACATGTATATATGTTGATGATTTGATTTATTGATATACTGTGGCATATGCATTCATGGAAATAGCATATTATGGTAGACTTCATTCCCCAATTACTTCCCCATGCTTTCCTTCCACTTTTTCCTCCCTCCTTCCTCTTGATTCCTTTCCTTTACTCTGCCAGTCTTCTTTGTAGCAAATGTTCTTTTCATAAATATATTCTGTGGACAAAAATGACATTTTTCCATATTTTATCCAATGCCATAGCTGGAGACATGATTAGCATAAAAAATAAAAGCTGAAACAACTTTAATTACAATATGTTTGAAAATATTTTTGTCAACTAGGATATGTTCATGGAAAGAAATCTCATTAATCACTTGGACATTTAGGAAATAGATTGATGTGACCAAATGTTGGACTAGTAAAGATCAAGTGTCTCCCACAGAAACGTCAAGAAAACCTTAGATTCTGTAGAATTAACACTGCAAAATTCTATAAACAGTCCATTGTCCAGAGCAACAAAAAAGCCCACAATGAAGGAAAATGAGATTAGAAGTGGCAGACAATTTCAGAATGCTTGCCTGCCATTGCCAAAGCTGCCTCACACAGTGTGTTCTTGATCCACAGGCATGTCAACAGAGTTATCCATTTCTTTTCTCAATGAAAGGTGACGTACTCAATGTCACTGCCATGAGGTATTTACGTGGTGGGTGGAAGGTGAACAGCACACCATTTTGTTCACCTGGTCACCAGACCCCTCAGCCCATTTCCAACTCCAACTGCAGAAATTTTTTTATTTGTTTTTGTTTAGTCTGTTTTGTTTTGTTCTTGGTGTGCATGTGTACCAGGAATTAAATGATTAAACTCATTTAATCACCGAGTCACATAAAAAAAAAAAAAAAAACTTTGGAATACACTGGGTAGAAAACCTGTGCTTGGGATCTTAAACCGCTTTGCTTTGGCATGCAGTATAATCTCATAGATGGTTGCTGAAATTAGATGATATGCCTTAGCAGTCTTTTGACATCATGAGGTTGGGAGCAGAGCATCCAGCAGAGCAGCACTTCCAATTTAGGAAAAGGATTCACCTCATTTTATTTTTTTTTTATTTTTTTATTTTTTTATTGTAAACAAATGGGATACATGTTGTTTCTCTGTTTGTACATGGCGTAAAGGCATACCATTTGTGTAATCATAAATTTACATAGAGCAATGTTGTTTGATTCATTCTGTTATTTTTTCCCTTCCCCCCACCCCTCCCACCCCTCTTTACCCTCTATACAGTAGTTCCTTCCTCCATACTTGCCCCCCTCCCTAACCCTAACTCTAACCCTTCCCTCCCCCCCATTATGTGTTAACCTCCACTTATTAGCGATATCATTCGACCTTTGGCTTTTTGAGATTGGCTTATCTCACTTAGCATGATATTCTCCAATTTCATCCATTTGCCTGCAAATGTCATAATTTTATCATTCTTTATGGCTGAGTAATATTCCATAGTATATATATACCACAGTTTCTTTATCCACTCATCAATTGAAGGGCATCTAGGTTGGTTCCACAGTCTGGCTATTGTGAATTGAGCAGCTATGAACATTGATGTGGCTGTATTTCTGTAGTATGCAGATTTTAAGTCCTTTGGGTATAGGCCAAGGAGTGGGATAGCTGGGTCAAATGGTGGTTCCATTCCAAGTTTTCTAAGGAATCTCCACACTGCTTTCCATAGTGGCTGCACTAATTTGCAGCCCCACCAGCAGTGTATGAGTGTACCTTTCTCCCCACATCCTCGCCAACACCTGTTGTTGCTCGTATTCTTGATAATCGCCATTCTAATTGGGGTGAGATGGAATCTTAGGGTGGTTTTGATTTGCATTTCTCTTATTACTAGAGATGTTGAACATTTTTCCATATGTTTGTTGCTTGCTTGTAGATCTTCTTCTGTGAAGTGTCTATTCATTTCCTTAGCCCATTTGTTGACTGGACTATTTGAATTCTTGGAGTAGAGTTTTTTGAGTTCTTTATAGATTCTGGAGATTAGTGCTCTATCTGAAGTATGATTGGCAAAGATATTCTCCCACTCTGTAGGCTCTTTCTTCGCATTGCTGATAGTTTCCTTTGCTGAGAGAAAGCTTTTTAGTTTGAATCTATCCCAGTGGTTGATTCTAGCTTTTATTTCTTGTGCTATGGGAGTCCTGTTAAGGAAGTCTGGTCCTAGACCAACAAGGTGAAGATTTGGACCTACTTTTTCTTCTATAATCTGCAGGGTCTCTGGTCTGATTCCGAGGTCCTTAATCCATTTCGAGTTTAGTTTCGTGCATGGTGAGAGATATGGGTTTAGTTTCATTCTGTTGCATATGGATTTCCAATTCTCCCAGCACCATTTGTTGAAGAGGCTATCTTTTCTCCATTGCATATTTTTGGCACCTTTGTCAAGTATGAGAAAATTGTATTTATTTGGATTTGTGTCCGTGTCCTCTATTCTGTACCACTGATCTACCTTTCTATTTTGGTACCAATACCATGCCGTTTTTGTTACTATTGCTTTGTAGTAGAGTTGAAGATCTGGTATTGCAATACCCCCTGTTTCACTCTTCCTGCTAAGGATTGCTTTAGCTATTCTGGGTTTCTTATTCTTCCAGATGAATTTCATAATTGCTTGCTCTATTTCTGTAAGGTACGTCATTGGGATTTTAATTGGAATTGCATTGAATTTGTATAGCACTTTAGGTAGTATGGCCATTTTGACAATATTAATTCTTCCTATCCAAGAACATGGAAGATCTTTCCATCTTCTAAGGTGTTCTTTAATTTCTTTCTTTAGTGTTGTATAGTTCTCATTGTAGAGGTCTTTCACCTCTTTTGTGAGATTGATTCCCAAGTATTTTATTTTTTTCGAGGTTATTGTGAATGGGGTAGTTTCCCTAATTTCTCTTTCTGAAGATTCATCACTTATGTATAAAAATGCGTTGGATTTATGGGCATTGATCTTGTAACCTGCTACTTTACTGAAATCACTTATGAGTTCTAAGAGTTTTCTGGTGGAATTTCCAGGTTCCTCTAAATATATAATCATGTCATCAGCGAACAGGGATAGTTTGGGTTCTTCTTTTCCAATTCGTATCCCTTTAATTTCTTTGGTTTGTCTAATTGCTCTGGTCAGAGTCTCAAGAACGATGTTGAATAGAAGTGGTGAAAGAGGGCATCCCTGCCTTGTTCCAGTTTTTAGGGGGAATGCTTTCAGTTTTTCACCATTTAGAATGATATTAGCCATGGGCTTAGCATAAATGGCCTTTACAATGTTAAGGAATGTTCCCACTATCCGTATTTTTTCTAGTGTTTTGAGCATGAAGGGGTGCTGTATTTTATCAAATGCTTTTTCTGCATCTATTGAAATAATCATGTGATTCTTGACTTTAAGTCTATTAATATGGTGAATTACGTTTATTGATTTCCTGATGTTGAACCAACCTTGCATCCCTGGGATGAAACCCACTTGATCATGGTGCACTATCTTTTTAATATGTTTTTGTATGCGATTTGCTAAAATTTTGTTGAGAATTTTTGCGTTGATGTTCATTAAGGATATTGGTCTGAAATTTTCTTTCCTTGATGAGTCTCTGTCTGGTTTAGGTATCAGTGTGCTATTGGCTTCATAGAATGAGTTTGGGAGGGTTCCCTCCTCTTCTATTTTATGGAATACTTTGAGAAGTATTGGAATGAGCTCTTCCTTAAAGGTTTTGTAGAACTCGGCTGAGAACCCATCTGGTCCCGGACTTTTCTTTGTTGGTAGGCTTTTGATGACTTCTTCTATTTCAGTACTTGAAATTGGTCTATTTAAATTGTTTATGTCCTCCTCATTCAGTTTAGGCAATTCATATGTCTCTAGAAACCTGTTGATGTCTTCGAAATTTTCTATTTTGTTGGAGTATAGATTTTCAAAATAGCTTCTAATTATGTTTTGTATTTCCATCCTGTCTGTTGTGATATTTCCTTGTTCATTCCGAATTTTAGTGATTTGGGTTTTCTCTCGTCTTCTCTTTGTTAGTGTGGCTAAAGGTTATCAATTTTGTTTATTTTTTCGAAGAACCAACTATTTATTTTGTCAATTTTTTGTATTGTTTCTTTTGTTTCAATTTCATTGATTTCAGCTCTGAGTTTAACTCTTTCCTGTCTTCTACTACTTTTGGTGCTGTTCTGTTCTTCTTTTTCTAAGGCTTTGAGCTGTAGTGTTAGGTTGTTTATTTGTTGAGTTTTACTTCTTTTATTAAATGCGCTCCATGAAATAAATTTCCCTCTAAGTACTGTTTTCATAGTGTCCCAGAGATTTTGATATGATGTTTCTTTGTTCTCATTTACCTCTAAGAATTTTTTAATTTCCTTCCTGATATCTTCTGTTATCCATTCATCATATAATAGCATATTGTTTAATCTCCAGATGTTGGAATAGTTTCTGTGCTTTACTCTTTCATTTATTTCTAACTTCAATCCATTATGATCTGATAGAATACATGCTAGTGTCTCTATCTTCTTGTATTTGCTAACATTAGCTTTGTGGCATAATATATGGTGTATTTTAGAGAAGGATCCATGTGCTGCTGAGAAGAAAGTGTATTCACTCTTGGTTGGATGGAATATTCTATAAATGTCCGTTAAGTCTAAATTATTGATTGTGTTGTTGAGATCTATGGTTTCTTTGTTCAATTTTTGTCTGGAAGATCTGTCCAGTGGTGAGAGCGGCGTGTTAAAATCACCTAGTATTATTGTGTTGTGGTCTATTTGGTTTCTGAAATTGAGAAGGATTTGTTTGACATACATAGATGAGCCACTGTTTGGGGCATAGATGTTTATGATTGTTATATCTTGCTGATTTATGCTTACCTTAAGCAGTATGAAATGACCTTCTTTATACCTTCTGACTAACTTTGTCTTGAAGTCCACATTATCTGAAATGAGGATGGATACTCCAGCTTTTTTGCTGAGTCCATGTGCATGGTATGTTTTTCCCCATCCTTTCACCTTTAATCTATGGGTATCTTTTTCTATGAGGTGAGTCTCTTGCAGGCAACATATTGTTGGATCTTTCTTTTTAATCCAGTCTGCCAGTCTATGTCTTTTGATTGATGAATTCAGGCCATTAACATTCAGGGTTATTATAGAGAAATGATTTGGTTTCCCGGTCATTTGGTTCATTTTTAAAATTTTGTTTATTTATTTGTTTGACACAACTTGGTTCCTCCTTTATTTGACAATTCCTTTAGGATAATTCCTCCCTTTGCTGATTTGCTTCTTTGTTTTTCATCTCTTCCTCATGGAATATTTTGTTGAGAATGTTCTGTAATGCTGGCTTTCTTTTTGTAAATTCTTTTAGCTTTTGTTTATCATGGAAGGATTTTATTTCATCGTCAAATTTGAAGGTAAGTTTTGCTGGGTATAAGATTCTTGGTTGGCATCCATTTTCTTTCAGGGCTTGAAAAATGTTGTTCCAGGACCTTCTAGCTTTTAGGGTGTGGATTGAAAAATCTGCTGATATGCATATTGGTTTCCCCCTGAATGTAATTTGGTTCTTTTCTCTCACAGCCTTTAAAATTCTGTCTTTATTTTGTATGTTAGGTATTTTCATTATAATGTGCCTTGGTGTGGGTCTGTTGTAATTTTGTGTATTTGGAGTCCTGTAAGCCTCTTGAACTTGATTTTCCATTTCATTCTTCAGATTTGGAAAATTTTCTGATATTATTTCATTGAATAGGTTGTTCATTCCTTTGGCTTGTTTCTCTAGGCCTTCCTCAATCCCAATAATTCTTAAATTTGGCCTTTTCATGATATCCCATAGTTCTTGTAGATTCTGTTCATGATTTCTTACCATCTTCTCTGTTTGTTCAACTTTGTTTTCAAGGTTAAATATTTTGTCTTCAATGTCTGAGGTTCTGTCTTCCAGGTGTTCTATCCTATTGGATATGCTTTCTATGGAGTTCTTAATTTGGTTTATTGTTTCCTTCATGTCAAGGATTTCTGTTTGGTTTTTTTTCAATATCTCTAACTCTTTATTGAAATGATCTTTTGCTTCCTGTATTTGCTCTTTTAACTGTCGATTGGTGCGATCAATCAATGCTTGCATTTGCTCTTTCATCTCATCATTCAATGCTTGCATTTGCTCTTTCATCTCATCGTTTGCTTCTCTGATCATTTTAATTATGTACATTCTGAACTCCTTTTCTGTCATTTCTTCTGCCATGCTGTCATTGGGTTTTATTGATGTAACATCTAGATTTGTTTGCTGCATTTTCTTTCCTTGTTTTCTCATATTGTTCAGATATCAGTGGACCGCTGAGATATTGCAGATTTCCTCTGTTGATTTACAATGTCCCTGAAGATTTCTATATATATCCCCTCTTAGCCTTCAGTAGGCTGAAGTCTTGGAGGAAGTTGATAATGCGGTGCTCCACAAAGAAGCTGCCTCTCTAGGAGTGGTGGCCTTCAGGTGGGGTATATTCCCTGCTAGTGGGCAGAGGTGCCTCCACTTGTTGACCAATGGTCATCCAAAGGGGACCTAGGCTGTGGGCTGAGGCAAGGCCTGTTTGGGCCTGTGTCTCTGGTTTTACCGTCCTTGTGGGGAAACCTCACCAGGCAGGGAAGACTCACCCAGTAGGGAGGTCTCGCTGGTCAGTTTCCTCCTAGAGGTTCCCCTCAATTTACAGGTACTGCCTGGGCTGGGCTGCCTTCCTCTGCAAAGTTTCCAGGGGCCCGGCCCTACCTCCTGGGCCTGGGAGCCTCACCCTTCGCAGATGAATCTCCTTAGGCTGCCCCTCCTCAGAGAATTTGCCCATAGGCCTGGAACCTTTGCTCCGCCCTAAGCCTGTCTCTGTGCGGCTCTTCCACCCAGAAGCCTCCTAGATCCTGGGACCCTGTTCTGCACCTAATCGCCTGGCTGCGTGGCCCCTTCTCTGAGCAGCCACCTGTGGCCCCGAACAATTGCTCTGAGTCCCAGAGACCCGCCACACCCCTCTTCCTCCAGACAGCCGCCCAGTATGCCGGTGCGGTCACTAGGAGTCCAAGAAACTCACTTCGTGCCTCCTCCTCCCACCAACCACCCGTAGCCCGGGGCAATCAATCACTCCGAGTCGAAGTGACCCTGCCCGTTCCTCCTCCTTCTCCAGATAACCCCCCGGGTGTTCAGGAGCAGTCCCTCTGAGTGGCTCTGAATCCACGTGACCCGCTGCACGGGTCCTCTGGGCACCGCCCGGAGCTCTGGTGTGGCCACTCAAGACCAAGCGTCCCACCACGCTTCTCCTCCAGGCAGCCCCCCTGTGTTCAGGAGCTGTCACTTTAAGACCAAACAACTCACCACTCGCCTTCTCCTCTGAGCAGCCGCCTGGAGCGCTAATGCAGTCACTGCGAGTCCAAAGGACCCGCCGCGCTCCTTCTCCTCCTTCTCCTACTCCTCCGGGCAGGCCCTGAATCCAAGCGGCCGCTCCTCTTCCTCCTTGTCCTCAGGGCAGGCCCCGGTGTTCAGAAGCGTCGTTCTGATTCCAAACAGCTCGCCACACAGCCCCTTCTCTGGCAACCGCCTGTAGCTCTGGTGTAGTCACCCGAATCCAAGCGGCCGCTCCTCTTCCTCCTCGTCCTCAGGGCAGGCCCCGGGGTTCAGAAGCGTCGTTCTGAGTCCAAACAGCTCGCCGCGCAGCTTCTCCTCTGGCAACCGCCTGCAGCTCTGGTGCAGTCTATCCGAATCCAAGTGGCCACGCTCCTCTCCTCCTCCTCAGGGCAGGCCCCGGTGTCCTGAGTCCACACAGTTCTCCCCGCCACTCCTCCCCCGGGCAGCCGCCGGAGCCCCAGTGGCTGCTCCGAGTCCCAGCGCTGTGCCGAGCGGCCTCCTCTACGGCGCTCCCAGCTGTGCGAGTTCACTGCTCCAGCGGGGGGAGGGGCGTCTCGCCGGCAGTTCTACTTCACAAAGTTTCCTGCGTTCCGGGACCCCCGTCCCATCCGGGATGCCCCCCCAGGGGGTGAGAGTCACCCGGCTGCTTTGAGTTGGTCCCAAGCGTCTCAATATCTCCTCTCTTGAATCCTGAGTCCTGGAGCAACACGAAATGCAGCCACCCTCTAGGCCGCCATCTTGAAAAACCTCAATTAGTTCTTATGGTAGCTGTATTAGTTCCGATTTAAAGAAAATAAAGTTCAAATTCTATTTAAATACTGAGACTCACGAGAGAGAAAGGGAGAGGGAGGAAGAGAAAGAGAGTCACAGAGCAAAGGCAGAAGAAAAGGACCTTGGTTGAATCTCACCTCATTTTAAAATAACCTACTTAGAAAACAGGGATACTTGCAGAGAAGCCCCAACAGATTCCTTCCCATGTGGCATTGACTAGGTCTGGATCACAGCCTCTTTGAAACAGTAACTACAGGCTAATGCCAATGCAATGGAATTAACATGAGTAACCCAAAGAAAGAATGTGGAGGAAAGAGATGTTTGACAAACAACAATCTCAGTCACTGAAATCATAATGAAAAGCAATGATTTATTTAGATTTGATGTTTCCAGGATGCCTAAGCTTTGAACTGTTGGGAAACTTAAAACCTATTAATATCTTAAGTTTTATTTAAACAAATGATTATGAGTCTCTGGGTTGGAGACTAAGGTTTAAATGAATGGGGCTATATAAATGACACAGAATGATCAGTTGTCTTTATACACATATTTCCCCCTGATAGTTGGCCCAAGAATAGACCGATGTGTGAGATCAGGAGCCTCACCCAGCAGCAGGACTGTTAGAGGAGAAATGCAGAGACAGTGAGAGGAGTCTGACCAACTTTCACTTACTCTATCATTTAAAGCAGTCTGAATACCTCAGCATTAATGGGAATTTAATAGGGGAAAGAACAGCTACCCAATGACTGCAATACACATGAATCACAAATGTGATGCATGGAAGCAAAGTAGAAGCCACAGATCATGTAACCTGCTTAACATGGCATGGTTAAAGTTAAGATTTTATCTAGCTTACGTCAACTAGACTCTAGGTATGAGTAGAAATTCTTAGGAGAATTTCAAAGAACTGGATAGCTTCCATTTTTAGCATGAAGAATGACAGGTGATGTCAACATATCTTGGGCAGAAAATTCAGAGAAGGAAAGGGGGTGTATCAAGAAGTGGTAAGGTAACAAAGTCAAGATGATAGCACCCATAAAATGCCACCTTTTGGGGTAACCTAGTTCCACATAGTATGTGGGATGGAAGTTTGGTGTTTCTAGCCCAAATAATATAGATATTCAGGGTCTCTATCAAAACAGCAGAAAGATCACCAATAAATGACATAGTTCAACATTTTTCTATCACTCCTGTACATTATATCAATATTCCTAATGAAATGATTAGGAAGCCAATTGTTCATTGCCCCAGATTAGTGATCTTCATCAGTTTCCTCAAATTTTCACCAAGGTGAGTTACATTTTCTGTTTATGTTAACTGAAAGAATCAGAACCTAGCAATTTTTCAATATTACACTATTCAGCACTTCATACAACAATAGAGTCAGATTTTACCTTTCGGTTATTGATCTGTGTAATGTCACAGCATGGTTCTCACTTAGAGTAATAAGCCTTCATAAATTTAACATGTTTTTATTGTTAGATATTTAAGTTTCTGTCAGAAAATCTTCATAATTTGTGCAATAAAAGAGAGTCCACTGATTATGAGATTTTCTCCAGCATAATTATCACATGACACCTGTCCTACCATTTCAGGCAAATTGTGATGAGCCTCTGTTGATATTTTGATTTTCTCTATTCCCAATTAGACATTGAATTCCAAGGGAAGAGCCATCTCTTTCCACTTGGAGTCCTTGTTAAACTGCTGTGATCACCCCGGATGTTCATGGCAGGCCTATGTGAATGGATCAGACAATTTGGGAAGATGTGTCTCAGTGGAAAGAGGGACTGGTGACCAGAGGGACAGCCCAAGAACTTAGCTGTAAACTTTGAGATGGTAGATTTTTCTTTTAATATTTGCCAACCATCAGCAAAGATGCCCCAGTCTCAATATAATTGATTTTAAAAAAATAGAGATCTGGGCTCACATCTTACCTGATGTTTGGATGCAAACATATGTATATAATCTAGGAATAACTCTTGTTATTCTTAGTTTTAATAGCACAGATGTTTCATTTCAGGGTATGGATAAACATCTCTCAGTGTAGGAATGGTCAAGTATATTTCAGGCACAGAAGAGTTGTTTAGAATTAATCATTTGTAGATCAAAGAATTGTTTATTACTCTTATAAAATTCCTTATATAATATAGATATTTATATATGGCCATAATATTTATTTCTGCAATCTTACCATTTCATATTTTTTGTGCTTTAAAGTAGCCTACAAATTTCCCCACCAAAACCAGGTTCTATAAAGAAACAGAGTTCACCATGGGTTTTGTCGAGGTTTACTAGTGTGTCTGGTGGACATGGAACAAGGGCATTCTGGTTGTGTGTCTAGACATTCAGAGAGACTTGGGCACAAGGTATCATGTCCATGTAAACCACCTGGAGCACAGGATCAGTTCTGACAATTATTCTTATCTCAGAGAGAAGAGAGATGGTGATAATGTCCTGAAAATGCAACCAAGGTAAAGTCAGGACACACCATAATCCAAGTTTGTATTTCAAAGGAGGTGATAAGCAGAATTTTAATAGTAAATCATGAAAGAACAAAGAAGACTGAGGGCTCTCAGTGAAGTTAGTGGCCCTGTGCAAATGCACTTTGAGAGAGGGCTGTTTTCTTACCAGGAATTTCTTTTCTGTTTAAATTTCAAAATCTGAGCTTTTCATCTTTAATTTCTTAGAATACAAAAAGGAAACAGAGCTTTTCATCTTTAATTTCTTAGAATACAAAAAGGAAACAGAGCTTTTCATCTTTAATTTCTTAGAATACAAAAGTGAAACACTAATTACAAAGAACCAATAAACGTACTGAAGTTTTAGCAATCACACAGAGTCTCACTTTTCAGTAAGAACCCTAGCCTTCCATTACATCCTGCAAAATAATTTCCTGGAACTGCTAGTCTTTTATTCTTCACTAAGCAGCTTGACATAACACCTTTATTGTTGCGCACTTCTTGGGATTGTACACTAATCAACAATGGACAATTTCATTACTAAGCAATAGAAAAAGATTCAGAAAATATTTTTCCAAAGAGAAAGTTTAAAATGGTATATTTTTTCAATTTTCCCCTGTGAGGAAAATTTTTCACACTTTCTGTGAGGATCAAAATTTGAATTTTGTGTACATATTTGTGGGTAGAATTACATAGTATTTTTTCTAATAATGAGTGATTGAAAAAGAACTTATATTAATAAAATAAAAGTCACAAGAAAATAGGATTTGTGTAAGGGGCTGAGCCTTTGAATATAAAGAAAATAACTTTTTAGTATTATGAAGGAGAACAAAAAATAATGCAGATGATTAAAAAGTATGTAGGAGATCATTCCTAGTCTCACTATTCAGAAATAATAGTTAAAATTTGTAGTCTTTTCTTTTATATCATGCATCTTTTATGGATATAGTGTGTTGTTGATTGTAATATATTCCCTTCTTTTTAAACTTAAATAAAAGCCCTTCTATATATATTTAGTAATTTTCTTTAATAAACTTTCACGTTTAACTTCTGTTGCTTCAAATATTCCACTTCATCAGTGCATCAAAGTTTACACTGCTCTTTCAAAATTTATAGTATTTCAAGTGTTTTCCAGTTTCATCCTTCAGTGGATAATGTCGAACAAAGTTATATATAATAAAAAAGTCTTAATTTTGCTTCTTACATATTGATAGTTTTCTCAAAGTTATCAAACAGGTGAGAGCTATAATATACTTTATCCACTGTTTTCCTATTGGAAACTGATTGATGCGGCTGTAATAATTGGTCTTCCATTGAGAAGAATATCCCAATGAGTGCAGATTTTAGTGTACACTTGTCAGTCCTGCAACATCTTAGTACTTGTTAGAAAAACTTGTGGAAAACATTTTGACAATGAGATATTAATTTCTGAGGCTTCAAAAATGCTCCATAATCCTCTTCTAAAATTTTTTTCTGTACATGGCAGATGATAGTTCATCATTTCTAATAATCATGGCCAAGAAAGGTCTTCATGAACCAAAAACATTCCCCAAGCCAACCAATCAAAATATGAAAGACTAATATGAGATGTTTCCACACTAACAAATGATCATTATGTTTTCATTTCTTATAATGCATGATAATATTGTCAGGACAAATCTTATTAATAATGAAAACATTTTATCACTGTGTATTAACTTATTTAATATTTTTTCCATATGAAATAAGAGAACTGGTTCCAGTTCTCATCTCATGTGGAATATTCCTTTAATCTCACTCCTCCTACACAATATTGCCTAAATATTTGACAGCAAGTAGAACTGGATAATGATTAGACAAGCAGTTGGTGTTGTGAAATTCAGTTACTTATTGCCCGTGAAGAGAGAAGAAGCAGTAGAACCTGCTTAGGCTGAGGAGTTCCATACATTAGTATGTGGAGTTCAGTGCCAGTGACTTCATTCCTGGGTTGGACTTTGGCACCTATAAATCTCAAGAGGTGACAGTAGGGTGTTGGGTTTAGGGTTTTTTTTTTTTTTTTTTTAGAATGGGGTGATGAACACATTACTGGAATGAAACAGGGGGAAATAGAGGAGAAGAACTGATGACAATGAGGACATGAAACTCCTGCCTCCAAATGCAGTAATGTCTGATTCCCTAAAGAGGACACAGGAATGCTTTCTCTGGCTGTCAACACCTTGCCCCACTATCTTTACTATTTATCTCTTCTTTGTATTTTAGCCAGTTTCATTGTCATTTCTTGACAGTGTTTCTTTTAACAGTTCTATCTTGCATTTATATTGATGTAGTCCATTGTATGAATGACTCTTCAAAACCCCTTTCTCTCAAGGTCATAGAGAAGTGTAAGGATGCAGGGTTGTCCAAGTCCACCCGGGTGTCCAACTTTAATTGCAGGAAGCTGGAGATAATCCTGAATAAACCAGGCCTCAGTTATAAGCCTGTCTGCAACCAGGTGTGACCCCTGTGCCTCATCACTAACTATTATTCATTTCCTCATGTCATGTTTGTAACAATTAGAGAAAACTGCTGGATTTCTGGAAATTAAAAGACATTGTTCTGGTTGACTATGGTGCTCTTGGAACTCAAGGAGACAACAGAGGGAAATGAGAAGATCAGGGAGTTAACGTAAGTGCCATTGGTGATGTAAACTATAGTCCTAAAGACTCAGATTTCAGAAGATTACTCTCTACTGACCCTGAAAGAGGGGAAAATTTACAGTTCTGAGATCACACAAAACATTGAGGTTGCTGGTCCAAGCAATGCATTTGAGGATACCTCTTTAGAGTGGTCCGAACAGACTTGGGTCTGTTCTGTGAATGAGTTTAGTGGTGCTTGCCTCTAATTCCATTGATCAGAAGGCTGAAATAGGAGATGGCAAACTTGAGACCAACCTCTGAATCCCAGTGAGATCCTGGGTCAAAATAAAAATAAAGTCAGTAGGCATACTGTTCAGAGGTGGAATGCCATTGGATTCAACCATCGGTAAACTACAACCCCCCCAAAAGGAACATAAACAAAAGCCTCCTAACTAATTTGTCCTCAGGACTTCAGCATCTCTGTTTTCTTCCAGGATTCAGCAGAATCCCCCAGTTCTGTTGGATGATCTAGTTCATGGTCCTTGGCAAATAAGCACAAGCAATCCCCAACACTGATTGACCTCTGCTATCAGCTGCATTGTGGGGTTATGGTTCTGACCCACAGTTTCAATGAGAAAAGGATCAAGGAGAACATGCAGGCAAAAAGGAGGCTGGTGGGCATTTGGGTTGTTACCCAGTATCCTTCACATGTGTGCTTCTTTGAAACATATAAGGATGATATGGAGGCAAGTCAATATCCCCAGCATATCCTCTACATGTAAGATTTCAGGTGCTTTCAGCAGTGTGTTTTCTCTCTCTACAATAGGGCAGGCAGTATGCAGGTAGAATTAGGATTGCATAAAGCACAGAGATTTGTTTTTCACCATTGCCAGTCATGTTTTGTATAATCCTGTACAAGTTGCTTCTTTGTATTTGTTTTTATTTTCTGAAATCAGAATTTGTATTGGGTGATTTTTATTCCATAAATGATGATTTTAATTTACATTTCCCCAAATACTCAATATATTTTAATATTGATATCCCTATTCATTTTGACTATTTTCACTTGATGACTGTCAGTTTAGATATAGCCCAGTTAAGTAGGTTGATTCTATTTTCATTTTCAAGTAGGAGTACTTTTATGGACCATTACTTAGAATAGATGTAAAACAACCCACCCCCAATGTTGAGGTTAATACATAAAGCTTTTTTTTTTTTTAATTTCATGATTCTTTGATTTGACTATTTGCCTGGGCTTGGCCTGAACTCAGTGAGTGTCTTCCAGCTGCACTGGCTTCTCATGTATTTGTAATGAACCCTCCGACGTATCTGCAGAACAGTGTGGTCCCTCTGCTTCAGTCCTGCTTGCTCTGTTGTCTGAGATATCTGAACTCCCCTTCATAGAGCTTCACATCCACCAGTTGATGACCCAGTTTCACCTCATCATAGAGCACTCTCCCTAGGCAGTGAATGGATCCTTGCAGAGCATTCTCATGCCTTAGTTCAGAATGGGCACATCACTACTTCTGCCAAGTTCTAATGACCAATGCAAGAGAAAAGCGGTGGGGAAATAGACACTGTTTCTTAGTGAAAGAAGCTTTAAATTCATGTAGGGTAAGGGTTTGGAGACTGGGAGATATGAATAGATTATTGGGGGGAAAATTTTTACAAACAGTTGACCACATTTATATATTTTGGATACTGTTTTTCAGATGCAGATGTATCTTTGAAATGTTCTCCCACACTGTATTATATGGTGAGCTCCTGGGGCTTGCAAGTCCATATCTGACTTGCAACATTCTTTCCATATCTGAATCTAGCACCATCATGTGTGTGATGGGCAGTGAACAAATAATTAATGTATTAGTAAAATTCAATTGTAATTGATTGCTATATTGTATATACCTAAAATACATTTTATTGATCAATATCTGAAATTCTCCTTATACTAAACATGGCATGAATTGATGTGTCCTCCTCTACAATGTAAGCAAATAAATGTGGAGTAATCTGTTGTCTCTCATGTAGAAAATGAAATAAGAAATAATTTATTGGGCTGGGGAGATAGCTCAGCTGGCAGAGTGCTTGTCTCGCAAGCACAAGGCCCTGAGTTCAATCCCCAGTACCGCAAAAAAAAAAAAAAAAAAAAAAAAAAAAAAAGAAAGAAATAATTTCTTTGCTTTGGTAGATTGATACAACCAAGAGAGATGAATACAAGTGAATTATTCACTCTGTGAGTTCTTTGTGTTTTGTTCTTGGCAAGGGAATATAATTTTAATAATTTAGTTCTAACTACAAAACCATTTTTTACAAAGCTATGTTCATGAAAGTAGGAATGGCAGATTGCATACTCACTTAAGAAATATGATGGGGCTCCCTAGGTGCCCTAGGTTAACCCTGGAGAAATAAAGTCGCTGAGTCTGTTATACATTTTTTTCTCATTTTTGCCAGGCTGACCACCCAAATTATCCATCTGCTGATGAATATTAACAAAGACGCCTTTGTCATGATTTCTACTGCTACCCCTTCTTCAATTGTGATGTAGGTGATGGTATAGATGCTTCTGAATGAACACATCACTTCTGTTGTTTCTCTATATTTCTTAGTAACTCATTTTCTGCTAAAGCAAAGTTCTCCAGTGTAGGAAAGAAGGTACTAAGTTTTCAAAACCTTTTATAAACAAAATAAAGTTGTTTTTCTCAATATCCTTACCTTCACTGTCTGTTATGATTAGTTTTCTCTGTGACTCATTACAAACAACAACTAATTTGGGTACAAGCAGGGGTTTGGAGATGCTGACATTGTTTCTGGTGTGGGAGTAGACAGGAGATCTCAGGCTCTAGGGAAGTAGCAATTGGTATTTATTAGTCAGTTTTTCTCTAGCTCATGTAGTAACCAGAAAACACATTGCATTTAGATCATGCTTCTTAGTCTGGAAGATGAAGCACACAGGGCAAAGATGAGCAGAAGGCCAAGGGTTCCCTTCTTGCAGCTCAAGGACCAGACCTCCTGGAACCTGGGGAATCAGGTTTTCCTTTCAGATTGTTGTCAACGAGGAGAGAGGGAAAATGCCCTTTAAGATGGAATGTTTAAAAGGTCAGAGTTGAGTACTGATATACTTGGGAGATATGTTCAAAAGTTTTTCTTTTCTTTTTTTCTTTTTGGTGCATTTTAATTATACTGAACAGTGGGATTCTTGGTGTCAGATTCGTACATATACATAGCATTTGATCCGTTTCTTATGTCAATAACTTCCCCTTACTTGTCCCTCATTGCCAAAGTTGCATCACACAGTGTGGTCTTCTTGGTCCGTTGGTAGTGTCAACAGAAGTATCCATTTCTTTCCAGAAAGCAAAGTAAATATTCTAAAAGTCACTGTGCCAAATCAGGTCACAAATTTTGGGAGGTACCAGGTAGCAAGGCTGTACTTTTCATCTGTAAATCACCTTGCTTAATTCTCCCAGTGAGGCACACAGCTTAACCTCTTAAGTAGTTGCTTAAATTAGATACAAGCCCCAGCACAGCAGAGAGGCAGCTTGTTACTCATAGTTCAGCAAACACTAGATTATATGGCATATGAATGATGCAAATAGTAAACTCTAAGGTTCATAAATATGACACCACTTTTGTTAGGTGTCATTTTTATGTGCCTTAGAAAATGTTAGCCACAAAATTCTTGTGTACCTTAGAAAACAGAAGAAATTTCTTTGATTTTTCTTTTACTATCTTAAACAAAATAATTAGTATACCCTAACCACCAGTAGCCTTCCCTAGTGCATGGAAAATAGACCAAGACTGTATAGGAATGGACAAGAAAATTGAGACTCTTGCCAACAATGCCTGCACATACCATGGTCAGTTCTTAGAAACTAAGGTGCATACGCTCTCCAGAGGATTCACCATTTTTCAATGATTCTGAATGTTCTTGGATGCAGGCCAAAAGTAGGAAAGGTAGGAGTTTCATGGAGAAACTCATCTTCATTGATTGCTTTTATTTGATTACATAAAGGCATAAAACCTTATAAAGATATCATACTAACTGAACCCTCATTGACATGTTTACTTCCATAACAAAAAGCCCAGATAAAGAAAAATTTCTGTATATTATCCATATGAGTCTAGAAATTCTCCCTTCTGTTTCTGGCTCTTCCCTATTCTGTCTATTGTCATCATTTTTAGGATGGGAGCAGATTTCCCTGCACAGCAGCAAAATACCCAGATTAGGAAGACAAGTTACCTTTTATTTTTTTTAATAACCTACTTAAAAATAAAAAAAATAAAATCAGGCTTAAAAAAAAAACCTTCTTAGAACAGAGGGATGCTTACATATAATCCCCCATCAGAATTCTTTTCATGTGGAATTCACTAGGACGAGTCATAGCTCCTTTTCCACAGTCACTACATGCTAATGCCAATGGAATTAACATGAGCAACCCAAGCAAAAATCTGTAGAAAAGAGATGTTGAGAAGATAGACAACTTGGTCCCTAAAATCATGATGGAAAAGCATTTTAAGATTCAATGTTTCTTGTTTTGCTTAGACTTTGAGCTGCTTGAGAAACTTAAAATCTTGTAATATCTTAAGTTTTATTTTAGACCAAATGAGAACAGGTTGGGAATTCAGTTTTAAATGAATGAGTCTATGAAAATAGAAGCAGAGATGATTAGTTCTTATTAGAGATATATTTCTTATAGGTACTTGGTACAAGGACAGATCAATAGGTGAAAATGACAGGTGTTAGCACAAAAAGACTGGGTAGGAAGCAAATCTCAGAATAATCTCAGCTATTTTTCAGGGGCTGCGGGGATGAAATGGCAACCCTGGATCCACATTCCTGGTGGAAAATGAGCCACTGAACCAAGAAATGGACTGGGTTTATACAGGTTGTTTTTTGGATTGGTCTAATGAACATATCAGTTTCCTTGGGCACTCAGGGATTAGCTTTTTTGGTTGAAATCTTTTGGCATTGTCTGGGGAGGATTTACATTGGAGGAGATTATTACCTCCTAGATCTGTTTCTTTGAAGGGTCATAAAACACCTCCTCACTGTCCACAGCTGGCACCTGGAAAACACTTGTCTTGGGAAATGAAGGCCATCAGTGTATAGTCTTCATTTTTACTTCTTTTTCTCAGGCCTCATTATTTGGGGATTTCTCATTTTCCATATCTATTAAAAGGCCTCACCCAGAGGTAGGTCTGTTATAAGAAATATATTAAGAGGACTCTAACCAACTTTCACTTACTCTATTAGTTAATGCAATGTGAATATGTCAGCTTTCATGGGAAATTAATAGAAAAGAAGAGAGGCCCAATGACTTCAACTCTGTTGAATCAGGAATTTGATGTGTGAATATTTAGTAGAAGCCAGAGAGCAAGAGAACTTCTAAGCATGGAATGATTAAAATTAATATTTTATCTGTTACCTCAAGCATAATCTAGCTATGAGTAGAAATACTTAGGAGTTGAAAATGCCAAAAAACTGGAAGCTTCAGTTATTTGCATGAAGAACGACAGGTGAAATCCACATGTCTTGGGCAGAAATTTGAACTAAGAGAATGAGTGTACTAAGAAGTGGGTAAGGTAACAGTCAGGATGATAGCCTTAGAGGATCACAATTTTGGAAACATGGTTTCCACTTGGTATCTGAGATGGAAATTTAGCTTCTAGGCCTAGTGAGATAGATATTCTAACAAAAACCAGAAAGCTCTCAGATAAGCAACTTAGTTCTGCTTTTCCACTAAAACATATATGATATCAACATTCCTAATAGAATGATTAAGAAACTAAGCATTAATTTTCCCAAATTATTGACCTGCATCAATTTCCTCTAATGTTAAACCAAGTAGAGTTGAATTTTCTGTTTTTACACTTGAAACATCCTAATCTAGCACTTTTCAATATTGCAATGTTCAATACTTCATGCAGCAGAGAAGGCAGCTTTTACCTTTCATATTACTGATCTGAGTGATGCCACCACATGGTTCTCAATTAGGGTAATAATCCTTCATAAATTTTATATTTATTTACTATTGGATATTAAGGATTCTGACAGAGATTTTTCATATTTAGAAGAATAAGGAAAGAATCCAATGATTATCTGAAATTTCTCCAGCATAGGCAAAATATGACACCTGTCCTAGATCTTATCTCTAAGTTTTGAGATGGTAGATCCTTCTCCTAATATTTGCCAAACATTATCAAATTTGCAATGGTCTCAGTATAATTGCATATGACAAAATAAAGAGTTGGGCTTCTATCTTACCTGAATTTATGAATGAAAATATGTGTATGTAATATAGGAATAACTGTTTCACTGATATAGAACAGAAGAGGTGGAACACCTGAGAAATTTTCAGGATATAGTTTTATTTTAACTGTAGTGGTCCAGGTGCTAGATCTTGAGTCTGGTAATAATTTTTTAAAATGTTTTTTAGTTGTAGATGGACATAATGCATTTATTTTATTTATTAATCTTTATGGGGTTCTGAGGATCAAACCTTGTGCCTCACATGTGCTAGGTGAGTGCATTACCAGTAAGACACAACTCCAGCTCCAAGTCTGATAATTCTTTAGACTTCATATTTAGTGGGGTGGTAACATGTCAGTGAGTGGGTATATAACAGTTACTCTTTGTCCCATATTCTTAGGCTAGATAGAAGTTTTTACAAGCTTTTATCAAGAAAACAGAGATAACCCCTTTGCATAGTAACAAGCTCTTTTTCATGTAGACTCTATCACACCTTTTGTCTGCTAACCTAGTGTTTACAAAAAGAGGAAGATTCAAACTAAAGTGTGCTCTGCAGAAAAGCTGGTAATATTTTGTTAAAACTTTTTTTTTTTAAATCTTGGTAATGAGAAGTATAATTATGGGACTGTTTTTAGAGAAACTTAATTATGGTAAGGATTTTGACTGTGGATACCTGGTCTGCTTCATTTTTCCCTTTGATAATGATCATTATTTATTCCTTTAAATCAAAGAGCATTATCATCCTCTTGCCTAAAGCCTTGTACAATGCCATAACTTTAGTTTTTAACTTTCTTTTAACAGCTGCTCCTACAGTAGACCCAATATTTCTAACGTAAAGAGGAACCAATCATGGGAGCATTAAACAGCATAATACCTACTATGCCAATTAAGCTTTAAAATTGATCAAGATTCGAAAACCATAGGATGTCAAAGGTGTAGCAATTGGATTAGTAATACTTTCCATTATAACCTGTAATGAATAATTCCCTTTAGCATATAAATTAGAGTTGCATCATGTCAAATGCCATCATGTGACCAGGTAGCAGGATCATAAGTGGAAATAATCCTCTGGGGTTGCCAGCCAACTTTGCCCCAAGTTTGTTGACCTCCTAGATCAAGTCTATCTCCAACATACACTGTTTTTATCTTGGCCCCAGATTCTCCTGCAAGGGAATCCCTAGATCTTTTCCAGTTGATCTTCCATTGTGCCTTGAACAGCCAGCCCCCTTGTGGTTGAAGCAGGGCTTGTTTCCTCAACCTTCAGCTGTGTGCAGGCTAGTCAGCTTCTGGAACGACCAGAGAAGGACTGTGGTTCTGATTCTCAAGCTCCTCCAGTGCTTCTGTCCTCTGAATGGTAGGCTTAAGTGGTGCAATGGGGGTCTAGAGTGCACTCCCAGACCATAACTGGGGGCTTGAGCCTGGTAATTGTAATATAAAGCTGCTCCCCCATCCTTTCCACTGCAGCCATTTTCCCCACCTCCCAACTGCTTGTCAGTCTGTGAACATCCTAGCTAGCTGTTGGTTCATCAGTCAGTTTGCAAGTATCCTTCTCCGTTTTTGGTCCCCTGTTAGCCCGGCGAATTCAACTGCTTAAGGGTAGCTACCCCGCCATCTTTTCTCATGCTTTTCTCTCTCCTACTCACTTGCTTTCTCTCTCCTCCTCGCTTTTCCACTCTCCTTAGCACACGCCCTTTCTCTTTTCCTCTCATTTTCTCTCTTATCCTGCAGAGAGACACTCTTTGCTTAATAAACTCCCTTATGTGATTTCCCATGTCTGGTGTGGTTTTCATGGGTTTTCTTACATTGGTGCTGTGACTTGGATGGGTCTATCCACTGTCTCTTAAACAAGTGGAACCCCATCTGATGCCCCAGTGCCCCCTGGACACAGCCTCACCTTCCATTTTGCTTCGATGCTCAGCTCTGCATCCATCATCAGACTTCAGATTGGTGAGTCCCCTAGGCAGGTTCCCCTAGGCCAATTTAAACACTCCTCTACTGACCTGAGAAGTGACTGTTGATCTGGGAGCCTCGAGGCACTGAGGGGTGGTGGTACCCCCAGCCACAACTCATAGTTACGGCTGGCCCTTATAGTCAGTCATATCTGCCGGGTGGAGTCCTGATTTTATGGTGGAGATGCTCTCTCAGGGTTAAGGCTTGTCTTAACCCTCACGCTCACACTCACACTGAAAACCCTGACATCAGGTCCTCAGCTCCTCCTCGGCTTTTGTCTGGCACACATTGATGCTTGTGTGATGACACAATCAATGTGCTGCCTCCTCATCTCCAGCCGACTACTCTGGCCTCGGGACGCTCTGGCCACAGACTTGGCTGTATTAGTCTCCACTATGGGATCTGAGTCCTCCATTCAGGCAGAGTCAACCCTGGGAACCCTTCACCTGACCCCCAGCTTAAACCCATCAAATTTCATTTGTGTAGTGAGCAGGCAGATGCAAAGGGATTCTTTATCTTCAAGTCTCTTCTTTTTTGCTGCTTGGCTCTTCTGACAGGCTCAGGCATCTCTGGCCCCTGCTTCTCCATCTCCCCCTGCTTCTCCTTCTCCCTTACCTTGTCCTGTTTCTGCTTCCATTCCTCAGCCCAGCCCACCTTGTCCTCCTGCCATGAGGTCCCATGTACGCCGGTGTGGAGGGAGTAACCAGCCTAACCGTCAGTGACATGTCCCAGTAAGGAGTATGATATAGCAGCCCCATTCCCCACAAGTAGTGGGAGATACTGTTTCACAATTTTATGCATACAAACCTGAATTGATTACTAACCAGGAAAAAGGGTTAAAGTGCCCTAGGAATCAAGTTTCTTCTAGAACCTGTTAGCTCCTTTCAGATCTCAGTCAAGGCCTACATTGAAATGTAAATGGAAGAAGCCAGAATGCTCACTGGGAGACCAGTCTCAAACCCAAGGAAAAAAGGGTCCATTTTAAATTTCTCCTGGGCTGCCACACAGAACAATTTATCTCTACCTTTTACCTCTTCTCTCTGACTTTCTCTTTCTCATTTTCTCATGCTATAATTAATGACCATTATTATTTTTCTTCTAGGACTTTGTTTTTATTAAATGGTATATTTCTGAGCTCACAATTTTGATCCTACTACCTAGCTTAATGATTTTTGATCAGTTCTTTTTATCTAACTCTAGAGTTACTTTTGAACATCTGTTACATAGCAATGGAGATAAACATTAAAAGGCCTTTGCTTTTGTGTTAAATATAAGCATGCATAAAAATTAAAATTTAAAAATGGATCCAAATCCTTTTTTTTTTTTTTTTTTTTTTTTTTTTACAAAATGTTCTTTCTTTCTTTTATTTTTTACAGGCTGCATTTTGATTCATTGTACACAAATGGGATACATCATTTCGTTTCTATGGTTGTGCACGATGTAGATCTGTACCATTCATGTAATCATACATGTACATAGGGTAGTGGTGTCTCTCATTCCACCATTTCTCATACTCACCTTTCCTCTCATTTCCCTCTACGTAATCTGAAGTTCTTCCATTCCTCTCTCACCCCTCACCCCACCCCTGTCTCGTCTCATTTTTTTTTTTTTTTTTTTTTTTTTTTATTGTAAACAAATGGGATACATGTTGTTTCTCTGTTTGTACATGGCGTAAAGGCATACCATTTGTGTAATCATAAATTTACATAGAGCAATGTTGTTTGATTCATTCTGTTATTTTTTTCCCTTCCCCCCACCCCTCCCACCCCTCTTTACCCTCTATACAGTAGTTCCTTCCTCTATACTTGCCCCCCTCCCTAACCCTAACTCTAACCCTTCCCTCCCCCCCATTATGTGTCAACCTCCACTTATTAGCGATATCATTCGTCCTTTGGCTTTTTGAGATTGGCTTATCTCACTTAGCATGATATTCTCCAATTTCATCCATTTGCCTGCAAATGTCATAATTTTATCATTCTTTATGGCTGAGTAATATTCCATAGTATATATATACCACAGTTTCTTTATCCACTCATCAATTGAAGGGCATCTAGGTTGGTTCCACAGTCTGGCTATTGTGAATTGAGCAGCTATGAACATTGATGTGGCTGTATTTCTGTAGTATGCAGATTTTAAGTCCTTTGGGTATAGGCCAAGGAGTGGGATAGCTGGGTCAAATGGTGGTTCCATTCCAAGTTTTCTAAGGAATCTCCACACTGCTTTCCATAGCGGCTGCACTAATTTGCAGCCCCACCAGCAGTGTATGAGTGTACCTTTCTCCCCACATCCTCGCCAACACCTGTTGTTGCTCGTATTCTTGATAATCGCCATTCTAATTGGGGTGAGATGGAACCTTAGGGTGGTTTTGATTTGCATTTCTCTTATTACTAGAGATGTTGAACATTTTTCCATATGTTTGTTGATTGCTTGTAGATCTTCTTCTGTGAAGTGTCTATTCATTTCTTTAGCCCATTTGTTGACTGGACTGTTTGAATTCTTGGAGTAGAGTTTTTTGAGTTCTTTATAGATTCTGGAGATTAGTGCTCTATCTGAAGTATGATTGGCAAAGATATTCTCCCACTCTGTAGGCTCTTTCTTCGCATTGCTGATAGTTTCCTTTGCTGAGAGAAAGCTTTTTAGTTTGAATCTATCCCAGTGGTTGATTCTAGCTTTTATTTCTTGTGCTATGGGAGTCCTGTTAAGGAAGTCTGGTCCTAGACCAACAAGATGAAGATTTGGACCTACTTTTTCTTCTATAATCTGCAGGGTCTCTGGTCTAATTCCGAGGTCCTTAATCCATTTTGAGTTTAGTTTCGTGCATGGTGAGAGATATGGGTTTAGTTTCATTCTGTTGCATATGGATTTCCAATTCTCCCAGCACCATTTGTTGAAGAGGCTATCTTTTCTCCATTGCATATTTTTGGCCCCTTTGTCTAGTATGAGAAAATTGTATTTATTTGGGTTTGTGTCCGTGTCCTCTATTCTGTACCATTGATCTACCTTTCTATTTTGGTACCAATACCATGCCGTTTTTGTTACTATTGCTTTGTAGTAGAGTTGAAGATCTGGTATTGCAATACCCCCTGTTTCACTCTTCCTGCTAAGGATTGCTTTAGCTATTCTGGGTTTCTTATTCTTCCAGATGAATTTCATAATTGCCTGCTCTATTTCTGTAAGGTACGTCATTGGGATTTTAATTGGAATTGCATTGAATTTGTATAGCACTTTAGGTAGTATGGCCATTTTGACAATATTAATTCTTCCTATCCAAGAACATGGAAGATCTTTCCATCTTCTAAGGTGTTCTTTAATTTCTTTCTTTAGTGTTGTATAGTTCTCATTGTAGAGGTCTTTCACCTCTTTTGTGAGATTGATTCCCAAGTATTTTATTTTTTTCGAGGCTATTGTGAATGGGGTAGTTTTCCTAATTTCTCTTTCTGAAGATTCATCACTTATGTATAAAAATGCGTTGGATTTATGGGCATTGATCTTGTAACCTGCTACTTTACTGAAATCACTTATGAGTTCTAAGAGTTTTCTGGTGGAATTTCCAGGTTCCTCTAAATATATAATCATGTCATCAGCGAACAGGGATAGTTTGAGTTCTTCTTTTCCAATTCGTATCCCTTTAATTTCTTTGGTTTGTCTAATTGCTCTGGCCAGAGTCTCAAGAACGATGTTGAATAGAAGTGGTGAAAGAGGGCATCCCTGCCTTGTTCCAGTTTTTAGGGGGAATGCTTTCAGCTTTTCACCATTTAGAATGATATTAGCCATGGGCTTAGCATAAATGGCCTTTACAATATTAAGGAATGTTCCCACTATCCCTATTTGTTCTAGTGTTTTGAGCATGAAGGGGTGCTGTATTTTATCAAATGCTTTTTCTGCGTCTATTGAAATAATCATGTGATTCTTGACTTTAAGTCTATTAATATGGTGAATTACGTTTATTGATTTCCTGATGTTGAACCAACCTTGCATCCCTGGGATGAAACCCACTTGATCATGGTGCACTATCTTTTTAATATGTTTTTGTATGCGATTTGCTAAAATTTTGTTGAGAATTTTTGCGTCGATGTTCATTAAGGATATTGGTCTGAAATTTTCTTTCCTTGATGAGTCTCTGTCTGGTTTAGGTATCAGTGTGATATTGGCTTCATAGAATGAGTTTGGGAGGGTTCCCTCCTCTTCTATTTTATGGAATACTTTGAGAAGTATTGGAATGAGCTCTTCCTTAAAGGTTTTGTAGAACTCGGCTGAGAACCCATCTGGTCCCGGACTTTTCTTTGTTGGTAGGCTTTTGATGACTTCTTCTATTTCAGTACTTGAAATTGGTCTATTTAAATTGTTTATGTCCTCCTCATTCAGTTTAGGCAATTCATATGTCTCTAGAAACCTGTTGATGTCTTCGAAATTTTCTATTTTGTTGGAGTATAGGTTTTCAAAATAGCTTCTAATTATGTTTTGTATTTCCATCCTGTCTGTAGTGATATTTCCTTGTTCATTCCGAATTTTAGTGATTTGGGTTTTCTCTCGTCTTCTCTTTGTTAGTGTGGCTAAAGGTTTATCAATTTTGTTTATTTTTTCGAAGAACCAACTATTTATTTTGTCAATTTTTTGTATTGTTTCTTTTGTTTCAATTTCATTGATTTCAGCTCTGAGTTTAACAATTTCCTGTCTTCTACTACTTTTGGTGCTGTTCTGTTCTTCTTTTTCTAAGGCTTTGAGCTGTAGTGTTAGGTTGTTTATTTGTTGAGTTTTACTTCTTTTATTAAATGCGCTCCATGAAATAAATTTCCCTCTAAGTACTGCTTTCATAGTGTCCCAGAGGTTTTGATATGATGTTTCTTTGTTCTCATTTACCTCTAAGAATTTTTTAATTTCCTTCTTAATATCTTCTGTTATCCATTCATCATATAATAGCATATTGTTTAACCTCCAGATGTTGGAATAGTTTCTGTGTTTTACTCTTTCATTTATTTCTAACTTCAATCCATTATGATCTGATAGAATACATGCTAGTGTCTCTATCTTCTTGTATTTGCTAACATTAGCTTTGTGGCATAATATATGGTCTATTTTAGAGAAGGATCCATGTGCTGCTGAGAAGAAAGTGTATTCACTCTTGGTTGGATGGAATATTCTATAAATGTCCGTTAAGTCTAAATTATTGATTGTGTTGTTGAGATCTATGGTTTCTTTGCTCAATTTTTGTCTGGAAGATCTGTCCAGTGGTGAGAGCGGCGTGTTAAAATCACCTAGTATTATTGTGTTGTGGTCTATTTGGTTTCTGAAATTGAGAAGGATTTGTTTGACATACATAGATGAGCCACTGTTTGGGGCATAGATGTTTATGATTGTTATATCTTGCTGATTTATGCTTCCCTTAAGCAGTATGAAATAACCTTCTTTATCCCTTCTGACTAACTTTGGCTTGAAGTCCACATTATCGGAAATGAGGATGGATACTCCAGCTTTTTTGCTGAGTCCATGTGCATGGTATGTTTTTCCCCATCCTTTCACCTTTAATCTATGGGTATCTTTTTCTATGAGGTGAGTCTCTTGCAGGCAACATATTGTTGGATCTTTCTTTTTAATCCAGTCTGCCAGTCTATGTCTTTTGATTGATGAATTCAGGCCATTAACGTTCAGGGTTATTATAGAGAAATGATTTGGTTTCCCGGTCATTTGGTTCATTTTTAAAATTTTGTTTATTTATTTGTTTGACACAACTTGTTTCCTCCTTTATTTGACAATTCCTTTAGGATAATTCCTCCCTTTGCTGATTTGCTTCTTTGTTTTTCATCTCTTCCTCATGGAATATTTTGTTGAGAATGTTCTGTAATGCTGGCTTTCTTTTTGTAAATTCTTTTAGCTTTTGTTTATCATGGAAGGATTTTATTTCATCGTCAAATTTGAAGGTAAGTTTTGCTGGGTATAAGATTCTTGGTTGGCATCCATTTTCTTTCAGGGCTTGAAAAATGTTGTTCCAGGCCCTTCTAGCTTTTAGGGTCTGGATTGAAAAATCTGCTGATATGCGTATTGGTTTCCCCCTGAATGTAATTTGGTTCTTTTCTCTCACAGCCTTTAAAATTCTGTCTTTATTTTGTATGTTAGGTATTTTCATTATAATGTGCCTTGGTGTGGGTCTGTTGTAATTTTGTGTATTTGGAGTCCTGTAAGCCTCTTGAACTTGATTTTCCATTTCATTCTTCAGATTTGGGAAATTTTCTGATATTATTTCATTGAATAGGTTGTTCATTCCTTTGGCTTGTTTCTCTAGGCCTTCCTCAATCCCAATAATTCTTAAATTTGGCCTTTTCATGATATCCCATAGTTCTTGTAGATTCTGTTCATGATTTCTTACCATCTTCTCTGTTTGTTCAGCTTTGTTTTCAAGGTTAAATATTTTGTCTTCAATGTCTGAGGTTCTGTCTTCCAGGTGTTCTATCCTATTGGATATGCTTTCTATGGAGTTCTTCATTTGGTTTATTGTTTCCTTCATGTCAAGGATTTCTGTTTGGTTTTTTTTCAATATCTCTAACTCTTTATTGAAATGATCTTTTGCTTCCTGTATTTGCTCTTTTAACTGTCGATTGGTGCGATCAATCAATGTTTGCATTTGCTCTTTCATCTCATCATTCAATGCTTGCATTTGCTCTTTCATCTCCTCGTTTGCTTCTCTGATCATTTTAATTATGTACATTCTGAACTCCTTTTCTGTCATTTCTTCTGCCATGCTGTCATTGGGTTTTATTGATGTAACATCTAGATTTGTTTGCAGCATTTTCTTTCCTTGTTTTCTCATGTTGTTCAGATATCAGTGGACCGCTGAGATATTGCAGATTTCCTCTGTTGATTTACAATGACCCTGAAGATTTCTACATATATCCCCTCTTAGCCTTCAGTAGGCTGAAGTCTTGGAGGAGGTTGATAATGCGGTGCTCCACAAGGAAGCTGCCTCTCTAGGAGTGGTGGCCTTCAGGTGGGGTATATTCCCTGCTAGTGGGCAGAGGTGCCTCCACTTGTTGACCAATGGTCATCCAAAGGGGACCTAGGCTGTGGGCTGAGGCAAGGCCTGTTTGGGCCTGAGCCTCTGGTTTTACCGTCCTTGTGGGAAACCTCACCCAGCAGGGAAGACTCACCCGGTGGGGAGGTCTCGCTGGTCAGTTTCCTCCTAGAGGTTCCCCTCAATTTACATCTACTGCCTGGGCTGGGCTGCCTTCCTCTGCAAAGTTTCCAGGGGCCTGGCCCTACCTCCTGGGCCTGGGAGCCTCACCCTTCACAGATGAATCTCCTTAGGCTGCCCCTCCTCAGAGAATTTGCCCATAGGCCTGGAACCTTCGCTCCGCCCTAAGCCTGTCTCTGTGCGGCTCTTCCACCCAGAAGCCTCCTAGATCCTGGGACCCTGTTCTGCACCTAATCGCCTGGCTGCGTGGCCCCTCCTCTGAGCAGCCACCTGTGGCCCCGAACAATCGCTCTGAGTCCCAGAGACCCGCCACAGGCCTCTTCCTCCAGACAGCTGCCCAGTATGCCGGTGCGGTCACTAGGAGTCCAAGAAACTCACTTCGTGCCTCCTCCTCCCACCAACCACCCGTAGCCCGGGGCAATCAATCACTCCGAGTCGAAGTGACCCTGCCCGTTCCTCCTCCTTCTCCAGATAACCCCCCGGGTGTTCAGGAGCAGTCCCTCTGAGTGGCTCTGAATCCACGTGACCCGCTGCACGGGTCCTCTGGGCCACCGCCCGGAGCTCTGGTGTGGTCCCTCAAGACCAAGCGTCCCACCACGCTTCTCCTCCAGGCAGCCCCCCTGTGTTCAGGAGCTGTCACTTTAAGACCAAATAACTCACCACTCGCCTTCTCCTCTGAGCAGCCGCCTGGAGCGCTAATGCAGTCACTGCGAGTCCAAAGGACCCGCCGCGCTCCTTCTCCTCCTTCTCCTACTCCTCCGGGCAGGCCCCGGGGTTCAGAAGTGGTCAGGGTCCAAACAGCTCGCCACGCAGCCCCTTCTCTGGCAACCGCCTGTAGTTCCCGTATAGTCGCCCGAATCCAAGCGGCTGCTCCTCTTCCTCCTCGTCCTCAGGGCAGGCCCCGGGGTTCAGAAGCGTCGTTCTGATTCCAAACAGCTCGCCGCGCGGCTTCTCCTCTGGCAACCGCCTGCAGCTCTGGCGCAGTCTCTCCGAATCCAAGTGGCCACGCTCCTCTCCTCCTCCTCAGGGCAGGCCCCGGTGTCCTGAGTCCACACAGTTCTCCCCGCCTCTCCTCCCCCGGGCAGCCGCCGGAGCCCCAGTGGCTGCTCCAAGTCCCAGCGCTGTGCCGACCGGCCTCCTCTATGGCGCTCCAGCGGGGGGAGGGGCGTCTCGCCGGCAGTTCTACTTCACAAAGTTTCCTGCGTTCCGGGACCCCCGTCCCATCCGGGATGCCCCCCCAGGGGGTGAGAGTCACCCGGCTACTTTGAGTTGGTCCCAAGCGTCTCAATATCTCCTCTCTTGAATCCTGAGTTCTGGAGCAACACGTAATGCAGCCACCCTCTAGGCCGCCATCTTGAAAACCCCAAATACTTTTAATTCACCTGATTTAAAAAGGTTCAATTTAAATTGGGTAAACTAATAGAAGTAAAATGTCTTTAAAATTGACTCGCAAGTCTCTAGGTGGTCAAACTAATAAAAAGTTGATGTTTATAAAATATATAACATCAATTTTTTCTAGGACTTTTCTTCATCAGGAAAGAGATAGCAAATACTGTTGGCACACTTGTCTGATATCTTGTTTTTTTTACACTTGTCTGATATCTTGTTTTTTTTTTTTTTTTTTTTTTTTTACAAAAGATGAGTGAATTAGAGTTGACATGTATGGGATTACTCAAACGTGTTTGTAAGATACATCTGATTAATTTACAAAGTTATTCCATGGGGTAACATACTTAAAAACATTATTCTTTGTACATTAAATGTTTTCATATTCTCCAGGTATACAAGTATTTAAAGCAGAAAATTTATCAAGCTGCTATTTTCCAGATTAAACTTGTCTGTAATGGTAATTTTGAACTCATCATATTTTTTTATTGTAAAAAAAGGGGATACATGTTGTTTCTCTGTTTGTACATGAAGTAAAGGCAGACCATTTGTGTAATCATAAATTTACATAGGGAAATGTTGTTTGATTCATTCTGTTAATTTTCCCTCCCCCCTACCCCTCCCAATCCTCCCACCCCTCTTTTCCCTCTATATAGTCCTTCCTTCCTCCATTCTTGCCACCCTCCCTAACCCTAACCCTAACCCTAACACTAACCCTCCCACCCCCCATTATGTGTCATCATCCGCTTATCAGTGAGATCATTCTTCCTTTGGTTTTTTGAGATTGGCTTATCTCACTTAGCATGATATTCTCCAATTTCATCCATTTGCCTGCAAATGCCATAATTTTATCATTCTTTATGGCAGAGTTATATTCTATTCTCTCTCTCTCTCTCTCTCTCTCTCTATATATATATATATATATATATATAACAGTTCCTTTATCCATTCATCAATTGAAGGGCATCTAGGTCAGTTCCACAATCTGGCTATGGTGAATTGAGCAGCAATGAACATTGATGTGGCCGTATGCTGATGTGTGATTGATGTGGCTGTATACTATGCTGATTTTAAGTCTTTGAATATAGGCCAAGGAGTGGAATAGCTGGGTCAAATGGTGGTTCCTTTCCAAGCTTTCTATTTTTTTAAATTTATTTTTATTGTAAACAAATGGGATACATGTTTCTGTTCGTATATGGAGTAACAGCATATTACTGGCATATTCATACATTTACATAGAGTAATGATGTTTGATTCATTCCATTATTTTTTTCCTTCCCCCACCACCTCTCTTTTCCCTCTATACAGTCCCTCCTTCCTCCATTAATGCCCCCCTCCCATCCCCCATTATGTGTCATCATCCGCTTATCAGTGAGATCATTCGTCTTTTGGAATTGCATTGAATCTGTATAGCACTTTTGGTAGTATGGTCATTTTGACAATATTAATTCTGCCTATCTAAGAACATGGGAGATCTTTACATCTTCTAAGGTATTCTTTAATTTCTTTCTTTAGCATTCTGTAGTTCTCATCGTAGAGGTCTTTCACTTCTTTTGTGAGATTGATTCCAAAGTATTTTATTTTTTTCAATGTTATTGTGAATGGAGCAGTTTTCCTAACTTCTCTTTCCGAAGATTCATCACTTATGTACAAAAATGCATTGGATTTATGAGCATTGATGTTGTAGCCTGCTACTTTACTGAATTCACTTATCAATTCTAAAAGTTTTCTGGTGAATTTCCAGGTTCCTCTAAATATATAATCATGTCATCAGCGAACAGGGATAGTTTGAGTTCTTCGTTCTTATTCATATCCCTTTAATTTCTTGGTTTGTCTAATTGCTCTGGGTAGAGTCTCAAGAACGATATTGAATAGAAGTGGTGAAAGAGGGCATCCCTGCCTTGTTCCAGTTTTTAGGGGGAATGCTTTCAGTTTTTCACCATTTAGAATGATATTGGCCATGGGCTTAGTGTAGATGGGCCTTCACAATGTTAAGGAATGTTCCCACTATCCCTATTTTTTCTACTGTTTTGAGCATGAAGGGATCTGTATTTTATCAAATGCTTTTTCTGCATCTATTGAAATAATCATGCGATTTTTAACTTTAAGTCTGTTGATATGGTGAATTACATTTATTGATTTCCGGATGTTGAACCAACCTTGCATCCCTGGGGTAAAACCCACTTGATCATTGTGCACTAAGTTTTTAATATATTTTTGTATTCTGTTCGCGAAAATTTTGTTGAGAATTTTTGCGTCGATGTTCATTAAGGACATTGGTCTGAAATTTTTCTTTCCTTGATGTGTCTTTGTCTGGTTTAGGTATCAGTATGATATTGGCTTCATAGACTGAGTTTGGGAGGGTTCCCTCCTCTTCTATTTCATGGAATACTTTGAAAAGTATTGGAATGAGCTCTTCTTTAAAGTTTTTGTAGAACTTGGCTGAGAACCCATCTGGTCCCGGACTTTTCTCTGTTGGTAGGCTTTTGATGACCTCTTCTATTTCATGGCTTGAAATTGATTTATTTAAGTTGTGTATGTCCTCCTCGTTCAGTTTAGGTAATTCATATGTCTCTAAAAACTTGTTGATGTCTTCGAGGTTTTTGTTTTGTTGGAGTATAGATTTTCAAAATAGCTTCTAATTATGTTTTGTATTTCACTCGTGTCTGTTGTGATATTTCCATGTTCATTCTGAATTTTAGTAATTTGAGTTTCTCCCTCTTTCTCTTTGTTAGTGTGGCTAAGGTTTTATCAATTTTGTTTATTTTTTCAAAGAACCAACCCTTTATTTTGCTAATTTTTCCGATTGTTTCTTTTGTTTAAATTTGGTTGATTTCGGCTCTGATTTTAACTATTTCCTGTCTTCTACTACTTCTGGTGTTGGTCTGATCTTCTTTTCCTAGGGCTTTGAGGTGTAGTGTTAGGTCATTTATTTGTTGATTTTTACTTTGTGTGTTGAATGCGCTTCACAAAATAAATCTTCCTCTAAGTACTGCTTTCATGTGTCCCAGAGATTTTGATATGATGTGCCTTTGTTCTCATTTACTTCAAATAATTTTTTTATTTCCCTCCTGATGTCTTCTCTTATCCATTCATCATATAATAGTGTATTATTTAATCTCCAGGTATTGGAGAAGTTTCTGTTTTTTATTCTGTCATTTATTTCTAATATCAATCCATTATGATCTGATAGAATTCAAGGTAGTATACCTTCTTGTATTTGCTAACAGTAGCTTTGTGGCATAAAATATGGTCTATTTTAGAGAATGATCCATGTGTGGCTGAGAAGAAAGTGTATTCATTCTTTGTTGGGTGGTATATTCTATGTATGTCTGTTAAGTCTAAATTTTTAATTGTGTTGTTGAGATCTATGGTGTCTTTATTCAATTTTTGTTTGGAGGATCTATCCAGCTGTGAGAGAGGTGTGTTAAAATCACCTAGTATTATTGTGTTGTGGTCTATGTGATTTCTGGAATAGAGAAGGATTTGTTTGACTTGCATGGATGAGCCCATGTTCAGGGCACAGATATTTATGATTGTTATATCTTGCTGATTTATGCTTCCCTTAAGCAGTATGTAATTTCCTTCTTTATCCCTTCTGACTAGTTTTGGCTTGAAGTCCACATTATCTGAAATGAGGATGGATACCCCAGCTTTTTTGCTGTGTCCATGTGCATGGTATGTTTATTTCTCATCCTTTCACCTTTAGTATGTGGGTATCTCTTTCTGTGAGATGAGTCTCTTGCAGGCAGCATATTGTTGGATTTTTCTTTTTAATCCAATCTGCCATTCTATGTCTATTGATTGAAGAGTTCAGGCCATTAACATTCAGGGTTATTATTGTGATATGATTTGTATTCTCAGTCATATGACTCATTTTTGTTTTTTGACGTGATTTGGTTTCTCCTTTATTTGGCTATTCCTTTAGGCTAGTTCCTCCCGTGGCTGATTTTCATCATTGTTTTTCATCTCTTCCTCATGGAATATTTTGCTGAGAATGTTATGTAATGCCAGCTTACTTTTTGTAAATTCTTTTAGCTTTTGTTTATCACGGAAGGATTTTATTTTGTGATCAAATCTGAAAGTAATTTTTGCTGTGTGTAAAATTCTTGGTTGGCATCCATTTTCTTTTAGGGCTTGGTAAATGTTGTTCTAGGCCCTTCAAGCTTTCGGTTATGGATTGAAAAATCTGCTGATATTCTTATTGGTTTCCCCCTGAATGTAATTTGATTCTTTTCTCTCGCAGCCTTTAAAATTCTGTCTTGTGTGTTAGGTATTTTCATAGTATTGTGCCTTGGTGTGGGTCTGTTGTAATTTTGTATATTTGGGGTCCTATAAGCCTCTTGTACCTGGTTTTCCATTTCATTCTTCAGATCTGGGAAATTTTCTGATATTATTTCAGTGAATAGATTGTTCATTCCTTTGGTTTCTTTCTCTAAGCCTTCCTCAATCCCAATAACTCTTAAATTTGGCCTTTTCATGATATCCCATAGTTTTTGCAGATTCTGTTCATGATTTCTTACCATCTTCTCTCTTTGGTCAACTTTGTTTTCAAGGTTAAATATTTTGTCTTCAGTGTCTGAGGTTCTGTCTTCCAGGTGTTCTATCCTCTTGGTTATGCTTTCTATGGAATTTTTAACTTGGTTTATTGTTTCCTTCATTTCAAGAATTTATGTTTTTTTTTCAGTATCTCTAACTCTTTATTGAAATGATATCTTGCTTCTTGTATTTGCTCTTTTAATTGTTGATTGGTGCAAGCATTCAAATCCTGCTTTTGCTCTTTCATCTCCTGTTTGCTTCCCTGATTGTTTTAATTATGTATATTCTGAACTCCCTTTCAGACATTTCTTCTGCTGTGCTGTCATTGGGTTTTATTGATATAGTATCTAGGTTTGTTTGGGACATTTTCTTTCTTTGTTTTCTCCTATTGGTCTGATATCAGTGGGACTCTGAGATATTGCAGATTTCCTCTATTGGCTTATCATGTCCCTGTAGATTTCCAGTATATCACCTCACAGCCTTCAGTAGCCTGAAGTCTTGAAGGAATTTGATAATGCAGTGCTTCTGAAGAAAGGTGCCCCTAGCCCGCTACTGGGTCCAGGGCTTGGGGCTGGTTCTGCATGGAAATCCTCTCACTGTGAGTTCCTGCTCCTAGAAGCTGGCTAAAGACAGGGCCTGCCCCCGCCTGAGGGATCCAGGCTGCTTGGGGAAAGCCTCTCCCTGACCTGCTTGGTCCCAGAAGCCACCTGCAGGCCAGGGCCCACAGCTGGGTTCAGGGCTTGGGGTCGGCTTTGTGCTGAAATGCTCTCACTGGGTGGGCCTGTTCCAAGAAGATGGCTGTGGACCCTGCCTACCACCTGAGATAGCAGGGCTGTTTGGGGAAGTCTCTAGCTGCCTTGACTTGGTCCCAGAAGCTGCCTGCAGGCCAGGGCCCACAGCTGGATTCAGGGCTTGGGGTCAGCTCTGTGTGTAAAAGCTCTCACTGGGCAGCCTGTTCTGAGAACCTGGCTGTGTACTGGGCCTGCCGTGGGAGGGAGCCAGGCTGCTTGGAGAAGTCTCTTGCTGCCCTGCCCTGGTCCCAGAAGCCGCCTGCGGGCTGGGGCCCACCACTGGGTCCGGGGCTTGGGGTTGGCTCTGTGCAGAAAAGCTCTCACTGGACGGGCCTGCTCCTAGAACCTGACTGTGGATTGAGCCTGCCACTGGAGAGAGCAGGGCTGCTTGGGGAAGACTCTCGCTGCCCTTCCCTGCTCTGAGAAGATGCCCCTGTCCAGGCCTACCACCCGGCCGAGCTTCACCCTGTAGGAGAGACTCATCTCGTCATTCTATGTTGGTCTGAGTCTCTCAGTACCTCCCTTTCTTGAATCCTGAGTTCTGCAGTGATAGGAGATGCAGTCACCCTCTAGTCTGCCATCTTGGGTCTCTCTAAACTCATCATTTAATGTTCTATTATAGGAAAAGTTATTGGAGCCTGATTTGTTTGAAGGTTAATATCATGAAACTTGAGAGCATTTTGCCATTTTGCCACATGAAAGGAAAGTTAAAAGCTCTCTTAGACTTTCTTTAATTCATGTTTTAGATATAATGTTAAATTGTGTTAACTAATGTTCATATAGACTCAGGAGTCAATATATGTAAACTTCTTAAAATAAATGACATTTAAGAAAGAGTGTAATGTGCAATAGCAAAAATGGGACAACAGTGACTGAGATTGGGGTCTCTGACCTCATAACTGTGGCATTCCTGGTGCCTGGGAGTGTGCAGGGGCACAAGATGCCTAACTGCTGTGGTAGTACCCTCCATGGGAAGGCTCTATACAGGAGTCCTATCAGCTCTGACATTGATCTCAGGCACACAGCTCTTGGGCCATAAGGAATTCTTTTGCTAGATAACCACAATGTTTCATCGGCTCCCTTCTCTGGTTCCTGCCAACCTTACAGTAACTTTGGACAGTGGACTTCCTTGAGAGCTACACGGAGCTCCTAACATTGTACTTTGCAGCTGTGAAAAGTTACATAGATGTCCTAGTCTCTGTAACTTTTCTGAAAACAAAGAATAATGCTTACATAGTCTTTAACCTAATAATAAAACATATATAAATTATGATTGCTGACATAACTCTTTAGATCCACATTTCCATGAGAGAACAGAGCTCCATCTGATCTCAGCTTAATCTTCAAAATCTGTGTTTAGAAACTTTATTTTCTAATACTCCTTTGCCCTCTCTGAACTTGAGAATTTGGTTATGGTGGCCATGGCAAAAGAGGAAAAAATTAGCTTCAAGAAAAGCCCCACCTTTTCTGAGATAAGGCTCTGCCTCACAACCCTGCTGCACATTAGAATGGCTCCAAAGTAAGCCAGACTTTAACTCATTTAAAGTTGTGTTCAAAAGTTTGATGTTTGTTGTAAAGATTATTGTGATCTCAAACAAGGGATTTAATGAATAACTCAGCCAAAATTCAAGATAGCTATTGCACAAACTGAATGTTTTACTGTTGGTGATTCTATTTTGTATTTTCCTTGTAAACTCTGAATGTTGTCTGATTAATATAATATTTAGTGTAGAAATAGGGGATCAGTCAGATTGAGAAAATGAAGTCCATGAAAACCATCTGCCTCTGGAAGTCTGGAAGTTGAAGACTGCCCCTGGGAGAATGGGCTTTTTACATCTCACCTGCAAAACCAGCCCTAGTCACTTAGTAGGAAGGAGAGAGAAGGTGGGAAAGAACTGGAGAACAAAAGATTTTCTTATAAAAACAGAAATGGGGGAATGGAATACAAACTTGCTCCCCCATCCTTTCTGTTACATTACAACCTAGCTTGTCAGTCTGAAAGCTGCTCTCCCCGCCCTTTCTGCTGCAGCCATTTTCCCCGCCTCCCAACTACTTGTCAGTCTGTGAACATCCTAGCTAGCTATTGGTTCATCAGTCAGCTTTCAAGTATCCTTCTCCATTATTGGTCCCCTGTTAGCCCTGCGGAATTCAACTGCTTAAGGGTAGCTACCCCGCCTTTTCTCTCTCCTACTCACTTGCTTTCTCTCTCCTCCTCACTTTTCCACTCTCCCTAGCATTTTCTCTCTTACCCTGCATGGAGACACTCTGTTTGCTTAATAAACTCCCTTATGTGATTTCCAATGTCCAGCATGGTTTTTGTGGGTTTTCTTACAGTAATAAATATAGGGAGCTGACTCTGTAACTTTTACTGCAGTTGGGGGTTGATAAAATTACAATGAAAAGACCTCTCTAAAGAATTTAAGGGTTGACTATGTCATTCTTTGACCCAGACTGAATCTCCAGGCCTGAAGGAGTATGTACCTGTAGTTAAACTTACTGTCAATTTTTCTCTGGTCCATTGGTTGAGAGTCTGTTTGGTATTCTTAAGGCTTGAAGTCGTTGTCTTAATGTTAATTATATTTTCTTAGAATCCTTCAGTAATCTCCTGAGAAGTGGGGGAGGTTTCTTATATATTATCTCATAGAGAGGAATTCAGTTTTCTTAGTAAGAGTGAATCTAATTCTTAAAGTGCAAGAGGGAGAATTTTATCACCAAGTAGTGAGTTTTTTGACAATTTCCCCTGTTAAGCCTTTAAAATACAATTTATATATTTTTACTTTAGCAAATATATGTGGCCTATAGGCAGTATTTAATTTCCATCTGATATTTAAAAACTTGGCCCATAATTTTATTACTTCTACAAAAGCTGGCTTTCCTTCTGAGCTGATGGTTGTTGGAATGTTTTTAAGTCTGGGAATAATTTCCTGGAGGAACATCCTGGATATATCTTTATCTTTTCAGTATAGGATGGGAAGGCATAGACACAACAAGAATAGGAGTACACAAAAAGATATTTATAGGTTTGTGAGCATGGGAGTTCAGTTAAGTTTACTTCCATGTCCTCAAAAGGTGTTTCCACTGTGGTTTGGATTTCTGGTGGAAGCCTTGACCCTGGCATTGGTTGTGGTGGGCACAAGTTTTGTACTCTTCACAGGTCAACCAGGAAATTCCTGTGAGCCAAGAATGATGCATCAGAGCAGTCTCAAGTGCCATCCAGCCAATGTGTGTCCTCCTGTGGAACTGTCTAATGTCAAGGGCTTGAGTCTCAGAGATGACCACCCAGTCATCAGAAAGTCTCCACCATCCACCTGGGAGATAGCTTATTTTTTTCAGTCTTAAACCAATTACTTTCCTGCTGTGAATATTTGAGTTTCCATTCTGTTAGAGGTTAGGGGGAAGAGTGAATTTAACACAGACTAGAGTTGAGTGCTTTGTTGCTTCTTGCAAGCTGAGAATTTTGCTTCTAGCTATGCCTGCTTTTCCTTGTCCTGAGCAACCATAGTGATCCCCTTTTAGTGGGTGGACAATGCATAGCTGGGACATTTTTGAGTTCCCACATTATAAAATCAAGAATTTTCCTTTCATATTTTATCTCCTTTTCTCCTAAGTTAATTAGCCCCCATTTTTATATAAGTCCCTGTGAACATGTAGAGTGGTGAAGGCATATTTATGGGTCCCTATAAATATTGAAACAAATTTCTACTGCCAATTGGAGTTATTGGGCTAGAGTAATACGTTCTAATTTTTTTGTTGAAGTTTTCTGAGACAGAGGCTTTGAATAGATTATGGGGTCTAGAGTGACAACTGTGTACCCAGGAAGATGTATTCTGTTTTATTTTAAAACTGCTTTCATTTTTGAAGTACTTCTCATCAGGATCTATCACCACATGTCCAGCATGGTTGAGGGAAAGTGTTTCTGTTGGAGGGATCATCCAGCTGTAAATTAATTGCTAATAAACTTATTTAACAGAAAGCAATTATCTTTTGAAACAGGGGGCATGATGAATTGAGGCATGCTACGTTCTTACTGTAACCAAGACTGAAGCTGGGACTTAGTTTATTTACATTGGTATAGTGGGGCCCAGGGTTACGCCACATGCATCCAAAGATGGCGACTGCAGAGAGCCAAAGGGTGTGCTGAATGCGCCTTGAGAAAAACAGAAAGTGTTTACCATTGGCTGTATGATAATTAGTTCAGCTGCCTAGCGCGTGGACAGATATATCTTACGTGTATGCTTGAACTTGTGATCGCTTGACCTTTAATAGGATTGGATGGACATATCTGATTACAATTGCTTATGCATGAGACTGCTTATATATATTGAGGGGTGTTATCTGAATAAAGCAGAAGCTGCTTCATGAACTTCTGAAGAGTACGTGTCATTTGTCCTGCTGGTCGGCAGCAAGTGGCAAGTCATGGTCCGTATGGGGAACGGTGAGCACTCAGGTAAGTAATAAAGAAGAAAATTTTTCACTAGCACAGTCAACTAGCAGTCAAGCCTTAAGGTTTAATGGAAGGTTTCCCTAGTGAGGGAGCGTAACAAGAAGGTTCCCCTAGTGAGGGAGCTTAATGGAAGGTTCCCCTAGTGAGGGAGCGTAATGGAAGTCTGTCCTAAGAGACAGCAAAGTATGTCCTGTAGTAAATGAATATGTGTAAGGTGTTATTTGTGTTCCCTTTTCTTGTTTGGTTTCTGTTTGTTGTTGTGGTGGTGATATGGACATTAGTTCGTTTCTGTCTGACTTCCAAAAACCCAAAATTTCAAGAACAGTTAAGAGAAGGGAAAAGATATTAGAAACTGTAAAAGAAGAACAATCAAGTCGAGCTTCTGATCCAGTCCATGCCTCAGACCCATTACCCCTTGACTCCCCAATTAGACAAACAAGAGGAAGTACAAGATTGGACCTCTGTGCCTCCGGCAGAGCAGTATTAACTCCAGAGATGGGAGTACAACCAATACCAACTTCGGTTGTCGGCCATTACCTAAAGGAACAGTGGGACTAATTCTGGGGAGGAGCTCTTCTGCTTTAAAAGGATTAAATATTGTCCCTGGAGTTATAGACCCTGATTTTGCAGGAGAAATAAAAATCCTTGCTTCTTCACCAAGAGGTGTAGCAATAATAGCTCAGGGTGATTGCATAGCACAATTGTTGGTCTTACCCAGCTGCCATGATCAATATCCATCAAAGAATATTATTAGGGAAGATAAAGGATTAGGTTCTACTGGCCAAAATATGGTCGTGTTAACATTGGATTTAAAAGATAAACCTAGGACGAAGTTAGTGATAGAAGGCAAAAGTTTTGAGGGCTTATTAGATACTGGGGCTGACAAAAGTATTATCAAAATTACAGAATGGCCCAAAACCTGGCCACTTCAACAGGCAGATCAAACTTTAAGGGGACTGGGTATAGCTTCCAACCCTAATAAGAATGTAGCCATATTAAAATGGAAGGATGAGGAAGGTTATAGTGGTACCGTCCAACCTTACGTCCTTGAACGTCTCCCGGAAAACTTGTGGGGGAGAGATATCATGGAACAGATGGATTTACATCTCACATCCAAGATCCCATACAGTAATCTGAAAGCTAATCAACTGATGTTAGCCCAAGGACACATATGGGGAAGATGTCTTGGGAAAAATAGTCAAGGACCTACTTCACCCATTTTAGTTACTCCAAAACAAGATAAGAAGGGATTGGATTTTCATTAGGGGCCACTGAAGCAATTAAAATAACATGGAAATCTGATAAATCTATCTGGGTCCCTCAGTGGCCCCTCTCAAAAGACAAATTAAAAGCAGCCCAACAATTGGTTAAAGAACAACTAGAGGCCAGACACAGCAAACCATCTCCTTCTCCTTTCAACACACCAATATTTATAATAAAAAAGAAATCAAGAAAATGGAGGTTATTACATGACCTAAGAGCAGTAAATTCTATAATGGAGTCCATGGGACCTATCCAATTAGGATTACCTACTTTATCGACTATCCCAGTTAACTGGCCCTCCATTGTAATTGACATAAAAGATTGCTTCTTTTCCATTCCGTTACATCCCTCAGACACCAAAAGGTTCGCATTTACTGTGCTCTCTCTTAATAATAGCTCTCCTAATAAAAGATATGAATGGATAGTCCTCCCACAAGGCATGGCCAATAGCCCCACTACGTGTCAAATATATGTAGGCAAGGCTATTGAGCCCATACGCCTAGCAAACCCTCAACTTTTAATCTATCACTATATGGATGATATTTTGCTAGCTCATAAGGAAAAACCTGTCTTAGTGCAATGTTATAATTCCTTACTAAAGTCACTGGAAAGATGGGGCTTACATATTGCCATTGATAAAGTACAAATGACAGACACCAAAAACTTCCTGGGATCTATCATAAATGCAACTATGGTTAAACCCATAAAAATTACCATTCAGGTGGACAAACAAATGATTTTCAAAAACTTTTGGGTGATATTAATTGGATTAGACCTTACCTTCATTTACCCACCTCAAGTTTGGGCCCCCTGTTCGATATTCTTAAGGGTGATTCTGACCCCCTTTCTAAGCGGGTGCTTACCCCTAAGGCTCAAACAGCTCTCAAGCTTGTTGAAACAGCTATGGAAAAGGTTCATCTTGATCATATTGACCTAGCTAAGCCTTTATCATTCATTGTCTTGGCCACAAATAAGTTACCCACAGGAGTGTTTTGGCAAAAGGGTCCTATTCTATGGGTTCACATGAATTATGCCCCTAACAATGTCTTATCCTTGTTTACTGAATCTGTGGCAGAATTAATCCTTAAGGCATTAAAAGTATCCCTTTCCACCTTTGGATCACATCCCTCAACAATCACTACTCCATATACTACTGATTAGATACAATATCTTATTAATAATTCAAATTCATGGGCTATAGTCTTTACTAGTACTTCTGCTGTTTGACAATCATTTGCCATCTGATCCTCTTCTCCAATTTTGGAGTAAACATCCTATAATTTTCCCTAAAGTCACCTGAAAAGAACCTATTATAAGAGCTACACTTATATTTACTGATGGATCAAAAAATGGTATGGGTGCTATTACTATAGATAATGTTACAGAAACATTGCTGTTTAATACTCTATCTGCACAACAAACAGAAGTATTAGTAGCTATAGACGTATTCAAAACCCACCATGAGCTTTTTAACCTATTCTCTGATAGCAAATACGTTGTTAAAGCTGTTCAAAATTTAGAATTAACTGGTCTGATTTCCCTCACCTCCACTGTTACTAAATATTTACAATGCTTACAAAAACTTATTTGGGACAGAAAAGGTCCTTTTTTTATTGGGCATGTTCAGGCTCATACTGGCCTTCCAGGTCCTCTCAGTTTACACAATGATTTAACAGACACAGCCAGCAGAGACCCACACATCTTTAATATGCTTGAAAATGCAAAAACTTTTCATTCCAAATTTCACTTAAATGCTTCCACTCTATGTACACACTATAAAATTACTAAGGCAACAGCTTGGGACATAGTCAAGTCTTGTGCTAAATGTGTTACACTTATTCCTAACCCCTCATTAGGAGTAAATCCAAAAGGGCTTCAGCCCAATCATATTTGGCAAATGGATATAACTCATTATTCAGAATTTGGAAAACTACCATTTATTCATGTGTCTATTGATACCTTTTCAGGATTTATTAGGGCCTCTGTTCATACTGGAGAAAAAACCAAAGATGTAATAACACACTGTTTACACTCTTTCTCCATCCTGGGGGTTCCCAAACAAATTAAAACAGATAATGGTCCTGGCTATACGTCCCAGGCCTTTAAACACTTTTGTTCCACCTTTGGTATTCAATATGTCACAGGAATTCCCTATAATCCTACTGGACAAAGCATTGTTGAGCGTGCCCATTTAATGCTTGAAAACATGCTTTATAAACAAAAAGGGGGAATAAGGGCATCATACAGATCCCCAAAAGACAAATTATCTGTTGCCTTGTTCATCTTAAATTTTTAAAATCTCGATTCATTGATTTTTTTCAAAGAAACAACTTTTTGTTTTGTCAATATTTTCAATAGTTTCTTCTGTTTTAATTTCATTGATTTTTAGTTTTGATTTTAATTATTTCCTGCATTCCGTTTATGGTGTTGATTTATCCTTCTTTTACTAGGACTTTGAGATGTAATATTTGGTTATATATTTGTTGACTTTTTATTCTAATAAATGACTACAATGCAAAAACATTTCCTCTAGGTATTGACTTCACAGTATCCCAGAGAGTTTGGTATGTTGCATTGGTATTCTCATTTACCTATAAGTATTTTTTTTTATTTCATCCTTGATTGATTCTACGATCTGTTCATCACTCAGTAGTGCATTATTTAGTCTCCATGTGTTAGAGTAGCTTCTATTTTTGTATTTTATTGTTGATTTGCAATTTCAATTCATTATTATCACATAGAATGCAGGGCATTATCTCCATTTATTTGTATTTACTAAGAATTGCTTTAAAGCATAAGATATGGTCTATTTTAGAAAAGGACCCATGTGTTACACAGAAAAAAGTGTATTCACTGGTCCACGGATGAACTATTCTATACATGTTTGTTAAGTTTAAATTATTGATCATATTATTTAATTATATAGTTTTTTATTTATATTTTTAGAAAACTCTCCAGTTTGAGAGTTGTGGTAAAGTCACCTAGTATTATCTTCTTATGGTCTATTTAATTCTTCATTTTGAGAAGGATTTCTTTGACCTACATAGATGCTGCATTTTTTGGAGCATAAATATTTAGAACCATTATGTCTTGCTGCTGTATAATTCCCTTCAATAGAATTAAATTACCATCTTTGTCCTTCCTGATTAACTTTCATTTGACTTTCACTTTATCTGACATGAGAATGGAATACCCTGATTGTTTACACAATCCATTTGAGAGATATTTTTTTTTCCAACCTTTCACATTCAGTCTGTGGATGTATTTGCCTATGAGGTGAGTTTCTTGGAGACAGCTATTGTTGGGTCTTGTTTATTAATTCAATCTGCAAGTCTAAGTCTTTTCATTGATGAGTTTAGTCCATTAATATTAAAAACTATTACTGAGATACGATTTGTATTCCCAGTCATTTGGCTTACTTCTGGGTTTTGGTTTGATTTAGATTCTTTTCATTATTCCTTTAGTGTAGTTCCTCCTTTTGCTGGTTTTCACTTTCTTTTTTACTTTATCCTCATAGAATTTTTTGTTGAGAATGTTCTGTAATGCAGGTTTTCTACTGTGAACTATTTTAATTTTTGTTTCTCATGGAAGGTTTTTATTTCAAATTCAAATCTGAAACAATATTGCTGGATATAAAATTCTTGGTTGGCATCCATTATATTTCAGATCTTGAAAAATGTTGTTCCATGACTTCCTATACTTGAGGGCCTGGGTTGAGAAATCAGATGAGATTCAAATTGGATTTCACCTATACATGATTTACTTTTATCCTCTCATGGCCTTTAAGATTTCATTCTAATTCTGATTTATTCATTTTCATTATAATGTGCCTTGGTATGGATTGGCTATAATTTTGTATATTTGAGGTCTTGTATGCTCCTGTATTTGATTTTCCATTTCATTCTTTTTTTTTTGTTAAATTTATTTTTATTGCAAACAAATGGGATACATGTTGTTTCTGTTTGTATATGGAGAAACAGCATATCATTTGCATATTCATACATTTACATAGGGTAATGATGTTTGATTCATTCCATTATTTTTTTTCCTTCCTCCGCACCCCTCCCACCTCTCTTTTCACTCTATACAGTCACTCCTTCCTTCATTCTTGCCCCCCTCCCACTGCCCATTATGTGTCATCATCCACTTATCAGCGAGATCATTTGTCTTTTGGATTTTTGAGATTGGCTTATCTCACTTAGCATGATATTCTCCAATTTCATCCATTTGCCTGCAAATGCCATAATTTTATTATTCTTTATAGCTGAGTAATATTCCATTGTATATATATACCACAGTTTCTTTATCCATTCATCATTTGAAGGGCATCTAGGTTGGTTCCATAGTCTGGCTATTGTAAATTGAGCAGCTATGAACATTGATGTGGCTGTATCTCTGTAGGATGCTGATTTTAAGTCCTTTGGGTATAGGCCGAGGAGTGGGATAGCTGCGTCAAATGGTAGGTCCATTCCAAGTTTTCTAAGGAATCTCCACACTGCTTTCCAGAGTGGCTGCACTATTTTGCAGTCCCACCAGCAATGTATGAATGTACCTTTTTCCCCACATCCTCTCCAACACCTGTTGTTGCTTGTATTCTTGATAATCGCCATTCTAATTGGGGTGAGATGGAATTTTAGTGTAGTTTTGATTTGCATTTCTTTTATTACTAAAGATTGTGAACATTTTTTCATATGTTTGTTGATTGCTTGTAGATCTTCTTCTGTGAAGTGTCTGTTCATTTCCTTAGCCCCATTTGTTGATTGGATTATTTGTATTCTTGGTGCAGAGTTTTTTGAGTTCTTTATATATTCTGGAAATTATTGCTGTATCTGAAGTATGAGTGGCAAAGATATTCTCCCATTCTGTAGGCTCTCTCTTCCCATTGCTGATAGTTTCCTTTGCTGAGAGAAAGCTATTTAGTTTGAATCTATCCCAGTTATTGATTCTTGCTTTTATTTCTTGGGCTATGGGAGTCCTGTTAAGGAAGTCTGATCCTAAGCCAACAAGGTGAAGATTTGGACCTACTTTTTCTTCTATAAGATGCAGGGTCTCTGGTCTGATTTCAAGGTCCTTGATCCATTGTGAGTTGAGTTTTGTGCAGGGTGAGAGATAGGAGTTTAGTTTCATTCGGTTGCATATGGATTTCCAGTTTTCCCAGCACCATTTGTTGAAGAGGCTATCTTTTCTCCATTGCATATTTTTGGCCCCTTTGTCTAGTATTAGAAAATTGTATTTATTTGGGTTTGTGTCCATGTCCTCTATTCTGTACCATTGATCTACCTATTTTGGTGCCAATACATGCTGTTTTTGTTAATATTGCTTTGTAGTATAGTTGATGTTCTGGTATTGCGATACCCCCTGTTTCATTCTTCCTGCTAAGGATTCCTTTAGCTATTCTGGGTTTCTTATTCTTCCAGATGAATTTCATGATTGCTTGCTGTATTTCTGTAAGGTACGTCATTGGGATTTTAATTGAAATTGCATTGAATCTGTATAGCACTTTTGGTAGTATGGACATTTTAACAATATTAATTCTTCCTATCCAAGAAAATGGAAGATCTTTCCATCTTCTAAGGTCTTCCTTAATTTCTTTCTTCAATGTTTTGTAGTTTTCATTGTAGAGATCTTTTACCTCTTTGGTTAGATGATACCCAAATATTTTATTTATTTATTTATTTTTTTTGAGGCTATTGCAAATGGAGTTGTTTTCCTCATTTCCCTTTCAGCTGTTTCGTCACTTGCATATAAAAATGCTTTAGATTTATGCGTGTTGATTTTATACCTGCTACTTTGCTGAATTCATTGATGAGGTGTAGAAGTTTACTGAAGGAGGTTTTTGGATCCTCTAAATATAGAATCATGTCATCTGCAAATAGTGACAGCTTAAGTTCCTCTTTTCCTATTTGTATCCCTTTAATTTCTTTAGTCTGCCTAATTGCTCTGGCTAGAGTTTCGAGGACCATGTTGAATAGAAGTGGTGAAAGAGGACATCCCTGACTTGTTCCCGTTTGTAAAGGGAATAATTTCAGGTTTTCTCCATTAAGAATGATGTTGACCATGGGCTTAGCATAAATAGCCTTTGCAATGTTCAGGTATGTTCCTACTATCCCTATTTTTTCTAGTGTTTTGAGCATGAAGGGGTGTTGTATTTTGTTGAACGCTTTTTCTCTGTCAATTGAAACAACCATATGATTCTTATCCTTAAGTCTATTGACATGATGGATTATGTTTATTGATTTACGAATGTTGAACCATCCTTGCATTCCAGGGATGAGCTCCACTTGATCATGGTGCACAATTTTCTTAATACGTTTTTGGATACGGTTTGCCAATATTTTGTTAAGGATCTTTGCATCTATATTCATCAAGGATATTGGTCTAAAATTTTCTTTCCTTGATGTGTCTTTTCCTGGTTTGGGTATGAGTGTGATATTAGCTTCATAGAATGAGTTTGGTAGGGTACCCTCCTTTTCTATTTCCTGGAATACTTTGAGAAGTATTGGAATGAGTTCTTCTTTGAAGGTCTTGTAGAACTCGGCTGAGAATCCATCTGGCCCTGGGCTTTTCTTGGATGGTAGATATTTAATGGCTTCCTCTAGTTCATTGCTTGATATTGATCTGTTTAAATCACATGTCCTCGTGGTTCAGTTTGGGAGGAGCGTATGTCTCTAGAAATTTGTCAATGTCTTCGGTACTTTCTATTTTGTTGGAATACAGATTTTCAAAATAGCTTCTCATTATGTTCTCTATCTCAGTGGTGTCTGTCGTGATATTTCCTTTTGCATCATGTATTTTAGTAATTTGAGTCTTCTCTGTCCTTCTCTTTGTTAGTGTGGCTAAGGGTTTGTCTATTTTGTTGACTCTCTCAAAGAACCAACTTTTTCTTTTGTCAATTTTTTGAATAGTTTCTTTTGTTTCACTTTCATTGATTTCAGCTCTGATTTTAATTATTTCCTGTCTTCTACTACTTTTGCTGTTATTCTGTTCTTCTTTTTCTAGGACTTTGAGCTGTAATGTTAGGTCATTTAGTTGTTTTCATTCTTTTCTGGAATGTGCTCCATGCAGTGAATTTTCCTCTTAGTACCACTTTCATAGTGTCCCAGAGATTTTGAGATGTTGTATCGTTGTTCTCATTGACCTCTAAGAATTTTTTAATCTCCTCCCTGATGTTTTTGTTATCCATGTTTCATTCAATAGCATATTATTTAGTCTCCAAGAGTTGGAGTAATTTCTGGTTTTTATTTTGTCATTGATTTCTACTCTCAGTCCATTATGATCTGATAGAACACAAGGCAGTATCTCTATTTTTTTGCATTTTCTAAGGGCTGTTTTGTGGCATAACACATGGTCTATTTTTGAGAAGGTTCCATGTGCTGCTGAGAAGAAAGTGAATCCGCTCGTTTATGGATGGAATATTCTATATATGTCTATTAAGTCTAGGTTATTGATTGTTTTATTGAGTTCTATGGTTTCTTTGGTTGGATTTTGTTTGGAAGATCTATCTAGTGGTGATAGTGGTGCGTGAAATTCGCCCAGAATTATTGTGTTGTGGTCTATGTGATTCTTGAAATTGAGAAGGATGTTTGATGTACAGGGATGCACCATTGTTTGGGGCATAAATATTTACTATCGTTATGTCTTCCTGATTTATGTTTCCCTTAAGCCGTTTGAAATGTCCTTCTTTATCCCGTCTGAGTAACTTTGGCTTGAAGTCCACTTTATCTGATATAAGGATGGAAACCCCCACTTTTTTACTGAGTCCATGTGAGTGGTAGGTTTTTTCCCATCCTTTCACCTTTAGTCTGTGGATGTCTTTTTCTATGAGATGAGTCTCTTGCAGGCAGTATATTGTTGGGTCTTTCTTTTTAATCCATTCTGCCAGTCTATGTCTTTTGATTGATGAGTTTAGGCCATTAATGTTCAGGGTTATTATTGAGAAATGATTTGTATTCCCAGTCATTTGGCTCATTTTTGGTTTTTAAGTTGGCTTGGTTTCTCCTTTGAGTGGTTTTTTTCTCTAAGGTAGTTCCACCCTTTGCTGACCTCCATTGTTGTTTTTCATTTCCTCCTCATGGAATATTTTGTTGAGAACATTCTGTAGTGCAGGCTTTCTATTTGTAAATTCTATTAACTTTTGTTTATCATGGAAGGATTTTATTTCATCTTCAAATCTGAAGGTTAGTTTTGCTGGGTATAGGATTCTTGGTTGGCAACCATGTTCTTCCAGAGGTTGAAATATGTTGGTCCAGGCCCTTCTAGCTTTTAGAGTCTGTGTTGAGAAGTCGGCTGCTATCCGTATTGGTCTCCCCCTATATGTAATCTGATGGTTTTCTCTTGTGGCCTTCAAAATCCTATCTTTATTTTGAATGTTAGGCATTTTCATTATAATGTGCCTTGGTGTGGATCTGTTGTGATTCTGTGCATTTGGTGTTCCGTAAGCATCTTGTATTTGATTTTCCATTTCATTCTTCAGGTTTTGGAAATTCTCTGATATTATTTCATTGAATAGGTTGTTCTTTCCTTTGGTTTGTATCTCTGTGCTTTCCTCAATCCCAATAATTCTTAAATTTGGTCTTTTCATGATGTCCCATAGTTCTTAGAGATTCTGTTCATGATTTATTACCATCTTCTCTGCTTGGGCAACTTTATTTTCAAGATTAACTATTTTGTCTTCATTGTCTGAGGTTCTGTCTTCCAAGTGGTCTAGTCTGTTGGTCATGCTTTCCAGTGAGTTTTTTATTTGGTTTATCATCTCCTTCATTTCAAGGATTTACTTTTTTTTTTTTTTTTTTTTTTTTTGAGAATCTCTATCTCTTTGTTGAAATGATCTTTTGCTTCCTGCAGGTGCTCTTTCAGCTTATTGGTATTATCATTCATTGCCTGCATTTGCTCTCTTATCTCATCCTTTGCTTCACGAATCATCTTGATCATGTATAATCTGAAGTCCTTTTCTGACATTTCTTCTAACATACTGTCATTGAATTCTATTACTATAGAATCTAGATTTGTTTGGATCATTTTCTTCCCTTGTTTTTTCATGTTGTTCATGTATCTTCCCCTGTAGCAGTGCAGATCTGGGGTATTGCAGATATCCCCCTATAGGCTTATAGTGGTCCTACAGGTTTCCAAAACCATTTCTTTAAGGGGAGATCAATATTAGCAGTGCCCAAATCAGACACTATGCAATCCTAGACCAAATAGCCCCTATAGGGACAATAAAAAAATTGTCATAATAAACAAAATTAGTTCAAATATTATCTTCGGTAAAACAAACAGGTTTGCAATATGGTCTGCAATTTCTAATGGAGGACAAAGAGGATGCAGAGGGATGTAGAATGTGGCTGTTAATGGGATAAGAAAAGAATATACAGAAGTTCTAGAAAATAGAAAGAGTGAGAGTGTAATCAAAAGAATTGGATGTTAGCATGCAAAAAAGGGAGAAGGAGACTCTGAGAGAACAGGTAAACAAAAGGAAAAGAAAGCAAGAAAAGTAACGAAATAAAAACTTAATTTTTTTTAAAAAGGAGAAAAAAGAAAATCTGTATAACAGTCATACACTAATGAAACCTCCCAGAGTTCAGTAGCCTGATGCATGAGAGGTACCTGACAATGAGCTTCAAGCCTCCAGCAGGCGTCGCAGGATGGGATTTTCCCCACCCAAAGATCAGAGCTATGGCTTCTAGGATTATCCAAGATGGCTGCTCTGGTTTTGAAATGTGTTGGCAAATGGGGAGCTGCAGCTCAGGGGTGGACATGGTCAGCTGGAGATCCTGGAGATGGGATGCAGTTGGTCTGGCAGGGGTCCTGGAGGTCTGGTGTGTTTGGTGCTTTTGTGGGTTCCTGGAGGCCGGGTGCAATCAGTCGGTCTGGGGTCCTGGTGATAGGGTGCAGTCAGTTGGTCTGGGGGTCCTGGCGGCAGGGTGCAGTCAGTCAATGTGAGGGCCCCAGAGGCAGGGAGTGATCAGTCGGGCTGAGGGATCCTGGAAATGGGGCCAGAGTTCCTACGGGGCCTGGCTGTTGTCTCAAAATGATGGCAGTCACGTGTAATCAAACCTGCAGGTACTGTAACAGTGAACTTCCAGGCAGCAGCAGACAGGTGGTGCTCCACTGGCGGTTGGCGATCAGCTTGCTGACTGTTGTCTAACAATCTGGAGGTGAACCTTGAGCGTTGGGTGATGGATAGGAGTAAGGCAGGCGATGGACAGGCGAGAGGCAGGGAAATGGCGGATGATAGTCACCTGACAGTGAGCAATCTGCACGCAAAAAAGGAGTCTATATGCTTGCAGACTGCAGGTCATCACAGCAGACAAATGGGTAAACACCAGGGGATCGATAAGCAACAAAAACTGCCTCACCGAGAAACAGATATCCTTTGCTGGACACGGGCGTTATGGAACGACAAGGAACACAGCCTCCTTCTAGTCCACCATCTTGGATCTCTCTGGGCTTCACTGTCTGTAAACCTCCTGTATGTATATGCAATAGTTTTTTTTCTCTTGCCTATCTTTTTTTCAGTTGGTGGGGCTCCAGTCACTGCAGCTAAGACAGTAGCTTCCCATTTCATTCTTAAGTTTGGGAAATGTTCTAATATTATGTCATTGAAAATATTGTGCATTCCTTTGGTTTGTGTCTCTGCTCCTTCTTATATCCTGATAACTGTTAATTTTGGTCTCCTCCTGTTATCCGAAAATTCTTGGAATTTCTGTTCATTGATTGTTACCATCTTCTCTGCATGGTTTTCTTCATTTTCAGTATTAAATATTTTGTCTTCATTGTCTTAGGTTGTGTCTTTCAAATGGTCTAGTCTCTTGGTGATGTTTTCCATTTGATTTCTTGATTCCTTCATTTTGAGGATTTCTGCTTTTTTCACAAGATATATGTCCTTATTGATGTGATTTTCCCTTCCTGTATTTTCTCTTTGATTTCACTCTATATCATCCTTTACTTCACAGATCAGATTAACCATGTACTTTCTAAATACCTTCTTGGGCATATGTTCTATTGTGTTGTCAGTGGCTTCTCTGATCAGGGCAGCTTAGTTTGTTTGTGGCATTTTGTTCCCTTGTTTTCCATGGTTGTCTGTGTGCTCACCCATCTGGTTGTCTGGGTCTGAGACAACAGAAATTCTACCCTGGAGACCTATTTTGTCACTGAAGATTTCCAGTATTCCACGTTTCAGAGAGAGACCAATCTCAACAACACACAGTACAAACAATATACAGCCTCAAATCTAATAGCTCCGAGCAGGTGTCCACTGCCCTCTCACTACAAACAATAATGATGGGTTCAATCACTGTCCACAATAAAAAGAGAAAATTTGCTAAATGTATTTATAATCTCAAATAGTGGACAAAGAAAGAGCAGAAACAGTGCAGGGCATGGTGTTCATCAGGGAGAAAGAAACAATACAGAAGAAAATCCACAGGAAAAGTGGAAGATAAACCAAAGGAGATTGGATGCTAGGTGGAGAAAAGGTAGAAAAGGATAGAAAAGTGAGAGGAAGAATACACATAAAGAGAAACAAAATTAAAAATATAGGAATATATAGCAGAACTGCAAAACAGCTTTATCACTGTCTTCAAGAAGCTGATGCTCAAAAATCACACCCTTCTCTAAGTATGGTGTAGAGAGATGCCAGAGAAGAAAGAAATAAAAATGAAATAAATCTTGGTGGAAAACTGAACAACTAGCTCTGTGAGTGTCCCAATGATGCTGAGCCATGTCTCTGACTGCCCACAAGACTGCCTTGCCCAGTCAGGCACTTTCAGACCCAGTCACTATCTCACTGATCTGGGCCTCAGATGTCCTGGGTTAGGAAAGGTGGCAATCCCAAGATCTCAATGCCACTGGCATTTGGAGAGAGACCACCAGGGATGAGCAATTCTGAGAGATATCAACTAGATGGTGGCAATGTGCACTACCAAGAAGAAGATCCTGGTTACACCCAAACCCATCGATACCCTGACACTGAACTCTAGATCCTGGCCAGCGTCCCCAGAGAGGAGTGGCTCCACTCCATGATAGCGGTGGCACCAATAACACTGACACCCCAAACACACCCCAGGCTCTGGCTGGCATCTCAGAATGGATGCTGCATTGGGCAACCAAACCTTGAGTCTCCCTGGCAGTGGACCTCTGGGCAGTGGTGGAAGTGGTAGTAGTGGGAGTTGGTGGCAGCAGGCAGGGGTTCAGCAGCAGCTGCAGACATTGGTGATATTGGCAGCAGGTGGGGTACTGTCGCAGCAGTGGTGGTGGCATCAGCTGTGGATGCAGTTTCAGCAACAAGTAGAAAAAGACCTCTAGGTGACATCCAGAGAGTGGCAGAGGCCTTACCTGCAGCAGTGCTAATGTTAGCAGCAGCAGCAGCAGCAGCAGCATAGATGGCAGTGGGGCATCTGAGGCAGCCTTGAGGACTGCAGACTTCCAGGTGGCAGCAACGGTGGCAGCATCAACAGCAGCAGCGGTTCCCAGAGAAAGGCTTCAGGACACCTGTGGCAGTGGTGTCAGGCCAGCTGTGCCCCACGAGAAAACCTCTGTAGAGTAGCAGAGGTGCCTCACAGTAGCACTCAGGGAAAATACTTCCAGGCGTTTGTGACAGTGTGGGCAACCTTGGACCCTGGAGAATACACATCCGGGCAGCTGTGTCAGTGGACTAGGGAGAAGCTGCACTCTGTCCCCCAGAGAAGACCTCTGGTATCTGCCCATTTTTCTCTTCCTAGCCAGCTTTGATGTCATTCTAGACAGTATTCCTCTTAACAGTCTGTCTTGCATTTATATTGACACAGTTGACTGTAGAAACGACTCTTCACAACTCCTTCCTCCCAAGGCCATGCAGAAGGGTAAGGATGCAGCATTGGCCAAGTCCATTGGGGTGTCCAACTTTAACCACAGGCAGCTGGAGATGATCCTGAATAAACCAGGCTTTATGTATAAGCCTGTGTGCAACCAGATGAGACCCATGAGCCTCAGCACCATCTCTTATTCTTTCCTTGATTCTCAACCACTGACATGAGTCTATTTGTCCTGTTCCTCAGTTCAATTGTCTTTGGGGAACAGAAGAGTCTAAGATTAGTGCCACTGTCTTGGAGGGTGTGGAGGGTTCTCAATTGTAATCTCTCCTGGTTGAATCCCTTGTGATAATGAGGAAAGACCTTAGTGGCCAGTTTATAGAATAATCTGGTGATGATGTAGAGGTTATCAAGGAGGAGAGTGGTTGTTCATTCACTTCAGGGGTAAGATGACCTTGTCCTTGATTTCATGGTGAGTGTGCAGTGGAGGGAACTGTGTGTAGGAAAGAACAGTATACATGCATGTGAAGTGAACAAGAAAAGAGTGAAAACAGGAGAAGATCAGTGGTCAGGGTTTGTGTGGAGGTTGGGTGCCCAGGTTCTTTTATCTCCTATTTTGTTTTCTGGATCTAGAGGAACAGTTAACAGGAAGAGTAAAAGAGAGTTTATGAAAGTTAAAGAATTGAGAGGATATTAGTTGTTTATGGTGATACTGATGGTGGATGAAATCCACTGTTAGGAACTTTAATCACAATATACAATTGACCTTGTGCCTGAGCCCCTATTACCTCTTTTCTGATAACAAATCAACTGTGTAATCCTATCCAGTCTTTGCAAGGTTCTGTGCTAATGTACACTTTATAAATTTGGTCATTGAGTAATTGTCTTTGGTTGGAAATTTAGCCTATAAAATTCATGAATTTCATATAGATTGATAGGACATCATAAATTTCAAATATAAATGTTAAAAAGTTGAAAATAAATTTAGAATTAATTTTACCCCAAATTGTTTATCATGAAAAATTTGAAACATACAGAAAAAGTGAGATTACAGTACAGGACGTTCATATTTACCACCATATATCTAAAATTGCTGACTTTTTGCACCACTGTGAGATGTTGACTTATGTTGAGGTATCTGCATACTCACGTATAGAATTTTCCAAATTCTCTTCAAAACAAATTGTAGACTAGACTATTCACTTTAAGAGACCTGAGAGAGTATCTTCTAGGAATAAAGCTGATTTCTCACATAGCACATTTTTATTACTGCATCTAATGTTACTAGTAAGTCTCTAACATCATCTACGTCCAGTCTGTTTTTAAATTTCCCATTGTTTTTTTGAAATATCTGTTATAGATTTTCCTCATTTCCAGGATGAAACTCTGATTCACATTTTGCTTTCTTTTATTTTTTTTAAAGATCTTTTCACACAGACTGTTCACTCAATGCTTTTCCAAATAATATTGATTTTTTTTTAAACTCCCTTATTATATCAGTTAAACATATTGACATCCCATTCTCGGTAAGTAGTTAGACTTGAATTTCTTATTATAATTCAAGGGCCTGTGAAGGATCCAAGGCAACCAGAGTGGGTCTTAGTTACTGGACTTTGCATCACCCTAGAACAATTTCAGACATGTTGCTCAGAGTAGTAGACATGAGTTTATTAGAAAGGATAAGAAAGGGGAAAAGGTGAAACTACCAAGGAACAGAGTGAATCCTCTCAGAGAGGACAGGAATGGCATGCCCTCCCTGACTTCCAGTTTTATGAGGAGTTCCATATAAGATTTTGGAGCCTGCCCAGATTCCCCCCTTGACTGTTGACAGACAGTAGGGTTCCATGAGATCTCCAAGTCTCATTGTGTATGTTCTTGTCCTGCAGAGGGGAGATTTTCAAGTCTTCTTCACCTTGGCCCACACTCACTAGTTCTATTAAAACATATTTTTAGAGATTATGGTTAGGGGGGATCGTTCTAAGCTGCCTGTGTTTTGGAATCGGGTTTAATTGTTTTTAATCAATGAATTTACCCAAATGTTCCTTGCAGAACACCTACCAAATGTCCTTCCCTCTTGTCTTCATGAGTAATTGACCAAGTTCTTGATTTATGGCACAATCTGAAGTCCAACTTGCGCCATTTTTAAAAGTCAGTTTCTTTTTTGGTTATTTTGTTTTCATATTAACATTAGCCTGTTGTAATTTTAGAAAACTTTTATCTTGTCAACTGCAGGTAGAATGTCATATTTGTCACAATCAGAGGAACCTGCTGGACTTCTGCAAATCAAAATGAATTGTTATGTTTGCCCATGGTGCTCTTGGGACTCAATGATACAAAAGGTGGTAATGAGAACATGAGGATGTTTACTTAAAATGCTATTGCTGATGAACAATTCATAGTCCTACAACACTCATATTTCAGAAGATCACTGAACTGACCCTGGGAGAGGGGAGAATTTACATTTCTGAGAAGATCCCATAAGACACTGATGCTGCAGGTTCAGGACCATATTTGTGGATGCCTATTTAAAGTGGGTGAAACAGACCTAAGTCTGTGTAGTGGGTTCAGTGGTGCTTGCTTTTAAACCCATTGACTTTTGAGGCTAAAACAGTAAGATTGAAAATGTGAGATTAGCCTCAGAAACTTAGTGAGACCCTGTGTCAAAATAAAACAAAAACGTAGGTTTTTGGCTCTGTGGTAGAATGCATTGGATTTGACCCCCAGTAAATTCTAACCCCCACAAAGAAAAGGGAAATAAAAGAAAGACTCCTAAATATCTTGTTTTCAGGATTTCAGCCTCTCTGTATTTTCATCAAGTATCAACCAGAGCTCCCCCATTCTCTTAGATGATCCAGTTCTTGGTGCCTTGGCAAAAATCATAGGCAATCACCAGCTCCGATTGCCTTCCACTACCAGTTGCTGGTGGGATGTGGTCCTGGTCATGAGTTTCAGTGAGAAATGGACCAAAGAAGACATTCAGGTATGGAGGAGACCTGTGGGTATGCGGGTTGCTAAAGGTATTCTTCTCATGTGTGCTTCTTTGGAATGTATAAGAACATTTTTTCGAGTCATGTCCATACCCTTTCAATGTCTGTCACAGATAAGGGTTCAGATACTTTTAGTAATGTGTTCTCTTACTCTAAAATGGGACATGGAGTATAAAAGGATAGAAGCAGGATTGGATAAAGCTGAGAGATTTGTTTTTTATCATTGCTATCCAAGTATTGTGACACCCTGTGCAAATAACATCGTTGTATTTGCTTTTATTTTCTGAGATGAGAATTTGGATTGGGTGGTTTTTATTCTATGAATTATGATTTTATTTTACATTTCCCCAAATCCTCAACATATTTTAATACTCATATTTTTTTATTTTGAGTTTTTGTCTTGTTGTCTGTCAACTTATGAAATGCAAATATAAATAAGTTGTGTTTTCATATTCAAGTGGAACATATTTATTGAATCATTACTTAGAGCAGTTGCAAAACAAATCATCCCCAGTATCAAGGTTAGTGCAATGAGCATTTGTTTATCTCATGATTCTTTAATTTGACTATTTGCTTTGAGTAGGCCTGAACTCAGTGAATGTCTTCCAGCTACACTGGCTTCTCATGTATTTGTAATGAACTCTTCTATGCATCTGCAGAACAGTGTGTTCCTCTGCTGTAGTCCTGCTTGCTCTGTTGTCTGTGGTGTCTGAGCTCCTCTCCACAGAACTCCACATCCACCAGCTGATGATGCAGGCTTCATCTTGTCACATAGTACTGTCCCCAGGCAGTGAATGGATTCTTTGGAGCCTTCTCATGCCTCTGCTCAGATTGGGCACATCAATGCTTCTGCCATGTTCTAATGAATACAGCAAGTTAGAGACCAGGGAACACCTTGGAAATGGGGAAATAGACACTTTCTCTTTGAGAAAAGTGCTGGATATTCACATAGGAAAGAATTTGGAGACTGAGAGATGTGAATTATTGGGGAGAGCATTTAAGCAAACAATTGACCATGTTAATGTGTTCTGGATATTGTTCTTCAGATTTGGATGTATTTGTTGAAATATGTTCTCCCACACTCTACTTCTGCTTTCATTCTCCTTTTGGTATATTTCCATGAACAAAGTTTCTTCTCTTATTGTTTTCTTCATGCCTTCAGTTTGTGAAGAATGAGGGTCATATTTTTTCTCATATTGAAAACTCAATAGTATTCTATTACATTACTTTACAAAAGTCTTACTGTCTCAAATTCCAAATATAATTCAACTGCAGTATTTTTAACATGTACAACAGAAATCCAAGTACACATAATTGTAAAATGACTAGCTGTGTACCTCCTAGCAGCAGGAGGTACATTTCTGGCTAGTTTTCTTATCAGTTGTCTTGTTTGTTCTTTCTCATTGTCTTAATCACATTGGAAAATCTGTCCTTCAGTTCAAAACTGTGACAAATTTCCTTAGTTCTTTATTCATTTAAAATATCTTGGTATTATACATTGATCTATTATAACAAATTTTAATATTCACTTTATTAATCTGTATGTACATTGTCTCCTTTTGCTTCATTTTGCGTTGAACTACTCAATATCTTTGGAGGGAAAATGTTTTTTTAAAACAGTAAAGATTCTAATTCATTATTCTCATGAGTTTTGATATTTAGGTTTAAACACTTTTAAACGTATTGCAGTAATCTTATCTATGAATGAATTTGTATTAATTTTGTCAGACCTGTTCATACAGGAGTGATAATTTTGAATAATCTTTAAATAAAATATTCTTTTTTATTTTGAGAATTTCCAAATGTAGAGAAAAGTTTAAAAAAGAATGCAGAAAATGCTATTTGTAACTTATCAATTATTAAATGATGAAAATTTTACTCTCAACATTTAAAATAAATTTATAAGAATTTAATCATTCATATTTTCGGTATGTTAGCAGTTGATGAAAATTGTTTCCATGTTGAAAATGTCTTAAATTTAGAAAAGATGATTGTCTTTGAGCTAGGTTCTTTGTTTTTTGACAGGATTTAGTTTGTAGTTTCACAATTCTTGTCCTAAAAATGTTCAACAAAATCATTTTGGAGTTTAAAATTTTTATTGATGGGATATAGAAATAAACCTGTATCCTTGAAAAATATTTATTTACCTTACATATTTCAAAATTTTGCCCTAGATTTTTATGGGTCTTTTAATGAACGAACACAGTAAACTAGGAATAGCATTAGTTTTATTTTGCTGCAGCATCTTTTTGAGATATCTTTTTGACTGTAGTTAGTGCAGTTTCTATATATCTCATATCAAAAGTGATTTCTATTTAATTTTCACCTTATATTTATTGTGTATTTCTGTGTTTTGCTTGATGCCTTTAATAACTTTTGGAAATTGATCTGATTTCACTAGATTTCTAGAATTGGCAATGTGCACATTAAATATGCTAAAATCCCTCTACTTGTGTGATAGGTTTTTTTCAATTTTGAGTTGACCTCAGAAAACATAAAAGACCTAGATGACCTGAACAGAAATTATAGATATTTTACCTTCAATTTGTAAGTAACTTTGGAAGACCTGTGGCCTTTGCTTGTTTATTTTCAAGTATTTCCCTCCTTTTCAGTTCAGTTTAATCAGAACCCAGCTAGTGCATTTGGCTCTCAAAAAGCTTCCACTGATGCTGTTGAGAGAATATTTGGTTTGAAGATTTAAAATGTTGGCATCTCAATGCAGAGGATAAATTTGTTTTGAGAAGAGAGATTCAAAAGCAAGGGAAGAGTGTGCAGAAAAAACACCCTTGTTGAATGAATTGATAGAAAAGACAAAATCTTTACTCATTTTTGATTTACTTTGTCATTATAGAATCTGGCATTGGACATATACTACAAGTGAGGGTAAAAGGAATATATTACCCTCTGCCAGTGGGAATTTTAATTCACAATACAAATAAAGATGATGATATATGAAAGGAGATGTGCTATAGCAACTTTTTGTATAATTGAAATAAAGGTGATGGTTTGTGAAAGGAGATTGGATAATCCAAATTACATGTACTTAAATATTGGCAGATATAGCATTATAATTACTAATATCTTTGTTAATATAGCTATAAATGAAGGACAAAATAAAAACATAATGTCAAGAGATAGTAGCAAGATCCTGTCAATTCTCATTGCATATTAAATCCTTCAACAAGTAATGATTTTCCATTGTGCTGCTAGTAAAATATGGAGATTTAAATATGATATGGTGAGCTCCTGGTATTTGCATGTCTTCTTATAATCAACATTCTTTCCATATCTTAATCTAATACAATGTTGCATGTGATTTGACAGTGAGCAAATAATTAAGAATTAGTTAAGTGTAAGTGACATTGTACTACTACTACAATCTACTGTACACCTAAAATCATTTTTGGATTGGTCAGTATCTGAACTTGACCTTATACTAAACATGGCATGAATTGAGGTGTCCTCCTGCACAAAGTAAGTAAATAAACAGGGTGCATTTTGGTTTTGCTTTTCCTGAGAATATGAAAAGAGAAGGGGTTTCTTGGCCTTAGAAGATATACTATAGAGGTAAGGGAGAAGAATACAAGTGGATTCTTGTCTCTGTGACTTCTTTGTGTTACATTCTCAGCAAGGGAATAAAATTTGAATAATTGAGTTATAAGTATAAGAACTATTTCCTGTACATTATGATCATGACAGTAGAAATGACAGATTTTATCCCACTCAGGAAATAAAATGGATCTCCATAGGTGTCACTTGTTTAGCCCTAAACAAGTAAAATGGAATCACTTAGTCTATGCTACACATTTTTCTTTTTCATTTTAATGCTTCTGATCATCCAAATTATCCTTGGCTGATGCATATGGATAGGGACACCTTCGTCATAACTTCTACTAGTATCCCCTACCTGGACAGAGATGTGTGAGATGTTAAGTTACTGATGATTGGATGCATCACTTATGTTAATCCATGCTTCTTAGCAATTCCCATTCTGTAACAGCAAGGATCACTAGTCCACTAAAGAAGGCACTAAGTTCAACAAGTTTTTTGAAACAAAATAAAATTGCATTCCTGAAGATTCTTACCTTCACTGTCTCTGTTATATTTATGTTTTGTTTCGTTTTGACTCATTATGAACAAAAACTAATTAGGCTACAAGCCTGTAGGCAGGGTTTTGTTGATCCTAACACAGTTCAGGGGTGGGAGTAGGGAGGAGTTTTCAGGTTCTAAAGAAGTAACTGTTGATATTGATTAGTTAGCCTTTCTCAAGACCATAGAGTAACCCCAAAGAGATTACACTTAGATCATGGTTTTTGGTCTGCATGATGAAGCACAGAGGGCAAGTGAGCAGCAGTCCAAGGGCTTCCTATCTGCAGCTCAAGGAACAGAAGTCCTGGAAACTGGGGAGTGAAAGTTTCCTTCCAGATGATTGTCAAGGATTTGAGATGATAACCTGCCATGTTAGTAGCATGAGGAGTCAGACCTGCTAAGGTGAAGAGGGCAGAATTGAACACTCAGCTGCTTGGGAAATATCTTTGACATATTTTTTGTTTTTGTTTTTTATGCTTCATAATTATAAATAATAAAGATTCATGATGCCAAATTCATACATGCACATTATATCTGATTAAGCTCATTCCTCATTACTTCCCCCTTCTTTGTCCTCCTCCCTTCCCCAGATCTTCTTGTTCTACTTTCCTGAACTAACTTCTATTATTGTTATTTTAATTCAAATGACATAATGCACATTTATATATGTGGGTGATTTGAAATATTGATTTACTCTACTATATTCATGCATGGAAATAGCAAAAAAGAGTATATTTTCTTTCCCCAGTTACTTCTCCATGCCTTCCATTTTGCCCTCCCTCTTTCCTCTTGTTTCCCTCCTCTACTCTGCCTTTCTTGCTTCCAACAAATATCCTCTGGATAATTATATTATGTAGACAAAAAGGAACTTTTTACCTACTTTATTCAAAGTCATAGCTGGAGTCATGGATTACTAATTTAAGGAAAAGCTGAAACAACCTTAATTACAATATGTTTGGAAATATTTATGTCTACTAGGATGCATTTACTGAGTGGAATCTCATAAAAGAATTTGCAACATTGCTGCAACTTTTGAACCTACTGTGGTCAACCAGAGGGGCTTATATTTCCAGGGGGATTCATGAGCTTTCAAAGATTCTTTATACTCTTGGATGTAGACAAAATGCAGTGAGGGCAGGAGATTCAAGAAGTAACTTATTATCTTCCAGGGTTACTTTTGTTTGAATATCACATGGCAAAATGTCTCATAAAAAATATCATATTGACTTAAGCTGATAGGTTTATTTCCATAACAGGTTTATTTCCATGTGAGTCTAAAATTTCTCTCATCTGCTTCTTGCTCTTCTTTCTGCTGTTTGTTGACATAATTTTCAGGCTGGGAGGAAAGCACCCATCACAGCAGCGCTGTACCCAGTTAAAGATGAGGAGTCAACTCTGTTAAAATAACCTTTAGGGAACAAAAGTATACTTGTAGAGAAATTCCCCACAGGATCCTTCTCATATGACATCCACAAGGACTGGGACACAGTGCCTTTTACATGGTGACCACATGATAATGCCAATGAAATTAACATGAGTGACTCAATGAAATAATCTGGAGAAAGGAATGTTGGAGGGATAACCATATCAGTCATTGAAGTCATACTGAAGAAATTAATTATTTCCTTAGATTCAAGGATTCCAGTTTTGTCTAGACCTTGGCCTCCTTGACACACTTAAAACCTTGTAATAACTTAAGTTTTAATTCAGACCTAATGAGTATGAGTCTTTGGGCTTAATACCTATTTTAAGAGGGTAGGTACTTATAAATAGAAGAGTTATAAGTTCTCATTAGAGGCAGAGTTCTTCTATATTTTGTACAAAGACAGATCAATAACTGAAAATGACAGGCCTCACCTAGCAGATCTGTTACAGGAGAAATATAGAGACAGTGAGAAGAGTCTGACCAACTTTCACTTACTCTATTATTTAATGCAATGTGAGTAAATCAGCTTTAATAGGAAATTGACAGAGGAAAGAAGACAGACCCAATGTCTTCAACTCTGATGGATCAGAATTTTGATGAACGGAGATGTAGTAGAAGCAACAGAGGAGGAGACATGCTTAGCATGGAATAAAGTTAAAATTTCATCTTAGTTACCTCAAACATACTCTAGGTATGAGTAGATATTTTTAGGAGTTGGAAACACCAAGACCTGAAAGATTCAGTTATAAGTATGAAAATTTCAGGTTATATTCACATACCATGGGCAGAAATTTAAACTAAGAGAATGAAAGGAGTATATGAAAAAGTGGTTTGGTAAAGGAATGTAGGTGATTGTAGCCTGAGAGGACACCATTTACCTCTAATGCAAAAGCAGGAAGTTCTCAAATAAAGTACCTGGTACTATATTTTCCCATATTATATGTATATGATAACAATATTTCTAATATAATTATTAGGAAAGTAAGTTTTAGTTTGCCCAAATTAGTGACCTGCATCAATTATCTCAAATTTTAAACCAAGTTGAGTTGAATTTCCTTTTTCTTAACAACTGAAATCATCAGAACCTAGCATTTATTTTTAATATTATGATGGTCAGCACTTTATGCAACAAGACAAACAGATTTTAGTGTTTTTTTGGTATTCATCTGCATAATGTCATAAAATGGTTCTTGCTTAGCCTTTATAAATTTAATATTTTCTTGTTGTTGGGTCTCTAAGTTTCTGACAGAAAATTTCCAGAGTTTGGAGAATAAGCCAAGTGTCTGCTGATCATCAGACATTTCTCCAGTATATATACCACATGGCAAATGTCCTTATCATTTCAGCAAAGTGCGACAAACCTCTTTTAATATATATTTTTTTCATATATCAAATTAGACTTGAAATCCCAAAGTAGGATCCATCAGTTTCCCAATTGGAGCCCCTGCTGAAGAGCTGCAGTAATCATCAGCGATGTGCACAGCAGGTCAACCTCAACAGAGAGACAATATGGGAAGTGTGTGTCTCAATGTGAACAGGGATTGGTGATCAGAGGGCCTACCCGAGATGTTTGCTCTAAACTTTGAGATGGTATATCCTCCTAATGTTTTCCAGATATTATCAAAGTTCATGTATTCTTAATATAATTACTTATAGCAAGATAAATGTGTGGATTTACATCTTACATGGATTTATGGGTGCTAATTTATATATATATATATATAATATAGGAATTACTCTTATCTCTCAGATACAATAGCACAGTGGTTTTTTCCAGGACACGGTAAAATTTCCCTCAATGGAGGATTGGTTGGCTATATTTTAGACACAGAAGTTGTTTTAAGAATTTATTATTTGAGAATTTGAGATATTTATGGATGAATCCAAACTCCTTATATGTTATGAATGTGTATGTATGGACATAAGATTTTATTTCTGTTGAAATCTGATCATTTCTCTATTTCTGTTATTTAAGTTGGGTTTAATTTCTCAATAAACCCCAAGCCTCTATAGAGAAGCTAAGATTAGCATGGCAGTTGGATGAGGTTGTTGACTAGTGAGGTGTGGTGGATGTGGAGCAAAGATTTTCTTCCCTGTGTCCAGGACATTCAGGGAGAGTTTTGTGTGCTTGGTACTATGTCCACATAGACCACCTGGAGGCCAGGATCAGAGCAGACAAATGGAGAAGAGAGATGGAGACAATGTCCAGGAATTGCAACTCAGGAAAAGTCAAGAAATACCATAATCCAAATTTGTATTTCATGGAAGGGGACAGGCAGAATTTCCATACTATATTGACAAAGAGTGAAGACATTGGGCTCTTAGTGAGGTTTGTAGCACTAAGGAAAATCAGTTTGAGAGACAATTTGCTGGGTGGGTTATCTGCCAGGAAATTCCATTCCATTTAATTTGCAAGTTTCCAGCTTTTCACCTTTTATAAGTGAACACTTTTCTGAGATTGAAAATTGAAACATTAACTGTAGCATATGGAAGAGTCAGGAATCATTGAGGCCCACGTTTCAGGAAGACCATAGAGTTCAGCAGTATCTTTTGAAATACATTTCTAATTCTGTCATTCATTTATCCTTCACTAAGCCTGTGAGTTAGCACCATTTTTAGTTCACACTTGTCAGGGTTTCACACTCAACAGCAATAAACATTTTCATTACAAAGCAAAAAGAGAACACTCAGAAAATATATTGCCAATGAGAAAGTTATAAAGGCTCTTTTGTTTTCAATTTTAACCTTTGATTCTTTTTCTTAGGATCAAAATTTGAAATGTGCCCAACAGTCCTTTTACATTTTCTGTCTGTGCTTGTCTGTGGGGTAAGACAGTTCATTGTATCAAATAATGTGTGATTGTGAAAGGGCTTTATTTAACAAAATCTAAACCACAGGAAAATAGGATCTGTGCGAATGGTGAGCATTTCAATGTATGCAAGTAAACCCTTTTTCAAATTATAAAAGTGACAAAAAAGTCGAGGGGGTGTTTAAAAAGCAAGTTCTGAATCACTCCTCATCTCACTATGCAGAAAGAACGACTACTTACAGTTTGTAGAATTCCCTATTTTGTCATGCATCATTTATGAACCCATTATGTTGTTGATTCCATTCTTTTATAACCCAATTAAAAACTTTGATTCTTGTTATAAATTTTATTAATAAACATACATGCTTGAATCTTAATCATTTCATATATTCCATTCCATCAGTGTATCAATTTTTACGCAACTCTTTCCAAATTCATAGCAAGATTTTTCCAGTTTTTAACTTTTAGGGATAATTTTAAATAAGATAATACTACAAAATGTCTTAATTTTGCGTCTTACATATTGACAATTTTCTGATAGATATCTGACATGTGAAAGGCATAATAAACTTTAGCCTCTGGTAACATACTACAAACTGAGTTTCCCTGGTATGTTCATTTGTCTTCCACCAAGCAGATATCACAGTGAATGCAGTGTTTATTACACCCTGGTCAGGCCTGAATCCTCTTGGGAATTGGTTGTTAAATCATGGAAAATGTATTACCAATGAGAAAATTAAAAAGTTACCTTTTGTTCATTTTAACATTTGATTATTTTTCTGAGACTCCAAAGAGTCCTCCATAATCCTGTAAAAATTTATTTGTTTGTGAAAATGGTGTATGATAGTTCATCTTTTCTAATAATGTATAATCAAGGTGATTCATTATGACCAAAATAAATAAATAAATAAATAAATAAATAAATAAAGCAGTATGAAATACAAAGAAAATTAAAAAAAAAAAAAACTTGAATGTGAGATTTCCAGGCTAACAAATGGTCTCTTCAGAACTTATAATAATATTGTAAGGAGAAAATTTACAAAAAATAACACATTTCATCACTATGTAATAATTGACTTGAAATTTTATTCCACATGAAATAAGTGAACTCGTTCCCTGTGGAATATTGCTTTAACCTCACTATGCCTATATAATATTGGTTAAATATTAGACAGCAAGTAGAATTGGTTAACCATTAGACAAGAAATCAGAGCTTTGAATTCCAGTTATTTTTGAACTCTGTTGGCAAAGGAGAAGCAGAATATGCTAAGGCTGCAGAGTGACAGGCTATGGATTCCAAATATTAGTAGGTGGAGCTCAATGAGGGTCACTGCACTCCTGGAGTGGACTTTAGCACCTATAAAGTTCAAGAGATAACAGCAACTAATTCAGTTTATATGAGTAGGTCAGATCATTGGAAACCCAAGATCTGAAGAGAATATCTTTCCTGTGATCAACAGTTTCTAATGAATACAAAAGTAAAGGTCTCAATATGAAGTTAAACAAATCTTTCAAATATAGGTGATATGTTAATCTAGTCCAATTTACTTTCTTTAAACTTGTAACTCTGGTACACTTTTCAGCAACCAGAGCTCATCCAATCTTCTTTGGAAAGATCACTGTAAAACGTTCATTTTGACTGTGTTGACCTCTACCTTATTCATTTCCCAACGGTGTTGAAGGTAGGTAATTGCATCATCAAACCTATTTGATTTCAGTTATCAGCATGACCATCATTACCATGGATGATTAAACTAAACTTCTATTATCAAATCATGTAAACTTAATTTGCATGAATTATAGCAACTCCAAAGGATGACTACTTATATGTTTGGAAGTAATCTTCTGAAATTTTTCTGTTTATTCATCCATTATGTCTGCATTGCTACAGGTTTATTTCTTTTTTGTCCTAGCCTGTTTCTCTGGTGGTAAATATGATATTGGGTAGTCCAAGATTCATGGTCAGTGATTTTGGTATGTACTCTGCATCTTCCAGCACTAACTTAACCATGAATTGAAACTAGTATGACAATCTCTTGTACACATACATACTCTTGGCTCCACATGTGTCAAGGTAGATAAAGATTACTGTTTAGCTTGTGTCATCGCTGAACTCCATTATTGCTAGGGATGAGTCCAATTCAACCATTGACTTAACCAGTGAAAGAGAGCCATTTCCCTCAGGGAATACATAGGAACTGCAGAAGTAACCCAAGTCACCTAGAAGACCCCATGGGAATACCTGAGAATATCTTACTAATTATACATATATATATATATATATATACACACACACAATTAAATATAGAAATAGTATGATGTAAGAGAGGCTAAATGCCTAAAGCTATTTCTTACACCTCCACATGTAAACACTTTGTAAATACATGAATATAAAATGATGCTCCACTTAACCCATAGAGTGTCCATTCCTTAGATGTACCTAGCAGCATTGCTCTGTGTGGACATACAAATTTGGCAATTTTGCTTCTATGATCACTTCTATTCCATTGAAGTGAAGAGCTTTCTTTATCCAAGTGATGAAAATGGAAAAATTATATATGACTCTGTGCAGTGTGGCATGTGAGAATCTGAAAGAGTACCCACAGAGGAAGCCAAAATGATAAAAGTCAGGTTACGGTTTCTCCTGACAATTTATTTCAAAAAAATCATTATGTTTAAAGAGGATTTTTGTTAGGGCTGTGGTGCAGAAACATTAAAGGAATGTAACAGAGAGACACTGAAGACAAGAACTGATGACAATAAAGATATGCAACTCCTGCCTCCACATATGGTGAATCTGATTCCCTAAAGAGGTCACAGAAATTCTTTTATTGGCTTTCAATAACTTGCCCTATAATTCTTACCATTTTTTTCTTCTTAACAACAATTTAGGGAGCTCTTTTGTCATTTCTTGACTGTGTTCCTCTTAACAGATCTACCTAAAGAGAACATCAAAGAGATTAACTAAAATCCCATTGTTGATTAACTATTTAGACTCAGATTTCAGAAGATCAGATCAACTCCCCCTGGGAGAGGGGAGAATTTCATTTCTGAGGAATGTTCCAGAAGATACTGATTATGCTGTTTCAGGGATCTGCATTTGGGGATCCCTATTTATAGTGGTCCAAACTGTCCCGAGACATTTTTGCAAGTGGGACAAGTGGTGCTTGCCTGTGATCACAGCAACTCAGAATGCTGAGGCAGGAAGACTGCACACTGGAGGCTAGTCTAGAAACAGAGTGACATCTTGTCTCAAAGTAAAACTAAAAAGGATTAGGTATGTGACCCTGTGATAGAATGACTTTGCATTCAACCCCCAGTAAACTGCACCTCCAGGTAAAGAGAAATAAGTAACAGCCTCCTAAGTAACTTGATTTCAGGATTTCGGCCTCTGTCTTTCTTCCACGATCGATCAGAGTTCCCCAGTTCCCTTGGATGATCCGGTTTTGGTGCCTTGGCAAAAAATCACAAGCAGTCGCCAGCCCTGATTACCCTCCTCATTCAGGTACAGAGAAGGCTGTGGGCATTCAGCTCCTTACACAGTATCCATCACATGGATGCTTGTTTGATACATATAGGGATATTTTCATGCCAAGTCAATATCCCCAGCATGTCCTTTGCATTAAAATTTCAGGTGCTTGCAGAAGTGTTTTCTTTCACTCCACAGTGGGAAAGGCAGTTTAGCCAAATAGAATTAGGTTTGCATAAATCTCAGAGATTTGGTTTTCATCATTGCCATCCATGTTTTGTGTAACCCTGTGGAAGTGAGACCTTATCATTTGTTTTTCTTATTTTCTGAAATAAGAATTTGTATTGGGTGAGTTTTATTCTACAAATCATGATTTTATTTTACATTTCACAAAATACTAAATATATAAAAATACATATTCCTGCATTTTGAGATTTTTTAAATGTCAACTCAGTTTATGAATTGCCATGTAAATGGTCTGTTTATCTTTCATTTTCAAGTAGGAGAAATTTTAAAAGTCATTACATAAGAGCAGTTGCAAAAATGACCATTCCCATTATTGAGGTTAGTACAAAGGACATTGTTTTTTTCATGAGTCTTTAATTTGAGTATTTTCCATTGCTCAGCCTGAACTCACTGAATGTCTTCTAGCTACACTAGTTTTTATAATGTACTGTCTTATGCATCTGCAAAACAGTGTGTTCCATCCACTTCAGTCGTGCTTGCTCTGTTGGGTGGGGTGTCTGTGCAACACTCCACAGAACTTAACATCCACCAGTTGATGACCTAGGTTTCACCTCACACATACAGCTGTCTCCAGGCAGTGAATTGATCCTTGTAGAGCCTTCACACCTCACCTCAGAATGAGCACATCACTGTTTCTACCAAGTTTTTTTTTTTATTGTAAACAAATAGGATACATGTTGTTTCTGTTTGTACATGGAGTAAAGGCATACCGTTTGTGTAATCATATTTACATAGGGTAATGTTGTTTGATTCATTCTGTTATTTTTTCCCTTCCCCCACCCCTCCCACCCCTCTTTTCCCTCTATACAGTCCTTCCTTCCTCCATTCTTGCCCCCCCAACAACCCCCATTATGTGTCATCATCTGCTTATCAGTGAGATCATTTATCCTTTGGTTTTTTGAGATTGGCTTATCTCACTTAGCATGATATTCTCCAATTTCATCCATTTGCCTGCAAATGCCATAATTTTATCATTCTTTGTGCCTATACCCAAAGGACTTAAAAGCAGCATACTACAGAGATAGAGCCACATCAATGTTCATAGCTGCTCAATTCACAATAGCCAGATTGTGGAACCAACCTAGATGTCCTTCAATTGATGAATGGATAAAGAAACTGTGATACACAAACACACACACACACACACACACACACACACACACACACACACACACAATGGAATATTACTCTGCCAAGTTCTAATGGCCATAGTCAGAGACCAGGAATGTCTTACAAGATGCAGAAGTAGATACTGTCTCTTAGTGAAAGAAGCTACAGATTCACGTAGGAATGTTTGGACAGTGGAAGATGTATATTATTTGGGAAGGGTACCTCAATTATACATTCAGGATACAGTTTTTCAGATGCAGATGTATTTGTTGAAATATGTTCTCATAAATTCTACTTGTACTTCCATTCTCCTTTTGGTATATTTTCTTGAGCAAAGTTCCTTTTCTTATTATTGTCTTCCTGCCTTGACGTTGTGATTGATAAATGCCATGTTTTCTTCTTACATTGGAAACAACAGTATTTTATTATATTTCTTTATAAAAGGGTTACAGTCTTTAATTCCACATTCAATTCAAGGGTAATTTTTCAACATAGTATGAGATAAAAATCCAAATAGACACATATTTCGTGACTAGCTAAATTTCCCAGAAACAGGAATTACATTTCTGAATACTTTACTATTATAAAGAATATGGAATCATTTTATCAATCTCTATGCAGATTGTCCTGTTTGCTTGAAATTGCAACGGAACACTCAAGAAGTGTGGTAAATTACTCTTTTAAATTTAAAGATTTACATTCTTGATTGTGATATAAAATTTCAGTATTTAGCTAGACTTTAAACATCTTGAAGTTAATTGATCTATGAAGGTATTTGTATACATTGTGACAGATTTGTTCATACAGGCGTGATAATTTTGATAATCTTTAAGTAATATATCCCTTTACATTGAAAATTTCCAAATTTATGAAAAAATTCACAGAAGAATGCAAAGAAAGATATTTATCAAGTTCCTCAATTGTTAAATCATCTACATTTTATTCTCTTCCCATTTATTAAGTAAATCACCAAAGATTTAAGTATCCATTTGTTTTAGTATGTTAGCAATTCCTGAAATTGTTTTCATGTTTTAAATGCCTCATATTTATACAAGGTGTTTCTTTATTTTTTTAAACAGGATATAATTAGTGTCTTAAAAATTCCTGACTGAAAAATGTTGAACAATTGTCATTTATGGAGTTTTAACTGTTCAAACAAGAAATATAGAAGTAAAACCCCATCCCTAAAAATTATTGAATTATCTTACATATTTCTGAGTGTCACCTCTAGATTTCTATGGGACTTTAAGATACATGACACTGTAATCTTGGAATAATATCAGCTTCATTTTGCTGCAGATTGTTTTTGAGTTCTCTTTTTGTCTGTAGTTGGTGAGTTTTTATATATTACATGTCAAAGTGATTTTTTAAAAAAATTTTCACCTGTACTTATTGACCATTGGAATGTTTGGCTTGATGTCTTGAATAACTTTTGGAACTTTCTTGGATATTTTAAATGTTTCTGCAAAAATGTGATTTCACTGAATTTCCAGGATTGGCAATATGCAGAGTAAATATGATAAAAACTTCCTACTTGTGTGATAGGTGTTTGAGTGGACTGCAGAAGACAATAAAGACCTAGATGGCCTGAACAGAAATTTTTTTGATGTATTTCCATGCAGGTGTAAGTAATTTTGGAAAACAAGTGTCCTCTGTTTATCTACTTCAAGTCTTTTTTCCTTTTAGTGCAGCTCTGATCAGAACCCACACACAACTTTTGCCCATCAAAGGGCTTCCATTGAGGCTGTTGGAAGAACATATGGTTTTCAATTTGAAAATATAGGCATCTCAATGCAGAGGATAAAGATATTTTAAGAAGAAAGATTCACAAGCAAGTGAAGAGTGTGCAGAAAAAAACACACTTGTTGAAGAGAATTGATAGTTATTAAAATATCTTTACTCTTTTTTTGATTCTTTATGGTTGTGGAATATGGGATCAGACATATATTGTGAGGATAAAGAAGGAATATATATCCCTTTTGCCTGTGGGAATTTTAATTCACAAGAGAACTATATGTGATGATGCATGAAAGGGGATTAGAAAATCCATGGTTATATATTGGCAAGTATATTGTTATCATTACTTAGAGATGATAAGTACAGGCTTGCTATGGTATCTTCCACAGTTTGTGAACAGATAAGTTGTGGTGATTTTTAGTACAGTTATATTTATTTGTGGAAAGAAGTTGCTAGCTCTGTTGACACTAGCTATGGACCAAGAGCACACTGCCAGAGGCAGATTTGGCAATGGCAGACAAAAACACTGAAATTGTCTGCCATTTTGATCATGTTATCCTTCACTGAATGGTATAAAACACAGTTTTTCATCTGACCAGCGTTTTACCTCTTACACAGCTGTTGATATTAGATGATAATAAGCCTCAGCAGATTAAAGAGGCAGCTTGTTATGCATAGTCCAGTAAACACCAGATTTCACACAAACAGCAGAAAACAAATCCTAAGGTACATAAAATGGCACCACATTTGTTAGATGCCATTTAATGACCTTAGAAAATTCCACAATGTCTTTGTGTACAATATTAAGTAGAAATATATCTTTTTATTTTTTTAAGACAAGTAATTAAAATTACCACCAGTAGTCTTTCCCAAAATATGGAAAATGAAACATACCAGAGAAAGAAGAAGCTCAGGATATTGTCCACATAAGTCTAGAAATTTACCCATTTGCTCATGGCTCTTCTCTATCCTGTGTTTTGACATATTCAGGCTGGGAGAAGCTCAGCAGCACAATATCCAGATTAGGAAGAGGAGGCACCTGTTTTCAAAATGACCCTCTTAGAAAAGAGGTGCCCAACAGGATCCTTCTTATGTGGCACTGACTATGGTGAGGTCATGCCCCTTTAATCCAGTGACCACATGGTAATGCCAATGGAATTACATGAGTGACCCATGGAAATAATCTGGAGGAAAAGGGATGTTGGGGAGATAGCCATATTCATCGCTGAAGTCATAATGAAAAAGCAATTATTTCTTTTTTAGATAGAGGTCACCAGTCTTGCCTAGACTGTGAACTGCATGGCAAATTTAAAACTTTATACTATCTAAGTTTTATTAAGTCTAATGTGTATTTACCTTGGGTGGAGACTCAGTTTAAGTGAATGGCCCACGTAAATAGAAGAACAATTTGTTCTCATTAGAGACATGTTTCTCCCTGATAGTTGATATGAGGACAGATCCATAGGTGAACAGGAAAGGCCTCACCCAGCAGTCAGTTGGTTTGAGGAGAAATGTAGAGAGAGTGAAAGGAGTGTGATCAACTTTCACTTACTCCATTATTTAATTCAATGTGAATAAATGTGAGAACTTCACAGACTAAAGGAGAGAGAGGCAGTGACTACGACTCTGGTTGATCGGGAATTTTATTCGTGGAGACATATTTGAAGCCACAGAGCAAAAGACCAGCTAACCAAGCAACGGTCAAATTAAATTTTGATCATACTTACATCAAACATGGTCTAGCTATGAATAGAAATTCTTGAGAGTTGAAAATGCCAAAAAACCACTTTCAATAGGTACCATTTTTATGTGCCTTAGAAAATGCAAGAACATCTTTGTGTACCATAAAAATTAGAAAAAAAAATCATTTTTTTCTTTTCATTTTTTAGGAACTTAATTAATACAAATACCAGTAGCCTTTCCTTAAACATGGAAAATTGACCATGACTCTAAAACAGTGGAGGAGAAAATTGATAATATTTGCAATTGCCTTTGCTTCTGTGAAAACCATGGTCAGCACCTAGACACCAATGGGGCTTATGCTCTCTGATGTGATCCATCAGTTTTCAAAGATCCTGAATGATCTTGGGTGGAGGCCAAAGGCAGTGAGGGCAGGGGTTTCAAGGAGAAATGTGTGGACTTTTATTTTTCTAAAACAAAGAATAAAACCATATAAAAAATCCTATAGGCTTAATCCTCTTAGACAAGTTTATTCCCAAAACAAAATGCCCAGAGAAATAATGAGCTTGGTGTATTGTCTATGAGAGTTTAGAAATTCTTCCATGTGCTCTAAGCTCTTCCCTCTTTTTTGTGTTGATTTTTTTTCAGACTAGGAGTGGGCTGCTCGCAGAGCAGCCTATGTCTAGATTAGAAAGAACTCTTTTTAAGAAAGTCTTCTAGATCAGAAGGATACTTGTAGAATAGAACCCAATAGAATCATTCTCATGTGGCATTGACTAGGACTGGGTCACAGTACCAAAACCATAGTGACCACATGCTAACTCATTAATATGAGTGGTCCATGGAAATAATCTGGAGGAAAATGGTTGTTAAGGAGAAAACCATCTCAATCACTGAGGTCAAAAGCAAAAAGCAATGATTTTTTTTTTTTTTTTTTTTTTTTTTTTTAGATTGAGATTCTCAGAGTTTCATAGACTTTGAACTGGTTGTCAAACTTAAAACTCTATACTATCTTAAGTTTTATTAGAGTGCAAATGAGTGTTTATCTTTGGGTTGGAGATTCATTTCAAGTTAATACGTCCAGGTAAAAAGAAGCAGTATGATTGATTAGTTCTCATTAAAGACATGTTTCTCCCTGATGGTTGGTACAAGGACAGAGCAAAAGGTGAGAAGGACAGACCTCACCCAGAAGCAGGTCTGTTACAGGAGAAATGTAGAAGGAGTGAGAGGACTCTGACCAACTTTCATTTACTCTATTGCTTAATACAATGTCAAATTCCTTACATCAGATTGTAAGGTAATAACCCAGGAAAGAAGAGAGACCCAATGATTGCAAACCTTGTGGATCAGGAATTTGATGCGTGGAGATGTGGTAGAAGGCAAAGGGCAAGAGATGTGCTTATCATGGAAGGACTAACCACATTAATTTAGTCTTTAGTTACATCAAGCATAGTCTAGGTATGCATAGAAATTCTTAAGAGTTGAAAATGCCAAAAAACTGGAATGCTTCCATTGTCTGCACAGGTATGACAGGCAATGTCAACATATGTTGGGCAGAAATTTAAACTAAGAGATTGAAAGAAGTGTACCAAGAAGAATGTAGGGAAAGAAAGTCAAGATGAGTGCAGCCTTAAAGCAACATATTTAGAGATATACTTTCCATGTAGTATCTGAGGTGAATGTTTGGAGTTTCTAGGTCTGGTGATAAAGGCATTCAAGGTTGCTATCCAAAAGCAGAAAGTTCTCAAGTAAAGGGCCTAGTACTACATGTTTGTGTAATACATATAATATGCTATCAATATTCCTAATAGAATGATGAGAAAACTAAGTGTTAGTTGACCCCAATTAAGGACCTGCATCAATTTTCTCAATGTCAAACCAAGGTGAGTTGAACTTTCTGTTTCTTAAAACTGAAAACATCATAAGCTAACATTTTTTAACATTACAATGTTGAATGTCACATCACATCATGTAACACTGAAAGCATAATCGCACATTTGTTATTAATCTACACAATGTCACAACATTGTTCTCACTTAGGATATGACTTCTTGTATTTAATATTTGGCATTATTGGATATTTAATTTTCCAATGAACATTTTTATAGATCTAAGAGAATAAGAAGTAAGGCCCCTTAGCATCAGATTTTTTCCAGCATAGTTACAATATGACACCTGTCTCAACTTCTTAGGCATATTGTGATAAGCCCTTTTTGATTTCTCTTTTTGTATATTCCAAATTAGACATTGAAATCTCAAGGTAGGAGCCATCTATTTTCCACTTGAGGCTCTTGCTAAACAGCTGGGCTGATCTTCATGGATTTGCATAGCAGGCCAAACTCAACTATCCAACAATTTGGAAAGAATGTTTCTCAGTGGAAACTGAGATTGGTGACCAGAGGGGTCACCCGAGGTCTTAGCTCTCATCTTTGAATGATAGATCCTTCTTTTAATGTTTCCCAAACGTTGTCTAAGTTACCTTAGTCTCAATAAAATTGCTTATAATAAGTAGGTGAGCTTACATCTTACTTGAATTATGTATATAATATAGGAATAACTCTTAGCTCTCAGATAATAGCAGAGTGGTTCATTCCAGGATGTGGTTAAATTTATCTTAGTGTAGGATTGGTTGGATATATTTTAGACACAGAAAATCTCTTTAGAATTTATCATTTGAGAATCTGTAAATTTTACAGATGTGTATGAACTCCTTATAAACTATGAGTGGATACATATGTCCACAAGATTTTACTCCTGTTGAAATGTGATTATTTCTATTTTTTCTGTGATTCAAGTGGACTTTTCTCAATAAATCCCAAGACTCTGAAGTAACCAGAGTTCAGCATGGAGGGTGGATGAGTGTTTTGACTTGTGAGGTGTGGATGTGGAGCAAAGATACTCTGCCCTATGTCCTGGACATTCACTCAGAGTTTTGGGCATATGGTGCCATGCCAAGTGGACCACCAGGAGGCCAGGTTCAGAGCAGACAAATATTCTGATCTCAGAGAGAAGAGAGATGGAGACAATGTACAGGAATTGCAACTCAGGTAAAATCAGGAGGTACCATAACCCAAGTTTGTATTTCACAGTAGGAGATAGGCAGAATTTTAGTAGTAAATGGAAAACCACAGTGAAGACTGAATAAAACCCTCACTGAAGGTTCTCATTGAAGTTTGTGACATTGAGCAAAAGTAGTTTGAGGGATACTTCAAAGGGCTGGATATTTGCCAGGAAATTCCATTCCATTTAATTCTCAGGATTAGAGCAATATATGTTGTATAAGTAAACACTTTTCTTAGATTACAAACGAGAAACATTAATTTTAGGTGGCTGTAGGACATGGGGGAAGATATAGCAATCACTATATAGATATAGAATCCCACTTTTCTAAAAGATTGAGTCTTCTGATGGAACTTTTAAAATACTTTTCTAGTCCTGTTAGTCATTTATCCTTCACTAGGCAGTGGGACATGAACCTTTTGTAGTTCACACCTTCAGAACTGTACACTCATTAGAAATGAGCATTTTTATTATAAACCAAATATGAAGATTCAGAAAATACATTGCCATTGAGAAAGTTAAAAAGGATATATTTTCTTTTTAAATTTTGGTCTTGGATGCTTATTTGAGTGACAAAATTTAAAATGTATTCAGCAGTCCTTTTAAATTCTCTGTGTGTGCTTGGGTGTGGAGCAAGATAGTTTATTTTGTAAAATAATGAGTGATTGAGAAAGGCCTTCATCTTAACAAAACAAAAGCCACAAGAGAACAGGATTTAAGTATGGAGCAGAACTTTTCAATATACATAAGTTAACTATTTTATGATTATTTTATTTTATTTTATGTCAGATTATGAAACTGACAAAATCTGGGTGTATAAAAAGCATGTAGAGAAGATCAATCCTAGTCTGGCTATTCAGAATGAATGACCATTAGAGTTCAGTGTATTCTTTTTTATCATTCATTTTTTGTGAACATTTTACATTGTTGATCACAATAGATTCCATTCTCGTTTAATGTACTAAGAAACACTTATTCCTCTATGTAATAATTTTTATTAGGTCTTCATGTTTGACTTTAATAATTTAAATTTTTATTTGTTCCAATTAGCTATACATGACAGTAGAATGCCTTTATGCATTTTGATAAATCATACATAAATGGATACCAATTTCTTATTTGTCTGATAGTACATATTGTAGGATCACATCAGTCATGGAAATTATTTTCCCATGTATGTGTTTAAATTGCTTAAATATTCCACTTAATATGCATATCATAGTTTAGAAAACTATAAAAAATTCATAATAATTTAAGATATTTCTAGTGTTTTCCTTTTAGGGAGAATTTTGAGCATATAAATAATAAAATTATCTCAAATTTGCATCTAACTTATTGACAGTTTTCTGGTAGTTGTCTAACAGGTACAGCTATAATAAACTTCAGCCTGCCATTGCTTATTTCAAAATGGTTTCCTGCAGCTGCAATCAGTTTTCTTCTACTGAGCAGAATGCCACAGTGAGGACAGTTTTTATTGCATGCTGGCCAGTATTGCATCCTCTTGGAACTCAGTAGTCAAATATGGAACATATTTTGACAATAAGAAAATTAAAAAGACTAACTTGTTCATTTAAACCTTTGATTATTTATTTTTCTGAGTCTCCAACAAATGGTCCATAATGCTATTGAAAATATACCTTGTTTGTATGCATGGTGTATGATAGTAGGCAATTTCCAATAATGCATGATAAAGAAGGGGTTCATTATCACTAAAAAAGTAAGAACAAAAAAATAGAAAAATTTAGAAAAAAATAAAACTGAAACAGGAAAAAAATACAAAACACCAGGAATTGGAAGTTTTCAGTCAAGCATTGGCCAATAAAGGTCCAATTACATATAATAACTCTTGATAATTGTAAGGAGAAAATTTACTTAAAAACTAACACTATTTTCATCACTGTGTAATAATTTACTTAAATATTATTCTATATGAAATAAGTGAACTGGTCCCCATCCTCTCCACAAATGTGAAATATTTCTTTAAACTCCTTCCACTTATAAAATATTGGCTAAACCTTAGATAGCAAGTACAATTGGTTAATCATTAGACAAGCAATTGGGATTGTGAAATCCAGTTATATCTGCCCTGTGAAGGCAGAAGAAGGAGCAGAACCTGCTGAGACTGAAGAGAAAGAGCAATGAATTCTAAACATCAGTATGTGGAGCTCAATGATGGCAACTTCATTCCTGCACTGGGGTTTGGCACCTATAAACCTCAAGAGGTAACAATAGGGTGTTAAACTGATGGTTCAAAAGAAATTAATTGGGATGAATGGAATTCAATCTGGGTTGTCAACTTATTATCTTCCTCTGTGTCCTGGGCATCTCATGTTCTCTGTGTCTCCAAGCTGGAGGAATTTCATGCACAGGAGACACAATGGTCAGACATTCCTCTCCTCCAGTAATTGATGGTGTGATCACCTGCTGAGGTTTCTGGGAACTCTCCCCCAACATTTCACTCTATTTACCGACTTGGGAGAACAATGAAAGTCAGTCATTGGTTTAAAGCAAGAGTGTTTTTCCTACTTATTTCTATTCTTTAGGATGTCATTTTTCTTTCTAAGTAAGACAAGATACTGAGACATTTGTGTAGAAAAATGTAATGGAGATGAGCAGCATAGCATAAATGATGAAGAATACTTCCTTTTCACTGTGAGCATCTCACAGAAAATGCTGACCTTGGATAAGTAGAAATTTTCATGTGCTCTCAAATGTGGGTAATGTAGCTGTTGTGTAATATAACATCCTGATAATTCAAAACAGGACTGAAAAAATAGTACTTGTCAATTGTTGGCCATTGTTCATCTGTATTGTATTGATAGATGACCCTCTGAAGAGGAGCAAGCTAAGATTACCAGACTGAAATGAATTTTGTATTCCATTATCATCCTCTGACCATTAACTGTGATATAAGAGACTGATTCCCTGCAATTTGAATTTAAAGTTTTCCTTCTGCAAGATTCAAGGAAACATCCAGAGAGCAATTGTAAGACCCCTGACCGACTCACTTACGTTGTAGGGCAAAGTGGCTTGAAGGACACCACTAAGGCTTCAGCCGTCCTTCAAAGCCTTGTACCTAAGAAATTCTGGAGTAGAATCAGCAGATGGTGGTAGGACATGGGATCACATTCACTTTTTATCTCATACGAAATAGAGCTTCTGAATCTTCCACAAAAGGGATTTAGTTAGACTTAAGGGCCAATGATTATGTGAATAATCCCTTACAAGGTGAGTATGATTTCCTATTTGTAAGTCAATATCCTGAGTAGACATTCTTTTCCACCCCGTGTTTTTTTTCTGTCATACAGAGATATGGTTGTGCACCCAACCTGACAGCACATTATACTTTGGTAAGGTGACTATTTTCAAGCCAGCCCCCTGCTGGCATCTAGAATCATTGATCTTTTCACTTCTTTTTAACACATGAAGATGGTGGAGGACCCTAAACCATACAAACAATGGAGCTTTTTTAGTGTTCTGCAGTCATGTTCATAGTCCAGGTGTCCAGGGCAGTGTGAGAGGTTGACAAAAGAACAAAGTAAATACCTGGAGACTCATATAAGGCAAAAGTCTTATTGAGAAATGTTTATGAGGAGGGTTGAGCAGTGATAGGCCAAATACACAGCACCTCCTTTGCTCACATTGCTTTGCCAAGCAGGGCTTCCTCTTCCTTATGGCATTTTGTCCAGTGAACTCTGTCTGGATGTGACACTTATCCTTTCCACAGTGTCCTCAGTTCTATCTCAGTTACCACAATCAGAGGGATGTTAACTTAAAATTTTTATTTGTTCTTTTTAGTTATACATGAGTGTAGAATGTATTTTGACATAATTACAGAAACATGGAGTATACCTTATTCTAATTAGGATTCCAGTCTTTCAAATGTTTATGATATGGAGATTCCCTGTGGTGTATTCATATATAAATATAGAAAAATTACATCAGATTTATTCCACTGTCTTTCTTCTTCCTATTCCCACTCCTTTCCTTCATTATTTTTTTGTCTAAAATGCTAAACTTTTATCCTTCCCTACCCCTGCCCCCTGTTGTGTGTTAGCATCCACATATCAGACAGACCACTCAGACTTTTGGTTTTAAGGACTCGCTTATTTTACTTATCATGATAGGTTACAGATCCATCCATTTACTGGCAAATATCATAAAGTCATTCTGCTTTATGTTTGAGTTTTATTCCATTGTGTATATATTTCACATTGTCTTTAATCATTTATCTTTTCAAATGCACCTAGGTTTTTTTTTTTATAGCTTAGTTATTGCAGATTTCACTGCTATAAACTTTGATGTAGATGCTTCCCTGGAGTGTTCTGATTTTAACTCCCCAGTATACATACCGAGATAAGATATAACCAGGTCAAATAGTGGTTCCATTCACATTTTTGTAAAAATTATTTACCATACTGCTATCCAAAGTGGTAGCATAAATTTGTTAGTTGCACCATAAATGTATAGTATACCCTATTTTTTACATTCTCACTAATGTTTATTGTTCATGTATTCTTTTTAATTTTTTGTAGCAGGGATTGAACTCAGGAGCATTCAAACACTGAGTCAAATCCCAAGCCCAATATTGTATTTTGTTTAGGGACAGGTTCTAACCAAGTTGCTTAGTGCTTCTCTGTTGTAGAGGCTGGGTTTGAACTTGCGATCCTCCTGTCTCAGTTGCCAAAGTCAATGGGATTGCAGGCATGTGCCACAATGCCCAACTGTTACTGTATAGATAGTTGCCTATCTGAATGGAGTCAGTTGAAATCTTAGTATACTTTTAGTTTGCATTTCATTAATTTCTAGATATATTGAATATTTTTTCATGTACTTGTTGACTATTTGTATCTCTTGGTTTGAGAAGTGTCTGTTTACATTCTTTGACCATTAATTGGGATTTTTCTTCTCTCTTTCTTTTTTTTTTTTTGTTGTTGAGTTTTTGAGTTCTTTGTATATTCTGGAAAGAAATGTCTTACTTATGGACTGGATGACAAAGATTTTCTCACATTCTGTAGACAGAAGATAGGGTTTTATATGCTATGCTTCAGGAGCAGTAACATCATCACATTAAATTGCTTAATTTTGGTAGATGATCGGTATCCCAAGAAGTCACTGTTCTTAACATACAAGGAAAATGTATCATTCCAAAGGCAATTTTAGCTTGCCTTTGATTCCAATGTGCATGAGAGAAAGTAGGGACTTTACAGAGAATACATATCTGGGGGAAGTAGATCAGGCCTGTTTGTGTTATTTCATAATTGGCTAGGTTTTGGGGAACAGAAAAGTACATTGAGGCCCATTGTATTTTATTATCCTTCTTTTCTTTAGAAATATACATCTACATCTACCATTCTTTGATAGACTGAAATTGTGGTATATTCTAGCATAGATTATCAATTTTACTAGCTCCACTGAAGATCTAAGGAAATTATATCAACAACTTTTTTTGTAGGAAATATTTTCCATGTGGTTTCAAACTTCAATGTAGAGGAAATTTGTTAAATTATGTGCATCTTTATTGGTAGATGAGTCATAGAATCTTGCACAGTATTTCTTCTATAATCCATCCCAAGCACTGTATTAATTGTACTAAGTGACACAAATTATCACATAAATATAAAATGACTATACCTGTATGCTGGGTATCATGAGTTTATCCAAAAACTCACTGAACTTGAATTGCTACTAGAGTCTTCTGATGAAAATGTGCTCTGACTTCTGTATCTGAGGAGGCTTCCTGGATGTCATTCTTGTCATTAACTAGGAAATACCCAGAAAAAGCAGTTTTAGGGTCATTTTCACAAATGAATATCTAACAGAAAACATGGGCAAAGTTGAGTTATGTGAGGCACTGCTTTGGACCATGACATTCAGTATCGCTCCTTGACTATTTCCTTATATCTTATATAAGAGAAAATTTGGCATTCAAATTTCAGGGTGCTGGTAACTTATTATGTATTTAAGGAGTCTGAAGAAATCTTTGGAATATAAAATTCCTTCTGGTTTAGTGACTTGTCTGCTCTATGACAAGTCACTCTCATAATATGATTCTTCAAGTACTCCTTTTGTTTGTTCCTCTAGGTTCCTAATAGTAAGACAACAGAAGCCACCAAAAGAGCTATAGAAGCTGGGTTCCGCCATATTGATTCTGCTTATGTTTACCAAGTAGAAGAGGAGGTAGGATTGGCCATAAGAAGTAAGATTGCAGATGGCACTGTGAAGAGAGAAGACATATTCTATACTTCAAAGGTACTGTGTGTATAGTGCGAAAAATTACTGCAATGTGATCTGAAGAAGTGAAAATACTGTTGGGTGATCAGTTGTGGGTGGAATTTATAATAAGGACTATGTTTATTCACATAAATGATAAAGTATCATAAATAGAGAAATCTTATGGATTCATACTCACAGTCTACAAACATATGACTTGTAGGTTCTTCATTTTTCTGATTATCCAATCAACTCAATAATTTATTATTGATAGTGGAATCAGAAAGAATAGGACAAGATTATGGATTCACTATTTCCTAGTTGACATTTAAAATTTTCATATCATTGCAAATATCAACATTACATTTGTCTTTATCGAAGAGCAATATAGGACATTTCTCTTTGTAGTAAACAAGATATAGCTAAAGTGTCTTGATTATTGAAATGTTCAAAATGTGTTTCCATTCAGATCTTTAAAAAATGCTAATTCTTACCTCATGAAGTGAATGGATGAGATAGAGTAACAGTAGCTTTGTAATCTGTATGAAACATAATTCAGAGATTCAACAATGTTATTTGATAAGAAATATATGTTGACTCAAACAATATTGCCCTATGTAAATTTATGATTTTTATTAAAATAAATAAATAAAAAAAGAAATATATGTTTTGTGCAAATCCTTCCATAGTTCAAATGATTAATAATAAAAATATGGTCCAGATTTCAAGAACAGGTCATATCAATGGAAACCCAAGACCTGAAGAGAATTTCTTCTCTATGATTAACAGTTTCCAATGAATATCCATATAAAAGTCTTAATATGAAGTTAAACAAATGCCTCCAATGTGGGCAATATTTTAATACAGTCCAATTTTCTTTCTTTAACCTCTGCAGCTTTGGTGCACTTTTTTTCGACCAGAACTGGTTCAATCTTGTTTGGAAAGATCACTAAAAAAACTTCATCTTGACTATGTTGACCTCTATCTTATTCATTTTCCAGTGCCAATGAAGGTAGGCAATTTACATCATCAAACCTATTGAATTTCAGTTCTCAACATGTCCATCATTACCATGGATGTATGAATTATGCTTCTATTATATAATCACTTAAACTTAATTTATATGAAATATACAAAGTCCAAACTATGAGTAGATTAATGATGAGAAGTGATCCTCAGAAAGTTCTCTGTTTATTTACCTATTATGTCTCCATTACTAGAAGTTTGCTTGGTTTTGTCCAAGTCTTTTACCCTGGTGTTAAGTATTACTTTGGGGCATTTCAAGTTTCATAATCAGTAATATTTGGGCCAACTTTCAGAATAAATTCAAATTTGAATTGAAGTATCAGTGACTATCTTTGGGACACATATATATTCTTAGACCCACATGTGTGCAGGTAGATAAAGATGAGTGTTTAGCCTGTGTCATCACTGAAATCCATTATTGCTGGAGACTACATTTATCCAAACACTGATTCATAGAGTGAAAGACAGGCATTTCCCTAGGGGAATATAGGGGGAAGAGAAAATAGCATGGCCAACAAGAAGACCCCATTAGGATCCCTGAGAATGTCTTATTTAATTATACACATATATGATTTCTCTGTATATATATTCATATATATATAATTAGACAGAGAAAATTTGATGGATGACAACATAGGAAACTAAGCATCTAAAGATATACCTCACGTCTCCGTTTGTGAACGCTTTGGTAATAGATTAATGTAGATTGATGCTCCATTTATTTCATAGAGGATTCATGCCCCATCCCTTAGATGTACCTAACAGCATTGCTCTGCATGAACTTATGAATGAATTCAGCAAGGTTGTCATTAAGATCACTTCTATTCCAGCCAGGGGAAGAGCTGTATCCAAGAGATGAAAATGGAAAACTAATATATGATTCAGTGGATCTCTGTGCTGTGTGGGACGTGAGTACCTGAAGGAGTGATCCCACAGGAAGCCCACAGGGTGACATTCAGGTCATGTTCAGCTGATATTTGTGGTCTAGAAATAAATATGATTAAAAGAGATTTTTTTGTTGAGTTGTGGGAGTGCCTGGAAGGTAGCAGGGGGAAATAGAGAAGCACTGATGGCAGTGAGGACATGCAACACCTGCATCCATGTGCAGTGATGTCTGATTCCCTAAAGAGGACGCAGGAATTCTTTTTCTGGCTCTCAAGACCTCACTCTATAATCATTATCATATTTCTCTTCTTAACAATCAATTCACCAGCTGCGTTTCCATGTTTTGACAGTGTTCCTCTTCACAGTTCTAACTTGCATTTACATTGACATAGTTGACTGTAGAAATGACTCTTTACATCCCCTTCCTCCCAAGGCCATGGAGAAGTGTAAGGATGCAGGATTGGCCAAATCCATCGGTGTGTCCAACTTTAACCGCAGGCAACTGGAGATGATCCTGAATAAACCAGGCCTCAGGTATAAGCCTGTCTGAAACCAGGTGAGATCCCTGAGCATCATTGCCATCCTGTATTCCATTAGTTTTTTTTGCATCACTACCTTGTGTCCATTTGAACCCTAGTTCATTTTCCTTTGTGGAACGGAAGAGTCTATGATTAGTGCCACTGTCTTGGATGGTGTGCGGGATTCTCAATTGTATCTCTGTTGGGTGAATCCTTAGTTAAAAAGAGAGGAAGATCTTAGTGCCCAGTTTACGGAGGACTCTGGTGATGTAAATGTGATCAAGGAGGAGAGTGGTTGTTCAATTGACTCTAGGGGCAAGTTGAGCTGGTCCTTATGGAATGATGGATGACTGGAGACTGGATGGGTGAATATGCTGTGGAGGGAATTGGGTGTAGGAAAGAAGGCCAGGCCAGTACACAAGAATCAGAAGTGAGTCAAAAAAGAGTAAAAGCAGGGGAAGATCAGTGGTCAGTGTATGTGTGGAGTTTGGATGTCCGAGTCCTTATGTTCTCTTTTTTGTTTTCTGGACCCAGAGGAATAGTTAATAGGAAAGGTAAAGCAGAGCTTAAAAGTTAAAAAAATTGTGAGGCAGTTACATGTGTATGGTTTTAGTGATGGTGGATGAAATCCACTTTCAGACACCTTTAACTGATTGTGCGGTTGCCCTTGTCCTAGCCTTTCTAACATGGTTTCTTCTGTGCTTTCTGATATCAAATCTACTATGTAATCCCATCAATTCCACTCATGGGTTTGTGCTCTAACTTACTTTTTGATGACTTTCATTCAGTGAGTAATAGTTCTCCAGCTGAAACACAGCTTATCCATTTCATGAATTCATGTATATAGATTGAGCACTATAAATTTCTAATATAAATGATAAGAAATTAAAAATAATTTTAGTAATATTTTACCCCAGTTTCTTTTAATCATGACATTGATTAAACATACAGAAAATTTGAGAGTATGATAAAGGATATCCATACTGTTCACCTTCTGTCTAAAATTGTTGACTTTTGGATTCTCTGTGAGATGTTGATTTATGTGGGTATATCTGCACACTTATGTTAATATTTTAAATCTCTTCAAATAAGTTGTAGACTGGACTATTCACCTTTAGAGATCCTAGAGAACATCTCTTAGGCATGAAAATGATTTGTCACATATTTTATTTTCATGATTGTGTCTTAAAATTTTAGTAAGTCTCATATGATCCAAATTGACTCTGTTTTTAATTTTCCCATTGCTTTTCTGAAATATCTTTCATAGTTCTTCCCCTTTCCTTGGTGTGACTTGGTTTCACATGTTGCTTTATTTCATGTTTTCAAGTTCTTTTCACATGGAATGTTCAGCCAATGCTTTTGCACATGATAATAAACCAGGGTTTTTTTTTTTTAAGTGTTTTATTTTATCAGTTAACTTGTTTTACAATCCCATATTCAGTTAGTTGTGTGGTAGACTTCAATTCTTTCTTAGAGATCAAGGCCTGAGGAGGAACCAGGGCAGTCAGATTTCTCCTCAGTTATTGGGATTTGCAACACACCAGGAAAATTTTAAAGTGTTGCTCAGACTAGCAGTTCATTAGAAAGGATAAGAAAGGGGAAAAGTGAAACTCCCCAAAGAGAGAGTAAATCTGCACAGAGAGGAGAGGGATGCATCTCTCCTTCCTGTTTTGTTGGGAATATTGAACCTTTTCAGAGACATGAAACAGCTCTTGAGGTTTGATTGATAGGAAGATTTCATCTGATTTCTGTCTTCATTCTTAATGATCTTGCCACTCAAAGAGGATTTTCAAGTCTGGGTCACTTTGTCCCCTAATGACTTGTTCAAGTTGTAATTTATTTTTACTGATTAGGTTAGGGGGGATTATTCTAAGCTCCCTGACTTCCAAAATCTGGTTTTTTTTTGTTTGCTTTTGATGACCAAATTTACCCAAATGTCACATATAGAATACTTACAAAATGTCTTTCAAACTAGTCCTTGTGAGTCTTTGATCGAATTCTTGATTTAAGACACAATTTGAAGTGTAATTTCAATTATTTTAAAAATTCTATACTTACATTTTGTTTTAATATTAACATTAGCTTGTAGTTCAATCAGATACCTTCTATCTTGTCCACTGCAGGTAGAATGTCATATTTATCACAACCAGAGGAAACTGCTGGACTTCTGCAAATCAAAAGACATTGTTCTGGTTGCTTATAGTGCCCTTGGAACTCAACGAGACAAACAATGGTAATGAAAACATAAGGCAGCTTTCCAAAGTGCCATTGTTGGTGAACTATTTATAATCCTACAACACTCAGATTTCAGAAGATCACACTCAACTGACTCTGAGGGAGGGGAGAATTTACTTTTCTGAGAAGATCCCATAAGACACTGATGCTGCTGGTCCTGGCAATGCATTTCAGGATCCCCACAGAGAGTGATCCACACAGACCTGAATCTGTATTGTGAGTGGGTCCAGTGGAACTTTCTTGTAATCCCAGTGACTTGGAAGACTCAGGAAGGAATACTGCAAACTTGAGGCTATCCTCAGGAATGTAGTGTTACCCTGTGTCAATATATAATAAAAAGGACTAGGCATATGGCCCTGGGATAGGAGTGCCTTTGGATTCCATCCCTAGTAAACCCCACCCCTCAATAAAAGAAAAGATATGACAGTCTCCTAATTGAACTTGGTCTCAGGATTTCAGTTTTCTCTCTTTTCTTGCAGGGTTGACCAGAGCTCTCCAGTTCTCTTGGATGATCCAGTTCTTGGTGCCTTGGCAAAAAAACACAAGCGATCTTCAGCTCTGATTGCCCTTCGCTACCAGCTGCAGCGTGGTGTTGTGGTTTTGGCCCAGAGTTTCAAGGAGAGTGAAATTAAAGAGAACATTCAGGTATAGAGGTGGGTTGTGGGCATTCTGGTTCTTACACAGTATCCTTCAAATGTGTGCTTCTTTGAAACGATAAGACATTTTGGGGCCAAGTCAATATCCTCTGCATGTCATCTGCATGTAAGTTTTCAGGTGCTTGCAGAAGCATGATCTTACTCCACAATGGAACAGGCAATGTAGGCAGAGAGAATTAGGATTGCATGAAGCACAGAGATTTGGTTTTTGACATTGCCAGTCATGTATTGCATATTCCTGTGCAAGTGACAACTATTTTCTTTTTTTATTAAAATTTTTAAAAATTTTTATAGATTGCATTTTGATTCATGGTACACAAATGGGGTACAGCTCTTCATTTCTATGGTTGTACACAACGTAGATTCACACCACTAATGTAATCATACATATACATAGGATAACACTGTCTGTTCCATTCAACTATATTTCTGTCCCCCACCCCTTCCTATCCCATTTTCCTCTACACCATCCAAAGTTCCTTCATTCTTCTCTTTCCCCACACCACCTCCCCTCATTATACATTGTCATCCACTTATCAGAGAAAATCTTCAGCCTTTGGTGTTTTGGGATTGGCCTATTTCAACTTAGCATGATATTTTCCAACTTTATCCATTTGCCAGCAAATGCCATAATTTTAGTCTTCTTCTTGGCTGAGTAATATTCTATTCTGTACATATACCAGTTTCTTTATCCATTCCTCAATTGAAGGTCATCTCAGTTGGTTCCACAATCTAGCTATTGTGAATTGAGCTGCTATGAAGATTGATGTGGCTGCATCACTGAAGTATCTATTATCAAGAACACATGCAATAATAAGTGTTGGCATGAATGTGGAGAAAAAGGCACACTCATACATTGCTGGTGGAGTTGCAAATTGGTACATTCACTCTGGAAAGCAGTATGGAGATTCCTCAGAAAACTTGGAATGGACCCACCATTTGACCCAGCTATCCCACTCCTCAGTTTATACCCAAATGACTTAAAATCAGCATACTACAGTGATGTATTTGTTTCTTATTTTCTGAACTGAAAATTTAGTTTGGGTGATTTTTATTCTATATTATAATTTTATTTTACATTTCCCCAAATCCTTAATATATTTCAACATAAATATATTTATTCATTTTGAGAGTTTCACATTTTGGCAGTCAGTTTATGTATTGCCCAGTTAAACGTGTTGTTTATCTTTTCTTTTTCACTTAGTAGAATTTTTTTTGAACCAATACTTAGAGCAGTTGCAAAACATACCACCCCCAAATATTGAGGTTAAGAGTAATTGATTTTCTAATGATTCCATGGTTTGACTCTGTGTGGGTCAGCCTGAACACACTGAATGTCTTCAAGCTACATTGGCTTCTCATGGTTTTGTACTGAACTGTGGTACGCATTCTCAGATCTGGGTGGTCTCTCTGCTTCAGTTCTGCTTGCTCCATTTTCTGGGGTGTCTGAGCTTCACTCCATAGAACTTCAAATCCACCAGTTGAACACCCAGACTTCACCTCATCACATAGTCCGAGGCAGTGAACAGACCCTTTCAGAGCACTCTCTATGCCTCAGCTCAGAATGGGCACATCTCTGCTTCTGCCAAGTTGTAGTGTCCATGCCAGTTAGAGTCCTAGAAATACTCTGGAAGTGTGGAAATAGGCACTGACTCTTTGTGAAAGAAGCTGCAAATTTACATAGGAAAGGGTTTAGAGAATGAACGATGTAAATTGTTGCAAATATATGACCACATTTATATATTCTGGATACAGTTTTTCAGATGCAGATGTATTTGTTGAAATGTGTTCTCCCAAATTCTACTTGCGCTTCCATTCTCCTGTTGGTATATCTTTATTTGCAAAGTTTCTTTTCTTATTGTTGTCTTCATGCCTTGACTCTGTGGTTGATGAGTGTCTTGTATTTTTTATATTGGGAATACAGCAGTATTTTATTTTATTTCTTCACAGATGTCTTACCGTCCTTAATTCCACATTTAATTTAACTGTATTTTTTGAAAAAAATTATGAAACAAAAATCCAAATAGACACGTAATTTTTGAATAACAGATAATCTTCCCAGCAACAGGAATTACTTTTGTGACTAATTTTCTATTAGAAAGAATACGTGATCACTTTATCAATCTGTATGCATTTTGTCTACTATTGCTTTGTAACACTCAATAAATTTGTAGAGAAATTAGTTCTAGAAATATTAAACATTCTAATCCATGATTGTGATTTGATTTTCCAATATTTCACTAGTCTTTAAACATATTTCAGTAAACTGACCTAGGAAGGATTTTCCATGAATTATGTTAGATTTATTCATACAGAAGTGAAAATTTTGATCATTTTTCTGTTAACATATCACTTTTCATTTTGAGAATTTCCAAATGTACATATAAGTTCAAAGAAAAATCCCTAATTCCTCAATTGTTAAATGATCTACATTTTACTTGCTTGTCTTTTATTAAGGAAATAATCCAAGATTAAAGAAACCATTAGTTTCAGTATGTTAGCCATTCTTGAAAATTGTTCAAAAGTTTTTGTCATTTCAATTTTTAATTTGTTCTTATTAGTTATACAGGACATTAGAATGCATTTATTCATTTGATAAATCATACATAAATGTTTCCATGTTTTAAATGCCTCACATTTAGACAAATTCTTGGAGCTAGTTCCTCTGTTTTTCAAAGAGGATGTAATTAGTAATTTAAAAATTCCTGACTTAAAAATATTGAAAAGAATCATTTTTCATAGTTTTAACTGTCCATTGATGCTCTATAGAAATCAAACTGTATCCTTGCAAATTGTTAAATTATCTTACACTTCAAAATGTTGTCTCTATTTTTCTGTGGGTCTTTTAAATACATGTCATATTAATCATGAAATAAGAATACCTGCATTTTGTTACTGCTTCTTTTTGGTATCTCTTTACATCTCTCGTTGGTGCAGTTTCTATATACTACATGTTAAAATGATTTCTTTTTAGCTTTCACCTAGTATTTATTGATCCTTTGAATGCTTTGCTTGATGCCTTTAAAAACATTTGGAAACTACTTAGATACTTTAAATGTTTCTTCAACAAAAGAATTCCAGGATTGGCAATATGCAGTGCGAATATGCTAAACCATTCTACTTGTGTGATAGGTTTTTGATTTCCAGTTGAGTGCAGAAGACATGAAAGATCTAGATGGCCTGAACAGAAATTTTCGATATGTTACCATGAAGTTGTAAGTACCTTTGGAAGACGTGTACCCTTTGCTTTTTTATTTTCAAGTCTTTCCCTCCTGTTCACTGCAGTTTGGATCAGAATTCACATGCTACATTTAGCTGTCAAAACCTTCCACTGAGGTTTTGAGAGAATATTTGTTTTTGAACAAAAAATGTAGACATCTCAATGCAGAGGATAAAGTAGTTTTTCAGAATAGAGGTTCAAAAGCAAGGAAAGAATGTGCAGAAAACACCCTTGTTGAAGAGAATTGGTAGTCCTGAAAAAATTTTTACTCTTTTTTGATGATTTATGGCTATAGAATCTGGCATTGTACATACATATTGAGCAAGGATAAAGAATCAAATAAGGCCATTCTGCTGGTGGGAATGTTAATTCATAATAGAAATGAATGTGATAATGTATGAAAGGGGATGAGATAATCCATGGTTACATGTGCATAAATACTGGCAGGTATATTGTTATCAATATTAATATTTTTGTTAATATAGATAAAAATGAGAAATGAAATGGGAACATAATTTCAAAAGACAGTAGCAAGAAATTGGCAATTCCTGCTACCTATTAAGTATTTCAGGAAGCACTGATTTTCTGTTGTCTTATTTCTAAAGTGTAGAGATCTAAACATTTTATGGTAAGCTCTTGGAGTTTGCATGTGTATGTTATATACAACATTATTTTCATATCTGAATATATCACCATGTCATGTGTGATGGGAAATAAGAAAATAATTCATGATTTAGTGAAATGGAAGTGACATTGCTAGAAATCTACTGTACATCTAAAATATCTTTAGTATTGGACAGAATCTGAACTTATCCTTATACGAATCATGGCAAAAGTGGATGTGTTCTATTCCACAAAGGAAGTAAATAAATATTTGCAATGTGTTTCTGCATTGACTGAGAATGTGAAGTAAGATAGGAGTTCTTTGATTTGGAGTATGGATTGGTAGACCTAAGAAGGTTGAATATGAGTGAATTCTTATCTCTGTGAGTTCTTTGTGTTTTGTTCACAGCAAGGGAATACAATCTGAACAATTTATTTATAATGAAATAGACATTCCTTATATGGTTATGATCATGAAAAAAAATGGCAGATTCTACAACCACTGGGGAAATATAATGTAGCTCATCAGTGTCATGTTTTTACCCCTATAGAAACTGAGTCACTGAGTCTAGGTTACTCATTTTTCATTCTCATTTTAGAATGGCTGAACATCCAAATTTTCCATTTGCTGATGATTATTAACTCGGACAGCTATGTGGTGACTACTACTAATATGCAGCCCTTTGAATGTGATGTGTGAACTGGCCCAGATGCTACTGACTGCATACATCACCTCTGTTGTTAATCCATGCTTTTTACCAACACACATTCTGCCAAAGTCATGTTTACCAGTTTAGTAAAGAAAGCACTAAATTATCAACAATATTTGAAAAAAAAATAAAGTTGCTTTACTCAAGCGTCTTACCTTGTACTGTCTCAGTTGCATTTATGCTTTGTTTTAACTTGACTCAATATGAACAAAAATAATTTGTCCAAAGCTTGTGGGCATGGGTTTGGTGATGCTAACGCACTTCTGGGTAGAAATAGACAGGCCCTAGGGAAATAGCAATTTATGTTGATTCCTCAATGCTTCTCCAGCCCATGGAGTAACAGGAAAACATTTTGCCAGTAGATCATGGTTTTTAGTCTGCAACATGGAGCGCATGTGGAAAGGATGAGCAGCAGTCCAAGGGCTCCTTCCTGCAGCTCCATGATGAGAGAACCTGGAAAATGAGGTAATTCCTTTAGCTGGATGAAAGGTGGTGAGAGGGGATCCAGCCTGGAATGAGCAGGAGGAGGTCAAGTGTGAAAAGGTTGAAGAGAGCTGAATTGAGCACTTCACTGCTTGGAACATACAGTCAAAATTTTTTTCTTGGGTGCATATAATCATACATAAAAGCAGGATTTTTAATGCAAAATTTATGCACGCATCTAACAGTTGATCAATTTCACTTCTCAATACATTCGCTTCCTTTTGCACGCTCTCTTCCCTCCCTCCGATCTGCTTGTTCTACTCTCCTGATCTTCTTTCTATTATTGTTATTTTAATTCTGGTGATTGATACAGTTTTACATGTATATATGGGGATTATCTGATTTATTGAATTACAGTGCTATGTTCATGCATGGAAATGGCAAAAAATGGTAGATTTTGTCTCCCAGATATTTCCCCATGTCTTCCCTTTATCCCTCTGTCCTTACTCTTTCTTCCCTTCTTTGACTCTGCTGTTTTTTCTTCTACCAAATATTATTTTGATAATTATATGTTGCAGAAAATAAAGAAATTTTGTGCATACTTTATCCAATGCTGTAGCTGGAGTCATGATTAGCATTAAGAGAAATGGCTGGAATAACAATAATCATAATATGTTTGGAAATATGTCAATTAGGATGTATTCATTGATAGCAATCTCATAAATCACTTAGAATTTAAGAATAGAGGGTGATATGAGAAAATATTGGACTAGAAAAGCCCCAGTATCTCCCATGGAAACATCAAGAAACAATTAGAATCTGGTTAATTAACATAATGTTAGATCTTTAAATAGCACCAAAGAACACATGCAGTGAACAAAAATGGGGTTCCAAACGGCCTACAATTTCAGTGTTTTTGCCCACCATTGCCAGAGCTGCATTACACCATGTGGTGTCAATCAAAGTAACTATTCTAAAACTTATTGCAACACATCAGGTCACAAATTCAGGAAGATACAAAGATGAAGAAAACAAATTCTCAGTTACATAAAATCGGCATCAAAATGGCACTACTTTTATTAGGTACCATTTTTATGTACCTTAGAAAATATAACAACATCTTTGTGTACAAGAGAAAAAATATCTTTTTTTTTTCTTTTCATTTTTTGGGAAACTAATTAAAATACATATGAGTAGCATTTCCTAAAATATGTAAAAAGGACCATGACTCTAGAAGAGTGGAGGGGAAAATTGATGCTCTTTGCAAACTGCCTTTGCTTCCGTGCAAACCATGGTCAGCACTCAGACATGAATGGGGCTTATGGTTTCTAGTGCAATCCATCAGTTTTCAAAGGTTCTGAAAGTTCTTGGGTGGAGGCCAAATACAGTGATGGCAAGGGTTTCAAGGAGAAATGTGTTATCTTCAGTGGTTCCTTTTATTTTTCACCAACAAGGAATAAAACCATAAAAAATAACCTATACGCTTAATCCTTATAGACAAGTTTATTCCTAAAACAAAATTCCCAGAGAAATATTGTACTTGGGATACTGTATATGACAGTCTATGAATTCTCCTATATGCTCCTAGCTCTTCCCTCTTTTTTGTGTTGATTCTTTTCAGACTTGGGCTGGGCTTCCCAGCACAGCAGTCTATATCTAGGTCAGAAAGAAGAACTCTTATTAAGTAAACATTTTAGATCAGAAGGATACTTGTAGAGAAGAATCCAGCAGGATTATTCTCATGTGACATTGACTGGGACTGGGTCACAGCCCCCAAAAGATAGTGACCACATGATAAGTCATTAATATGAGTGGTCTATGGAAATAATATGGAGGAAAATGGACGTTGGGGAGATAACCTTCTCAATTACTGAGGTCATAAGGAAAAAGCAATTTTTTTTAAATTGATATTCCCAATGTTGCATAGACTTTGAACTGGTTGGCAAACTTAAAACTTTATACTATCTTAATTTTTATTCGAGTCAAACTGAGTGTTTATCTTTGGGTTGGAGATTCAGTTGAAGTAAATAGGTCCATATAAAAAGAAGGAGTATGATTAGTTATCATGAGAGACATGTTTTTCCCTGATAGTTGGTACAAGGACAGAGCAACAGGTGAAAAGGACAGGCCTCACCCAGCAGTAGGTCTGTTACAGGAGAAAGGTAGAAGGAGTGAGAGGACTCTGACCAACTTTCATTTACTGTATTGCTTAATACAATTTCAAAACAACAGATTATAAGAAAACAACACAGGAAAGAAGAGAGACCCAATGATTTCAATCCTCATGGATCATGGATCAGGAATTTGATACATTGAGATGTGGTAGAAGGCAAAAAGCAAGAGATGTGCTTAGCTTGGAAGGACTAACCACATTAATTTAATCTTAGATACATCAAGCATAGTCTAGATATGAATAGAAATTATTAATCATTGAAAATGCCAAAATAACTGGAATGCTTCAGTTGTGTGCACAGATATGACAGGCAATGTCCACATATGTTGGGCAGAAATTTAAATTAAGAGATTGAAAGCAGTGTACCAAGAAGCATGTAGGAAAACAAAGTCAAGATGATGGCAGTCTTAAAGCAGCACATTTACAGATATATTTTCCAGGTAGTATCTGAAGTGGATGTTTGGAGTTTCTAGATCTTGTGATAAAGATATTCAAGTTTGCTATTCAAAAGCAGAAGGTTCTCAAAGGACCTAGTACTACCTGTTTACATAATGCATATGTATGATATCAATATTCCCAATCGAGTGATTAGGAAACAAAATGTTAGTTGTCCCAATTAAGGGACTGCATTAATTTTCTCAATTTCAAATCAAGGTGAGTTGAATTTTCTTTTTCCTAAAACTGAAAGCATTGCAACCTCGTATTTTTCAATATTATAGTATTCATCACATCATGTGACATTAAAAGCAGACTTGCAGTTCTTTTATTAATGTACACAATGTCACAACATTGTTCTCACTTAGGATAATAGGACTTCATAAACTTTGTCATTTTTGGAGGTTTCAGTTTCTGATGGAAAATATCCATAGATTGGAAAATACGAACTGAGGCCCCTTAGCATCAGACTTTTCTCCAGCATAGTTACAACGTGAAACCTGTCCCAACATTTCACACAGATTGTGGTAAGCCTTTGTTGAATTTTTATTGTATAGTCCAAATTAGATATTGAAATCTCAAGGTAGGAGCCATCTGTTTTCCACTTGGGGCCCTTGCTAAACAGTTGGACTGAACTTCATGGATGTGCACAGCAGGCCAAACTGAGCAGTTCAGACAATTTGAGAAGACTGTGTCTCAGTAGAAACTGAGATTGCCACCTAAGTTCTTAACTCTAATCTTTTAAGTTGGTAGATCCTTCTTTTAATATTTGTCAAACATTATCCAAGTTACATTAGTCTCAATATAATTGCTTCTAACCATATAAATAGGTGATCTTACATATTACTTGAATTCATGGAAGCTACTGTATGTCTGTAACATAGGAATAACTCTGTTAGTTCTCAGATTCACTAGCACAGTGATTCATTCCAGAACATGGTTAAATTTCTATCAGTGGAGGATTTGTTTGTTATTATTCAGATACAGAAATTGTCTTTACAATTTATCATTTGAGAATCTACATTTTAAGGATGAACACAGATTCCCTGTAAGATATGAGTCATTATATATGGCCATAAGATTTCATTCCTGTTGAGCTGTGATCATTTCTCTTTTTCTGCAGTTTAATTTGGGTTTTTATTTCTCAATAAATCCCAAGACACTATAGATAAGCAGAGCTGATCTTCGAGCATAGATGAGCATTTTGACTAGTGAGGTGTGATGGATGTGGAGCAAAGATAATTTGCCCTGTGTCCAGGACATTCAGTTAGAGTCTTGGCCACATGATTACATGTACAAATAGACCATCAGGAGGCCAGGGTCAGAGCAGACAAATATTCTGATCTCAGAGAGAAGGGAGATGGAGACAATGTCCAGGAATTGCAACTCAGGTAAATTCAGGAGATACCATAACCCAAGTTTGTATTTCCCAGGAAAGGATAGGCAGAAAAAGATTTTTAGTCTGAATACATCCCAATATTTAATTCCTGTTTTAATTTCTTGTGCTTTGGGAGTCATGATAAAGAAATCCTAAGCCTACATGATGAAGATTTGGAAAGAATATTTTTTTCTATTATGTGCAGGGTCTCTGGTCTAATTCCTAGGTTCTTGATCCATTTTGAGTTGAGTTTTGTGCAGGGTGAGAGATAGGGGTTTATTTTCATTTTGCTGCATATGAATTTCCAGTTTTCCTGATACCATTTGTTGAAGAGGTTATCTTTTCTCCATTTTATGTTTTTGGCTCCTTTGTCTAGTATGAGGTAACTGTATTTATGTGAGTTTGTCTCTGTGTCCTCTACTCTGTACAATTGGTCTACCTGCCTATTTTGATGCCAATACCATGCAGTTTTTCTTACTATTACTCTGTAGTATAGTTGAAGGTCTGGTATTGCGACAGCACCTGCTTTCCTCTTCCTGCTAAGGATTGCTTTCAGTATTCTGGGTCACTTTTTCTTCCAAATAAATTTCATGGTTGCTTTTTCTATTTCTATGAGGAATGTCTTTGGGATTTTAATTGGAATTGCATTGATTTTGTATAGTGCTTTGGTAGTATGACCATTTTGACAATATCAATTCTGCTTTTCCAAGAACATGGGAGAACTTTCATCCTGTAAGGTTTTCTTTAATTGTTTTTCTTTAGTGTTCTGTCATTCTCATTGTAGTGATCTTTCACCTCTTTTGTTATATTGACTCCCAAGGATTTTGGTTTTTTGAGGCTATTGTGAATGGGGTAGTTTTTCTAATTTCTCTTTGAGAAGATTCCTCATTATGAATAAAAATGCTTTTGATTTACTAGTGTTGATTTTATATCCTGCTACATTACTGAACAATATGCTGCCTTCAAAAGACTCATCTCATAGAAAAAGATGCCCACAAATTAAGGTGAAAGGATGGGAAAAAACATACCATTGGGGGTTTCCATCCTCATTTCAGATAAAGCAGACTTTAAACCAAAGTTAGTCAGAAGAAATAAAGAAGTACATTTCATGCTGCTTATGGGAAGCATAAATCAGCAAGACATAAAAATCAAAAATATTTATGCCCCAAACAATAGCACATCCACATAAATTAAACAAACCCTTCTCAATTCCAGGAATCAAATAGACAAAAACATAATAATGCTATGTGATTTTAACACACCTCTCTCACCATTGGACAGATCTTCCAAACAAATATTGAGCAATGAAATCATAGAACTCAATAACACAAACAATAATTTAGACTTAACAGACATATATAGAATATTACATTCACCAACAAGCAAATGCACTTTCTTCTCATTAGCACATGGAAACTTTTCTAAAATAGACCATATGTTATGCCACAATGCTACTCTTAGGAAATAAAACATAGAGATACTCTCTTGTATTATATCAGATCATAAGGGAATGAAATTAGAAATTAATGATAAAATTAAAAACAGAAACTACTCCAAAACCTGGAGATTAAATAATACACTATTGAATGGTGCATGGATAACAGAAGATATCAGGGTTGAGATTAAAAAAAAAAGAAAAGAAAACATTCTTAGAGGTAAAGGAGAACAATGATACAACATATCAAAACATCTGGGACACTATGAAAACAGTACTAAAAGGAATATTCATTGCATCAGCAGTCCTTTGAAACTCTCTGTGTGTGCTTGGGTGTGGAGTAACATAGTTCATTTTATAAAATAAGGAATGCTTGAGAAAGGACTTCAACTTAAGACAAATGAAGGCACAAGATAGTAGGATTTATGTAAGGGGAAGAGCTTTTCGATTTGTACAAGTAAACTCATTTTCAAATTATAAAACTGACAAAATTTACGATCAGATTACATCATTGATTACAATAGATTGCCTTCTCTATTAATGAAAAGCCCATAATCTTCTCCATAACAATTTTTATTAATAAATCTTCATATTTGACTTTTTAGTTTAATTTTTTAATTTGGTCTAAATAGTTATAAATGACAGTAGAATGCATTTATGCGATAAATCATACATAAAAGGAGTATAATTTCTCATTTTTCTGATTGTACCTATTATATGATTATATCTGCATGGGGATTATAAGTTCACATTTGATGCTTAATTGCTTCAAATATTCCATTTCATCTGTGCATCATAGTTTAAACAACTATACCAAAATTCACAATAATTTCAGGTATTTCTAGTTTTTTCCTTTTATGTAGAATGTTGAACATATAAATAATATAAAATGTTTCAATTTATATCTAATTTATTGATAATTTTCTGTTAGTTGTGTAAGAAGTGACAGCTATAATAAACTTCAGCTATAATCATTTGTCCTCTACTGAGCAGAATGTCACAGTGAGTATAGTTTTTACTGCACACTGGTCAGGACTGCATCCTCTTGGGACTGGGTAGTCAAATATAGGACATATGTTGCCAGTGAGAAAATTAAAAATGCTAACCTTTGTTCATTTTAACATTTGATTATTTTTCTGAGATTCCAAAAGATAGTTGATAATGTTTTTTAAAACATTCTCTGTGTTCATGGTGTATGATACTAGACAGTTTCTATTTTTTTTTTTTATTGGAAACAAATGGGATACATGTTGTTTCTCTGATTGTACACGGAGTCAAGGAATACCATTTGTATAATCATAAATTTACATAGGGTAATGTTGTTTGATTCATTTTGTTATTTGTTTTCCTTTCCCCCCACACCTCCAACCCCTCTTTTCCCTCTATACAGTCCTTCCTTCCTCCATTCTTGCCACCCTCCTTAACCCCAACACTAAACCTAAACCTAACCCTAACGCTAACCCCTACCACCCCCCATTATATGTCATCATCCACTTATCAGCGAGATCATTCATCCTTTGGTTTTTTGAGATTGGATTATCTCAATTAGCATGATATTTCCAATTTCATCCTTTTGCCTGCAAATTTTATCATTCTTAATGGTTGAGTTGAGTTTTGTGCAGGGTGAGAGATAGGGGTTTATTTTCCATTCTGCTGCAAATGGATTTCCAGTTTTCCTAGCACCATTTGTTGAAGAGGCTATATTTTCTCCATTGCATATTTTTGGCATATTTGTCTAGTATGAGAAAATTGTATTTGTTTGGGTTTGTGTCCATGTCCTCTACTCTGTACCATTGATCTACCTGTCTATTTTGGTACCAATAGTACGCCGTTTTTGTTACTATTGCTTTGTAGTAGATTTGAAGGTCTGCTTCACTCTTTCTACTGAGGATTGCTTTAGCTACTCTGGGTTTCTTATTCTTCCAGATGAATTTCACAATTGCTTGCTCTATTTCTGTAAGGTACATCATTGGGATTTTAGTTGGAATTGCAATGAATCTGTATAGCACTTTTGGTAGTATGACCATTTTGACAATATTAATTCTGCCTATCCAACAACACGGGAGATCTTTCCATATTCTAAGATTTTCTTTAATTTCTTTCTTTAGTGTTCTGTAGTTCTCATTGTAGAGGTCTTCCACCTGTTTTGTGAGATTGATTCCCAAGTATTTTATTTTTTTCAATGCTATTGTAAATGGGGTAGTTTTCCTGATTTCTCTTTCAGAAGATTCATCACTTATGTATAAAAATGCATTAGATTTTTGAGCATTGATCTTGTAACCTGCTACTTTACTGAATTCACTTATGAGTTCTAAGAGTTTTCTGGTAGAATTTCCAGGTTCCTCTAAATATATAATCATGTCATCAGCAAATAGGGATAGTTTGAGTTCTTCTTTTCCAATTCATATCCCTTTAATTACTTTGGTTTTTCTAATTGCTCTGGCTAGAGTTTGAAGGATGATATTCAATAGAAGTGGTGAAAGAGGGCATCCCTGCCTAGTTCCAGTTCTTAGGGGGAATGCTTTCAGTATTTCAGCATGTAGAATGATATTGGCCATGGGCATAGTGTAGATGGCCTTTACAATGTTAAGGAATGTTCCCACTATCCCTATTTTTTGTAGTGTTTTGAGCATGAAGGGATGCTGTATTTTATCAAATGCTTTTTGTGCATCTATCGAAATAATCATGTGATTCTTAACTTTAAGTTAAGATATGGTGAATGACATTTATTGATTTCTGAATGTTGAACCAACCTTGCATTCCTGGGATAAAACCCACTTGATCATGGTGCACTATCTTTTTAATATATTTTTGGATGAGATTTGCTAAAATTTTGTTGAGACTATTTGCATCGATGTTCATTAAGGATATTGGTCTGAAATTTTCTTTCCTCAATAAGTCTCTGTCTGCTTTAAGTATCAGGGTGATATTGGCTTCATAGAATGAGTTTGGGAGGGTTCCCTCCTCTTCTCTTTCATGGAATACTTTGAGGAGTATTGGAATGAGCTGTTCTTTAAAGGTTTTGTAGAACTTGGCTGAGAACTCATCTGGTCCCGGACTTTTCTTTGTTGGTAGGCTTTTGATGACCTCTTTTATTTCATTGCTTGAAATTGATCTATTTATTGAAGTTGTGTATATCCTCCTTCTTCAGGTTAGGTAATTCATATGTATCTAGAATTTTGTTGATGTCTTTGAGGTTTTCTCTTTTGTTGGAGTATAGATTTTCAAAATAGCTTCTAATTATATCTTGTATTTCACTCATGTCTGTTGTGATATTTCCTTGTTCATTCCAAATTTTAGTAATGTGAGTTTTCTCCCTCTTTCTCTTTGTTAGTGTGGCTAAGGGTTTATCAATTTTATTTATTTTTTCAAAAAACCAACTATTTATTTTGTTGATTTTTTGTATTGTTTCTTTTGTTTCAACTTCATTGATATTGGCTCTGATTTTAACTATTTCCTGTTTTCTACTACTTTTGGTGTTGGTCTGCTCTTCTTTTTCTATGGCTTTGAGCTGTAGTGTTAAGTCGTTTACTTGTTGATTTTTACTTCTTTTGTTGAATGCACCCCATGAAGTAAATCTTCCTCTAAGTACTGCTTTCATAGTGTCCCAGAGATTTTGATATGATGTCTTTGTTCTCATTTACTTCTAAGAATTTTTTTATTTCCCTCCTGATGTCATCTGTTTTCCATTCATCATATAATAGTGTATTATTTAATCTCCAGGTATTGGAGAAGTTTCTGTTTTTTATTCTGTCATTTACGTCTAATTTCAATCCTTCATGATCTGATAGAATACAATCTAGTATCTCTATCTTCTTGTATTTGCCACCATTAGCTTTGTGGCATAAAATATGGTCTATTTTAGAGTAGGATCCATGTGCTGCTGAGAAGAAAGTGTATTCATTCTTGGTTGGATGATATATTATATATATGTCAGTTAAGTCTAAATTGGTGATTATGTTATTGAGAGCTATGGTTTCTTTCTTCAATTTGTTTTGGAAGATCTTTCCAGTGGGGCGAGAGGTGTGTTAAAGTCGCCTAGTATTATTTTGTTGTGGTCTATTTGATTTCTGAAATTGAGAAGGCTTTGTTTGACATACATGGATAAGCCAATGTTCAGGGCATAGATATTTATGATTGTTATGTCTTGCTGATTTTTGCTTCCCTTAAGCAGTATGTAATGTCCTTCTTTATCCTTTCTGACTATTTTGGGCTTGAAGTACACATTATCTGATATGAGGATGGATACTCCAAATTTTTTGCTGTGTCCATGTGCATGGTATGTTTTTCCCCATCCTTTCATCTTTAGTCTATGGGTATCTCTTTCTATGAAATGAGTCTCTTGCAGGCAGCATATTGTTAGATTTTTCTTTTTAATACAATCTGCCAGTCTACGTCTTTTGATTAATGAGTTCAGGCCATTACCACTCAGGGTTATTATTGAGATATGATTTGTATTCCCAGTCATTTGACTCATTTTTGTTTTTTGACTTGATTTGCTTTCTCCTTTATTTGGCTATTCCTTTAGGCTAGTTCCTCCCGTTGCTGATTTGCATCATTGTTTTTCATCTCTTCCTCATGGAATATTTTGCTGAGAATGTTCTTTAATGCCGGCTTTCTTTTTGTAAATTCCTTTAGCTTTTTGTTTTTTTATCATGGAAGGATTTTATTTCGTCGTCAAATCTGAAAGTAAGTTTTGCTGGGTATAAGATTCTTGGTTGGCATCCGTTTTCTTTCAGGGCTTGAAAAATATTGTTCCAGGCCCTTCTAGCTTTTAGGGTCTGGTTTGAAAAATCTGCTGATATTCTTATTGGTTTCCCCCTGAATGTAATTTGATTCTTTTCTCTCTGGCCTTTAAAATTCTGTCTTTATTTTGTATGTTAGGTATTTTCATAATAATGTGCCTTGGTGTGGGTCTGTTGTAAGTTTGTATATTTGGAGTCCCATAAGCCTCTTGTACTTGGTTTTCCATTTCATTCTTCAGATTTGGGAAATTTTCTGATATTATTTCTTTGAATAGATTGCTCATTCCTTTGGTTTGTTTCTCTAAGCCTTCCTCAATCCCAATAATTCTTATATTTTTCCTTTTCATGATATCCCATAATTTTTGTAGATTCTGTTCATGATTTCTTACCATCTTTTCTGTTTGGTGAACTTTGTTTTCAAGATTAAATATTTTGTCTTCAGTGTCTGAGGTAATGTCTTCCAGGTGTTCTATCCTATTGATTATGCTTTCTATGGAGTTTTTAACTTGGTTTATAGTTTCCTTCATTTCAAGGATTTATGTTTTGTTTTTTTTTTAGTATCTCTAACTCTTTATTGAAATGATCTCTTGCTTCCCGTATTTGCTCTTTTAGCTGTTGATTGGTGTGATCATTTAATGCCTGCATTTGCTCTTTCATCTCCTCCTTCAATGCCTGCATTTGCTCTTTCATCTCCTCATTTGCTTCCCTGATTGTTTTAATTATGTACATTCTGAACTCCCTTTCTGACATTTCTTCTTCTTTGCTGTCTTGGGTTTTATTGATATAGTATCTCGGTTTGTTTGGGACATTTTCTTCCCTTGATTTCTCATATTGTTCAGATATCAGTAGGACTCTGAGATATTGCAGATTTCCTCTACTGGCTTATAGTGTCCCTGTAGATTTCTAGTATATCACCTCCTGGCCTTCAGTAGCCTGAAGTCTTGTAGGAACTTGATAATGCAGTGTTTCTGAAGAAAGCTGCCCCTACCCCCTACTGGTTCCAGGGCTTGGAGCTGGCTCTGTGCAGAAAGGCTCTCACTGGTCTGTCTGCTCTGAGATTTTGGCTGTGTAAGGAGCCTGCCCCTGGAGTGAGTAGAGCTGCTTGGGGAAGTCCCTGGCAGCCCTGCCCTGGTTGCTCAAGCTGCCTGTGGGGTGGAGTTCACCACTGGCTCCGGGACTTGGAGCTGACTCTGTACAGAAAGGCTCTCACTGGGTGGCCTGCTCCAAGAAGCTGGCCGTGGAAGGAGCCTGTCCATGGAGGAAGCAGTGCTGCCTGAGGAAGACTCTAGCTGCTCTGCCCTGCTCTGAGAAGCAGCCCCTGTCCGTACCTGCCGCCCAGACAGAGCTTCACCTGGTAGGGAGACTCACTGGTGGCTCTATATTATTCCGTGTCTCTCAATGCCTCCCCTTCTTGAATCCTGGGTTCTGGAGTATGCAGTCTCCCTCTAGTCCGCCATCTTGGATTGCGCCATGGAAGAAGCTTGCCCCCGGAGGGAGCAGGGCTGCTTGGAGAATTCTCTGGCTGCCCTGTCCTGGTTCCAGAGGCTGCCTGAGGGCCGGAGTTTGCCACTGGCTCTGGGACTTGGAGCTGGCTCCGTGCAGAAAGGCTCTCATGGGCAGCCTGCTCCAAGAAGCTCGCCATGGAAGGAGCCCACCACCAGAGGGAGCAGGGCTGCCTGGGGAAGACTCTAGCTGACCTGCCCTTCTCTGAGAAGCCACCCCTTTCCGGGCCTTCCGCCCAGGCCTAGCTTCACCTGGTGGGGGAGACTCACCTTGTGGCTCTATGTTATTCCGAGTCTCTCAATGCCTCCCCTTCTTGAATCCTGGGTTCTGGAGCGACAAGAGATGCAGTCTCCCTCTAGTCTACCATCTTGAATCACTGACAGTTTCTATTAATGTATGATCAAGAAAGGGCTCATTATCACCAAATATAAAGGAACAAAAAGTAGAAAAATTCAGAAAAAAACAAAACCAAAACAGAAAAAGTATACAAAAGACCAGAGATCTGAAGTTTTCAGGCTAGCAATGGTCAATAATGGTCCAATTCCATATGAAAACTTTTGATAATTATAATGAGAAATTTTACTAAAACCTAACACTATTTTCATCACTGTGTAGTAATTAAAATTTTTTTCTATACGATATAAGTGAACAGTTTCCAATTCTGTCCTCAAATGTAGAATATTTCTTTAATTTCAGTCTACTTATAAAACATTGGCTAAAAATTAGCCAACAAATATAAGTGGTTGGCCATTAGACAAGCAGTTAGAGTTGTGAAATCCAGTTAAATGTGTCCTGTGAAGGGAGAAAAAGAAGCAGCAGTTTCTTAGACCAAGGAGAGACTACTATGAATTCCAAACATCAGTATGAGGAGATCAGTGATGATCACTTCATTCCTGCACTGGGCTATGGCATCTATAAACCTCAAGAGGCAAGAGTATGTTGTTAAATTGAGGGTTCAAAAGAAATTAGACACAGGATGAGTAGAATTCAATCTGGGTTGTAGATTTACATGCTACCTATGTGACTCTGGGAGTTTCACATGGTTCTCTGTGTCTGTAGACAGGAGGTATTCCATGTACAGAAGACAGAATGCTCAGACACTGCTCTCCATCAGTGACTGATGGTGTGGTCACCTGTTGAGTTTTCTGGGAACTCTCTCCCAACATTTCAGTCTTTTTACCATCTTGGTAGAACAGTGAACATCAGCAATTTGTTTGAAATGGGCCTGTTATTCTTCTCTATTTCTACACTTCAGGATATATTTTTTTCCTTTGAAGAAGGCAAGATCCAGAGATATCTGTGTAGCAAAAGGTAGTGGAAATTGGCATCATAGCATAAAGGATGGGGAATACTTCCTTTTCACTGTGAGAATCTCACAGAAAATGCTGACCTTGACTGAGTAAAATTTTTCATTTGCTCTCAACTGCAATAGATGTAAGTGAATTTGTAATGTAACATCCAGATAAGTCAAAAGAGAACTAAAAGAGGTTATTTGTCAATTGTTGGTCATTGTTCATGCGTATTGTTTTGACAGATGACCCTCTGAAGTGGAATATGCTAACTTTTGTTGACTGAAATAAATTTTGTATTCCAGTATCATTCTCTGACCATTAATGTTGCTGTAAAACACTCATTCCCTGAAGTTTAAATTTAAATTTTTCCTTCTGCAAGACTTAAGGAAATATCCAGAGAGCAATTTTAAGACACATGACTGGCTCACTTACATTGCAGGGCAAAGCTGCATGAAGGACACCAATAGGGTTCCAGCTGTACTTCAAATGCAGGACTAGAATCAGCAGATGATGGTAGGACATGATATCATATTCATTTTCATATTATAGAAATTAAAGTTTCTGAATCTTCCACAATAGGGAGTGAGTCAGATTTAAGTGCTGTTGATTTTTTAATAATCCCTTACAAGTTGAGTATAATTTCTTATTTTTAATTCTATATCCTTAGGGTACACATTTTTTTTTCACCTAGAGTTTTGCTATTTCATACAGAGATATGATTGTGTCCCAGATGTGATAGAGCACACTGCACTTTGCTCAAGTGCTTATGATCAAGCTAGCCCCTTTCTGGCTTCTGGAAACATTGACATTTAATTGCTTTTTAACACACAAAGATGGTGGAGGACCCAAAAATGTAGTAAAAATGGAGTTAATGTATTCTGCTGTCATATTCATAGTCCAGTTATACCAGGGCAATGTGAGAGGCTTGAGACTGCATACAAGGCAAAAGTCCTTATTGAGGAATGCGTAAGGGGAGGGTCAAGCAGTGATAGATGAACACACAGCATCTCCTTTGCTCACATTGCTTTGCCAAGCAGTGCTTCCTTTTCCTTATGGCATTTTGTCCAGTGAACTCTGGCTGGAGGAGTGACATCTATCCTTCCCACATTGCCCTCAGTTCTATTTCAGTTATCACAGTCAGAGGGATTTTAACATAAAATTTCTATTTGTTCTGTTGAATTATATATGACAGTAGAGAGTATTTTGACATGCTTATGGAAACATGGGGCATATGTTATTCTAATTAGAATTCCAGTCTTTCAGATGAATTCAAGGGTGTATTCATATATGAATGCAGGAAAATCATGTTGATTGATTCCACTTTCTTATTTTTATTCCCACTCCTTTCCTTTATTCCTTTCTGTCTAAAACTCTGAACTTCTATCTTACCCTTTTCTCCACCACCCCATTGTGCATTAGCATCCACAAATCAGAAAGAACACTCAGACCCTTGGTTTTTGGGACTGGCTCATTTCACTTATCATGATAGGTTACAGATCCATCTGCTTACTGTTGAATATCATGAAGTCATTTTCCTTTATGACAGAGTTTTTTTCCATTGTGTATATACTTCACATTGTAATTAATTATTTTTTTTGAAATGCACCTAATTTCCTTTCATAACTTAGCTATTGTGAATTCCACAGCTATAAACATTGATGCAGATGCTTCACTGGAGTATTCTGATTATGACTCGCAGGTATACATACTGAGACATGGTATAACCAGGGTGAATGGTGGTTCCATTCCTATTGTTTTGAAAATTTACCATACTGCTATCTAACATGGTAGAATCAATTTGCAGTTCCACCAGAAATGAATAGTGAACACTTTTCTTTACATCTTCACCAATGTTTATTGTTAATGTATTCTATTATTTGCTACTGGGGAATGAACTCTGGAGCAATCAATCTCCTCCTGTCTCAGGCAATCAAAGTCACTGGGATTGCAGGCATGTGCCATAGTGCCCAACTATTACTGTATTTTTGATATTACCTTTCTGTATGAGGTCAGTATACTTTTAGTTTGCATTTCTTTAATTTCTAGATATATATTGTTGACTATTTGTATCTCCTATTTTAAGAAATGTCTGTTTACTTCATTTGATCATAAATTGATTGGTATTTTTCTTTTTTCAATTTTTCTTTTTTGTTGTTGTTGAGCTTTTGGAGATCTTGTATATTGTGGAAACTAATGTCTTACCTTCAGAGTTGGTGGCAAAGATTTTTCTCTCATTCTGTAGACTCAAGAGAGGGGTTTTATATGTTAGACTGCTGAAGCAGTGACATCATCATTAATTTGCTTAATTTGCTTATATGATAAACATAACAAGAAGGGAGTGTCCTGGAAATACATGCAAAACCATCTTTCCAAAGGAAGTATTAGTTTGCCTTCGATTCCAATGTGCATGAGAGAAAGTCAGGATCGTGCAGAGAATATATGTCTGGAGGAAGAGTGTCAGGCTTGCTCTCATTATTTCATAATTGTCTAGGTTTTGGAGACCAAAAGGGACATTGAGGCCCATTGTGTTTTACTATACTTTTTTTTTTTAGAAAGATTCGTCTATATCTGCTGTTTTTTGATAGACTGGCTTTGTGGTGTGTCCTAGCATAGGTTATCAATTTAACCATCTCCACTGAAGATCTAAGGAAATTATTTCAACAGCTTTTCTTGGAGAAAATATTTTCCATATACTTTCAAACTTCAGTGTAGGGGGTATTTATTATATTATGTGCATCTCTATTGAGAGATGAGTCATAGAATATTGCACAGTATTTCCTCCATAATCCATCCCATGCAATCTTCCCATGTATTAATTTTACTTAGTGACATAAATTGTCAAATAAATTATAAAATGACTATACCTGTATGCTCTGTACAGTGAGTTCTTCAGACACTCACTGAACTTGAATTACTCCTGGGATCTCTGATGACAATATGTTTTAATTTCTGTGTCTGAGGATGCTTCTTGGATGCCAAATTCTTATCATTTATGAGGAAATCTCCAGAAAGTGATTTTAGGATCATTTCCCCAAATGCAGATCTAACGCAAAACATAGGCAATGTTGTTATGTGAAGTCACTACTTTGTACCATAACATTCAATATTGCTCTTTGGCCATTTTCTTAAGTCTTATATAAGAGAAAAATGGGCATTCAAAGTTCAGGGTACTAGAACCTCATCAGACATTTTTGGAGTCTGAAGAAATCTTTGGAATATAAAATTCCTTTCAGTCTAGTGACTTGTCTGCTCTGCTCACTATGAATTACGTTCCATAATATGATTCTCCAAGTTCTTCTTCTGTTTGTTCCTCTAGGTTTGAAAGAGTAAGACAACAGAGGCCACCAATATAGATATAGATGCTGGGTTCCACCATATTGATTTTGCTTATGTTTACCAAGTAGAAGAGGAAGTAGAATTGGCCATAAGAAGTAAGATTGCAGATGGCACTGTGAAGAGAGAAGATATATTCTATAATTCAAAGGTATTGTGTATACAGTTCAAAAATTACTGCAATGTGATCTGAAGAAGTGAAAATATTGTTGGGTGATCAGTTGTTGGTAGAATGATATAATTGGCACAATATTTATTTACATAAAATAGTATCAAAAACAGAGAAAGCTTGTGAATTCCTACTCACAGTCTACAAACATGACTTTGACATCATTCACTTTTCTTATTCTCCAATCAAATATAGGATTTATTATTGATTGTGGAATTAGATTGGGCACCAGATTATGGATTCATTATCTCCTAGTTAACATTCTAAATTTTTATATCATTGTGAATATCAACTTTACATGTGTCTTTATCAAATAGTAATGTAGGACATTTCTCTTTGTAGTAAACAGGATAGAGCTAAAGTGTCTTGATCACTAAAATGTTCAAAGTATGTTTCCTTGAAGATCTTTAAAAATGCTAATTCTTGAGAATTGAATGAATGAGAAAGACTAACAATTGCTTTGTAATTGGTGTGATTCACAATTCATAGTTTCAATAATATTATTATTTGATAAGAAATATATGTCTTGTGCAATTTCTTCCATAGTTCAAATGATTAGTTATCAAAAATATAATCCAGTTTTCAGGAATAGACCAGATCAATGGAAAAGAGAGTCCTTAAGAGAATATCTTCCCTGTGATTAACATTTTCCAACAAATATCCATATAAATGTCTCAATATGAAGTTAAACACATTCCTCAATTATGGGTAATATTTTCATCTAATCCAATTTTCTTTCTTTAACCTGTGTAATTTTGATACACTCTTCATAAACCAGAAATGGTCCAATCTTGTTTGGAAAGATCACTGAAAAAATTCCATTTTGACTATGTTGATCTTTATCTTATTTATTTCCCAGTTGCAGTAAAGGTAGGCAACTTGTATCATCAAAATTATTTAATTTTAGTTCTCAAAATGTATATCATTACCGTGGATGTATGAATTATGCTTCTAATATATAACAATTTAAACTTAATTATTATAATATATAGAAAGTCTAGATATGCATAGATTAATAATTAGAAATTACCCTGAGAAAGTTTTCTGTTTATTCATCCATTATTCTGCATTGATAGAGATATTGCTTGGTTTTGTCAAAGCTTTTTCTCTTGGTGATAAGTAGTACTTTGAGGCAAATGAAGTTTCATTGTCAGTAATACTTGTGCCATTTTCCAGCATGAATTCAAACTTGAAGTGAAATATCAGTGACTATCTTTGGAACACATATATATTCTTAGATCCACATGTGCACAGGTAAGTAAAGACAAGTGTTTAGCCTGTGTCATCACTGAAATGCATTATTGCTGGAGACTATGCTTATCCAACCACTGATTTACAGAATGAAAGAGAGACATTTCCCTATGGAAATATATAGACACTGGAAAAATAACATAGCCAACTAGAAGGCCCTGTTAGGACAACAGAGAATATCTCATTTAATTACACATGTATATATGCATATATATACATATGAAAAATTAAATCTCTTTATATATACATTTCTCTGAAGATATTCATATACTTGTATATATATAAATTTATCTGCATATATATATATATACTCACATATATATGTATAAAATTAAACATAGAGACAATTTGATGTAAGAGAATACAGAAAACTGAGCATCTAATGTTATACCTTGCCCCTTCACATGTAAACATTTTGGAAATAGATGAATATAATGCTCCACTTATTTCATGGAGGATTTTTGTCACATCCCTTAGATGTACATAACAGCATTGCTCTGCATGGACATACAAATGAATTCAGCAAGTTTGATGTTGTGATCACTTCTATTCCAGCTGGGGCAAGAGCCTTATCCAAGAGATGAAAATGGAAAAATAATATATGACTCAGTGGATCTCTCTGGTATGTGGGAGGTGAGTGCCTGAAGGAGTCATTCCACAGGAAGTCCACAGGGTGCCACTCAGGTCAAGTATTCTCCTGAAATTTTTGGCCTAAAAATCATAATGATTAAAAAAGTATTTTTGTTAGGGTTGTGAGGAGGAAAACATTACTGGAATACAAGAGAGAGAAATGGAGGAGAAGAACTTATGGCAACGAGGACATGCAAATCCTGCTTCCACATGCAGTGATGTCTGCTTCCCTAACGAGGACACAGGAATTCTTTTTCTGGCTCTCATTACCTTGCCCTATAATCATTACCATTTTTCTCTTCTTAACAATCAATTCACCAGCTTTGTTATTATATTTTTACAGTGTTCTTCTTCAAAGTTCTATCTTGCCTTTATGTAGACATAGTCAACTTAGAAATGACTCTGAATGACCCCTTCCTCCCATTCCTTCCTACATGAAGAAATGTAAGGATACAGGATTGGTCAAGTCCATCAGGGTGTTCAACTGTTACTGCAGGCAGCTGGAGATGATCCTGAATAGACCAGGCTTCAGGTATAAATCTGTCCACAACCACATGAAACAACTGAGCATCATCAACAGCTCTTATTCATTTCCTTGTTTCTGCACCACTGCCAGGTATCCTTTTGACCAGTCCCCCAGTTCATTTTTCTTTGTGGAACAGAAAAGTCTAAGATCAGTGCCACTGTTTTGGAGGATATGGAGAGTCTTGTTTGTTTCTCTGAAGTGTGAATCCTTAGTGATAAAGAGGGATCGATCTTAATGCCCACTTTATGGAGGACTCTGGTGATGTAAAGGTGATCAAGGAGGAGAGTGATTGATTATCTGACTTCAGGGCAAGGGCAAGGTGAACTTGTCCTTCAGCAATAATGGATAATCAGACAATGGATGGGTGAATGTGCTGTAGAAGTAATTTTGTGTGGGAAATAAAGTCAGTGCACAAGAATGGGTAGTGAGCAAAACAAGAGTGAAAACAGGGGAAGTCAGTGGTAAGGGTGTGATGGGCTGACAGATCTGACTCCATGAGAATGTTCTAGGCCAGACTCTAAGGGAAATGACTAAACAGACTCCATTTTGCTCTGAGACTCCATGTTATGTAGGAAATAAGCTTCTCCCATGGGAACACCCCACCTCTGTGCCCATCCTCAGTTACTTGGTGTGACATGTTTAGTAATATACAATGGCAACTCCTATGTAGTAAAGAATTGCTCTCTTTTGATTCCTATTGCTCCTAAACAATGTACCATGTGAACAGTGATTGTGTGGATGTTAGTAACCATTCTTTAGTCTGTACCTAGGTAAGGGTCATTTTGACCCACTTCCCCCTCTGTTGATGATCTCATGATGTTACTGTGTAATTTTGAATCATAGCAACAGACACTTATTATTAATGTGATTTTTGGTATAAGAATCCCTACAACCCTGTGGCTGGGGCTGTTCTCCCAATAGCCTTTTTTTGGGGGGCATTGTGTGAGACAGTCAGCCGGCCGGCTTAATAAAGACTCTCAAATTTGGACTTCTCAGTGGTGATCGCTCTGTTCTTAAGTTGTGCCCCATAACATTTGGAGGCCCCAGCGAGATCCTTGCTGCCTGGTGGGTAACCACTGCTCACCACTGACCTGGAAACTCCTGCGGAGGGGAGAGGCCACAACACTGCTCCTAGGGGAAGGCCTCTGAGACGTTCCTCAGTCCCAGGCTGCACGGTCTGTGGAGCCCGCCCCAGGACTGAACTCAATTCTCTGAGATAGTCACCTGTTTCTGCATCCCAGGATACTGGTATACAAGTCTTTAAAATGATTAAAAGAACATTTTATCAAGCAGGTGTTCTCCAACCTAAAGTTGTAATGGTAAATCTAAACTTATCAGAATAAGAAATTTTATTGGGGACTCATTTATATAATTTAGTGTTCTGTAACTGGACCTGAACCTTATGTTACCTTCTGCACTGGGATAAAAATGTAAATGTATTTCTAAAAGATAATGAAAATCTGATCTGTTTAAAAGCTAATATCATGAAACAGGAAAAACATTTTGCCACTTTACTACACAAAAAGAAAGCTAAAATCTCTCTCAGCTTTCTTTGATTCATGTTTTAGGTATAATATTATACTGTGTTAATTACCTTTTATATAGACTTAGGAAACAATGTATGTAAACTTTATAAAATGATATTTTTTAAAAAAGATAAAGATCAGCTTCAGAGCTAGACTGCTTTACCTAAGATTTATGAAGAGCCCTGCCTTACCTGAGATAAGGCTCTGCTTCCTACCTTACTACATGTTACAATGGCTCCAAAATAAGTCAGACTTCAGTTCACTTAAAGTTATATTCAAAAGATTGGTTTTTTGTTTTAAAATTACTTTAATCTCAAATAGGGGATATAAATTATATATATATAGCTCAGCCAAAATTTAAGATAGCTATACACAACTAAATATGTTTTTATCATTGTTAATTTCATTTTGTATTTTCCTTGTAAACTCTGTAACTGTTGACTGATTAATGTTTTAGAGAGGTACTGCTTCAAGAACAATCTAAATTAATTTGAGATAATAAGCCATCACCTATAGGACAGATAATATAGATCCCAGTTTAATAAAAGTTGGTAAATGACTATAAAGTCATAGACATTAAAGTTAAAACCCAGTACTCATTCTGTATGACTGGTGAAACTGACTTGCTGGATGTTTAAGATCAAAACTTAAAGACTGAGATTAAAATAAAGGGGTCAAGAGAATTGATATTTGGCTCTTGCCCTCAGAGTCAGCCTAAACCCAGGGAACAAGAGAACTTCTCTAAGGAGCTTTGCAGCTCTGGGCCACACAACCTTCCGATCAGGGAGATTGATGAGACCACTACAGGATTCAAAGTCAATCGGTGCACCTGCTGCAGAGGAGGGTTTTTGGGAAAGGGAGACATCCCTAATGCTTCCAAAGGAAGCCTCATCAAGGAGACCCTACCAGGTGAATGGCACTAAGGAGCTAAGAAGCTGCCCTCAAGTTCCCCAAGAGTGACCCCTGTGGGAACTCAGCTATCTCTTAACAGCAGATAGGAACAAGGTCCAATTTGACCAACTTGATCTTAAACACCTAGCAAAAACAGTTAAAACTGAAACACAGTCATTCCTGGACATTTTAAAAACTAAACAATAGTTATTTTAATGTAACTTGAGACACTTGTGTTAGTCCCCCCAAAATAAGTAAAACTAAAGGTGACAAAAAAGATTCTTAGACAAAAATGCCTGATAATTATCAAAAGAAACTGCCAGAGTTATAAAATTTTAGTCAGTTTAAGGTCTAAAGATCTTTCTAATCTCCAATACAGGTAGGCTTAATCAATGTTTGCTAGTATGATTCTCTAGCCCTGAGTAACAAAAATAAAGGTATCTCTACTAAATAAAGAGATAATGCCAGTAAAAAGATATTTTACAAAAATCAGATGACACTTAGTAACTTAACTAAATGTTGTGCTTACATTCCTCCAACAGTGTTAAAGTTTTACAATTAAGGCCTTATCCTCTCCAGCCTTGTTAGACTTTGTTAGGCCTTTTTATGGGAAAAACCTCTCAGCTTTTCCACCACCTGGTAAGAGATTATTAATTTCTATCAGCTTCATGATATTCATTGACATGTTCCAGATGCTATTTATTTTGTACTTTTACCCCTAGAAAGGAACTTTTTACTGCTTACCCCACCCCACATCACCCCCTCTTAGCTCGAAGCAGCAAGAGTGGTCATCTCCTTACAGCAGTAAAAAGTCCCTAAAATTAGTGGATTAATAATAAAACTTTTAAAAAGACAGTCAGTATAGATAGGCGAATTGGGTTAAATCACAAAAATAAGGGCCAGTTTGGGTCCAGAAAGTTTGAGGCAAATGACCTCTGAGAGATTAAAACGTTAATGCTTCCAGAGTCCTTCCTCCACCCTTACCAAGAACCTGCTGCTGTTCTAACCTGTTGTTAAGTCTCTCCAACAGGTTCAACTTATGAGAGAACCAGCCCCAAGAGACTACTGATTTCCAACACCCATTTCAGTCAGAAGACCAAGCCTACATCAAATTGTTCCAGAAAGGACTAACACCTGGCTGAAATGGAGGGGACCTTAATCACAACATGGGCTCATCAAATCTGAGTCAAGACAACAGAAAAATAGACAGCCCTCAGAGACCCCAACCACCATCTAAAGATAATACTGAAAAAATATTGTGTTTTTTCTCTTGCTTAGACTATGTTAGGAATAACTCTGTGCTTAACCGTTCAACTTTTTGAGATTGCCAAATGGGCTAAACTCTATATACTATTATGATGGAGAGGAATGAAAGAAACATATGGGGCTAATATCTAAATGAGTGGCCCCTGTCTTAGTTCCCCTCATGGTGGGAATAAATATAGCTGGCTCCACAGCTATAGGGACCACTACATTCATTACAGGAAACCAAAATTTCAAAACCTCAAGTAGACAAATAGATCTAAATGTAAGTAAATTTAAAAAACCCTGTAAGCCACTTAAAAATTTTCTTGATTCACATGCTGAGGTAGTTTTACAAAACAAAAGAGGGTTAAATTTGCTGTTTAAAAAAAAAATATGTATGGCCTTAGGGGAGACCTCTTGTTTCTATACTAACCTCTCAGGTGTCATTCATGATAGTTTAACCACAATGGTGAGACCTCTCACCCTAGTTATGTTGGGATTTTTAATTGGGCCATGCATGATAAAATGTTCAACAACATAATGTTAGAGATAGAATCATGTCTGTTAAGCTAATGGTGTTGCACACTCACTGAAATCACCTATGCACTACTAATGAATAAATGATTTGATTATGTACATAAAACCAGTGGGCTGAAAGATCTGACTTCATGAGAATGTTATAGGCCAGACTCTAAGAGAAATGATTAAACAGACTCCATTTTGCTCTGAGACTCCATGTTATGTAGGAAATAAGCTTCTCCCATGGGAACACCCATGTGCCCATCCTCAGTTACTTGGTGTGACATGTTTAGTAATATACAATGGCAACTCCTATGTAGTAAAGAATTGCTCTCTTTTGATTCCTATTGCTCCTAAACAATGTACCATGTGAACAGTGATTGTGTGGATGTTAGTAACCATTCTTTAGTCTGTACCTAGGTAAGGGTCATTCTGACCCACTTCCCCCTCTGTCGATGATCTCATGATGTTAATGTGTAATTTCAAATCATAGCAACTGACACTTATGATTAATGTGATTTTTGGTATAAGAACCCCTACAACCCTGTGGTTGGGGCTGTTCTCCCAATAGCCTTTTTTGGGGGGGCATTGTGTGAGACAGCCAGCTGGCCAGCTTAATAAAGACTCTCAAATTTGGACTTCTCAGTGGTGATCGCTCTGTTCTTAAGTTGTGCCCCATAACAAGGGTATGTGTGGAGGTTGGCTGTCTGAGTCCTGATTGTCTCTCTTACAGATTTCAGGACCCAGATGAACATTTAACAGGAAGGGAAAAGCAGAGTTTAAACTTTAAAGAACTGTGAGGAATTTACATGTTTTTTTTATTATTTTTTATTGTAAGCAAATGGGATACATGTTGTTTCTCTGTACATGGCGTAAAGGCATACCATTTGTGTAATCATAAATTTACATAGGGTAATGTTGTTTGATTCATTCTGCTATTTTTCCCTTCCCCCACCCCTCCCATCCCTCTTTTACCTCTATACAGTCCTTCCTTCCATTCTTGCCCCCCTCCCTAACCCTAACTCTAACCCTAACACTAACCCCTCCCACCCCCCATTATGTGTCATCATCCACTTATCAGCGAGCTCATTCGTCCTTTGGTTTATTGAGATTGGCTTATCTCACTTAGCATGATATTCTCCAATTTTATCCATTTGCCTGCAAATGCCATAATTTTATCATTCTTTATGGCTGAGTAATATTCCATTGTGTGTGTGTGTATGTGTGTGTGTGTGTATATATATATATACATATATATATGTATATGTATAGATATGATATATATATCATATGATATATATATATCATACATATATATATATCACAGTTTCTTTATCCACTCATCAATTGAAGGGCATCTAGGTTGGTTCCACAGTCTGGCTACTGTGAATTGAGCAGCTATGAACATTGATGTGGCTGTATCATCTGTAGTATGCTGATTTTAAGTCCTTTGGGTATAGGCCAAGGAGTGGGATAGCTGGGTGAAATGGTGGTTCCATTCCAAGCTTTCTAAGAAATCTCCACACTGCTTTACAGAGTGGCTGCACTAATTTGCAACCCCACCAGCAATGTATGAGTGTACCTTTCTCACCACATCCTCATCAACACCTGTTGTTGCTTGTATTTTTGATAATCGCCATTCTAATTGGGGTGAGATGGAATCTTAGGGTGGTTTTGATTTGCATTTCTCTTATTACTAGAGATGTTGAACATTTTTTCATATGCTTGTTGATTACTTGTAGATCTTCTTCTGTGAAGTGTCTGTTCATTTCCTTAGCTCATTTGTCAACTGAGTTATTTGTATTCTTGGTGTAGAGTTTTTTGAGTTCTTTATATATTCTGGAAATTAGTGCTTTATCTGAAGTATGATTGGCAAAGATTTTCTTGCATTCTGTAGGCTCTTTATTCACATTGCTGATAGTTTCCTTTGCTGAGAGATGTGTATGGTTTTTGTTATGAGGGATGAAACCCACATTAAGGCACTTTTAGCTGATTATGTAGTTGTACTTGTGTCTGTGTCCTTTTGACATGCTTTCTTCTATGCTTTCTGATATTATAGCTACTGTGTAGTCTTTGATTCTGTTCATGGATCTGTGCTCTAACTTAGATTTTGGGAACTCTCATTCATGGAGTGATGGGTCTCTGGTTGGAACACAGCTTATCAATTTCAATAATTCACATATATAGATTGAGCACTATAAATTTCTAATGTAAATGTTAAAAATAAAAAATAATTTGATAATATTTTTACCCCAATTTTTTATCTTGAAATTGTTTAAACATACAGAAAAATAGAAAACATAATACAGGATATCCATATTTTTCACCTATATCTAAAATTTTTGACTTTTGGTTTCACTGTGAGATGTTGATTTATGGGGATATATCAGCATACATATGTGTAACATTTTTCTAAATATCTTCAAAATAAATTGTAGACTAGACTATTCTCTTCTAGAGATCTCAGAGAACATCTCCTGTGTGTGAAAATGATCTCTCACATACTTTATTTTTATTACTATATCTGACGATTTTGGTAAGTCTCTCACATCATCTACATCCATTGTGTTCATGATTCCTATCACTCTTCTGAAATCTTTCATAATTCTTCCCCTTCCCCAAATATGATGAGGGTTCACATGTTGCATTCTGTCAAGTTTCTTAAGCACTTTTCACATAGAGTGTTCACCCAATGGTTTTGCACATGATAACGAACCAGAGGGTTTTTTTTTTTTTCCAAAATATTTTATCATATCAGGTATCTTGTTTTACATTCTCTTGTTAAATCAGTTAGGACCTAGAATTGAATTCCTTCTTAGAGATCAAGAACCTGAGAAGAAACCAAAGCAGTCAGAGTGGTCCTCAGTTACTGAATTTTACATTACACTAGAAAAATTTTAGAGTGTTGCTGTGTGAATCTCCCAAAAGAGAGAGTGAATCTTCACAAGGAGGAGAGGCATGGCAGGTCCATCTCGCTTCCCAGTTTTGTTGGGCATATCATGGAAGATTTCAGCATCATCCTGCCCAGGTTCACCTTTTGAGTGTTGACTGAAATTAGGATTGCATCTGATTTCCAAGTCTTCTTTCTGTATGTTGCCCCTCAAATGGGAAATTTTCAAGTCTGGGTCACTTTGGTAAACAATGACTTGTTCATATTGAAATTCCTTTTTACTGATTATGTTAGAGGGAATCTTTCTAAGTACCCTGATTAGAGGGAATCTTTCTAAGTACCCTGATTTCTGGAATCTTTTTTTTTTTCTTTTGATGACCAAATTTACTCAAATGTCACTTTTACAATACTTACAAAATGTTTTTCAAACTACTCTGTGTGAGTCTCTTTGAATTCTTGATTTAACACACAATTTGAAGTACAATTTTAATTATTTTAAACATTCTAGTCCTTACAATTTGTTTTAATAATAATATTAGCATGTAGTACAATCAGATACCTTCTATTGTGTCCTCTGAAGGTAGAATGTCATGTTTATCATAACCAGAGGAAACAGCTAGTTTTCTGCAAATCAAAAGATATTGTTCTGACTTCCCATGGTGCCCTTGGAAATCGATGATACAAAGAATGATAATGAAAACATCAGGAAGTTTTTCAAAATGCCATTGTTGGTGAAATATTTATTCTCTTACAAGACTCAGATTTCAGAAGATCACTCTCAACTGACTCTGAGAGGGAAGAATTTACATTTCTCAAAAGATCTCATAAGACACTGATAGTGCTGGTCCTGGCAGTGCATTTGAGGATGGCTATATAGAGTGGTCCACACAGACCTAGTCTCTATTTTGAGTGAGTCCAGTGGTGCTTTCCTGTAATCCCAGTGTCTCCAAAGGCTTAGGCAAGGAGACTGCAAATTTGAAGTTAGCCTCAGAAATGTAGCAAGACACATTGTCAAAATAAAAAAAAATATTGACTGGGCATATGACCCTTTGGATCAACCTCCAGTAAGCCACATCCCCCAAAACAGAGAAATTAATGAATGCCTCCTAGTTTACATGTTCTCTGGTCTTCAGCATCATTTTCTTTTCTTCCAGGGTTGATCAGAGCTCTCCACTTCTCTTGGATGATCCAGTTCTTGGTGCCTTGGCAAAAAATCACAAGAGATCCCCTACCCTAATTTTCCTCTCCTACTAACTTCAGTGTGGTGTTGTGGTTCTGTCCTGGAGTTTTAGGAGAGTGAAGTAAAGAGAACACTCAGGCATAGAGAAGGACTTTGAGCATTCTGGTTCTTACAGAGTACCCTTCACCTGTGTGCTTCTTTCAAACTTATAAGGACATTTTTGGGCCACGTCCATATTGGTAGCATGACCTTTGCCTATAAGATTTCAGGTGCTTTCAGAAGTGGGTTCTCTTACTCTACAATGGGACAGGCTGGCAGTGTAGCTGGATAGAATTAAGAATGAATAAAGCACAGAGATTTGATTTTCACTATTGGTAGCCATGTATTTTTAACCCATTTAAGTGACATCTTTGTATTGTTTTTCTGATACGAGAATTTGTATATAGTGATATTTATTCCATAAATGATTATTTTACTTTAAATTTCCCCAATTAATCAATATATGTAAATATTCATATTGTTATTCCTTTTTTAGTGTTTTACTTGTCCACTGTTAGTTTTTGAATTGCCCATTTAAATGGTTTGCTCATCTGTTCATTTTTAGGGTAACTTTTTGAAAACAAACCAACCTTAATATTGAGGTTAGTACAAAGAACACATTTTTATCTCATGATTCTTTGGTTTGACTCTTTGCTGTGGCTTGGTTTGAACTCTGTGAATGTCTTCCAGCTACATTGGCTGCTTGTGTATTAGTAACAAACTCTCATATGCATATGGAAAGAGTGTGGTCCCTCTGCTTCTGTCCAGTTTGCTCTGTTATCTGGGTTGTCTGAGCTCCCCTCCATAGAACTTTACAAGCATCAGTTGATGACCCAAGTTTGAGTTCATCACATATCACTGTCCCAAGCTAGTGAACGATCCTTGCAGAATCTTCTACTTCCTCTCCTCAGAATGGGCACATCAGTATTTCTGCCAAGTTATAATGGCCAATGCACTTTATAGGCCATGCAAGACTTTGGATGTTAGGAAATAGACACCATCTCTCAGTGAAAGAGGCTGAAAAATTCACATAGAAAAAAGTTTGGAGACTTGGAGATGTGAAGTACTAGGGGAGCACATTTGTAAACAGTTCACTACATTTATATATTCTGGAAATTATTTTTCATATTCAGATTTATTTGTTGAACTATGCTCTCCAAGTTCTATTTGTCCTTCCATTATCCTTTTGGTATATTTTCATGAACAAAGTGTCTTCTCTTTTTGTTTTCTTCATGCCTTCAGTTTGTGGTTGATCAATCTCATGTTTCTTCTTATGTTGGGAACTCAACAATAATCTCTTACATTACTTTACAAAAGTATTATAATAATTCCAAATTTTATTCAACTACTGTTTTTTAACATTATGGAAAATAAGAATCCATATGCACACATAACTTTTAAATCACTAGCTAACTAAACTTCCCAGCAACAAAAACATTTCTGGTTACTTTTTTGACATCGATTGTCTTGTTTGCTCTTTCCCACAGTCTTAATTATGGTTGAAAGTCAGATTTATGTCCTACATCACAAAGAATTTACTAACTTCTTCCCTCTTTTAAAAATATCCTGGTTACTGTAGACTGATCTATTACAAAGAAATTAGAATAACTTTATCAATCTCTCCTCAGATTGTCATTGTTCACTTGACATTGCATTGAAACCCTCACCAAACTTGGAGAGAAACTACTTTGAAATATTAAAGATTACAATTCAAGATTTTGAAATGAGTTTCTAATATTAACCAGTCTCATACCATATTGTAGTAGAATTTTATTTATTTCTTTTTCTTTTTTTCTTTTGTATTTATCTTTTAATTTGTTTTACAGACGGCATTTTGATTCATTGTACACAAATGGGGTACATCATTTTGTTTCTATGGTTATACACAGTGTAGATTCATATCATCCATGGAATCATACAGGTGCATAGGGTAATGATGTCTATCTCATTCCACCATTTTTTACACCCCCTCTGTCTCATTTCCTTGTACATAATCTAAAGTTCCCCAATTCTTCTCTCACTCCCCACACCCAACCACCATTATGTATCATTCTCCACTTTTCAGGGAAAACACTTGCCTTTGATTTTTTGGGCATGGCTTATTTCACGTAGCATGATATCCTCCAATTCCATCCATTTATTTTCAAATGCCATAATATTATTCTTCTTTTTGGCTGAATAGTATTCCATTGTGTATATATACCACAGTTTCTTTATCCATTCATCTGTTGAAGGACATCTAGTTTGGTTCCACAATCTACCTATTGTGAACTGAGCTTTAAACATTGATGTGGCTGTGTTACTGTAGTTTGCTGATTTTAGGTCCTTTGGGTATAAAACAAGAAGTGGGATAACTGGGTCAAAATGTGGGTCCCATTCCAAGTTTTCTGGGGATTCTCCATACTGCTTTCCAGAGTAGGTTCACCAATTTGCAACTCCACCAGCAATGTATGAGTGTGCCTTTTCCCCCACATCCATGCCAGCACCTATATTGTTTGTGTTCTTGATAATAGACATTCTAATTGGAGTAAGATGAAATCTTAGAGTTGTTTTAATTTGCATTTCTCTAATTACTAGAGATGTTGAACTCTTTTTCATATATTTATTAATTGCCTGTGTGTCTTGTTCTGTAAAGTGTCTGTCCAGTTCTTTGGCCCATTTATTGATTGGGTTCTTTGTATTTTTGATGTAAAGTTTTGTGAGTTATTTATAAATTTTGTAGATAAGTGCTTTCTCTGAAGTGCATGTGGAAAAGATTTTCTCTCACTCTGTAGGCTCTCTCTTCACATTCTCAATTGTATCTTTTGCTGAGAAAAAGCTTTTTAGTTTGAGTCAATTCCATTTATTGATCATTTGATTTCTTGTGCTTTGGGCTTCTTGGTTGAGGAAGTCTGATCCTAAGCCAACATGAAGATTCAGGCCTACTTTGTCATTTATTAGATGCAGTGTCTCTGGTCTAATTCCTATGTCTTTGATCCATTTTGAGTTGAGTTTTATGCAGGGTGAGAGATAGAGGTTTAATTTCATTTTACTGTGTATGGATTTCTAGTTTTGCCAGCACCATTCATTGAACAGGCTATCTTTTCTCTATTCTATGTTTTTGACTCCATTGTCTAGTATGAGGTGAAGGTATTTGTGTGGCTTTGTCTGTTTTCTATTCTGTACCATTGGTTGGCTTGTCTATTTTGGTGCCAATACCATGCTGTTTTTGTTGCTATTGCTCTGTAGTATAGTTCAATGCCTGGTATTGTGATGCCTCCTATTTCACTTTTTCTATTCAGGATTGTTTTGGCTATTCGAGTCTCTTATTCTTCCAGGTGAAGTTTATGATTTCTTTCTCTATGAGGAATGTCATTGGGACTTTAATTGGAATTGCATTGAATCTTTAAAGTGCCTTTGGTAGAATGACCATTTTGATGATGTTAATTTTGCCTATCCAAGAACATGGGAGATCTTTCAATCTTTGAAGGCTTTCTTCAATTTTTTTTCTTTAATATTCTGTAGTTTTCATTATAGAGGTCTCCCACCTCTTTTGTTAGATTAATTCCCAAGAATTTTTTTTTTGTGGCTACTATGAATGGAGTGGTTTTCCAAATTTCTCTTTCAGAGGATTCATCACTTAGGAATAGAAATGCATTATAGTTATGCATATTGATTTTATATCCTGCTACTTTGCTGAATTCATTTATTAGTTCTAGAAGTTTTCTAGTGGAGTTTTTTTGGATCTTCTAAATATAGGATCATGTCATCAGCAAATAGTGACAGCTTTAGTTCTTCTTTTCCTATTCGTATCCCTTTAATTTCTTTGGTCTGTCTAATTGCTTCAGCAAGTGTTTCAAGGCCAAAGTTGAATAGAAGTGGTGAAAGAGGGTATCCCTGTCTTGTTCCAGTTTTTAGAGGGAGTGCTTTCAGTTTTTCTCCATTAAGAGTGATGTTGGCCATCGGCTTAGCATAGATACCCCTTACAATGTTGAGGTATGTTCATACTATTCCTATTTTTTCTATTGTTTCAGCATGAAGTGTGCTGTATTTTGTCAGACACTTTCTCAGCTTCTCTAACAGTAATCATGTGATTCTTAACTTCAAATCTGTTGATGTGCCGAATTACATTTGTTGATTTCCAGATGTTGAACCAACCTTCCATCCCTGGGATAAATCCTACTTGATCATGGTGCACAATCTTTTTAATGTATTTTGTATGTGACTTGCCAGTATTTTGTTAAGGATTATTGCATCTATGTTCATCAGGGATATTGGTCTAAAATTTTCCTTCCTTGATGTTTTTTTGTCTGGTTTTGGTATCAGTGATACTAGCCTCATAGAATGAATTTGGAAGGGTTCCCTACTTTTCTTTTTCCTGGAATACATTGAGGAGTATTGGTATCAGTATTTCTTTAAAGGTCTTGTAGAATTAAGCTGAGAATCCATCTGGTCCTGGGCTTTTCTTTGTTGGTAGGCTTTTGATGGCTTCTTCTTTTTCAGTGCTTGAAATTGATCTGTTTAGATGGTGTACTCCTTCCCAATTCAGTTTGGAAGGATCATATGTCTCTAAGAATTTGTCAATGTCTTCGATATTTTCCATTTTGTTGGAATGTAGATTTTCAAAGTAGCTTCTAAATATGTTATGTATTTCAATGTTGTCTGTCCAGATCTCTTCTTTTTCATCATAAATTATAGTAATTTGATTTTTCTCTCTCCTTCTCTTTGTTAGTGTGGCTAGGGGTTTATTAATTTTGTTTACTTTTTAAAGAACCAACTTTTTCTTTTGTCATTTTTTTAAATTGTTTCTCTTCTTAAATTTCATTGATTTCAGCTCTGATTTTAATTATTTCCTGTCTTGTACTATTTTTTGGTGTTCTTCTTTTTCTAGGGCTTTGAGATGTAATGTTAGGTCGCTTAGTTGTTGACTTTTTAATTTTTTTAATGTGTGAGTTCAGTGCAATGAACTTTTCTCTTAGTACTGCTTTCAGAGTGTCCCAGAGATTTTGTGATATGTTTTGTTATTGTTCTCATTTACCTCTAAGAAGATTTTTATTTTTCCCTGATGTCTTCTGTTATCATTGCATCATTCAATAGCATATTATTTAGTCTCTAGGTGTATGAGTATTTTTTGTTTACTATTTTATCATTCATTTCTGATTGCATTCCATTATGGTCTGAAGCATACAGGGTAATATCTCTATTTTTTTTTTTTTTTTGTATTTACTAATGTCTTCTTTGTGGCATGACATATGGTCTATTTTGGAGAAGGATCCATGAGCTACTGAGAAGAAAATATATTCATTTGATGATGGATGAAATACTCTATAAATATCCATTAAGTCTATATCATTCAAAGCATTATTTAGTTCTATACTTTCTTTGTTCAGTTTCTGTTTGAAGGATCTATTCAGTGGTGAGAACAGTGTGTTAAAGTCCCCTACTATTAATGTGTTTTGGTCTTTTTGATTCTTAAAATTGAGAAGGGTTTGTTTGATATACATAGATGCTCCATTGTTTGGGGCATAAATATTTAAAATTGTTATATCTTGCTGTTTTATGCTTCCCTTAAGTAGTATGAAATATCCTTCTTTATTCCTTCTGACTAACTTAGATTTGAAGTCCACTTTATCTAATATGAGGATGGAGACCCCTGCATTTTTACTGGGTCCATGTGCGTGGTATGTTTTTTCCCCATCCTTTCACCTTTAGTCTGTGGATGTCTTTTTCTATGAGATGGGTCTCTTGAAGGCAGCATATTGCTGAGTCATTCTTTTTAATGCAGTCTTCCAGTCTATGTCTTTTGATTATTGAGCTTAGTCCATTGACATTTAGGGTCATTATGGAGATATGATTTGTACTTGTGGTCATTTTGGCTTATTTTTGGTTTTTTACTTGTCCTTTGATTGACTTTTCCTTTAGTGTAGTTCCTCCCTATAATGACTTGTATTGTTGCTTTTCACTTCTGCCTCACAAAATATTTTGCTGAGAATGTTCTTCAGGGCAGGCTTTCTATTTGCAAATTCTTTTAATTTTTGTTTATAGTGGAAAGATTTTATTTCATTGTCAAATCTGTAGGTTAGTTTTGCTGGTTATAGGATTCTTGGTTGGCATCCATGTTCTTTCAGAGCTTGAAATATATTGTTCCAGGTTTTTAGAGTCTGGGCTGAGAAATCTGCTGATATCCCTTTTAGTTTCCCCTTATATGTAATCTTATACTTTTCTTTTGCAGCTTTTAAAATCCTATCTTTATTTTGTATGAGAGGTATTTTCATTATAATATGTCTTGTTGTGGATCTGTTGTAATTTTGTGCACCTGGTGTCCTGTAAGCCTCTTGTATTTGATTTTCCATTTCACTTTTCTGGTTTGGGAAATTTTCTGATTTTTTTTTCATTATACAGGTTGTTCATGCCTTTGGTTTGTATCTCTGTGCCTTCCTCAATCCCAATAATTCTTAAAATCAGTCTTTTCATAATATCCCATAATTCTTGGAGGTTCCATTCATGACTTCTTAACATCTATCTCCTCAGTTTGTTCAACTTTATTTTCAAGATTAAATATTTTCTCTTCCTTGTCTTAGATTCTGTCTTCCATAAGGTCTATTCTGTTGGTGATGCTTTCTATTGAATTTTTAATTTGGTTTATCATTTTTGCTTTTCAAGTATTTCTGTTTTTTTTTTTTTTTCAGAATCTCTATCTCTTTATTGAAGTGTTCTTTTGCTTTCAGCATTTTCTCTTTTAACTGTTTACTGGAATGGTCATGCACTGCCTGCATTTGCTTTCTTATCTGTCTTTTGCTTCAGAGATCATTTTAAGTATGCAGATTCTAAACTCTTTTTCTATCCTTTCTATTGCCATGCTGTCATTGGATTCTATCACAATAGCATCTTGGTTTGTTAGGAACACTTTCTTCCCCTGTTTTTTCATAGTTTTTATATATTCACTTCTAGCAGTGAAGATCAGAGAGATACTGAAGTTCCCCCCCTGCAGGCTTATTATGACCCTGCAGTTTGCCACTACCTCTCCTTTGAAGGGGAGATCAATACCAGTAGCACCCAATATAGAGAAAATGAACAGATAGCCCCTATAAAGACTTTAACATTATTGTAATGAACAGGATGAGCTCAATTACTATTTACAATATTTCTAGTTGTGAACAAGAGGATGTAAGTGAATAAATAGAGGTACCTGTCAAAGGGCCTCCGGTCTCCTGTAGCTGTCTCAGAAAGGGAGTTGCCCTCCCAACGATGATGGTCACACCCTCAGGGATAATTCATAATGCCTGCACAGCCTCCAAATAAGCTGGGGAGACCCAGAGAGGGTTGCTGAGTCAGCACAGTGGCAGGCGCAGGGTCCCTCAGCAGTAAGGGGGGGCAGGCAGGCAGGCTCAGCTACCAGACTCTGTCCTCAGTATGGGTGCGGCCTGAGCTTCAGTGCCTGTCTTTCTGAGGTGGGGGTGGGCTCAGCACTGGCATCCATCCTTGGTGGGGGGGATGGGCAGGCTTAGTGTCAGCTTCTGAACTTGGAGGAGGAGCGGGCAGGCTCTGTAAAATTTTAATGGAAGGTTTTTATTTCATTCCCAGATCTGAAGCTTAATTTTGCTGGGGAGAATATTCTTGGCTGGCACCCATATCATTTCAGAGCTTGATATCTAGGATTCCATGACCTGAGAGCTTTAAGGGTCTGGGCTGAGAAATCAGTTCAGATCTGGATCTGTGTTTCTCTGAACATGCTCTACTGTTTCTCTCTGGCAACCTTTAATATCTATTACTATTGTATATTTGACATTTTCATAATAGTGTGCCTTCGTGTGGGTCTGTTGAAATTTTGTGTACTTGGTGTCTTGTAAGACTTCTGTATCAGATTTCCATGTTTATTATTTAGGTTTGGAATATTTTGTGCTATTATTTCATTAAAAATTGCACATTCCATTGTTTTGTATCTTTGAGTCCTCATTTAATACCAATCAATCTTAAATTTGGGTTTTTCAGGCTGTATCAAATTTCTTGGAAATTCTGTTCATGGTCTCTTTACATCTTTTTCTCTTTGTCAAACTTATTTTTAGGATTATGGATTTGTCTTCATTGCCTGAAACTGTGTTTTCTCAGGGTTGTTGTCTGTTGTTGGTGCATCCAATTGAATGCTTTATTTGGTTTATTTGTTTCTTTATTTTGAGAATTTCTGCTTGAACATTTTTCAGAATCTCTTTTTCATTATTAAAGTGATCTTTCACTTATTGTATTTCCTCTCTCTTTTCACTCCTTACATCATTCTTTCCTGGCAGGTCACATTAACTATGCACATTCAAAACTCCTTCTCTGACATTTCTTCCATTTTGATGTTGATGTATTCTCTTATTGGAATATCTTGGCATGTATGGGGTAATTTGTTACCTTGTTATTTCATTTTCTTTGTGTGTCTACCCATCTAATGATATGGATCTGATGCAGTAGATTACCTACTCTGTAGACATGCAGTGTCCCAGAAGGTTTCAAGAGCCTCACTCTTTTTTGGGAGTAAAAGAATAAAAACAAGCAATCAAACGATATATAGCATTAACCCAAATTGTTTTATGACATCCACAATATTGTCAGTATAAAGATAGGCACAGTTATTGCAAACAACAAAATCATTTAGTTTGCAGAGTTTATAATTTTGAATGGTGGACAGGGAGAGAACAGAGGTGAGGTAGGATGTGAGGAGTGTGAGGAAAAAGGAGAGAAGGCAGGATTGAAAAATTAATGGAAGAGTGTAAGAGAGAAGAACAGAGATTGGCCATTAGCAGAAGAAAAGAGAGTAATTCTCAATAGAAACAGAGAATTGAGAGAATAAAAGTAAAAATTGAAATCAATAAAAATATAAAATAAAATAATAAAAAAAAGCAAAGTGAAATAATTAAAAAACCTCCTTATCATCAGGAAACTGGCCCATCAAAAAGTACCGGTTTCAAAAATGCTAGAAAAAAAAGAAAATAGCAAATATGACTATGTATAAATATCCATGAAACAATAAACAATAATGTCATACTTGAACAGAGTAATGAAAAAAGGGGAGGGGGAAGCAAAAAAAAAAAAAAGAAAAAAGAAAACAATGAAAAGTTAAATAATTGATCTCTTAGATTTCAAAAACTCTGAGCTTCATTCCTCAGCACTTACTTTGGGTTGTTTGAAGAATGATACTTGCTCACCCTTCTGGTGGTATTGCTAGGGGAGACAGGTAATCTAAGAGGCCCAACTCTTGGAAGGTGTTTTGTGGCTAGGTTGGCTCCATACTCTTTGTTCTATGGAAATGTTCTGGAAATTTCAAATCAGTACATCTCTAGGACTCAGTAATTGCTGGTCCATCCTGAAAGAGTATATTCCTGAGATCTCCGCTAGGCTGCAATCAGGTGGTAAAAAAGCCAATTCTTAGTGCACTGTGTCAGGTGGGGTCTGCATGTTTCCTGGTCTTATATTCAGTCTCCAAAAGCCCTCTCTCTAACCTCCACTCTTTTGAATTTCCAGTCAGTTGAGTCTCTCTCTGCTGGTCCTAGAAACAGCTAGATTGAAAAGTTAAGGGGAGCCAAGATGAGTTTCAGAACCTGTCATCCCATTTGTAACCTCTCCACAGTTGATTTTCTCATGGTCCCTTAGGCATTCTCTATGCTCTCCTTATGGGTTTGCTAGGGCTGTATTTTGGGTCAGAATCAGATTTCCCAGGAAATGGTTCCCTCAGCTGCTGGCTCCCTGCACCACTGCTGAAAATTAGTTTCTTCTTCTGTCTTCTACATGTCACCATGAGAGATGGAGATTTCTTCACATGAGGATATTATGCAGGGAATGTTTTAACTTAGTTGAGCAGTGTTTTGATCTCTAAACTCTCCTTACCCAGACATTCCTCTGTCCTCTAAAATATATGGATTCCTTTAATTCCCTTATGCCTCCTCTGTGCTCACGGAGAGACCACAGTAGCTGTTGTCTGTAGCTGTGGCAGTGTCTGTGGTGCTGAGGATTTCTTCCTTATTATATTATGTTTTACTATATTCATTTCATGAGTTCCCAAACTATTTTGAGTATCAAGTAGGAAATTCCAGTTGAGCACACCCATTTTTTTGTTCAACTACCTTACTGAAAATTTGCCTCTCTGCTTTCTTGGTTTCATGCCTTGGAATGGCCAGGAGACTGATCTCATCTATACAGTGAATTCAAAAGCTCTATTCAGTAAACTACTCTATGAAAGCATTTGTATATATTCTTTTGGTTTCATTCATACAGTAGTGATCATTTTGATAATCTTTAGATTGCATATCCCTTTTCATTATAAGAATTTCCAAATGCATGGAAAAGTTCAAAGAAAAATTTAGTGAATGCCATTCAGGTAATTCTTGAAATTTTAAATAATTAATATTTTACTCTCTTGCCATTTTTAGGAAAATTGATAAATGATTGAAGAATCCATTCTTTTCACTCTGTTAGCAATTTTGATAATTGTTTTCATGTATAAACTGTCTCAAATGTAGACATGGTGATCCCCATTGGACCAAATTATTTTGCCTTTGAACAAGATAAAATTAGTATTTTAAGATTTCCTGACTTAATATTGTTGAACTCCAGTGGCTTGGGAGGCTGAGGCAGAAGGATCTTGAGTTGAAAGCTAGCCTCATCTAAAGCAGATGCTAAGTAACTGAATATGACCCTGTCTCTAAAGAAAATATAAAATAGTTTTCGGGGTGTGACTCAGGGGACAAGGGCCCATGCGTTCAGTTTGTGGTATGCCCCACTCCCCAAAATAGAAGTTGAAGCATATGCTTGAAAATTAATGAACTATCTTATATATTTCAAAATGTTGCCATGAGTTTATTTTTTGGTGTTTTAAGCACATGACACTACAATCTTGGAATAATATTAGCTTAATTGGCTAGAGCTTCTGTATGAAACCACTTGTTGTGTGTATTTGGTGCAGTTTCAATATATTACATATCAGAAGTGATTCCTTTTTAATTTTACTTGTTATTTATTGACCATTTTAGTGTTTTGTTTGATGTCTTTAAAAAGTTTTGGAAACTTCTCAGATTTTTTAAATGTTTCTGCAACAATTGGATTTCATTTGATGTCATTAGATTTTCAGTATTGGAAATATGTAGTCTACACATGCTAAAACTTATATACTTCTGTGATTGGTTTTTGATTTTGATTTAATTGCAGAAGACTTGAAAGACATAGATGGCTTGAACAGAAATTCTCGATACCTTCCTGTTGAGTTTTAAGTAACTTTGGTATATATGTGGCCTTTTTTTTCTTGTAGTATCAAGTCTTTCCATCCTTTCCAGTGCAGTTTTGGTCAGAACCCAGACACTAATTTGGCTGTAAAAAGGCTTCCATTGATGCTGTTGAGAGAAAATTTGGTATTGAGTTTGAAAATTTAGACATTTAAATCAGAGATAAAGTAGTATTTGAGAAGAAAGATTCAAGAGAAATAAAGGAAGAGTGTGTAGAAAAGACACCCATGTTGAAGATAGGTGATAGTCATCAAAAAATTCCTTAATCCTGCTTGAATAATAGAATAATATAATAGTAATTCTATTTTTATAGAATCTGACAGTGTGCATACATTTAAGTGAAGTTGAGCAAGGAACATATGTCCCTTCTGCCTGTGGGAATGTTTAATCATACTAGAAATAAATGTGGTGATATTTGAAGGGGGTTAGATAATCCCTAAATACATGTGCTTAAAATGTGGAAGTTAAATAGTTATCATTTCTAATATATTTTTAATATAGATAAAAATGAATGATGAATTTAAAATATAATATTGAGAGACAGTAGCAAGCTCCTGGCAATTCTTGCTATCTATTAAATATTTCAAGAAGTAATCATTTTCTGTTGTAGTATTACTAATGTATAGAGATCTAAATATTGTATTATGTGCTCCAGGAATTTGCATGTCTATATTATAAACAACATTGTTTCCATATCTGAATCTAGCACCATGTTGCATATGATGGGCAGTGAGCAAATAATTAATGAATTAGGTAAGTGAAAGTGAACTTGCTAGCAGTATATTGTATGCCTAAAATAGTTTTTGTCTTGATCAATATCTGAACTTGTTCTTATACTAAACATGGCATGACTGGATGTGCTCTTCTTCACAAAATTAAGGAAGTATATGTGGAGCAATCTGTGTTTTCACTAAATAGATGAAAAAAGAAAAGATTTATTTGCTTTGATACAGCTATGGGAGATGAATATGAATGTATTCTCGTGTCTGTGAGTTATTTGTGTTCTTTTCTGAAAAAGGGTATTGAATTTGGTAAATTTAGTTAAAACTAAAAAGTACATTCCTTATTGTGATATGTTCATGAAAGTAGGAATGACAGATTCTCCAACCACTCTGGAAATATGATGGAGCTCTGTAGGTTTCACTTCTTTACCCTTGTCAACATGGAATAAGTGATTGCATGTCACACACTTTTATTTCTCATTTTAATATGGCTGACCACCCGAATTATCCATTTGCTTATGAATAGTAGCATGAACACCTTTGTCATGACTTCAACTAATATGCACTGTGTCAATAGAGATGGGAGAGATAACTGAGATGCTGCTGACTGGACACATCGCTTCTGTTAGTCCATGCTTCTTAGCAATTCTCTTTCTACTACCACAAAGTTCAACAGTCCAGGCACTAAATTCTCATCAGGTTTTGAAAACAAACAAAGTTTTTTCATCAAGATTCTTATTGTCACTGTCTCTGTTATGTTTATGATCAGTTAGTTTTTGGCCGATTATGAACAAAATCTAAATGGCTACTTGTCTCTAAGTAGAGATTTGGAGATGGTAACATATTTTTGGGATAAAGAAGTTAGGAATTCTGAGGCTTTAGGGAAGTAGTAACTGATATTTGTTAGTCAATATTTCTCTAGCCCATGGAGTAACAAGAAAACACTTTGCATTTACCTCATCATTCACAGTATGTAAATGAAGCACATTTGTTAAGGAGGAGCAGCAGTCTAAGGGCTCCCTCCCTGCAGCTCAAGGACCAGACTTTCCCCTGGAAACTGAGGAATAAGGTTTTCCTCTCAGATGGTTGTCAAGGAAGTGGGAGGTAAAGTGGCCTGGAAAAAACATGATAAATTAGATGTCCAAAGCTTGACAAGGGCAGAATTGAACATTTCTCTGCTTGGGAACTTTGTTCAAAATCTTTTCCTTTTCTTTTCTTTTTTGGTTCATTATAATTTTACATAATAGCGAATTTTATGATTTCAAATTTATCAATGCACATAACAATCAATCTCATACCTCAATGCTTTCTCTGTCTTGCCCTCTTCCCTTCCCAATATCTGCTAGCTCTACTCTTTAGATCTTCTAACTATTACTTTAATTTACTTAATGTTTTACACATATACATGTATACTTGTGGATTATTTGATTTAGTAATATATTGTGGTATATGCATACATGGAAATAGCATAATATGGTAGATTTCTTTTCCCAGGAACTTCCCCATTACTTCCCTTTTTACTTCCCTCCTTCCTTTTGATTGCCTTCCTCTTCTCTTCCCATCTTCCTTCTACCAAATATTGTTTTGATAATTATATTCTGCAAATAAAGGATATTTTTCCATACTTATTCAATGCCATACCTGGAGTGATAATTAAAAGAAAATTTAAAAGAAATTAAAAATTTAAAATTAAAAAGAAAAACTGAGACATTTTTATTTACAATATATTTGGAAATGTTGATGTCAATTTAGATGCATTTTTAGAAAGTATACTCATAAAACACTTGGAAATTTAGAATATAGAGTGATGTGAAAAATATTGGAGTACTAAAGATCCTGTTTCTCCCATAGAAAAATTAAGAAACTGCACACAGACCTGCCACTAGACCCAGTGCCTGTGCCCATTCTCTGCTTCTGGACCTGGCCCAGCTAACACTGGCCTTCTCTGGCACCCTCACCCCCGTGCAATGTCTCCAGTGCCTGCACCCCAGCCCGTGGTCTACCACCCATGCCCAGTGTTGCCTAGTCCCTCCAATGGGGCTGACCATCTATCAACATGCATGGTCACCTCTGTCCACTAGCATAGATTATTTCCAACATGGAGGCCACCATCCCTAATGGGACAGCACGACTACTGGGACACCAAATTATCAAGTTCCTCTCAGGCATCAGGCTACTGAAGACTAGGAGGTTTGACCAGTACAGTATAGTTCTATTATAGAATTTTTATTAGTAGTTTTATTATTATTCCTATTATACCTATTATTCCTACTTTTAATTAATTAATATTTTTCTAACTCTATTTTCCTTTTATTTATTTGTTTTCTTGGAGACTCTCCCTTTTCTCATTCTAACAATCGATTTCTTTTAATTCTGCTTTCACTATTCCTACAACATAGTACCTCTATTAACTCACTTCCTATTGCATTACCATTAAATTCTAAACCCTCCCCATCTTCTTTGTCCACCATTAAATTGTGGCCTTTATTGCAAACCTATGTGTTATACTGTAGATAATAATTGAACTCATCCTCTCTGTTTGTTAAGATAATATGGTTAATACCTTAATAGGGACTGTTTGACTTAAAGATGCACATTTTTTCCATGGTGCACTGTTAATATTGATCTCTCACTTCAGTGTGATGTATTGAAAACCTGCAGGGACATTATAAGTCTATAGGGGGGAAACTGCAATACATTGGATTCACACTGATAAATGGGAAGATACACACACACAAAAAAATGAGAAAACAAGGAAGAACATAACCCAAGCAAACCTAGATGGTATATAAATAGGACCCAATGACAGCATGGCAAAAGAAATGTCAGAAAGGGAGCTCAGAATGTACATAATTAAAATGATCTGAGAAGCAAATGATGAGATAAGAGAGAAAATGCAGGCAATGAATAATTGCACAAATAAACAGTTAAAAGAGCAAATGCAGGGAAAAAAGATCATTACAATAAAGAGATTGAAGTTCTGATAAAAACCAAACAGAAATCCTTGGAATCAAGGAAACAATAAACCAAATTAAAAACTGAATAAAAAGCATAACCAAGAGGCTAGATCACTTGGAAGACAGATCTTCAGATAATGAAAACAAAATATTTAATCTTGAAAACAAAGTTGGCCAGAGAAGATGATAAGAAATCCTTAACAGAACCTCCAAGAAGAAAGGATATCCTGAAAAGATCAAATTTAAGAATTATTGGGACTAAGGTAACAGAGATATAAACCAAAAGAATAAATAAACTATTCAATGAAATAATATCAGAAAATTTCCCAAATCTGAAGAATGAAATGGAAAATCAAATACAAGAGGCTTACAGGACACTAAATATATGAAATTAAAACAGATCCACATAAAGGACCATTATAATAAAAATACCTCACATACAAAATAAAGACAGAATTTTAAAGGCTGCGAGAGAAAAGCATCAGATTACATGTTGGGGGAAAGCTATACATACATCAGTAGATTTCTCAACCTAGATCCTAAAAGCAAGAAGCACCTTGAATGACATATTTCAAACTCTGAAAGAAAATGGATGCCATTGAAGAAGCTTATAACCATCAAAACTTACTTTCAGAATTGATGATGAAATAAAATCCTTCCATATTAAAAAAAAAAAGAAGGTAAAAGAATTTACAAATAGAAAGCCTGCACTACAGAAATTCTCAGCAAAATATTCCATGAGGAAGAAATAAAAAGCAAGAATGTTAGTCAGCAAAAGAAGGAATTACTCTAAAGGAAGAGCCAATCGAAGGAGAAACCAAGTCATGTCAAAAACCAAAAATAATCCAAAATGACTACGAATACAAGTCATACCTCAATAACAACATAGAATGTTAATGGCCTAAACTCATCAATCAAAAGACATAGACAGGCAGATTGGATTCAAAAGAGAAACCCAACAATTTGCTGCCTTCAAGAGGCTCATCTCATAGAAAAACACATCCACAGACAAAAGGTGAAAGGATGGGGAAAAACATACCATGCATATGGACTTAGTAAAAAAGTGGGGTTTCTATCCTTATAATACTCAGTAGGCTTCCTGGAAGGCTTTTCACTTTTCATTGGTGCTTTGACTTAGATGGACTCTTCTATCACCACTTAGGCAAGTGGAATCCCATCTGTTGCCCCATAACCACACCCTTGGATGCTGTTCTTACTTTCCATTTGCTTGGATGCTCTCCTCCACGTCCACCACCAACCTTCAGATTGGTGTTTTCCCCTAGGTCACTTAAACACTGCTCTGCTGACCTGAGATGCAAATGTTGATTCTCCACCACCCTGGAGGTTTTTGAGTAGTGGGGGTTCCCCTAGCCATGACTTTTACAGCTATTCCTGACCCCCTTAGATAACCTTATTGGATGGATGAGTCCCTAATCTTTATGGTGGAGATTCTCTCTCAGGGTTGAAGTTCCTCTTCACTTTCTCTCTCAAAATTCCTGACATCAGGTCCTCAACTCTCTCAGATTTGCTGGGCACACACTGATAGTTGGGTGAGGACACCCATCACTGTGCTGCCTTCTCATCTACAGCCAATTAGTCTTTGACCTAGGGATGCCTTGGGCACTGACTTTGCTATTTCTCAGTCTCCACCATGTGATCTAGGCCTTCCATCCCAGCAAATCCACCCTTGGAACATTTACTAGAAAATTTTAAATCCCTTCACCTGATCCCTGACCTAGAGCCATCAATATTTGTTTACCTGTGTAATGATATTTGGCCAGAGTGTCCTTTAGATAATCAATCAGAATGGCCAATTAATGGCACTCTGAACCCCATTATTTTACAGAAGTTACACAACTTCTCTGAGCGAGCAGGCAAGTGAAAGAGTTTTTCTTTATCTTAAAGCCTTTTATTTCTTTTTTTTTTTTATTGTAAACAAATGGGATACATGTTGTTTCTCTGTTTGTACATGGCGTAAAGGCATACCATTTGTGTATTCATAAATTTACATAGAATAATGTTGTTTGATTCATTCTGTTATTTTTTCCCTTCCCCCCACCCCTCCCACCCCTCTTTACCTGTGCTAAACTTGATCTTTGCTCTTTGTACAAACCCAAACACATCCTTTTGGCTTCTCCTCCTCTCTTAATTCCTCCTCCTCCTCCAACTTTGACCTGACTGATGAACCACCCCCATACCAGTCCCCTGTGGCAGAGGCCACTCCAGTCAATGCTCCTCCATCTCCTTTACTGCTTCCATTCTTCCACTCAGCCCACCCATTTCTCCCACCAAGTTGTGATGGGCACATGTTCTAGTTCCTTTCAGGGAGGTGTCCGGTGTGGAGGGAGTGATTAAAGTTCATGTTCCTTACTCACTGCCTGATCTTTCCCAGATTGAGAAGGGGCTTGTCTCCTTCACCTCCAACTGAACAAACTTTATTAAGGAATTTCAGTATCTTATCCAGTTTTATGACTTTACCTGGCATGACATTTAAATAATCATGTGCAACACCTTAGGCTCTGAGGAGCATAGGAGTGTCTGTGAGCAGACAAGCAATTATGCAGATAAAGTTCACCAATCGACCCCCTGGCCCACCCCATTGGGGTTGAAGCAGTACCACATAGGGAGCCCTAATGAGAGTATATCATGGGAACTGGGTGGGATGAGTTCCAAATCTGCATCATTGCAGGTCTTGGAAAGTCCATCATTAAACCCATTAATTATGATCAACTTCAGGAAGTAATACAAGACAAAACTGAAAATCAACCCACCTTTCTGAGTTGGTTCACAGAAGCCATGCACAAGTAATCAGGACCCTGAAACTCTGGAGGGATGACAGTTGCTCATGACTTATTACCTTTCCCAAAGCTACCAGACATAAAGGCTAAATTGAGGTGGTTGGTCCAGGGGTCCCTTACCCCACAGTCAGAGGTTCTAGTAATGGCATTCATGGTGTGTAACAGAAAGAAAGAAAAAACAAAAACTAAAATACATAATGCTACCAAAAGCCTTTCAGCCAGGTAGACTTGCTACGTCGGCCACTACTAGGGACATGCTAGCTTCCAGAAGACTTCTGGGCCCATGCCTCAAGTGCAGAAAAGAGAGCCCCTGGGCATGAGACTACCCCAATCCCTGGCAGTGCCCAGGTTCTTGTCCAAAATGCCACCAACTGGAACATTGAATGGTGGATTTCTCATGTTCTCAGAGAAGTACCAGGTCACCAGCACCCCCTTTCCCCGGTGACTTACTGGGATTAGAAATGGATGACTGAAGGGTCCCAGTACTTCTACACCCAATGACCATCACCACTCAGTAGCCCTTGAAGACCCATATGGTGGCAGGTAGGCAGATCCCTTTCCTTATAGATACATAGATACTGGAGCCATCATTTCAGTACTGCAGGAGTTCTGGGGACCCACATCCCTTGCCAAATCCTCTATTGTCATGGTAGAGGGGAAAACATACCATCCCCTTACAAACCCCTCCAGTAAGTTGGCATATTGGACAAATCTTATCCACTCATTCCTTTTTGATAATTCTTATGTGTTCCATTTCCCTCCTGGGAAGGAACATCCTAGCCAAATTTGTTGCCTCTCTTTCCTTCTCACCCACCATGCACCTTGACTGAGACTCTTCTGCTATTCCTTTCCTTATATCCCTGCCAGAATATAAAACTCAACCTGAGTCTTCATATCTCCTTCCTCCTTCCCTTCTTGACCCCAAGGTCTGGGACACCCACAAACCCTCTGTAGCCAAATGCTCACTCTACTCATTTTCCTGAAGGACCCAACATCCTACCCAGCCCAGACCTTAAATCCCCTTACCCAAGAGCCTCTTAGGACTTCAACCGGTCATCCAGGATTTAAGGTATAAAGGCTTCCTTCACCCCGCCAATTCACTTTATAACACTCCCATTCCTACTGTTAAAAAGCCTAATGGATCTTACTGTTTGATGCAAGATCTCCACATCATCAACTCAGCAGTTGTCCCCATCTTCCACATTGTGCCCAATCTCTACATATTGCTTTACTCTATCCCCTCCTCCACCACATACTACTCTGCGTTGGATTTGAAGGATGCTTTTTCACTGTCCCTCTTCATCCTGACTTGCAGGATCCCTTAGCCTTCACATAAACTGACCCTCTCTCTCAAGTTTTCTCTCAGCTGGCCTGGACATTTCTCTCACAGAGATTTTGGGACAGCCCTCACCTGTTTGGCCAAACACTGTCTCATGATCTTGCCTTTCTTTTGTTTTCTCCTCTCTCTTACAGTATGTTGATGATCTTCTATGTAGTCCTTCTCTCGAGAACTCCCAAGGAGACACTATTAAGCTTCTAAATTTTTTGACTGATAAAGTGTAGAGTCTCTCTGGCAAAAGTAAAACTTTCCCAACCTCAGTTTATTTCCTTAGGAGTCAGCCTCTCACCTGGATTGAAGACCATCATTGTAAAAAGAAAAGCATTATTGGGGAACATGAAACTCCATCAACAAAGGAAGAATTCCTTTCCTTTTTAGGGCTAACAGGATATCTGTGATCCTGGATCCCAAATTTTTCCATCCTGGTGGACCCCTTGTATGAGGCTTCAAAGGTAGTTCTACTGAACCTCTCCACAACCTGGTAGAAGCCCCTTTCCAGACCCTGAGGAAAGCCCTTCTCAAGACCCAGCCCTGCACCTCCTGACATTATCAGACATTTCTACCTTTTTATGTCTGAGAAAAGTGGGTTCACTCCGTGGGTCTTGGGCACATGAATGTTCCCACCCTTGACCCAGTGACATACGTATCAAAAAGGCTAGATCCTACATTAAGTAGGCAACATGTCTTAGGGTATTGACCACAGCATTTGTCTTAATCCAGGAATCAAAAAATCTTTTCTTTGGGGCTCCCAGTGAAGTGCTCTCACCTCATCATCTGTCTAAGCTTCTTACTTCTCAGGGTCTGCAAACTCTACCACCTTGTTGCATGTTAGTCTTGCAAACTGCTCTTATTGAGGATTCTTCCATTTCCTTTAAGACATTCCCTCCATTAAATCCAGCCACCCTCTTACCCCTGCCTTCTGACATATGTACTTCAGCAACCCATAGCTGCCTTGAGATTCTGGAGGAGTCACTTCCCTGCCCTTCCAATGTTCAGGAGGGGGTCATATACAACTCTACTTTCATATGGTTCACTGATAGGAGCTCTTTTCTCCATGAAGGGATTTGAGAAACTGAATATGCCATTGTCTCCCTGGAAAAGGTGTAGATTCAGGGTCACTATCTAAGAATACCCCCAACCAACAGGCGGAGCTAATCACCCTCATCCTTTCATTCACCCTTGCAAAGGGAGAATCCCTCACAATCTCCACTGACCCCAATAGGCTTTTTATATTATTCTTTAATGTGCTGCTTCTTGGAAAGAGAGGGGCCTTCTTACTACAAAAGGGAACTATATTACCAACTCTAACTACATCCTAAACCTCCTTGGGGCTGTTTGCCTCCCAGCAACAATAGGCCTTGTACATTGCCAAACCCATCAGGCAGAACAATGATTCATCTCTTCAGGGAACAAGGCAGATGAGGAGGCTAAAAGGGCTGCCCCATCATCCATGCTAGTCCCCATTATGACTTTCCATAATTTCTTACCTCCACCACCCCCCAACAGGGAGATACTTTCCTGCCTCTACCATTCATTCCACCCTAACCTTTCTTCACTTTTACAATTAGCTAAGACTCATCTGCACCTATCCTCCTCTGACATCTCATTTCTAAAAGAACTCTCCTCCACATGTAAAGATTGCCTGGGAACCAGTCCTACAGCTGTCAGGCCCCCTGACTTTTCCCACTCACCAGGCCAGGTGCATCATTCCAGGAGTAGACTGGCAACTTGATTTCACTGACATGCCCACAGTAAGAAAGTCTAAATACTTTTAGTTATGGTAGATAACTTATGAGGATGGGTTAAAACCATCTTCACCTCCAACAACAGGGCACTAACTGTCTCTACCTTCAACCTCCATGAAATCATTCCACACTTTGGAGTGCCTACCTCCCTTAAGTCAGATAATGGACCTGAATTCTCTCTCAAATTTCCCAACAATTTTCCAAGGCCCTTGGTGTCCCTTGGCATTTCCACATTCCCTTTCACCAAAGTCATCAAGTATAGTAGAATTAACCAAACTTAAAAATGTCTTAACCAAGCTCTACTTGGAACTTCACCTTGACTGGGTTACACTCCTGTCCATTGTTCTTCTGCATCTTCATTCACTCCCAAAGAAAAAGAAACCTGCTACTTTTGAGCTGATGTATGGTCATCCCTTCCTTCCCCCTGGGATAGTGCCCCTTCATTCCCCTCTTCCTTCTCATATATCTGTTCCTCTTGTAAATCACATTCAAGCATTTCTATGGGGTTACACTGACTCCTGTCTTCCTACACATTTGTCTGGCACCTCTGGCTCAACCTCTTCAAATAGGAGACCAAGTTCTTATTTCTCCTCCTCAGGAGGCTACAGTCCCTCTATCTCTCAAAAGGCAGGGCTTCCATATGGTGATCCTGGCTATGCCAATGGCTGTCAAGTTGCAAGATTTACCAGGATGTCTACACATTTCTCAGGTTAAGCTCTACTCTTAATCCACAAACCTCTCTCAAGCTTCTAACCCTCAGGCTTCTTCCAACCAATACTCAGTCACCCCAGTGGGACCTCTCTGTCTTAGGCTGAAGGCAATCAAGTCCTACACTTTCTTCCCATTCCAGAGGATGAGGAGCAGAATACCAAGGCACCAGACAATCACATCCAGACATGAGGACTGTACTGCCTGCCAATTTCTTACCTCCCCTAACATTTTCCCAGTCTGTCATTTGTCTAACTATCAGATTTTTTTCCCAATAGATCTTTCCAGGTGCCAGCCTTTTCCTATCTCCAGGATTGCCCATGGGACTGCTGGAAGACTGACTCCTACTGTCCCCAGAGATGTTTTACCCATTGATGCTCAGAGGATTCACTCTTAACACAGACTCAATTTAATTAATCCTCTCATGTCACAGGGATGTTGGCTGTACATGAGAATGGGGTTCTCTCATCTCCTGGCTAGTGCCCTGGACTTTAATAGCTCTTTAACTTTCAACAGCACCCCCTTGGAGCAGGCAATCCAGAGTGTCTCTTCCAATTTGGCTTACAGGTGTATATCTTCTGATGGAAGTCACCCTGTGGGTTTACTAGAAAAGGAAAGTGCTGTCAGGGAGAGTACTGCCCCTATGTGTCAACCAATCAGGTATTATTCAGCTTGTATTACAGGAATATCAGGACCTCTCAAGAAAGAATCAGAGGCTGGCTACAAGTGCACTCCCCAGAGGAATTATTCAGTCCCAACTTGTGTACAATGTATTGAAATTAAAAAATAAAACCATTAATAAACTATTAGATTCTTGTGAATTAACACTGTACAAGTTCTATCAATAGTCAGGTGTCTAATGTAACAAATAAAGAATGCAATGAAGAAAAAATGAGATTCTAAATGGTTGACAATTTTAGTTGGTTGTTGCCTTCATTGGCAATGCTGACTCACGCAGTGTGTTCTTGGTGTGTAGGTAGTGTCAACTGAACTATCAATTTCTTTCCTCAAATTCAAATGGCTGTACTAGAAGTCACTGCGACTTACCAGGTCACAAAACTTTGGAATATACCAGGTAGCAAGGTTGTGTTTATGATCTCTAAAACACCTTGCAAGAAGTGTAACCATATAGATTCTTGCTGAAAATAGGTGGAAGGCCTTAGCAGATCAGCAAGACAATTTGTTACTCATGTTCCAGGAAACATCTGATTTCATGTCAAATCAATGATGGAAAAAATAAATTCTTAGTTAAATGAAAGAAGCACCACAGTTTTTAAGGTGCCATTATTATGTACCTTAGAAAATGGTTGCCAGAGATCCTTTGTGGACCAAAGAACATAGACAAAATTTTCTTTTCTTTTCTTTTTCTTTTTTTTTTACATAAAATAATTCAAGTAAACTTCAGTAGTCTTTCCCAGTGCATGGACAATGGACCATGACTGTAGAAGAGTGCAGGAGAAAATTAAGACCCTTTTTTCAACGTTGTTGCTTCTGTGAATCCCATGGTCAACCCTTAGAAACCAATGGGTTAAACTCTCCAGAGGGATTCAACTGTTTTTACAGATTCTGAATGTTACTTGATGTAGCTAATGTGAAGCAAGGATAGAGGTTTCAAGGAGAAATGTGCTATTTTTAATGGTTGTTTTTGTTTGGCTGCAACATTGCAAAAGAAAGGAAAAATTCACACAAAATCACATTGTGTCAACCCTCTTAGACAGATTTACTCCCACAACAAAAGACCAAATAAAAAATAATCTCTGGATATTGTCCACTTGAGTCTAGAAAATCTATCATCTACTCTTGGCTCTTCCCTATTCTGTTGACATCATTTTACAGCTTGGAGCTGATTGCACAGCACAGCAGCAAAATATGTAGTTTAGGAAAAGGATTCACCTCTTTTTAAAATAACCCACTTAGAACATAGGGATACTGCAGAGAAGTCCCCAGCAGGATCCTTCTCATGTGACATTGACTAGGACTAGAAGTGGTTGACTAGGACTGGCCCCTTTTCAACAGTGACCACATGCAAATTGCAATGGAATTAACATGAGTGACCCAAAGAAATAATCTGGAAGAAAGACAAGTTGGGGAGCCAACCAACTTCTAACTGAATTCATAATGAAAAGGCAATGGTTTATTTAGATTCAATGTTTTCAGTCTTGCCTAGATTTGACCTGTTGGAAAACCTAAAACCTAGAAATATCTTGTTTTATTTCAACCAAAAGATTATGAGTATCTGGGTTGGAGACTCAGGTTTAAATGAATGGGTCTATATAAATTACACAGAATAATCAGTTGTCTTTATACACAGGTTTCATCCTGAGGTTTGGCACAGGGTAGATCAATAGGTGAAACTGAGAGCATCACTAGCAGTAGGTCTGTTAGAGGAAAAATGTAGAGATAGTGAGAGGAGTCTGAACAACTTTTACATAATCTATTATTTAATGCAATCTGAATATATTAGTATTAATGGAATCTTAACAGAGGAATGAAGAGAAAGACAGTGATTGCAATTCAGATTTATCACAAATTTGATTTATGGAGATAAAGTAGAAGCCACAGAGCAAGAGATATGCTTAGCATGGAATGGTTAAAATTAAGATTTTAACTAAGTTACCTCAAGTATACTCTAGGAATGTGTAGATATTCTTCAGAAAATACCAAACAACTGGAGAATTTCCATTTTCTGCATGAAAAATGACATGTGAAGTCAACATATTTTATGCAGCAAATTCAGAGAATGAAAGGAGTGCATCAAGAAGTGGGCAAGGTAACAGAGTCAAAATGATAGCAGCCTTAAGACCACCATTTTAGATAAGATAATGCCACTTGATATCTGAGATGGAAGTTTGGTGTTTCTAGGCCACATAATATGAATATTCAAGGCCTCTGTCACAAAAGTAGAGAGATCACCAATAAATGAAGTATGTAGTTTGGACCTTTCCCATCATACCAATATATTATATAATTATTTCTAATAGAATGTTTAGGAGGTCAAATTTTCATTGCCCAGATGAGAGATCTTTATCAATTTTCTCAAATTTCAACCAAGTTGAGTTGAATTTTTTCTTTCTTACATCTGTAAGCATCAGAACCTAGCAATTTCTCCATATCACACTATTCAGCACCTCATGCAACAATAAAGGCAGTTTTTGCCTTTATTTTGACATTTGTAATGCCACAGCATGGTTCTCACTTTTCTTATTTGTAAGTCTATATCCTTAGAGTATATATTTTTTTCCAGCCAGTGTTTAGTTCTGTCATGCAGTGATACAATTGTGTGTCAGAGTTGACATAGTACATGACTGTTCAATCAAGAGCCTATATTCAATCTGAATTGCATCTGGAACTTCAATTATTCATGTTATAACACACAAGAATGCTGGTTATCCCTAAAGCGTACAAACATGGTGTTTATGCATTCTGCTGTCTTGTTGACAATCCAGTAGTTCCAGGGCAGTAGGCTATGACACCCAAAGACCAGAGACAATACCTGGAGTCTGCATACAAGGCATAATCCCTTATTGAGGAATTCTTCTGTGGAGGGTCCAGCAGGAATAGGCTGGACAGACAGCACCTCTCTGCCTCACATTGTTTTTCCAATGAAAGCTTCTTCTTCCCCATGACATTTTATCCAGTGAAAGCTGGTTGAATAAGTGGCATATATACTTTCCATAGTGCACCCAATTCTAGCCCTAACACCAGGAAGTGGGTGGTTTTAAACAAATTATTTTTTGTTCTTTTTATACATGATGGTAAAGTATATTTTTACATATTTATACAAACATGCAGTATATCTTATTCTAACTAGTAACTAATTCTTGTGAGTGGACATTGTGCAGGGATTCACTGTTGTGTATTTATCTATGATGAAAGGAATGTTATGTCAAAATTTTTCCACTGTCTCACCTATTCATATCCCCTTTATTCTCTTCATTCCATTTTCTCTAAACCTCTGTTCTTCTTTTCTTCCCCCTTGTTGTGTGTTAGCATCAATGCCTCTGAGAGAATATTTGACATTTGTTTTTTTTGAGATGGTTTATTTTACTTAGAATGATAGTTTCCAGATCCATCCATTTACTGACAAATGTCATAAAGGTTATAAAGTCATTCTCATTTATGTTTGAATAATGTTCCATTTTGTGTATATACCACATTTCTTTATCCATTCATCTGCTGATGTGCACATTCTTCTGGTTCTATAGCTTAGCTATTGTGATGTTATTAACTTTGACATGGTGCTTCACTGTCACATGCCAATTTTAAAAATATAGAATTCCTTAACAGGATAATCAAATTAGTAAACTCTTCAGTCCATGTCCCATTAAGCATGCTTCCAAGCAGTTTGGACATATTTGCAGCAGCAGTAATATTAGAATAGGGTATAGGAGTAACACATAATGCTTGGGCATGTACTAGACAGCCTGTCTGTGCGATAACAGTCAACGTGTCCAGTTGTCCTTGCAGTATCCACTCTTTGGTTTAGAATCAGGATGCCCGTGGTGAGATGTGTATTGATGTTTTCCTGGGCTGTCAATGCTTCCGCAGTGGATCGTGACAGATTGTTGAGCACATGAGCAGTAGGAATAGCAGTTCCTAGGACAAGTCCAGCAGCAGTGGCAGCAGCCACAGCAGCCAACGCAGCAACAGCAATGGCTATAACAGCTGAGATATCAAAACCTCTTTTTGTTCTCACGGGTAGGAAATTCCACTCACTATGATTTAAGGTCACTGGGACTGGAATAAATTTAGGAATCCTGGCAATAACAGCCAGAGGTAATAATGAAGCATTCCAAAAACTAGATACTTAACACTCTTGGTTAGCACAGTTAAGGACCTCAGTACCATTATCATTGTTATTAGTAATGTTAATATTAAACTTAGAACTGTTAGACAGAAGGAACACAAATGGAGATGTGACACATATGGGAGTAGGGGGAAAGATTGATAAAAGGAAGTGAAATTGGCCTCGCACCCTGTATAACTATAAACAGGTGTATTACTTCCCTTTATATAGGCTTTCTTTTGACTGCACCTTTATTGAATGAGAGAGAGATTGCCTCCCTGTATCATGGCGGTTTCTGAGGTGGCTTACCAGAGGAAACAAAGACTACCTCTTCACTTGAAGTTTAGACTAGTAATAAGTGGCTTTACGGTGGAATCAGTTGGTAGGTAAGGGCTTCGTAGAAGTTCTGTACTAGGAAATAATTGAGGGAAAACTTGTGTGCCATGAGTGATATAACCCCAAAAGTTTTCGGAAGAGGTAACAACAGCAGGCTTACCACCATCACCATCATTTTGTGTTTTGGTGCCATTTTCTTTTTTATGGATAGTTCTTACCAACTGCTCCAGGACCCAGGTAGGTTGTTGTTGGTCCTGAGGAAAAACACAAACAGATCCTCTCCCTCAAATTAATACCAGGTCAGGTCCTTTCCAGGACCTAGTCAAGATGTCTTTCCACATTGCTTGTGGATGGCTACCAGACTTTTCACTAAAATGTCCATCAGCCTCAGTACAGCCCACAGCATCCAAACTTAACAAATTGAGGGTGAATAAAGCAAAGTTAAGTCTGTTCTTGGGAGGGGCTAATGCCCCTATTCCCACTTTATGTTTAGTTAAGTAGACTTTCAATGTCTGATTAGCCCTTTTCATGATAGCTTGTCCTTGTGGATTATAGGACAATCCTGTAGAATGATAGGTATTAAACTTTGAACAGAACTGTTGAAATGAAGAAGTATACGAGGCCCATTATCTGTTTTAACTGATTTTGGCCTTCCCATAGTAGCAAAGGCTTGAAGGCAATGACTGATTACATCTTTTGTCTTTTCCCCTGTATGGGCAATAGCAAATATATGTCCTGAGTAGGTGTCTACAGTTACATGTACAAATCTTAAAGTACCAAGTTCAGGGATATCGGTGACATCCATCTGCCATAGATGATTTGGAAGGAGTCCTCTAGGATTGACTCCAAAATGAGGAACAGATAAATGAGGCACACAGGCAGGACACTGTTTTACTATATTTATGGCTTGTTCTTTTGTAATGTTATATTTTATCTTGAGATTAGTAGCATTGACATGAAAATCTTTATGGAAATTAATTGCCTCTTGTACAATATTAAACACATGAGGATCTTGAGTAGCTGAGTCTGCAGTAGAATTTCCTTGAGCTAAAGGCCCAGGTAAGCCTGAAAGTGCTCTGATATGGCCTATATATAAGGTTCTTTATGAGTCCACAGAAGAGTTGGTACTTGATAAAAGCATTGTTGTGAGGTAGATTGAGGACTAATGGGTCCAGCTGTCTCAAGCTGTGGCACAAGCTGAGCAATATAGAGACTGTCAGTATAAATATTTAAATGTCCCTCAAGAAATGTTTGTAAGGCAGTTATTATTGCTTCTAGTTCAGTTTTTGAGCAGACTTATGAGAACTAATAATAGTCTGTACTTTATCAGAAACTACTGTATCTGTACCGGAGACTTTTGAAGAAGCTGACAATAGGTGAACTTGGCAACTGATTATCAAATGTGGCCATGGTGGAACAATAGACAATTGCCCAATATTCATTATTATTAAATTGTATTTCAATCTGTTTTGCCATGTACAGGACAATGACTATCTAAGGATGAACTCTAAAAACTCAAAGGGCTGTCTTATGTCCTAATGCAACTAGATTTGCTACCATCACAGGATATGGGGAAACAACATTTTTGGGGGACACTGGCAAATGGATACATCGACTCTATCACTATGAGCATTTTCTAAAGTTTGTTCTACTAACCTCAAGGCTTTTCTACCTGCAGGAGTTAAATTTCTGGGGGATGTAGGGTCTGAATCTCCTTGGAGAATATCAAACAAAGGTGTAAGTTGACCAGTGGTGATTCCCAAATTTGGCCTTATCCAATTTATATCACCTAATAATTTTTGGAAATCATTTAGAGTCTTAAGCTTTTCTGTGGCTAATTGAATTTTTTGTGGCCTAACACAGGTATCTAATATTTGATGCCCTAGAAATGTAATAGGGCTGTGGGTTTGCACCTATTCTGGGGCCACATGTAATCCCCACTTTCCTATGGTATCAATAATATTGTTAAATACCCTAAATAAAGTCTCCTGGTCCCTATGAGCCAAAAGAATATCATCCATATAATAAAGATAATAAAGTTCTTTAAAATTCTGTCTAATCTGTGATATAGCCTTGCCAACATATATTTGACACATAGTTGGACTATTTGCCATTCACTGGGCTTTAGTCCTGTGGGTCCTTCAGGACATCTTTATGAAGTGCCCTTCTTGCCCACACTTAAAGCATACTTTTCCTTTAGCTCCTAATGGCCCTTGATTTGGCCCATGAAGAGCAGCAGCTATTACTTGCCCTGTTATGACTGCATCATTGATATTTCTGCAGACCTTTATATAGATACTTAAATCTTTATTTTTCCATGGTCTTATAGCTTCTTTACACCATCTATTTGCTTGCTCATAAGCTAATTGTTTTATTAAGGGCATTGCTTGTTCTGAATCCCCAAATACTCTAGCAGCAGTTTGGATTAATCTATCAACAAAATCTGCAAATGGTTTGTTACTTCCCTGAATCACCTTGGACAACTGTCCCTGTAAGTCTCCTGTCCCTTGAATTAATTTCTAGGCTTTAGTGGCAGCAGCAGCAATTTGTGCATACACCCCAAGATCGTAAACCATCTGCTGTTGAATACCTTCACAGTTTCCTTCTCCTGTTAGCATTTCTACATTTCTTTGGGGAAAGCCTGTGGCAGCATTACAGTGTGCTGTTTTTAATGAGGCTTCCTGCCATGCAGTTTTCCACTCTAGGTACTGTCCCCCTGATAGTACAGCTTTACATAGCCTTTTCCAATCTTCCAGCAGTAGATTTAGTCCTGATACTGATTCCAACATACTAATTGTAAATGGAGCTTGAGGACCATATGTACCACTGCTTCCTTAAATTTTTTTACTGTTTTGAAATCTAGAGCTTGGTGGAATCTTTGTCTATTTTGATCCTGTAGCACAGGGAAGAATTGTGGGACTGCTGAGGTTTACGTAAGGGGAGTTTCTTCTCCCCACAGTGAAAAACTCATCTGATTTATAGCATGAGCTAACTCCTCCCAAGGGTACCCTTGGGGGATATAGGGGACAGGCTGCCTGGGGGGGAGCTGCTGCCTCCAGGAAGGGATTGGGATTCCTTCCTGACATAACTGATGGGGGTGACTGTGTCCCTGATGCTCTTTCTAATTCCTCCCTGTAAGCCCCTCCTCCTCTTTTTCCTCTTTATGAGAAGTTACACTTAGTTGTTCCTTTATCTCTTCCAGACCCATATTTCCTTCTTCTACTAAAGTTTTTATTCTGCCTTTCTCAGATGTTAGACATTCCTTAATGAACTGCCACATGGGAAAAGTACCTCTAGGTAACGGGGGATTGCTTTTCTGCTTTGATAAAATCCTCTTTATGATGTTCCCATTGTGGAATATTTAGGACTCTGTCGGGGTTATGTGACCCCTTTCCCGGGGTTATGTGACCTCCCCCTTATACACTCTGGCCAGAGATTCCCAGGAGGTCATACTACAGTTTTCCTATAGTTTACCTTAAGTTACTTAGTTTTCCTACAGCTTACCTTAAGTTACTTAGTTTTCCTATAGCTTACCTTACCTGGGAGGACGCAGAAGGAGAAAGAAGTTCCCCGTACAGGCCACCACTTGTTCCATCCAGCAGAACCGGTGGGGAGAAAAGAGACACCACAATCTTTAGTTGATGAGATTTATTGGGTCCTCCCTGTTTCTCTGTCTTCTTTGTTCTCCCCCTATCTTCCTTCTCCTCTCTCTCCCTTTCTCCTCCCCCAGGCTCCTAGCTTATCAGCCAATTATAGCAAAGCTTTCTCTCATGCAAGAGAGGATGCAGAGGAATGCCAGCATTACACAATATAAATCATGAGCTGTTCACACACGGCATGATATTAGATAGCCAATCCTTAAGCCTGGCGTTAACAAGTCATAAGTTTCCAAGGAACTAGTAAGCAAGTAGCCTTTTAGGGTACTTCCTTATTTTGGTAGCCAGTGCCCTTTGGCTCATTGCCAGGCACCATCTTGTTCAAGATGGCCCACAACAGAAACCCATGACTTGAAGAGAATATCTTCCATGTGATGCATAGTTTCCAATCAATAGACAAATAAATGTCTCAATGTGAAGTTAAACAAATACCCAAAATGCAGGTAATATTTTAATCCAATGCAATTTTCTTTCTTTAACCCCTGCAGCTTTGGTTCACTCTTCATCAACTAGAGCTGGTCCAATCTTGTTTGGAAAGATCACTGAAAACAATTTGTTTTGACTAATTTGACCTCTACCTTATTCATCTTTCAATAGCTATGAAGGCTGGCAATTTGCATAATAAAAACCTATTTACTTTTAGTCATTAGCATGACCATAATTACCATGGATGTTTAAATTAATCTTCTATTACATATTTGTACCACCTTAATTTCTATGAATTATAGAATGTCCAAACTATGACTAGATTTGTGATTAGAAGTAATCCCCAGAAACTTCTGTGTTTATTCACCCATTATGCCTGCATTACTAGAGGTTTGCTTGGTTTTTGTCTTAGCCTTTTCCACTGATGGTAAATGTGACTTGGGGCAGTTAAAGATTCCTGATCATTAATATTTGATAGAAACTCTATATCTCTTAGCATCAAATCAGCTCCAATTGAATCTTTAATGACAATCTTTGGTACACATACATATTCTTGAACACCATGTGCAGGAAGATAAAGACCATTGTTAATCTATGTCATCACTGAAATACATATTTGCTGGAGATCAATCCTATGTGACCATGGAATTTCCCAGTGAAGGAGAGACATTTCCACAAGGAGTATATAGGGACTGGAAAAGTAACATAAGCCTACCAGAAGACCTCAATAGGAGAACTGAAAAAAATCTCATTTAATCACAATTTAATCACATATATGTATCACATATAAATAAATATATATATATATACAAATATTTATACAATTAAACAAAGAGATGATTTGATATGAGAATATAGCTAAGCACCTAAAGGTACCTGTTACACCTGCACATGTAAACACTATGCAAATAGATGATTATAGAATTTTGTTCCTCTTTTTTCATGAAGGTGGAGTGTATCATCCCTTAAATGTATGTAGCAACATAACCATGAGTCGACATATGAATTCAGCAAGATAAGTGTTATGAGCACTTCTATTCTAGCCATGGTATGAGCTTTATCCACAATATGAAAATGCAAAACTAATATATGAACAAGTGGATCTCTGTGCTGTGTGTGGGGTTAGTATCCAAAGGAGTGACCACCCAGCAAGTCCACAGGTTGAATATCAGATAATGCTTTCTGCTGAAATTTTGGATGTAGAAATTGTTATCTTTAATGTAATGGAAAATGGGGAAATAGAGGAGAAGAAGTGGTGACAAAGAGGACATGCAAATCCTGTCTCCAGTACAGTGATGTCTGATTCCCTAAAGAGTACACAGGAATGCTTTTTTCTGGCTGTCAATACCTTTCCCTATAATCTTTACTATTTTCCTCTTTTTAACAATTTAGCCAGGGTTGTTTTCATTTCTTGACAGTGTTCCTCTTAACAATTCTCTCTTGCATTTATATTGACATAGTCCATTGTAACAAATGAATCTTCACACCCCCTTCCCCCAGGGCATAGGACGTGTAAGGATTTATGATTGGCCAAGTCCATTGGGGTGTCCAAGTTTAATCACAGGCAGCTGGAGATGATCCTAATAAACCAGGCCTCAGGTATAAGCCTGTCAGGAGCCAGGTCAGACCCTGAGCATCACTGCCATCTCTTATTTATTTCCTTGTTTCTTCACCATGACCAGGTGTCCAATTTTCCTGTCTTCCAGTTCTTTGGCCTTTGGGAAGAAAGAGTCTAAGATTAGTGTGAGTGTCTTGGTGGGTCGGTTTTTTATCTCTGCTGGGTGATTCCTTAGTGACAATGAGGGTTAGATCTTAGGGCCTGGTTTAGGTAGGGCTTTGGTGATGTAAATGTGATCAAGAAGGAGAGAGGTTGTTCATTAAGGGGCAAGGCATGGTTTTCCTTGAGCCATAAATGATGACCACAGACTGAATGGTGAATGTTGTAGAGAAAATTGTGTGTAGAAAAGAAGACCAATACACAAGAATGTGGAGTGAGCAAGAAATGAGTGAAAAGAGAAGATCAGTGGTTAGGTATTTCTGGAGGTAGAGTGCCTGAGTCTTTTATTTCAGCTTTATAGACCCAGAGACACAGTGAAGGGAAAAGTAAAGCAGAGCTTTTGAAAGTTATAGGACTATAAGAAGTTACTTGTTTTTGGTGACACTGAAGGGGAATGAAATTCACATTCAGGAAATTTAACCCAGAATATATAGTGGGCATTCTGCCTGAGATCCTCTTACTTAGCTTTTTGTTCATGTTTTCTGATGTAAGATAAACTATGTAATGACATCTATTGTGTGCATGATTCTTTGCTCTAACTTAATTTTTGATACATTTCAGACATGGATTTTTGGCAAGCAGAGCTGATAGAATTCATGAATTTCCTATGTGTTGATGCAGTGCTATAAATTGTAAATATAAACATTAAAAATTAAAAATAATTTCAGTATTATTTTTATCCCAAATTGTTTATCATGAAAAATTTCAAACTACAGAAAATGTGAGAGCATTATACAGGACTTCCACTTTTACACCCTGTAACTAAAATGGTTGACTTTTGAGTTTTCTATGAGATGCTGATTGTGGGTATATCTACATTCATATGAGTAATACTTTCCTAAATATCTTCAATTTAAATTGTAGACTAGACTACTCACTGTTAGACACTTCAGAGAACATCTACTTCTACCCCTTTTTCAGGATGCAACTCTGGTTTATATGTTACGTTGTGTTATGTTCTTTTAAGCTCTTTTCACACAAAATGTTCACCCAATGTTTTTCCACATATTATTGAAGCAGGATTTTAATCAAATTGTCTCATTATATCAGTTAACTTGTTCTTACATTTCCATTTTCTGTCAGTTAGCAGTCCTTATTGCAGACCAAAGGCATGGCAGTGTGATCCTCAGTAACTTGTTTTTATATCACATTAGAAAAATTTCAGACAAGTTCCTCAGTATAGTAGGTATGTGGAGAGAAGAGGAAAAAGATAGAGATACTAGCTTATATTCTATCAGATCAAAATGGATTGAAACTAGAAATAAATAACAGAGTGAAAAAGAGAAACTACTCCAGCACCTGGAGATTAAATAATATGCTATTGTATGATGAATGGATAACAGAAGACATCAGAAAGGAAATTTAAAAATTCTTAGAAGTAAATGAGAACAAAGAAATATCATATCAAAATCTCTGGGACACTATGAAAGTAGTACTTAGAGTAAAATTTATTTCATGGAGTGCATTCAATAAAAGAAGAAAAAAATCAACAATAAATGACCTAACAGTACAGCTTAAAGCCCTAGAAGAACAAAGCAACACCAAAAGTAGTAGAAGACAGGAAATAATTAAAATCAGAGCTGAAATCAATAAAATTGAAACAAAAGAAACAATCGAAAAAATTGACAAAATAAATATTTGGTTCCTTGAAAAAATAAACAAAATTGATAAACCCTTAGCCACACTAACAAAGAGAAGGAGAGAGAAAACCGAAATTACTAAAATTCAGAATGGACAAGGAAATATCACAACAGACATGATTGAAATACAAAACATAATTAGAAAGTATTTTGAAAATTTATACTCCAAGAAAATCCACAAAATCTCAAATACATCAACAGGTTTCTAGAGACATATGAATTATGTAAACTGAACCAGTAGGACATACACAATTTACATAGATCAATGTGAAGTAATGAAATAGAAGAAGTCATCAAAAGCCTACCAACAAAGACAAGTCTGGGACCACAAGGGTTCTCAGCCGAGTTCTACAAAACCATTAAAGAAGAGTTCATTCTAATACTCCTTAAAGTATTCCAGGAAATAAAAGAGGAGGAAACCCTCCCAAACTCATTCTATGAAGAAAATATTACCTGATATCAAACAAGTGTCGCTCGCAATGACGACTCTTACACGATCTTCCTCAAGCAGTTTTATTACCCCAGGTTCTTACAGAGTTCCCGTAGATCTTCTTCCTCCCTCTACCCCAGAAACCATTCCCTTATAGAGCCCATCAGCCAATCAGCAGCCTGTCCACGTGCACATCACATGGACTCAGCCAGTCCATTGGCAGTTGCCCCGTGGCATGCGGTGTTCCCGTGCATCTCATGCTCCCGCTGTCAGACTTCCTGAAAGTTGTTTACCACCTAAGTGCTCCGAGGAACTTCCGCTCAGCGCCATCTTAGCTCTCAGACTTAATGGCCGATGGGCGGGGCCCATCACAGTTCCCCCTTTTTGTTTTATTCAGACAGGAGAGGACAGAGGACTCAACCCCCATAAGCTTGAAAAGGGCCTTCATTGCCCACCACCTTTTGCCAGGGACGGGACAAGAGCCAGTGGCAACCCGGATGCAGTTGAGCATGCCCTCCTCGGGATGCACCCTCCCGGGGTCCCGAGTGCAGTCCTAGCTGGCATCCTGTCATTAGGATTTGAGGAGGGATTGTCCCAACTCTATGGCTGCAAATGCCTGAGCTATGAGCACTTGATCTGTAGCTCGCTGACGGAATATTTTTCTAAGACAGCAGAGTGAAAATATTGTTGGGTGATCAGTTGTTGGTAGAATGATATAATTGGCACAATATTTATTTACATAAAATAGTATCAAAAACAGAGAAAGCTTGTGAATTCCTACTCACAGTCTACAAACATGACTTTGACATCATTCACTTTTCTTATTCTCCAATCAAATAGGATTTATTATTGATTGTGGAATTAGATTGGGCACCAGATTATGGATTCATTATCTCCTAGTTAACATTCTAAATTTTTATATCATTGTGAATATCAACTTTACATGTGTCTTTATCAAATAGTAATGTAGGACATTTCTCTTTGTAGTAAACAGGATAGAGCTAAAGTGTCTTGATCACTAAAATGTTCAAAGTATGTTTCCTTGAAGATCTTTAAAAATGCTAATTCTTGAGAATTGAATGAATGAGAAAGACTAACAATTGCTTTGTAATTGGTGTGATTCACAATTCATAGTTTCAATAATATTATTTGATAAGAAATATATGTCTTGTGCAATTTCTTCCATAGTTCAAATGATTAGTTATCAAAAATATAATCCAGTTTTCAGGAATAGACCAGATCAATGGAAAAGAGAGTCCTTAAGAGAATATCTTCCCTGTGATTAACATTTTCCAACAAATCCATATAAATGTCTCAATATGAAGTTAAACACATTCCTCAATTATGGGTAATATTTTCATCTAATCCAATTTTCTTTCTTTAACCTGTGTAATTTTGATACACTCTTCATAAACCAGAAATGGTCCAATCTTGTTTGGAAAGATCACTGAAAAAATTCCATTTTGACTATGTTGATCTTTATCTTATTTATTTCCCAGTTGCAGTAAAGGTAGGCAACTTGTATCATCAAAATTATTTAATTTTAGTTCTCAAAATGTATATCATTACCGTGGATGTATGAATTATGCTTCTAATATATAACAATTTAAACTTAATTATTATAATATATAGAAAGTCTAGATATGCATAGATTAATAATTAGAAATTACCCTGAGAAAGTTTTCTGTTTATTCATCCATTATTCTGCATTGATAGAGATATTGCTTGGTTTTGTCAAAGCTTTTTCTCTTGGTGATAAGTAGTACTTTGAGGCAAATGAAGTTTCATTGTCAGTAATACTTGTGCCATTTTCCAGCATGAATTCAAACTTGAAGTGAAATATCAGTGACTATCTTTGGAACACATATATATTCTTAGATCCACATGTGCACAGGTAAGTAAAGACAAGTGTTTAGCCTGTGTCATCACTGAAATGCATTATTGCTGGAGACTATGCTTATCCAACCACTGATTTACAGAATGAAAGAGAGACATTTCCCTATGGAAATATATAGACACTGGAAAAATAACATAGCCAACTAGAAGGCCCTGTTAGGACAACAGAGAATATCTCATTTAATTACACATGTATATATGCATATATATACATATGAAAATTAAATCTCTTTATATATACATTTCTCTGAAGATATTCATATACTTGTATATATATAAATTTATCTGCATATATATATATATACTCACTATATATGTATAAAATTAAACATAGAGACAATTTGATGTAAGAGAATACAGAAAACTGAGCATCTAATGTTATACCTTGCCCCTTCACATGTAAACATTTTGGAAATAGATGAATATAATGCTCCACTTATTTCATGAGGATTTTGTCACATCCCTTAGATGTACATAACAGCATTGCTCTGCATGGACATACAAATGAATTCAGCAAGTTTGATGTTGTGATCACTTCTATTCCAGCTGGGGCAAGAGCCTTATCCAAGAGATGAAAATGGAAAAATAATATATGACTCAGTGGATCTCTCTGGTATGTGGGAGGTGAGTGCCTGAAGGAGTCATTCCACAGGAAGTCCACAGGGTGCCACTCAGGTCAAGTATTCTCCTGAAATTTTTGGCCTAAAAATCATAATGATTAAAAAATATTTTGTTAGGGTTGTGAGGAGGAAAACATTACTGGAATACAAGAGAGAGAAATGGAGGAGAAGAACTTATGGCAACGAGGACATGCAAATCCTGCTTCCACATGCAGTGATGTCTGCTTCCCTAACGAGGACACAGGAATTCTTTTTCTGGCTCTCATTACCTTGCCCTATAATCATTACCATTTTTCTCTTCTTAACAATCAATTCACCAGCTTTGTTATTATATTTTTACAGTGTTCTTCTTCAAAGTTCTATCTTGCCTTTATGTAGACATAGTCAACTTAGAAATGACTCTGAATGACCCCTTCCTCCCATTCCTTCCTACATGAAGAAATGTAAGGATACAGGATTGGTCAAGTCCATCAGGGTGTTCAACTTTTACTGCAGGCAGCTGGAGATGATCCTGAATAGACCAGGCTTCAGGTATAAATCTGTCCACAACCACATGAAACAACTGAGCATCATCAACAGCTCTTATTCATTTCCTTGTTTCTGCACCACTGCCAGGTATCCTTTTGACCAGTCCCCCAGTTCATTTTTCTTTGTGGAACAGAAAAGTCTAAGATCAGTGCCACTGTTTTGGAGGATATGGAGAGTCTTGTTTGTTTCTCTGAAGTGTGAATCCTTAGTGATAAAGAGGGATCGATCTTAATGCCCACTTTATGGAGGACTCTGGTGATGTAAAGGTGATCAAGGAGGAGAGTGATTGATTATCTGACTTCAGGGCAAGGGCAAGGTGAACTTGTCCTTCAGCAATAATGGATAATCAGACAATGGATGGGTGAATGTGCTGTAGAAGTAATTTTGTGTGGGAAATAAAGTCAGTGCACAAGAATGGGTAGTGAGCAAAACAAGAGTGAAAACAGGGGAAGTCAGTGGTCAGGGTGTGATGGGCTGACAGATCTGACTCCATGAGAATGTTCTAGGCCAGACTCTAAGGGAAATGACTAAACAGACTCCATTTTGCTCTGAGACTCCATGTTATGTAGGAAATAAGCTTCTCCCATGGGAACACCCCACCTCTGTGCCCATCCTCAGTTACTTGGTGTGACATGTTTAGTAATATACAATGGCAACTCCTATGTAGTAAAGAATTGCTCTCTTTTGATTCCTATTGCTCCTAAACAATGTACCATGTGAACAGTGATTGTGTGGATGTTAGTAACCATTCTTTAGTCTGTACCTAGGTAAGGGTCATTTTGACCCACTTCCCCCTCTGTTGATGATCTCATGATGTTACTGTGTAATTTTGAATCATAGCAACAGACACTTATTATTAATGTGATTTTTGGTATAAGAATCCCTACAACCCTGTGGCTGGGGCTGTTCTCCCAATAGCCTTTTTTTTGGGGGGCATTGTGTGAGACAGTCAGCCGGCCGGCTTAATAAAGACTCTCAAATTTGGACTTCTCAGTGGTGATCGCTCTGTTCTTAAGTTGTGCCCCATAACATTTGGAGGCCCCAGCGAGATCCTTGCTGCCTGGTGGGTAACCACTGCTCACCACTGACCTGGAAACTCCTGCGGAGGGGAGAGGCCACAACACTGCTCCTAGGGGAAGGCCTCTGAGACGTTCCTCAGTCCCAGGCTGCACGGTCTGTGGAGCCCGCCCCAGGACTGAACTCAATTCTCTGAGATAGTCACCTGTTTCTGCATCCCAGGATACTGGTATACAAGTCTTTAAAATGATTAAAAGAACATTTTATCAAGCAGGTGTTCTCCAACCTAAAGTTGTAATGGTAAATCTAAACTTATCAGAATAAGAAATTTTATTGGGGACTCATTTATATAATTTAGTTTTCTGTAACTGGACCTGAACCTTATGTTACCTTCTGCACTGGGATAAAAATGTAAATGTATTTCTAAAAGATAATGAAAATCTGATCTGTTTAAAAGCTAATATCATGAAACAGGAAAAACATTTTGCCACTTTACTACACAAAAAGAAAGCTAAAATCTCTCTCAGCTTTCTTTGATTCATGTTTTAGGTATAATATTATACTGTGTTAATTACCTTTTATATAGACTTAGGAAACAATGTATGTAAACTTTATAAAATGATATTTTTAAAAAAGATAAAGATCAGCTTCAGAGCTAGACTGCTTTACCTAAGATTTATGAAGAGCCCTGCCTTACCTGAGATAAGGCTCTGCTTCCTACCTTACTACATGTTACAATGGCTCCAAAATAAGTCAGACTTCAGTTCACTTAAAGTTATATTCAAAAGATTGGTTTTTTGTTTTAAAATTACTTTAATCTCAAATAGGGGATATAAATTATATATATAGCTCAGCCAAAATTTAAGATAGCTATACACAACTAAATATGTTTTTATCATTGTTAATTTCATTTTGTATTTTCCTTGTAAACTCTGTAACTGTTGACTGATTAATGTTTTAGAGAGGTACTGCTTCAAGAACAATCTAAATTAATTTGAGATAATAAGCCATCACCTATAGGACAGATAATATAGATCCCAGTTTAATAAAAGTTGGTAAATGACTATAAAGTCATAGACATTAAAGTTAAAACCCAGTACTCATTCTGTATGACTGGTGAAACTGACTTGCTGGATGTTTAAGATCAAAACTTAAAGACTGAGATTAAAATAAAGGGGTCAAGAGAATTGATATTTGGCTCTTGCCCTCAGAGTCAGCCTAAACCCAGGGAACAAGAGAACTTCTCTAAGGAGCTTTGCAGCTCTGGGCCACACAACCTTCCGATCAGGGAGATTGAATGAGACCACTACAGGATTCAAAGTCAATCGGTGCACCTGCTGCAGAGGAGGGTTTTTTGGGAAAGGGAGACATCCCTAATGCTTCCAAAGGAGCCTCATCAAGGAGACCCTACCAGGTTGAAATGGCACTAAGGAGCTAAGAACTGCCCTCAAGTTCCCCAAGAGTGACCCCTGTGGGAACTCAGCTATCTCTTAACAGCAGATAGGAACAAGGTCCAATTTGACCAACTTGATCTTAAACACCTAGCAAAAACAGTTAAAACTGAAACACAGTCATTCCTGGACATTTTAAAAACTAAACATAGTTATTTTAATGTAACTTGAGACACTTGTGTTAGTCCCCCCCAAAATAAGTAAAACTAAAGGTGACAAAAAAGATTCTTAGACAAAAATGCCTGATAATTATCAAAAGAAACTGCCAGAGTTATAAAATTTTAGTCAGTTTAAGGTCTAAAGATCTTTCTAATCTCCAATACAGGTAGGCTTAATCAATGTTTGCTAGTATGATTCTCTAGCCCTGAGTAACAAAAATAAAGGTATCTCTACTAAATAAAGAGATAATGCCAGTAAAAAGATATTTACAAAATCAGATGACACTTAGTAACTTAACTAAATGTTGTGCTTACATTCCTCCAACAGTGTTAAAGTTTTACAATTAAGGCCTTATCCTCTCCAGCCTTGTTAGACTTTGTTAGGCCTTTTATGGGAAAAACCTCTCAGCTTTTCCACCACCTGGTAAGAGATTATTAATTTCTATCAGCTTCATGATAGTCATTGACATGTTCCAGATGCTATTTATTTTGTACTTTTACCCCTAGAAAGGAACTTTTTACTGCTTACCCCACCCACATCACCCCTCTTAGCTCGAAGCAGCAAGAGTGGTCATCTCCTTACAGCAGTAAAAAGTCCCTAAAATTAGTGGATTAATAATAAAACTTTTAAAAAGACAGTCAGTATAGATAGGCGAATTGGGTTAAATCACAAAAATAAGGGCCAGTTTGGGTCCAGAAAGTTTGAGGCAAATGACCTCTGAGAGATTAAAACGTTAATGCTTCCAGAGTCCTTCCTCCACCCTTACCAGAACCTGCTGCTGTTCTAACCTGTTGTTAAGTCTCTCCAACAGGTTCAACTTATGAGAGAACCAGCCCCAAGAGACTACTGATTTCCAACACCCATTTCAGTCAGAAGACCAAGCCTACATCAAATTGTTCCAGAAAGGACTAACACCTGCTGAAATGGAGGGGACCTTAATCACAACATGGGCTCATCAAATCTGAGTCAAGACAACAGAAAAATAGACAGCCCTCAGAGACCCCAACCACCATCTAAAGATAATACTGAAAAAATATTGTGTTTTTTCTCCTTGCTTAGACTATGTTAGGAATAACTCTGTGCTTAACCGTTTCAACTTTTTGAGATTGCCAAATGGGCTAAACTCTATATACTATTATGATGGAGAGGAATGAAAGAAACATATGGGGCTAATATCTAAATGAGTGGCCCCTGTCTTAGTTCCCCTCATGGTGGGAATAAATATAGCTGGCTCCACAGCTATAGGGACCACTACATTCATTACAGGAAACCAAAATTTCAAAACCTCAAGTAGACAAATAGATCTAAATGTAAGTAAATTTAAAAAACCCTGTAAGCCACTTAAAAATTTTCTTGATTCACATGCTGAGGTAGTAGTTTTACAAAACAAAAGAGGGTTAAATTTGCTGTTTAAAAAAAAAATATGTATGGCCTTAGGGGAGACCTCTTGTTTCTATACTAACCTCTCAGGTGTCATTCATGATAGTTTAACCACAATGGTGAGACCTCTCACCCTAGTTATGTTGGGATTTTTAATTGGGCCATGCATGATAAAATGTTCAACAACATAATGTTAGATAAGAATCATGTCTTGTTAAGCTAATGGTGTTGCACACCTCACTGAATCACCTATGCACTACTAATGAATAAATGATTTGATTATGTACATAAAACCAGTGGCTGAAAGATCTGACTTCATGAGAATGTTTATAGGCCAGACTCTAAGAGAATGATTAAACAGACTCCATTTTGCTCTGAGACTCCATGTTATGTAGGAAATAAGCTTCTCCCATGGGAACACCCATGTGCCCATCCTCAGTTACTTGGTGTGACATGTTTAGTAATATACAATGGCAACTCCTATGTAGTAAGAATTGCTTCTTTTGATTCCTATTGCTCCTAACAATGTACCATGTGAACAGGATTGTGTGATGTTAGTAACCATTCTTTAGTCTGTACCTAGGTAAGGGTCATTCTGACCCACTTCCCCCTCTGTCGAGGATCTCATGATGTTAATGTGTAAGTTTCAAATCATAGCAACTGACACTTATGATTAATGTGATTTTTGGTATAAAACCCTACAACCCTGTGGTTGGGGCTGTTCTCCCCATAGCCTTTTTTGGGGGGGCATTGTGTGAGACAGCCAGCTGGCCAGCTTAATAAAGACTCTCAAATTTGGACTTCTCAGTGGTGATCGCTCTGTTCTTAAGTTGTGCCCCATAACAGGGTATGTGTGGAGGTTGGCTGTCTGAGTCCTGATTGTCTCTACTTACAGTTTCAGACCCAGATGAACATTTAACAGGAGGGAAAGCAGAGTTTAAACTTAAAGAACTGTGAGGATTTACATGTTTTTTTTATTATTTTTTATTGTAAGCAAATGGGATACATGTTGTTTCTCTGTACATGGCGTAAAGGCATACCATGTGTAATCATAAATTTACATAGGGTAATGTTGTTTGATTCATTCTGCTATTTTTCCCCTTCCCCCACCCCTCCCATCCCTCTTTTACCTCTATACAGTCCTTCCTTCCATTCTTGCCCCCCTCCCTAACCCTAACTCTAAACCCTAACACTAACCCCTCCCACCCCCCATTATGTGTCATCATCCACCTTATCAGCGAGCTCATTCGTCCTTTGGTTTATTGAGATTGGCTTATCTCACTTAGCATGATATTCTCCAATTTTATCCATTTGCCTGCAAATGCCATAATTTTATCATTCTTTATGGCTGAGTAATATTCCATTGTGTGTGTGTGTATGTGTGTGTGTGTGTATATATATATATACATATATATGTATATGTATAGATATGATATATATATCATATGATATATATATATCATACATATATATATATCACAGTTTCTTTATCCACTCATCAATTGAAGGGCATCTAGGTTGGTTCCACAGTCTGGCTACTGTGAATTGAGCAGCTATGAACATTGATGTGGCTGTATCTCTGTAGTATGCTTATTTTAAGTCCTTTGGGTATAGGCCAAGGAGTGGGATAGCTGGGTGAAATGGTGGTTCCATTCAAGCTTTCCTAAGAAATCTCCACACTGCTTTACAGAGTGGCTGCACTAATTTGCAACCCCACCAGCAATGTATGAGTGTACCTTTCTCACCACATCCTCATCAACACCTGTGTTGCTTGTATTTTTGATAATCGCCATTCTAATTGGGGTGAGATGGAATCTTAGGGTGGTTTTGATTTGACTTTCTCTTATTACTAGAGATGTTGAACATTTTTTCATATGCTTGTTGATTACTTGTAGATCTCTTCGTCTGTGAAGTGTCTGTTCATTTCCTTAGCTCATTTGTCAACTGAGTTATTTGTATTCTTGGTGTAGAGTTTTTGAGTTCTTTATATATTCTGGAAATTAGTGCTTTATCTGAAGTATGATTGGCAAAGATTTCTTGCATTCTGTAGGCTCTTTATTCACATTGCTGATAGTTTCCTTTGCTGAGAGATGTGTATGGTTTTTTGTTATGAGGGATGAAACCACATTAAGGCACTTTTAGCTGATTATGTAGTTGTACTTGTGTCTGTGTCCTTTGACATGCTTTCTTCTATGCTTTCTGATATTATAGCTACTGTGTAGTCTTTGATTCTGTTCATGGATCTGTGCTCTAACTTAGATTTTGGGAACTCTCATTCATGGAGTGATGGGTCTCTGGTTGGAAACACAGCTTATTCAATTTCAATAATTCACATATATAGATTGAGCACTATAAATTTCTAATTGTAAATGTTTAAAAATAAAAAATAATTTGATAATATTTTTACCCCAATTTTTTATCTTGAAATTGTTTAAACATACAGAAAAATAGAAAACATAATACAGGATATCCATATTTTTCACCTATATCTAAAATTTTTGACTTTTGGTTTCACTGTGAGATGTTGATTTATGGGGATATATCAGCATACATATGTGTAACATTTTCTAATATCTTCAAAATAAATTGTAGACTAGACTATTCTCTTCTAGAGATCTCAGAGAACATCTCCTGTGTGTGAAAATGATCTCTCACATACTTTATTTTTATTACTATATCTGACGATTTTGGTAAGTCTCTCACATCATCTACATCCATTGTGTTCATGATTCCTATCACTCTTCTGAAATCTTTCATAATTCTTCCCCTTCCCCAAATATGATGAGGGTTCACATGTTGCATTCTGTCAAGTTTCTTAAGCACTTTTCACATAGAGCGTTCACCCAATGGTTTTGCACATGATAACGAACCAGAGGGTTTTTTTTTTTTTCCAAAATATTTGATCATATCAGGTATCTTGTTTTACATTCTCTTGTTAAATCAGTTAGGACCTAGAATTGAATTCCTTCTTAGAGATCAAGAACCTGAGAAGAAACCAAAGCAGTCAGAGTGGTCCTCAGTTACTGAATTTTACATTACACTAGAAAAAATTTTAGAGTGTTGCTGTGTGAATCTCCCAAAAGAGAGAGTGAATCTTCACAAGGAGGAGAGGCATGGCAGGTCCATCTCGCTTCCAGTTTGTTGGGCATATCATGGAAGATTTCAGCATCATCCTGCCCAGGTTCACCTTTTGAGTGTTGACTGAAATTAGGATTGCCATCTGATTTCCAAGTCTTCTTTCTGCATGTTGCCCCTCAAATGGGAAAATTTTCAAGTCTGGGTCACTTTGGTAAACAATGACTTGTTTCATATTGAAATTCCTTTTTTACTGATTATGTTAGGAGGGAATCTTTCTAAGTACCCTGATTAGAGGGAATCTTTCTAAGTACCCTGATTTCTGGAATCTTTTTTTTTTTCTTTTGATGACCAAATTTACTCAAATGTCACTTTTTACAATACTTACAAATGTTTTTCAAACTACTCTGTGTGAGTCTCTTTGAATTCTTGATTTAACACACAATTTGAAGTACAATTTTAATTATTTTTAAACATTCTAGTCCTTACAATTTGTTTTAATAATAATATTAGCATGTAGTACAATCAGATACCTTCTATTGTGTCCTCTGAAGGTAGAATGTCATGTTTATCATAACCAGAGGAAACAGCTAGTTTTCTGCAAATCAAAAGATATGTTCTGACTTCCCATGGTGCCCTTGGAAATCGATGATACAAAGAATGATAATGAAAACATCAGGAAGTTTTCCAAAATGCCATTGTTGGTGAAATATTTATTCTCTTACAAGACTCAGATTTCAGAAGATCACTCTCAACTGACTCTGAGAGGGAAGAATTTACATTTCTCAAAAGATCTCATAAGACACTGATAGTGCTGGTCCTGGCAGTGCATTTGAGGATGCCTATATAGAGTGGTCCACACAGACCTAGTCTCTATTTTGAGTGAGTCCAGTGGTGCTTTCCCTGTATCCCAGTGTCTCCAAAGGCTTAGGCAAGGAGACGGCAAATTGAAGTTAGCCTCAGAAATGTAGCAACACACATTGTCCAAAATAAAAAAAAATATTGACTGGGCATATGACCCTTTGGATTCAAACCTCCAGTAAGCCACATCCCTCAAAAAAAGAGAAATTAATGAATGCCTCCTAGTTACATGTTCTCTGGTCTTCAGCATCATTTTCTTTCTTCCAGGGTTGATCAGAGCTCTCCACTTCTCTTGGATGATCCAGTTCTTGGTGCCTTGGCAAAAAATCACAAGAGATCCCCTACCCTAATTTTCCTCTCCTACTAACTTCAGTGTGGTGTTGTGGTTCTGTCCTGGAGTTTTAGGAGAGTGAAGTAAGAGAACACTCAGGCATAGAGAAGGACTTTGAGCATTCTGGTTCTTACAGAGTACCCTTCACCTGTGTGCTTCTTTCAAACTTATAAGGACCATTTTGGGGCCACGTCCATATTGGTAGCATGACCTTTGCCTATAAGATTTCAGGTGCTTTCAGAAGTGGGTTCTCTTACTCTACAATGGGACAGGCTGGCAGTGTAGCTGGATAGAATTAAGAATGAATAAAGCACAGAGATTTGATTTTCACTATTGGTAGCCATGTATTTTTAACCCATTTAAGTGACATCTTTGTATTGTTTTTCTGATACGAGAATTGTATATAGTGATATTTATTCCATAAATGATTATTTTACTTTAAATTTCCCCAATTAATCAATATATGTAAATATTCATATTGTTATTCCTTTTTTAGTGTTTTACTTGTCCACTGTTAGTTTTTGAATTGCCCATTTAAATGGTTTGCTCATCTGTTCATTTTTAGGGTAACTTTTTGAAAACAAACCAACCTTAATATTGAGGTAGTACAAAGAACACATTTTTATCTCATGATTCTTTGGTTTGACTCTTTGCTGTGGCTTGGTTTGAACTCTGTGAATGTCTTCCAGCTACATTGGCTGCTTGTGTATTAGTAACAAACTCTCATATGCATATGGAAAGAGTGTGGTCCCTCTGCTTCTGTCCAGTTTGCTCTGTTATCTGGGTTGTCTGAGCTCCCCTCCATAGAACTTTACAAGCATCAGTTGATGACCCAAGTTTGAGTTCATCACATATCACTGTCCCAAGCTAGTGAACGATCCTTGCAGAATCTTCTACTTCCTCTCCTCAGAATGGGCACATCAGTATTTCTGCCAAGTTATAATGGCCAATGCACTTTATAGGCCATGCAAGACTTTGGATGTTAGGAAATAGACACCATCTCTCAGTGAAAGAGGCTGAAAAATTCACATAGAAAAAAGTTTGGAGACTTGGAGATGTGAAGTACTAGGGGAGCACATTTGTAAACAGTTCACTACATTTATATATTCTGGAAATTATTTTTCATATTCAGATTTATTTGTTGAACTATGCTCTCCAAGTTCTATTTGTCCTTCCATTATCCTTTTGGTATATTTTCATGAACAAAGTGTCTTCTCTTTTTGTTTTCTTCATGCCTTCAGTTTGTGGTTGATCAATCTCATGTTTCTTCTTATGTTGGGAACTCAACAATAATCTCTTACATTACTTTACAAAAGTATTATAATAATTCCAAATTTTATCCAACTACTGTTTTTTAACATTATGGAAAATAAGAATCCATATGCACACATAACTTTTAAATCACTAGCTAACTAAACTTCCCAGCAACAAAAACATTTCTGGTTACTTTTTTGACATCGATTGTCTTGTTTGCTCTTTCCCACAGTCTTAATTATGGTTGAAAGTCAGATTTATGTCCTACATCACAAAGAATTTACTAACTTCTTCCCTCTTTTAAAAATATCCTGGTTACTGTAGACTGATCTATTACAAAGAAATTAGAATAACTTTATCAATCTCTCCTCAGATTGTCATTGTTCACTTGACATTGCATTGAAACCCTCACCAAACTTGGAGAGAAACTACTTTGAAATATTAAAGATTACAATTCAAGATTTTGAAATGAGTTTCTAATATTAACCAGTCTCATACCATATTGTAGTAGAATTTTATTTATTTCTTTTTCTTTTTTTCTTTTGTATTTATCTTTTAATTTGTTTTACAGACGGCATTTTGATTCATTGTACACAAATGGGGTACATCATTTTGTTTCTATGGTTATACACAGTGTAGATTCATATCATCCATGGAATCATACAGGTGCATAGGGTAATGATGTCTATCTCATTCCACCATTTTTTACACCCCCTCTGTCTCATTTCCTTGTACATAATCTAAAGTTCCCCAATTCTTCTCTCACTCCCCACACCCAACCACCATTATGTATCATTCTCCACTTTTCAGGGAAAACACTTGCCTTTGATTTTTTGGGCATGGCTTATTTCACGTAGCATGATATCCTCCAATTCCATCCATTTATTTTCAATGCCATAATATTATTCTTCTTTTTGGCTGAATAGTATTCCATTGTGTATATATACCACAGTTTCTTTATCCATTCATCTGTTGAAGGACATCTAGTTTGGTTCCACAATCTACCTATTGTGAACTGAGCTTTAAACATTGATGTGGCTGTGTTACTGTAGTTTGCTGATTTTAGGTCCTTTGGGTATAAACAAGAAGTGGGATAACTGGGTCAAAATGTGGGTCCCATTCCAAGTTTTCTGGGGATTCTCCATACTGCTTTCCAGAGTAGGTTCACCAATTTGCAACTCCACCAGCAATGTATGAGTGTGCCTTTTCCCCTACATCCATGCCAGCACCTATATTGTTTGTGTTCTTGATAATAGACATTCTAATTGGAGTAAGATGAAATCTTAGAGTTGTTTTAATTTGCATTTCTCTAATTACTAGAGATGTTGAACTCTTTTTCATATATTTATTAATTGCCTGTGTGTCTTGTTCTGTAAAGTGTCTGTCCAGTTCTTTGGCCCATTTATTGATTGGGTTCTTTGTATTTTTGATGTAAAGTTTTGTGAGTTATTTATAAATTTTGTAGATAAGTGCTTTCTCTGAAGTGCATGTGGAAAAGATTTTCTCTCACTCTGTAGGCTCTCTCTTCACATTCTCAATTGTATCTTTGCTGAGAAAAAGCTTTTTAGTTTGAGTCAATTCCATTTATTGATCATTTGATTTCTTGTGCTTTGGGCTTCTTGGTTGAGGAAGTCTGATCCTAAGCCAACATGAAGATTCAGGCCTACTTTGTCATTTATTAGATGCAGTGTCTCTGGTCTAATTCCTATGTCTTTGATCCATTTTGAGTTGAGTTTTATGCAGGGTGAGAGATAGAGGTTTAATTTCATTTTACTGTGTATGGATTTCTAGTTTTGCCAGCACCATTCATTGAACAGGCTATCTTTTCTCTATTCTATGTTTTTGACTCCATTGTCTAGTATGAGGTGAAGGTATTTGTGTGGTTTTGTCTGTTTTCTATTCTGTACCATTGGTTGGCTTGTCTATTTTGGTGCCAATACCATGCTGTTTTTGTTGCTATTGCTCTGTAGTATAGTTCAATGCCTGGTATTGTGATGCCTCCTATTTCACTTTTTCTATTCAGGATTGTTTTGGCTATTCGAGTCTCTTATTCTTCCAGGTGAAGTTTATGATTTCTTTCTCTATGAGGAATGTCATTGGGACTTTAATTGGAATTGCATTGAATCTTTAAAGTGCCTTTGGTAGAATGACCATTTTGATGATGTTAATTTTGCCTATCCAAGAACATGGGAGATCTTTCAATCTTTGAAGGCTTTCTTCAATTTTTTTCTTTAATATTCTGTAGTTTTCATTATAGAGGTCTCCCACCTCTTTTGTTAGATTAATTCCCAAGAATTTTTTTTTGTGGCTACTATGAATGGAGTGGTTTTCCAAATTTCTCTTTCAGAGGATTCATCACTTAGGAATAGAAATGCATTATAGTTATGCATATTGATTTTATATCCTGCTACTTTGCTGAATTTATTTATTAGTTCTAGAAGTTTTCTAGTGGAGTTTTTTTGGATCTTCTAAATATAGGATCATGTCATCAGCAAATAGTGACAGCTTTAGTTCTTCTTTTCCTATTCGTATCCCTTTAATTTCTTTGGTCTGTCTAATTGCTTCAGCAAGTGTTTCAAGGCCAAAGTTGAATAGAAGTGGTGAAAGAGGGTATCCCTGTCTTGTTCCAGTTTTTAGAGGGAGTGCTTTCAGTTTTTCTCCATTAAGAGTGATGTTGGCCATCGGCTTAGCATAGATACCCCTTACAATGTTGAGGTATGTTCATACTATTCCTATTTTTTCTATTGTTTCAGCATGAAGTGTGCTGTATTTTGTCAGACACTTTCTCAGCTTCTCTAACAGTAATCATGTGATTCTTAACTTCAAATCTGTTGATGTGCCGAATTACATTTGTTGATTTCCAGATGTTGAACCAACCTTCCATCCCTGGGATAAATCCTACTTGATCATGGTGCACAATCTTTTTAATGTATTTTGTATGTGACTTGCCAGTATTTTGTTAAGGATTATTGCATCTATGTTCATCAGGGATATTGGTCTAAAATTTTCCTTCCTTGATGTTTTTTTGTCTGGTTTTGGTATCAGTGATACTAGCCTCATAGAATGAATTTGGAAGGGTTCCCTACTTTTCTTTTTCCTGGAATACATTGAGGAGTATTGGTATCAGTATTTCTTTAAAGGTCTTGTAGAATTAAGCTGAGAATCCATCTGGTCCTGGGCTTTTCTTTGTTGGTAGGCTTTTGATGGCTTCTTCTTTTTCAGTGCTTGAAATTGATCTGTTTAGATGGTGTACTCCTTCCCAATTCAGTTTGGAAGGATCATATGTCTCTAAGAATTTGTCAATGTCTTCGATATTTTCCATTTTGTTGGAATGTAGATTTTCAAAGTAGCTTCTAAATATGTTATGTATTTCAATGTTGTCTGTCCAGATCTCTTCTTTTTCATCATAAATTATAGTAATTTGATTTTTCTCTCTCCTTCTCTTTGTTAGTGTGGCTAGGGGTTTATTAATTTTGTTTACTTTTTAAAGAACCAACTTTTTCTTTTGTCATTTTTTTAAATTGTTTCTCTTCTTAAATTTCATTGATTTCAGCTCTGATTTTAATTATTTCCTGTCTTGTACTATTTTTGGTGTTCTTCTTTTTCTAGGGCTTTGAGATGTAATGTTAGGTCGCTTAGTTGTTGACTTTTTAATTCTTTTAATGTGTGAGTTCAGTGCAATGAACTTTTCTCTTAGTACTGCTTTCAGAGTGTCCCAGAGATTTTGTGATATGTTTTGTTATTGTTCTCATTTACCTCTAAGAAGATTTTTATTTTTCCCTGATGTCTTCTGTTATCATTGCATCATTCAATAGCATATTATTTAGTCTCTAGGTGTATGAGTATTTTTTGTTTACTATTTTATCATTCATTTCTGATTGCATTCCATTATGGTCTGAAGCATACAGGGTAATATCTCTATTTTTTTTTTTTTTTTTGTATTTACTAATGTCTTCTTTGTGGCATGACATATGGTCTATTTTAGAGAAGGATCCATGAGCTACTGAGAAGAAAATATATTCATTTGATGATGGATGAAATACTCTATAAATATCCATTAAGTCTATATCATTCAAAGCATTATTTAGTTCTATACTTTCTTTGTTCAGTTTCTGTTTGAAGGATCTATTCAGTGGTGAGAACAGTGTGTTAAAGTCCCCTACTATTAATGTGTTTTGGTCTTTTTGATTCTTAAAATTGAGAAGGGTTTGTTTGATATACATAGATGCTCCATTGTTTGGGGCATAAATATTTAAAATTGTTATATCTTGCTGTTTTATGCTTCCCTTAAGTAGTATGAAATATCCTTCTTTATTCCTTCTGACTAACTTAGATTTGAAGTCCACTTTATCTAATATGAGGATGGAGACCCCTGCATTTTTACTGGGTCCATGTGCGTGGTATGTTTTTTCCCCATCCTTTCATCTTTAGTCTGTGGATGTCTTTTTCTATGAGATGGGTCTCTTGAAGGCAGCATATTGCTGAGTCATTCTTTTTAATGCAGTCTTCCAGTCTATGTCTTTTGATTATTGAGCTTAGTCCATTGACATTTAGGGTCATTATGGAGATATGATTTGTACTTGTGGTCATTTTGGCTTATTTTTGGTTTTTTACTTGTCCTTTGATTGACTTTTCCTTTAGTGTAGTTCCTCCCTATAATGACTTGTATTGTTGCTTTTCACTTCTGCCTCACAAAATATTTTGCTGAGAATGTTCTTCAGGGCAGGCTTTCTATTTGCAAATTCTTTTAATTTTTGTTTATAGTGGAAAGATTTTATTTCATTGTCAAATCTGTAGGTTAGTTTTGCTGGTTATAGGATTCTTGGTTGGCATCCATGTTCTTTCAGAGCTTGAAATATATTGTTCCAGGTTTTAGAGTCTGGGCTGAGAAATCTGCTGATATCCCTTTTAGTTTCCCCTTATATGTAATCTTATACTTTTCTTTTGCAGCTTTTAAAATCCTATCTTTATTTTGTATGAGAGGTATTTTCATTATAATATGTCTTGTTGTGGATCTGTTGTAATTTTGTGCACCTGGTGTCCTGTAAGCCTCTTGTATTTGATTTTCCATTTCACTTTTCTGGTTTGGGAAATTTTCTGATTTTTTTTTTCATTATACAGGTTGTTCATGCCTTTGGTTTGTATCTCTGTGCCTTCCTCAATCCCAATAATTCTTAAAATCAGTCTTTTCATAATATCCCATAATTCTTGGAGGTTCCATTCATGACTTCTTAACATCTATCTCCTCAGTTTGTTCAACTTTATTTTCAAGATTAAATATTTTCTCTTCCTTGTCTTAGATTCTGTCTTCCATAAGGTCTATTCTGTTGGTGATGCTTTCTATTGAATTTTTAATTTGGTTTATCATTTTTGCTTTTCAAGTATTTCTGTTTTTTTTTTTTTCAGAATCTCTATCTCTTTATTGAAGTGTTCTTTTGCTTTCAGCATTTTCTCTTTTAACTGTTTACTGGAATGGTCATGCACTGCCTGCATTTGCTTTCTTATCTGTCTTTTGCTTCAGAGATCATTTTAAGTATGCAGATTCTAAACTCTTTTTCTATCCTTTCTATTGCCATGCTGTCATTGGATTCTATCACAATAGCATCTTGGTTTGTTAGGAACACTTTCTTCCCCTGTTTTTTCATAGTTTTTATATATTCACTTCTAGCAGTGAAGATCAGAGAGATACTGAAGTTCCCCCCCTGCAGGCTTATTATGACCCTGCAGTTTGCCACTACCTCTCCTTTGAAGGGGAGATCAATACCAGTAGCACCCAATATAGAGAAAATGAACAGATAGCCCCTATAAAGACTTTAACATTATTGTAATGAACAGGATGAGCTCAATTACTATTTACAATATTTCTAGTTGTGAACAAGAGGATGTAAGTGAATAAATAGAGGTACCTGTCAAAGGGCCTCCGGTCTCCTGTAGCTGTCTCAGAAAGGGAGTTGCCCTCCCAACGATGATGGTCACAGCCTCAGGGATAATTCATAATGCCTGCACAGCCTCCAAATAAGCTGGGGAGACCCAGAGAGGGTTGCTGAGTCAGCACAGTGGCAGGCGCAGGGTCCCTCAGCAGTAAGGGGGGGCAGGCAGGCAGGCTCAGCTACCAGACTCTGTCCTCAGTATGGGTGCGGCCTGAGCTTCAGTGCCTGTCTTTCTGAGGTGGGGGTGGGCTCAGCACTGGCATCCATCCTTGGTGGGGGGGATGGGCAGGCTTAGTGTCAGCTTCTGAACTTGGAGGAGGAGCGGGCAGGCTCTGTAAAATTTTAATGGAAGGTTTTTATTTCATTCCCAGATCTGAAGCTTAATTTTGCTGGGGAGAATATTCTTGGCTGGCACCCATATCATTTCAGAGCTTGATATCTAGGATTCCATGACCTGAGAGCTTTAAGGGTCTGGGCTGAGAAATCAGTTCAGATCTGGATCTGTGTTTCTCTGAACATGCTCTACTGTTTCTCTCTGGCAACCTTTAATATCTATTACTATTGTATATTTGACATTTTCATAATAGTGTGCCTTCGTGTGGGTCTGTTGAAATTTTGTGTACTTGGTGTCTTGTAAGACTTCTGTATCAGATTTCCATGTTTATTATTTAGGTTTGGAATATTTTGTGCTATTATTTCATTAAAAATTGCACATTCCATTGTTTTGTATCTTTGAGTCCTCATTTAATACCAATCAATCTTAAATTTGGGTTTTTCAGGCTGTATCAAATTTCTTGGAAATTCTGTTCATGGTCTCTTTACATCTTTTTCTCTTTGTCAAACTTATTTTTAGGATTATGGATTTGTCTTCATTGCCTGAAACTGTGTTTTCTCAGGGTTGTTGTCTGTTGTTGGTGCATCCAATTGAATGCTTTATTTGGTTTATTTGTTTCTTTATTTTGAGAATTTCTGCTTGAACATTTTTCAGAATCTCTTTTTCATTATTAAAGTGATCTTTCACTTATTGTATTTCCTCTCTCTTTTCACTCCTTACATCATTCTTTCCTGGCAGGTCACATTAACTATGCACATTCAAAACTCCTTCTCTGACATTTCTTCCATTTTGATGTTGATGTATTCTCTTATTGGAATATCTTGGCTTGTATGGGGTAATTTGTTACCTTGTTATTTCATTTTCTTTGTGTGTCTACCCATCTAATGATATGGATCTGATGCAGTAGATTACCTACTCTGTAGACATGCAGTGTCCCAGAAGGTTTCAAGAGCCTCACTCTTTTTTGGGAGTAAAAGAATAAAAACAAGCAATCAAACGATATATAGCATTAACCCAAATTGTTTTATGACATCCACAATATTGTCAGTATAAAGATAGGCACAGTTATTGCAAACAACAAAATCATTTAGTTTGCAGAGTCTATAATTTTGAATGGTGGACAGGGAGAGAACAGAGGTGAGGTAGGATGTGAGGAGTGTGAGGAAAAAGGAGAGAAGGAAGGATTGAAAAATTAATGGAAGAGTGTAAGAGAGAAGAACAGAGATTGGCCATTAGCAGAAGAAAAGAGAGTAATTCTCAATAGAAACAGAGAATTGAGAGAATAAAAGTAAAAATTGAAATCAATAAAAATATAAAATAAAATAATAAAAAAAAGCAAAGTGAAATAATTAAAAAACCTCCTTATCATCAGGAAACTGGCCCATCAAAAAGTACCGGTTTCAAAAATGCTAGAAAAAAAAGAAAATAGCAAATATGAATATGTATAAATATCCATGAAACAATAAACAATAATGTCATACTTGAACAGAGTAATGAAAAAAGGGGAGGGGGAAGCAAAAAAGAAAAAAAAGAAAACAATGAAAAGTTAAATAATTGACCTCTTAGATTTCAAAAACTCTGAGCTTCATTCCTCAGCACTTACTTTGGGTTGTTTGAAGAATGATACTTGCTCACCCTTCTGGTGGTATTGCTAGGGGAGACAGGTAATCTAAGAGGCCCAACTCTTGGAAGGTGTTTTGTGGCTAGGTTGGCTCCATACTCTTTGTTCTATGGAAATGTTCTGGAAATTTCAAATCAGTACATCTCTAGGACTCAGTAATTGCTGGTCCATCCTGAAAGAGTATATCCCTGAGATCTCTGCTAGGCTGCAATCAGGTGGTAAAAAAGCCAATTCTTAGTGCACTGTGTCAGGTGGGGTCTGCATGTTTCCTGGTCTTATATTCAGTCTCCAAAAGCCCTCTCTCTAACCTCCACTCTTTTGAATTTCCAGTCAGTTGAGTCTCTCTCTGCTGGTCCTAGAAACAGCTAGATTGAAAAGTTAAGGGGAGCCAAGATGAGTTTCAGAACCTGTCATCCCATTTGTAACCTCTGTCCACAGTTGATTTTCTCATGGTCCCTTAGGCATACTCTATGCTCTCCTTATGGGTTTGCTAGGCCTGTATTTTGGGTCAGAATCAGATTTCCCAGGAAATGGTTCCCTCAGCTGCTGGCTCCCTGCACCACTGCTGAAAATTAGTTTCTTCTTCTGTCTTCTACATGTCACCATGAGAGATGGAGATTTCTTCACATGAGGATATTATGCAGGGAATGTTTTAACTTAGTTGAGCAGTGTTTTGATCTCTAAACTCTCCTTACCCAGACATTCCTCTGTCCTCTAAAATATATGGATTCCTTTAATTCCCTTATGCCTCCTCTGTGCTCACGGAGAGACCACAGTAGCTGTTGTCTGTAGCTGTGGCAGTGTCTGTGGTGCTGAGGATTTCTTCCTTATTATATTATGTTTTACTATATTCATTTCATGAGTTCCCAAACTATTTTGAGTATCAAGTAGGAAATTCCAGTTGAGCACACCCATTTTTTTGTTCAACTACCTTACTGAAAATTTGCCTCTCTGCTTTCTTGGTTTCATGCCTTGGAATGGCCAGGAGACTGATCTCATCTATACAGTGAATTCAAAAGCTCTATTCAGTAAACTACTCTATGAAAGCATTTGTATATATTCTTTTGGTTTCATTCATACAGTAGTGATCATTTTGATAATCTTTAGATTGCATATCCCTTTTCATTATAAGAATTTCCAAATGCATGGAAAAGTTCAAAGAAAAATTTAGTGAATGCCATTCAGGTAATTCTTGAAATTTTAAATAATTAATATTTTACTCTCTTGCCATTTTTAGGAAAATTGATAAATGATTGAAGAATCCATTCTTTTCACTCTGTTAGCAATTTTGATAATTGTTTTCATGTATAAACTGTCTCAAATGTAGACATGGTGATCCCCATTGGACCAAATTATTTTGCCTTTGAACAAGATAAAATTAGTATTTTAAGATTTCCTGACTTAATATTGTTGAACTCCAGTGGCTTGGGAGGCTGAGGCAGAAGGATCTTGAGTTGAAAGCTAGCCTCATCTAAAGCAGATGCTAAGTAACTGAATATGACCCTGTCTCTAAAGAAAATATAAAATAGTTTTGGGGGTGTGACTCAGGGGACAAGGGCCCATGAGTTCAGTTTGTGGTATGCCCCACTCCCCAAAATAGAAGTTGAAGCATATGCTTGAAAATTAATGAACTATCTTATATATTACAAAATGTTGCCATGAGTTTATTTTTTGGTGTTTTAAGCACATGACACTACAATCTTGGAATAATATTAGCTTAATTGGCTAGAGCTTCTGTATGAAACCACTTTTTGCGTGTATTTGGTGCAGTTTCAATATATTACATATCAGAAGTGATTCCTTTTTAATTTTACTTGTTATTTATTGACCATTTTAGTGTTTTGTTTGATGTCTTTAAAAAGTTTTGGAAACTTCTCAGATTTTTTAAATGTTTCTGCAACAATTGGATTTCATTTGATGTCATTAGATTTTCAGTATTGGAAATATGTAGTCTACACATGCTAAAACTTATATACTTCTGTGATTGGTTTTTGATTTTGATTTAATTGCAGAAGACTTGAAAGACATAGATGGCTTGAACAGAAATTCTCGATACCTTCCTGTTGAGTTTTAAGTAACTTTGGTATATATGTGGCCTTTTTTTTCTTGTAGTATCAAGTCTTTCCATCCTTTCCAGTGCAGTTTTGGTCAGAACCCAGACACTAATTTGGCTGTAAAAAGGCTTCCATTGATGCTGTTGAGAGAAAATTTGGTATTGAGTTTGAAAATTTAGACATTTAAATCAGAGATAAAGTAGTATTTGAGAAGAAAGATTCAAGAGAAATAAAGGAAGAGTGTGTAGAAAATACACCCATGTTGAAGATAGGTGATAGTCATCAAAAAATTTCTTAATCCTGCTTGAATAATAGAATAATATAATAGTAATTCTATTTTTATAGAATCTGACAGTGTGCATACATTTAAGTGAAGTTGAGCAAGGAACATATGTCCCTTCTGCCTGTGGGAATGTTTAATCATACTAGAAATAAATGTGGTGATATTTGAAGGGGGTTAGATAATCCCTAAATACATGTGCTTAAAATGTGGAAGTTAAATAGTTATAATTTCTAATATATTTTTAATATAGATAAAAATGAATGATGAATTTAAAATATAATATTGAGAGACTGTAGCAAGCTCCTGGCAATTCTTGCTATCTATTAAATATTTCAAGAAGTAATCATTTTCTGTTGTAGTATTACTAATGTATAGAGATCTAAATATTGTATTATGTGCTCCAGGAATTTGCATGTCTATATTATAAACAACATTGTTTCCATATCTGAATCTAGCACCATGTTGCATATGATGGGCAGTGAGCAAATAATTAATGAATTAGGTAAGTGAAAGTGAACTTGCTAGCAGTATATTGTATGCCTAAAATAGTTTTTGTCTTGATCGATATCTGAACTTGTTCTTATACTAAACATGGCATGACTGGATGTGCTCTTCTTCACAAAATTAAGGAAGTATATGTGGAGCAATCTGTGTTTTCACTAAATAGATGAAAAAAGAAAAGATTTATTTGCTTTGATACAGCTATGGGAGATGAATATGAATGTATTCTCGTGTCTGTGAGTTATTTGTGTTCTTTTCTGAAAAAGGGTATTGAATTTGGAAAATTTAGTTAAAACTAAAAAGTACATTCCTTATTGTGATATGTTCATGAAAGTAGGAATGACAGATTCTCCAACCACTCTGGAAATATGATGGAGCTCTGTAGGTTTCACTTCTTTACCCTTGTCAACATGGAATAAGTGATTGCATGTTACACACTTTTATTTCTCATTTTAATATGGCTGACCACCCGAATTATCCATTTGCTTATGAATAGTAGCATGAACACCTTTGTCATGACTTCAACTAATATGCACTGTGTCAATAGAGATGGGAGAGATAACTGAGATGCTGCTGACTGGACACATCGCTTCTGTTAGTCCATGCTTCTTAGCAATTCTCTTTCTACTACCACAAAGTTCAACAGTCCAGGCACTAAATTCTCATCAGGTTTTGAAAACAAACAAAGTTTTTTCATCAAGATTCTTATTGTCACTGTCTCTGTTATGTTTATGATCAGTTAGTTTTTGGCCGATTATGAACAAAATCTAAATGGCTACTTGTCTCTAAGTAGAGATTTGGAGATGGTAACATATTTTTGGGATAAAGAAGTTAGGAATTCTGAGGCTTTAGGGAAGTAGTAACTGATATTTGTTAGTCAATATTTCTCTAGCCCATGGAGTAACAAGAAAACACTTTGCATTTACCTCATCATTCACAGTATGTAAATGAAGCACATTTGTTAAGGAGGAGCAGCAGTCTAAGGGCTCCCTCCCTGCAGCTCAAGGACCAGAGTTTCCCCTGGAAACTGAGGAATAAGGTTTTCCTCTCAGATGGTTGTCAAGGAAGTGGGAGGTAAAGTGGCCTGGAAAAAACATGATAAATTAGATGTCCAAAGCTTGACAAGGGCAGAATTGAACATTTCTCTGCTTGGGAACTTTGTTCAAAATCTTTTCCTTTTCTTTTCTTTTTTGGTTCATTATAATTTTACATAATAGCGAATTTTATGATTTCAAATTTATACATGCACATAACAATCAATCTCATACCTCAATGCTTTCTCTGTCTTGCCATCTTCCCTTCCCAATATCTGCTAGCTCTACTCTTTAGATCTTCTAAGTATTACTTTAATTTACTTAATGTTTTACACATATACATGTATACTTGTGGATTATTTGATTTAGTAATAATATTGTGGTATATGCATACATGGAAATAGCATAATATGGTAGATTTCTTTTCCCAGGAACTTCCCCATTACTTCCCTTTTTACTTCCCTCCTTCCTTTTGATTGCCTTCCTCTTCTCTTCCCATCTTCCTTCTACCAAATATTGTTTTGATAATTATATTCTGCAAATAAAGGATATTTTTCCATACTTATTCAATGCCATACCTGGAGTGATAATTAAAAGAAAATTTAAAAGAAATTAAAAATTTAAAATTAAAAAGAAAAACTGAGACATTTTTATTTACAATATATTTGGAAATGTTGATGTCAATTTAAATGCATTTTTAGAAAGTATACTCATAAAACACTTGGAAATTTAGAATATAGAGTGATGTGAAAAATATTGGAGTACTAAAGATCCTGTTTCTCCCATAGAAAAATTAAGAAACTGCACACAGACCTGCCACTAGACCCAGTGCCTGTGCCCATTCTCTGCTTCTGGACCTGGCCCAGCTAACACTGGCCTTCTCTGGCACCCTCACCCCCGTGCAATGTCTCCAGTGCCTGCACCCCAGCCCATGGTCTACCACCCATGCCCAGTGTTGCCTAGTCCCTCCAATGGGGCTGACCATCTATCAACATGCACGGTCACCTCTGTCCACTAGCATGGATTATTTCCAACATGGAGGCCACCATCCCTAATGGGACAGCACGACTACTGGGACACCAAATTATCAATTTCCTCTCAGGCATCAGGCTACTGAAGACTAGGAGGTTTGACCAGTACAGTATAGTTCATTATAGAATTTTTATTAGTAGTTTTATTATTATTCCTATTATACCTATTATTCCTACTTTTAATTAATTAATATTTTTCTAACTCTATTTTCCTTTTATCTATTTGTTTTCTTGGAGACTCTCCCTTTTCTCATTCTAACAATCAATTTCTTTTAATTCTGCTTTCACTATTCCTACAACATAGTACCTCTATTAACTCACTTCCTATTGCATTACCATTAAATTCTAAACCCTCCCCATCTTCTTTGTCCACCATTAAATTGTGGCCTTTATTGCAAACCTATGTGTTATACTGTAGATAATAATTGAACTCATCTTCTCTGTTAAGATAATATGGTTAATACCTTAATAGGGACTGTTTGACTTAAAGATGCACATTTTTTCCATGGTGCACTGTTAATATTGATCTCTCACTTCAGTGTGATGTATTGAAAACCTGCAGGGACATTATAAGTCTATAGGGGGGAAACTGCAATACATTGGATTCACACTGATAAATGGGAAGATACACACACACAAAAAAATGAGAAAACAAGGAAGAACATAACCCAAGCAAACCTAGATGGTATATAAATAGGACCCAATGACAGCGTGGCAAAAGAAATGTCAGAAAGGGAGCTCAGAATGTACATAATTAAAATGATCTGAGAAGCAAATGATGAGATAAGAGAGAAAATGCAGGCAATGAATAATTGCACAAATAAACAGTTAAAAGAGCAAATGCAGGGAAAAAAGATCATTACAATAAAGAGATTGAAGTTCTGATAAAAACCAAACAGAAATCCTTGGAATCAAGGAAACAATAAACCAAATTAAAAACTGAATAAAAAGCATAACCAAGAGGCTAGATCACTTGGAAGACAGATCTTCAGATAATGAAAACAAAATATTTAATCTTGAAAACAAAGTTGGCCAGAGAAGATGATAAGAAATCCTTAACAGAACCTCCAAGAAGAAAGGATATCCTGAAAAGATCAAATTTAAGAATTATTGGGACTAAGGTAACAGAGATATAAACCAAAAGAATAAATAAGCTATTCAATGAAATAATATCAGAAAATTTCCCAAATCTGAAGAATGAAATGGAAAATCAAATACAAGAGGCTTACCGGACACTAAATGTATGAAATTAAAACAGATCCACATAAAGGACCATTATAATAAAAATACCTCACATACAAAATAAAGACAGAATTTTAAAGGCTGCGAGAGAAAAGCATCAGATTACATGTTGGGGGAAAGCTATACATACATCAGTAGATTTCTCAACCTAGATCCTAAAAGCAAGAAGCACCTTGAATGACATATTTCAAACTCTGAAAGAAAATGGATGCCATTGAAGAAGCTTATAACCATCAAAACTTACTTTCAGAATTGATGATGAAATAAAATCCTTCCATATTAAAAAAAAAAAAAGAAGGTAAAAGAATTTACAAATAGAAAGCCTGCACTACAGAAATTCTCAGCAAAATATTCCATGAGGAAGAAATAAAAAGCAAGAATGTTAGTCAGCAAAAGAAGGAATTACTCTAAAGGAAGAGCCAATCGAAGGAGAAACCAAGTCATGTCAAAAACCAAAAATAATCCAAAATGACTACGAATACAAGTCATACCTCAATAACAACATAGAATGTTAATGGCCTAAACTCATCAATCAAAAGACATAGACAGGCAGATTGGATTCAAAAGAGAAACCCAACAATGTGCTGCCTTCAAGAGGCTCATCTCATAGAAAAACACATCCACAGACAAAAGGTGAAAGGATGGGGAAAAACATACCATGCATTTGGACTTAGTAAAAAAGTGGGGTTTCTATCCTTATAATACTCAGTAGGCTTCCTGGAAGGCTTTTCACTTTTCATTGGTGCTTTGACTTAGATGGACTCTTCTATCACCACTTAGGCAAGTGGAATCCCATCTGTTGCCCCATAACCACACCCTTGGATGCTGTTCTTACTTTCCATTTGCTTGGATGCTCTCCTCCACGTCCACCACCAACCTTCAGATTGGTGTTTTCCCCTAGGTCACTTAAACACTGCTCTGCTGACCTGAGATGCAAATGTTGATTCTCCACCACCCTGGAGGTTTTTGAGTAGTGGGGGTTCCCCTAGCCATGACTTTTACAGCTATTCCTGACCCCCTTAGATAACCTTATTGGATGGATGAGTCCCTAATCTTTATGGTGGAGATTCTCTCTCAGGGTTGAAGTTCCTCTTCACTTTCTCTCTCAAAATTCCTGACATCAGGTCCTCAACTCTCTCAGATTTGCTGGGCACACACTGATAGTTGGGTGAGGACACCCATCACTGTGCTGCCTTCTCATCTACAGCCAATTAGTCTTTGACCTAGGGATGCCTTGGGCACTGACTTTGCTATTTCTCAGTCTCCACCATGTGATCTAGGCCTTCCATCCCAGCAGATCCACCCTTGGAACATTTACTAGAAAATTTTAAATCCCTTCACCTGATCCCTGACCTAGAGCCGTCAATATTTGTTTACCTGTGTAATGATATTTGGCCAGAGTGTCCTTTAGATAATCAATCAGAATGGCCAATTAATGGCACTCTGAACCCCATTATTTTACAGAAGTTACACAACTTCTCTGAGTGAGCAGGCAAGTGAAACAGTTTTTCTTTATCTTAAAGCCTTTTATTTCTTTTTTTTTTTATTGTAAACAAATGGGATACATGTTGTTTCTCTGTTTGTACATGGCGTAAAGGCATACCATTTGTGTATTCATAAATTTACATAGAATAATGTTGTTTGATTCATTCTGTTATTTTTTCCCTTCCCCCCACCCCTCCCACCCCTCTTTACCTGTGCTAAACTTGATCTTTGCTCTTTGTACAAACCCAAACACATCCTTTTGGCTTCTCCTCCTCTCTTAATTCCTCCTCCTCCTCCAACTTTGACCTGACTGATGAACCACCCCCATACCAGTCCCCTGTGGCAGAGGCCACTCCAGTCAATGCTCCTCCATCTCCTTTACTGCTTCCATTCTTCCACTCAGCCCACCCATTTCTCCCACCAAGTTGTGATGGGCACATGTTCTAGTTCCTTTCAGGGAGGTGTCCGGTGTGGAGGGAGTGATTAAAGTTCATGTTCCTTACTCACTGTCTGATCTTTCCCAGATTGAGAAGGGGCTTGTCTCCTTCACCTCCAACTGAACAAACTTTATTAAGGAATTTCAGTATCTTATCCAGTTTTATGACTTTACCTGGCATGACATTTAAATAATCATGTGCAACACCTTGAGCTCTGAGGAGCATAGGAGTGTCTGTGAGCAGACAAACAATTATGCAGATAAAGTTCACCAACCGACCCCCTGGCACACCCCATTGGGGTTGAAGCAGTACCACATAGGGAGCCCTAATGAGAGTATATCATGGGAACTGGGTGGGATGAGTTCCAAGTCTGCATCATTGCAGGTCTTGGAAAGTCCATCATTAAACCCATTAATTATGATAAACTTCAGGAAGTAATACAAGACAAAACTGAAAATCAACCCACCTTTCTGAGTTGGTTCACAGAAGCCATGCACAAGTAATCAGGACCCTGAAACTCTGGAGGGATGACAGTTGCTCATGACTTATTACCTTTCCCAAAGCTACCAGACATAAAGGCTAAATTGAGGTGGTTGGTCCAGGGGTCCCTTACCCCACAGTCAGAGGTTCTAGTAATGGCATTCATGGTGTGTAACAGAAAGAAAGAAAAAACAAAAACTAAAATACATAATGCTACCAAAAGCCTTTCAGCCAGGTAGACTTGCTACGTCGGCCACTACTAGGGACATGCTAGCTTCCAGAAGACTTCTGGGCCCATGCCTCAAGTGCAGAAAAGAGAGCCCCTGGGCATGAGACTACCCCAATCCCTGGCAGTGCCCAGGTTCTTGTCCAAAATGCCACCAACTGGAACATTGAATGGTGGATTTCTCATGTTCTCAGAGAAGTACCAGGTCACCAGCACCCCCTTTCCCCGGTGACTTACTGGGATTAGAAATGGATGACTGAAGGGTCCCAGTACTTCTACACCCAATGACCATCATCACTCAGTAGCCCTTGAAGACCCATATGGTGGCAGGTAGGCAGATCCCTTTCCTTATAGATACATAGATACTGGAGCCATCATTTCAGTACTGCAGGAGTTCTGGGGACCCACATCCCTTGCCAAATCCTCTATTGTCATGGTAGAGGGGAAAACATACCATCCCCTTACAAACCCCTCCAGTAAGTTGGCATATTGGACAAATCTTATTCACTCATTCCTTTTTGATAATTCTTATGTGTTCCATTTCCCTCCTGGGAAGGAACATCCTAGCCAAATTTGTTGCCTCTCTTTCCTTCTCACCCACCATGCACCTTGACTGAGACTCTTCTGCTATTCCTTTCCTTATATCCCTGCCAGAATATAAAACTCAACCTGAGTCTTCATATCTCCTTCCTCCTTCCCTTCTTGACCCCAAGGTCTGGGACACCCACAAACCCTCTGTAGCCAAATGCTCACTCTACTCATTTTCCTGAAGGACCCAACATCCTACCCAGCCCAGGCCTTAAATCCCCTTACCCAAGAGCCTCTTAGGACTTCAACCGGTCATCCAGGATTTAAGGTATAAAGGCTTCCTTCACCCCGCCAATTCACTTTATAACACTCCCATTCCTACTGTTAAAAAGTCTAATGGATCTTACTGTTTGATGCAAGATCTCCACATCATCAACTCGGCAGTTGTCCCCATCTTCCACATTGTGCCCAATCTCTACATATTGCTTTACTCTATCCCCTCCTCCACCACATACTACTCTGCGTTGGATTTGAAGGATGCTTTTTCACTGTCCTTCTTCATCCTGACTTGCAGGATCCCTTAGCCTTCACATAAACTGACCCTCTCTCTCAAGTTTTCTCTCAGCTGGCCTGGACATTTCTCTCACAGAGATTTTGGGACAGCCCTCACCTGTTTGGCCAAACACTGTCTCATGATCTTGCCTTTCTTTTGTTTTCTCCTCTCTCTTACAGTATGTTGATGATCTTCTATGTAGTCCTTCTCTCGAGAACTCCCAAGGAGACACTATTAAGCTTCTAAATTTTTTGACTGATAAAGTGTAGAGTCTCTCTGGCAAAAGTAAAACTTTCCCAACCTCAGTTTATTTCCTTAGGAGTCAGCCTCTCACCTGGATTGAAGACCATCATTGTAAAAAGAAAAGCATTATTGGGGAACATGAAACTCCATCAACAAAGGAAGAATTCCTTTCCTTTTTAGGGCTAACAGGATATCTGTGATCCTGGATCCCAAATTTTTCCATCCTGGTGGACCCCTTGTATGAGGCTTCAAAGGTAGTCCTACTGAACCTCTCCACAACCTGGTGGAAGCCCCTTTCCAGACCCTGAGGAAAGTCCTTCTCAAGACCCAGCCCTGCACCTCCTGACATTATCAGACATTTCTACCTTTTTATGTCTGAGAAAAGTGGGTTCACTCCGTGGGTCTTGGGCACATGAATGTTCCCACCCTTGACCCAGTGACATACCTATCAAAAAGGCTAGATCCTACATTAAGTAGGCAACATGTCTTAGGGTATTGACCACAGCATTTGTCTTAATCCAGGAATCAAAAAATCTTTTCTTTGGGGCTCCCAGTGAAGTGCTCTCACCTCATCATCTGTCTAAGCTTCTTACTTCTCAGGGTCTGCAAACTCTACCACCTTGTTGCATGTTAGTCTTGCAAACTGCTCTTATTGAGGATTCTTCCATTTCCTTTAAGACATTCCCTCCATTAAATCCAGCCACCCTCTTACCCCTGCCTTCTGACATATGTACTTCAGCAACCCATAGCTGCCTTGAGATTCTGGAGGAGTCACTTCCCTGCCCTTCCAATGTTCAGGAGGGGGTCATATACAACTCTACTTTCATATGGTTCACTGATAGGAGCTCTTTTCTCCATGAAGGGATTTGAGAAACTGAATATGCCATTGTCTCCCTGGAAAAGGTATAGATTCAGGGTCACTATCTAAGAATACCCCCAACCAACAGGCGGAGCTAATCACCCTCATCCTTTCATTCACCCTTGCAAAGGGAGAATCCCTCACAATCTCCACTGACCCCAATAGGCTTTTTATATTATTCTTTAATGTGCTGCTTCTTGGAAAGAGAGGGGCCTTCTTACTACAAAAGGGAACTATATTACCAACTCTAACTACATCCTAAACCTCCTTGGGGCTGTTTGCCTCCCAGCAACAATAGGCCTTGTACATTGCCAAACCCATCAGGCAGAACAATGATTCATCTCTTCAGGGAACAAGGCAGATGAGGAGGCTAAAAGGGCTTCCCCATCATCCATGCTAGTCCCCATTATGACTTTCCATAATTTCTTACCTCCACCACCCCCCAACAGGGAGATACTTTCCTGCCTCTACCATTCATTCCACCCTAACCTTTCTTCACTTTTACAATTAGCTAAGACTCATCTGCACCTATCCTCCTCTGACATCTCATTTCTAAAAGAACTCTCCTCCACATGTAAAGATTGCCTGGGAACCAGTCCTACAGCTGTCAGGCCCCCTGACTTTTCCCACTCACCAGGCCAGGTGCATCATTCCAGGAGTAGACTGGCAACTTGATTTCACTGACATGCCCACAGTAAGAAAGTCTAAATACTTTTAGTTATGGTAGATAACTTATGAGGATGGGTTAAAACCATCTTCACCTCCAACAACAGGGCACTAACTGTCTCTACCTTCAACCTCCATGAAATCATTCCACACTTTGGAGTGCCTACCTCCCTTAAGTCAGATAATGGACCTGAATTCTCTCTCAAATTTCCCAACAATTTTCCAAGGCCCTTGGTGTCCCTTGGCATTTCCACATTCCCTTTCACCAAAGTCATCAAGTATAGTAGAATTAACCAAACTTAAAAATGTCTTAACCAAGCTCTACTTGGAACTTCACCTTGACTGGGTTACACTCCTGTCCATTGTTCTTCTGCATCTTCATTCACTCCCAAAGAAAAAGAAACCTGCTACTTTTGAGCTGATGTATGGTCATCCCTTCCTTCCCCCTGGGATAGTGCCCCTTCGTTCCCCTCTTCCTTCTCATATATCTGTTCCTCTTGTAAATCACATTCAAGCATTTCTATGGGGTTACACTGACTCCTGTCTTCCTACACATTTGTCTGGCACCTCTGGCTCAACCTCTTCAAATAGGAGACCAAGTTCTTATCTCTCCTCCTCAGGAGGCTACAGTCCCTCTATCTCTCAAAAGGCAGGGCTTCCATATGGTGATCCTGGCTATGCCAATGGCTGTCAAGTTGCAAGATTTACCAGGATGTCTACACATTTTTCAGGTTAAGCTCTACTCTTAATCCACAAACCTCTCTCAAGCTTCTAACCCTCAGGCTTCTTCCAACCAATACTCAGTCACCCCAGTGGGACCTCTCTGTCTTAGGCTGAAGGCAATCAAGTCCTACACTTTCTTCCCATTCCAGAGGATGAGGAGCAGAATACCAAGGCACCAGACAATCACATCCAGACATGAGGACTGTACTGCCTGCCAATTTCTTACCTCCCCTAACATTTTCCCAGTCTGTCATTTGTCTAACTATCAGATTTTTTTCCCAATAGATCTTTCCAGGTGCCAGCCTTTTCCTATCTCCAGGATTGCCCATGGGACTGCTGGAAGACTGACTCCTACTGTCCCCAGAGATGTTTTACCCATTGATGCTCAGAGGATTCACTCTTAACACAGACTCAATTTAATTAATCCTCTCATGTCACAGGGATGTTGGCTGTACATGAGAATGGGGTTCTCTCATCTCCTGGCTAGTGCCCTGGACTTTAATAGCTCTTTAACTTTCAACAGCACCCCCTTGGAGCAGGCAATCCAGAGTGTCTCTTCCAATTTGGCTTACAGGTGTATATCTTCTGATGGAAGTCACCCTGTGGGTTTACTAGAAAAGGAAAGTGCTGTCAGGGAGAGTACTGCCCCTATGTGTCAACCAATCAGGTATTATTCAGCTTGTATTACAGGAATATCAGGACCTCTCAAGAAAGAATCAGAGGCTGGCTACAAGTGCACTCCCCAGAGGAATTATTCAGTCCCGACTTGTGTACAATGTATTGAAATTAAAAAATAAAACCATTAATAAACTATTAGATTCTTGTGAATTAACACTGTACAAGTTCTATCAATAGTCAGGTGTCTAATGTAACAAATAAAGAATGCAATGAAGAAAAAATGAGATTCTAAATGGTTGACAATTTTAGTTGGTTGTTGCCTTCATTGGCAATGCTGACTCACGCAGTGTGTTCTTGGTGTGTAGGTAGTGTCAACTGAACTATCAATTTCTTTCCTCAAATTCAAATGGCTGTACTAGAAGTCACTGCAACTTACCAGGTCACAAAACTTTGGAATATACCAGGTAGCAAGGTTGTGTTTATGATCTCTAAAACACCTTGCAAGAAGTGTAACCATATAGATTCTTGCTGAAAATAGGTGGAAGGCCTTAGCAGATCAGCAAGACAATTTGTTACTCATGTTCCAGGAAACATCTGATTTCATGTCAAATCAATGATGGAAAAAATAAATTCTTAGTTAAATGAAAGAAGCACCACAGTTTTTAAGGTGCCATTATTATGTACCTTAGAAAATGGTTGCCAGAGATCCTTTGTGTACCAAAGAACATAGACAAAATTTTCTTTTCTTTGCTTTTTCTTTTTTTTTTTTACATAAAATAATTCAAGTAAACTTCAGTAGTCTTTCCCAGTGCATGGACAATGGACCATGACTCTAGAAGAGTGCAGGAGAAAATTAAGACCCTTTTTTCAACGTTGTTGCTTCTGTGAATCCCATGGTCAACCCTTAGAAACCAATGGGTTAAACTCTCCAGAGGGATTCAACTGTTTTTACAGATTCTGAATGTTACTTGATGTAGCTAATGTGAAGCAAGGATAGAGGTTTCAAGGAGAAATGTGCTATTTTTAATGGTTGTTTTTGTTTGGCTGCAACATTGCAAAAGAAAGGAAAAATTCACACAAAATCACATTGTGTCAACCCTCTTAGACAGATTTACTCCCACAACAAAAGACCAAATAAAAAATAATCTCTGGATATTGTCCACTTGAGTCTAGAAAATCTATCATCTACTCTTGGCTCTTCCCTATTCTGTTGACATCATTTTACAGCTTGGAGCTGATTGCACAGCACAGCAGCAAAATATATAGTTTAGGAAAAGGATTCACCTCTTTTTAAAATAACCCACTTAAAACATAGGGATACTGCAGAGAAGTCCCCAGCAGGATCCTTCTCATGTGACATTGACTAGGACTAGAAGTGGTTGACTAGGACTGGCCCCTTTTCAACAGTGACCACATGCAAATTGCAATGGAATTAACATGAGTGACCCAAACAAATAATCTGGAAGAAAGACAAGTTGGGGAGCCAACCAACTTCTAACTGAATTCATAATGAAAAGGCAATGGTTTATTTAGATTCAATGTTTTCAGTCTTGCCTAGATTTGACCTGTTGGAAAACCTAAAACCTAGAAATATCTTGTTTTATTTCAACCAAAAGATTATGAGTATCTGGGTTGGAGACTCAGGTTTAAATGAATGGGTCTATATAAATTACACAGAATAATCAGTTGTCTTTATACACATGTTTCATCCTGAGGTTTGGCACAGGGTAGATCAATAGGTGAAACTGAGAGCATCACTAGCAGTAGGTCTGTTAGAGGAAAAATGTAGAGATAGTGAGAGGAGTCTGAACAACTTTTACATAATCTATTATTTAATGCAATCTGAATATATTAGTATTAATGGAAACTTAACAGAGGAATGAAGAGAAAGACAGTGATTGCAATTCAGATTTATCACAAATTTGATTTATGGAGATAAAGTAGAAGCCACAGAGCAAGAGATATGCTTAGCATGGAATGGTTAAAATTAAGATTTTAACTAAGTTACCTCAAGTATACTCTAGGAATGTGTAGGTATTCTTCAGAAAATACCAAACAACTGGAGAATTTCCATTTTCTGCATGAAAAATGACATGTGAAGTCAACATATTTTATGCAGCAAATTCAGAGAATGAAAGGAGTGCATCAAGAAGTGGGCAAGGTAACAGAGTCAAAATGATAGCAGCCTTAAGACCACCATTTTAGATAAGATAATGCCACTTGATATCTGAGATGGAAGTTTGGTGTTTCTAGGCCACATAATATGAATATTCAAGGCCTCTGTCACAAAAGTAGAGAGATCACCAATAAATGAAGTATGTAGTTTGGACCTTTCCCATCATACCAATATATTATATAATTATTTCTAATAGAATGTTTAGGAGGTCAAATTTTCATTGCCCAGATGAGAGATCTTTATCAATTTTCTCAAATTTCAACCAAGTTGAGTTGAATTTTTTCTTTCTTACATCTGTAAGCATCAGAACCTAGCAATTTCTCCATATCACACTATTCAGCACCTCATGCAACAATAAAGGCAGTTTTTGCCTTTTTTATTGACATTTGTAATGCCACAGCATGGTTCTCACTTTTCTTATTTGTAAGTCTATATCCTTAGAGTATATATTTTTTTTTCCAGCCAGTGTTTAGTTCTGTCATGCAGTGATACAATTGTGTGTCAGAGTTGACATAGTACATGACTGTTCAATCAAGAGCCTATATTCAATCTGAATTGCATCTGGAACTTCAATTATTCATGTTATAACACACAAGAATGCTGGTTATCCCTAAAGGGTGCAAACATGGTGTTTATGCATTCTGCTGTCTTGTTGACAATCCAGTAGTTCCAGGGCAATAGGCTATGACACCCAAAGACCAGAGACAATACCTGAAGTCTGCATACAAGGCATAATCCCTTATTGAGGAATTCTTCTGTGGAGGGTCCAGCAGGAATAGGCTGGACAGACAGCACCTCTCTGCCTCACATTGTTTTTCCAACGAAAGCTTCTTCTTCCTCATGACATTTTATCCAGTGAAAGCTGGTTGGTTAAGTGGCACATATACTTTCCATAGTGCACCCAATTCTAGCCCTAACACCAGGAAGTGGGTGGTTTTAAACAAATTATTTTTTGTTCTTTTTATACATGATGGTAAAGTATATTTTTACATATTTATACAAACATGCAGTATATCTTATTCTAACTAGTAACTAATTCTTGTGAGTGGACATTGTGCAGGGATTCACTGTTGTGTATTTATCTATGATGAAAGGAATGTTATGTCAAAATTTTTCCACTGTCTCACCTATTCATATCCCCTTTATTCTCTTCATTCCATTTTCTCTAAACCTCTGTTCTTCTTTTCTTCCCCCTTGTTGTGTGTTAGCATCAATGCCTCTGAGAGAATATTTGACATTTGTTTTTTTTGAGATGGTTTATTTTACTTAGAATGATAGTTTCCAGATCCATCCATTTACTGACAAATGTCATAAAGGTTATAAAGTCATTCTTATTTATGTTTGAATAATGTTCCATTTTGTGTATATACCACATTTCTTTATCCATTCATCTGCTGATGTGCACATTCTTCTGGTTCTATAGCTTAGCTATTGTGATGTTATTAACTTTGACATGGTGCTTCACTGTCACATGCCAATTTTAAAAATATAGAATTTCTTAACAGGGTAATCAAATTAGTAAACTCTTCAGTCCATGTCCCATTAAGCATGCTTCCAAGCAGTTTGGACATATTTGCAGCAGCAGTAATATTAGAATAGGGTATAGGAGTAACACATAATGCTTGGGCATGTACTAGACAGCCTGTCTGTGCGATAACAGTCAACGTGTCCACTTGTCCTTGCAGTATCCACTCTTTGGTTTAGAATCAGGATGCCCGTGGTGAGATGTGTATTGATGTTTTCCTGGGCTGTCAATGCTTCCGCAGTGGATCGTGACAGATTGTTGAGCACATGAGCAGTAGGAATAGCAGTTCCTAGGACAAGTCCAGCAGCAGTGGCAGCAGCCACAGCAGCCAACGCAGCAACAGCAATGGCTATAACAGCTGAGATATCAAAACCTCTTTTTGTTCTCACGGGTAGGAAATTCCACTCACTATGATTTAAGGTCACTGGGACTGCAATAAATTTAGGAATCCTGGCAATAACAGCCAGAGGTAATAATGAAGCATTCCAAAAACTAGATACTTAACACTCTTGGTTAGCACAGTTAAGGACCTCAGTACCATTATCATTGTTATTAGTAATGTTAATATTAAACTTAGAACTGTTAGACAGAAGGAACACAAATGGAGACGTGACACATATGGGAGTAGGGGGAAAGATTGATAAAAGGAAGTGAAATTGGCCTCGCACCCTGTATAACTATAAACAGGTGTATTACTTCCCTTTATATAGGCTTTCTTTTGACTGCACCTTTATTGAATGAGAGAGAGATTGCCTCCCTGTATCATGGCGGTTTCTGAGGTGGCTTACCAGAGGAAACAAAGACTACCTCTTCACTTGAAGTTTAGACTAGTAATAAGTGGCTTTACGGTGGAATCAGTTGGTAGGTAAGGGCTTCGTAGAAGTTCTGTACTAGGAAATAATTGAGGGAAAACTTGTGTGCCATGAGTGATATAACCCCAAAAGTTTTTGGAAGAGGTAACAACAGCAGGCTTACCACCATCACCATCATTTTGTGTTTTGGTGCCATTTTCTTTTTTATGGATAGTTCTTACCAACTGCTCCAGGACCCAGGTAGGTTGTTGTTGGTCCTGAGGAAAAACACAAACAGATCCTCTCCCTCAAATTAATACCAGGTCAGGTCCTTTCCAGGACCTAGTCAAGATGTCTTTCCACATTGCTTGTGGATGGCTACCAGACTTTTCACTAAAATGTCCATCAGCCTCAGTACAGCCCACAGCATCCAAACTTAACAAATTGAGGGTGAATAAAGCAAAGTTAAGTCTGTTCTTGGGAGGGGCTAATGCCCCTATTCCCACTTTATGTTTAGTTAAGAAGACTTTCAATGTCTGATTAGCCCTTTTCACGATAGCTTGTCCTTGTGGATTATAGGACAATCCTGTAGAATGATAGGTATTAAACTTTGAACAGAACTGTTGAAATGAAGAAGAAGTATACGCAGGCCCATTATCTGTTTTAACTGATTTTGGCCTTCCCATAGTAGCAAAGGCTTGAAGGCAATGACTGATTACATCTTTTGTCTTTTCCCCTGTATGGGCAATAGCAAATATATGTCCTGAGTAGGTGTCTACAGTTACATGTACAAATCTTAAAGTACCAAGTTCAGGGATATCGGTGACATCCATCTGCCATAGATGATTTGGAAGGAGTCCTCTAGGATTGACTCCAAAATGAGGAACAGATAAATGAGGCACACAGGCAGGACACTGTTTTACTATATTTATGGCTTGTTCTTTTATAATGTTATATTTTATCTTGAGATTAGTAGCATTGACATGAAAATCTTTATGGAAATTAATTGCCTCTTGTACAATATTAAACACATGAGGATCTTGAGTAGCTGAGTCTGCAGTAGAATTTCCTTGAGCTAAAGGCCCAGGTAAGCCTGAAAGTGCTCTGATATGGCCTATATATAAGGTTCTTTATGAGTCCACAGAAGAGTTGGTACTTGATAAAAGCATTGTTGTGAGGTAGATTGAGGACTAATGGGTCCAGCTGTCTCAAGCTGTGGCACAAGCTGAGCAATATAGAGACTGTCAGTATAAATATTTAAATGTCCCTCAAGAAATGTTTGTAAGGCAGTTATTATTGCTTCTAGTTCAGTTTTTTGAGCAGACTTATGAGAACTAATAATAGTCTGTACTTTATCAGAAACTACTGTATCTGTACCGGAGACTTTTGAAGAAGCTGACAATAGGTGAACTTGGCAACTGATTATCAAATGTGGCCATGGTGGAACAATAGACAATTGCCCAATATTCATTATTATTAACTAGTATTTCAATCTGTTTTGCCATGTACAGGACAATGACTATCTGAGGATGAACTCTAAAAACTCAAAGGGCTGTCTTATGTCCTAATGCAACTAGATTTGCTACCATCACAGGATATGGGGAAACAACATTTTTGGGGGACACTGGCAAATGGATACATCGACTCTATCACTATGAGCATTTTCTAAAGTTTGTTCTACTAACCTCAAGGCTTTTCTATCTGCAGGAGTTAAATTTCTGGGGGATGTAGGGTCTGAATCTCCTTGGAGAATATCAAACAAAGGTGTAAGTTGACCAGTGGTGATTCCCAAATTTGGCCTTATCCAGTTTATATCACCTAATAATTTTTGGAAATCATTTAGAGTCTTAAGCTTTTCTGTGGCTAATTGAATTTTTTGTGGCCTAACACAGGTATCTAATATTTGATGCCCTAGAAATGTAATAGGGCTGTGGGTTTGCACCTATTCTGGGGCCACATGTAATCCCCACTTTCCTATGGTATCAATAATATTGTTAAATACCCTAAATAAAGTCTCCTGGTCCCTATGAGCCAAAAGAATATCATCCATATAATAAAGATAATAAAGTTCTTTAAAATTCTGTCTAATCTGTGATATAGCCTTGCCAACATATATTTGACACATAGTTGGACTATTTGCCATTCACTGGGCTTTAGTCCTGTGGGTCCTTCAGGATATCTTTATGAAGTGCCCTTCTTGCCCACACTTAAAGCATGCTTTTCCTTTAGCTCCTAATGGCCCCTGATTTGGCCCATGAAGAGCAGCAGCTATTACTTGCCCTGTTATGACTGCATCATTGATATTTCTGCAGACCTTTATATAGATACTTAAATCTTTATTTTTCCATGGTCTTATAGCTTCTTTACACCATCTATTTGCTTGCTCATAAGCTAATTGTTTTATTAAGGGCATTGCTTGTTCTGAATCCCCAAATACTCTAGCAGCATTTTGGATTAATCTATCAACAAAATCTGCAAATGGTTTGTTACTTCCCTGAATCACCTTGGACAACTGTCCCTGTAAGTCTCCTGTCCCTTGAATTAATTTCTAGGCTTTAGTGGCAGCAGCAGCAATTTGTGCATACACCCCAAGATCGTAAACAATCTGCTGTTGAATACCTTCACAGTTTCCTTCTCCTGTTAGCATTTCTACATTTCTTTGGGGAAAGCCTGTGGCAGCATTACAGTGTGCTGTTTTTAATGAGGCTTCCTGCCATGCAGTTTTCCACTCTAGGTACTGTCCCCCTGATAGTACAGCTTTACATAGCCTTTCCCAATCTTCCAGCAGTAGATTTAGTCCTGATACTGATTCCAACATACTAATTGTAAATGGAGCTTGAGGACCATATGTACCACTGCTTCCTTAAATTTTTTTACTGTTTTGAAATCTAGAGCTTGGTGGAATCTTTGTCTATTTTGATCCTGTGGCACAGGGAAGAATTGTGGGACTGCTGAGGTTTACGTAAGGGGAGTTTCTTCTCCCTGCAGTGAAAAACTCATCTGATTTATAGCATGAGCTAACTCCTCCCAAGGGTACCTTGGGGGATATAGGGGGCAGGCTGCCTGGGGGGGGGGCTGCTGCCTCCAGGAAGGGATTGGGATTCCTTCCTGACATAACTGATGGGGGTGAATGTGTCCCTGATGCTCTTTCTAATTCCTCCCTGTAAGCCCCTCCTCCTCTTTTTCCTCTTTATGAGAAGTTACACTTAGTTGTTCCTTTATCTCTTCCAGACCCATATTTCCTTCTTCTACTAAAGTTTTTATTCTGCCTTTCTCAGATGTTAGACATTCCTTAATGAACTGCCACATGGGAAAAGTACCTCTAGGTAATGGGGGATTGCTTTTCTGCTTTGATAAGATCCTCTTTATGATGTTCCCATTGTGGAATATTTAGGACTCTGTCGGGGTTATGTGACCCCTTTCCCGGGGTTATGTGACCTCCCCCTTATACACTCTGGCCAGAGATTCCCAGGAGGTCATACTACAGTTTTCCTATAGTTTACCTTAAGTTACTTAGTTTTCCTACAGCTTACCTTAAGTTACTTAGTTTTCCTATAGCTTACCTTACCTGGGAGGACACAGAAGGAGAAAGAAGTTCCCCGTACAGGCCACCACCTGTTCCATCCAGCAGAACCGGTGGGGAGAAAAGAGACACCACAATCTTTAGTTGATGAGATTTATTGGGTCCTCCCTGTTTCTCTGTCTTCTTTGTCTCCCCCTATCTTCCTTCTCCTCTCTCTCCCTTTCTCCTCCCCCAGGCTCCTAGCTTATCAGCCAATTATAGCAAAGCTTTCTCTCATGCAAGAGAGGATGCAGAGAATGCCAGCATTACACAATATAAATCATGAGCTGTTCACACACGGCATGATATTAGATAGCCAATCCTTAAGCCTGGCGTTAACAAGTCATAAGTTTCCAAGGAACTAGTAAGCAAGTAGCCTTTTAGGGTACTTCCTTATTTTGGTAGCCAGTGCCCTTTGGCTCATTGCCAGGCACCATCTTGTCCAAGATGGCCCACAACAGAAACCCATGACTTGAAGAGAATATCTTCCCTGTGATGCATAGTTTCCAATCAATAGACAAATAAATGTCTCAATATGAAGTTAAACAAATACCCAAAATGCAGGTAATATTTTAATCCAATGCAATTTTCTTTCTTTAACCCCTGCAGCTTTGGTTCACTCTTCATCAACTAGAGCTGGTCCAATCTTGTTTGGAAAGATCACTGAAAACAATTTGTTTTGACTAATTTGACCTCTACCTTATTCATCTTTCAATAGCTATGAAGGCTGGCAATTTGCATAATAAAAACCTATTTACTTTTAGCCATTAGCATGACCATAATTACCATGGATGTTTAAATTAATCTTCTATTACATATTTGTACCACCTTAATTTCTATGAATTATAGAATGTCCAAACTATGACTAGATTTGTGATTAGAAGTAATCCCCAGAAACTTCTGTGTTTATTCACCCATTATGCCTGCATTACTAGAGGTTTGCTTGGTTTTTGTCTTAGCCTTTTCCACTGATGGTAAATGTGACTTTGGGGCAGTTAAAGATTCCTGATCATTAATATTTGATAGAAACTCTATATCTCTTAGCATCAAATCAGCCTCCAATTGAATCTTTAATGACAATCTTTGGTACACATACATATTCTTGAACACACATGTGCAGGAAGATAAAGACCATTGTTAATCTATGTCATCACTGAAATACATATTTGCTGGAGATCAATCCTATGTGACCATGGAATTTCCCAGTGAAGGAGAGACATTTCCACAAGGAGTATATAGGGACTGGAAAAGTAACATAAGCCTACTAGAAGACCTCAATAGGAGAACTGAAAAAAATCTCATTTAATCACATATATGTATCACATATAAATAAATATATATACATATATATATATATACAAATATTTATACAATTAAACAAAGAGATGATTTGATATGAGAATATAGCTAAGCACCTAAAGGTACCTGTTACACCTGCACATGTAAACACTATGCAAATAGATGATTATAGAATTTTGTTCCTCTTTTTTCATGAAGGTGGAGTGTATCATCCCTTAGATGTATGTAGCAACATAACCATGAGTCGACATATGAATTCAGCAAGATAAGTGTTATGAGCACTTCTATTCTAGCCATGGTATGAGCTTTATCCACAATATGAAAATGCAAAACTAATATATGAACAAGTGGATCTCTGTGCTGTGTGTGGGGTTAGTATCCAAAGGAGTGACCACCCAGCAAGTCCACAGGTTGAATATCAGATAATGCTTTCTGCTGAAATTTTGGATGTAGAAATTGTTATCTTTAATGTAATGGAAAATGGGGAAATAGAGGAGAAGAAGTGGTGACAAAGAGGACATGCAAATCCTGTCTCCAGTACAGTGATGTCTGATTCCCTAAAGAGTACACAGGAATGCTTTTTTCTGGCTGTCAATACCTTTCCCTATAATCTTTACTATTTTCCTCTTTTTAACAATTTAGCCAGGGTTGTTTTCATTTCTTGACAGTGTTCCTCTTAACAATTCTCTCTTGCATTTATATTGACATAGTCCATTGTAACAAATGAATCTTCACACCCCCTTCCCCCCAGGGCCATAGAGACGTGTAAGGATTTATGATTGGCCAAGTCCATTGGGGTGTCCAAGTTTAATCACAGGCAGCTGGAGATGATCCTAAATAAACCAGGCCTCAGGTATAAGCCTGTCAGGAGCCAGGTCAGACCCTGAGCATCACTGCCATCTCTTATTTATTTCCTTGTTTCTACACCATGACCAGGTGTCCAATTTTCCTGTCTTCCAGTTCTTTGGCCTTTGGGAAAGAAAAGAGTCTAAGATTAGTGTGAGTGTCTTGGTGGGTCGGTTTTTTATCTCTGCTGGGTGATTCCTTAGTGACAATGAGGGTTAGATCTTAGGGCCTGGTTTAGGTAGGGCTTTGGTGATGTAAATGTGATCAAGAAGGAGAGAGGTTGTTCATTAAGGGGCAAGGCATGGTTTTCCTTGAGCCATAAATGATGACCACAGACTGAATGGTGAATGCGTTGTAGAGAAAATTGTGTGTAGAAAAGAAGACCAATACACAAGAATGTGGAGTGAGCAAGAAATGAGTGAAAAGAGAAGATCAGTGGTTAGGTATTTCTGGAGGTAGAGTGCCTGAGTCTTTTATTTCAGCTTTATAGACCCAGAGACACAGTGAAGGGAAAAGTAAAGCAGAGCTTTTGAAAGTTATAGGACTATAAGAAGTTACTTGTTTTTGGTGACACTGAAGGGGAATGAAATTCACATTCAGGAAATTTAACCCAGAATATATAGTGGGCATTCTGCCTGAGATCCTCTTACTTAGCTTTTTGTTCATGTTTTCTGATGTAAGATAAACTATGTAATGACATCTATTGTGTGCATGATTCTTTGCTCTAACTTAATTTTTGATACATTTCAGACATGGATTTTTGGCAAGCAGAGCTGATAGAATTCATGAATTTCCTATGTGTTGATCCAGTGCTATAAATTCTAAATATAAACATTAAAAATTAAAAATAATTTCAGTATTATTTTTATCCCAAATTGTTTATCATGAAAAATTTCAAACTACAGAAAATGTGAGAGCATTATACAGGACTTCCACATTTTACACCCTGTAACTAAAATGGTTGACTTTTGAGTTTTCTATGAGATGCTGATTGTGGGTATATCTACATTCATATGAGTAATACTTTCCTAAATATCTTCAATTTAAATTGTAGACTAGACTACTCACTGTTAGACACTTCAGAGAACATCTACTTCTACCCCTTTTTCAGGATGCAACTCTGGTTTATATGTTACGTTGTGTTATGTTCTTTTAAGCTCTTTTCACACAAAATGTTCACCCAATGTTTTTCCACATATTATTGAAGCAGGATTTTAATCAAATTGTCTCATTATATCAGTTAACTTGTTCTTACATTTCCATTTTCTGTCAGTTAGCAGTCCTTATTGCAGACCAAAGGCATGGCAATGTGGTCCTCAGTAACTTGTTTTTATATCACATTAGAAAAATTTCAGACAAGTTCCTCAGTATAGTAGGTATGTGGAGAGAAGAGGAAAAAGATAGAGATACTAGCTTATATTCTATCAGATCAAAATGGATTGAAACTAGAAATAAATAACAGAGTGAAAAAGAGAAACTACGCCAGCACCTGGAGATTAAATAATATGCTATTGTATGATGAATGGATAACAGAAGACATCAGAAAGGAAATTTAAAAATTCTTAGAAGTAAATGAGAACAAAGAAATATCATATCAAAATCTCTGGGACACTATGAAAGTAGTACTTAGAGTAAAATTTATTTCATGGAGTGCATTCAATAAAAGAAGAAAAAAATCAACAAATAAATGACCTAACAGTACAGCTTAAAGCCCTAGAAGAACAAAGCAACACCAAAAGTAGTAGAAGACAGGAAATAATTAAAATCAGAGCTGAAATCAATAAAATTGAAACAAAAGAAACAATCGAAAAAATTGACAAAATAAATATTTGGTTCCTTGAAAAAATAAACAAAATTGATAAACCCTTAGCCACACTAACAAAGAGAAGGAGAGAGAAAACCGAAATTACTAAAATTCAGAATGGACAAGGAAATATCACAACAGACATGATTGATATACAAAACATAATTAGAAAGTATTTTGAAAATTTATACTCCAAGAAAATCCACAAAATCTCAAATACATCAACAGGTTTCTAGAGACATATGAATTATGTAAACTGAACCAGTAGGACATACACAATTTACATAGATCAATGTGAAGTAATGAAATAGAAGAAGTCATCAAAAGCCTACCAACAAAGACAAGTCTGGGACCACATGGGTTCTCAGCCGAGTTCTACAAAACCATTAAAGAAGAGTTCATTCTAATACTCCTTAAAGTATTCCAGGAAATAAAAGAGGAGGAAACCCTCCCAAACTCATTCTATGAAGAAAATATTACCCTGATATCTAAACAAATGTCGCTCGCAATGACGACTCTTACACGATCTTCCTCAAGCAGTTTTATTACCCCAGGTTCTTACAGAGTTCCCGTAGATCTTCTTCCTCCCTCTACCCCAGAAACCATTCCCTTATAGAGCCCATCAGCCAATCAGCAGCCTGTCCACGTGCACATCACATGGACTCAGCCAGTCCATTGGCAGTTGCCCTGTGGCATGCGGTGTTCCCGTGCATCTCATGCTCCCACTGTCAGACTTCCTGAAAGTTGTTTACCACCTAAGTGCTCCGAGGAACTTCCACTCAGCGCCATCTTAGCTCTCAGACTTAATGGCCGATGGGCGGGGCCCGTCACAGTTCCCCTTTTTTGTTTTATTCAGACAGGAGAGGACAGAGGACTCAACCCCCATAAGCTTGAAAAGGGCCTTCATTGCCCACCACCTTTTGCCAGGGACGGGACAAGAGCCAGTGGCAACCCGTATGCAGTTGAGCATGCCCTCCTCGGGATGCACCCTCCCGGGGTCCCGAGTGCAGTCCTAGCTGGCATCCTGTCATTAGGATTTTCCCATCGCCGTAAGCCATATTTGAGGGGATTGTCCCAACTCTATGGCTGCAAATGCCTGAGCTATGAGCACTTGATCTGTAGCTCGCTGACGGAATATTTTTCTAAGACAGCAGAGACACAAGATACACAGCAAGACCAGACAAAGACCAAGGGCTCCCAGTCCAGCCCACTCTTTCAGATGACGAGCTGCTTGTTGGATCCAGGACATCAAGGTGCGGGCTACCACCGGGTCAACTCGGGTAGTATTGATTTTGATGATCTCCAACCGCAACTTTTCTGTCAAATCGTCAAATTTTGATGACCAGTTTCCTGTAAGACATAGAGAAAGCTCACAGGAAAGATTAGCAGCAGTAGACATATTGTTATAGGGGATTCCAGTCAAACACAGAGCTGTGGAATGCCACTCACAGCCAAGCTGTGCCAGCCGTCACAGCACATCAATTTGATCTTGTAACAAATCAACTCTTTGGTTTAATACCATGATACCGCCACGCAGGTGTGCATTGATACTACTCTGTGTAGTCAATGCTTCAGCTGTCTTAGGAGACAATGTATTTAATGTCTCAACAGTACTGATAGAGGTGGCCAAGGCGACTGCGGCAGTTGCCGCGGCAGTGGCAGCAGCAGCAATCGCAGCGACAATGGCTGCTGTAATCCCAAAATCTCGTTTAGGGCGGAAAAGAGTCAGGGGAGTCGGTCCATCCACAGGGAGAGGAAGATGTTCAGGAATTCTAAGTACAACAGCAATATGGAAACTGGTAGCATTCCAGCACAGAGAATAGAAACAAGTAGTATTGGAACAAGACAGGGTATCATTTTGTAATGTACTATTAGACACAAGAAACAAAAAAGGTGAAACAAGACACACTGGAGTGGGACCAAATGTAACATTTTGTCCTGAGCGATTGAAAAAAGCATGACTTTCAAACACTTCAGAAATATTCCACACTATACTAGTATGGCCCAGGGCACCGCCATTAATCATGACAAGGGGAGCTAAATCCATGCAACTACCATTTATTCCACAAAGCAGCCACAGGTCGAATGGGTTAGAAGGTGAAGCCATGGTTGAGTTCTGATAGGTAAAGTTATAACCTGCAAAAGTAGAATTTGCTCCCATGCCAATTTTAGGGGAAAAGGTAAAAAGGTTAGTAGTCCACTGTGTAGACCTAGATTGACATCCCGTTCAGGGTGGAGAGATTGTTTTATCAAAGCGAGTGCCTCGGCAACGAGGGGCCCAATATGGCTGTCTTGGCGGTCTAAGACGGGTTGAAGAATTTGAATTTGTAGAATTTATTATGTTAGAAAAATTAATGGGCCAATAGCCTTTTATCCAGAAAGAATTGGAGTTAGCTATATCCTGAGTAACATTTGGTTTAGACAGCCAGGCAGCAGTTTGATTGTATGAGCTAATGCAAGGAGGAGGACCACTATCGAGCAAGGAACGATTAGTAATCAAGGAAAAGCATAAAGCTCCTGGGAGTTTAAGACTATAATTACAAGCAGGAGCCATTTCCTCCTCCAATGGTAAGAAAGGGAGGTCCAGAGAGGCGTTGGTGGTGAATAAGCGGGGAAAAACTTGAGCAGAATGACTCAAAGGCAACGGAAAAGGGAAAGCAGTCAGAAGCCCCCATTGCGGATCACTCCAGGTCTTTGGTATCCACAGTATCATGGTCCCCAGAAGAATCAATCGGAGGTCCATCATCCTTTTGTTCCACCAGACGAGTCAGCCGCTCCGGGACCCAGATGGGATCAGTTCCGTCCTGTGGGAACACACAAACAGAGCCTCTGGCCCATGTGAGCACTGGATCCGGTCCCTTCCATTTCCCTGTGAGGACATCCTTCCAGCGTACGAAACCCTGGTTCGTACTAGAAGGGGCAAAATGACGGTCTGCAGCAGTCTTGCCATTGACGTTCAATTGCAAAAAATTTAAGGTAAAGAGGGCTAATGACAAACGCTGTTTAGGTTTCATGTCCGTTCCAATTCCCCCTTTTTGTTTTATTAAGCACTCTTTAAGAGTACGATGGGCGCGTTCCACAATCCCCTGTCCCTGAGGGTTGTATGGAAGGCCGTGTTTTATCATCACTCCCATCTGCGCGCAAAAGGAAGTGAATTTTTGAGAAGTATAAGCTGGGCCATTATCAGTTTTTATCTCTTTAGGCATATTCCATGCTGCCCAGGCCTCAAGACAATGGTTAATAACATCATTTGCTTTTTCCCCGGCATGAGCAGAGGCATGGATAACTCCAGAGACAGTATCTATGGAGACATGGACATAATTTAAATTTCCAAACTCAGACATATGAGTTTGCTGCCAAAGATGTAGAGGGAGCAAGCCTCATGGGCAAACTCCCACATGTGGGGGATGTAGGAAAGGAGCACAGGCATTGCAAGCTTTTATAATCTCACGAGCCTGATGTCGAGGGATCTTAAACCTCTGTTGTAATGTTTTAGAATTTACATGATATTGTTGGTGAAATGCCTGTGCTTGTTGTACCTGAGTAAGAGAAAAAATCATGTACATTTTGGTAAGTTTATCCACTTGATCATTTCCATGTGTAATAGGGCCAGGTAATCCGGTATGAGCTCTAACATGTTGGATAAAGAATGGTGTCTTTCTTAAATGAATATAAGTTTGGATTTGGCTAGCCATAGAATGAATAGGAGTGTGTAAGGAGATTTGGCCAGCACATTCAAGTGATTTAACTAGATTAACTACATATTGTGAATCAGACTAAATTGAAAGGATAAGAAACCCTTTTGAATATTTCTAATACAATATTTAGTTCAACTAATTGTGGTGAGGTATGTTGATATTGAATGACAACAGGATCATTTCCTTCTATAAAGTAGGCTCCCACACCAGTTTTGGATCCATCAGTAAAAATATTGACTGCATTAGCTATAGGTTTGTTTCTAGTGACTAGTGGGAAAATGAGAGGATGTTCAAGAGCAAAATGTAACAATGGGTCTTTGGAAAGATGATTGTCTATCTCTCCACTGAAAGAGCACCTTAGTATAGCCCAATCGTCAATAGTAGCTCCTAATGTCTGTATTTGTAGAGCAGTGTATGGTACAATTAATTTGTCAGGCGGCTGGCCAAAATGTTGGATGCATTGTTGAATGGCCTTAAGGGCAAGGTTTGCTACACTAGTGGGATAATATTCAATTACCTTTTGAGGAGAAACCTTGGGATGAATCCATAGAAGGGGTCCCTGTTGCCAAAGAACACCAGTAGGCTGTTTTATAGTGGCCAGGATACATGCCCACAATGGCTGTCCTGGAGTTACTCGGCGGAGAGATGCTTCTGTAAGTGCTTGTTCTATCAATTTTAGAGCATCACGGGCCTCATTAGTAAGAGAGCGAGGACAGTCTAGCTGGGGATTGCCTATAAGTATATTATACAAAGGTTTTAGGGCACAGTTAGGGACCCTTAAAGAAGGCCGAATCCAATTAATGTCTCCCAACAGTTTTTGGAAATCATTGAGGGTCTTTAATTGATCAGTGCGGATGACTAATTTTTGAGGCAATATTCTATGGGGAAGAATGATATTTCCAAGAAAGTTTATACTGTTTCCTCTTTGTACCTTTTCTGGGGCAATAAATAATTGATGAGCTTCCATATCTTTCACAAGATGACAATAAGCCTCCTCAAGTATGGAGGATTCCTTTGTAGTCAGTAAAATGTCATCCATATAGTGGATGGACCAAACTTCCGGAAATTTGGTTTTGGTGGGTACAAGAGCATTATTTACATATATTTGACACAGGGTAGGGCTATTGGCCATCCCTTGTGGAAGGACCACCCATTCATATCTACTGTCAATTTCCTCTTGATTGATGGAGGGAACAGTGAAAGCAAAGCGAGGAGCATCCGCAGGATTTAAGGGTATGGAGAAAAAACAATCCTTTATGTCTACACTAATAACTGGCCACTCTTTTGGGATAGCAGAAAGGAGAGGGAGCCCTCGCTGAACTGGCCCCATGATCTGCATCTGACTATTTATGGCTCGGAGGTCATGTAGTAGCCTCCATTTTCCAGATTTTTTCTTTATCACAAAAATCGGTGTGTTCCAAGGAGAAGTAGATGGTCGGATGTGACCCAATTGTAATTGTTCCTGTACTAACTTTCTTGCTGCTTCAAGTTTTTCACGGGAGAGAGGCCACTGAGGAACCCATACTGGATCTCCCGTCTTCCAAGTGATGGGAATTGCCTCCTCAGTGGCTACTCCACAAAACCCAGTCCCCCACGATCAGTTTTTCCCCTAGCAGGAATTGGGTTCCTACGTCCCTGGAGGTGTTTTCCCAGACCGCAAGAAGGATGATAGCCCTGGCGAAGGAGAATATTGTGGGCCTGGGGGGAGTAAGGAGTATTTTGTAAGGAATATCCCATGTCTGTTAATAAATCTCTCCCCCAAAGGGAAACAGGTAGCTCCAGCACATAGGGTTCAAACTGTCCTTTATGTCCCTCCCGATCTTTCCAATGTAGAGCTCTAGCACTAAGATCAGGAGTTCCAGCATAACCCAAGCCTCTAAGTTCTCCGACAGCCTTTTGAGTGGGCCATGAAGGTGACCAATCTTTAAGGGCGATGACACTTTTATCTGCCCCAGTATCTAAAAGTCCCAGGATTTGTTTGCCCTCCACGTCCAAGGTTATCAAAGGACGAGTTTCCATATCAAAGGCAAGAGATATTAACTCATTTCCTGAAGAACCAAATCCATCACTACCACGTTGGCCTTTTGCAGAAGGAAACAAGCCATGCAGACTGGGAAGTAAAAGTAATTGCGCCACCCTATCCCCAGGGGAAATGGCGACGATACCCCGGGGCGCTGAAACCATTACTTTGACAATTCCAGTATAGTCCTCATCTATAACCCCCGGATGAACTATAAGTCCTTTCATAGTAGAGGAAGATCTTCCAAAAAGCAAGCCAACGGAGTCAGGAGGTAAAGGACCTTGGAAATCTGTCTCAATAATCTGAACTCCCATTTGTGGTGTTAATACCAGTCTGGAGGTGGCACAGAGGTCCAATCCTGCCGAACCTGGAGTGGCTCGCCTGATTGCCCCGGAGGCTGTAGACTGGGCCATTGGGATGGTTGCGTCTCCATGGCCCCGTACACCTGAGGGTTCCCATATTTTTGTGGGCCCTGGGAATGGGGGCCCGCTCTCCCGTTTTTTGCCTGAGTATTTGATGACTGATTTCCATTATAGGGCAAGGGTTTGCCATCAACATCTTTAACTGAATGACATTCAGAGGTAGGATGCCTTCCCTTTCTACATCGTCGACAATACCCAGGAGGGCAAGAGGGATGAGGCTGGGGCATCATGCGCTTAGGGCAATCTCGTTTTAGGTGCCCCGTTGCTCCACAGGAAAAATAATTACCATTTCGGGAACTATTTTGGTTTCGTTGTCTGGAGGCCTGCATAATGGCTGCAGCAAGTCCAGAATTGGTTAATGGCCCTCCGAGTTCCCTGCACACTTTCATCCATACCTCTAGGCCCTTGTGCTTGTAAGGGGTAATGGCCTGTCTGCATTCTTTAGTGCATTGTTCATAGACCAGTTGCTTAATAAGCGGCATGGCCGCTTCAGGATCCTCAAAAATTCTACCCGCAGCCTCCACTAGACGGGCCACGAAGTCTGAAAAGGGTTCAGTCAATCCCTGAGTAATTTTAGTAAGATTACCAGATATCTCTCCTTTGTTAGGGAGGGCCTTCCAGGCCTGGGTAGCGAGTCTGTTAATTTGTTCATACACCTGTTGCGGATATCCAAGCTGTTGGTTGGCAAATCTTCCCTGGCCCATTAACATGTCAATATCCCAGGCTGGATTCCCTGCTGCTCGATTACGTGCAGCTTGTTCAGTGGCATATTCTATATAGTAAGCTTTCCAATCCAAGTATTGACCAGGATTTAAAGTGGCCCTAACTAAATTTTGCCAATCTCCTGGGGTCATGGCAAAACGATGTAAACTTTCTATTATCGCTACAGTGAAAGCAGCTGATGACCCATATGTGCAGACTGATTCCGCAAGATGTTTAACCGTTTTAAAATCCAAAGGTTCATGGTATCGATTCCCCCCTCCTTGCGGTTGGAAAACTGGAAAAGCCTGACTTGCTAAGAAAGTCCCCGCTTCCCTCCACATTTGACAACCAAAGGAGGCACCTTCTCCTGCGCTGGGGGCAGAAGGGTTATACGGAGGAGGTGAAACTTCCTCTTTGTTTAACTCTAGGTCTTTCATTTGCTTGCAGATGGCCTCTAGTTCCTCTTCAGAATCATTTTCTTCCTCTGACTCTGAATCCTCTTCACTGGCCGCTTTAGAGGAAGTTGAACGTTCCTCTTTTACACTGTCTAAAGCTGCCTGACCCTCCTGCACAATTTTTCTAAAGCGCCTTTCTTCCAAACAGGCACGAATCAGCCGACAGAGCGGTTGAATCCCTCCTGATTCAGTACCTTGTTCTTCGGCGCATTCTACGTCCTTTCCCAGTTTATCCCAACTTGCTAAGGAGAGATTCCCCGATACTGCAAACCATGGTGACACCCTATCTATCTGTTCAAGAAAATCTTGTATTGTCTTATCCCTGAGCTTTAGACCTCTACTTTTTAATAAAGCTTTTAATGCTTTATGCAGTGGGTGGGATGGACTATTCCCCATCTTGACAAATCAGGACCAGCCCGATTTCTTTAGCTTATATATACTGAAAAGGTATCCTCCTTAATGGAGCCCCCCGTTCTACTCCAAGGAGATTGGGGAAAGTTATCCTCCGTAAACGGAGCCTCCTCCTCCCTTTTTGGAGTCAAAGGAGTACTTACCAGCCGGTTGCCCTGGACTGCTGAGGTTCTGATCAGAGCTTCCCCGTGCGGGCCACCACTTGTAGCTCGCAATGACGACTCTTACATGATCTTCCTCAAGCAGTTTTATTACCCTAGGTTCTTACAGAGTTCCCGTAGATCTTCTTCCTCCCTCTACCCCAGAAACCATTCCCTTATAGAGCCCATCAGCCAATCAGCAGCCTGTCCACGTGTGCACATCACATGGACTCAGCCAGTGCATTGGCAGTTGCCCCGTGGCATGCGGTGTTCCCATGCATCTCATGCTCCCGCTGTCAGACTTCCTGAAAGTTGTTTACCACCTAAGTGCTCCGAGGAACTTCCGCTCAGCGCCATCTTAGCTCTCAGACTTAATGGCCGATGGGCGGGGCCCGTCACAAACAAGAAAGAGACACATTGAGGAAAGATAAATTCAGACCAATATCCTTAGTGAACATTGATGCAAAAATTAACAACAAAATCGTAGCAAATCGCATACAAAGATATATTAAAAAGATAGTGCACCATGATCAAGTGGATTTTATCCCAGGGATGCAAGCTTGGTTCAACATTTGGAAATCAATAAATGTAATTCACCATATCAACAGACTTAAGGGCAAGAATCACATAATTATTTCAATAGATGCAGAAAAAACATTTGATAAAACACAGCATCCCTTCATGCCCAAAACACTAGAAAAAATAGGGATAGTGGGAACATTTCTTAACATTGTAAAGGCCATCTACATTAAGCCCATGGCTAATATCATTCTAAATGGTGAAAAAGTGAGAGCATTCCCCCTAAGAACTGGAACAAGGCAGGGATGCCATCTTCACCACTTCTATTCAATATTGTCCTTGAAACTCTAACCAGAGCAATTAGACGAACCAAAGAAATTAAAGGGATATGAACAGGAAAAGAAGAACTCAAACTATGCCTATTTTCTGATGACATGATTACATATTTAGAGGAACCAGAAAATTCCACCAGAAAACTTTTAGAACTCATAAGTGATTTCGGTAAAGTAGCAGGATATAAGATTAATGCTCATAAATCCAATGCATTTTTAAACATATGTGATGAATCTTCAGAAAGAGAAGCTAGGAAAAGTACCCCATTCACAATAGCCTCGAAAAAAATAAAATACTTGAGAATCAATCTAACAAAAGAGGTGAAAGACCTCTACAATGAGAACTATACAACACTAAAGAAAGAAATTAAAGAAAACCTTAGATGATGGAAAGATCTCCCATGTTCTTGGATAGGCAGAATTAATATTGTCAAAATGGCCATACTACCAAAAGTGCTGTACAGATTTAATGCAATTCCAATTAAAATCCCAACGACGTACCTTACAGAAATAGAACAGGCAATTATGAAATTCATCTGGAAGAATAAGAAACCCAGAATAGCTAAAGCAAACCTTAGCAGAGAGAGCGAAGCAGGGCGTATCGCAATACCAGATCTTCAACTCTACTATAAAGATTGAAACAACTAAGGGAGATGAATACAAGTGAATACAAGTGAATTCTTGTCCCTGTGAGTTCTTTGTGTTTTTTTCTTGGCAAAGGAATATAATATAAATTATTTAGTTCTAACTAAAAAAACATTTCCTACAAAGCTATGTTGATGAAAGTAGAAAAGGCAGATTGCACACTCACTTAGGAAATATAGTGGGTCTCCCTAGGTGTCCTAGGTTAGCTCTGTAGAAATGAAGTCACTGAGTCTGTCGTACTTTTTTTTCTCACTTTTGTTTGACTGACCAGCCAAATTATCAATTTGCTGATGAACATTAACACGGACACATTTGCCATGATTCCTACTAGTATTCCCTTCTTTGTGAATTGGGAGATGGTGTAGGTGCTGCTGACTGGACACATCACTTCTGTTGTTAATCCATGCTTGTTTGTTACTCATTTAATGCTACACTAAAGTTCAGCAGTCCAGTAAAGAACAAAATAAGTTCTCCAACTTTTTAATATAAAATTAAGTTGTTTTTCTCAATATTCTTACCTTTACTGTCTCTGTTGTGCTTCTGATTAACTTTCTTTTTGATTCATTTCCAACAAGAACTAATTTTGGTACAAGCCTATAAGTAAAGGGTTTGGAGATGCTAACATATTTCTGGTGTGGGAGTAGAGAGATCTCAGGCTATAGAGAAGTAGCAATTTTTTTTCCATCAATTTTTTATCTAATGAGAACCCACATTGTATTTAGATCATGGTTCTTAATCTACAAGATGAAGCACACAAGGCAAAGATGTGCAGCAGTCCAAAGGACCAGAGCTCCCTTCCTACAGTTCAAGGACCAGAGCTCCTGAAAACTGGGGAATGAAGTTCTTCTTTCTAATTGTTGTCAATTAGGTGAAAGGGGAAATGTTCTTGAAAGATCATGAGGGATTAGATGTACAAATGTTGAAATGAGAAAAGTTGAGCACTAATATGCTTCAGAAAAATGTTCAAAATTTCTTTCTTTCTTTCTTTTTTTGAGTTCATTTTAACTATACTTGATAGTGGGATTCATTGTGTCAAACTCATACACACACATAGCATTTGATCAATCTCCTATCTCAATAAATTCCCCTTTCTTGTCCTCCATTGACAAAGTTCCATCACACTGTGTGGTCATGGTCTGTAAGTAGTGTCAACAGAACTATCCATTTCTTTCCACAAAGCAAAGTAAATGTAGTGATGGGCTAGGGATAAAGCTCAGATAGTAGAGAGCTTGCCTTGCATGAACAGGACCCTGGGTTCAATCCTCAGCATACCCCACCAAAAGAGAAAGTAAATATACTGAGAGTCTCTGCAACATATCAGGTCACAAACTTTGGAAGATACTAGGTAGCAAGGTTCTGCTTATCATCTCTAAAACACCTTGTGTAATCCTCCCAGAGAGGCATGCAACTTAACTTCTTAAATAGTTGATGAACTTAGATGCAAGCCTCCATAGAGTAGGTAGGCAGCATGTTACTCATATTCTAGCAAACCCTAGATTACATGGGAATGGATGATGCAAAAATTAAACTCTGAGGTACATGTATATGGCACCAATTTTGTTAAGTGTCATTTTTATGTGTCTTAGAAAATATTTGCCACAAGATTTTTGTGTACCTTAGACAACAGAACAAATTTCATTTTCTTTCTCTTTAATATTTTAAAGAAAATAATTAAAATCCTAACCACCAATGGCCTTTCACAGCACATGGAAAATGAAACAAGCCTGCGTAGGAATGGACAATACAATTAAGGCCCTTGGCAACACATCTACAGCTTCTGCAGAAACCATGTGGTCAGTCCTTAGAAACCAAGGGGGCTTATATTCTCTAGGGTTTCAGTAGTTTTCAAAGATTCTGATTGTTCTTGGATGCAGGCCAAATGCAGGTAGGGCAGGAATTTCAGGGGGAAACTTATCTTCAGTGGTTGCTTTTATTTGGCTAATACAAGACAAAAATCCTTATGAAGATACCTTATTGGCTGAATGCATTGACATGTTTACTCCCATAACAAAAGCACAGAGAAAGAATAACCTCTGTATATTGCCCACATGAATCTAGAAATTCTCCCATCTGCTCCTGGTTCTTCCTATTCTGTCTGTTGACATCATTTTCAGGCTAGGAGAAGACTGCACAGCACAGAAGCACAATATCCACATAAGGAAGAAGAGCTACCTATTTTTAAAATAACCTTTTAGAACAGAGAGATACTTATACATAAACCCCCAGTAGGACTCTTCTCAAATGTCATTCACTGGGACTGGGTCATAGCCCTTTTCCTGTGACCATATGCTAATGCCAAAGGAATTAACATGAAAGAACCAAGGAAGAGTCTGGAGAAAATGGATGTTGAGAAGACAAAAACTTAGTCCTTGAAATCATAATGAAAAAGAAAGAATTTTTGTTCTTTTAAGATTTAATGTTTTTAGTATTCCTTAGGCTTTGATCTGCTTGGGAAACTTAAAATCTTATCCTAAGTTTTATTTTAGACCAAATGAGAATGGGTTGGAAACTCAGTTTTAAGTGAATGGTTCTATGTAAACAGAAGCAGAGTGACTAGTTGTCATTAGAAATGTGTTTCTTATACAGAGTTGGTACAAGGACAGACCAATAGGGGAAGATGACAGGTGACAGCACAAAAAGACTGGGCAGGATGCAAATCTCCCAAGTTATCTCAGCTGTTTATTCACGGGGTGCAGGAATGAAATGGCACCTGTGGACTCACATTCCTGGTGGAAAATGAGCCAATGAACAAAGAAACAGACTGGTTCATATAGGTTACTTTGGGGGTGGTGTAGTGAACATATCAATTTCCATGAGTACTCAGGAATTTGAAGTTTGGTTGAAGGTCTTTGGGCAATGTCTGGAGAGAATTTACTTTGGAGGTAATTAAGGCCTCCTAGAGACTGTTTCTTTTAAGGGTCATAACACACCTCCTCCCTGTCTGCAGCTGGCACCTGGAAAACACTTGTCTTGGTATATGAAGGTCATCAGTGCATGACCTTCATTTTTACTTCTTTTTATCAGTCCTTATCATCTTGGGAATTTCTCATTTTTCATAACAATTAACAGGCCTCACCCAGCAGTAGGTCTGTTACAGGAGGTATAGAGGACTCTGAACAACTTCACTTACCCTATTAATTAATGCAACATGAATACTTCAGCTTGTATGGGAACTTAACAGAGAAAGGAGAGAAACTCAATGACTTCAACTCTGGTGGATCAGGAATTTGATGCCTGAAGATGTAGTGCAAGTCACAGGGCTAGAGAACTTCCAAGCATGGAATGACTAAAATTAAATTTCATCTGTTACCTCAAGCATAATCTACCTATGAGTAGAATTTTTAGGACTTGAAAATGCCAAAGAACTGGAAGCTTCAGTTATTTACATGAAGAATGACAGGTGACATCTACATATCTTGGGCAGAAACTAAATGAATGAAATGAATGAGTGTACTAAGAAGTGGGTAAGTTAACAGAGTCAAGATGATAGCAGCCTTAGAGGATCACATTTTTGGAGACATGCTTTCCACTTGGTATCTGAGATGGAAATTTAGCTCCTGGCCTAGTGATATAGATATTAATGTCTCTATCAAAAAGCAGAAAGCTTTCAGATAAACAGCCTAGTCCTTCATTTTCCTTTAAAACATAAATATGATATCAATATTCCTAATAAAATGGTTAAGAAAGTAAGCATTAGTTGTCTCCAATTTGTGATCTGCATCAATTTTCTCTAATTTTAATCCAAGTTTCATTGAGTTTTTGGTTTTTGTATCTGTAAAATTCTAACCTAGCACTTTTCCACATTACAATGTTGAACACTTTATGCAACATAGATCTTGTTATTGATCTGATGAATGTTACTACATGGTTGTCACTAGGGGTAATAATCCTTCATAAATTTAATATTTATTTACTGTTGGATATTAAGGTTTCTGACAGAGAATTTCCATATTTTTGATAATAAGAAAAGAGTTCACTGATATCTGACTTTTCTCCAGCAAAGGCAACATATAACACCTGTCCTTACCATTTCAGGTAAACTGTGACAAGACCCATTTTGTATTTTGTTTTTCTATATTCCCAATTAGATATTGAAATCCCAAGGGAGGAGCCTTCTGTTGTCCACGTGGAGCCCCCTGTAAACAGTTGACTGATCATCATGGATGTGCATAGCAGGCCACCCTCAGTGGATCAGACAATATGGGAAGAGGGTTTCTTAGTGGAAGCAGAAACTGGTGACCAGAGAGAACCCAAGGACTTTGCTCTAATATTTGAGATGATAGATCCTTATCCTAATACTTGTCAAACATTGCCAAATTTGCAATGGTCTCAAATAAGTATAGTTGCTTAGGAAAAAATAGGTTTGGCCTTCTGTCTTACCTGAATGTATGAATGCAAATATGTGTATGTAATATAGGGATAACTCTTTCACTGCTATGGGACAGAAGTAATGAGACACCTGAGGAATTTTCAGGATACAGTTTTATTTTAACTTCTGTGATACAGGTGCTAGGTGTTGAGTCTGATAGTACTTTTAAAATATTTTTCTAGTTGTAGATGAACACAATGCATTTATTTTATTTATTCATCTTTATATGGTGCTGAGGATTGAACCCAGTGCCTCACATGTGCTAGGTAAGTGCATTACGACTGAGCCACAACCCCAGCACCAAATCTGGCAATTCCTTATGCTTCTATTTAGTGGGGTGGTAACATGTCAGTGAGTGGGCACAGAACAGTTACTCTTCATCCCATATGTTTAGGCTAGATAGAAGTTTTACAGTTTTTTTGTCAAGGCACCAGAGATAATACCTTTGCATAGTAACAAGCTCTTTTTGAGGTAGACTCTATCACACAGTTTCTCTGCTAACCTAATGTTTACAAAAGAGGAAGATTCAAACCAAAGTGTCCTCTGTAGAAAAACTGATCATATTTTGTTGATGCTCTTTCTAAAATCTTGATGATGGGAAGCATAATTATGGGAGATTTTTTGGAGAATCTTTATTATGGCAAGGATTTTGGCTATGGATACCTGGTCTGCTTCATTCCTCCTTTTGATGATGATAATTATTTAATCCTTTAAATCAATGAGTATTATCATCCTGTTGGCCTAAACCCTTATGAGATGTCATAATTTTAGTTGTTAACTTTCTTTTAACTGCTGCTTCTACAGTAGACCCAATATTTCTAATATAAAAAGGAACTGATCATGAAAGCATTAAACAGCATAATAAATACTATGCCAAATAATGTTTTAAACTTACCACGAATAAAAAACCATAGGGAGTCAAACAGTGTAGCAGTTCAATAAGTAATAATTTCCATTATAACTTGTAATGAATAATCCAGTTTAGCATATAAACTAGAGTTGTATAGCACCAACTGTCATCTTGTGTACAGCTAGGAGGATAAGAAGTAGCAATAATCCTCTGGGGTGGCCAGTCATCTTTACCCCAAGTTTGTTGACCTCCTAGATCAAGTCCACTCGCAATGTACACTGTTTTTTACTAGGCCCCAGATCCTCACACAAGGGAATCCCTACATCTTTTCTAGTTGATCTTCCATTGTGCCTTGATCTGTCAGCCACCTAGTGGTTGAAGCAGGTCTTGTTTCCTCATCCTTCAGCTGCCAGCAGGTTATTCATCTTCTGAAGAGAATAGAGCAGGACTGTTATCCTTCTGATTCTCAAGCTTCCCAGTGTTTCCTTCATCTCTGCAGTAGGATTAAGTGGTAGAGAGGGTATCTGGAGGGAACTCCTAGACCACGACTGTGGGCTTGAGCCTGATGTTATGAATCTTGGGACCTGACTCTGGAACTTTTACTGAAGTTGGGGTTAGATAAAATAACAGTGAAAAGATTTCTCCAAAGAAGATTCAAGGGCTGAATATTTCATTCTTTGACTCATACTGAATCTCCAGGCCTGAAGTAGTAAGTATATGTAGTCAAACTTACTGGCAATTTTTCTTTTACTCATTGGTTATGTGTCTGTAAGGTTTTCCCTAAATCTTGAAACTGTTGTCTTAATATTACTTCTCTTATTTTCTTAGAATCTTCCTGTAAATGCCTGATAAGTAGGAGAGGTCTCTTACATATTATCTCATATAGAGACAATCTGATTCTCTTAGTAGGAACAAATCTAGTCCTGAACAGTGCAATAGGGAGAATTTTCTCAAAAGGTAGGTGAGTTTCCTGACAGTTTACCCTATTGAGCCATTAAAGTTCAATATATATTTTTCACTTTAGCAGATCTCTGTGGCCTATAGGCAGTGTTTAATTTCCATCTGATAAATTGTTGGTCAATAATTTTATTGACTCTGCCACAAAAGCTGGCCCTCTGTCTGAGCTGTTGGTTGTTAGACTGTGAAATCTGGGAATAATTTCCTGAAGGATTATCCTGGCTACCTCTTTAGACTTTTCAGTATAGGTTGGGAAGGCATTGACACAACCAGAATAAGAGTACAAAAAAAAACTGAAGATATTTATAGGTTTGTGAGTATGGGAATTCATTAAATTTACTTCCATTTCCTCAAAAGGTGTTTCTGCTGTATTTGGGATTTCTGGTGGAAGCCTTGGCACTGGCATTGTTTGCAGTGGGCACAAATTTTGCACTGTTCACAGGTCACCCAGGAAATTCTTGAGAGCAAGGGGACATAGAAATGAAGAGTCAGAGCAGTCTCAAGCTGTTCAGTAAATGTGAAATCGCCTGTGGAATTGTCTAATGAAGTCAGGGGCTAGAGTCCCAGGGATGACTTCCCAGACATCAGAAAATCTCCACCATCCACCTGGGAGTTAGATTATTTTTTTTCAGTCTTATACCAATTACTTTCTTGCTGTGAATATTTTGGTTCCCATTCTGTTAGAAGATTAGGGAGAAGAGTGGCATTTAATACAGACTACACCTGAGTGCTTTGTTAATTCCTGCAAGCTGAGAACTTTGCTTCTATGTAGGGCTGCTCTTTGCTTGCCCTTCCCAACCATAGTATGGACCAGCAATACATAACCACACCATTTTTGAGTTCCCATACTGTATCTATAAGGTTAAGAATTTCCGGTTCATATTTTATTCCTTTTCCTCCTGAGTTAATTAGGCCCATTTTTTTATGAGTCCCTGTGATATCAAAGAGTGGTGAGGGCATATTTATGGGTCTCTATAAATGTTGACACAGATTTCTACTGCCAATTGGGCTTGTTTTCTCAGAGCAATAAGTTCTATCTGTTCTGCTGAAGTTTCCTGAGACAGAGGCTTTGTCTCAATAGTGGGGTCTGGAGTGACCACTGTATACCCAGAAAGATGTATTCTGTCTTTTATGAAACTGCTTTAATATATGAAGTTCCTCAAATCAGGATCTATCACCACATGTCCTGGATGGGTGAGGGGAAGAATTTCAATCAGAGGGATGATCCACCTACAATTTAATCACTAATAAACTTTTTTAATAGAAAAAAACACAGAAGACAATTATCTTTTGAATCTGGGTGCATGATGTATTGAGCCATGCTACAATCTGGCTGTGACCAAGACTGGAGTCGGGACTTGGTTTATTTATATTGGTACAGATTAAAGGGGGACCAGTAGGAGCTTCTTTCATGTGAAACAGGATGAATTGGAGTTAAGGAAGTAATTTTTCTCTAGCAGTTCATGTGACACATCTATTCATCTAGGACATGCAAATTTCAGTATTGAACCACTCTGCACAGAAACCACATATTTTGGGCCATGTGAAATGATCTCTGATGACTGCCAGTTCCTGAAAGCCAGGTTTCTGGGTCTGATGGATGGATCAATCCTGGTTTTATTTGGTAGTCATGAATGGCTTCCCACAAGGATGCTTGATGGGCTGGTTTTCTGGTCTGGACTACTGGAGAACTCTTCACCCATAACCTTAATGCACTTGTGATTACTCTGTTGTGTCCTGGTGGGCAGCAGGGTTGCTGGGTTTAGGGTCCAGATGATTTTAATGTTTACATATGACTCTTCACACAACATACCCTGGTACCCGACAATCCTCACATTAGTCAGCCAATATTGTCCTTTGTACTCCAACAGTGCCAGAACAGAGTATTAGATTCTGTCCCATAGCCTCCAATACCAGAACATCTGTGGCAGCATGGGCCCATAACAAGGGGGTCAGAATTGAATCACAGAGTCCAGTTGTGTATAATGATAGACCAACAGATGGTGCCATGTTCCCAACATAAGCATCAGCCCTTAAAGCAAAATCTCTTTCTTTTTTGAGAAATATAATAATAATGAAATTGACAATTATTGCATGTTCTACAAAATTGGGATGATGATTTGAAAGTTTATTTGTTAAATAATAAAAGACTAATCAAACACACTCTTTACAATTTTAACATTTTCATAATATGTCTTTTTCCATGAAATCAAAATGAATGGGATCCTGGGCCCTCCCACCTTCTACTGATTGTAGCCCTGAATTTCTTAGCTATGAAGGCACTTGGAGTAGGGCTGAACCCTAGTTGTGCCCTTTATATCACTCTGCCTAACAATGTAACCAAATCCTGTCAGGGGTCTTCACAGTTGCTCTCTGCATATTTCATTCAATCTTGCACAGGAAAAAAAGTTTAAATTCAAACTTCAGGAAACCAGTCTCTTGTGACTGAATTAAGTGATCAGAGGATGATAATGGTATCTGAAATTTGTTCCATTCTAGTGAACTTAGCTCATTCCAGCTCAGAGGTTTATCTGTCAATATAACATACATGAATGATGACCAACAATTCCCACATATTCTTGTTAGGTCCCAGTTTAACTTATCAGAATGTAATATTATACATTAATTTATATTTCCTGCTGTTGAGAACAAATGAAAAATTCTACTCAGCCAAGGACATGCATTTTCTTTGAGATGCTAAAGGCTACCTCACAGTTGAAAGGAAGTATTCCCCATTATTTATTCTGTGCTTCTCTTCTCCAGTACATTTTGCTACACATGTTTCTGAACATTTCCTTCTTGGAAGGATCAAAGATTTTCTGAACTATAGAATTAAAGAGAGAAATGACACTCGGTTTTTCTATCAAGTTACTAAATAGACTGAAATGTGGTGGGGGTGCAGTTCCCAGAATACTCAATAAGTGACCACACCTTCAGTTGCTGATGTAGAGCCATGTCTGACCATTGTCTGTCCTGTCCACAGATTAGCTCTAGCCCAAAGAAACAGAGAAACACATGACACCCAGAGTCCATAGGAAGCATGGAACTTGACAACCCACATTGAATTCCATTCTTCCTTTATGTACTTACTTTTGAACCCTCAACACAACATGTTGCTCTGACATCTTGAAGTTTATAGGTGTCAAAGCACAGTGTAGAAAGGAAGTGACCATCACTGAGTTCCACATACACATGTTTGGAATCCATTCCTGTCACTCCTCAATTTAAACAGGTTCCACTTCTTCTTCTGCCTTCACAGAGCAATAAATGAATTTCACAACCCTATCTCTTTCTCTAATGGTTAACCAGTTCTACTTACTGTCTAATATTTAGACAATATCCTATAGGAGGAGCGAGATTAAAGGAATAGTCCCCATGTGACATGGGAACTGATACAAGTTCATGTAGTCTCATATGAGAAGATTTTGAAGTGAATTAATATACAGTGGTAAACAGTGGTATTTTAAAATAAATTTTCTGTTTACAATTACCAAGATTTACTGTAAGTGATCAGTCAATTACTGATCAATTATTAGACTAAAAACCTCACATAAATGCTGTTTTGTATTTTTTCCTAAGGAGAACTTTGGTATTTATTTATTTATTATTTATTTATTCATTCATTCATTCATTTATTTTTTGGGGTTTTGATGAAGCTATTTTTTTCAGAATTCATTATTGGAAATGATGAACTATCACACAGTATACACACAAACAGAAAGAAAGTTTTTAAAAAGGAATATGGACCATTTTTTTTTTAAATCTCAGAAAAATAATTAAATGTTACAAGGAAAAGAAGTTAGCCTTTTAAATTTTCTCACTGAAAAAATATTTTCCATAATTTGACTACTGAGTCCCACAAAGATGCAGTCCTGTCAAGAGTCCAATAAAATATCTCACTGTGACATTCTACTCAGTGGAAGACAAATGATTACTGCCACAGGAAGTCATTTTGCAATATGCAACCAGAAACAAAAAGATTATTAAAGCCTTCACCTGTTAGATAACATTGAGAAAATGATCAATAAGTAAGATGCGAAATTAAGATATTTTATACTACTTATGTCCTTGTTAAACATTATTCATGAAAGATTTAAAAACCAGAAAAATCTAAAATTATTATGAATTTTGGAATAGTTGTATAAACACGATGCACTGGTGAAAAGGAATATTTGAAGCAATTAAAAGCCAAACATGAATGTTTATCAATGAAGAATTATTACATGGAGTAATAAAGATTTTTACATAAGTTAAAAATGAAGAGAGCCAGCTGGCACACCCTACTATTCCCAGTGGCTCAGGATGCTGAGGCAGGATAATCATGAGTTCAAAGTCAGTCTCAGGAGTTAGTGAGGTGCTAAGTAACTCAGTGAGACCAGGTCTCAAACTAAAATAACAAAAAAGGCCAAGGGATATGTCTCAGTGGTTAAGTGCCCCTAAGTTCATTCTCTGTTACCAAAAAATAAGTAAGAAAAATAAATATATTATAATCAAATATGTAATATGTTCACAAAGATGCATGATTAAAAGGAAATACTATAGATATAAGTAATGATTCTTTGTGCATAGTGAGTCTAGGTTTTGTCTCCATTTGTTTTAACACCTAGACTTTTTTGTCACTTTCATAATTCCGAAAAATGAAGACATACATAAATGGAAAAACTCTGCCCCTTACAGATTTTATTTCACTGTAGTTTTGATTGTGTTCAGATGAATACCCTTCTGAACAAATGTTATTTAAAACAATAAAATACTTTACCACACACACACAAGCTCACACAGTGTATTTAAAAGAACTGTTGAGCACATTACAAATCTTGACCCTCACAATAAGAATCAAATGACAACTGAAAAAAAATTATTCTTTATAACTATTTATTTTCTGAATTTATTTATTTACTGAATCTTCTAATTTTGATTTGTAATGAAAATGTTCATTGCTGATGAGTGTGCAATCCTGTGAAACATGTGCTCAACAACCTGCCATGACTTGCTGATTAGTGAAACATAAATGACTGACATCTGTAGGAACATATTTCACAAGACACTGTGGAAGACACAGGGTTTTTCTGGAAAGTGGGAATCTGAGTGCTTGCTAAATTTTCCATGTTTTCAGTCTCCCACAATTAATGTTTCACTTTTCTGCCTATCCATTACCATGAATTACAAACTTGCATTATGGTATCTCTTGACTTTAAATGGATTGTATTTGCTGGACATTTCACCATCTCTCCTCTCTTGTGATCAAACCATTCATTTGCATTGATCCTGAGCTCCATTTGGTCTACTTGGACATGGTACCTTGTACCCAAGTCTCTCCCTGAATGTCCTGGACACAGAGCCAGAACACCCTTGCTCCACATCCACCAGCTCACTAGTGAGCAACCTCACCAACCTTCCATGCTGAACTGCTTCTTTATGGAGTCCTGAGGTTTATTGAGAACTTGAAATTCAATTTAAATTACAGAAGATGTGTTAAGGATCAGATTACAACAAACGTAAAATGTTAAGCCTACATATAAATATTTCTGTTACACACAGAGTTTATAATAACCCATAAAATTTATTTGATCTTCAAATGAAAATTCTAAGGAGAAATTTGGTGTGTAAAATATATCCAAAGAGTCCTTCACTGAGAAATTTTACCATATAGTGGAATGAATCACCATGCTCTTAAATCTGAGAGTTAATGAAGTAGGCCATGTACCCCACATAAAAGACCCTGCCACAACTAAGCTTTTACAAAGACACTCCCCATAATTATGCTTCTTTTCATCGAGATTTTACAAAGAATATCAAAAAATTTCAGCAGAATTTCTGCCGAGGACTTTGTGCTTTGAATCTTCCTCTTTCTTGTAAGTGCCTGGTTTGCATTCAAAAGGTATAAAAGATCCTGTCTCAAAGAGAACTTCCTACTATGCAAAAGATACTATCTCTGATTGCTTGGTAAAAACTAGTAAATGCTTTGTCTAGCCTAAGAATATGAGACAAAGAATAAATGTTACATACACACCCACTGACAGGTAACAACACCACTGAGTATAAAATTTAAAGAATCTCCATACTTGATATCCAGAGATTTTTAGGTATTATCCTCTCTGGACTGCTGCAGCTACAATAAACCTGCTTCCAGAAAATTCCTCAGTGTCCAGCCTCATCCTTCCTACATCATTTAGCACCCCAGATGAAACAGTTGGGGTGAAGGCAGCTATTCAGCCTCTCTTGTCTCAGCACTAGCTTCACTGGGATGTTGAAGGACAACTCTTCTCCATGGTGCACCACAGGCAACTCTTTGCCTGTAGGTGAGGTGACTTACTTGAAGTCCTGGAGTGGCTGCCTATAGCACAACAGAACCCACCAATTGCAGAAACCAGGAGTAGAGTACTTGAGGCACTGCCAAAATAATCATGAAGGACCTGGGCCCATCAGTTGCATCCCAACTGCCTTCCCTTTTGAGGACTAAGCAGGTAGAAAAGAGGCTTGATCACCTTTCAGGGTCCCTGAGTAGTGTCCAGAGGAATTGAGCATAAAAGGACCCAGGGAGTCATTTTAGTAGTATTTGTTCAGGGTCAGTGAAGCAGAGGAGAAACTGTGATTTCTTCTTTGGTTTTGGAATTTGGGGACTTGGGGTGATATAGAAAATTTGCTCTGCCCATGTCTATGTGAAATCATGTGAATGAGATGGGGAGTGAAAGTGTTTATACCTAAACCAAGGGAAGAAGAGAATGTGAAGTCCCTTTCTGTGATTCCAAGGTACTTCACACAGTCTAAGGTGGAATCCACCAACCAACATATAGGGGGAAGCTCCTGGTTGGAGGCTTACATTGACCCACAAGGTTGAGAGGACCCCAAGTCTCCGAGAGGGAAATGGCCAGAGAAGGATGAAGCAAATCTTTTCCTAAATGTGTGACACTGATTCATGGAGCAATGTGGGAGGCACACAAAGTAAACTGAATCCTTCAATTTTATGCTAAAAAACTTTATGAAAAATTTTTATACCAACTGTGGAGTAAAACTCTTCTACAAGTTATATCCTCTCTATAAATTAGAATGGCCAACCTTTGGAGTGGGCAGGCCACCAGAAGGATCTTTAGACAATGGTGTCATTGCTGATGATTTTTTTAATAATTTTCTGAACCCCTGGACACCCAGAGCAATTACCTTATATCGATTACTGGCAAGAGATAACACAGAAATGGTCCCCTTGGTTGACAGCCTTTCTGGAAGACAGTCCAAGTTGATGTAGCTCAGATTACAGTGGCCCCTGTGACTGAACAAATGGACACTGAGCAGAAAAAAAAAAAAAAAAAAAAAAAAAAAACTGGCAATAAAAGACAGAAATAAAGTCAATATTTCCCCGTGAGCCAGAAGTGAACCCATTACCTTACATGCCCCTCTACCTGAACTTGCCAAGACCATTGAGACCACAGGCTGTCCCCACAGACCCCTCAACCCAAGAGGCAACAGATGCATGACCTCAGCACCTTTAAAATGGCTAGAGGAACATACTCTGGATGAACAAAGCAACATTCCAGCCTATGCCCAGACCCAATTTCCAGACACAAAATTAGATATGGTCCTAGCAAAGAAAAAGGTGTTTATCAGAAAAAAAGATAAAAGGAGGTTTTAATTAGTAGCATAAGAAAGGGGCGAAAAGAACACAAAATTGAACAAAGTATGACAAGCACTCCCAATGATTGAAAAAGCCACAGCCATTTCTCTGAATGACTATGCAAAAAGCAAACCCAAGGATAAAGAAGAGCTCCTTGCAGTTGCCATCACTGCAAACTCAGAAGTCACCCAAAGGTGAGTCCCACTAAGACAAAGTCAAAACAAATATCAAAATTGGAGCCAAATGCAAGACCAAAAAGAGGTCTGGATGAAAGGACCGCCTAATCGAGGGGACAAAGCTGAGACGAATCCAATGTGCCTACTGTCATCAGGAGGGCCACTGAAAGAGAAAATGACCCCAACTGAAGGTCAGCAGATCTAGACCAGGCTGCCACAAGGCTTCAAAAACTTACCAACCATCTTTAACATGGCACTGACTTCTGATTTGAGAGCCTTTCCTCCACTTGATATGGATGCTGGCCTCTAATGTGGATTCATATTGTTCCAATATATAGATAGATCTATCTCAGGCCTGAGCAACCTAAGAAGACGGCAAGAAATGGACACATCGGATTCTCACTTTCCTTATGAAACTAACTATGGCATCTCAAGAAGTAAAGCCCACATCTTTCAAGAAAAAAGACAAGTAATTACTTTCTATCTGAGACAGAGACAAGGGCAACTGGACCCCAAGAATAAACAAGCAGTCTACTCAATTCCAGTCCCTTCTACCCTGCCAGGTTTCAGAGTTGCTGTGTCCTGCTGGATTCTGCTGCATATATGGATACCTAACTTCTCAGTCATGGCCAAACACCTCCATAAGGCAAAAAAAGAGAGACTCTAAAATGGGGATCAACACAACAAAAGACTTTAATGTGGTACAGATTTTCTCCCACTCTGTAGGCTCTTTCTTCACATTTTTGATCGTTTCTTCTGCTGAGAAAAAAAATCCCATTTATTGAATCTTGGTTTAACTCTTGGCACTTTAGAGGTTTTGTTTGGGAAGTCAGGTCCTAGGCTGACATGGTGAAGATTTGGGCCTACTTTTCTTCTAGCAGTAACAGGGTCTCTGTTCTGATGCCTAAGTCTTTGACCAACAATGATTTGAGCTCAATGCAGGGTGAGAGATAAGGGTTTAATTTAATTTTGTTACATATGGCTGTTCATTTTTCCTAGCACCATTTGATGTATAAGTATCTTTCTCCAGTGAATGTTTTTGGCACCTTTGTCCAGTACGAGATACCTGTATTTATGTGGGTTTGTCTCTGTGTTTTCTATTCTCTACCTTGGGTCTACATATCTCATTTGGTGCCAGTGCCATGCTGTTTTTATTACTATAACTCTGTAGTATGGTTTGAGGTCTGGTATTGTGATGCCTCCTGCTTCTCTTTTCTTGCTAAGGATTGCTTTGTCTATTCTGGTTCTCTTGTTTTCAAAATGAATTTCATGATTTCTTTCTCTAGTTTTATGAAAAACATCAGTGGGATTTTAATAGGAATTGCATTCAATTTGTATAATTCTTTTGGCAGTATGGCTATTTTGAGTATATTAATTGTGCCTATCCAGGAGCACGGGACGTCTTTCTATCTTCTAAGGTGTTAAGGTGTCCTACAATTCCTTTTTTTTTTTTTTTTGTGTTCTGTGGTTTTCATTTTAGAGGTCTTTTATCACTTTTGTTAGATTGATTCCCATGTATTTTACTTTAATTTTTGTACTGATTGTAAATGCAATAATGTTCTTTATTTCTTTTTCATGGTATTCATTTCTGGTGTATAGGAAAGTGATTTATGGGTATTGATTTTTTATCCCACTACTTTGCTGAATTCATTTATTAATTCCAGAAGATTTTTGGTGGATTTTTTAGATCTTCCAAATATAGAATTATATTATTTGCAAATAGTGATAATTGAAGTTCTACTTTATCTATTTGCATACTTTTAATTTCTTTCTTCTAATTGCTCTGGCTAAAGCTTAAAGGATGATATTGAATAAAGTGGTGAAAGAGGGCATCCTTGTCTTGTTCCAGTTTTTAGAGGGAATGCTTTCAATATTTCTCCCTCTAGATAACGTTGGCCTTGGATTTCATGACTTTTATGATGTTGAGGTGTGTTCCCACTCTTCCTAGTTTTCCTAGTATTTCAAACATGAAGAATTTCTGTATTTTGTCAAATTCTTTTACTGAATCTGTTAAGATGATCATATAATTCTTGTCTGTAAGTCTATTGATATAATGAATTATGATTATTGATTTCCATATGTTGAATCGACCCTGAATCCCTGCGATGAACTCTACTTGATTGTGTTGCACTATCTTTTGTATATGTTTTTGTATGCAATTTGCCAGAAATTCACTGAGAATTTTTGCATCTATGTTCATCACAGATATTGGTCTGGATCCGTCTTTCCTTGATGTATTTTTGTGGTTTTTTTTCATTGTGGTATTAGCCTCCTAGAATGAGTTTGGAAGGGTTTCCCTCTTATTCTGTTTCATAGAATAATTTAAGGAGTATTATTAATTTTTCCTTGAAGGTCTACTAGAACTCGACTGAGAATCCATCTGGTCCTGGGCTCTTGTTAATTGGTAAGCATTTCATAGTGTTTTCTATTTCATTACTTGAACTAATTCTATTTATATTGTGTATGAACGCATGATTCATTTTACATAGGTCATATGGCTCTAGAAATCCGTCAATGTCTTCAATGTTTTCTATTTTATTGGAGTATAAATTTTCATATTTTTTTCTGATTATCTCCTGTATTTCATTTGTGTCTGTTGTGATATTTTGTTTTTCATCACATGTTTTAGTACTTTGGGTTTCTCTATTTTCTCATTGTTAGTGTCAATAGGAGTTTATCAATTTTATTGATTTTTTTTTCAAAGAACAAATTTTTTTGTCAATTTTTCTTTTGTTCAATTTAATTGATTTTAGCTCTGGTTTTAACTATTTCCTGTCTTCTGTTGTTTTTGTTTTTGATTTGTTCTTCTTTTTTTAGGACTTTGAGATGTAATGTTACTTCATTTATTTGTTCACTTTTTATTCTTTTAATATATGAGCTCAATGCAATGAACTTTCCTCTAGTACCACCACCTTCACAGTGTCACAGATACTTTGGTTTGTTGTATTGGTATTCTCATTTACCTCTAAGTATTTTTTTCATTTCATCTTTGATTTCTTCTTCTATCCATTCATCACTAAATAGTGCATTATTTATTCTCCATGGGTTGGAGTAGCTTCTATTTTTTATTTTATTGTTGATTTGTAATTTCAGTCCATTATGATTTGATAGATTGCAAGGCAATTATCTCCATTTTTTTTGTATTTACTAGCATTTAATTTGTGGTTTAAGATATAGTCTATTCTGGAGAAGGATCCATGTGCTGCTGAGGTAAAAGTTTATTCACTTGTCCTTGGATAGAACATTCTATTTATGTCCACTATGTCTAAATTATTTATCATATTATTTTGTCCTATAGTTTCTTTATTTAGTTTTGTTTAGAAGATCTGTCCAGTAGTGAGAGAGCTGTGTTAGTCACCCAGTGTTATCTTTCTGTGGCCTACTTTTTTCTTGAAATTGAGTAGGGTTATTTTTTACATACATAAATGTTGCATTGTTTGGAATATAAATATTTAGAATCTTTGTGCCTTGCTGCTGTATAATTACCTTCAGTAGAATGAAATTTCTTTCTTTGTCCTTCCTGGTTAACTTTGGCATGAAGATCACTTTATCTGATATGAGGATGTAAACCCCTGCTTATTTACACAATCCATATGGGTGATATGTTTTTTTCCATCCTTTCATCTTCAGTCTGTGGATGTCTCTTGGAGTCAGCATATTGTTGTTTTTTTGTTTGTTTGTTTTTTAAATCCAATCTGTATGTTTATGTCATTGATGAGTTTATTCCATTAATATTCAAGATTATTTCTGAAATATGACTCATATTCCCAGTCACTTTGATTTATTTCTGGCTTTTGAATTGATTTAGTTTGTCTTTTGATTATTCCTTTAGTGTAGTTTCTACCTTTGCCCGTTTATACTACTTTTTTCACTTCATCCTCATGGAACATTTTGTTAAGAATGTTCCATAATGCAGGCTTTCTAATTGTGAACTCTGCTAAGTTTTGTTTATCATGGAAGGTATTATTTCATATTCAGATCTGAAACAATTTTTGTGGATACAAAATTCTTGGTTGACATCCATTATCCTTCAGAGCTAGAAAAACGTTGTTCCTTGACTTCCTAGTCTTGAGTATCTTTCTGAGTGGAGAAATCAGTTCAGATTTAAATTGCTTCTCTCCTATACATAATTTGCCTTTTCTTTCTGTCACAGCCTTTAAGATTTAATCCTTATTCTGTGTTTTAGCCATATACTTACAATGTGTCTTGGTGGGAGTTTGCTGTAATTTCTACGCTGAGGGTCCTAGAAGCCTTCTGTGTTTGATTTTCCATTTCATTCTTTAGGTATGAGAAATTTTCTGATACTATATGTTTGAAAATATTGTGCATTCCTTTAACGAGCTCTTTTGTCATTTCGTGATAGGGTTCCATGTAACAGAACTCTCTTGTACTTATATTGACACAGTTGTTTGTAGAAATGATTCTTCAAAACTCCTTTCCTCACAGGCCATGGAGAAGTATAGGAATGTAGGATTGGCCAAGCTCACTGGGGCCTCCTATTTTAACTGCAGGCAGCTGTAGAGAATCCTGAATAAACCAGGACTCAGGTATAAGCCTGTCTGCAATCAGGTGAGACCCCTGAGTGTCAACAGTATCTCTTATTCATTTCCTTGTGTCTGCACAACTTCCAGGTGTCCATTTCACCACCAGCACATCTGCCTTTGTTCAACAAAAGATTCTAAGATCAGAGCCACTGTGTTGGAGGATTGTGAGGAGTCTAAGTTGTATCTCTGGAGGGTGAATCCTTAGTGACAATGGGGGGAAGATCTTAATGCCCAGTTTATGGAGGACTCTGGTGATGTAAAGTTGACCAAGGAGGAGAGTGGTTGTTCATCTGACTTCACGGACAAGGTGAGCATGTCCTTGAGCAATGATGGACTAAAGACTGGATGGATGAATGTCCTAAAAGTGAATCATGTGTAGGAAAGCAGGCCATCCCCAAGATTGGGCAGTTAGCCCAAAAATAGTGAAAAAAGGGTAAGATCAGTGGTCAGAGTATGTGTGAGGTTGGGTGCCTGAGTCCATGTGTTCTCTTTTAACACCTTTCTGGACCCAGAAGAACAGTAAACAGGAAGGGTAAATCAGAGCTTAAAAGTTAAACGACTGTGAGGAAGTTACAGGTGTATGCTTGTAGTGATGGTGAATGTAATCCACATTCAGGCACCTTTAACTGATTATGCAATTGGTCTTGTGTCTGAGTTCTTCTCACATAGTTTATTCTATGGTTTCTGATATGATACCTGTTGCATAATTCCATCTGTTCTGTGCATGATTCTGTGATTTAACTTACTTTATGATAATTTTCAGTTATGGAGAAATTGGCTTCTTGTTGGAACACAGCTTATCAAACTAATGAATTAATATACATTGATTGAGCTCTAACAATTTCTAATACAAATGTTAAAAATTGAAAATATTTTTAGTATTAATTTTACACCAAATTTTTAACATGGAATTTTCAAACATGCATAAAACAATGAGAGAATGATACAGGCCATCCATATTTCTCACCCTGTATTTAGAGTGGTTGAATTTTACGATCACTGTGATATGTTTATTTATGAGGTTATATCTGCATACCTATGTGTAATATTTTACTAAATCTTTTTAAAGTTAATTGTAGCCTAGACTATTCACTTTTAGAGATCTAAGGGATATCTCCCAGGAATGAAGATGATCTCTCACATAGCACATTTCCATTACTAATTATAAAGTTATTAGTAAGTTTCTTACATCATGTAAATCTAATCTGTATTCAAATTGATATTGCTTTTCTGAAATATCATTTACAGTTTTTCCTACCTTCCAGATTGCCACTCAGGTTCACATGTTGCTTTTGGTCATTACAAACATAATGTTTACCTAATGCTTTTCCACATAATATTGAAACAGCATTTTGTTTGTTTTCCCCAAAACTGTCTTATTATATCAGTTAACTTGGTTTACATCCCAATTTTCAGTCAGTTAGGAGTGTAACTTGAATTTCTACTTGCAGACCAAGCACCTGAGGAGAATCTAAGGTAGCCAAAGTGATCCTCAGTTACTGGTTTTTGCATCACACTAGAAAAATTTCAGATATGTTGCTCAGAATTACAGGAATGAGTTTATTAGAAAGAATAAGAAATGGAAAAACATGTATACCCCTAATGAGAGAGTGAATCTTCAGAGAGAAGAGAGAGATATCAGGTCCACCTTACCTTCCAGTTTTGTTGGGAGTATCATGGAAGTTGTGAGAGACCTGTCCAGGTTTACCTCTTGAGTGTTGACAGATAGTAGGATTGCATTTGATTTCCAAATCTTCATTCTGCATTTTCTTGTCTCTCAAAGGGAAGATTTTCAAGTCCATGTCACTTTTGTGCACCCTGACTGATTGTAATTGGAACTTGTTCTTACAGATTATGTTAGGGGAATTATTCTAAGCTCCCTGTGTTCTGGAATTCAGTTTAAATGTTTTAAGAACAAATTTACCCAAATGTCACCTGTAGAGCACCTACCAAATGTATTTCAAAATGTCCTCATGAGTTTTTGACCAAATTCTTGATTTATGAAACAATTTGAGTTTCATTTTGAAATCTTTTTTAAAAAAATTCAGCTTCTTTTACTTCATATTTTATTATCATATTAGCATTTGCATTTAGTAGACTACAAGACCTTCTCTCTTCCTCACTGCAGGTAGAATGTCATGTTTATCAATACCAGAGGAAAATGCTGGACATCTGCAAATTAAAATAATCTGTTCTGGTTACTTATAGTGCTCTTGGATCTCAAGGAGAGAACATGACAGAATTTACCTAAAATTCCATTGTTGGTGAACTATTTAGATTCAGATTTCAGAAAATCAGTCCAACTGACCCTGGGAGAGAGGAGAATTTCATTTCTGAGAAAAATTTCAGAAGATACTGATGTTGCTGTTTCAGGGATCTTCATTTGGAGATCCCTACGTAGAGTGGTCCAAACAGGCCTGAGTCTTTTTTGCAAGTGGGTTCAGGGCAACTTGCCTGTAATCCCTGTCACTCAGAATGCTAAGGGAGGAAGACTGCAAACTTGAGGTTACCCTCAGAAACATAGTGAGATCTTGTCTCAAAGTAAGAATGGAAAGGATTAGGTGTATGGCTCTGTGGTAGAATGCCTTTGGATTCAACCCTCAGTAAGCTACACCTCTCAGTAAAGAGAAATAAATAAAAGCCTCCTAACTTAGTGGACCTTAGGACTTTCACATCTGCCTTTCCTCTCAGGTTGATCAGAGCTCCCCAGTTCTCTTGAATGATTCAGTTCTTGGTACCATGGAAAAAAAGCACAAGGAATCCCCAGCCCTGATTACCCTCTACATTCTGGTACAGAGAAGGCTGTCAGCATTGGGGATCTTACACAGAATCTATCACATGGGTGCTTCTTTGAATCATATAAGGACATAGTTGTGCCATGTCAATATCTCCAGCATGTCCTCTGCATCTAAGATTTCAGGTGCTTACGAAGTGTGTTATTTTACTACACAATGGGAAAGGCAGTTTAGCTAGATAGAATTAGAATTGCATCAGCACAGATATTTGCTTTTCATCATTGCTAGACATGTATTGTGTAATCCTGTTCAAGTGAGATCTTATAATTTTTTCTTATTTTCTGAAATAAAAATTCACATTGGGTGATTTTTAATCTACAAATTATTATTTTATTTTACATTTCCCCAAATCCTAAATATATAAAAATATTTACATATTTCTTCTCTTTGAAGTTTTTCAATTGTCAACTCTCAGTTTATGAATTGTCATATAAATGATTTGCTTATCTTTTCATTTTCAAGTAGGAGAACTTTCTTTCAATCATTTCTTAGAGCAGTGGCATAAAAAGACCACTCACAATATTGAGGATAATACGAAGAATATTTTTTTCATTTCATGATTATTTGGTTTGACTGTTTCCAGGGCTCAACCTGAACTCACTGAATGTCTTCCAACTTCACTGATTTCTCATGTATTTTAATGAACTCTCATATGCATCTGCAGAACAGTGTGATCCCTGTGCTTCAGGCCTGCTTGCTCTGTTGTCTGGGTGTCTGAGCTTCCCTCCATAGAACTTTACAAGCATCAGTATGACCCAGGTTTGAGCTAAACACATACCACTGTCACCATCTACTGAATTGATCCTTGCAGAGCCTTCCGGTCCCTAGACTCAGAATGGGCATATCACTGTTTCTGCCAAGTTCTAATGGCCAATGCACATTATGGACTATGTAAGACAATGGAGGTTTGGAAATAGACACTCTCTCTTAGAGAAATGAGCTCAAATTCACATAGGAAGGAGTTTGGATTATGAGAGATGTGAATTACTGTGGGAGCATTATGCAAATAATTTACCACATTATTTTGGAAGTTTTTTTTTTTTTCTTTATTTCCTTTATGGTGCTGGGGATTTAACCCAGGCTTTGTGGTTGTCAGGCAAGCACTCAACCAACTGAGGTGTACCCCAGGCCCTGACCACCTCATTTTGAATATGCTTTATCAGATGCAGATGAATTTGGTGAAATAAGTTCTCACAGAATTCTACTTCTGCTTCCATCCTCCTTTTGGTATGTATTTCTTGTCTTATTTGTTATCTTCATACCTTGACTCCATGGTTGATTAATCTCACGGTTTTTCTTACATTGAGAACTCAACAATTATCTATTACATTACTTTACAAATGTGTTACTTTCTTTTATTTGAAAGCTAATTCAAGTGTACTTTTTTAGCATTATAAAAATAAGGATGAATATGCACCACATAAACTTTGAAATCACTAGCTAAACTTCCTAGGAACAGAAACTACATTTCTGACTACTCTACTTTCAATGATTATCTTATTTGCTCTTTCCCACAGTCTTAATGATTGATAATTAGACTTTCTGTCCAAATCACAAAGTATTTCCTTACTTCTTCACTTATTTAAAAATATCTTGACTATTATAGATTGATCTATTACAAAGAATTTAGAATTAGCATATCAATTTCTCCCCATATTTTCATTGTTTGCTTGAGATTGCATTGTAACTCTCACCAAACTTGGTAAGAACTACTTTGAAATACTAAATATTCCAATCCATGATTGTGATATGTGTTTCCAATATTTAGTTAGTTATATTGCATAAAATTCTATCAGGAAATTTTCATTTCATCTTCAAAATTAAGCTTCATCTGAAGCTAGGTAGAGTATCCTTGACTAGCATCAATTTTATTTGAATTGTTATCTATGATTTTATGACCTCCTAGCTGAGAAATCAACTCAGATATGGATTTGTATTTCTCTAAACATGACCTGTCATTTTTCTCTGGCAGCCTTTAATATGCTCTTCTTATTCTGTATGTTATACATTTTTATAATAATGTGGCTTGGTTTGGGTCTGTTTTAATTTTGTATATTTGGGGGTGTCATAAACATCCTGTATCAAATTTCTATTTTTATTCTGTAGGTTTGGGATATTTTGTGGTATTATTTCATTGAAAAATTGTGCAGTCCATTGTTTTGTGTCTCAGAGTCTTTATATCAATTAATTTATATTTGAATTTTTCACATTTTCTCATGTATCTTAGAAATTCTGTTCATGGCAATTTACATATTTTCTCCAATGCCTAGTTTATTTTTAAATCATGTATTTTGTCTTCATAGTTTGAAACTATGTTCTCTCTGGGATCTCATTTGTTGGTGCTTGGTGCTTCCCACTGTATTTTTTTATTTTGTTTATTTGTTCATTCATTTTGAGGATTTCTACTTGATTTATTTTTTTTTAAGATTCTCTTTCTCTATATTTCACTTCTTGTATTTCCTCCCTAGTTGCACTCCTTACATCATCCTTAAACTGGCAGATCAAATTCACTATGCACATTAAAACTCCTTCTCTGACATTTCTTCCACCATGTTGTTGATGGATTCTGTTATTGGAATATTTTGATATGTTTGGGGAAATTTATTATCTTGCTTTTTCAATTTGTTTGTGTGTTTACCTATCTAATGGTATGATATGAGGAAGTAGATTATCTACTATGAAGTCTTATATTATTCCAGAAAGTTTCCAGTACTTAATTCTGGGGGAGATAAAGAATAACAAGAAGCAATCAAAAATATACAGCATTCACCCAAACACTTTTTGTCATGATATCTACAGTGTTGTCACAATAAAAATAAATGATAGGCACAGGTTTGTTACAACAAATCATTTAGTTTGTGAAATCGTTTACAATTTCAATAATGGACAGGGAGAGAACAGAGTTGATGCATGATGTGAGGAGTAAGAGGAAAGAGGAGAAAAGGTAGAAGTAAAAAATAAAGGAAGTGTGAAAGAGAGCAACAGACATATACTATTAGAAGACTAAGGGTCAGAAAGTGTCAATGGAAACAAACAAGTGAGAATAAAGGTAAAAATTTAAATAATTAATAATACAAATTAAAACAACAAAATGCTAAACTGAAATATACATATAAAACTTCTTAGTCTGCCCAAAATTCATCTATTAAAAATAATTTGTTTCAAAATGTTATAAATGAGAAAAGAATAACAACTATGAATATGTGTAATTGTCCAAGAAACAGTAATGTACCTTTGAGCAGAGTAAGAAAAGGAAAAAACAAAAGGAAAGAAAGAAAAGATCTTAATGAAAAGTTAAAGAACTCTGTCTGTTGGTGTTCAAAAATTCTCAGCTTCATTTCTCAGCAGTTAAGTTGTGTTGTTTGGATAATGATACTTGTTCCACTCTGATGGTGGTGTTGCTAGGGTTAGACAGGAAATCCAAGAGGCCCAACTCTTTGAGGCAGAGTTTAGGCTTAGGTAGTTTCAAAGAAGCTGTTGTATTGAGTCAATCTGTTCCCTGGGCTCCACTCATTTTGTGAAGGATTCATTTCTTAATGCAATAGGTCTACTGGTTCCTAGACTTGGATTCAGCCTCCAAACTCCATCTCTCCAGTCCCACACTTTTGAATTCCCCATAAGGTCAGTGTCTCCCTGTGGTCACAGAAGAACCAGATTTCAGGGCTAAAGGACAGCTATGAGGGATTTCATAACCATTTGTCTCCTCTGTTAAACCTCTCTCTACATTTGATTTTTCAAGGCCACTTAGGCATACGCTAAGTTGTCCATGTGTGTTTTCTAGGTCTGTATTTTTGGCCACGTTTGGGTTTACCAGGAATCAGTTCCTTCAGCTGCTGGCTCCATGCACCACTGCTGCAAAATGGTTCTTCATCTGTCCTCCACCAATCACCATGAGAGATGAGGATTGCTTCCCACACAAGGATATTGTGCAGGGAAGCATTTAGCTTAGTGAGGCAGTGTTTTTATCTCTAAACTCTCCTTACCCAGACATTCCTCAGTTCTCTTACAAATGTGGCTTCATTCATTTCTCTTATATCTCCTCTGTGCTAATGGAGGGACCACTACAGTTTTCGTCCAACTATAGCAATGTCTGTGATTACTTCCTTATTATTATATTTTATTACATTCATCTAATATTAGATGGTTTATCTTTTCATTTTCAAGTAGGAGAACTTTTTGAACCATTATGTAGAGTAGATATAAAACAAACCACTCTTAATATTGAGAACTTTTGTTTCTCTCATGATTCTTTGGTTTGAATCTGCTTTGGTTTGGTCCAAACTCTGTGAATGTCTTCCAGCTACACTGACTTCTCATGCATTTGTGAGGAACCCTCCTATGCATGTGGAGAGCAGTGCAGTTCTTCTGCTTCAGTCCTGCTTGCTCTTTTATCTGAGGTCCCCTCCATAGAGCTTTACAACCACCAATTGATGACACAGGTTTGAGCTCATCACATACCACTGTCCCCAGCTATTAGATGGATCTTTGCAGAACCTTCTCATGCCTCTGCTCAGAATTGGCACATCCCTGTTTCTGCTAAGTTCTAATGGCCAATGCACATTTTAGACCATGCAAGACTTTGGAGGTGTGGAAATAGATACCTTGTTTTTGTGAAAGACACTGAAAAATTTACATAGGAAAGAATTCGGATACTGGGAGTTGTGAAATATTGGGGGAGCATGTTTGTATACAGTTGACTACATTTATATGTTCTGGAAATTTTTTCCAGATTCAGATGTATTAATTGAACTATACCCTCCAAATTCTACTTGTGCTTCTGTTCTCCTTTTGGTATATTTTCATGAACAAAGGGCCTTCTTTCATTGTTGCCATCATGCCTTCTCTTTGTGATTGATGTGTCTCATGTTTCTTTTTATACTGCAAACTCAGCAATAATCCTTACATTATTTTATAAAAGAGTTATAGTTTTATTCCAAATTTAATTCAACTGCAGTTTTTTAGAATTATGGAAAATATTGATCTAAATACACACATAATTTTAAATCACTAACTAAACTTCCCAAGAACAGAAACTACATTTCTGGCTTATTTTCTGTCATCAGTTGTCTTCTTTGCTCTTTCCTATAGTCTTAATTATGGTGGAAAATCACACTTTGTGCCCTACATCACAAAGCACTTCCCTATTTCTTCACTCATTTAAAAATATCTTGGCTATTGTAGATTGATCTATTACAAAGAAGTTTGAATCATTTTATCAATCTCTCCTCAGATTGTCATTGTTTGCTTGGTATTGCATTGGAACTCTCACCAAACTAAGAGAGAAACTACTTTGAAATATTAAAGATTCCAAACCATGATTGTGATATGAGTTTCCAATATTTAGATAGTCTTTTACCATATTGCAGTTAACTTCTAATGGAAGATTTTTATTTCATCCTCATATGCAAAGCTTAATTTTGCTGGGTAGTGTATTCTTGGTTGGCATTCATTTTCTGTCAGAGTCTGATATCTATGATTTTATGATCTCCTAGCTTTGAGAGTCTGGGCTAAGAATTCAGCTCAGATCTGGATTTGTGTTTCTCTAATCATTTGTTCTCATTTTTCTCTGGGAGTCTTTAATATCTATCTCTATTTATATGTTAGACATTTGAAAGTAATGTGCCTTGGTTTTGGTCTATTGAAATTTAGTATATTTGTGGTCATGTAAGCCTCCTGTATCAGATTTCCATTTTCATTCTTTAGGTTTGGGCTATTTCACTGTAATATTTTATTTAAAAATTGTGTATTTTGTTGTTTTATATATCTGAGTCCTCATCTATTCCAATCAATATCAAATTCATTTAATTTCAGGTTTTCAAAGGATTTTTAGGTTATCACATATTTCTCAGAAATTCTGTTCATTGTCTTTCCAACTTTCTTTTTAAGACCATGGGTTTTGTGTTTATTGCCAGAAACTATGGTTTCTTAGTGGTATAGCCTTATATTGATGCTTTCCATTGAATTTTTAATTAGTTTATTTGTTCCTTCATTTTGAGGATTTCTGCTTGATTTTTTTTTGAATCTCACTTTATTGATGTGATCTTTCACTTCTTGTGTTTCCTCTCTGATTTAACTCCTTACATCATCCTTTACCAAGCAGATCAAATTAATTATGCACATTCAAAACTCCTGTGACATATCTTACATGGTGGTGTTGATGGATTCTATATTGGAGCATCTTGGTTTGTTAGGGTCAATTTTTTGCCTTGCTATTTCCATTTTGTGTGTGGATCCTTCTAATGGTATGGATCTGAGGCAGTAGATTATCTGTTATGTAGCCTTATAGTGTTTCAGAAGCTTTCCAGTACCTCATTCTTTTGAAAGAGAAGAAGAATAACAATAAGCAATCATACAATATGCAGCATTAACCCAAATATTTTCCATTATGGCATATACAGTGTTGTCACAATAAAGTAAAATGACAGAGACAGGTATTGCTTACAGCAAAAACATGTAGTCTGCAAAACAGTTTATAATTTTGAATTGAGAACAGGGAGAAAACAGAGGTTATATAGAATTAGAGGAGTAAGAAGAAAGAGGAGAGAAGATAGAAGTGAAAAATTAAAGGAAGTGTGAAAGAGAGGACAGAAATTGGGCGTTAGCAGAGGCAAGATGAAAGAGTCAATGGAAACAGACAAGTGAGAAAAAAGTGAAAATTTCAATGTTAATTATACACACTGAGGTAGGACCTGGGGCTGAGCCTGCCCCACACACCAGGGTCAGACCCGTTGCTGAGCCCCCCCCCTCACACCGAGGTTGGAGACCAGTAGCCTGGCCACAGCCCCCCTACTGGTGAGAGACACTGGGTCTGCCTCCTTGCTGATTCAACACACCCTCACTGGGGCTCCCCAGCTTCTTTGGAGGCTGGTGTAGGCATTTTGAATTATTCCTGAGGGTGTGACCATCATCATTGGAAGGGCAACTCTCTTCCTGAGACACTTACAGGAGACTTGAGGCCGCTTGACAGGTACATGTATTTACTCACTTACATTCTAAACTCTTCCCCATCCTCTTGTTCATGACTAGAAATACTATAAATAAACTGATCCTGTTTATTTTAAAAATGTTAAAGTCTTTATAGGGGCTATCTGGTTCAGGGCTACATTTTCTCTGCATTGGGTACTAGTGTAGTTGATCTACCCTTCAAAGGAGAGGTAGTGGCAAACTGCAGGGTCATAATAAGCCTGAATGGGGTAACTTCAGTATCTCTTCTCTTCACTGCTACAGGGAATATATAGAAACAATATGAAAAACAGGAGAAGAAGTTATCCCTAACAAACCAAATATGGATATCACCAGATTACTCAGCCCAGACTCTAAAAGCAAGAAGGACTGGAACGATATATATCAAGCTCTGAAAGTACATGAATGCCAACCAAGAATCCTATACCCAGCAAAACTAACCTTCAGATTTGACAATGAAATAAAATCTTTCAATGATAAACAAAAGTTAAAAGAATTTAAAAATAGGAAGTCTGCCCTGCAGATCATTCTCAGCAAAATATTTTGTGAGGAGGCAGTGAAAAGCAACAATACAAGCCAGCAAAGGGAGGAGCTACCCTAAAGTAAAGGCAATCAAAGGACAATTAAAAAACCAAAAATAAGCCAAAATGACCAAGAATACAAATCATATCTCAAAAATAACCCTGAAAGTCAGTGGCCTAAATTCAATAAACAAAAGACATAGACAGGCAGATTGGATTAAAAAGAAAGTCCCAGCAATATGCTACCTTTAAGAGACTCATCTCATACAAAAAGAAATTCACAGACTAAAGGTGGAAGGATGGATGGGTAAAAACATACCATGCACATGGACCCAGTAAAAAAGCAGGGTCTCAATTCTCATATCAGATGAATTGGACTTCAAACCTAAGTTAGTCAGAAGGGATAAAGAAGGACATTTCATACTGCTTAAGGGAAGAATAATACAACAAGTTTTAGTAATTTTAAATATTTATGCCCCAAACAATGGAGTATATATTTCTATTACAGAAACCCTTCTCAATTTTAAGTCTCAAATAAACCAAATCACATTAATAGTGGGAGACTTTAACACACTGCTCTCACCACTGGATAGATCCTCCAAACAAAAACTGAACAAAGAAACAATAGAACTAAATAATACAATCTATGATATAGACTTAATGGATATTTATAGAGTATTTCATCCATCACTGAGCAAATATACTTTCTTCTCAGCAGCTTATGGATCCTTCTCCAAAATAGACCATAAGCTATGCCACAAAGAAGCCATAAGTAAATACAGAAAAATAGAGATACTACCATGTACTCTATCAGACCATAATGGAATGCAATTAGAAATAAATGATAAAATAACAAGCAAAAACTTTTTATGTATCTGGAGACTAAATAATATGCTATTAAATGATGCAATGATAACAGAAGCCATCAGGGAAGAAAAAAAAATTCTAAGAGATAAATTAGAACAATAACACAACATATCAAATCTCTGGGACACTATAAAAGCAGTACTAAGAGGAAAGTTCACTGCATTGAGCTTATACATTAAAAAAAAAAAGTCAACAATTAAATGACTTAATATGACTTCTCAAAGCTCTACTTAAAGAACAGATCAACACCAAAAATATTAGAAGACAGGAAATAATTAAAATCAGAGCTGAAATCAACGAAATTGAAACAATAGAAACAATACCAAAAATTGTCAAAACAAAAAGTTTGTTCTTTGAAAAGGTAAACAAAATTGATAAACCCCTACCCACACTAACGACAAGGAGAGAGAAAACTCAAATGACTAGAATTTGTGATGAAAAAGGAGAGATCACAACAGACACCATTGAAATACATAACGTAATTAGAAGCAACTTTGAAAATCTATACTCCAACAAAATAGAAAATACTGAAGACATTGACAAATGTTTAGAGACATATGATTCTCCCAAACTGACTCAAGAAGAAGTACACAATCTAAATAGATCATTTTCAAACACTGAAATAGAAGAAGACATCAAAAGCCTACCAACCAAGAAAAGCCCAGGACCAGATGGATTCTCAGCCAAATTCTACAAGAACTTTAAATAAGAACTGATACCAGTATTCCTCAAAGTATTTTAGGAAATTCAAAAGGAGGGAACCCTTCCAAATTCATTCTATAAGGCTAGTATCACTCTGATACCAAAACCAGACAAGGACACATCAAGAAAAGAAAATTTTAGACCAATATCCCTGATGAACATAGATGCAAAATTTCTTAACAGAATAGTGGCAAATCACGAATAAAAATATATTAAAAAGATAGTGCACCATGATCAAGTGGGGTTTATCCCAGGGATGCAAGGTTAGTTCAACATCCAGAAATCAATAAATAGAATTCATCACATCAATAGACTTAAAGTTAAGAATCACATGATTATTTCAATAGATCCTGAGAAAGTATTTGATAAAATACAGCACCCCTTCATCTATAAAACACTAGAAAAAATAGTAATGGTAGGAACATACCTCAACAGTATAAAGGCTATTTATGCTAAGCCCACAGCCAAGTTCTTTCTTAATAGAGAAAAACTGAAAGCATTCCCTCTAAAAACTGGAACAAGAGAGAGATGCCGTCTTTCACCACTTCTATTCAACATTGTCCTTGAAACCCTTGCCAGAGCAATAAGACAGACCAAAGAAATTAAAGGGATATAAACAGGAAAAGAAGAACTAAAGATGTCACTATTTGCTGATAACATGATCCTATATTTAAGATCCAAAAAACTCTACTAGAAAACTTCTAGAACTAATAAATGAATTCAGCAATGTAGCAGGATATAAAATCATACATGTAAATCTAATACATTTCTATTCATAAGTGATGAATCCTCTGAAAGAGAAATTAGGAAAACCACTTCATTCACAGTAGCCTGAAAAAATATAAAATAGTTGGGAATTAATCTAACAAAAGAGGTGAAAGAACTCCACAATGAGAACTATAGAACCTTAAAGAAAGAAATTGAAGAAAATCTTTGAAGATAGAAAGATCTCCCATGTTCTTGGATAGGCAGAATTAACATTGTCAAAATGGCCATTCTACCAAAGATGCTATATAGATTCAATGCAATTCCAATTAAAATTCCAATGACATTTCTCATAGAAATAGAGAAAGCAATCATGAACTTCATCTGGAAGAACAAGAGACCTCGAATAGCCAAAACATTCCTGAATAGAAAAAGTGAAACAGGAGGTATCACAATATCAGACATTAAACTATACTACAGAGAAATAGTAACAAAAACAGCATGGTATTGGCACCAAAATAGACAGGTAGACCAATGGTGCAGAATAGAAGACACACAGTCAAAATCACATAAATACATACACCTCATACTACACAAAGAGGCGAAAAACATACAATGGAGAAAAGATAGCCTGTTCAACAAATGGTGCAAAACTGGAAATTTGTATGCAGTAAAATAAAATTAAACCTCTATCTCTCACCCTGCACAAAACTCAACTCAAAATGAATCAAAGACATAGGAATTAGACCAGAGACACTGCACCTAAAAGAAGACAAAAGGCCCAAATCTTCATCATGTTGACTTAGGATCAGACTTCCTTAATAAGACTCCCAAAGCACAAGAAATTAACACAAGAATCAATAAGTGGGATGGACTCAAACTAAAAAGCTTTTTCTCAGCAAAGGATGCAATTAAGAATGTGAAGAGAGTGCCTACAGAGTGGGTGAAAATTTTTTCCATACACACTTCAGATAGAGCACTTATCTCCAAAATTTACAAAGAACTTACAAAACTTCACACCAAAAATACAAAGAACCCAATCAATAAGTGGGCCAAGGAACTGGACAGACACTTTACAGAAGAAGACACACAAGCAATTAATAAATATATGAAAAAGTGTTCAACATCTCTAGTAATTAGAGAAATGCAAATTAAAACAACTCTAAGATTTCATCTTACTCCAATAAAAATGGCTATTATCAAGAACACAAATAATAATAGATGTTGGTGTTGATAAGGGAAAAAGGCACACTCATACATTGCTGGTGGAGTTGCAAATTGGTGAAGCCACTCTGGAAGGCAGTGTGGAGAATCCTCAGAAAACTTGGAATGGACCTGTCTTTTGACCTAGTTATCCCACTCCTCAGTTTATACCCAAAGGTCTTGAAATCAGAAAACTATAGTAACACAGCCACATCAATGTTTATAGCAGCTCAGTTCACAATAGCTAGATTGTGGAATCAAACTAGATGCCCTTCAACAGATGAATGGATAAAGAAACTGTGGTATATATACACAATGGAATACTATTCAGCCATATAGAAGAATAATATTATGGCATTTGCAAATAAATGGATGGGATTAGAGCATATCTTGCTAAGTGAAATAAGCCAAGCCCAAAATACCAAAGGCCAAATGTTTTTTCCTGATAAATGGAGAATGATATATAATGGGGGGATGGGGAGTGAGAGAAGAATGGGGGAAATTTAGAATATGTAGAAGGAAATGAGAGGGTGGGGGTATAAAAAATGGTGGAATGAGACAGATGTCATTACCCTATGTACATGTATGATTACATGAATGGTATTAATCTACATTGTGTAAAACCATAGAAATGAATGATGTACCCAATTTGTGTATAATGAATCAACATGCAGTCTGTAAATAATTAAAAGCTAAATAAAAAATATAAAAAAGTGATGTTGTAGAAACCTTGGGATATTCAGAAAAGTACAAAGACAAAAATTAGAATCTGTATTCTTATGAATAAAACATGTTAATTATAATAATAAAATAAAAACTAAAACTGAAATATAATTATAAAACTACCTAGTCCCCAACAAACTGGCCCATTAAAAAGAACTGGTTTCAAAAATGTAAGAAATGAGACGAAATAACAAATATGAATATGTGTAAATGTCTATGAAACAATAATGTCACACGAGCAGAATAATAAAAAAGAAAAAAAAAAGGAAATGAAAAAGATCTTAATGGAAAATTGAAGAATTATATCTGTTGGAGTTAAAAAATTCTCAACTCTCTTTCTCAGCAGTTAGGTTGGGTTTTGGGGAGAATAAAACTTGCTCCACCCTCATGGTGATTTTGCTAGGGTGAGATACATAATCCAAGAGACCCAACTCCTGGAGCCAAGGTTTAGGCTTAGCTAGGCTCCAGACTCTTACTGAATGGAATTGGTCTGGAGATTTTAAATCAGTACACCTCTGGGGCCCAGTAATTGCTGCTCCAGGGTGAAAGATTGTACCCCAGGTATATGCCCTGAGCTCCATTCATGTGGAGGAGGAACCAATTTTTAGTCCACTAGGTCACCAGGGGACTGCATGGTTCCTGACCTCGGATTCAAACGCCATCTCATGAACCCCCATCCTTTCAAATTCCCAGCCTGCAAGTCCATCCTAGAAGCAGTTCAATTGCAAGGGGAGGGGAAAGCCATGATGATTTTCATAACCAGTAGTCCCCTATGTAAACCTCTTTCCACAGCCAATTTTCTCCTATTGAAATAGGCATATTCTCTACTGTACATGTGGGTTTGCTAGACCTGTACTTTGGGCCAGATTCAGATTTGCCAGGAATCAGTTCCTTCAGCTGCTGGCTTTCTGCACCACTGCTGAAAATGTGTTCCTCCCTCTGTCCTTTATATGTCTCCATGAGAGATGAGGATTCCTTCACACACGAGCATATTGTGCAGGGAAATTTTTAGTTTAGTTGGTTTTTGATCTTTAAACTCTCCTGACCCAGACATTCCTCAGTCCTCTAAATAATATGGATTCCTTTAATTCCCTTATGCCTCCTCTGTGCTCATAAAGGGTCCACTGTGGCTGTTGCATCTAGCCGTGACAGTGGCTGTGCTGCTGGGAATTTCTTCCTTATTTTATTACATCCATTTTCATATGTCCTCAGTCTATTTTGAAATCATATAAAATTTCAAAATATAAAATTCCAGTAAAGTTCCCCCATGGTCTTGTTTGCGTACCACGTTGAGAAACTGCAGGTCTGCTTTCTTGGTTTGATACGCTGCAGTAATCAAGAAAGTGACTTTATCTATTCAGTTAATTTGAAAATTGTGCAATAAACTATTCTGTGAAGACATTTGCATATATTCTATTAGATTCATTCATAGAGTAGTGATAATTTTGTTAATCTTTAGATTTCATATCCCTTTTTGTTTGAGAATTTCCAAATACACAGAAAAGTTCAAAGAAGAATTCAGTGAATGCCATTCATGTAATTCATCAATGTTTAAATTTTCAATATTTTATTCTCTTGGCATTTTTAAGGAAATTGGTAATGATTGAGGTATCCATTTCAGCATTTTAGCAATTTGTGAAAAATGTTTCCATGTATAAAATGTCTTGCTTTTAGACAAGGTGATTCTCTTTGAGCCATATTCTTTGCTTTAAACAGGATATAATTAGTATTTTAAGAATACTGACTTAAATTTGTTGAATCTCAGTGGCTTAAGGGCTGAGGGAAGAATCTCAAATTCAAAGTCAGCCTCAGCAAAAGTGAGATGCTAAACAACTCAATGAGACCCTGTTGTTAAATAAAATATAAAAAAAAGTTGGAAATGTGGCTCATGGGACAAGGGCCCTTGAGTGCAATTCCTAGTGCTGCCCAAACCCCCCCAAAAAAGTCAAAGTGTGTCCTTGAACATTATTGAATTCTATTTCATACTTCAAAATGTTTCCATGAGTTTCCTCTGGGCCTTTTAAGCACATGACACTATAATCTTGGAATAATATTAGCTTTACTTTGGTACAGTTTCCATTTTAGATCTCTTTTTGTTTATACTTGGTGCAGTTTCAATATATAACTTGTCAGAATTTATTCCTTTTTAATTTTCAGGTGATAGTTATCAATTATTTCAGTCTTTTGCTTGATGTCTTTAATAAGTCTGGAAGCTTTTCAGATTTGCAAATGTTCCTGCAACAATCTAATTGTGTTTGACTTCATTGGATTTCCAGTATTGGCAAAATGTAGTCTACACAGGCCTAAAACATTCTACTTCTGGGATAGGTTTTTGACTTTGAGTTGACTGTAGAAGACTTGAAAGACTTAGATGACAAGAGCAGAAATGTTCAATATCTTTCTTCTGAGTTGTAAGTAACTTTGGTAAATATGTGACCTTTGTTTGTTTTAGTTTCAAGGCTTTCCCTCCTTTTCAGTGCAGTTTTGATCAGAAACCAGACACTGATTGACTGTCAAGAGTCTTTCATTGATGCTGTTGGTAGAATATTTGGTTTTGAGTTTGAAAATTTAGACATCTCAAAGGAGAGATAAAGTATTATTTGAGAAGAAAAATACAAGAGAAGTGAAGTGTGAGCAGAAAAACACCGATGTTGAAGATAATTGATAGGCATGAAAAATTTCTTTACTGCTTCTTGATACTCTATTGTTATAGAATATAACAGTGTCCATGTAAGTGAGATTGAACAAGGATGTATGTCCTTTCTGCCTGTGGGAATGTTTAATCATACTAGAAATAAATGTGTTGATATTTGAAAAGGGATTAGATAATGCATAAATATATGTGCTTAAAATTGGAAGACATTGTGTTATCATTTCTAATATATTTTTAATATAGATAAATGTGAAGGATGAATTCATAATATAATATTGTGGACAGTAGCAAGCACCTAGCAATACTTTCTACCTATTAAATGTTTCAAGATATAATGATTTTCTGTTGTATTTCTTCTAAATTATAGAGAGCTACATACTAAATGTCAAGCTCCAATAATTTGTAGGTTCATTTTATAAACAACATTCTTTCCATATCTGAATCTAGCACCATGTTGCATGTGATCAGCAGTGAGCAAATGATTAATGAATCAATTAATTGAAAGTGAACTTGCATATTGATCAATATCTGAATTGTTCTTATACTAAATATGGCACAATTGGATGTGCCCTACTCCACAAAATTAAGGAAGAATAAAGGGAGCAATCTAACTGTTTTCACTGAGTAGATGAAAGAAAATGAATTCTTTGCTTTGACACAGCTAAGGGAGATAAATATGAGTGAATACATTCCTATGAATACTTGTGTTCTATTGTAGAAAAGGGAATATACTATGAATAATCGAGTTATAACAGAAACACATATTTCTTTTTTAAACTATGTTTATGAAAGTAGGAATGGCAGACTATCAAGTCACTCAGGAAATATAATGGAGCTCCATAGGTTTCACTTATTTACCCCTATAGATACAGAATCAGTGACTGTATGTTACACATTTTTTTCTCATTTTAGTATGGCTGACCATCCAAATTATCCATTTGCTCATGAATATTAACATGAACAACTTTGTCTTGACTTCAACTAGAAGGCCCTGTGTGGATACAGGTGGAAATAATGGCTCAGATGCTGTTGGTTGAGCATATTTCTTCTATTAATCCATGCTTATTCACAATTTCCATTCTCCTACAGCTAAACTCAAGCTTCCAGGCATAAAATTTTCATTTATTTTTGAAAACAAAATAATCTTGTTTTATCTAGGTTCTTTTTAACAATTTTTTTTAGGTATCGATGGACCTTTATTTTATTATTTATATATAGTGCTAAGAATCAAACCCAATGCCTCCACATGCTAGGCAAGCACTCCACCACTGAGACACAACTTCAACCCCCAAGATTCTAATTGTCACTGTCTCTGTTGTGTTTATGATTGGTTTCTTTTTGGCTGATTATACATGAAATCTAAATGGTTACATGTCTCTAAGCCTGGGTTTGGAGGTGATAACAGATTTCTGGGGTAGGAGAAATTGGAGTTCTCAGGTTTTAGGGAAGTAGTAACTAATACCTATTGGTCAGTGTTTCTCTAGACCATGGAGTAACAAGAAAACCCTTTGCATTTAGCTCATCATTCATAGTCTCCAAAGGATGCACATATGCCAGGGAGGAGCAGCAGTCTAAGGGCTCCCTCCCTGCAGCTCAAGGACCAGAGATTCCCCTGGAAACTGAGGAATGATGTTTTCCTCTCAAATGGTTGTCAAGGAGGTGGGAGGATAACTGGACTGGAAAAAACATGAGGAATTATATGTGCAAAGTTTGAAGAGGGCAGAGTTGAACATTTTTCTGCTTGGGAACTCTCTTCAAAATTCTTTTATTTTTTAGTTAATTATAAGTTTACATAATTGTGAACTTTTTGATTTCAAATTCATACATGCACATAACATTTGATCAATCTCATACCTCAATATTTTCCCCATCTTTCTCTCCTCTCTTCCCATGATCTGATTGCCTTACTCTCCAGATCTTCCAGCTATTACTGTAATTTACTTAATGTGATATACATATGCATGTATCATTGGGATTATTGGATTTACTAATGTGCTGTGGTACATGCATAGATGGAAATTGCATCATATGGAAGGTCTCTTTTCCCAGGTACTTCCCCAAGCCTTTTCCTTTTTCCTCCTTCCTCCCACTTGATTCTTTTCATCTATTCTTCCATTCTTCTTCTACCAAATGTTCTTATAATTATATTCTGGAGAACAAAAGGAACTTTTTGCATACTAAATTCAATGGTACAGCTGGAGTGATGAATAGCATTAAAAAGAAAAGCTGAAACAATTTTAAATACAATACACTTAAAGATATTTATGTCAATTTGGATGCATTCTTGGAAAGAATCTCATAAAATACTTGGAAATTTAGAATATAGAGTGAAGTGAGAAAATGTTTCAGTAGTAAAGATCCTATGTCTCCAATAGAAACATTAAGAAACAATGAGAATCCGGTGAATTGTCACTGTAAAAGTTCTATTAGCAGTCAGGAGTCTAAAGCAACATAGAAAGCATGCTATGAAAAAAATGGGATTCTAAATGTTAGAAAATTCCAGTGTGATTTTGCCTGCGATTGCCAAAGCTGCCTCACACATTGTAGGTAGTGTCAAATGAGCTATCAATTTTTTTCCTCAATGTAATGTGTCTATACTAAGAGGCACTGCTGACTTATCTGTTCACAAACTTTGAAGACACCAGGTAGCGAGTCTGTGCTTCTGATCTCTAAAACATCTTGCATGCAGTGTAACCATGCAGATTATTGCTGAAAATAGATGGCAGGCCTTAGCAAATCAGAGAGGAAACTTGTTACTGATGTTCCAGCAAACATCTGATTTCATGACAAATGAAGATGGAGAAAATAAATTTTTAGATTCATAAGAAAGGCATCACTTTTTTATTGACTTTTTTATATACCTTGGAAAATAATTGCCATCATTGTGTACCAAAGAAAATAGGTGATTCTTTACTTTCTTTTCCTTTTCTTTTCTTAAAAAAATTCAATTAACCACAAGTGTCCTTCCCATTGCATGGACAACTGACCACAACTCTGTAAAAGTGCAGGGGAAAATTGAGACCTTTGCAACATGCTTGCTCTGTGAATCCCATGGTCAGCCCTTAGAAAACAATGGGGTTAAGATCTCCAGAGAAATTCAACAGTTTTCACAGATTCTGAATGTTGTTTGATGCAGGCAATGTGCATTGAGGATAGAGGTTTAAAGGATATTTGTGTTATTTTCAACAGTGGTTTTATTTGGTTACATCATTGCAAAAAGAAAGAAAAATCTTATACAAAATCACATTGGCTTAACACACTTAGAGAGATTTACCCCCACAACAAAAAGGCCAAATAAAAAATAAACTCTGGATATTGTCCAACCGAGACTGAAAACTTTCCCATCTACTCTAGGCTCTACCCTATTCTGTCTGTGGACATCATTTCCCAGCTTGGAGCTGACTGCATAGCATAGCAGCACAATATACAATTTAGGAGAAGGATTCACCTCATTTTAAAATAACCTGCTTAGAACAGAGGGATTCTGGCAGAAAAGCCCCCCAGAAGGATCCTTTTCATGTTGAATTTTCTAGGAGAGTGTCACAACCCCATTTCAACAGTGACTGCATGCAAATGGCAATGAAATTAACATGAGTGACCCAAAGAAATAATCTGGAAGAAAGAGATGTTGGAGAGACAGCCATCTTAATCACTGCATTCATAATTAAAAGGCAATGATTTATTTAGATTTTATGTTTCCAGTCTTGTCTAGACTTTGAACTGTTGGGAGACCTAAAACTTAGTAATATCTTAAGATTTATTTCAATCAAATGATTATGAGTCTCTGAATTGGAGACTCATGTTTAAATGAATGGGCTCATATAAACGGACATAGAATGATCAGTTTTCTTTATACACGTCTTTCTCTCTGATTGTTGGCACAAGAATAGACCAATAGGTGAAACTGGAAGCCTCACTGAGCAGTGAGTCTGTTAGAGGAGAAATGCAGAGAGAGTGAGAGGAGTCTGACCAACTTTCGCTTACTCTGTTATTTAATGCAATCTGAATACATTGGCATTCATGGGAAATTAACTGAAGAAAGAAGAGAAACCCAATAATTTCAATTCAGGTGGATCAAAAACGTGATGCATGGAGATGTAGTAGAAGCCACAGAGCAAGAGATGTGCTTAGCATGGAATGGCTAAAGTTAAGATGTTATCTAGGTTGCCTCAAGTATACTCTAGGATATTCTTAGGCGAATACCAAACGATTGGAGAGTTTCCATTGTCTGCACAAAGAATGACACACCATGTCAACATATTTTTTTGAAGTAAATTCAGAGAATTAAAGGAATGCATCGAGAACTGGGTAACCCTATGTACATGTATGATTACTACAAATGGTATGAATCTACATGATGTACAACCATAGAAACAAAATAATGTACCCATTTTATACAGTGAATCAACATTCAGTCTGGAAAAATATAAAAATAAATAAATAATTAAATATATAAACAAATAAATATTAAATATGAGAAAAATTAGGTAAGATAACAGAGTTAAAATGATAGCACCCTTAAGACCACCATTTTAGTTAAGATAGTTCCACTTCACATCTGAGAAGGAAGTTGGTGTTTGTAGGCCTCACGATATAGCTATACCAGGTCTCTATCACAAAAGCAGAAAGATCACCAGTAATGAAGTAAGTATATTGAAACTTTCCCATCGTAGCTATGTATTATATCAATATTCCTAATAGAATGATTAGAAAGCTAATTGTTCATTGACCCAGATTAGTGATCTTCATCAATTTCCTCAACAAGTATAGTTAGATATTTCAAAACTTCTCTGTGTTGATAGAACAACTATACAGAAAATTAGAAAGAATATGGAAGAACTAAACAAATTTGTTATACAGAAGGATGATGATTTTATCAAACAACATTAATAAGAAAACTCCATCCATCCATGGCAAAATACAGTTTTTTTTTCAAGTACCTATGGAACATACACTATTACCCACCATACCTTGGTCCATAAAATAAACCTCAACCAATCTAAATGAAAATCATATACCATGTGTTCTCTGACCATGGTGATATTACACTAAAATCACATAATGATAACATCAAAATCTTCATGCACTTGAAAACTAGACAACGCACTTCAAAATAACCCATTAAGTAATTATACTAAAGTAAAACAAAAATGAGTGGAGTGAAAACAATTGTAGAACACATCAAAATTTGTGGGGCACAGCTAAAGTAGTACTTAGAGGGAAATATATAGTACTAAGTGCATATGTTAAGGAAGGAAAATGTCTTCAGTCAATAACCCAAGTTCCAACATCAAGAGCCGACAAAAAAGAAAAGCAAAATAAATCCAAAGCCAACACAAGTGAAAGAATATTATGTTCCATAATATGTGAAAGCAAAAACCTATGCAGAAGTACTCATTTAAACTTATGTGCAGGTTGGAAATAAACGCTATGCTTACAATATTACATTTCTAGATGTTTGTGAGGTCTACCTATTCAAATATTAAGTTATTTTTGATATCAATATCTGGTATTATAAGCCACTCCAAGTTGACCAGTCTTTCTTCTGATTGGCATGACTTTTTTTAGTCAGTAATTACGTTCATTCAATCTATGGTCAAACCTGTGGTCCTGAGAACCATCTTGTCTCAAATGTTTTCATGTATTTTTATCTTTCTTACATTAATGTTCTCATGCTGCTGCTATAATTTCTATATTCTTGGGTGAATATTATTATTACTCCAATCACACCCCCCAAAATATTTTAGAACAGGGGGATACTCACATGGGAGCCCCCAGCAGGATTCTTCTCACTAGGACTGCTTCACAGCCCCTTTCCCACAGTGACTACCTGCTAATGGAAATGGAATTAACAAGAAAGACCCAAACACTAATTTGGAGAAAAAGGAAGGTTGGGTAGATGACAATTATGGCCAAGAAATCCTAGTGAAAAAGCAATTTTTTTTTTTTGTTTTAGATTTGACATTTCCAGTCTTGCCTAGATTTGAGCTACTTGATATAATCCTAAAACCTTGTTATATCTTAAATTTATTGCAGACCAAATGAGTATGAGTGTTTGGGATGGAGATTAAGTTTAATTTGAATGGGCCTATGTAAATAGAAGCAAATATGTAGTTCTCATTATAGACATGTTTTTCCTAGATGGTCCAAGGACAGATCAATAGGTAAAACTGAGAGGTGTCACCCAGCATCAGGTCTGTTATAGTAGAAATGTAGGAAGAATGAGAAGAGTCTGACCAACTTTTACTTACTGTATTAGTTAATGAAATCTGACTACATCAGCATTAATGGGATCTTAACAAAGAAAGACAAGATACCCAATAATTGCAACTCTGCTGGATCTGTAATTTGATACTTGGAGATGTAGTAGAAGCCACAGAGAAAGAGACTTGCTTAGCATGGAATGGTTAAAGTTAAGATTTCATGTTAGCTACCTTAAGTACAGTCTAGGTATGAGTAGAAATTCTTAGGAATTGAACATGCCAAGAACTTGGAAAACTTCCTTTGTCTGAATGAACAATGACCTATTACATCAACATATCTCGGGTAGAAACTTAAACTAAGAGAATGAAAGGAGTGTACCAAGAATGGGTAGTAGTAAGGATGGAAGCAGCCTTAGAAGGCCGCATTTTACAGATGTGGTTTCCACCTGGTATCTGAGATGAACATTTGGAATTTCTAGGGCTTGTGATATACATATTCAAGGTCTGTATCAAAACCCAGAAAGATCTCAAATAAGGAACTTAGTACTATGTTTTCCTATAATACACATATGTAGTATTCATTCATTTTACTAATAGAATAATTTGGAAACTCATCTTTAGTTGTCCAAATTATCACTTTGGATCCATTTCCTCACATTTTCAAGCAAGATGAACTGAATTTTCTGGGTCTCTACAACCAAAAACATCCTATACTAGGGTTTCTCAATTTTTACAAAATTCAGTGTTTATGCACCAATAAAAGCAGTTTTTGCCTTTTTTTGTTATTTGTTTGTATAACATCTCAACATGGTTCTCAAGGTAATAAGCCTTCATAAATTTTGTATTTTTATTTTGTGAGTATTTAATGTTCTGAAAGAAGATTTGCATAGATTAGAGAATACAAAAACAGTCCACTGATCATCAGACTTTTCCCTACCATAGTAACTACATGACATCTGTTCTTAACATTTCAGGAAAACTATGATAATCCTCTGTTGATATTTACATTTTCTGTATTTCCAATTAGACATTGGAATCCCAAGGGAGGAGCCATCTGCTTTCCACTTGGAGCCCTTGTTAAGCCGTTGTGATAGTCATCAGGGATGTGCATGGCAGGCCAAGGTGGATGGAACACAAAATTTGGGAAGGTTGTGTCTCAGTGAAAACAAGAACTGGTCACCAGAGGGGCCACCAAGGTCTTTGAGATGGTAGATTCTTCTTTTAATATTTGCCAACCATTATCAAAGATGCCACTATCTCAATATAATTGTTTTAAAAATTAATGAGCTGGGCCACATCTTTCCTGATGTTTGGAAGCAAACATATGTATATAATCTAGGAATACAGGTTTTTGGTCTTGGTTTTAATAGGAAAGATGTTCATTCCATCATGTTGTAAAATCTCTCTCAGTGTAGGAATTGTCAGATATATTTTAGACACAGAAGAGCTGTTTAGAATTCATCATTTGTAAATCAAAGAATTGTTCATATCTATTGAAAAAAATTCTTATATAATATAGATGTTTATATATGGCCTTAATGTTTTATTTCTGTAATCTTACCATTTCACATTGTGATATTCTTTAGCCTTAAAATCCCTTCAATTGATGAATGGATAAAGAAACTGTGGCATATATAGACAATGGAATATTACTCTGCCAAAAGAATGATAAAAAATTATGGCATAAAATTATGGCATTTGGAGGCAAATGGATGAAATTGGAGAATATCATGCTAAGTGAGATAAGCCAATCTCAAAAAAACAAAGGATGAATGATCTCCCTGATAAGTGGATGATGACATATAATGGGGGATGGGAGGGGTTAGCGTTAGGTTTAGGGTTAGGTTTAGGGTTAGGGTTAAGGAGGGTGACAAGAATGGAGGAAGGACGGACTGTGTAGAGGGAAAAGAGGGGTGGGAGGGGTGGGGGGAGGAAAAAAATAACAGAATGAATCAAACAACATTACCTTATGTAAATTTATGATTACACAAATGATATGCCTTGACTCCATGTACAATCAGAGAAAGAACATGTATCCCATTTGTTTACAATAAAAAATTTTAAAAAAATAAATAAAAGAGGCATGAATTTGGAGAAAGTTTAATTTTAAATGGAATTTGTACTTTTTCTTATTATACTGAATTAAAAATATTAATTATTGTTCTGAAATCATTTTTACATCTAAAACTGAAGAAGGATTTTTGGAGTATACAGGAATAAATTTTTCAAATGTCAAGAGCCTGCATAGGAGTTAATTTAGGGCTAGAGAAGAAATTTCTATCATAGAGTTTTGAATGGGCAGTGGGAAAATGAATGTATTTGCTATTTGATTTCATTCTATAAATTCTATATGCTTACTATAATTGTGATTAAACACTAAGTAAAAAAAAAAAAAATCCCCCCCCCCCCGACAAACTAAGATTCTATAAAGAAGCTGAGTTCATCATGGATTTGTTGAAGTTGTTGACTAGTGTGTCTGGTGGATGTGGAGAAAGGGCCTTCTAGTCCTGTGTCCAGGACATTCATAGAAAGACGTGGTCACAATGTCCACTTAGAACCCAGGAGCAGTAAAAACATTCTTATCTCAGAGAGAAGACACCTGGTGTCAATGTCCAGATAATTCAAACCAGGTAAAGTTAGGACACCCCATAATTCAAGTTTGTGTTTCATGGGAGGTGGTAGGCAGAATTTTAACAGTTAATTGCAACCCTGTGGAGAAGACTCTGGGTTCTCAGTGAGGTTAGTGTCACTGAGCAAAAGCACTTTGAGAGAGGACTGGTTTCTACCAGGAAATTCATTTCTGTTTAATTTTCAGGGTCTGAGTTTTTACCTTTTACAAGTAAATACTTTTGTTATGATACAAAAGTGAAACATTAAATGCTCGGAACTGAAAAACATACTGAAGCTTTAGCGATCCCTGGGAATCCAAACATTCAGAGAGTTCATAAGTCTTCTGTTGCATCTTGCAAAATATTTTCCAAGAGCTGCCATTAATTTATCCTTCACAAAGCAGCTTGACATAGCAACATTTTTTGGTGCATACTTCTCAGGACTGCACACTCATCAACAATGGACATTTTTGTCACAAAGCAACATAAGATTTGTAAAATATTTTGCAAATGAGAAAGTAAAAAATAATCATTTTTTTTGCCATTTTAACTTTTGATTTTTCTTTGAGTGTCAGAGTTTGAATAATGTTCACCCATTCATTTAAATTCTGTGTGGCATAGGATAGTTCATTTTATCATATAATGTGTGATCAAGAAGGGGATTTGTCTTAAAACCAGAACCACAAGAGAATAGGATCTGTGTAAGGACCAGAGCTTCTCCATTTATATAAGTAAGCAATATTTTGAAATTATGGAAGTTACAAAAAATGTCTAGTTGATTAAAAAGCTTGTCAGAGTGTCACTATTCAGAGAGAATAAGAAGAGTTTGTTGTCTTTCATTTTTTAGCTTGCATCTTTTAAAAATATATTATGTTGGTTGTTATACTAAATTCCCTTTTTTTATTGAATTAAAAGTCCCTCTTTCTATATTTAATAAATGTTATTTATAAACATTTATGCTTGATTATGAATTGTTCAAATATTCCATTTCATAAGTGCATAAATTTTTACATAGCTATGCTAAAGATCAGAATATTTTAAGATTTTCCATTTTTAACTGATAATGTTGAACAAGGTTATAAATAACATGAAATGTCTTATTTTTGCATCCTATTTATTCATGGTTTTCTTGAAGTAATCTAGCAGTTGAAAGTTGTAACAAACTTTAACCAATAGTACCTATGGCAAAGTGACTTCCTGTGACTGTAATCATTTGACTTACACTTAATGAGTGCATATGTTACTGTACATGTGTCGGAACTGCATCCTCTTGGGCTCTGTAGTCAAATTATGGAAAACATTTTTCCAATGGGAAAATTAAAAAGGTTAGTTTTGTTCATTTTAATATTTTATTATTTTTATGAAACTCCAAAAATGCTCCATAAAATTTTTCAAAAAAATTTTGTGTGTTTTTCTTCTTGGTGTGTTATAGTTCATCATGTCTAGTAATGCATGTTCAAGAAGGACTTTATCATGACCAAAAGAAAAAATGAAAACCCAAAACTACAAAACACAGAATACAAAATATATGAGGAAGTGAGATCTTCAGCTTGACGAATGATCAATACTGGTTCAATCTCTTATTGTAACCCTTGATCATATTTTACAGAGTAAATTTCCTAAACACTATCACACTCTTATCACTGTGTAGTAATTTACATAAAATTTTTCCAAATGAAATAAGAGAACTGATTCCAATTTTCTTCTCACATATTGACTATTTCTTTAACCTCATTCCACTTATAAAATATTGCCTAATCATTAGATAACAAGTACAATTGGTTAACCATTAGACAAGTAATTTATGTTGTGAAATTCAGTTATATCTGCCCTGTGAAGGCAGAAGAAGGAGCAGAACCTGCTTAGATTGAGGAGAGACAGCAATGAATTCCAAACATCAGTACGTGGAGCTCAGTGATGGTCACTTCATTCCTCCACTGGGCTTAGGCACCTTAGGCATGCCATGTTAATCTTTATCCACTCATCTGGTGAAAAGCATCAAGTTTCATTCCATAATTTAGCCTTTGTTAATCCAACTCCTGTGAATGTTGATGTGATTTCATCATTGCAGTATGCTAATTTGAGCACCTCTGTATATATACTGAGAAGTTTATATATACTGGAAAAATATATAATGGAACAATCTTAATTTTTCCATTCCCAATTTTTTTCCATTCCCAATTTACATACTGCTTTTCAGAGGTGTTGCACCATTTTGTAGTCCCAACTGCAATGTATGAGTATACCTTTTCTCCCATATCCTCAACGACATTATTATTACTTGTATTATTGCTAGTTGTCATTCTGAAGGCAGTGAGGTGAAATCTCGGTATGGTTTTCATTGCATGTCTCTAACTTCTAGAGATTTGAACATTTTTCATGTACTTTGGACCATTTGTATCTCTTCTTTTGAGAAATCTGTTTTGTTCCTTTCCCATTTAATGATTGGGTTTTTGTTTTACTTTCTGTTAAGCTTTTTGAGTGCTTTGTATATTCTGGAAATTAATACCTTATTTTCAGTGTCAGTGGCATAGATTTTATCCCATTCTGTAAGTGAAAAGAGTGGTTTTATATGCTAGGCTGCAGAAGCAGTGACATTATCAACATTCACTTGCTTAATTGGCTCATATAAGGAAAATCCCAAGGAGCTGTTATCCTGTCATAGTTGAGAAAAGCATCTTTTCCAGGCAACTTTCACTTACCCTCATTTCCAGTGTGCACAAAAGAGTCTGGGTCCTTCAAGATAATATATATCTGGATGAACAGGTCAGGCTTGCTCTCATTGTTCTATAAGTGGCAGAAAGGGACATTCAGGGCAATAGCATTTTACTACCTCCCTTTGCCTTAAAATGATATGTCTAACTTCTTTTGGAGAGCAGAATTGTGTTGGGTCCTAGCATAGGGTGTAACATTAACCAGTCCCACTGAAAACTTTAGGAAATTTTCTGAATAAATTTTCTTCTAGGAAATATTGTCCATGTGGTTTCAAAATTCAACAGAGAGGAAATTTATTATATTCTGTGTATCTTCATTGGGATGGTATTCATAGAACCTTGCAAAGAATTTATACAGTCATTCCATACACACTTCCCTGAATTAATTTTACTTAGAGACTGTATCACAAAAATTATTGCATGAATATTCCTGTATGCTGGGTCCTGTGAGTCCTTCCAAAAACTCACTAAAAGTGAGTTGCTTCTGGAGTCCTCTGATGAGAATGTACTAGGTTTTCTGAGTCTAAAGAGGTTTCCTGGATGTCAGATTCTTATAATTAACTAGGAATAACCCAGAAAATTGGGCTTGGATTTTATTACCGCAAATTCCAATCTAACCACAAGACATGGGCAAAGTTAAGTTATGATTACTGCTTATGCTCAAGACATCCAAAATTGCTCTTTGAATACTTCCTAAGTCTAACATAGAAGAAAAATGATCAAAGTTCAGGAGACTAGCTGTCTATTACATAACTCAGTACTCTGAAGAGCACATTGGAATATAAAATTTCTTATAGTTTGATGAGTTGTCTATTTTGCTCACTATGAGTTACCACACTTAATATGATTCTTTAAACACACTTTTGGTTATTCATCTAGGTTCCTAATAGTAAGGTAACAGAGGCCATCAAAATAGCTATAGAAGCTGGTTTCCGCCATATTGATTGTGCTTATGTATACCAAACAGAAGAGGAGGTAGGATTGGCTATTAGAAGCAAGATTGCAGATGGCACTGTGAAGAGAGAAGATATATTCTATACTTCAAAGGTATTGTATATACAGTGTAAAAATTACTGCATGATTACTACAATGTGATATACAGAATTGGAAATTATGTTAGGTGATCAGTTGTGGGTGGAATATAGATATTGGAATAATGTTTATTCACATATAAGATCCAGTTTCTAAAACAGAGAAAGAATATGAATTCCTGCCCACAGTCTACAAATTTGTGAATTTATGGTTCCTTTAATTTTCTGATTCTCTAATCAGCAGTATGTTTTTTGTTGGTGGTGGAAACAGATAGAATTATGACCAGATTATGGATTCATTATCTCCTGGGTGATTTTTAAATTTCTTATCATTCAAAATATTTGCTGTTACCTTTTTCATTATCAAAGAACAATTTAAGAGAGCTCTCTGGGTACTAAAGTAGATATTGCTAAAGTGTGTTTATTCATGTCTGAAACATATTACAAGAGTCATAATGTGTTTCCCTTCAGTTATGTAAAAAATAATTACAAATTATTATGTCATGAAATCAATAGATGAGATAGACTAACAGTAACTTTGTAATTTCTCTGAAGCACTAGTCAGAGAGTCGATAATGTCATTATTTGTTAAAATTTTTATCACATGAGTAATTCTTTCCATAGTTCAGTTGACTTATTAATAATATAAAAATATAATCCAGTTCACACGAATAGTTACAATGAATGGAAACCCAAGACCTGAAGAGAATATCTTCCCTGTGATCAACAGTTTCCAAGCAATTGACAAATAACTATCTCAATATGAAGTTCAATAAATTTCAAAGTATGGGTAATATATTAATCCAGTCAAATTTCTATTCTTTAACCTCTGCAGCTATGGTCAACTTTTCATCAACCAGAGCTGGTCCAGTCTTGTTTAGAAAGATCACTGGAAAAACTTTGTTTTGACTATGTTGATCTCTACCTTATTCATTTACCAATAGCAATGAAGGTAGGCAATTTACATCATCAAACCAATGTAATTTCACAATCATCATTATCATGAATGGTTGAATTAAGATTCTATTATAAATTAAAATAAACTTAATATGACTTAGAGAAACTCCAAACTATTCCTATATTCATGGTTACATTTAATCTTCAGAAGCATTTCTATTTGTTCATGCATTACATCTACATTATTGTTTGCTTGGTTTTGTCCTAGCCTTCTCCATTGGTGGTCTGTACGACTTGAGTGAGTTGAAGTTTCATAGTCACTAATTTTTTTTAGTGTCTCTCCATCTTCCAGGATCAAATCAATCTTGAATACAATCTTAAATGACCATCTTTGGTGCACTTACATATCCTTGATCCCACGAGTGTCCTGGTAGCTCTAGAACACCCTTCAGCCTCTGTCATCACTGAAATCCATTATTTCTGGAGAAGAAACCCATATATCCACAGAATTTCCCAGTGACACATTTATCCAGAAGAACATATAGAGACAATAAAAGTAGCATAAATTAACTAATAGACCCCATTACGTGATTTGGAAAATCTCATTGATTCATATATATATATATACACATACATATATATATTTAAACATATATATAATTTGATGTAAGAGAATACAGAAAACAAAGCCCTGAAAGTTATTTCTTACTTATACATTTATAAACATTTTGTAAATATGAATATAGAGTTTTGTTTCACTTATTTTATGGATGTTTAGTGTCCCATTCCATAGGTACACCTAAGAATATTGCTCTGCATGGACATAGAATTCAGCAAGATTGCTATTATGATCACTTCTATTCCAGACAGGGGAAGAGCTTTTTCCAACAGATGAAAATGGAAAGATTATATATGACTCAGCAGATCTCTGTGCCGTATGGGAGGTGAGTGTTTGGGAAAGTGACTGAGTGTGAGAGTTCATGCTTTCTGCTGAAATTTTGGTGCTTGACTTCATTATCTTTCAAAGAGGCTTTATTGTTGGAGTGGGGAGGAATGCATTACTGGAATGCAATACAGGGAAATAGAGGAGAAGAACTGATGACAGTGAGGATATGCAACGCCTGCCTCCACGTGCAATAATGTCTGATTCCCTAAAGATACACAGAATGCTTTTTCCAGCTGGGAACAATTTGTGGTATTCTATTTACCATTTTTCTCCTCCTCCTCCTCCTCTTCTTCTTCTTCTCCTTCTATTCTCCTCAGCATTCCACATGAGCTTTCATTTTATTTTTTAGATTTTTTCAAAATTTATTTGATCTAATTAGTTGTACATGGCAGTAGAAGGCATTTATGCATTTAGATATATCACAGATAAATGAAGTGTAATTGCTTATATTTCTGATTCTACATATTGCAGGTTCACATCAGTCATTCAGTAATAAATGTACATGAGATAATAATGTCTTTTTCACTCTATCACTTGTTTCCCATGCCCCTTCTCCTCCACTCACTAGGTGTACCTAATATAAATATAAAGTAACTCTTTACTTACCTATTTCCTCCACTTATTGTGAATTAGTATCCACATATCAGAGAAAACATTCAGCCTTTGGTTTTTTGGTTTTGGCTTCTTTCACTTAGCATCTTATTTCCCTAACTTCATCCATGTTTAGGCACATGACAGAATTTCATTATTCTTTAAAGTTCAGTAATATTTCATCATATATATGTATGCATATGTAGATAGATAGATATAGATATATCACATTTTCTTTATTCATCTGTTAAAGGGCATCTAGGTTGGTTTCATTGTTTAATTATTGTGAATTGAGGTGCTATAAACAATGATATAGCTATGTCACTGTAGTATGTTGATTTTAAGTCCTTTGGGTATACACAAAAGAGTGGGATAACTGGGTCAAATTTTGGGTCCAATCCAAGTTTTCTGAGGAATTTTCATTCTGCTTTCTATAATGGTTGCACCAATTTACATTCCTACCAGCAATGTCTGAGTGTACCATTTTCCCCACATTCTCACCAACATTTATTGTTGCTTTTATTCTTGATAATTGCCAATCTGATTGGAGTGAGATGAAATCTTGAGTTGTTTTGATTTTCATTTCTCTAATTGCTAGAGATGTTGAACATTTTTTTCTTATATTTGTTTATCAATTGTATATCTTCTTCTGTGAATTGTCTGTTCAGTTCCTTAGCCCACTTTTATTGACTTGGTTATTTGTTGTTTTTCTTTTTTGGTGTTAATATTTTTTGAGATTTTTATATATCCTTGAGATTAATGCTTTATCTGAGGTTCATGTGGTGAAGCTTCTCTCCCACTCCGTAAGTTCTCTCTTCACATTATTGATTGTTATCTTTGCTGAAAAGAAAAACCCAATTTATCATTATTGATTTAACTCCTTTGACTTATAGTTCTTGTTATGGAAGTCAGTTCCTGGGCTGACATGGTGAAGATTTGGGCCTACTTTATCTTCTAGCAGTCAAGGAATCTCTGTTCTAGTGCTTAAATCTTTGATCCACCATGATTTGAACTTCATGCAGGATGAGAGATAAGGGTTTAATTTCAATTTTTTACATGTAGCTGTCCATTTTTCCCAGCACCATTTGTTGAATATGTATCTTTTCTCCAGTGAAGGTTTTTGGCACCTTAGTCCAGTATGAGATACCTGTATTTATGTGCATATGTCTCTGCGTCTTCTATTCTGTACCTTGGTATACATGTCTGTTTTGGTGTCAATACCATGCTGTTTTTATTACTCTAACTCTGTAGCATAGTTTAAAGTCTGGTATTGTGATGCTTCCTGCTTTTCTTTTCTTGCTTACAATTTCATTGGTTATTCTGGGTCTCTTATGTTTACAAATAAATTTTATGATTGCTCTCTCTAGTTGTATGAAAAGAGAAATTGCAGTAAGTTTATATAATGATTTTGATAATATGGCCATTTTGACAATATTAATTCTTCCTATCCAGGAGCATGGAAGGTCTTTTCATCTTCTAAGTTCCTCTTTAATTTCTTTTGATAGTGTTCTGTAATTTTCATTGTAGAATCTATCACCCTTTTTTTTTTTAAGATTGATTCCCAACTATTTTACTTTAATTTTTGTGGTGATTGCGAATGGGAGAATGTTCTTTATTTCTCTTTCAGAGGATCCATTACTGATGTATAGGAATGTGTTTGATTTATGGGTACTGATTTTATATCCTGCTAGTTTGCTGAATTCATTTATTAGTTCTAGAATATTTTGGGTGGAATTTTTTGAATCTTCCAAATGTAGAATCATATCTTAGGCAAATAGTGATAGTTTGAGTTTTTCTGTACCTATTAGCATACCTTTAATTTCTTTCCTCTCTCTAATTGTTCTGGCTAGATTTTCAAGGACAATGTTGAAAAAGATTGGAGAAAAAGGGTATCCTTCTTTTGTTACAGTTTTTAGAGTGAATGTTTTCACGTTTTCTCCATCTAGATCTTGTTGACCTTGGATTTAGCATACATGGCTTTTATGACTTTGAGGCATATTCCCACTATCCCTAGTTTTTCTAGAGTTTTGAACATGAAGGGGTACTGTATTTTGTCAAATGCTTTTTCTGCATGTGTTAAGTTGATCATATGATTCTTTTTTATTTCTATCAATATGATGAATTACAGTTTTTGATTTCTGTATGTTGAACCAACCCTGCATCCCTTGGATGAGCCCTACTTCATTGTGGTGCACTATCTTTTGAAAATGTTTTTGTATGCAAGTTGCCAGCATTTTATTGAGAATTTTGCCAGCATTTTATTGAGAATTTTTGCATCTATATTCATGAGGGATATTGTTCTGAATACGTTGTTTTATGCGTCCTTGTCTGCTTTTCATATTAGTGTGGTAACAGCCTCATAGAATGAGTTTTGAAGGGTCCCTTCCTTTTCTATTTCATGGGATAATTTAAGGAGTATTGTTAATTCTTCCTTGAAGATCTTGTAGAACTCGGCTGAGAATCCATCTGGTCCAACGCTCTTGTTAATTGGAAGGCTTTTAATGGTGTTTTCTATTTCATTACTTGTAATTATTCTGTTTATATTGTATATGACCTTCTGATTCATTTTAGGTAGGTCACATGTCTCCAGAAATTTGTAAATGTCTTCAATATTTTCTATTCTATTAGAGTATAAATTTTCATATTAGTTTCTATTATCTTTTGTACTTCACTTATGTCTGTTGTGACATTTTCTTTTTCATCACATATTTTACTAATTTGAGTTTTCTTTCTCATTTTTAGTGTGATAGGAGTTTATAAATTTCACTGATTTTTTCAATAAATCAATTTTGTATTCTCAATCTTTTCAGTAGTTTCTTCTGTTTTAATTTCATTGATTTTTAGCTCTGATTTTACTTATTTCCTGTCTTCTCCTGTTTTTGGTGTTGATTTATTTTTCGTTCCCTAGGACTTTGAGATGTAATATTTGGTTATTTATTTGTTGACTTTTTATTCTTCTTTTATTTTTAGCATTGTCATAGTTTTAAAAATTTATTTATTTATTTATTTATTTTACTTTTTATAGACTGCATTTTGATTCATTGTACACAAATGGGGTACATGATTTTGTATCTATGGTTGTACATGACTTAGATTCATATTATTTGTGTAATCATACATGTACATAGGGTAATGATGTCTGTCTCATTCCAACATTTTACATAAACCCCTCTCATTTCCTTCTACATATTCTAAAGTTTTCCATTCTTCTCTCACTCCCCACCCTCCACATCCATTATATATCTTCATTCACTTAAATTTCCTCTGGTAGTATCTCCACAGTATCCAAGAGGGTTTGGTGTGTTGTGTTGGTAATCTCATTGACCTGTAAGTACTTTTTCATTTCATCATTGATCTCTTTTACTCTCCATTCATTGCTCAATAGTTTATTATTTAGTCTTCATGTGTTAGAGTATTTTCTATTTTTGCAGTTTATTGTTGATTTGTAATTTCAGTCCATTATGATCTGATAGAATACAGAGCATTGTCTCCATTTTTGTTTGTATTTGTTAAGAGTTGCTTTCTGGCATAAGATATGGCCTATTTTATAAAAGGATTCATGTGCTGCTGAGAAGAAAAGTGTATCCATTTTTCCATGGATGAAATATTCCATGTATGTTTGTTAAGTCTTAATTATTGATCTTATTATTTAGTTCTTCAGTTTCTGTGTTTAGTTTTATTTAGAAAATCTGTGCAGTAGTGTGAGAGCTGTGTTAAAAATCACCCAGTATTATCTTTTAATGGTCTATTTAATTTTTGAAATTGAGAATGGTTTTCTTGATGTACATAGATGCTCCATTGTTTGGAGCATAAATATTTAGAATATTTATGTCTTGCTGGTGTATAATTTCCCTAACTAGAATGAAATAACCTTCTTTGTCATTCCTGATTAACATTGACTTGACTTTCACTTTATCTGATATGAAGATGGAAACCCCTGCTTGTTTACACAATCCATATGAGTAATATTTTTTTCCCATTCTTTCACCTTCAATCTGTGGATGTCTTTGCCTGTAAGTTGAGACTCTTGGAGACAGCATATTGTCGGGTCTTGTTTATTAACCAATCTGCAAGTCTAAGTCTTTTCATTGATGAGTTTAGTCCATTATTAGTCATATCTTATTACCAAGATATGACTTTTATTCCCAGTCATTTGGCTTATTTCTGGCTTTTGTTTAGATTTAGTTTGTTTTTTGATTATTCCTTTAGTGTAGTTCCTACCTTTGTTGGTTTTCACTTTTTTTTTTCCACTTAATCCTCACAGAATATTTTGTTGAGAATGTTCTGTAATGCAGGCTTTCTAATCCTGAACTCTTAATTTTTGTTTCTCATGGAAGGATTTTATTTCAAATTCAAATCTGAAACAGTTTTGTGGCATATAAACTCCTTGGTTGGCATTCATTATTTTTCAGAGCTTGAAAACTGTTGTTCTATGACATCCTAGCCTTGAGGTTCTGCATTGAGAAATCAGCTGAGATTTAAATTGGTTTCCACCTATACATAATTTGCTTTATTTTCCCTCTCATGACCTTTAAGATTTTATCCTAATTCTGTGTTTTAGTTATTTTCATTATAATGTGTCCTTGTGCAGGTCTGCTGTAATTTTATATATTTGGGGTCCTGTATGCCTCCTGTATTTGATTTTGCATTTCATTCTTTAGGTTTGAGAAATTTTCTGATTTTATGTCATTGAAAACATTGTGCATTCCTTTGGTTTGTGTCTCTGTTCCATCTTCTATCATGATAACTGTTAAATTTGGTCTCTTCATGTTATTCCATAATTCTTGAAGTTGTGTTCATTAATCATTACAATCTTCTCTGCATAGTTCACTTCATTTTCAATATTAAATATTTTGTCTTAATGGTCTTAGATTCTGTCTTTCAAATGATTTAGTCTGTTGATGATGGTTTCCATTGAATTTATAATTTGATTTTTTAATTCCTTCATTTTGAGGATTTCTGCTTTTCTTCATAATTTCTAAGTCCTTATTGAAGTGATCTTTCACTTCCTGTATCTTCTCTTTGATTTCACTCTTGATAGCATCATTTTCTTCACAGATCAGATTAACTATGTACTTTCTAAAAGCCTTCTTGGGGCATTTCATCTATTGTGTTGTCAGAGGTTTCTCTTATTGGGGCAGCTTGGTTTGTTCCCCTTCTTTTCTGTGGTTCTCTGTATGTTCTCCCATCTCATTGTATGGATGTGGGGCAATAGAGATTCTACCCTGTGGACCTATATTGTCACTGAAAATTTTCAGTATCCCACATTTCAGAAGGAGACCAATATCAACAACACCCAGTGCAAACAATATACAGCCTCAAATCTAATAGCTCCCAGTAGGTGTCCACTGCCCTATCACTAAAGACAGCAATGATGAGTTCAAACTCTCCACAATAAAAAGAGAAAATTTGCTAAATGGATTTAAAATCTCAAATAATGAATAAAGGAAAAACAGAAACAGTGCAGATCATGGGGTTCATGAGGGAGAAGGAGACAATCTAGAAGAAAATCCACAGGAGAAGTGGAAGAGAAACCAAAAGAGATCGGATGCTAGGTGGAGAAAAGGTAGAAAAGGAATCTAGGAAGACAGAAACGTGAGAGGAAGAATTCATATAAAGAAAAAAAAATTAAAAATATAAGAATATATAGCAGAACTACAAAGCACCATGCATATATCACTGTATTCAAGAAACTGATATACAAAAAACACACCCTTCTCCAAATATGGTGTAGAGAGATGCCAGAGAAGAAAGAAATAAAAATAAAATAAATCATGGTGGAAAATTGAACAACTATTTCTGTGAGCTTCCAAATGCTTCTTAGCCTTGGTCTCTGATATCCCACAAGCCTGTCTGGCCCACAGAGGCCATGGCAGAAACAGTCACTACCTCAGTGGTCTAGGCATCAGCTATCCTGGGTTAGACAATGTTGCAATCCCAAAATCTCAATGCCATTGGAATTTGGAGAGACACCACCAGGGATGAGCAATTCTGAGGGACAGTGGCAACACCCACACCCAGGAGGAAGACCCTCCTATTGAAGCCAAACCCATAGACACCTGGACACTGAACTTCCAGGTCCCAGCTGGTGTGCCCAGACTGGAGAAGCTGCACTCCACAATAGCAGCAGCAGCAATCACACTGGCACCCCAAATGAACCCCAGACTCTGGCTGGCATCTCAAACTGGATGTTGCTTCGGGCAACCAAACCTGGCATCCCTCTGGCAGTGGACCTCTGGCAGTGGTGGAAGTGGTAGTAGCAGGAGTTGGTGGCAGCAACCAGGGGTTCAGCAGCAGCTGTAGACATCAGTGATATTGGCAGCAGGTGGGGTAATGAGGCAGCAGTGGTGGTGGAGTTGGCTCTGCATACAGGTAGCAGCAAACACTAGGTGACCTCCAGGGAGTGGCAGAGGCCTTAGCAGCAGCACTGTTTAGTTAGAAGCAGCAGCATCAGTGTCCATGGCAGCCAGGCATCTGAGGCAGCATTGAGGACAACAGACCTCCAGAAGATGGCAACTGTGACATCATCAACAGCAGCAGCACCCAGAGAAAAGGCCTCAGAACACCTGTTGCAGTGGTGTCAGGGTCAGCTGTGACCCAAGAGAAAACTTCTGGGCAACAGCAGAGGTGCTGGACAGTGGTGCCTAGGGAAAAGGCTTCCAGGTATTTGCAGCAGCGTGGGCAGCCTTGGTCCCTGGAGAGTACACCTCTGCGCAGCTGTGGCAGTGAACTCAGGGGCAGCTGCACTCTGGCCACCAGAGAAGATCTCTAGCATCTGCTCATTTTTCTCTTCTTAAAACTGATTTAGCCAGCTAAATTTTGATTTCTAAACAGTACCACTCTTAACAGTCTGTCTTGCATTTATATTGACACAGTTGACTGTAGAAATGACTCTTCACAACTCCTTTCTCTCAAGGCCATGGAGAAGTGTAAGGATGCAGGATTGGCCAAGTCCATTGGGGTGTCCAACTTTAACCGCAGGCAGCTGGAGATGATCCTGAATAAACCAGGCCTCAGGTATAAGCCTGTGTGCAACCAGGTGAGACCCCTGAGCCCCATCACCATCTCTTATTCTTTTACTTATTTCTCCACTATTGCTACAAGTCTCTTTGTCCTGTTCCTCAGTTCATTTGTCTTTGGGAAACAGAAGATGCTAAGATTAGTGCCACTGTCTTGGAGTGTGTGGAGGGTTCTCAATTGTTATCTCTGCTGGGTGACTTGGGGCAATGAGGGTAGACCTTAGTGCCCAATTTATGAAGGAGTCTTGTGATGTAGATGTGACCAAGGAGGAGAGTGGCTGATCATTCAACTTTAGGGGTAAGGTGACTTTTTCCTTGACCTCATAGTGAGTGTGCTGTGGACAGAATTGTGTGTAGGAAAGACCAGTATACATGAATGTGAAGTGAACAAGAAAAGAGTGAAAATGGGAAGATCCGTGGTCAGTGTTTGTGTGGAGTTTGGGTGCCTGGAATCTTTTACCTCTTATTTAGTTTCCTGGATCTAGAGGGACATTTAACAGGAAGAGTAAAGCAGAGCTTTTGACATTTCAAGAATTGAGAGGAAGTTTCTTGTTTATGTTGATACTGATGTTGGATGAAATCCAAAGTTAGGAACTTTAACCACAATGTACAGTTAGCCTTGTGCCTGATCCCCTCTTACCTGCTTTCTGATAACAAATCAACTGTGTAATCCCATCTAGTCTGTGCAAAGCTCTGTGCCAATGTACACTTTATAAATTTGCTCATGGACTTATGGTCTTTGGTTGGAAACTGATTCATAAATTTTATATAGGTTGATAGAGCACCATAAATTTATTATAAATGTTAAAAAGGTGGAAATGAATTTTGAATAGAATTTACCCCAAATCATTTATCATGAAAAATTTCAAACACATAAAAAAGCGAGATTATATACAGGACATTCATATTTCCCACCATGTATCTAAAATTGCTGACTTTTTGGATTACTTTGAGATGTTGATTTATGTTGATATACCTGCATACTTATGTATAGTATTTTCTAAATTCTCTTCAAAGCAGATTATAGAGTAAACGATTCACTTTAAGAGACCTCAGAGAGTATCTCCTAGGAATAAAGCTGATTTCTCATAGCACATATTTATTATCGTATCTAATGTTATTAGTAAGTTTCTAACATAATCTAAATTCAGTCTGTGTTCAAATTTCCCATTTCTTTCCTGAAATATCTTTTATTTTTCCATGATGAAACTGTTTCTCATTTTGCTTTCTTTTATTTTTTTTAAAGATCTTTTCACACAGACTCTTCACTCAATGCTTTTCCAAATAATATTGATGTTTTTTCAAACTTTTCTTTTATATCTGTTAACTTGTTTACATTCCCATTCTAAGTCAGTAAGCAGTTAGGCTTGAATTTCTTATTATAATTCAAGGGTCTATTAAGGAGCCAAGGCAACCAGGGTGGTCTTCGTTACTGGGTTTTGCAGCACACTAGAACAATTGCAGACATGTTGCTCAGAGTAGTAGACATGAGTTTATTAGAAAGGATAAGAAAGGGGAAAAGGCCAAACTACCAAGGAACAGAGTGAATCTTCTCAGAGAGGACAGGAATGGCACGCCCACCTGCTTTCCAGCTTTATTTGGAGTTCCATGTAAGATTTCAGTACCTGCCCAGATTCACTCCTTGACTGTTGACAGACAGTAGGGTTCCATGAGATCTCCAAGTCTCATTATGCATGTTTTTGTCCTGTAGAGGGGAGATTTTCAAGTCTTCTTCACTTTGGCCCACACTGACTAGATCTGTTAGAACATATTCTCAGAAATTATGGTTAGGGGGAATTATTCTAAGCTGCCTGTGTTCTGGAATCTGGATTTATTGTTTTTGATGAACAAATTACCCAAATGTCCCCTGCAGAACACCTACCAAATGTCCTTCATACATGTCCTCATGAGTCATTAGCCAAATTCTTGATTTATGGCACAATTTGAATCCAAGTTGCACCATTTTTAAAGCTTAGCTTCTTTTTCTGTTATTTTGTTTTTATATTAACATTAGCCTTTTGTAAATTTAGAAACCCTATGTCTTCTCCACTGCAGGTAGAATGTCATGTTTATCACAATCAGAGGAAACTGCTGGACTTCTGCAAATCAAAAGGCATTGTTCTGGTGGCCTATGGTGCTCTTGGGACTCAAAGATACGATCAGAGGTAATGAGAAAATGAGGGTTTTTACTTAAAATGGTATTGTTTATGAATAATTTATAGTCCTATAAGACTCATATTTCAGAAGATTACTCTCAACTGACCCTAGGTGAGGGTAGCATTTACATTTCTGAGAAGATCCCATAAGACAGTAATGCTGCTGGTCCAGGACCATATCTGAGGATGCCAATTTAAAGTGGATGAAAGAGACCTAAGTCTGTGTAGTGGGTTCAGTGGTGCTTGGTTTAAACCCACTGACTGGGAGGCTAACACAGTAAGATTGAAACCTTGAGGCTAGCCTCAGGAACTTAGTGAGACCCTGTGTCAAAATAAAACTGAAAAGATAGGCTTCTGGCTCTGTGGTAAATGCCATTGGATTCAATCCTCAGTATACTACACCCCCCTAAAAATAATAGAGAAATAAATGAAGGGCTCTTAACTAACTCATTTTCAGGATTTCAGCATCTCTGTCTTTTCTCCCAGTGTTACCCAGAGTGACCCATTTCTCTTGGATGATCCAGTTCTTGGTGCCTTGGCAATAAAACACAAGCGATCTCCAGCTCTGATTGCCTTGCGCTACCAGCTGCAGCGTGGGGTTGTGGTCCTGGTCAAGAGTTTCAATGAGAAACGGATCAAAGAGAACATTCAGGTATAGAGGAGGCCTGTGTGTATTCACGTTACTAAACAGTATTCTTCATATACGTGCTTCTTTGGAATATATAAGCAAATTTTTGGGTCATGTCTATATCTCTTGAATGTCTTTTGCAGATAAGGTTTCAGATACTTTTAGTAATGTGTTTTCTTTCTGCAATGGGACATGGAGTACAAAAGGATAGAAACAGGATTGGATAAAGCAGGGTAATGGTTTTCATCATTGCTATCCAAGTATTGTGACACCCTGTGCACATGACATTTTTGTATCTGCTTTTATTTTCTGAGATGAAAATTTGTTTTGGATGATTTTTATTTTATGAATTATGATTTTATTTTACATTTTTCCAAATCCTAAACCTATTGTAATATTCATTTTTTTCTTCATTTTGAGTATTTTGACTTGTTAACTGTCAGTTTATGAAATGCCCATTTAAATAGGTTTTTAGTGATTTCATGTCCAAGTAGAAGTTATTCTTTGAATCATTACTTAGAGCAGGTACAAAACAAATCATCCCCAATATCAAGGTTAGTGCAAAGAGCATTTGTTTATCTCATGATTCTTTGGTTTGACTATTTGCCTTGACTTGGCCTGAACTCAGTGAATGTCTTCAGGCTCCATTGACTTCTCAAGTATTTGCAATAAATTCTCCTATGCATCTGCAGAAGAGAGTGTTCCCTCTGCTTCAGTCCTGCTTGCTCTGTTGTCTGTGGTGTGTGAGCTCCCCTCCACAGAACTTCACATCTGCCAGTTGATGATGCAGGCTTCACCTCATCACGTAGCACTGTCCTCATGAAGTGAATGGATCCTTGCTGAGCCTTCTCATGCCTCTGCTCAGAATGGGCACATCACTGCTTCTGCCATGTTCTAATGGATACAGCAAGTTAGAGACAAGGCAACAAACACCCTGGAAGTGGGGAAAGAGACACTTTCTCTTTGTGAAAAGTGCTGCACATTCACATAGGAAAGAGTTTGGAGACTGGGAGGTGTGAATTTTGGCGGGGAGCATTTTTGCAAACAATTGACCATGTTTATGTGCTCTGGATATTGTTTTTCGGTTGCAGATGTATTTGTTAAAATATGTTCTCCCACCCTCTACTTGTGCTTTCATTCTCCTTTTGGTATATTTTCATGAACAAAGTTTCTTCTCTAATTTTTGTCTTCATGCCTTCAGTTTGTGAAGAATGAGTGTCATATTTTTTTCTCATATTGAGAAGTCAACAGAATTCTATTACCTTTCTTTACAAAAGTGTTACTGTCTGAAATTCCAAATTTAATTCAACTGCAGTTTTTTAACATGTTTAATAAAAATCCAAATATGCACATAATTGTAAAATGACTAGCTAAACTTCCCAGCAGTAGGTGTTATATTTCTGGCTACTTTTCTCATCAGTTGTCTTGTTCGCTCTTTCCCATTGTCTTAATTACATTGGAAAATCAGTCTTTCTGTCTAAAACTGTGACAAATTTCCTTAGTTCTTCATTCATTTGAAAATATCTTTGTATTCTACATTGATCTATTACAACAAATTTAAATTCACTTTATCAATCTGTATGCATGTTGTCTCCTTTGGCTTCATATTGCATTGAGGCACAAAATAACTTTGGAGGAAAATTGTTTTTTGAAATAGTAAAGATTCTAATCCATAATTTTCAAGAGTTTTTGATATTTAGCTAATATTTGAACATATTGCAGTAATTTTAATCTATGAAAAAATTATATTAATTTGTGACATTTATTTATACAGGAGTGATAATTTTGAAATCTTCAAATAAAATATCCTTTTTTGCTATTAAGAATTTCCAACTTTACAGAAAAGATTAAAAAAGAAGGCAGAGAATGCTATGTTTATAATTTATCAATTGTTAACTGTAAATATTTTGTTCTCTCACCATTTTTAAAAAAATTTCTAAGGATTTAAATATTCATAGTTTTCAGTATGTTAGCAAATAATGAAAATTGTTTCCATGTTGAAAATGTCTCACATTTGGAAAAGATGATTCTTTTTGATCTAGCTACCTTTTTTTTTTTTTTTTTTTTTTTTTTTGTACGGGATGTAGTTTGTAGTTTCACAATTCTTGTCCTAAAAATGTTGGACAAAATCATTTTTGGAGTTTAAAATTTTCATTGATGGAATATAGAAATCAAACTTTCCTTAACAAATATTGAATTATCTTACATATTTCAAAATTTTGCTCTCGATTTTTTAGGTCTTTTAATGCATGAACAGAGTAAATGTTTAATAACATTAGCTTTATTTTGCTGCAGCATCTTTCTGAGATTTCTTTTTGACTGTAGTTAGTGCAATTTCTGTATATTACATGCCAAAATTGATTTCTATTCAATTTTCACCTGATATTTTATTGTCCATTTCTGTGTTGTGATTGATGTCTTTAATAGCTTTTGGAAATTTATCTGATATCTCTGGATTTCTAGGGTTGGCAATATGTACACTAAATGCTAAAAGCTTTCTACTTGTATGATAGGTTTTTGATTTTGAGCTGACTGCAGAGGACATGAAAGACCTGGATGGCCTGAACAGAAATTTTCGATATGTTACCCTTAAGTCGTAAGTACCTTTAGAAGACATTTGGTGTTTACTTGTTTAGTTTCAAGACTTTCTCTCCTTTTCAGTGCAATCTTGATCAGAACTCACATACTGCAATTGGCTTAAAAGAAGCTTCCAACAATGCTGTTGGGAGAATATTTGGTTTGAAGTTTGAAAATGTGGGCATCTCAATGCAGAGGATAAAATCGTTTTTGAGAAGAAAGATACAACAGCAAGGGAAGAATGTGCAGAAAAAATACCCTTGTTGAACCAATTGATAGAAAATACAAAATCTTTATTCATTTGTTATGTATTTTCTGTTTATAGAACCTGGCATTGAACATATACTATAAGTGAGGATAAACAAGGAATATATTAAACTCTGCCTGTTGGAATTTTAATTCATAATAGAAATAGAGGTGATGATATATGAGAGGAGATTTGCTATTGCATCTTTTTTGTAGAATTAAAATAAAGGTGATGATGTATGAAAGGAGATTAGAAAATGCAAAATTCCATGTGCTTCAATACTGGCAGATATATCATTATCATTACAAATATCTTTGTTAAGATAGCTATAAATGAAGGACAAAGGAAGAACATGTTGTCAAGATATAGTGGCAAGAATTTGGCAATTATTACTACATATTAAATACTTTAACAAGTAATGATTTTCCATTGTGCTACTTGTAAAGTATGGAGATCTTAATATGATAGGGTGAGCTCCTAGTATTTGCAAGTATCTCTTATAATCAACAGCCTTTTCAATCTTAATCAAGCATTATGTAGCATGTGATGGACACTGAGCACATAATTAATGATTTAGTTAAGTGGAAGTGACTTTGCTGGCAATATACTCTATATCTAAAATTCTTTTTGGATTGCTCAGTATCTGAATTTGACCTTATACTAAACATGACATAAATGGAGGTGTCCTCCTGCATAAAGTAAGTAAATAAACATGGTGCATTCTGTTTTTGTTTTCACTGAGAATATGAAATATGAAAAAAGAAGAAATTTCTTGGTTTTAGTAGATATAGTAGAGGTAAGGGAGATGAATACAAGTGAATTCTTGTCTCTGTGAATTCTTTGTGTTCTCCGCAAAAGAATAAAATTTGAATAATTTAGTTATAAGTGTAAGAAATGTCTTCTATATGCTATGATCATGAAAGTAGAAATGTTGTATTCTACCCCACTGGGGAAATACAGAAAAATAAATCTTTTCTGTTTAGCCCTTTTGAAATGGAGTCACTTAGTCTGTTACACAATTTTCTTTCTCATTTTAGTGTTGCTGACCATCCAAATTATCCTTTTGCTGATGAATATTGATATGGACATCTTCGTCATATCTTCTACTAGTATCTCCCACCTTGATAGAGATGTATGAGATGGCTAAGGTACTGATGATTGGATGCATCACTTCTGTTAATCCATGCTTCTTAGCAATTCCCATTCTGCTACAGCAAGGATCACTAGTCCACTAAAGAAGGCACTAAGTTTTCAACAACTTTGGAAAACAAAATAAAATTGCATTCCTCAAGATTCTTACCTTCACTGTCTCTGTTATATTTATGTTTTGTTTCATTTTGACTCATTATGAACAAAAACTAATTAGGCTACAAGCTTGTAAGCAGGGGTTTGTAGATACTAACAAAGTTCTTGGATGGAAGTAGACAGGAGTTTTCAGGTTCTAGGGAAGTAGCTGTTGATATTGATGAGTTAGTTTATTCCAACCTATACAGTAACCCCCAAAGAGATTGCACTTATATCATTCTTTCTGGTTTGAAAGATGATGCACAGAGGGCAAGGATGAGCAGCAGTCCAAGGGCTTCCTATCTGCAGCTTAAGGAACAGAGACCCTGGAAACTGGGGAATGAGATTTTCCTTTCAGATGAATGTCAAGGATTTGAGATGATAACCTGCCAGGTTAGTAGCTTGAGGAGTCAGATGTGTAAGGTGAATAGGGCAGAGTTGAACACTCAGGTGCTTGGGAAATATCTTTGAAAATGTTTTTGTTTGGTTTTTGGTCATTACACATATACATAATAAAATATGCATGATGCCAAATTCATACATGCACACAATTTTGATTAATCTCATTCCTCATTACTTCCCCCTTCTTTGTGCTCCTCCCTCCCCGTGATCTGCTTGTTCTACTTTCCTGAACTCCCTTCTATTATTGTTATTTTAATTCAAATGGTATAATGTACATTTATATATGTAGATGATTTGAAATATTGATTTACTGTGCTATATTCATGCATGGAAATAGCATAATAGGGTAGATATTTCTTTCCCCAGTTACTTCCCCATGCCTTCCATTTTGCCCTGCCTCCTTCCTCTCATTTTCCTCCTCTAATCTGTCTTTCTGCCTTACAACAAATGTTATTTTGATAATTACATTATGGAGACATAAAGGACTTTTTACATACTTTATTCAGTGCCATAGCTACAATCATGATTACTATTTTCAAGAAAAGCTGAAAAAATTTTAATTATAATATGTTTGGAAGTATTTATGTCCATTAGGATGCATTCACTGAATGGAATCTCATAAATGACTGGGAAATGTAGAATACAGAGTGATATGAGAAAATGTTACATTAGAAAAGCTTAAATTTGTCCCATGGAAACATCAAGAAACCATTCATGTCTGGTGAATGAACACCATAGATGATCTATGAAGTTTCAGTATATAAAGAAACAAGAAAGCATGCAATAAAGAAAAACGTGGTTCCAAATGGCAGACAATGTCAGTGTGTTTGCCCACTATTGCCAAAGCTGCCTAGCACAATATGGTCTTGGTGCATGTGTGGTGTCATCAGAGCTATAAATTTCTACCCTCAAAGCAAAGTAACTGTACTTAAAGTCACTGCAATTTCTCTGGGCTCAATCTTTGGAAGATATTGGGTAACAAATCTGGGCTTATCATCTTTAAAACAACTTACTTCATCCTCCCAGCCAGGGAGGCAGCTTAACATCTTAGATAGTTTCTGAAATTAAATGACATGTCTCAGCAGATCAGGGAAACAGATTGTTAATCAAATTCCAGAAAGCACCAGATTCCATGGCACATATAAGATGCAGAAAATAGATTCTAAGTTACAAAATGAATGGGCCACATTCATTGGGTGCCATTTTAATGTACTTTAGAAAAACTTTCCCACAAAATCTTTATATAACAACAAAAATGAAGTGAATTTAATTTTATTTTTCTCATTTTTAATGAAAATAATTAGAATAACTACCAGTAGTCTCTTCCAGTGCATGGAAACAGACCGTGATGCTAGAAGTGTGGAGGACAAAATTCAGGCCCTTTGCAACATTGCTGCAGCTTCTGCACATACCATGGCCGACCAAAGGGACCTATAATCCAGGGGGATTCAGCAGCTTTCAAAAAGATTCTTTATGCTCTTGGACGTAGACAAAATGCAGGAAGTGCAGGGATTCAAGAAGAAACTGATTATCTTCAGTGGTTACTTTTGTTTGGATATCACATGGCAGAGAATCTCATAAAATGATCATATTGCCTTAAGCCAATAGGTTTAATTCCATAACAGGTTTATGTACACATGAGTGTAAAATTTCTCCCATCTGCTCCTGGCTTTTCTCTCTTGTGTTTGTTGATATGATTTTCAGGCTGGGAGGAGAGCACCCAGCACAGCAGTGTTATTCCTAGTTTAGGACGAGTAGTCAACTCTGTAAAAAAACTTTCATAGAACAATAGGAGGCTTGCAGAGAAGCCCCCTACAGGATTGTTCTCATATGCTATTCACTAGGACAGGGTTACAGTCCATTTTACATGGTGACCACATGATAATGCCAATGAAATTAACATGAGTGACTCAAAGAATCTGGAGGAAAAGGGATGATGGAGAGATAACCATATCAATCATTGAAGTCGTACTGACTTACTTTTGAGGATTCAGTTTTTCTAGACCTTTGCCTGCTTGACATGCTTAGAACCTTATAATATCTTAATAGAATTTGAGAATCTGACATATTTATGGATGAATACAAACTCCTTATAAGATATGAATATTTATATATGGACATAAGATTTTATTTCTGTTGAATTCTGGTCATTTCTGTACTTCTGTGATTTAAATTGGGTTTTAATTTCTCAATAAACTCTATCACAAAGCTGAGTTTAGCAAGGAAGGTGGGTGAGGTTGTTGACTAGCAAGGTGTGATGGATGTGGAGCAAAGGTAATTTTTCCTGTGTGGAGGACATTCATGGAGAGTTTTGGGTGCATGTTACCATGTCCACATAGACCATCTTGAGGCCAGGATCAGAGCAGACAAATAGAGAAGAGAGATGGAGACAATGTCCAGGAATTGCAACTCAGGTAAAGTCAAGAAATACCATAATCCAAATTGTATTTCATGGGAGGGTTCAGGCAGAATTTCCATAGTATATGCACAAAGAACGAAGAGTATTATAGCACTGAGCAAAATCAGTTTGAGACAGTTTACTGGGCAGGTTATCTGCCAGGAAATTACTTTTCATTTAATTCTCAAAGTCACAGCTTTTCACTTTTTATATGTGAATGCTTTTCTTAGATTACAAAAGTGAAACATTAATTGTGGAGGACTGAACAGCATATGGAAGATTCAGGGATCACTGAATCCCACTTTTCAGAAAGACTATAGGATTCAATAGTATCTTTTGAAATACATTTCTAGTTCTGTCATTTATTTATCCTTCACTAAGCAGTGTGAGTTAGCACCATTTTTAGTTGACATTTGTCAGGTTGCACACTCATCAGCAATAAATATTTTCACTACAAAGCCAAAAGAGAACATTTGGAAAATATATTGCCAATGAGAAAGTTATAAAGGCTATTTTGTTTTCAACTTTAGCCTTTGATTCTTTATGTGAGGGTCAAAATTTGATATGTGCCCGACAGTCCTTTTAAATTTTCTGTGAGTGCTTGTCTGTGGGGTAAGACAGTTCATTTTGTGAAATAATGTGTGCTTGTGAAAGGGCTTTATTTAACACAATCTAAACCACAGGAAAATAGGATCTGTCTGAAAAGTAGAGCATTTCAATTTATGCAAGTAAACACTTTTAAAAATTATAAAAGTGAAAAAAAATTCTAAAGGTGATTTATAAAAGCAAGTACATGATCACTCCTCATCTCACTATGCAGAAAGAATGACTACTTACAGTTTGTAGAATTCCCTATTTTGTCATGAATCATTTATGAACCCATTATGTTGTTGACCATTCTTATTTAACCCGATTAAAAACTTTTTTCTTGTCTGCAATGAGTTTTATTAATAAACGCTCAAGTTCAAATCATAATCATTTCATATATTCCATTCAATCTATGCATCAACATTTACACAATTCTTCCCAGAGTCATAATAACATGAAATTTCCACTTTTTAACTTTTTTGGATAACTTTGAATGAGGTAACAAATAATAAAAAAAGTCTTGGTTTTGCATCTTACATATTGACAATTTTCTGATAGTTATCTAAAATGTGAAAGGCATGATGAACTTGAGTCTCCGGTAACCCACTACAAACTGAATTCCCCTGGCTCTAATTATTTGACTACCACTGAGCACAAGTGAATGCAGTTTTTACTGCACACTGGACAGGTCTGAATCCTCTTGGAAATTGGTAGTTAAATTATGGAAAATATGCTACCATTGAGAAAATTAAAAGTTTACTTTTTGTTCATTTTAACATTTGATTATTTTTCGGGGACTCCAAATAGTACTCCATAATCTTGTAAAAAAATCTTTGTGAGAGTGAGAGCCCTTCTGCACAGAAGCAACGCGGCCAGCTCCAGCCTGCCCCGCTGCCAGTTCCGGCCCGCCCCGCTGCCAGCTCCGGCCTGCCCGCCAGTTGCTTCAGTGACCAGCACAGGGCGCCAGGGACTCCCCCAAGCAGCCCAGCCCCCTCTGGCTGGAAGCACCTCTCTAGGCTAGCTTCCCGGGGCAGACCGCCCAGTGAGAGCCTCTCGACGCAGAGCCAGCCACAAGTGCCCAAGCCAGTGGAGATATTTGACACGCAAACGGCTTCTGGGACCAGGGCTGGGCAGCCAGAGACCTCTCCAGGCAGCATTGTACCCCTCCAGCTGCAGGCTTTTTCCACGGGGCGATCCAAGATGGCAGACTAGAGGGTGACTGCATCTCCAGTCGCCCCAGAACTCAGGATTCAAGAAGGGGAGGCATTGAGAGACTCGGACTAAGATAGAACCACAGGGTGAGTCTCCCCAACCCAGCGAAGCTCAGCTGGGTGGCAGGCCCGGATTCGAGTGGCTTAGTAGAGTGGGACAGGGCAGATAGCGTCTCCCCCAGGAAGCTCTGTGCAGTCTGGCGGTGGGCTCCGCCCACAGGGACAGATCCTCCAGCCTCTCGGAACAGGCCCCCCAGTGAGAGCCCTTCTGCACAGAAGCAGCGTGGCCAGCTCCGGCCTGCCCCAGTCAGCTACAGCCCGCCCCACTGCCAGCTACAGCCCACCCGCAGGTTGCTTCAGTGACCAGCACAGGGTGCCAGGGACTTCCCCAAGCAGCCCAGCCCCCCTACAGCGGGAAGAGCCTCTCTAGGCTAGCTTCTCAGGGCAAATCACCCAGTAAGAGCCTGTCTACACAGAGCCAGCCACAAGTCCCCAAGCCAGTGGAGACCTCCAACCTACAACCAGCCTCTGGAACCAGGGCTCTGCAACCAGAGACCTCTCCAGGTCTCTCTCCCTGGAACCGGTAGCAGGCTAGGGGCAGCGTTCTTCGGAAGCACTGCATTATCAAATTAATACAAGACTTCTGGCTACTGAAGGCTGGTAGGTGATACACTGGAAATCTACAGGGTCACTATAAGCCAATAGAGGAAATCTACAATATCACAGAGTCCCATCGACATCTGACCAATATGAGAAAACAAGGGAAGAAAATGTCCAAAACAAACCTAGATACTATATCAGTAAAACCCAATGACAGCACAGCAGAAGAAATGTCTGAAAGGGAGTTCAGAATGTGCATAATTAAAACAATCAGGGAAGCAAACGAGGAGATGAAAGAACAAATGCAGGCATTAAATGAACGCACTAATCAACAGTTAAAAGAGCAAATAACGGAGGCAAAAGAGCATTTCAATAAAGAGTTAGAGATACTGAAAAAAAAACCAAACAGAAATCCTTGAAATGAAGGAAACAATAAACCAAGTTAAAAACGCCATAGAAAGCATAAACAATAGGATAGAACACCTGGAAGACAGAACCTCAGGCATTGAAGACAAAATATTTAATCTTGAAAACAAGGTTGAACAAACAGAGAAGATGGTAAGAAATCATGAACAGAATCTACAAGAATTATGGGATATCATGAAGAGGCCAAATTTAAGAATAATTGGGATTGAGGAAGGCTTAGAGAAACAAACCAAAGGAATGAACAATCTATTCAATGAAATAATATCAGAAAATTTCCCAAATCTCAAGAATGAAATGGAAAACCAAGTACAAGAGGCTTATAGGACTCCAAATATACAAACTTACAACAGACCCACACCAAGGCACATTATTATGAAAATACCTAACATACAAAATAAAGACAGAATTTTAAAGGCCACGAGAGAAAAGAATCAAATTACATTCAGGGGGAAACCAATAAGAATATCAGCAGATTTTTTGGTCCAGACCCTAAAAGCTAGAAGGGCCTGGAACAACATTTACCAAGCCCTGAAAGAAAATGGATGCCAACCAAGAATTTTATACCCAGCAAAACTTACTTTCAGAGTTGACGATGAGATAAAATCCTTCCACGATAAACAAAAGCTAAAGGAATTTACTAAAAGAAAGCCGGCATTACAGAACATTCTCAGCAAAATACTCCATGAGGAAGAGATGAAAAACAACGATGTAAATCAGCAACTGGAGGAACTAGCCTAAAGGAATAGCCAAATAAAGGAGAAACCAAATCATATCAAAAAACAAAAATGAGTCCAATGACTAGGAATACAAATCACATCACAATAATAACCCTGAATGTTAATGGCCTGAACTCATCAGTCAAAAGACATAGACTGTCAGATTGGATTAAAAAGAAAAATCCAACAATATGCTGCCTGCAAGAGACCAATCTCATAGAAAGAGATACCCATAGACTGAAGGTGAAAGGATGGGAAAAAACATACCATGCACACGGATACAGCAAAAAAGCTGGAGTATCCATCCTCATTTCAGATAATGAGGACTTTAAGCCAAAACTAGTCAGAAGGGATAAAAAGGACATTACATACTGCTTAAGGGTAGCATAAATCAGCAAGACATAACAATCATAAATATCTATGCCCCGAACATTGGCTCGTCCATGTATGTCAAACAAATCCTTCTCAAATCCAGAAATCAAATATTCCACAACACAATAATACTAGGCGATTTTAACACACCTCTCTCACCGCTGGATAGATCGTCCAAACAAAAATTGAATAAAGAAACCACAGATCTCAATAACACAATCAACAATTTAGACTTAACCGACTTATATAGAATATACCATCCAACAAAGAACGAATACACTTTCTTCTCAGCAGCACATGGATCCTTCTCTAAAATAGACCATGTTTTATGCCACAAAGCTACTGTTAGCAAATACAAGAAGATAGAGATACTACCTTGTACTCTATCAGATCATAATGGACTGAAATTAGAAATAAATGACAGAATAAAAAACAGAAAATTCTCCAATACTTGGAGATTAAATAATACACTATTATATGATGAATGGATAACAGAAGATATCAGGAGGGAAATTTAAAAATTCTTAGTAGTAAATGAGAACAAAGACACATCATATCAAAATCTCCGGGACACTATGAAAGCAGTACTGAGAGGAAGATTGATTTCATGGGCGCATTCAACAAAAGAAGTAGAAATCAACAAATAAACGACTTAACACTACAGCTCAAAGCCCTAGAAAAAGAAGAGCAGACCAACACCAAAAGTAGTAGAAGACAGGAAATAGTTAAAATCAGAGCTGAAATCAATGAAATTGAAACAAAAGAAACAATCAGAAAAATTAAACAAAATTAATAGTTGGTTCTTTGAGAAAATAAACAAAATTGTTAAACCCTTAGCCACGCTGACAAAGAGAAAAAGGGAGAAAACTCAAATTACTAAAATTCGGAATGAACAAGGAAATATCACAACAGACACGAGTGAAATACAAAACATAATTAGAAGCTATTTTGAAAATCTATACTCCAACAAAACATAAAACCTCGAAGACATCAACAAGTTTCTAGAGACATATGAATTATCTAAACTGAACGAGGAAGACATACACAACTTAAATAAATCAATTTCAAGCAATGAAATAGAAGAGGTCATCAAAAGCCTACCAACAAAGAAAAGTCCGGGACCAGATGGGTTCTCAGCCGAGTTCTACAAAACCTTTAAAGAAGAGCTCATTCCAATACTTCTCAAAGTATTCCATAAAATAGAAGAGGAGGGAACCCTCCCAAACTCATTCTATGAAGCCAATATCACCCTGATACCTAAACCAGACAGAGATACATCGAGGAAAGAAAATATCAGACCAATATCCTTAGTGAACAACGACGCAAAAATTCTCAACAAAATTTTAGCAAATCGCATACAAAAATATATTAAAAAGATAGTGCATCACGATCAAGTGGGTTTTATTCCAGGGATGCAAGGTTGGTTCAACATCTGGAAATCAATAAATGTGATTCACCATATCAACAGACTAAAAGTTAAGAATCACATGATTATTTCAATAGATGCAGAAAAAGCATTCGATAAAATACACCATCCCTTCATGCTCAAACACTAGAAAAAATTGGGGTAGTGGGATCATTCCTCAACATTGTGAAGGCCATCTATGCTAAGCACATGGCCAATATCATTCTAAATGGTGAAAAACTGAAAGCATTCCCCCTAAAAACTGGAACAAGGCCCGGATGCCATCTTTCACCACTTCTATTCAACATCGTTCTTGAGACTCTAGCCAGAGCAATTAGACAAACCAAAGAAATTAAAGGGATACGAATTGGAAAAGAGGAACTAAAACTATCCCTGTTCGATGATGACATGATTATATATTTAGAGGAACCTGGAAATTCCACCAGAAAACTCTTAGAACTCATAAGTGAATTCAGTAAAGTAGCAGGTTACAAGATCAATGTTCATAAATCCAATGCATTTTTATACATAAGTGATGAATCTTCAGAAATTAGGAAAACTACCCCATTCACAATAGCATCAAAAAAAATAAAATACTTGGGAATCAATCTCACAAAAGTGGTGAAAGACCTCCACAATGAGAACTACAGAACACTAAAGAAAGAAATTAAAGAACACCTTAGAAGATGGAAAGATCTCCCATGTTCATGGATAGGAAGAATTAATATTGTCAAAATGGCCATACAACCAAAAGTGCTATATAGATTCAATGCAATTCCAATTAAAATCCCAATGATGTACCTTACAGAAATAGAGCAAGCAATTATGAAATTCATCTGGAAGAATAAGAAACCCAGAATAGCTAAAGCAATCCTCAGTAGAAAGAGCGAAGCAGGTGGTATCGCAATACCAGATCTTCAACTCTATTACAAAGCAATAGTAACAAAAACGGCATGGTATTGGTACCTAAATAGAAAGGTAGATCAATGGTACAGAATAGAGGACAAGGACACAAACCCAAATAAATACAATTTTCTCATACTAGACAAAGGGGCCAAAAATATGCAATGGAGAAAAGATAGCCTCTTCAACAAATGGTGCTCGGAAAACTGGAAAACCATATGCAACAGAATGAAATTAAACCCCTATCTCTCACCCTGCACAAAACTCAACTCACAATGGATCAAGGACCTCGGAATCAGACCAGAGACCCTGCATCTTATAGAAGAAAAAGTAGGCCCATACCTTCAACTTGTTGGCTTAGGAGCAGACTTCCTTAACAGGACTCCCATAGCCCAAGAAATAAAAGCAAGAATCAACAACTGGGATAGATTCAAACTAAAAAGCTTTCTCTCAGCAAAGGAAACAATCAGTAATGTGAAGAGAGAGCCTACAGAGTGGGAGAATATCTTGGCAATCATACTTCAGATAGAGCGCTATTATCCCGAATCTATAAAGAACTCAAAAAACTCTCCACCAAGAATACAAATAACCCAATCAACAAATGGGCTAAGGAAATGAACAGACACTTCACAGAAGAAGATGTGCAAGCAATCAACAGATATGTGAAAAAATGTTCAACATCTCTAGTAATAAGAGAAATGCAAATCAAAACTACTCTAAGATTTCATCTCACCCCAATTAGAATGGCGATTATCAAGAACATAAGCAACAATAGGTGTTGGCGAGGATGTGGGGAAAAAGGTACACTCATACATTGCTGGTGGGGTTGCAAACTAGTGTAGCCACTCTGGAAAGCAGTATGGAGATTCCTCAGAAAGCTTGGAATGGAACCACCATTTGACCCAGCTATCCCACTCCTTGGCCTATACCCAAAGGACATTAAATCAGCATACTACAGAGATACAGTCACATCAATGTTCATAGCTGCTCAATTCACTATAGCCAGATTGTGGAACCAACCTAGATGCCCTTCAGTTGATGAATGGATAAAGAAACTGTGGCATACATATACAATGGAATATTACTCCGCCATGAGGAATGACAAAATTATGTCATTCGCAGGCAAATGGATGAAATTGGAGGGTATCATGCTAAGTGAGATAAGCCAATCTCAAAAAACTAAACGACGAATGATCTTGCTGATAAGCGATGAGGATATACGGGGGTGGGGGATAGGAGGGGTTAGTGTTAGGTTTAGGGTTAGGTTTAGGCTTAGGGATAAGGAGGGTGGTAAGAATGAGGAAGAAAGGAATGTATAGAGGGAAAAGAGGGGTGGGAGGGGAGGGGGGAAGGGGAAAAATAACAAAATGAATCAAACAACATTGCCCTATGTAAATTTATGATTTTTAATTAAAATTAAAAATTAAAAAAAATAAAAAGAATTTTTGCATCAAAAAAAAATCTTTGTGAGAATAGTGTATGATAGTTTGTCTTTTCTAATCATGTATGATCAAGGGGCTTTATCTTGACCAAAATAATCAAATAAATAAATAAATAAATAAATAAATAAAATCAGTACGAAAACCAAAGAAAATGAAGAGAAAAAAAAAAAAAAAAAAACTGGGATGTGAGGTTTCCAGGCTAACAAATGGTGCATAGTGGTTTAATCTCTTAATAATTTATAATAATATTGTAAGGAGTAAATTTACAAAAAATAACACACTAATCATTATCTAGTACTTGAGTTGAAATTTTTTTCCATATGAAATAAGTTAACTGGTTCCAGTTCTCTTTTATCATGTGGAATAGTGCTCTAAACTCAATCTGTCTATATAATATTGGTGAACTCTTAAAAATCAATTAGAATCACTTAACCATTAGCAAAGCAATTAGGGCTTGAATTCCAGTTATTTTTAACTCTGCTGGCAAAGGAGAAGCAGAACCTGCTCAGGCTGCAGAGTGACAGGCAATGGATTTCAAATGTCAGTAAGTGGAGCTCAATGATGGTGACAGCATTCCTGGAGTGGACTCTAGCACCTATAAAGTTCAAGAGAGAACAGCATGGAGTTGGGTTGAGGGTTGAAAGGAAAGGCGACACAGGATGAATGGAATTCACTTTGGGCCATCAGGTTACTTGCTTCCTATATTACTCACATGCTTCTCTTTTTTTTCCAGGCTATACTTAGTCAATGTACAGTAGAGAGAATGTCAGACATTGTTCGACATCAGTCCCTGATGCTGTCTTCACCTATTAAGTTTTCTGAGCTCTCCCTCTGCCCCCCACATCTTATTTTATTCATAACCTTGGTAGAATAATGAATATCAGCAATTGGTTTGCACTGGGACTTGTTTCTCTATTTATATACTCCAGGAAAACTTTTTTCCTTCAAAGAAGCAAGGTCTAGAGGCATTGGGGTATAAAAAGGTACTTGAGAAGAGAAGCATATAATAAATGATGGGGATACTTCCTTTTCACTGTAAGGAAGGCTTGATCATCTCACAGATAGTGCTGGACCTTGACTGAGTGATATTTTTCGTGTACTCTCAACTGTGGGAAATTTAGTGAAATGTACAATGAAACAATCTGGTAAGTCAAACTGTGACCTCAAAAGGGTATTTGTGAATTATTGGTCATCATTTATGTGTGTTGTTTTGACAAATGACCATCTAAAGAGGAGGGAGCTAAGTTCATCACACTGGAACAAATTTTGTACTGTGGACCCTTAATTGTGTGACGAGAGATCGTTTTCCTGAAGTTTGAATATAACATTTTTTTCTCTGCAAGACTTAAGGAAAAGTAGAGCAATTGTGATACATGTGAGAGGGATTGTTTACATGAAGGGGGCTGCTAGAGCTTCAGTTGTACTTTACTTGCCTTTACACTTAAGAAATTCAGGACTGCCAATCTCAAAAAACTAAAGGACAAATGATCTCGCTGATAAGCGGATGAGGACAGATAATGGGGGGTGGGAGGGGTTAGCATTAGGGTTAGGGTTAGGTTTAGGGTTAGGGATAAGGAGGGTGCTAAGAATGGAGGAAGGAAGGACTGTATAGAGGGAAAAGAGGGGTGGGAGGGGTGGGGGGAAAGGGAAAAAATAACAGAATGAATCAAACAATATTACCCTATGTAAATTTATGATTACACAAATAGTATGCCTTGACTCCATGTACAAATAGAGAAACAACATGTATCCCATTTGTTTACGATAAAAAAGAATATAAATTTACTGAATGACTTAACACTTTCTTATTTTGTACAAAACTATTTTACAAAGTTTGAAGGATAATGAGTTAGATTAAACTATTTTAATGGATTCTGGAAATGGAAATTTTTTTTTCATCTTTGGTGGAGGATCTCTCTGGAAGTACCTGCCTCTGGAGAAATTAGATTCCATTTTCTGCCTGATTCATTTAACCTGCAATTCTCACAAAACAAACAGCACTGCCCGTCACCAGAGGCTTCATATATGAAGAAGAAACCACTTTGGTCTTAAAGCCTGTGGATTTTTTTATCATCTTCTCAGTGTACTTATGTAAACAACATCTAACTATTTGCTCTGTGCCTTAGAAGGACTGTAAAGAAATGCTTCAGCTTTCTGTAATTTGTCTAAACTTTTAAAGAAATAAAGTTTTCACAGTACACCTGACTCCACAGAAAAGAGAGATTACTTGTCCTTTGGTTTTTTGGAACTGGCTTATTTCTTTTAGCATGATAGTTTCCAGATTCTGTCCATTTCCTGGCAAATGTCAACAAGTCATTTTGCTTTATGACTGAGTTACATTTCATTGTGTAATGTAATTCACAATTTTGTTAACCATGTATCTGTTGAAGTGCACCTAGATTTCTTTCATAGCTTAGATATTGTGAGTTCCATTGCTATAAACATTGACGTATATGATTCATTGTAGTATGCTGATTTCAACTCCTTTGGATGCATAACAAGAGGTGGTATATCTAGGTCAAATGGGGATTCGATTCCTATTTTTTTGAGAAATCAAGATAAAGCTTTCAAGAGTGGTTGCATCAATTTATATTTCCACCAGCAATGTATATTGTACTTTTGCTTCATATCCCCACCAACATTTATTGTTAAAGTATTCTCTTTTATATTTGGTCTTGATGATTAAACTCTAGAGCACTCAACATCGAGCCACACCTCAGCCCTATTGTTTGCATGTCATTTCAAGATAGGGTCTCACCAAATTGCTTAGCACCTATCCATTGCTGAGGCTGATTTGGAACTCCACATCATCCTATCTCAGCCTGCTAAGTCAATGGAATTATAGGCATCCTCCACAGTGCCCAGATTTTACTGTACTCTTGATATTTGCTTTTCTGAATGGAATCAGTTGAAATATCAGTATACTTTTAATTTGCATCTCATTAATTTCTAGAGATATTGAATTTTTTTATATACTTGTTGACTGTTTTGAGAAGTGTTTCTCACTTCCTTTGCCCATTAATTTATTGGATATTCCTTTATTTCTTCTTTTTTGAGGGGGTTGTTTTATGTGTGTGCATGTGTTAAGCATATTTAGCTCATTGTATATTCTTGAAATTAATGCCTTATCTTCTGAGTGGGTGACAAAAAATTTTTTTCCCATTCTATCGATTCAAGAGAGGGGTATTATATTTTAGGCGGCAGGAGTAGTAACATCACCAACATTAACTTGCTTAATTTGCTTACATGACCAACATACCAAGAAGTCATTGTCCTGACATACAAGCAATATCATATTTCCACAAGCAATGTTGCCTTGTCTTCAATTCCAATGTGTAAGAAAGAAAGTCAGTGTCCTTACATAAATTATGACATACATTGTAATATGACTATACCTCTATGCTGGGTACTGTGAGTCATTCCAGAAACTCACTGAACTTGAGTGGCTTCTGGGGTACTCTGATGAAAATGTGCTGTGACTGCTGTGCCTGATGAGGTTAACTGGGTGTCAGGTTCCTGCAATTAACTAGGGAAACAGAGAAAAGGCTGATTTGGTGTCTTTTGCCAAATCTAGATCTAAAACAAAAAAATGGCAAAGTTGAGTTATATGAAGTCACTCCTTCTGACCATGACATTCGAAACTGCTCTTTGGCTATCCGTTTAACTCTTACATGAGAGAAAAGTGGGCATTTGTGGTTCAGGGTACTAGCACACCATCACATAATTAAGTGGTATGAAGAAAACATTGGGATATAAAACTCCTTCCAGTCTAGTGCCTTGTCCATTCTGTTCTCTATGAGTTACCTATCATGATACGATTCTTTAGATAATTATTTTGTTTGTTCTTTCAGGTTCCTAATAATAGTACAACAGAGGCCAGCAAAATACTTATAGAAACTGGATTCTGCAATATTAATAATGCTTTTGTGTACCAAGCAGAAGAGGAGGTAGGACTGGCCATTAGAATCAAGATTGCAGAGGGCACTGTGAAGAGAGAAGACACATTCTATGCTTCAAAGGTATTGTGTATATTGTGTAATGTAAAGGTTAAAGGGCAAGCTATAAATGTTATGAGGGGAGCAAATAAAGAGGCAAGCACACAGGATGGTGTACAGCAAGAGGTGGCTCCAATGGGAAAGTCAGTTCAGCTTTATTTACTATTGCAGGGTTATATCAGGATACATTAGACTTAGCTTATGCATGTGTAGATCATATAACTTGCTTCCCATAATCCACTGGTACCAAATACTCCTATAATAAGATAACATCCCCAGGCCTCAAAGGCAGAGGAGTTACTGGATGTTTCTAAGCCAGAAAAACAGAGGGCTCCTACTGTCCTGAGGAGTGTGACCACTAAAGGACTTATGCTCCTCCATGCTTTGTCATGGCCTGAACCTCTACGGTGTAAAATTATTGCAAAGTAATCTGAAGAAATGAAAATTTTGTTGGGTGATCAATTGTCAGTGATCAGTTGTTGTGGAATGTGATAATTGCTATGTTTACTCACAAAAGAGATAAAGTATCAAAAGCAGAGGAAGATTTTAAATTTCTACACACAGTCTACATACTTATGTCTTGTTTGTTCTTCAATTTTCTTATTCTCCAGTGAGTCATATGATTTTTTTATTAATTGTGAAATCAGATAGAATTATGACCAGATTATGGATTCATTATCTCATGGTTGAATTTTTAAGTTTTCATATCATTCTGAATATTAGCATTACATTTGTCATTATCAAAGAACAATGTGGAATATTTCTATTTGTAGTAAAAAAGATATAGCTAAAGTGTATTGATTATTAAAATGTTCAAAATGTGTTTCCAATCAGAATATTAAATTAGAAAATACCAATTCTTAACTCACAAATTTAATGGATAAGATAGCTTTGAAATCTGTATGAATCATAATTCGATGATCAGATAATATTAGCATGGAATAAAATTATGTCTTGTGTAATTCCTTACATAGTTTCATTAATCAAAAATAATAATCACAAAATAATTCAGTTTATATGAGTAAGTCAGATCATTGACTTACCTAAGACCAGAAGAGAATATCTTTCCTGTGATCAACAGTTTCTAATGAATACAAAAATAAAGGTCTCAATATGAAGTTCAATTAATCTTTCAAATATAGGTAATATATTAAGCCAGTCCAATTTATGTTCTTTAAACTCTGTAACTTTGGTACAATTTCATCAACCAGAGCTTATCCAATCTTGTTTGGAAAGATCACTGAAAAACTTTCATTTTGACTGTGTTGACCTCTACCTTATTCATTTCCCAATGGTGTTGAAGGTGGGTAATTGTATCAACAAACCTATTTGATTTCAGCTTTCAGCATGAGCATCATTACCATGGATGATTACATTAAGTTTCTATTATAAAATCATGTACACTTAATTTGAATGGGTTATAGCAACTCCAAAGGATGACTATATATGTGTTTGGAAGTAATCTTCTGTACATTTTCAGTTTACCCATCCATTATGTCTGCATTATGACAGGTTTGTCTCTTTTTTGTCCTAGCCTGTTTCTTTGGTGTGAAATATGACATTGGAGAGTCCAAGTTTCATGGTCAGTAATTTTGGTGTGTACACTTCATCTTCCAGCATCAATTTAACCATGAATTCAAACTGAAATGACCATATTTGGTACACATATATACCCTTGAACCCACATATGTCCCAGTAGATAAAGATTACTGTTTAGCCTGTGTCATTACTAAAATCCATTATTGCTAGATATGAGTTCAATGCACCCATTGACTTAATCAGTGAAAGAGAGGCATTTACCTCAGGGAATATATAGGAACTGCAGAAGTAACCTAAGCCACCTAGAAGACCCGATTAGATATCTGAGAATATCTTTTTTAATTATACATATATATATGTATAAATAAAATTAAACTTAGAAATAATATAATGTAAGAGAAGCTAAGTGCCTAAAGGTATTCCTTACGCCTCCAGATGTAAACACTTTGTAAATACATGAGTATAGAGTGATGCTCCACTTAATTCATAGAGTATTAGTGTCCATTCCTTAGATGTACCCAGCAGCATTGTTCTGTGTGGACATACAAATTTGGCAATTTTACTTTTATGATTATTTCTTTATCCAAGTGATGAAAATGGAAAAATAATATATGATTCAGTGGATCTCTGTGCAGTATGTGTGGTGAGCATCTGAAAAAGTACCCACAGAGGAAGCCAAGATGATCAAAGTCAGGCTATGTTTTCCCCCGGCCAATTTATTTTTAAAAATCATGATGTTTAAAAGAAGATTTTTGTTAGGGCTGTGGTGAGGAAACTTTAAGAGAATGTAACAGAGAGACCGAAGACAAGAACTGATGACAATAAAGATATGCAACTCCTGCCTCCACTTGTGGTGAATCTGATTCCCTAAAGAGGACACAGAAATTCTTTTATTGGCTTTCAATAACATGCCCTATAATTCTTACCACTTTTTTTCTTCCTAATAACAATTTAGGGAGCTCTTTTGTCATTTCTTGACAGTGTTAGTGTTCCTCTTAACGTATCTATCTAAAGGGAACGTCAGGAAGATTACCTAAAATTCCATTGTTGATGAACCATTTAGACTCAGATTACAAAAGATCAGTTCAACTGCCCCTGGGAGAGGGGAGAATTTCATTTCTGGGAAAAAACCTAGAAGATACTGATGCTGCTGTTTCAGGGGTCTGCATTTGGGGATCCCTATTTAGAGTGGTCCAAACAGGCCTGAGACTTTTTTGCAAGTGGGGCAAGTGGTGCTTGCCTGTGATCAGAGAGACCCAGAATGCTGAGGCAGGAAGACAGCACACTGGAGGCTAGGCTAGAAACATAGTGAGATCTTGTCTCAAAGTAAAAATAAAAAGGATTAGGTATGTGACTCTGTGGTAGAATGACTTTGCATTCAACCCCCAGTAATCTACACCTCCCATTAAAGAGAAATAAGTAACAGCCTCCTAATTAACTTGACCTCAGGACTTCGGCCTCTGTCTTTTCTTCCAGGGTTGATCAGAGTTCCCTTCAATGATCCAGTTCTTGGTGCCTTGGCAAAAAATCACAAGCAGTCCCCAGCCTTGATTACCCTCCTCATTTAGGGACGGAGAAGACTGTGGGCATTGTCCTCCTTACACAGTACCTATCACATGGGTGCTTCTTTGAAACATACAGGGACATTTTTTGTGCCAAGTCAATATCCCCACCATGTCCTCTGCATCTAGTATTTCAGGTGCTTACAGAAGTGTTTTCTTTTGCTAAACAGTGGGAAAGGCAATTTAGCTAGATAGAATTAGGGTTGCATAAAGCACAGAGATATGGTTTTCATCATTGCCAGTCATGTATTGCATAACCCTGTTCAAGTGAGATCTTATCATTTGTTTTTCTTATTTTCTGAAATATGATTTTGTACTGTGTGATTTTTATTCTACTAATTATAATTTTATTTTAAATTTCCTCAAATCCTAAATATATAAAATGTTTACATATTTCTTCATTTTGAGGTTTTTCAAATATCAACTCTTAGTTTATGAATTGTTACTTAAATGGTTTGTTTATCTTTTCATTTTCAAGTAGGAGAACTTTTTTGAATTATTACTTAGAGCAGTTGCAAATAAGACCATCTCCAGTATTGAGGTTAGTTCAAAGGACATTTGTTTATTTCATGATTCTTTGATTTGACTATTTACCATGGCTCAGCTTGAACTCACTGTGTGTCTTCTAGCTACACTGGCTTCACTTGTTTTTATAATGAACTTCCTTATGCATCTGAAAAACAGTGTTTTCCATCTACTTCAGTCATGTTGCTCTGTTGTGTGGGGTGTCTGAGCAACACTCCATAGAACTTAACATCCACCAGTTGATGACCTAGGTTTCACCGCACACATACAGCTGTCTGCAGTCAGTGAATTGATCCTTGGAGAGCCTTCATGCCTCAGCTCAGGATGAGCATATCACTGCCTCTGCCAGGTACTAATGACCACAGTCAGCTAGAGACCAAGAAAGACTTAAGAGAGGGGAAATAGACACTGTCTTTTAGTGAGAGAAGCTACAAATTCTCAAAAGAATGTGTTTGGAGACTGGAAGATGTGAATTATTTGGGAAGGGGACCTCAATTATATATTCTGCATACATTTTTTCAGATGCAGATGTATTTGTTGAAACATGTTCTCTCAAATTCTACTTGTGCTTCCATTCTCCTTTTGGTACATTTTCTTGAACAAAGTTCCTGCTCTTACTATTGTTCTCCTGCCTTGACTTTGGAGTTGATAAGTGCCATGTTTTTTCTTATATGGGAAACACAACAGCAATTTATTATATTTCTTTGTAGAAAGGTTACAGTCTTTAATTCCACATTTAATTCAACTATAATTTTTGAACCTAATATGAAATAAAAATCCAAATAGACAAATATTTCTTAAGTGGCCAGCTAAATTTCCCAGGAAGAGAAATTGCATTTCTGACTACTTTACTATCATAAAGCATACAGAATCATTTTATTAATCTCTATGCAGATTGTCTTGTTTGCTTGAAATTGCACTAGAACTCTCAAGAGTTGTGGGAGGAAATTACTCTTTTAAATCTACAGATTTACATCCTTGATTGTGATATGAAATTTCAATATTTAGCTAGTCTTTAAACATCTCACAGTGAATTGATCCATGAAGGCATTTGTATATATTGTTTTATATTTGTTCATACACAAGTGATAATTTTGATGATCTTGAAGTAGCATATTCCTTTACATTGAGAATTTTCAAATTTATAGAGAAGTTCACAGAAGAATGCAAAGAAAGTTATCAAATTCCTCAATTGTTATATCATCTACATTTTACTCTCTTGCCATTTCTTAAGTAAATCACGAAAGATTTAAATATTCATTTGTTTTACTGTTAGCAATTCCTGAAATTGTTTTCATGTTTTAAAAGCCTCATATTTATACAAGGTGTTTCTTGAAGCTACATTTGTTTTTTTAAAACAGGATATAATTAGTGTCTTAACAATTCCTGACTTTAAACTGTTGAACAACAATCATTTATGGAGTTTTAACTGTCCATACATGAAATATAGAAGTAAAACCCCATCCTTAAGAATTATTGAATTAGGGCTGGGGATATAGTTCAGTTGGTAGAGTGCTCACCTCACAAGCACAAGGCCCTGGGTTCAAATCCCCAGCACCGCAAAAATAAAAAATAAAATAAATAAATAAATTACTGAATTATATTACATATTTCAGAATATCGCCTCTGGACTTCTATGGATTTTTATGATATAAGACACTGTAATCTTGGAATAATATCAGCTTCATTTTGCTGCAGCTTGTTTTTGAGATCTCTTTTTGTCTATAGTTCATGCAGTTTCTATATATCACCTATCAAAAGTGATTTCTTTATAATATTCACCAGGTATTTATTGACCATTTGAATGTTTTGCTTGATGTCTTGAATAGCTTTTGGAACCTTCTTGGATATTTTAAATGTTTTTCCTATAATGTGATTTCATTGAATTTCCAGAATTGGCAATATGCAGAAAAAATGTGCTAAAAACTTTCTACTTTGTGATAGGTGTTTGATTTTGAGTGGACTGCAGAAGACAAGAAAGACTTAGATGGCCTGAACAGAATTTTGATGTGTTCCCATGTAGGTGTAAGTAATTTTGGAAGACAGGTAGCCTCTGTTTGTCTGTTTCAAGTCTTTTCCTCATTTCAGTGCAGTTCTGATCAGAACCCACACACTGCATTTGGCCATTAAAGGGTTTCAATTAAGGCATTTGGAAGAACATATGGTTTTCTCTTTTAAAATATAGGCATCTCAATGCAGAGAATAAAGATTTTTTGAGAAAAAAGATTCACAATCAGGAGAAGAGAGTGCAGAAAAAAAGACACCATGGAAGAGAATTGATAGTCATCAAAATGTCTTTACTCTTTTTTGATTCTTTATGGTTGTGGAATCTGGGATCAGACATATATGTGATGATAAAGAAGGAATATATGTCCCTTGTGCATGTGGGAATTTTAATTTATCATAAAAATATATGTGATGATGTAAGAAATGGGATTAGACTAACCTTCTTATATATCAGCAGGTATATTTTTATCATTACTAATATTTTTGTTAATATAGATAAAAATGGAGGATGATGTAGGAATATAATGTGAAGAGACAGTAGCAAGGAATTGGCAATTCCTGCTTTCTATTAAGTATTTCAAGAAGTATTGATTTTCTGGTTTACTGTGTCCCAAGTATAGAAATCTAATATTTTATGATGAGCTCCTGGAGTTTTGCATGTCTATCGTATAAACAACATTCTTTTCAAATCTGAACCTATCTCCATGTCATGTGTGATGGGCAGTGAGCAAATAATGATTTAGTGAAATGGAAGTGAGAGTGCTAGCAATATACTGTACACCTCATATGTTTTTGGTATTGGTCAATATCTGAACTTGTCCTTATACTAAACATGGCATAAATACCCTGACATAGATATCCATGTCATAAATATCCATGTGTACTCCTGCACAAAGGAAGTAAATAAACATGGCACAATCTGTTTCTGCTTTCACTGAGAATTTGAAATAAGAAAGGATTTCTTTGATTTGGTAGGTTGATATAGCTAAGGGCGGAGGATATGAATGAATTCTCGTCTCTGAGTTTTTGTGTTCTGTTCTTGGCAAGAAAATATAATTTGAAAAATTCAATTATAAGTAAAAGTTCATTTCTTTCATGGGTATGTTCATGAAATGAACAGACATGGCAGATTCTACACCCATTCAGGAAATTTAATGGAGCTTATCAGTTTCACTTGTTTACTCCTGTAGAATTGGAGTCACTGAATCTGTTACACATTTTTCTTTCTCATTTTAGAATGGCTGATCATCTAAACTATCCATTTGCTGATGAATATTAACATGGACACCTCTGTCATGACTTGTACTCAATCCTCCACTTCAATTGTTATGCAGGAGATGGCTCACATGATACTGATTGCACACATCATATCTGTTGTTAATCCATACTTCTGAGCAACTCACATTCTGCCAATACAATGTTCACCACTCTGTTAAAGAAGAGATTAAATTTTCATCGATTTATAAAAAAAAATTGTTTTCCTCAAGATTCTTACCTTCACCTACTCTGTTGTGTTTACAATTAGATTTTTTTGACATATTATGAACAAAAATTAATTGGCTACAAGCCTCTAAGCAGGGGTTGATGAGACTAACACAGTTTTGGAGTGGGAGTAGAAAGAATTTCTCAGGTTCTAGGGAAGTAGCCATTGATATTTATTAGTCAATGATTCTCTGTCACTTTGAGTATCAAGAAAACATTTTGCATTTAGATTATGGTTCATAGTCTGCAAGATGAAGCCTGCATGCCAAGGAGAAGCAGCAGTCCAAATGGCTCCCTTCCCATGGCTAAAGGGACAGAGCTCTTGGAATCTGGGGGATTATATTTTCCTTTAGATAGTTGTCAAGGAGGTGAGTGGGGATTTGGGTTGTAATGAACATAAGGAGCCAGATGTACAAAAGTTTATAGGACTGAACCGAGCAATTCTCTACTTGGAAAATATAGTCTAAATTTTGTGGGGTTTCTTGGTGCATAAAATTACACATAGAAGTGAGATTCATGATGTCTAATTCACACATGCACATAATATTTGATCAATCTCCTCCTTTGATAACTTTCCTTTCATGTCTTCCTCACTCTTCCTGATCTTGCTGTTGTCTTCTGACCTCCAGTATATTAGTGCTATTTTAAATCAGGTGTTTCATCTATCTTCAAGTATATATGAGGATTATTTTGTTCATTGACGTGTTGTGGTATATTCTTATATGAAAATAGCATAATAGGGTAGATTTCATTTCCCAGGTCCTTCCCCATGCCTTCCCTTTTTACCTCCCTCTTTCTTCTTGATTCCCTCCTCTACTCTTCCTTTCTTCCTTCCATCAAATATTCTTCTGATAATTTTATGCTACAGACAATAGGAACCTTTTATATACTTTATCCAATGCCATATCTAAAGTCATGATTAATATTTTATGGAAAAACAGAAACAACCTTAATTATAATGTTTTTGGAAATATTTATGTCAGTTATAATGCATTCATAGAAAGAAATCTCATAAATCACTTGGAAATGTAGAGTCTAGAGTGATGTGGTAATATTTTGCATTAGAAAAGCTGAAATTTGTCCCATGAAAACATCACATGACCATTAGAGTCTAGTGAATTTACACAATACAAAATCTAAATCAGTCATTTGCATAAAGCTCAAAAGAAAGCATTCAATGAAGAATAATGTGATTCAAAATGGCAGACAATTTCAGTGTTTTTGTCTATCATTGCCAAATCTGCTTCTCCAAGTGTTCTTATGGTCCATAGATAGTGTCAAAAGAGCTATCAGTTTCATTTCCACAAATGAAAGTAACTGTGCTAAAAATCAGCACAATTTCTCTGTTCACAAACTGTGGACGACACCATAGCAGGGTCATCTCTAAAACACAGTTTTTCATCTTACCAGTTGGTGATGCAGTTTCACCTCTTATATAGCTGTTTATATTAGAAGAAAATAAGCCTCAGCAGATCTAAGATGGAGCTTGTTATGCATAGTCCAGTAAACACCAGATTTCACAAAAACAGCAGAAAACAAATTCTAAGGCAAATAAAATGTTGCCACATTTGTTAGGTGCCATTTAATGACCTTAGAAAATGCCACATTATCCTTTTGTACAATATAAAGTAGAAGTATATCGTTTTTAAAAAAATTTTAAGACGAGTAATTAAAATTAGCATCAGTAGTCTTTCCCAAAATATGGAAAATGAAACATACTAGAGAACCATAAGCTCGGGATATTGTCCACATAAATCTAGAAAATTACCCGTCTGCTCATGGCGCTTCTCTATTCTGTGTATTGACATATTCAGGCTGGGAGCAGACTGTCAAGCACAGCAGTACAATGTCCAGATTAGGAAGAGGAGGCACCTGTTTTCAACATGACCCTCTTAGAAAAGAGTGATACTGACACAGGAGTGCACAACAGGATCCTTCTTATGTGGCACTGACTATGATGAGGTCATGCCCCTTTAATCCAGTGACCACATGGTAATGCCAATGGAATTACATGAGTGACCCATGGAAATAATCTGGAGAAAAAGGGATGTTGGGGAGACAACCCTCTCAATCACTGAGGTCATAAGTAAAAAGTAATGATTTTCTTTTTTAGATTGATGTTTCCAGATTTGCATAGACTTTTAACTTGTTGGCAAACTAAAAAATGTATGCTATCTTAATTTTTATTAAAGTGCAATGTGTATTTACCTTGTGTGGAGACTCAGTTCAATGAATGGGTCCATGTAAATAGAAAAATACTTTGTTCTCATTAGAGACATGTTTCTCCCTGACAGTTGATATGAGGACAGATCAATAGTTGAACAGGAAAGGCCTCACCCAGCAGCCAGTCAGTTATAGGAGAAATGTAGAAAGAGAGAGAGGAATGTTACGAACTTTCACTTACTCCATTACTTAATGCAATGTGAATAAGTGTGGAAACTTCACAGAGGAAAAAAGAGAAACCTTGCGACTACAACTCTGGTTGATCAGAAATTTTATTTGTGAAGACATAGTAGAAGCCACAGAGCAAAACACCAGTCTAGCATGAAATAGTTAAATTGAATTTTGATCTTAGTTACATCGAGCATGGTCTAGGTATGAATAGACATTCTTAAGAGTTGAAAATACCAAAAAACACTTTCTTTAGGTGCCATTTTTATGTACCATGGAAAATGCCACAACATCTTTCTGTACACAGAATATAGAAAATATATCATTGTTTTTTCATGTTTTAGGAAAGTAATAAATATAAATAACAGTAGTCTTTCCTAAAACATGGAAAATGGACTATGACTCTGAAACAGTGGAGAAGAAAATTGAGACGTTTTGCAAACTGCCTTTGCTTCTGTGCAAACCATGGTCAGCACTCAGGACACCAAAGGATCTTTTGGTCTCTGGTCTGATCCATCAATTTCCAAAGATTCTGAATAATCTTGGGTGGAGGCCAAATGCAGTGAGGGTAGGGGTTTCAAGGAGTAATGTGTGATCTTCTATGGTTTCTTTTATTTTTCTACAACAAGAAATAAAACCATATAAAAATATCCTATGCTTAATCCTCATACACAGGTTTATTCCCAAAACAAAATGGGCAGAGAAACAACAATCTTGGGATACTGTCTATGAGAGTTTAGAAATTCTCCCATGTGCTCCATGCTCTTCATTCTTTTTTTTGTGTTGATTATTTTTCAGACGATGAGCGGACTCCCCAGCATAACAGCACAATACCCAGATTGGAAAGAGGGGCTCTTTTTAAGAAAGGCTTCTAGATCAGAAGGACGCTTGTAGAGAAGAAGCCTGCAGGATCGTTCTCAAGCAGCATTAACAAAGACTGTGTCACCGCTGCCAACCATAGTGACCACATGCTAACCCATTAACATGAGTGGTCCATGGAAATAATCTGGAGGAAAAAGGATGTTGGTGAGACAACCATCTCAATCACTGAGGTCATAAGGAAAAAGCAATGAGTTCCTTTTTTAGATTGATGTTCCCAGACTTGCATAGATGTTTAACTTGTTGACAAACTTAAAACTTTATACTATCTTAAGTTTTATTAGAGGCCAAATGAGTGTTTATCTTTGGATTGAACACTTAGTTCAAGTGACTAGATCCATATAGAAAGAAGCAGAATAATTAGTTCTCATTAGAGGCATTCACCCCCCAATAGTTGGTACAAGGGCAGAGCAATAGGTGGAAAGGATAGACCTCACCCAGCAGCAGGTTGGTTACAGGAGAAATGTAGAGAGTGGAGGACTCTAACCAACTTTCATTTACTTATTGCTTATTTACATTGCCAAACATCAGATTGTAAGAAAGCAACACAGGAAAGAAGAGAGATGCAATGGTTGTAAACCTCATGGATCAGGAATTTGATGCATTGATATGTGGTAGAAGGCAAAAAGAAAGAGAAGTGCTTAGCTTGGAAGGACTAACCACATTAATTTAATCTTAATTACATGAAGCATAGTCTAGTTATGTATAGAAATTGTTAGGCATTGGAAATGGGAACAAATGGAATGCTTCACTTAGCTGCATAGGTATGACAGGCAATGTCAACATATGTTGAGCAGAAATTTAAACTAAGAGATTGAAAGCAGTGTATCAAGAAGAATGTAGGGAAATAAAGTCAAGATGATGGCAGCCTTAAAGCAACACATTTACAGATATATTTTCCAGGTAGTATGTGAAGTGGATGTTCGGAGTTTCTAGATCTTGTGATAAAGATATTCAAGGTTGCTATTTAAAAGCAGAAAGTTCTCAAATAAAGGACCTTGTACTACATGTTTGTTTAATACATATGTATGATATCAATATTCCTAATAGAGTTATTGGGAAACAAAGTGTTAGTTGCCCCAATTAGGGATCTGCATCAATTTTCTTAATTTCAAACCAAGGTGAATTGAATTTTCTTTTTCTTAAAACTGAAAGCATCACAACCTAGTATTTTTCAATATTATAATATTCATTAAACATGTGACATTAAAAGCAGATTAGCAGTTTTGCTATTAATCTACACAATGTCACAACATTGTTCTCACTTAGAATAATAAAACTTTTAAACTTAATATTTGTCATTGTTGGATGTTTCAGTTTTTGATGGAAAATATCTATAGATTGGAGAATACAAACTGAGGCCCCTTAGCATCAGACTTTTCTCCAGCATAGTTACAACATGAAACCTGTCCCAACATTTCACACAGATTGTGATAAGCCTTTGTTGATTTTGTATTGTATAATTCAAATTAGACATTGCAATCTCAAGGTAGGAGCTATCTGTTTTCCACTTGGGGCCCTTGCTAAACAGTTGAACTGAACTTCATGGATGTGCACAGCAGGCCAAACTTAAAATTTCAGACAATTTGAGAAGATTGTGTCTCAGTAGAAACTGAGATTGCCACCCAAGGTTTAACTCTAATCTTTTAAGTTGGTAGATCCTTCTTTTAATATTTGTCAAACATTATCCAAGTTACATTAGTCTCAATATAATTGCTTCTAATCATATAAATAGGTGATCTTACATATTACTTGAATTTATGGAAGCTAATGTATGTCTGTAATATAGTAATAACTCTGTTAGCTCTCAGATTCACTAGCACAGTGACTCGTTCCAGAACATGGCTAAATTTCTATCAGTGGAGGATTTGTTTGATATTCTTTAGATACAGAAATTGTCTTTACAACTTATCATTTGAGAATCTACATTTTAAGGATGAACACAGATTCCCTGTAACATATGAGTCATTATATATGGCCATAAGATTTTATTCCTGTTGAACTGTGATCACTTCTCTTTTTATGCAGTTTAATTTGGGTTTTTATTTCTCAATAAACCCCAAGACACTATAGAGAAGCAGAACTGATCTTGGAGCATAGAGGAGGGTTTTGATTAGTGAGGTGTGATGGATGTGGAGCAGAGATAATCTGCCTTGTGTCCAGGACATGCAGTTAGATCTTGGCCACATGATTACATGTGCAAATAGACCATCAGGAGTTCAGGGTCAGAACAGACAGATATTCTGATTTCAGAGAGAAGGGAGATGGAGACAATGTCCAGGAATTGCAACTCAGGTAAATTCAGGAGATACCATAACCCAAGTTTGTATTTCCCATGAGAGGATAGGCAGACTTTTAGAATAAATGGAAAAACAACAGTGAAGTCTGAGGGTTCTCTGTGAGGTTTGTGGCACTGAGCAAATGTAGATTGAGAGAGTTCAACTGGCTGGATATTTGGCAGGAATTTTTTTTCTATTTGATTTTCAGGATTTTTATTTGTTTTTATAAGTAAACCATTTTCTTAGATTACAAATGTGAAACATTAGTTGTAGGCCTCTGAACAACATGGTGAAGATTTAGGAATCATTCAGAGTCCCACTTATCAAAAAGACCCTAGGGCTTCTGATGGATCTTTTATAATAATTTTCTAGACCTATTACTCATTTATCCTTCACTAGGCAGCAAACATACCACCTTTTTTAGTTCAACTTTCAAGACTACACCCTCATCAGCAATAATCACTTTCATTATAAAGCAAATATGAAGATTCAGAAAATATTGTCATTGAGAAAGTTAAAGAGGCTATCTTTTTTTTTAAATTTTAAACTTTGATGCTTATTTTGAGGAGCAAAAGTTAAAATGTGCCCAGCAGTCACTTATTTATTTATTTTTGATTCATTTTACACAAATGGATTATAACTATCATTTCTCTGGTTGTACACAAAGTAGAGTGATACCATTTGAGTATTCATACATGTCCATAGGGTAATGATACTTCTCTCATTCAACTATCTTTCCTTATTCCTCCCCCTATCCACCCGTAATTTCTTTCTACACAATCAATCCTTCTTCCATTCCTCCCTTACCTCCCTTTCCCCATTTTGTATCATCAACCACTTTTCAGAGAGATCATTTGGCCATTGGTTTTTGGGGATTAGCTTATCTCCACTTACCATGATATATGCCAACAGCATCCATTTACCTGCAAATGCCATAATTTTATTCTTCTTTATGGCTGAGTAATATTCTACTCTTTGTGTGTGTGTGTGTGTGTGTGTGTGTGTGTGTGTGTGTGTATACACACACAGTTATATACACAGTTTTTTTATGCCACAGTTTTTATATCCATTCATTGATTGAAGGGCATGTAGGTTGATTCCACAATCTAGCTATTGTGAATTGAGCAGCTCTGAACATTCATGTGGTTCCATCAGTTTAGTATGATGATTTTTAAGTCCTTTGGTTATAGGCTAAGGAATGGGAAAGCTAGGTCAAATGGTGGTTTCATTGCATATTTTTCTAAGTATCTCCACACCACTTTCCAGAGTGGTTGCACTAATTTGCCACACAATGTATGAGTGTACCTTTTTCCCCACATCCTCTCTAACATCTATTGTTGCTTTTATTCTTGATAATAGACATTGTAATTGGGGTGAGATGGAATCTTAGGGTAGTTTTGATTTACATTTCCCTTATTACTAGAGATGTTGAACTTTTTTTCATATATCTGTTGATTGCTTGTAGATTTTCTTCTGTGAAGCGTCTGCTCATTTCCTTAGCCCACTTATTGATTGGGTTATTTGCATTCTTGGTGTAAAGTGTTTTGAGTTCTTTATAGATTCTGAAGATTAGAGCTCTATCTGAAGTGTGTGTGGCAAAGATTTTCTCCCACTCTGTAGGTGCTGTCTTCACATTGCTGTTTCCTTTGCTGAGAAAAAGCGTCTTAGTTTGAATGCGTCCCGATATTTGATTCCTGCTTCTACTTCTTGTGCTTTGGGAGTCATGATAATGAAGTCTGGTCCGAAGACTACATGACGAAGATTTGGACCGGCTTTTTCTTCCATTAGGTGCAGAGTTTCCGGTCTCATTCCTAGGTCCTTGATCTATTTTGAGTTGAATTTGTGCAGGGTGAGAGATAGAGGTTTATTTTCATTTTGCTAGATATGGATTTCCAGTTTTCCCAGCACCATTTGTTGAAGAGGTTATCTTTTCTCCATTGTATGTTTTTGGCTCCTTTGTCTAGTATGAGGTAACTGTATTTATGTGAATTTGTCTCTGTGTCCTCTACTCTGTACAATTGGTCTATCTGCCTATTTTGATGCCAATACCATGCAGTTTTTCTTACTATTACTCTGTAGTATAGTTGAGGTTCTGGTATTGGGACAGCACTTGCTTTGCTCTTCCTGCTAAGGATTGCTTTCAGTATTCTGGGTCTCTTATTCTTCCAAATGAATTTCATGATTGCTTTCTCTATTTCTATGAGGAATGTCATTGGGATTTTAATTGGAATTGCATTGAGTTTGTATAGTGCTTTGGTAGTATGACCATTTTGAAATATCAATTCTGCTTTTCCAAGAACATGGAAGCTCTTTCATCTCCTAAGGTTTTCTTTAATTCTTTTTCTTCAGTGTTCTGTCATTCTCATTGTAGAGATCTTTCACCTCTTTTGTTAGATTGATTCCCAAGTATTTTTTTTGAGGCTATTGTGAATGAGGCAGTTTTCCTAATTTCTCTTTGAGAGGATCCCTCAATTACGAATAAAAATGCTTTAGATTTACTAGTGTTGATTTTATATCCTGCTACATTACTGAACAATATGCTGCCTTCAAGAGACTCATAGAAAAAGATGCCTATAGATTAAGGTGAAAGGATGAGAAAAAATGTACCATTGGGGATTTTCATTCTCATTTCAGATAAAGCAGACTTCAAACCAACGTTAGTCAGAAGGGATAATAACAAAAGGACATTTCATGCTGCTTAAGGGAAGTGTAAATCAGCCAGACCTGAAAATCAAAAATATTTATTCCCCAAGTAATAGTACATTCACATATATTAAAAAAATCCTTCTCAATTCCAGGAATCAAATAGACAAAAACACAATAATGCTATGTGATTTTAACACACCTCTCTCACCATTGGACAGATCTTCCAAACAAATATTGAAAAAAAAAATCATAGAACTCAATAACACAAACAATAATTTAGACTTAACAGACATATTTAGAATATTCCATTCACCAAAAGCAAATACACTTTCTTCTCATTAGCACATGAAAACTTTTCTAAACTATTCCATATGTTATGCCACAAAGTTACTCTTAGCAAATACAAAAACATAGAGATACTACCTTGTATTCTATCAGACCATAGGGGAACAAAATTAGAAAGTAATGATAAAAGAAAAAACAGAAACTACTCCAAAACCTGGAGATGAATAATACACTCCATAGTGTATTTGTGCACGTGTAACAGAAGATATCAGGGTTGAGATAACATAATTCTTAGAGGTGAAGGAGAACAACGATACAACATATCAAACTCCTAGACACTATGAAAATAGTACTAGGAGGAAAATTCATTGCATCAGCAGGCCTCTTAAACTCTCTGTGTGTGCTTGGGTGTGGAGTAACCTAGTTCATTGTATCAAATAATGAGTAATTGAGAAAGGCTTCAGTTTAAGACAAATGAAAGCACACAATAATAGGATTTACACAAGGGGCAGACCTTTTCAATTTGTAAAAGTAAACTCATTTTCAAATTATAAAACTGACAAAATTAATGATCAGATTATGACATTGATTATAATAGATTCCCTTCTCTTTTAACTTAATGAAAATCCCATAATCTTCTATATAACAATTTTATTGATAAATCGTCATATTTCACTTTTTATTTTATTTATTAAATTTGTTCTAAATAGTTATAAATGACAGTAGAAACATTTATGCATTTTGATAACTCATACATAAATGGAGTATAATTTCTCATTTTTCTGATTGTACCTATTTTAGGATTATATCTGTCATGAAGTTATTATCTCACATTTCATATTTAAATGCTTCAAATATTCCATTTCATCTGTGCATCATAGTTTAAACAACTATACCAAAATTCACAATAATCTCGGGTATTTCTAGTTTTTTTTTTCCTTTTATGTAAGATATTGAACATGTAAATAATATGAAATATTTCAATTTTTTATCTAATTTATTGATAATTTTCCGTTAGTTCTCTAACTGGTGACAGCTATAATAAAGTTCAGCTATAATCATTTGTCCTCTACTGAGCAGAATGTCACAGTTAGTGTAGTTTTTACTGCACACTGGTCAGGACTGCATCCTCTTGGGACTTGGTAGTCAAATATGAGATATATTTTGCCAATGAGAAAATTAAAAATGCTAACCTATGTTCATTTGATTATTTTTCTGAGACTCCAAAAAATGGTCCATAATGCTTTTAGAAAAATTGTCTGTGTGCATGGTGTATTCTGCTAGGCAGTTTCTATTAATGTATGATCAAGAAAGCCCTCATTATCACCAAAATAAATAAATTCAGAAAAAAAAACAAATACAAAGGATCAGGGATCTGAATTTTTCAGACTAGCAATGGTCAATAATTGTCCAATTACACATGAAAGCTTTTGATAATTGTAAGGAGAAATTTTACTAAAACCTAACAGTATTTTCATCACTGTGTAATTATTAATTGAATTTTTTTCTATAGGAAATAAGTGCACAGGTTCCAATTCTGTCTTCAAATGTAGAATATTTCTTTAACTTCAGTCCACTTATAAAACATTGACTAAAAGTTAGCCAACAAATACATGTGGTTGGCTGTTAGACAAGCAGTTAGAGTTGTGAAATCCAGTTAAATGTGTCCTGTGAAGGAGGAAGAAGAAGCAGCACTCTCTTAGACCAAGGAGAGACAGCAGGGAATTCCAAATAGCAGTATATGGAGCTCAGTGATGGTGACTTCATTCCCGCACTGGGCTATGGCATTTATAAACCTCAAGAGGTAATAGTATGATGCTAAATTGAGGGTTCAAAAGAAATTAGACACAGGATAAATAGAATTCAATCTGGGTTGTGGAATTACATGTGTCCTATGTGACTCTGGGTGTATCACATGGTTCTCTGTGTCTACAGACTGGAGGTATTCCATGTACAGGGGACACAATGCTCAGACATTTCTCTCCATCAATGACTGATGGTGTGGTCACCTGGTGAGTTTTCTAGGAACTCTCTCCTGACATTTTAGTCTTTTTACCATCTTCGTAGAACAATGAACATCAGCAATTTTTTTGAAATGGAACTGTTATTATTCTTTATTTCTATACTTCTTTTCTTTCTAAGAAAAGCAAGATTCAGAGATATCTGTGTAGGAAAAGGTAGTGGAAATGAGCATCATAGCATAAATGATGGGGAATACTTCCTTTTCACTGTGAGCATCTCACAGAAAATGCAGACCTTGGCTGAGTAGAATTTTTCATGTGCTCTCAACTGCAATAAATGTAGCTGAATATGTAATATAACACCCAGATAAGTCAAAAAAGGACTATAAAAGGTTATCTGTCAATTGTTGGCCATTGTTCATGTGTATTGCTTTGACAGATGACTCTCTGAAATGGAATATGCTAACTTTTGTTGGCTGAAATAAATTTTGTATTCCAGTATCATTTTCTGACTATTAATTGTGTTATAAGAGACTCAATCCCTGAAATTTAAATTTAAATTCTTCCTTCTGCAAGACTTAAGGAAACATCCAGAGACCAATTGTAAGAATCTTGACTGACTCACTTACATTGTAGTGCAAAGCTGCATGAAGGACGATGGTAGGACATTGGGGATCACATTCATTTTCATATTATAGAAATTAAAGTTTATGAATCTTCCACAAAAGGGAGTGAGTTAGATTTAAGGGCTGTTGATTTTTTAATAATCCCTTACAAGGTGAGTATAATTTCTCATTTTTAAGTCCATATCCTTGGAGTACACATTTTTTCCCACCTAGTGTTTTGTTCTTTCATACGGAGATATGATTGTGTCCCAGATGTGATAGACCACACTGCACCTTGCTCAAGTGCTTATGATCAAGCTAGCCCCTTTCTGGCTTCTGGAAACTTTGACATTTAATTGCTTTTTAACACACAAAGATGGTGGAGGACCCGAAAATGTAGAAAGAATGGAGTTAATATATTCTGCTGTCATATTCATAGTCTGGTTATACCAGGGCAATGTGAGAGGCTTGAGACTGCATACAAGGCAAAAGTCCTGATTGAGGAATGCATAAGGGGAGGGTCAAGCAGTGATAGGCGGAACACACAGCACCTCAGCACCTCCTATGCTCACGTTGCTTTGCCAAGCAGGGCTTCCTCTTCCTTATGGCATTTTGTCCAGTGATCTCTGGCTGGATGTGACACCTATACTTTCCACAGTGCCCTCAGTTTTATCTCAGTTACCACAGTCAGAGGGATTTTAACATAAAATTTCTATTTGTTCCATTTAATCACACATGACAGTAGAGTGTATTTTGACATCCTTGTAGACACATGGGGCATATCTTATTCTAATTAGAATTCCAATCTTTCAAATGTGTTTGATGTAGAGATTTTCTGTGGTGTATTCATATGTGAATACTATGTCAGGAAAACTATGTCAGATTGATTCCACTGTCTTTCTTTTTCCTATTCCTACTTCTTTCCTTTGTTGATTTTTCTCTAAAACTCAGAATTTCTATCTTACCCTTTTCTCCACCACTGCATTGTGTGTTAGTATCCACATATCAGAGAAACCACTCATACCCTTGGTTTTTGGGACTGGCTCATTTCACTTATCATGATAGGTTACAAATACATCCACATACTGGCAAATACCATGAAGTCATTTTGCTTTATTACTGTTTTTTTATTTATTGTGTATGTACTTCACATTTTCATTAATCATTTTTCTTTTGAAATGAACCTAACTTTCTTTCATAGCTTAGCTATTGTGAATTCCACTGCTATAAACATTGATGCAGAAGCTTCACTGGAGTATTCTGATTTTAATTCGTAGGTATACATACTGAGACATGGTATAACCAGGTTGAATGGTGGTTCCATTCCTATAATTTTGAAAACTTACCATATTGCTATCTAAAATGGTAGCATCAATTTGCAATTCCACCAGAAATTAATAGTGAACCCTTTTCTTTACATATTTGCCAAAGTTTATTGTTAACATATTCAATTTTTTTGTTACTGGGAAAAGAACACTGTAGCAATCAATCTCTGAACCACAACCCCAGCCCAATTTTTTATTTTACTTAGAGTTGTTTATTGCTTCTCTGTTGTGGAGGATGGTTTTGAACTCTCTCTCCTCTTGTCTTGGGCATCAAAGTCAATGGGAGTGCAGGCATGTGCCACGGTGCCCAACTATTACTGTATTCTTGACATTAAATTTCTGAGTTAGGTTAGTATAAGTTTAGTTTGCATTTCTTTAATTTCTAGTTATATATTAATGACTATTTGTATCTCCTATGTTAATAAATGTCTGCTTACATCCTTTGATCATAAATTGATTGGAATTTTTCTTCTTTCTGTTTTTCTATTTTGTTGTTCTTGAGTTTTTGGAGATTTTGTATATTGTGGAAACTAATGTCTTATCTTCAGTGTGGATAACAAAGATTTTTCTCTCATTCTGTAGACTCAAGAGAGGGATTTTATATGTCAGACTGCTGAAGCAGTGACATCAACATTAACTTGTTTAATTTGCTTATATGGTCAACATAACAAGAAGCCACTGTCCAGAAAATACAAGCAAAAAACATCTTTCCAAAGGAAATATTAGTTTGCCTTCAATTCCAATGTGCATAAGAGCAAGTCAGACAGAGAATATATGTCTGGAGGAAGAGGGTCGGGCTTGCTCTCATTATTTCATAATTGTCTAGGTTTTATAGAACAAAAGGGATATTGAGGCCCATTGTGTTTTATTATACTTTTTTTTCTTTAGAAAGATTCATCTATATCTGCTGTTCTTTGATAGACTGGTATTGTGGTGTGTCCTATCATAGGTTATCAATTTAACCACCTCCACTGAAGATCTAAGGAAATTATTTCAACATCTTTTCTTGGAGAAAATATTTTCCATGTGCTTTCAAATGTCAGTGTATGGGTTATTTATTATATTATGTGCATCTTTATTGAGAGATGAGCCATAGAATCTTGCACAGTATTTCCTCTATAATCCATCCCATGAAATATTCACATGTATTAATTTTACTTAGTGACACAAATTGTCACATAAATTATAAAATGAGTCTACCTGTATGCTGTTTACTGTGAGTTCTTCCAGACACTCACTGAACTTGAATTGGTCCTGGGGTTCTCTGATGACTATGTGCTATAACTTCTGTGTCTTAGGAGGCTTCTTGGATGCCAAATTCTTGTCATTTATGAGGAAATCTGCAGACAAAGTGATTTTAGGATCATTTCCCCAAATGCAGATCTAACACAAAACATAGGCAATGTTGTTATGTGAAGTCACTACTTTGGACCATGACATTAAAAATTGCTCTTTGGCTATTTCCTTAAGTCTTATGTAAGAGAAAAGTGGGCATTCAAAGTTCAGGGTACTAGAACCTCATCAGATATTTATGGAGTCTGAAGAAATATTTGGAGTATAAAATTCTTTCCAGTCTAGTGACTTGTCTGCTCTGCTCTGTTACCTCTCATAATATGATTCTCTAAGTACTTCTTTTGTTTGTTTCTCTAGGTTCATAAGAGTAAGGCAACAGAGGCCACCAAAATAAGTATAGAAGCTGGTTTCCACCGTATCAATTTTGCTTATGTTTACCAAGTAGAAGAGTAGGTAGGATTGGCCATAAGAATTAAGATTGCAGATGGCACTGTGAAAAGAGAAGACGTATTCTATACCTCAAAGGTACTATGTATGCAGTGCAAAAATTACTGCAATGTGATCTGAAGAAGTGAAAATATTGTTGGTCGATCAGTTTTTAGGGGAAAGTTAAATTGGCACAGTGTTTATTCACATAAAATAGAATGTATCAAGAACAGAGAAAGTTTTTGAATTCCTACTCACAGTCTACAAACATGAGTTTGATGTCCTTCACTTTTCTTATTCTCCAATCAACTATAGGATTTATTATTGATTGTGGAATCAGATGAATTTGGCACCAGATTATGGATTCATTATCTTCTAGTTGACATTTTAAATTTTCATAATTGTGAATATCAACATTACATTTGTCTTTAATAAAAAGTAATGTAGGACATTTCTCATTGTAGTAAATAGGATAGAGCTGAAGTGTCTTGATCATTAAAATGTTCAAAATGTGTTTCCAAGCAGATCTTTAAAAAATGCTAATTCTTGTCTTGAAATTGAATGAATGAGAAATACTAACAATCGCTTTGTAATCTGTGTGATACACAATTTAGAGTTTTAATAATATTATTATTTGATAAGAAATAGGTCTTGTGAAATTTCTTTCATAGTTTGAATGATTAATTATCAAAAATATAATCCAGTTTTCAGGAATAGGTCAGAACAAAGAAACCAGAGTCCTAAAGAAAATATCCTCCCTATAATTAACAGTTTCCAATGAATATCCATATAAATGTCTCAATATGAAGTTATACAAATCCCTCAAATATGGGTAATATTTTCATCTAATCCAATTTTCTTTCTTTAACCTCTGTAACTTTGATACACTTTTCATCAACCAGAAATGGTCCCATCTTGTTTGGAAAGATCACTGAAAAAATTTCATTTTGACTATGTTGATCTTTATCATATTCATTTCCCAGTTGCAGTAAAGGTAGGCAATTTGTACCATCAAAATTATTTATTTTCAGTTCTCAGAATTAATCCTGAGAAAGTTTTCTGTTTATTCACCCATTATGTCTGCATTGATAGAGGTATTGCTTGATTTTGTCAAAACTTTTTCTCCTGGTGATAAGTAGTACTTTGGGGCAGTTGAAATTTCATGGTCAGTAATACTTGTGCCATTTTCCAGCATGAATTCAAACTTGAAGTGAATTATCAGTGACTATCTTTGGAACACATATATATTCTTAGACCCACATGTGCACATGTAAGTAAAGACAAGTGTTTAGCCAGTATCATTACTGAAATCCATTATTGCTGGAGGCTATGCTTATCCAACCACTGATTTACAGAATGAAAGAGAGACATTTCTCTATGGGAATATATAGACACTGGAAAAATAACATAGCCAACAAGAACACCCCATTAGGACACCAGAGAATACCTTATTTAATTATACATGTATATAAGTATATATACATAAGAAAATTAAATATCTTTATATATACATTTTTTCGAAGATATATGTATATTTGTATATAAATATATATATATAAAATTTTATCTATACATATATATGCATACATATATGTGTATAAAATAAACAGAGACAATTTGATGTAAGAGAATAAAGGAAACTAAGTTTCTAAAGTCATACCTTCCACCTCCACATGTAAACACTTTGGAAATAGATAAATACAATGCTCCACTTATTTCATGGAGGATTTGTGTCACATTCCTTAGATGTACATAAGAGCATTGCTCTGCATGGACATATAAATGAATTCAGCAAGTTTGATGTTATGATCACTTCTATTCCAGACAGGGGAAGAGCCTCATCCAAGAGATGAAAACAGATCCTCACAACCCTAACAAAAATACTCTTTTAATCATTATGGTTTTTAGATCAAAAATTTCAGGAGAAAACATGACCTGATTGCCACCCTGTGGGCTTCCTGTGGGATCACTCCTTCAGGCACTCACCCCTCACAGAGCAGAGAGATCCACTGAGTCATATATTATTGTTCCAATTTCAGAGGAACACATTAGTGGAATGTAAAAGAAAAGAGGAGAAAAGAACTTCTGACCATGAGGACATGCAACACCTGTTTCCATATGTGGTGATGTCTGATTCCCTAAGGAGGACAAAGGGATTCTTTTTCTTTTTCTTTTTTATTTATTTTTTTTTAATTTTTTTATTGTAAACAAACGGGATACATGTTGTTTGTCTGTTTGTACATGGCATAAAGGCATACCATTTGTGTAATCATAAATTTACATAGAGAAATGTTGTTTGATACATTCTGTTATTTTTTCCCTTCCCCCACCCCTCCCACCCCTCTTTTCCTTCTATACAGTCCTTCCTTCCTCCATTCTTGCCCCCTCCCTATCCCTAACTCTAACCCTAACACTAACACTTTCCTCCGCCCATTATGGGTCATCATCCACTTATTAGCGATATCATTCGTCCTTTGGCTTTTTGAGATTGGCTTATCTCACTTAGCATGATATCTCCAATTTCATCCACTTGCCTGCAAATGCCATAATTTTATCATTCTTTATTGCTGAGTAATATTCCATTGTGTGTGTATGTATATGTATATATATCACAGTTTCTTTATCCATTCATCAATTGAAGGACATCTAGGTTGGTTCCACAGTCTGACTATTGTGAATTGAGCAGCTATGAACATTGATGTGGCTATATCTCTGTAGTATGCTGATTTTAAGTCCTTTGGGTATGGGCCGAGGAGTGGGATAGCTGGGTCAAATGGTGGTTCCATTCCAAGTTTTCTAAGGAATCTCCACACTGCTTTCCAGAGTGGCTGCACTAATTTGCAGTCCCACCAGCAACGTATGAGTGTACCTTTCTCCCCACATCGCCAACACCTGTTGTTGCTTGTATTCTTGATAATCACCATTCTAATTGGGGTGAGATGGAATCTTAGGGTGGTTTTGATTTGCATTTATCTTATTACTAGAGATGTTGAACATTTTTCCATATGTTTGTTGATGGCTTGTAGATTTTCTTCTGTGAAGTGTCTATTCATTTCCTTAGCGCATTTGTCGATTGGATTATTTGTATTCTTGGTGTAGAGTTTTTTGAGTTCTTTATAGATTCTGGGGATTAGTGCTCTATCTGAAGTATGATTGGCAAAGATTTTCTCCCACTCTGTAGGCTCTTTCTTTGCATTGCTGATAGTTTCCTTTGCTGAGAGAAAGCTTTTTAGTTTGAATCTATCCCAGTGGTTGATTCTAGCTTTTATTTCTTCTCCTATGGGAGTCCTGTTGAGGAAGTCTGGTCCTAAGCCGACATGTTGAAGATCTGGGCCTACTTTTTCTTCTATAATCTGCAGGGTCTCTGGTCTGATTCCGAGGTCCTTAATCCATTTTGAGTTTAGTTTCATGCATGGTGAGAGATATGGGTTTAGTTTCATTCTGTTGCATATGGATTTCCAATTCTCCCAGCACCATTTGTTGAAGAGGCTATCTTTTCTCCATTGCATATTTCTGGCCCCTTTCTCTAGTATGAGAAAACTGTATTTATTTGGGTTTGTGTCTGTGTCCTCTATTCTGTACCATTGATCTACCTTTCTATTTAGGTACCAATACCATGCCGTTTTTGTTACTATTGCTTTGTAGTAGAGTTGAAGATCTGGTATTGCAATACCCCCTGTTTCACTCTTCCTGCTAAGAATTGCTTTAGCAATTCTGGGTTTCTTATTCTTCCAGATGAATTTCATAATTGCTTGCTCTATTTCTGTAAGGTATGTCATTGGGATTTTAATTGGAATTGCATTGAATTTGTATAACATTTTAGGTAGTATGGCCATTTTGACAATTTTAATACTTCCTATCCAAGAACATGGGAGATCTTTCCATCTTCTAAGGTTTTCTTTAATTTCTTTCTTTTGTGTTCTGTAGTTCTCATTGTAGAGGTCTTTCATCTCCTTTGTGAGATTGATTCCCAAGTATTTTATTTTTTTCGAGGCTAAGGTGAATGGGGTAGTTTTCCTAATTTCTCTTTTTGAAGGTTCATCATTATGTACAAAAATGTGTTGGATTTATGAGCATTGATCTTATAACCTGCTACTTTACTGAATTCACTTATGAGTTCTAAGAGTTTTCTGGTGGAATTTCCAGGTTCCTCTAAATATATAATCATATCATCAGCAAATAGGGATAGTTTGAGTTCTTCTTTTCCAATTCGTATCCCTTTAACTTCTTTGCATTGTCTAATTGCTCTGGCTAGAGTCTCCAGAACGATGTTGAGTAGAAGTGGTGAAAGACGGCATCCCTGCCTTGTTCCAGTTTTTAGGGGGAATGCTCTCGGTTTTTCATCATTTAGAATTATATTAGCCATGGGCTTAGCATAGATGGCCTTTACAATGTTAAGGAATGTTCCCACTATCCCTATTTTTTCTAGTGTTTTGAGCATGAAGGGGTGCTGTATTTTATCAAATGCTTTTTCTGCATCTATTGAAATAATCATGTGATTCTTGACTTTGAGTCTATTGATATGGTGAATTACATTTATTGATTTCCTGATGTTGAACCAACCTTGCATCCCTGGGATGAAACCCACTCGATCATGGTGCACTATCTTTTAATATGTTTTTGTATGCGATTTGCTAAAATTTTGTTGAGAATTTTTGCATCGATGTTCATTAAGGATATTGGTCTGAAATTTTCTTTCCTTGATGAGTGTCTGTCTGGTTTAGGTATCAGGGTGATATTGGCTTCATAGAATGAGTTTGGGAGGGTTCCCTCCTCTTCTATTTCATGGAATACTTTGAGAAGTATTGGAATGAGCTCTTCTTTAAGGTTTTGTAGAACTCGGCTGAGAACCCATCTGGTCCCGGACTTTTCTTTGATGGTAGGCATTTGATGACTTCTTCTATTTCAGTACTTGAAATTGGTCTATTTAAATTGTGTATGTCCTCCTCGTTCAGTTTAGGCAATTCATATGTCTCTAGAAACCTGTTGATGTCTTCAAAATTTTCTATTTTGTTGGAGTATAGATTTTCAAAATAGCTTCTAATTATGTTTTGTATTTCAATCCTGGCTGTTGTGATATTTCCTTGTTCATTTAGAATTTTAGTGATTTGGGTTTCTTTCGACTTCTCTTTGTTAGTGTGGCTAAAGGTTTATCAATTTTCTTTATTTTTTCAAAGAACCAACTATTTATTTTGTCAATTTTTTGTACTGTTTCTTTTGTTTCAATTTTATTGATTTCATCTCTGAGTTTAACTATTTCCTGTTTTCTCCTACTGTTGGTGCTGGTCTGTTCTTTTTCTAGGGCTTTGAGCTGTAGTGTTAGGTCGTTTATTTGTTGAGTTTTACTTCTCTTATTAAATGCGTTCCATGAAATAAATGTCTCTCTAAGTACTGCTTTCATAGTGTCCGAGAGATTTTGATATGATGTTTCTTTGTTCTCATTTACCTCTAAGAAATTTTAATTTCCTTCCAAATATCTTCTGTTATCCATTCATCATATAATAACATTTTGTTTAATCTCCAGATGTTGGAATAGTTTCTGTTTTTACTCTTTCATTTATTTCTAACTTCAATCCATTATGATCTGATAGAATACAAGGTAGTGTCTCTATCTTCTTGTATTTGCTAACATTAGCTTTGTGACATAATATATGGTTTATTTTAGAGAAGGATCCATGTGCTGCTGAGAAGAAAGTGTATTCGCTCTTGGTTGGATGGTATAATCTATAAATGTCTGTCAAGTCTAAATTATTGATTGTGTTATTGAGATCTATGGTTTCTTTGTTCAATTTTTGTTTGGAAGATCTGTCCAGTGGTGAGAGAAGGGTGTTAAAATCACCTAGTATTATTGTGTTATGGTCTATTTGGTTTCTGAAATTGAGAAGGATTTGTTTGACATACATGGATGAGCCACTGTTTGGGGCATAGATGTTCATGATTGTTATATCTTGCTGATTTATGCTTCCCTTCAGCAGTATGAAATGTCCTTCTTTATCCCTTCTGACTAACTTTGGCTTGAAGTCCACATTATCTGAAATGAGGATGGATACTCCAGTGTTTTTGCTGAGTCCATGTGCATGGTATGTTTTTCCCCATTCTTTCACCTTTAGTCTATGGGTATCTTTTTCTATGAGGTGAGTCTCTTGTAGGCAACATATTGTTGGATCTTTCTTTTTAATCCAATCTGCCAGTCTATGTCTTTTGATTGAGGAATTCAGACCATTAACATTCAGGGTTATTATTGAGATATGATTTGGTTTCCCAGTCATTTGGTTCATTTTGTAAATTTTATTTATTTATTTATTTATTTGGCATGACTTGGTTCCTCCTCTATGTGACAATTACATTAGGATAAGTCCTCCTTTTGCTGATTTGCTTCTTTGTTTTTCATCTCTTCCTAATGGAATATTTTGCTGAGAATGTTCTGTAGTGCTGGCTTTGTTTTTCTTAATTCTTTTAGCTTTTGTTTATCATGGAAAGATTTTATTTCATCGTCACGTTTGAAGGTAAGTTTTGCTGGGTATAAGATTCTTGGTTGGCATCCATTTTCTTTTAGGGGTTGAAAAATGTTGTTCCAGGCCCTTCTAGCTTTTAGGGTCTGGATTGAAAAATCTGCTGATATCCGTATTGGTTTCTCCCTGCATGTAATTTGGTTCAAATCTCTCACAGCCTTTAAAATTCTGTCTTTATTTTGTATGTTAGGTATTTTCATTATAATATGCCTTCGTGTGGGTCTGTTGTAATTGTGTGTATTTGGAGTCCTATAAGCCTCTTGAACTTGGTTTTCCATTTCATTCTTCAGGTTTGGGAAATTTTCTGATATTATTTCACTGAATAGCTTGTTCATCCCTTTGGTTTGTTTCTCTAAGCCTTCCTCAATCCCAATAATTCTTAAAATTGGCCTTTTCATGATATCCCATAGGTCTTGTAGATTTTGTTCATGATTTCTTACCATCTTCTCTGTTTGTTCAACTTTGTTTTCAAGGTTAAATATTTTGTCTTCAATGATTGAGGTTCTGTCTTCCAGGTGTTCTATCCTACTGTATATGCTTTCTATGGAGTTCTTAATTTAGTTTATTGTTTCCTTCATGTCAAGGATTTCTGTTTGGTTTTCTTTCAATATCTCTAACTCTTTATTGAAATGATCTTTTGCTTCCTGTATTTGCTCTTTTAAATGTCGATTGGTGCGATCATTCAATGCCTGCCTTTGCTCTTTCATCTCATCATTCAGTGCGTGCATTTGCTCTTTCATCTCATCATTTGCTTCCCTGATCATTTTAATTATGTACATTCTGAACTCCTTTTCTGTCATTTCTTCTGCCATGCTGTCATTGGGTTTTATTGATGTAACATCTAGATTTTTGGGGGGCATTTTCTTCCCTTGTTTTCTCACATTGTACAGGTATCAGTGTACCGCTGAGATATTGCAGATTTCCTCCAATGACTTTCATTGTCCCTGAAGATTTCTAGTATATCCCCTCTTAGCCTTCAGTAGGCTGAAGTCTTGGAGGAAGTTGATAATGCGGTGCTCCACAAGGAAACTGCCTCTCTAGGAGTGGTGGCCTTCAGGTGGGGTATAATCCCTGCTAGTGGGCAGAGGTGCCTCCACTTGTTGACCAATAGTCATCCATAGGGGAACTAGGCTGTGCACTGAGGCAAGGCCTGTTTGGGCCTGTGTCTCTGGTTTTACCGTCCTTGTGGGGAAACCTCACCCAGCAGGAAAGACTCACATGGTGGGGAGGTCTCGCTGGTCAGTTCCCCTCCTAGAGGTTCCCCTCAATTTACAGCTACCGCCTGGGCTGGGCTGCCTTACTCTGCAATGTTCCCAGGGGCCCGGCCCTACCTCCTGGGCCTGGGAGCCTCACCCTTCGCAGATGAATCTCCTTAGCCTGCCCCTCCTCAGAGAATCTGCTCGCAGTCCTGGAACCTTCGCTCTGCCCCTAAGCGTGTCTCTGTGCAGTTCTTCCTCCAAGAAGCCTCCTAGGTCATGGGACCCTGCTCTGCACTTAATCGCCTGGCTGTATGGCCCCTCCTGTGAGCAGCCACCTGGAGCCCCGTACATTCTCTCAGAGTCCCAGAGACCTGCCGCATGCCTGTTCCTCCAGACAGCCACCTGGTGTTCCAATGCGGTCACCAGGAGTCCAAGCAACTCACTGCGTGCCTCCCCCTCCCGCCAACCACCCGTAGCCCTGGGCAGTCACTCTGAGGCCAAGTGACCCACCCCGTTCCTCCTCCTCCTCCAGGTAACCCCCCGGGTGTTCAGGAGCAATCGCTCTGAGTCGCTCTGAATCCATGTGACCCACTGCATGCCTCCTCCGGCAGCTGCCTGGAGCTCTGGTGCGGCCACTCGAGACCAAGCGACCCACCGTGCTTCTCCTCCAGTCAGCCCCCAGGTGTTCACGAGCAGTCGCTTTGAGTCCAAACAACTCACCAATCGCCTCCTCCTCTGAGCAGCCGCCTGGAGCTCTAATGCAGTCACTGTGAGACCAAACAACCTGCCACGCTCCTCCTCCTCCTCCTCCTCCTACTCCTCCAGGCAGGCCCCGGTGTTCAGAAACAGTTCCTCTGAGTCCAAGCATCTCGCCACGCAGCTCCTTCTCTGGCAACCGTCTATAGCTCTGGTGCAGTTACTCCGAATCCAAGTGGCCGTGCTCCTCCTCCTCCTCCACCTCCTCCTCCTCCTCCTCCTCAGGGCAGGCTCTGGTGTTCAGAATCAGTCACTCTGAGTCCAAACAGCTCTCTGCGCCACTCCTCCTCTGGCAACCGCCTGTAGCTCTGGTATAGTCACTCCGTATCCAAGCGGCCACACTCCTCCTCCCCCCTCCTCCGGGCAGGTCCCCGGTGTTCAGAGGTGGTTGCTCTGTGTCCAAACAGCTCTCCTTGCCGCTCCTCCTCTGGGCAGCTGCAGGAGCCCCAGTGGTTGCTCCAAGTCCCAGCACTGTGCTGAGTGGCCTCCTCTATGACGCTTCCAGTTGTCTGAGTTCACTGCTCCAGCGGGGGGAGGGGTGTCTCGCAGTGCAGCTCTACTCCACAATGTTCCCTGCGTTCCGGGACTATCACCCCATCCGGGATGCCTCCCCAACGGGAGAGACTCACCAGGCCGGTTTGAGTTGGTCCCAAGTCTCTCAATATCTCCTCTTTTGAATCCTGAGTCCTGGAGCAACATGAAATGCAGCCACCCTCTAGGCCGCCATCTTGAAACCCTCGGGATTCTTTTTCTGGTTCTTATTACATGGTTCTATAATTATTACCATTTTTCTCTTCTTAATAATCAGTTAACCAGCTTTGTTATCATATTTTTAAAGTGTTCCTCTTCAAAGATCTATCTTGCATTTATATAGACCTAGTCAACTGTAGAAATGACTCTTCATATCCCCTTCCTCCCAAGGCCATGGAGAATAGGCTTTTGATGTGTTCTTTTATTTCAGTGCTTGAAATCGATCTGTTTAGATTGTGTACGTCTTCCTGATTCAGTTTTGGAAGATCATATGTCTCTAAAAATTTACCAATATCTACAATATTTTCTATTTTGTTGGAATATATTTTTTCAAAATAACTTTGAATTATGTTATGTATTTCAATGGTGTCTTTCATGATCTTCCCTTTTTCATCTTGGATTCTAGTCATTTGCATTTTCTCTCTCCTTCTCTTCATTAGTGTGGCTAGGGTTTTATCAATTTTGTTTACTTTTTCAAAGAACCAACTTTTTGATTTTTCAATTTTTTGAAATGTTTCTTTTGTTTCAATTTCATTGATATTAGCTCTAATTTTAATTATTTTCTGTCTTCTTTTACACCAAAAAAGAGCTTTGAGGTGTACTGTTAGGTCATTTAATTGTTGACTTTTATGTTTTTAATGTATGAGCTCAATGTAATGAACTTTTCACTTAGTACTGCATTCATAGTGTCTCAGAAATTTTGATGTGTAATTGTTCTCATTTACCGCTAAGAATTTTTTTTTTATTTCTTCCCTGATGTCTTCATTATCATTGAATCATTCAATATTATATTATTTAATCTCCAGGTGTATGAGTAGTTTTTGTTTGCTATTTTATTATTTATTTCTAATTGTATTCCATTGTGGTCTGATAGGATACAAGGTAGTATCTCTATTTTTTGTATTTATTTATGGCTTCTTAGTGGCAGAATATATGGTCTATTTTGGAGAAGGATCCATGAGCTGCTGAGAAGAAAGTATATTCGCTCGATGATGGATGAAATACTCTGTAAATATCCATTAAGTCCATATCATTGATTGTATTATTTAGTTCTATAGTTTCTGTGTTCAGTTTTGGTTTGGAGGATCTATCCAGTGGTGAGAACAGGGTTTTAAAGTCTCCCACTATTAATGTGTTTTGGTCTATTTGATTCTTAAAATTGAAGGATTTGTTTTTGATATAAATAGATACTCCATTGTTTGGGGCGTAAATATTTAAAATTGTTTCATATTGCTGTTTTATGCTTCCCTTAAGCAGTATGAAATGTACTTCTTTATCCCTTCTGATGAACTTAGGTTTCAAGTCCCCTTTATCTGATATGAGGATGGTGAGCCCTGCATTTTTACTGGGTCCATTTGCATCATGTGTTTTTCCAATCCTTTCACCGTTAGTCTGTGGATGTCTTTTTCTATGAGATGAGTCTTTTGAAGGCAGCATATTGTTGGGTCTTTCTTTTTAATCCTATCTGCCAGTCTATGTCTTTTGAATATTGAGTTTAGTCCATTGACATTCAAGGTTATTATTGAGATATGATTTGTATTCCTGGTTATTTTGGCTTATTTTTGGATTTTTACTTATCCTTTGATTGGCTTTTCTTTTAGGTTAGTTCCTGCCTATGCTGACTTGTATTGTTGCTTTTCACTTCCTCCTCACAAAATATTTTGCTGAGAATGTTCCTTGGGGCAGAATTTCTATTTGTAAATTCTTTTAATTTTTGTGGCAAGATTTTATTTTATTTCATTGTCAAATCTGAAGGTTAGTTTTTTGAGTATAGCATTCTTGGTTGGCATCTCTGTTCTTTCAGAGCTTGAAATATATTGTTCCAGGCCCATCTTGATTTTAGAGTCTAAGAAATCTGCTGATATTCATATTGGTTTCCCCTTATATGTAAACTGATGCATTTCTCTTGCAGCCTTTAAAATCCTATCTTTTTCTTGACCGTGAGTTATTTTCATTATAATGTGTCTTGGTGTGGATCTGTTATAATTTTGTGCACCTGGTGTTCCGTGTTTTATATTTGATTTTTCATTTCATTTTACCAGTTTGGGAAATTTTCTGATATTATTTCATTGACTAGGTTGTTCATGCCTCTGGATTGTATCTCTGTCTTCCTCAATCCCAATAATTCTTAATTTGGTCTTTTCACGATAACCCATGATTCTTGCAGGTTCTGTTCTTGATTTCTTAACACCTCCTCAGTTTGTTCAACTTCATTTTCAAGATTAAATATTTTGTCCTCATTTTCTGAGATTCTGTCTTCCATGATGTCTATTATGTTGTTGATGCTTTCTATTGAATTTTAAATTTGGTTTATCATTTCTTTCATTTATACTAAATTTCATTCTTATACTAAATATTGCATGAATGAATGAGCCCTTCTTCACAAAATTAAGAAAGTATATGTGGAGCAATCTGTGTTTTCACTGAAAATGTTAAAAAATAAAAGATGTATTTACCTTGATGCAGCTATAGAAAATTAATGAGTGTATTCTTATGTCTGTGAGTTATTTGTGTTCTTTTCTAGAAAAGGGAATAGAATTTGAATAATTTAGTTATAACTAAAAAATACATTCCTTATAGTGATATATTCATGAAAGTAGAAATGGCAGAGTCTCCAACCACTCTGGAAATATGATGAAGTCATATTTCACATATTTCACTGTCAGTTTCACTTGTTTACCCTTGTCAACATGGAATCAGTGACGGCATGTTACACACACTTATTTCTTATTTTAGTATGGCTGAGCACACAAATTATCCATTTGCTGATGAATATTAACATGAACACCTTCTTCATGACTGCAACTAGTATGCACTGTGTTGATTGAGATGGGAGAGATAACTGACATTCTGCCGATTGGACACACCACTTCTGTTAGTCCATGCTTCTTAGCAATTCTCTTTCTGCTACCACGAAGTTCTGCAGTCCAGGCACTACATTTTCATCAGTTTTTGAAAACAAAGTTTTTACATCAAGATTCTTATTGTCACTATCTCTGTTATGTTTATGATCAGTTAGTTTTTAGCCGATTATGAACAAAATCTAAATGGCTACTTGTCTCTCAGTAGGGATTTGGAGGTGGTAACATATTTTTGGGATAGAGAAGTTAGGAATTCTGAGGCTTTAGGGAAGTAGTAACTGATATTTGTTAGTCAATATTTCTCTAGCCCATGGAGTAACAAGAAAACACTTTGCACTTAGCTCATCATTCACAGTATGTAAATGAAGCACATATGTCAAGGAGGAGCAGTCTAAGGGCTTCCTCCCTGCAGCTCAAGGACCAGAGTTTCTCCTGGAAACTGGGGAATAAGGTTTTCCTCTCAGATGGTTGCCAAGGAAGTGGGAGGATAGGTGGCCTGGAAAAAGCATGATAAATTAGATGTCCAAAGTTTGACAAGGGCAGAATTGAACACTTTTCTGCTTGGGAACTTTGTGCAAAATTCCTTTCTTTTCTTTTCCTTTCTTTTTTAGTTCATTGTAATTTTGGATAATAGTGAATTTTATGATTTCAAATTCATGCATGCACATACCAATCAATTGCATACCTTAATACTTTCTCTGTCTTGTCCTCTTCCCTTCCCAAGATATGCTAGCTCTACTGTCTAGATCTTCTATTACTTTAATTTAATTAAGATGATATACATATACATGTGTAATTGTGAATGATTTGAGTTACTAATATATTGTGGTATATGCATACATGGAAATAGCATAATATGGTAGATTTCTGTTCCCAGGTAATTCCAAATGCCTTCCCTTTTTACCGCCTTCCTTCAACAGATCCCCTTCCTCTACTCTTCCCATCTTCCTCCAGAAATATTGTTTTGATAATTATATTCTGCAAAAAAGGATCTTTTTGCATACTTATTCAATGCCATACCTGAACTGATGATTAGTGTTAAAAAGAAAAGCTGAGATATCTTTATTTACAATGCATTTGGAAATATCTATGTGAATTTGGATGCATTCTTAGAAAGGATATCCATAAAACACTTGGGAATTTAGAATATAGAGTGATGTGAAAAAATAATGGAGTACTAAAGACCCTGTTTCTCCCTTGGAAACATTAAGAAACTGCATGCAGCCCTGGCACACTAGGCCCAGTACCTGTGCCCTTTCTCTGTTCCTGGACCCGACCCAGCTAACACTGGCCTTCTCTGGCACCCTCACCCCAGTCCAATGTCTCCAGAGCCTGCACCCCAGCCTGTGGTCTGCCACCCTTTCCCTGTGTTGCCTAGTGCCTCCACTGTGGCTGACCATCAACCAAAAGATGGGTCACCTCTGCCCACTAGCATGGACTATTTCCAACATGGAGGCCACCATGCCTAATGGGACAGCACCCTTCTTGGGACACCATATTATCAAGTCTCTCTCAAAACTCAGGCTACTAAAGACTAGGAGTACAGTATAGATTTATTGTAGAATTTTTTTATTAGTAGTATTTTGACTATTCTAATTACATCTACTATTATTCCTATTTTATTTAATTAATATTTTTCTAACCCTATGTTCATCTTATCTATCTGTTTTCTTGGAGATTCTCACTTTTCTCATTCAACAACCCGTTCCTTTTAATTCTGCTTTCACTATTCCTACAACATAATACCTCTATAAACTCACCTCTTGTATCATTAACATTATATTCCATATCCCACCATCTTCTTTGTCCATCATTGGAAACTGTGGTCTTAATTGCAAACCTATTTGTTATGCTGTAGATAATAATCAAACACATCCTCCCTGTTTATTAAGATAATATAGTTAATACCTTAATAGGGACTATTTGGCTTAAAGATGCACACTGTCCTGTTAATATTCATCTCTCACTTTAGGGTGAGGTATTGGAAACCTGCAGGGACATTACAAGTCTATAGGGGGAAAACTGCAATACATCGGACTCACTGCTGGATAGGAAGATACACGGACAACATAAAAAACAAGGAAGAACATGTCCCAAGCAAACCTAGATGCTCTATAAATAGAAACCAATGACAGCACTGCAGAAGAAATGTCAGAAAGGGAGCTCAGAATGTACATAATTAAAATTAGCTGAGAAACAAATGATGAGATAAGAGAGAAAATGCAGGCAATGAATGATTGCACCAATAAACTGTTAAAAGAGCAAATGTAGGGAAAAAAGACCATTACAATAAAGAGATGGAAATTCTGATAAAAACCAAACAGAAATCCTTGAAATGAAGAAAACAATAAACCAAATTAAAAACTAATGCAAAGTATAACCAACAGGCTAGATCACATGCAAGAAAGAACCTCAGATAATGAAGACAAAATGTTTAATCTTGAAAACAAAGTTGGCCAGATAGGATGGTAAGAAATTCCTAACAGAACTTCCAAGAATGAAAGAATATCCTGAAAAGATCAAATTTAAGAATTATTAGGACTTAGGAAAGCACAGAGATACAAACCAAAGGAATGAATAAACTATTCAATGAAATAATATCAGAAAATTTTCCAAATCTGAAGAGTGAAAAGGAAAATCAAATATAAGAAACTTACAGGACACCAAATGTACATAAAATTACAACAGATCCACACAAAGGAGCATTATAATGAAAATACTTAGCATACAAAATAAAGATGGAATTTTAAAGGCTGTGAGAAAAGCATCAGATTACATGTTGGGTGTTGGGGGTCGTCTTGGACAAGATGGTGCCTGGCAGTGAGCCAAAGGGCACTGGCTACCAAAATAAGGAAGTACCCAAAAAGGCTGCTTGCTTAATAGTTCCTTGGAGACTTATGACGTGTTAGCACCAAGCTCAAGGATTGACTATCTAATATCATGCTGCGCATGGACAGCTCGTGATTTATATAGTGTTATGCTGGCATTTCTCTGCGTGCTCTCCTGCATGAGAAAAATCTTTGCTATAATTGGCTGATACACTAGGAGCCTGGAGGAGGAGAGAGGGAGAGGGAAGAAGAAGGGAGATAGTAGCAGAACAAAGGAGGCAGAAAAACAGGGGGGACACAATAAATCTCGTCAACTAAAGATTGGCGGTGTCTCCTTTCTCCACACCAGTTCCACTGGATGGAACAAGTGGTGGCCTGTATGGGGAACTTCTTTCTCCTTCAGTGTCCTCCCAGGTAAGTAACTTAAGGTAAGCTATAGGAAAACTAAGTAACTTAAAGTAAGCTATAGGGAAACTGTAGGATAACCTCCCAGAAATCTCAGGCCAGAGATTGTAAGGGGGAGGTCACACAGTCCTGGTGAAAGGGACCCCACAGTCCCAGTGAAGGAGACCATATACCTCGGTAAAGGGAGTCTACATTACCCCGGTAAAGGAGGCCGAATAACTCCAGAATGGGGTCACAAGTGTCAAAAAAATCAAATGATAAGAGTCATACAAGATGTACTTAAGACTAATGGGGCTGCCGTAAAATGATCTCCTATAATAGCATATGTAATCACGCAGGCCAAGGTTAGTCCTTGGTTTTTGGAAGAGGGAGTCCTAAATATTCCACAATGGGAACATCATAAAGAGGATCTTATCAATGCAGAAAAGCAATCCCCATTACCTAGAGGTACTTTTCCCATGTGACAGCTCACTAAGGAATGTCTACATCTGAGAAAGGCAGAATAAAATCTTTAGTAGAAGAAAGAAATATGTGTCTGGAAGAGATAAAGAAACAACTAAGTGTAACTTCTCATGAAAAGGAAAAAGAGGAGGAGGGGCTTACAGGGAGGAATTAGAAAGAGCATCAGGGACACAGTCGCCCCCATCAGCTATGTCAGGAAGGAATCTCAATCCCTTCCTGGAGGCAGCAGCTCCCCACCAGGCAGCCTTCCCCCCTGTATCCCCCAAAGTAACCTTGGGAGGAGTTAGCTCATGCTATAAATCAGATGGGTTTCTCACACCGAGGAGAGGAAACCCCCATTAAAGAAAACCTCAGCAGTCCCACAATTCTTCCCTGTGCTAGAGGACCAAAATAGAAAAAGATTCCACCAAGCTCTAGATTTCAAAACAGTAAAAAAATTTTAGGGAAGCAGTGGCTATGTATGATCCACAGGCCCCATTTACAATTAGTATGTTGGAATCAGTTGTGGGGCTAAATCTAGTGCCAGAAGATTGGAAAAGGCTATGTAAAGCTGTACTATCAGGCAGGCAGTACCTAGTGTGGAAAACTGCATGGTAGGAAGCCTCATTAGAAATGGCACGCTGTAACACTTCCACAGGTTTCCCCAAAGAAATGTAGAAATGCTAACAGGAGAAGGAAACTATGAAGGTATTCAACAGCAGATTATTTATGATCCTGGGGTGTACACACAAATTGCTGCTGCTGCCAGTAAAGCCTGGAAATTAATTCAAGAGACAGGAGATTTACAGGGACAGTTGTCCAAGGTGATTCAGGGAGCAAAAAACCATTTGCAGATTTTGTTGATTGATTAATCCAAACTGCTGCTAGAGTATTTGGGGATTCAGAACAAGCAATGCCCTTAATAAAACAATTACCTTATGAACAAGCAAATAGATGGTGTAAAGAAACTATAAGACCATAGAAAAATAAAGATTTAAGTACCTATATAAAGGTCTGCAGGGATATCAATGATGCAGTCATAACAGGACAAGTAATAGCCACTGCTCTTCATGGGCCAAATCAGGGGCCATTAGGAGCTAGAAGAAAAATATGCTTTAAGTGTGGGCAAGAAGAGCACTTCAGAAAAGACTACCCTGAAGGATCCATAGGATTAAAGCCCAGGGGAACACCTAAGACTGGAGAACAACAAGGGACAAGTCAACCTGCCCGAGGTCTATGTTCCCGGTGCCAAAAAGGAAGGCATTGGGCAAAATATTGTACATCAAGATCTGAGAGTCATAAATTCCAGTATGCAGATTATGGGCCCGGTGCAACTGGGTCTCCCCTTGGTAGCTGCTATTCCAAAACATGATCATATCATTTCTATAGATATAAAAGATTGTTTCTTTTCCATTCCTGTTTATCCTGAGGATAGCCCTCGATTTGCCTTTTCTGTTCCTTCTTTAAATAATAAAGGGCCTAATACTAGATACCAGTGGGTGGTCCTTCCCCAGGGAATGGCAAATAGTCCCACTATGTGTCAAATATATGTTGGCCAGACTATATCACAGATTAGACAAAATTATAAGGAACTTTATTGTCTCCATTATATGGATGATATTCTTTTGGCTCATAGGGACCAGGAGACTTTATTAGGGGGTATTTGACAATATTATCGAGACCCTAGGAAAATGGGGATTACATGTGGCCCTACAAAAGATGGAAACCCACAGCCCTATTACCTTTCTAGGGCATCAAATATTAGATACCTGTGTTAGGCCACAAAAGATTCAATTAGCCATGGAAAAGCTTAAGACTAAATGATTTCCAAAAATTATTAGGTGATATAAATTGGATAAGGCCAAATTTGGGATTCACCACTGGTCAACTTAAGCCTCTGTTTGATATTCTCCAAGGATATTCAGACCCTACATCCCCCAGAAATTTAACTCCTGAAGGTAGAAAAGCCTTAAAATTAGTAGAACAACTGTAGAAAATGCTCATATGCTGAGGTCCAGCCCTAGGAGGAGTCCATGGGTTCCACACTGGTAAACGGGGCGCGTGGAGACAGCGTTGGTGATGGATGGAGAATGAAAGACACAGACTCTAGTTATAGTGCAATTACTCCCACTTTATTCTGAAGAAGGCTGGGTCTATATACATTTTTCTTCAGGCTATAATGGCAATCTTGTGGTTAATATTAAAGAAGTCTCCAAAGCATAGGCAGAAATTGTTTTTAACAAGGAACAGAAAGATTATGAGAAAACGGTAACCTTACAGATTATCCTTACCTAATCACAATTGTTTCAAGAATATCTAACTATGTCAATAAGCTAATACAATATTTATTTCCTTAATATCTAAACTCTATGTGACCTAAGACTATTCTTATTACTCTTGTGGTTAAAGTGATAGACAAGTAATCTCATGTGACCATCTCTACTAGGTCCATCTGGTTAATATCTAAATTGCTGAGTTAAAGGCTACAGGAGAGCAGCGGTCACAGTGATTCTCATGGCCAAGTTATTTTTTTTACTGAATAAATTACATTGTCTTATATAGCTCTTTTTTTTCCAGAACAGGGCATTGTGCACTAACGTTTATTATAGGAGTGACCTATTCTTTGTAGAAAGGAAGGAATGTTGTGAAACCTTATTCTTTTACCCCACCACTGCACATAAACAAAACCATCCTTAGAATTTAACCAGCCTGTTGGAGACAAATGCAGATCTATAACTATTTTCTCCAGAGGCTTTCAGGGACTCATTGCACAGTTGCAAAATTATTTTTAATTTTGTTAGTGGTAAAGACCCATTGTTTTTCAGATTGTAGGCAATATTTTCTGCAATCTTTGTTGTATTCCCCTCATCCCCTAAGCAATCCGTTCAGACTGAAATGAGTAATATATTATCAGAAAAACACAGCAGAAAAAACACCATGCTCTGGAGCAAAACATCCGGCAATTCCCTTTAGGATGAGCCTTTGCAATCATCCTCCAGAGGATCTTTGTCAAGCACTGAATGGAATTCTGGATACTCCTGCACTCATAGTGATCTATCCTTGCCTTTTAACCTCGTAGTGTTAGATTCTGATTATACTCCTATAGATCTGTTGTGGCAAACTGGACCCCTGATATGGATCCATTTGCCAGTGTCCCCCCAAAATATTGTTTCCCCATATCCTGTGATGTGGCAAATCTAGTTGCATTAGGACTTAATACAGCCCTTCGATTTTTGGAGTTCATCCTCAGACAGTTATTGTCCCACACACAGCAAAACAGATTGAAATACTAGTTAACAATAATGAAGATTGGGCAATTGTCTATTGTTCCACTATGGCCACATTTGAAATCACTTGCCAAGTTCACCTATTGTCAGCTTCTTCAAAAGACATCCTGTTATTTTCCCTCAGGTTTTTAAGGCTCAACCTATTCCAGCAACAAAAGCAATCTTTACAGACGGCTCCTCCTCCAGTACAGATACAGTAGTTTCTGATAAAGTACAGACTATTATTACTTCTCATAAGTCTGCTCAAAAAACTGAACTAGAAGCAATAATATCTGCCTTACAAACATTTCCTGAGGAATCTCTAAATATTTATACTGACAGTCTCTATATGGTCCAGCTTGTGCCATGGCTTGAGAGAGATGGACCCATTAGTCCTCAATCTACCTTACAACAATGCTTTTATCAAGTATAAACTCTTCTGTGGGCTTGCAAAGAACCTCCATATATAGGCCATATCAGAGCACATTCAGGCTTACCTGGACAAATTCAAGGAAATTCTACTGCAGACTCAACTACTCGAGATTCTCATGTGTTTAATATTGTGCAAGAAGCAATTAATTTCCCTAAAGATTTTCATGTCAATGCTGCTACTCTCAAGGTAAAATATAACATTACAAAAGAACAAGCCAGAAATATAGTAAAACAGTGTCCTGCCTGTGTGCCTTGTGCCTCATTTATCTGATCCTCATTTTGGAGTCAATCCTAGAGGACTCCTTCCAGATGGATGTCACCGATATCCCTGAATTTGGTACTTTAAGATTTGTACATGTAACTGTAGATACCTACTCTGGATATATATGCTACCGCCCATACAGGAGAAAGACAAAAGATGTAATGAGTCATTGCCTTTAAGCCTTTGCTACTATGGGAAAGCCAAAATCAGTTAAAACAGATAATGGACCTGCGTATACTTCTTCTTCATTTCAACAGTTCTGCTCAAAGTTTAATATCTATCATTCTACGGGATTGTCCTACAATCCACAAGGACAAGTTATAGTGGAAAGGGCTAATCAAACATTGAAAGTCTGCTTAACTAAACAAAAAGGGGGAATAGGGGCATTAGCACCCCCAAGAACAGATTTAACCTTGCTTTATTCACCCTCAATTTTTTAAATTTGGATGCTATGGGCTGTACTGTGGCTGATAGACATTTTAGTGGAATGTCTGGTGGCCATCCACAAGCAATGTGGAAAGACATCTTGACTGGGTCCTGGAAAGGACCTGACCCGGTATTAATTTGGGGGAGAGGATCTGTTTGTGTTTTTCCTCAGGACCAACAACAGCCTATCTGGGTCCCAGAGTGGTTGGTAAGAACTATCCATAAGAAAGAAAATGGCACTGAAACACAAAATGTTGGTGATGGTGGTAAGCCTGCTGTTGTTAGCTCTTCCTAAAACTTTTGGGGATATATCACTCTTGGCACACAAGTTTTCCCTCAATTATTTCCTAGTACAGAACTTCTAGGTATCCCTTACCTACCAGCTGGTTCCACTGTTAAGCCACTTATTACTTGTCTAAACTTCAAGTTAAGGGGTAGTCTTTGCTTCCTCCGGTTAGCCACCTCAGAAACCGCCATGATACAGGGAGGCAATCTCTCTCATTCAATAAGGGTGCAGTCAAAAGCAAGACTATATAAAGGGAAGTAATACAACTGCTTATAGCTATACAGGGTGTGAGGGCAATTACTCTTTCTTTTATCAATCTTTACCCCCTACTCCGGTGTGTGTCACGTCTCTGTTTGTGTTCATTCTGTCTAACAGTTCTAAGTTTAATATTAACATTACTATTAACAATGATTATGATACTGAGGTCCTTAACTGCACTAACCAAAAGTGTTATGTATCTAGTTGTTGGGATGCTTCATTATTTCCTCTGGCTGTGATTGCCAGAATTCCTAAATTTATTTCAGTCCCAGTGACCTTAAATCATAGTGAGTGGAATTTCCTACCTCTGAGAGCAAAGAGAGATTTTGGTATCTCAGCTATTTCAGCCATCGCTGTTGCTGCTGCAGCTGCTGTGGCTGCTGCCACTGCTGCTGGACTTGCCCTAGGAACTGCTATTCCTACTTCTCACATGCTCAACAATCTGTCACAAGCCACTGCTGAAGCATTGACAACACAGGAAAACATCAGTGCACATCTCACCACGGGAATCCTGATTCTAAACCAAAGAGTAGACTTACTACAAGAACAAGTGGACATGTTGACTGTTACAGCACAGATGGGCTGTCCAGTGCATGCCCAAGCATTATGTGTTACCCCTATACCCTATTCTAATATTACTGCTGCTGCAAATCTGTCCAAACAGCTTGGAAACATGCTTAATGGGACATGGACTAAAGAGTTTACTAATTTGACTACCCTATTAAGAAATTCTATATTTGTGATAAATAGTACTCAGGTCAAGGACCCGGGGATGCCAGAAGCCATTAGTTTCTTACAGTCAGCATTATAATTTGGTAAACAATGGATGGGAAGTTTTGCTATGATGGGATTGTTGTTCTTGCTGTTATTATTGCTGCTCAGATATTTGTTGTCTCTAAGGATCATCAAAGATGGCAAGCCTTAGTGGTATGGCAAGCCCTTATGGCCATGGACCAAGGCTCTGATCCCCAGATTTGGCTCTCCCAATTACAGGACTGTTAGTCAAAGATGGGTAAGCACAGGGTGATCTTTATACCAACCTAAGACAGGGATCAAAGCATGCCAACAGCTCTTTGACTCCCAATGACAGGTAAGGATAAAGTCTGACTCTGGCACCTAAGACAGACACAGTCACTGTCCTTTTCTTTTTATAATAAAAAGGGGGAGCCTGTTGAGAGCCATCTTGGAAAATATGGCACCTGGCAATGAGCCAAAGGGCACTGGCTACCAAAATAAGAAAGTACCCAAAAAGGCTGCTTGCTTACTAGTTCCCTGGAGACTTATGATGTGTTAGCGCCAAGCTCAAGGATTGGCTATCTAATATGCCGCACATGGACAGCTCGTGATTTATATAGTGTTATGCTGGCATTCCTCTGCATGCTTTCCTGCATGAGAAAAATCTTTGCTATAATTGGCTGATAAGCTAGGAGCCTGGGGGAGGAGAGAGGGAGAGGGAAGAAAAAGGGAGATAGTAGCAGAACAAAGGAGGCAGATAAACAGGGAGGATGCAATAAATCTCATCATCTAAGGATTGGTGGTGTCTCCTTTCTCTGCACCGGTTCCACTGGATGGAACAGTTGGGGGAAAGCAATATGGATATCAGCAGATTTCTCAGAACAGACGCTAAGAGCAAGAAGGGCCTTGAACAATATATTTCAAACTCTGAAAGAAAATGGATGCCATTGAAGAAGCTTATACCCAGCAAAACATACTTTCAGAATTGATGACAAAATAAAATCCTTCCATGTTAAAAAATAAATCTAAAAGAATTTACAAATAGAACACCTGCACTACAGAAAGTCTCAGCAAAATATTCCATGAGGAAGAAATGAAAAACAAGAATGTTAGTCTGCAAAGAGAGGAACTACTCTAACAGAAAAGCCAATGAAAGGAGAAACCATGTTAAGTGAAAAATCCAAAAATAAGCCAAAATGACTGGTCATACCTCAGTAACAACACTGAATGTTAATAGCCTAAACTCATCAAACTCGTCAATCAAAAGATATAGACTGGAAGATTGGATAAAAAAAATGTGCTTCCTTCAAGAGACTTATGTCATAGAAAGAGACATCCACTGGCAAAAGTTGACATAATGGGAAAAAACATACCATGCACATGGACTTAGTAAAAAAGTGGAGTTTCTATCCTTATAATACTCAGTTGGCTTCCTGGTGGGCTTTTCACTTTTCTTTGGTGCTTTGACTTGGGTGGGCTCTTCTATCACCACTTACATAACTGGAATTCCATTCACCTGTATGCTGTTCTCAACTTCCGTTTGCTTGGATGCTCTCCTCCATATCCACCACCAACCTTCAGATTATCAACCTTATCCAATGGGTGGGTCCCTGATCTGTATTGTGGAGATTCTTTCTCAGGCTTGAGGCTCTTCACTTTCTCTCTCAAAATTTCTGACATCAGGCCCTCAACTCTCTTAGATTTGCTGGGCACACACTGATGGTTGGGTGAGGACATCCATCACTGTGCTGCCTTCTCATCTATAGCCACTTAGTCTGTGACCTAGGGATGCCTTGGGTGCTGACTTTGCTGTTTCTCCATCTCCACCATGTGATCTAGGCCTTCCATCCCAGCAGATCCACCTTTGGGACATTTACTAGAAAATTTAAATCCCTTCACCTGATCCCTGATCTAGAGCCATCAATATTTGTTTACTTGTGTAATAATATTTGGCCAAAGTATACTTTAGATAATCAATCAGAATGGCCAATTAATGGCACCCTGGACCCCTATATTTTACAGGACTTATACAACTTCTCTGAGCAAGCAGGCCAGTGAAAGAAAAAAAAAATTTTTTTCATCTTCAAGCCTTTCCTTGCTTTTGTGCTAAACTTGATCTTTGCTCTTTGTACAAACTCAAACACCTCCTTTTGGCTTCTGCTACCCTTCTTAATCCCTACTCCTCCTCCAACTTTGACCTCCAACTGATGAATCACTCTCATACTGGCACCCTGTAGCAGAGACCACTCCAGCCAATGCTCCTCCATCTACTTTATTGCTTCCACTTCCTCACTCAGCCCTCCCATTTCTCCCACCAAGTGGTGATACACACGTTTTAGTCCCTTTGAGGGAGGAGTTCTGTGTGGAGGGAGTGATTAGAGTCCATGTTACTTAATCACTGTCTGATCATTCTCAGATAGAGAAGCAGCTGGCCTTCTTCACCTCCAACTGAACAAACTTTATTAAGGAATTTCAGTATCTTAACCAGTCTTATGAAATTACTTGGCATGATATTTATATAATCATGTGCAACACCTTGACCCCTGAGAAGCACAGGAGAGTCTGGGAACAGGCATGCAAAAATGCAGATGAAGTTCACCAATTGACCCTCTGGCCCACCCCAGTGAGGCTGAAGCAGTACCAGATAGGGAGCCCTAATGGAACTATAACATGGGGACTGGGCGGGACGAGCTCCAAATCCTTGCAAGTCTTGGAAAGGCCACCATTAAACCCATTAATTATGATAAACTTCAGGACTTAATATAAGACAAAACGGAAAACCCACCTGCCTTTCTGAGTTTCTTCACAGAGGCCATGCACAAGTAATCAGGACCCTGAAACTCTGGACGGATGACAGTTGCTTGTGACTTATTACTTTTCCCAAAGTTACTCAGACATAATGGCTACATTGGGGCATTTGGACAGGGGGCCCTTTACCCCATAGTCAGAGGTTCTAGCCATGGCATTCAGGGTGTATAACAGAAAAGAAGAAAAAACAAAAACTAAAACACCTAGTGCTACCCAAAGCCTTTCAGCCAGGTAGAATTGACCAGTCAGCCACTAACAGGAACACTCTAGCTCCCAGAAGACTTCCAGGCCCAAGCATCAGGTGCAGAAAAGAGGGCCACTGGGCATGACTACCCCAACCATTGGCAGTGCCCAGGTCCTTGCCCAAAATGCCACCAACTGGGACATTGGATGGTGGATTGCCCTGGTTCTCAGAAGTACCAGATCACCCCCACCCCCTTCCCTCAGTGACTTACTGGGATTAGAAATGGATGACTGAAGGGACCCAGGACTTCTAAACCTGAGGACCATCTCCACTCAGTAGCCCCAGGTGACCCTTATGGTGGCAAACAGGCATATCCCTTTCCTACAGATACAGCAGCCACCTTATCAGTACTGTGGGAATTTTGGGGACCCAAGTCCCCTACCAAATTCTCTATTGTCGGAGTAGTGGAAAACCATACCAACCCCCTACAAACCCCTCTGATAAGTTGCCATATTGGACAAATCTTCTTCACCCATTTCTTTTCGATAATTCCTATGTGTCCCATTTCCCTCCTGGGAAGGAATATTCTAGCTAAGTTTGGTGACTCTTATTTCCTTCTCACCCAGCATGCACCTCTACAGAGACTCTTCTGCTATTCCTTTCCTTATGTCCTTGCAGGAATATAAAACTCAACCTGAGTCTTTATATCCCCTTCCTCCCTCCATTGTTGACCCCAGCATCTGGGACACCCACACACCCTCTGTAAGCAAATGCTCACCTGTACTCATTTGCCTGAAGAACCCAACCTCCTACACAGCCCAGACCCAAAATCCCCTTCCCCAAGAGCCTCTTAGGACTTCAACCAATCATCCATTATTTAAGGCATAAAGTCTTCCTGCGCCCCACCAACTCACTTTATAACACTCCCTTTCAGACTGTTAAAAAGCTTAATGGCTCCTACTGTTTGATGCAAGATCTCCACATCATCGACCCAGCAGTTGTCCCCAACATTCCCATTGTGCCAAATCTCTACACATTGCTTGACTCTATCCTCACCTCCACCACATCCCACTTTGTGTTGGATTTGAAGGAAACCTTTTTCACTGTCCCCCGTCATTCTGACTCACAGGGTCCCTTTGCCTTCACATGGACTGACCCTCTCGCTCAAATTTACTCTCAGCTGACCTGGATATTTCTGCCACAGGGAATTTGGGACAGCCCTCATCTGTTTGGTCAAACTCTGCCTCATGATCTTGCCTCTCTTTCTTTTGTTTTCTCCTCTCTCTTACATTATGTTCATGATCTTCTATGTAGTCCTTCTTTTCAGGAGTCCCAAGGAGACACTATTAAGCGTCTGACTTATAGATGGTATAGAGTCTCTCCAGCAAAGGTACGTGCTTCCCAACCTCAGATTATTTCCTTAGGAGTCAGCCTCTCACCTGGATTTAAGGTCATCGTTGTAGAAAGAAAAGCATTATTGGAGAACATGCCTACTCCATCTACAAAAGAGGAAATTCTTTCCTTTCTAGGTCTAGCAGGATATTTATGATCTTGGATCCCAAATTTTTCCATCCTGGTGGCCAGCTTGTATAAGGCTTCAAAGGGCATTCCCACTGAACCTCACCTCTACTTGGCGGAAGCCACTTTCAACACCCTAAAGACAGCCCTTCTAAAGCCTCCACCCTACTCCTCCCTGACATCATCAGACCCTTCTACCTGTTTATGTCCGAGAAAAGTGTGCTCTCTCTGGGGGTCTTAGGGCACATGTTTATTCCCACCCTTGACCTAGTGGCATACCTATCAAAAAGGCTAAACCCCACATTAAGTGAATGGACACCATGTTTTAGGTATTAACCACAGCATTTTTCTATACCCAGGAATCAAAAAAATCTTTCCTTTGGGGCTCCCAGTGAAGTGCTCTCACCTCACCATCTGTTTGAGCTTCTTACTTCTCAGGGTCTGCAAACTCTGCCACCCTGTCACGCGTTAGCCTTGAAAACTGCACTTATAAAGGATTCTTCCATTCCCTTTAAGACATGCCCTCCATTAAATCCAGCCATCCTCTTACCCCTGCCTCTGACATACATGATTCAGCAACAAATAGGTGCCTTGAGATTCTGGAAGAGTTACTTCCCTGCCCCTCCAATGTTCAGAAGGGGGCCATTTACAACTCTACTCTCATATGGTTCACCGATGAGATCTCTTTTCACCATGAAGGGATTCAAAGGGCTGTATATGCCTATTGTATCCCTGGAAAAAGTTGTAGATTTGGGACCACTATGTAAGAATACCACCAACCAACAGGCAGAACTAATCACCCTCACCCTCTCATTCACCATTGCAAAGGGAGAATCCATCACAATGTACACTGACTTCAAATAGGCTTTTCATATTATTCATTCCCATGCTGTTGTGTGGAAAGACAGGGGCCTTCTCACTTCAAAAGGGGACTCTATTACCAACTCTAGCTACATCTTAAACCTCCTCAAGGCTGTTCACCTCCCAGCAATGATAAGACTTGTACATTGCCAAGCCCATCAGGCAGACCAATCAATCATCTCTTCAGGGAACAACAAGGCAGATGAGGAGGCTAAAAGGGCTGCCCCATCATCCATGCAAGCCTTCCTTGTGATTCTCCATGATCTCTTACCTCCACCACCCCCAAAAGGGAGATATTTTCCTGCCTTCACAGTTCATTCCACCCTAACCTTTTTTCACTCTTACAATTTGCTAAGACTCCTCTGCAACTATCCTCTGACATTTCATTTCTGAAAACTCTCCTCCACATGTAATGTTTGCCTGCAAACCAATCCTACAGCTGTCAAAACCCCCACTTTTCCTACTCATCAGGCCAGTGGCATCATTCCAGGGGTAGAGTGACAACTTAATCTCACTCACATGTCCACAGTAAGAAAGTCTAAATACCTTTTGGTTATGGTAGATATCTTCTCAGAATGGGTTGATGTCTTCCCCACCTTCAACAATAGGGCACTAACTCTCTCCAACTTCATTCTGCATGAAATTGCTAAACCTTCTGGAGTGCCTACCTCCTTCCAGTCAGATAATGAGCTTGAATTCATCTCTCAAATTTCCCAACAACTTGCCAAGGCCCTTGGGGTCCCTTGGCATTTCCACATTCCCTTTCGCCAAAGTCATCATGTAAAGTAGAATAAACCGAACTCTTAAAAATGTCTTCACCAAGCTCTCTTTAGAACTTCACTTTGACTGGCTTAACTCCTGTCTATTGTTCTTCTGCATCTTCATTCACAACCAAAGAAACCTGCTACTTTTGAGCTGGTGTATGGTCATCCCTTTTCTTCCCCTTCTCATAGTGCCCCTTTCTTCCCCTCTTCCTTCTCATATATCTGTTCCTCTCCTAAACCACATTCAAGCATTCCTATGGGGTTATACTGACTCCTTCCTTACTAAACTTTTTTCTGGCTCCCCTGGTTCAATATCTTCAAATAGGAGACCAATTTCTTATCCTTCCTCCTCAGGAGGCTACAGTCCCTCTATCTCTTAAGTGGCAGGGCTTCCATATGGTGATCCTGGCTATGCCAACGGCTGTCAAGTTGCAACATTTACAAGGATGGGTACACATTTCTCAGGTTAAGCTCTACTCTCAATCAACAACCTCTCTCAAGCTTCTAACCCTCAGGCTTCTTCCAACCAGTACTTGGCTAACCAAGTGGGACCTCTCTGTCTTAGGCTGAAGTCCATCAAGTCCTACACCTTTCTTCCTATTCTAGAGGATGAGGACCAGATCACTGAGGCACCAGACAATCACACTCAAGAATGAGGACTGGACTGCCAGCTACATCCTTGCCTCCCCTGCAATGTTCCCAGTCTGCCATTTTTCTAACTATCAATTTTTTTCCCAATAGATCTGTCCAGGTGCCAGCCACTTCCTCTCTCTCAGATTGCCCAGGAGACTGCTGAAAGACTTACTCCTACTGTCCCCTGAGATGTTTTACCCATTGATGCTCAGAGGATTAAATCTTAACACAGACTCAATTTAATTAACCTTCTCATGTCACAGGGTTGTTGGATGGACATGAGAATGGAGCTCTCTTATCTCCTGGCTACTGCCCTGGACTTTAACAGCTCTTTAATTTTCTACAACATCCCTTTGGTGCAGGTGATCAGGAGTGTCTCTTCCAATTTGCTTCCAGGTGTGTATCTTCTGATGGAAGTCACCCTGTGGGTTTACTAGAAAAAGAAAGTGCTGTCATGGAAAGTACTGCCTCTGTGTCAAGCAATCAGGAATTAATCAGCTTGTATTACAGGAATAAAAGTATCTCTCAGGAAAGAATCAGAGACTGGCTAAAAGTGCACTCCCCAGAGGAATTATCCAGTCCTGACTTGTGTACAATGTATCAAAATTTTTAAAAAAAAGTAAAATTAAGAAACTATTAGATTTTTTTGAATTAATACTGTACAACTTCTATCAATAGTCAGGTGTCTAAAGTAACAAAGAAAGAATGCAATGAAGAAAAATGAGATTCTAAATGGTAGACAATTTCAGTTGGTTATTGCCTCCATTGCCAATGCTGCCTCACACAGTGTGTTCTTGGTGTGTAGGCAGTGTCAACTGAACTGTCAATTTCTTTTCTCAAAGTAAAATGGCTGTACTAAAAGTCGCTGCTACTTATCAGGTCACAAAACATTGGAAGATACCAGGTAAGAAGGCTCTCTAAAACACCTTGATCTCTAAAACACCTTGCAAGAAGTGTAACCATTATAGGTTGCTGCTGAAAATAGGTGGCAGGCCTTAGCAGATCAGAGAGACAACTTGTTACTCATGTTCCAGGAAGCACCTGATTTCATGTCAAATGAATGTTGGAGAAAATAAATTCTTAGTTAATTAAAAAAAGCACCACATTTTTTTTTAGGTGCCATTATTATGTACCTTAGGAAATGATTGCCAGAGATACTTTGTGTACCACAGAATATAGACAAAATTTTCTTTTCTTTTTATTTATTTTTTTAATGAAATAATTCAAGCAACCTACAGTAGACTTTCCCAGTGCATGGACAACTGACTATGACTCTAGAAGAGTGCAGGAGAAAATTGTGACCCTTTTCAACATTTTTGCTTCTGTGAATCCCATGGTCAGTCCTTAGAACAAATGGGTTAAACTCTCCAGTGGGATTCAACAGTTTTGACAGAACCTGAATGTTACTTGATGTAGGCAATGTGCAGTGAGGATAGAGGTTTCAAGGAGAAATGTGTTATTTTAAGGGTTGTTTTTGTTTAAGTACTTCATTGGAAAAGAAAGAAAAAACTCATACAAAATCACATTGCCTGAACAGTTTTAGACAAATTTACCCCCCCCCAAAAAAAAAAAAAACAAAAAACAAATAAAGAATAAGCTCTGGATATTGTCCACATGAGTCTAGAAATTCTACCATCTACTATTGGCTCTTCCCTATTATGTCTGTTGAAATCATTTTACAGCATAGAGCTGATCGCACAGCACAGCAGCAAAATATAAGAAATGGATTCACTTCTTTTTAAAATAACCCACTTAGAATAGAGGGATTCTGCAGCAATGTCCCCAGCAGGATCCTTCTCATGTGGCATTGACTAGGAGTGGGTTATGGCAGCTTTTCAACAGTGACACATGCAAATTGCAATGGAATTAACATGAGTGACCCCAAGAAATAATCTGGAAGAAAGAGATGTTGGAGAGATAACCAACTTATAACTGAATTCATAATGAAAAGACAATGATTTATTTAGGTTCAATGTTTCCAGTCATGCCTAGATTTGACCTGTTGGGAAACCAAAAACCTAGTAATATCTTAAGTCTTATTTCAACCAAATCATTATGAGTCTCTGGGTTGGAGACTCAGATTTTAATGAATGGGTCTATATAAATGACACAGAATAACCAGTTTTCTTTATATACATGTTTCACCCTGATGGTTGGCACAGGGTAGACCAATAGGTTAAACTGGGAGCCTCACTAGCAGTAGGTCTGTTAGAAGAAAAATGAAGAGACAGTGTTAGAAGAGAGTCTGATCAACTTTTACATACTCTATTATTTAATGCAATCTGAATATTTTAGTATTAATGGGAACTTAACAGAAGAATGAAGAGAAAGACAGTAATTGCAATTCAGATATATCACAAATTTGCTGAATGGAGGTGTAGTAGAAGCCATAGAGCAAAAGATCTGCTTAGCATGGAATGGTTAAGGTTAAGATTTTAACTAAGTTACCTCAAGTATACTCTAGGAATGTGTAGATATTCTTAGGAGATTACCGAACAACTGGAGAGTTTCCATTTTCTTCATGAAGAATGACATATGATGTCAACATATTTTGTGCAGTAAATTCGAGAATGAAAGGAGTGCATCAAGAAGTGGGTAAGGTAACAGAGTCCAAATGATAGCAGCCTTAAGACCACCAATTTAGATAAGATAATCCCATTTGATATCTGAGATGGAAGTTTGGGGTGTTTCTAGGCCTCATGGTATATATATATATTCAAGGACTCTGTCACAAAAGTAGAGAGATCACCAATAAATGAAGTAAGTAGTTTGAACCTTTCCCATCATACCAATATATTATATAATTATTTCAAATAGAATGTTTAGGAGGACAAATTTTCATTGCCCCAGATGTGTAATCTTCATCAATTTCCTCAAATTTCAACCAAGGTGAGTTGAATTTTCTCTTTCTTACATCTGAAAGCATCAGAATCTAGCAGTTTCTTCATATTACACTATTCAGCACCTCATGTAACAATAAAGGTAGTTTTGCCTTTTTATTGATCTTCGTAATATCTCAGCCTGATTCTCACTTAGAGTAATAAGCCTTCACAAATGTAATATGTTCTTATTGTTGGATATTTAAGTTTCTGTCAGAAATTTTTCAGTTTGTTAAATTATAGCGAGTCCACTGATAATGCGACTTTTCTTCAGCACACTTTTATCATGACATCTGTTCTACCATTTCAGGCAAATCGTGAAAAGCCTCTGTTGATATTTTGGTTTTATGTATTCCCATCTCCTCTCCACCTGGAGCCCTTGATAAGCTGCTGGGCTGGTCACCCTGGAAGTTCCCAGCAGGCCAATGTGAATGAATCAGAAAATTTGGGAAGAGTGTGTCTCAGTGGAAACAGGGAATGGTGACCAGAGGGGCCACCCACAGTCTAAGCTCTAAACTTTGAGATGATAGATCCTACTTTTAATATTTGCCACCCATCATCATAGAGGCTACAGTAAAGATAATAGCTTTTAAAAAATAAAGAGCTGGGCTTACACCTTGCCTGATTTCTGGATGCAAACATATGTATGCAATCTAGGAATAACTATTTTTGCTCTCAGTTTTAATAACACAGATGCTCATTCCTAGATATAGTGAAATATCTCTCAGTGTAGGAATCATCAAATATATTTTAGACACAGAAGATCTGTTTAGAATTTATCATGTGTAGATCTAAATATTGTTTATGACTATTATGAACTCCTTATATAACAGAGATACTTCATATGGGCTTCACATTTTATTTCTGTAATCACACAATTTACTTTTTTTGTGATTTAAATTGGCCTACAAATCCCCCCTCCAAAAAGAAAAAAGAAACAAAAACAAAAACAAAGATTCTATAAAGAAACAGTTCACCACGATGCTGTTGAGGTTTTTAACTAGTGATGTCTGGTGGACATAGAGCAAGGGTATCCTGTCTCTGTACCCAGGACATTCAAGGTGAGACTTGAACACAAGGTACCATGTGCAAGTAGACCACCTACAGCCCAGGATCAATGCAGATAAATTTTCTCATCTCATAGAGAAGAGAGATGGTGACAATCTCCAGCAAATGCAACCCCCGTATTGTCAGAACACACCATAATCCAAGTTTGTTTTCCACAGGAGGCGATAGGCAGAATTTTAACAGTAAATCATAGACCAATAGGGAAGACTTGAGGGCTCTCAGTGAGCTTAGTGGCACTGAGTAAAAGAAGTTTGAAAGAATACTGGTTTTCTACCAGAAAATTCTTTTCTATTTAATTTTCAGGATCAGAGCTTTTCACCTTCATAAGTAAATGCTATTCTTAGAATACAAAAGTGAAACATTAAGTGCACAGAACCAATAAACATTCTGATGCTTTAGCAATAAAAAAAAAGAGTTCCACTTTTCAGAAAGAGCCTTTCAGTTCCATTACATCTTCAAAAATAATTTTCTGGTGCTCACAGTCATCTATCCTTCTTTAAGCAGCACGACATAGACCTTTGTTGGTGCACACTTCAGAACTGCACCCTAATCAACAATGGACATTTTCATTATAAAGCAACAAAAAAAGATTCAGAAAGTACTTTTCTAGTGAAAAAGTTGAAAAGGATATCTTTTCTTTCCAATTTTTACCTTTGACACTTTTGGTGAGTGTCAAACTTCATTCTGTGTATGTTTGTGGGTGGAGATATATAACATAATTTTTCAAATAATGAGTGATTGAGAAAGGGCATATCTTAACAAAATTAAAACCACAAGAAAATATAATTTGTGTATAATATTAAAACCACAAGAAAATATAATTTGTGTAAGGGGCAGAGCATTTGAATATAAAAAGAAAATACTTTCATAACATTATGAAGGTGCCCCCAGAATATTAAAAAGCATGCAGGAGATCAAAATTAGTCTCACTCTTCAGAAATAATAATTACTTAAAGTTGTAGTCTTTTCTTTTTCATCGTGCATTTTTATGGACTTATTATCTTGTTCACTTAATAAAAAAGCCACTATTTAAATATTTCATAAATTTCATTAATATTTTCATGTTTGACTTTTATTGTTTCAAATATTCCACTTCATCCATGCATCAAAGGTTATGCTGCTCTTTCAGAATTTATAATAATTCAAGGTATTCTCAGGTTCCTCTCCTTCAGTGGCTATTGTTGAACAAGGTCATATATAACAAAATATATTAATTTTGCTTCATACATATTGATAGTTTTCTCAAAGTTATCTGACAGGTGAGAGCTATAATAAACTTTATCCTCTGTTTTCTTATTGTAAAATAACTTGACATGGATACAATAATTTGTCTTCCATTGAGCAGAATATCCCAATGAGTGAAGATTTTAGTGCACATTTGTCAGTCCTGCAACAACTGAGGACTTGGTTGAAAAATTATGGAAAATATTTTATCAATGAGAAATTAAAGAGTCTACCTCTTTTTCCTTTAACGTTTCATCGTTAACAACAACAACAAAATTCCCTAAGCCAAAACCAATCAAGATGTGAAGGAAGAGGAATGAGCGGTTTCCACACTAACAAATGATCAGTATGGTTCCATTTCTTTTCATAATGCATGATAATATCATCAGGAGAAAACCTCATAAAAATGAACACATTTTTATCACTGTGTACCAATTTCCTTAAATTTTTCCATATGAAAATAATAGAACTGGTTTCAGTTCTCATTTCACATGTGGCATATTGTTTTAATCTCACTCCTATATAGTGTTGTCTAAACTTTAGATAGTAAGTAGAACTGGATAACCATTAGATAAGTGGTTGGGGTTGTGAAATCCAGTTATTTATTCCTGTGAAGGCATAGGAAGCAGCAGAACCTGCTTAGTCTGAGGAGTGACAGGCAATGAATTCCAAACAACAGTATGTGAAGCTCAGTGATGGTCACTTCATTCCTGCACTGGGCTTTGGCACATACAAACCTCAAGAGGTAACAGTAGCATGTTGGGTTGAGGGTTCCAAAGAAAGCAGACATAGGATGAATGGAATCCAAACTTGCTATGTCAGGTTACTTGCTTGCTATGTGATTCTGGGGGACTCACATGGTTCTATTTTTCTCCAGGATAGAGCTAATCCATGTGCAAGAGAGACAATAGTCAGACAGTGCTCTACATCAGTTTCTGATCAGCTATTGAGTATTCTGGGTACTCCTACACATATTTCAGTCTTCTTACCAATTTGGTAGAAAGATGAATGTTAGCGATTGATTTGCACTAGGAATGGTTTCTCTCTACATTTCTATACTTTGGGAAAGTGATTTTACTCCAAGAAGGCATTGTTCAAACACATCTGTGTAGCAAAGGAACTGAAGATGAGAAGGATATAACAATTGATGGGAATGTTTCATTTACACTGTGAGGAAGCATCTAACAGAACGTATTGAACCTTGACTGAATAGAATTTTCTATATTTTCTCAAATGTGAGGAACTTAACTGAATGTAAAATATAACATCCTGATAAGTCAAACTTAGACTTAACAAGGGTATTTGTGAATTAATCATTATCATTCAAGTGTTTTCTATTGACAGATTATCCTCTGAAGTGGAGCAAGTTAAGTTCCCAAGACTGGAACAAATTTTATATTCCAACATAATCTTCTGACCACTTATTTTTGTGAAAACTCACTAGTTCCTTGAAGTTTGCATTTAAACTTTTTTCCTTCTGCAACACTTAAGAAAAATTCTAGAGAGCAATTTTGAATACCTATGAGAGGCCTTGGTTACATTGTAGGTAAAAGTAGCATTCAGGGGACCATTAGGGCATCAGCCCTACTCCAAGTGCCTTTATATCTAAGGTATTCAGGGCTACAATCAATAGAGGGTGGTAGGACCCAGGATTGCATTCATTTTGATTTCATAGAAAAAGAAATCTGAAAATTTTAAAACAGAAGAGTTTGTATCATTGACCTTTTATTCTTCAACAAATGAACTTTCAAAGCACCACCCAAAGTTTGTAGACCATGAAATAATTGTCAATTTTACTCTTATTATATCTTCCACAAAGGAAAGAGATTTAGCTTTAAGGTTTCCTCTTATGTGAATAATCCCCTACAAGATGAGACAGTTTCTTATTTGTAAGTCTATATCCTTAGAAAATATATATTTATTTCCAGCCAGTGTTTAGTTCTGTTGTGCAGTGATACAGTTGTGTGCCAGAGGTGACATAGTACATGGCTGTTTGATGAAGAGCCTATATTCAATCTGGCCCCTGAATTGCATCTGGAACTTTAATTATTCATGTTATTATAACACACAAGAATGCTGGCTTTCCCTAAAGGGTACAAACACGGTGTTTATGCATTGTGTTGTCTTGTTCATAATCCAGTTGTTCCAGGGAAGTAGGATATGACTCCCATAGACCAGAGACAACACCTGGAGTCTGCATACAGGGCATAAGTCCTTATTGAGGAATGCTTATGTGGAGGGCCCAGCAGTGATAGGCTGGACAGACAGCACCTCCCTCCTTCACATTGCTTTTACAATGGAGGCTTCTTCTTCCTCATCACATTTTTTCCAGTAAAATCTGGTTGGAAGAGTGGCACATATGCTTTCCACATTGCCCTCAGTTCTAGCCCTGTCACCAGGAAGAGAGGGTTTCAACCTAAAATTTGTTTGTTCTTTTTATACTTGACAGTAGAGTGTATTTTCACTAATTTATACAAACATGGAGTATTTTTTATTCTAACTAGGAAACAAATCTTGTGAGCGAACATTGTGCAGGGATTCACTGTTCTGAATTTATCTATGATGAAAGGAAAGTTATGTCAAAATTTTTCCACTGTCTCCCCTTTTCATTTCTCTTCATTTCTCGCCCCTTCTTTCTCTTCATTCCCATTCCTCTAAACCTCTGTTCTCCTATTCTTCCATTTCCTTCCCCCTCGTTGTGTGTTAGCATCCACACCTTTGAGAGAATATTTGACATTTGTTTTTTCAAATGGCTTATTCACTTAGCTTGATAGTTTCCAGATCCATCCATTTACTGACAAATGTCATAAAGTCATTCTTATTTATGGTTGAGTAATATTCGATTGTGTATGTATACCACATTTTCTTTATCCATTCATCTGTTGAAGGGCACATTCTACTGGTTCTACAGCTTAGCTATTGTGAATTTAGATGTTATTAACATTGACATGGTGCTTCACTGTAGCATGCCAGTTTTATGGTTTTTTGATATATACATAGAAGTGCTGTAAGCTGGTCAAATGGATATTCCATTCATAGTTTTGAGGAATATTCATATTATTTTCTAGAATTTTTATGCCAATTTGCTATTCCAACAGCAACATATGAATACACCTTCTTCTTTACATCCTCAGCAAAACTTATGTTATTGTATTCTTGATAGTTGACATTCTGGTGGTAGTGAGTTGAAATCTCTGTGTGGTTTTCATTTGAATTTTTCTAATATTTAGAGGTATTAAACTTTCTCATGTTACTATTAAGTGTTTGTATCTCTTTTTTTGAGAAGAATCCCTTTAATTCCTTTGACCATTTAATGATTGCTTTCTTTGTTTTTTCAGCCTTAAGATCTTGGAACATTTTGTGTATTCTGCAAATTTACATCATATCTGCAGAATGCATGGTGTCTATTTTTCTCCCATTCTGTGGGTTCAGAATAGGGGTTTTATATGTAAGGCTGATGAAGCAGTGACATCTTCAGCATTAACTTGCTTAATTTGCTTATATGATCAAAATTCCAAGAACCACAGTCCTGGAATACATGCAAAAAGCATCTTTCCACAGGTAACATTGGCTTTCCCTACTTTCCACTGTGCTTGAGAGAAGTCAGGGTTTATCAAGAAAATATAGATATAAATACACAGAACCAGGCTTGCTCTCATTATTCCATAATTTGCCTCAGAGTTTGGAAACAGAAAGGGACATTCAAGGCCATGATGTTTTACCCCTTTTCTTTAGAATGATAAATATACCTTTCCTTGGGAGACCGTAATTATGTTGTGTCCCAGGATATGGTGTCAATTTAACCAGCAATGCTGGAAAACTTAGGAAATTATCTCAACAGCTTTTCTCATAAAAATATTTTCCATGTGATTTCAAAATTCACTGTAGGTAGGATTTAGTGTATTCTGGTGTCTTCACTGTGAGACCTATTATTGAACCTTGCACAGTATTTCTTTTCATAATCATTTGCATGCTCATCCTCCCCTACATTAATTTTATTTAGTGAGTTTATGATATTATAAATACAACATGTCTTTAACTGTGTGAGGAGACCTGTGAGTCCTTCCAGAAACTCACTGTAGTTGAGTTTCTCCTGGGTCCTCTGATCCCCAATGGAGCAGGTTTCTGTATCTGATGGAACATCTCAGATGTCAGATTACTGTAATTAACTAGGAAAAACCCAGACCAAGTGAAGAGAAAAGGCATATTCTTTACTTCAAAAGTATAGTGTATACAGTGTAAAAATTACTACAATATGATATGAAGAAAATGATGTGAGGCGATCAGTTCGTGATGGAACATGACTTTTGGTACAATGTTTATTCATATTTAAGATCCAGTATCAAAGAGAGAGAATGATTATGGATTCTTAATCTGTCTACTAATTTTATGACTTTAAAGTTTTTCACATTTCTGATTCTCCAAACAGTAGTGTGATTTTTGTATTCATTGTGGAATCTGATAGAATTATAACAAGATTATTTCCTGGGTGACATTCTAAAATTTCTTATCATTTGGAGAATCATCTTTTACAGTTTTCATTATGAAAGGCTAATATAAGACAGTTCCATTGGTAGTAAACAAATTGTGGCAAATGTGTCTTGATTAGTAAAATGTTCAGAAGGTGTTTCCCTCAGTTCGTAGACAAACAATACTAATTCTTATCTCATGAAATGAATGGATGAGATAGACAAACTATCTTTGTAATCTCTTTGAAACACAATTTGGAGATTCAATATCTGTATTATTTGATAGAAGTTATAACTCTTGAGTAATCCTTAGGATAGTTTGATTTATTGAATAATAATAACCAAAATGTAATCCAGTTCACATGAATAGGTAAGATCAAAGGAAACCATGACTCTAAGAGTATATCTTCTCTGTGATCCATATTTCCTCCTATTACTGAGAAGTTTACCTAGTGATTTAAAACTTATGTGTGTATATAGATTTCTATTTTCCATAATGTTAACAGGTGATTTAAATTTGGATTTAAAGACTAACCCTTTTGTAAAGTAATGGATTATGATGTTTATTTTCTAATGCAAGAAGAATCATGATACACATCAACCACAAAGTAAAGGCATGAAGACAAGAAAAAAAGGAAGCACTTTGTTCATGAAAATATAACAAAAGTAGAATGGAAGCACAAGTGGAATGTGGGAGAAAATATTTCAACATATACATCTCCATCTATAAAACTATATCCAGAACATATTAATGTTGTCCACTCTTCACAAAAATGCTCCCCCCAATAATTCACAACTCCCAGTATCCAAACTCTTTTCTCTGTGAATTTTTAAAATTGTTTCTCTAAGACAAGGTGTCTACGTCCCCACCTCTTGGGTCTTTCCTCTCTAACATTCATTGGCCATTAAAACTTGGTAGAAACAGTGATGCACCCATCTTGAGCCAAGACATGAGAAGACCCTGCAAGGATCCATTCACTGCCTGGGGAGAGTGCTATGTGATGAGTTGAAGCCTGGGTTGTCAACTGGGGGATGAAAACCACCATAGAGTGGAGCTCGACTCCCCAGGCAACAGAGCAAGCAGGACCAAAGCAGAGGGACTACACTGTTCTTCAGATGCATATGAGAGTTAGTTACAAATACATGACATGCCAGTGTAGCTGGACGACATTAATTGAGTTCCAGGCAGGAAAAGGCAAAGAGTCAAACAAAAGAATCATGAGGTAACAAAGGTTCTGTGTATTAACCTCCATATTGGGGGTGGTTGGTTTTGCATCTACTATAAGTAATGGCTCAAAAACTATTCATAATTGAAAATGAAATAATGGAAAACTATTTCAATGGGCAATATATAAAATGGTAGTAAACAAGTGAAAATAATGAAAATTAAAAAATCAACATTAAAATATATTGAGCATTTGGAGAAATGAAAATTAAAATCATTATTTGTGGAATAAAAATCACCCAATACAAATTTTGATTTCTGAAAATAAGAAAAAAAATACACACATGTCACTTGCACAGGGTTACACAATATCTGACCGGCAAGCTGGAAACCAACTCTCTGTGCTTAATGCAGTCCTAATTCTACTTACTTATAAAAGGGAAAAAGTTCTGAACCTGAAAATTAAGCAGAAAAGAATTTCATGGAAGAAAACCAGCCCTCTCTCCAACTCCTTTTGCTCAGCGTCACTAACCTCACTGGAAGCCCTCTGTCTTCTCTAGTGGTTTGCTATTTACTGTTAAAATTCTGCCTATCACCTCCTATGAAATACAAACTTGGATTATGGTGTTTCCTGACTTTACCTGGGATGCATCTGCTGGATATTGTCACCACCTGTCTTCTCTCTGAGATAAGAATATTTGTCTACTGATCCTGGGCTCCAGCTGGCCTATTTGGACATGGTACCTTGTGCCCAAGTCTCTCTCTCAATGTCCTGGACAGAAATCCGTAATGTCCTTGCTCCACATCCACCAGATCTCACTAGTCAACAACCTTAACAACATGCAAGGTGAAACCTGTTTATTTATAGCATCTTGGGTCTTTTTTTGGGGGGGGGAAGATATGTAGGTCAATTTAAATCACAGAAAAAGTGAAACTGAGTTTACAGATATAAAATGTGATGCCAAAATATAGAATCTTGGTTTGTAAGTAGTTTACAGTTTTCATCAACAATTCTTAGATGTACAAATGATTAGTTCTAAACAACTATTCTGTGTCTAAAATACACCTGATAATTCCTACACTGAGAGATATTGTACCATATCCTGGAATGAACATCTCTGCTATTAAACATTAGAGCAACTAGAGTTATTCCTAGATTATGTTTGTTTGCATGCAAATATCAGGTAAGATGTGAACCAAGATCTTTATTTTTTCAAATGAATTATATTGAGACTGTAGCATCCTTGATAATGGTTGGCAAATATTAAAAGAAGGATCTACCATCTCAAAGTTTAGAGCTAAGACATTGGGTGTGGTCGCTTGGGTCACCAGTCCCTGTTTCCACTGAGACAAACTCTTCCCAACCTGTCTGATCCATTCACATTGGCCTGATGGTCACTTCCAGGATGATCAGGACAGCAGCTTAACATGGGCGCCAAGTGGAGAGGAGATGGGATACAAGAAACCAAAATATCAACAGAGGCTTATCACGATGTGCCCGAATGGCTGGACAGGTGTCATGTTAAAACTATGCTGGAGAAAAGTCTCATAATCAGTGACTCTATAATTGCACAAACTATGAGAAATTTCTGACAAAAACATAAATATCCAACAATAAGAACATATTAAATTTATGAAGAATTATTACTCTAAGTGAAAACCATGCTGTGACATTACAGAGATCAATAAAAATGCAAAAACTGCCTTTTTATTGCATGAATTGCTCAATAGTGTAATATGGAGAAATTTCTAGTTTCTGATGCTTTCAGGTATAAAAAAGAGAAAATTCAACTCCCCTTGATGAAAAATTGAGGAAATTGATGAAGATCACTAATCTGGGGCAATGAACAATTAGCTTTCTAATCATTCTATTAGGAATATTGATATAATACATAACTATGATGGGAAAGTTTCAATATACTTACTTCATTACTGGTGATCTTTCACTTTTGTGATGGAGACCTGGTATATCTATATCATTAGACCTAGAAACACCAAACTTCCTTCTCCAGATGTGAAGTGGAACTATCTTACCAAAAATGGTGGTCTTAAGGCTGCTATCATTTTGACTCTGTTATCTTATCTACTTTGTTATCTTTAATATTAATTATTTATTTAATTATTTATTTTTATATATTTACAGACTGCATTTTGATTCATTGTACACAAATGGGTACATTATTTTGTTTCTATGGTTGTACACAAGGTAGTTATCATACATGTTCATAGGGTTACCCACTTCTTGATGCATTCCTTTAATTCTCTGAATTACTGCACAGAATATGTTGACATCCTGGGTCAATCTTTATGCAGAGAATGGAAAATCTCCATTTGTTTGGTATTCTCCTAAGAATATCTACACATTCCCAGACTATACTTGAGGCAACCTAGATAATACCTTAACTTTAGCCATTCCATGCTAAGCACATCTCTTGCTCTGTGGCTTCTACTACATCTCCATGCATCACATTTTTGATCCACCTGAATTGAAATTATTGGGTTTCTCTTCTTTCTTCAGTTAATTTCCCATGAATGCCAATGTATTCAGATTGCATTAAATACTAGAGTAGTGAAAGATGGTCAGACTCCTCTCACTCTCTCTGCATTTCTCCTCTAAGGGACCTACTGTTGGTGAGGCTCCCAGTTTCACCTATTGGTCTATTCTTGTGCCAACAATCAGGGAGAAAGATGTGTATGAAGACAGCTGATCATTCTGTGTCTGTTTACATGAGTCCATTCATTTAAACCTGAGTCTCCAATCCAGAGACTCATAATTATTTGATAGAAATAAATCTTAAGATATTACTACATTTTAGGTTTCCCAACAGTTCAAACTCTAGACAACACTGGAAACATTAAATCTAAATAAATCATTGCCTTTTCATTATGAGCACAGTGATTGAGATGGCTGTCTCTCCAACATCTCTTTCTTCCAGATTATTTCTTTGGGTCACTCATGTTAATTTCATTGCCATTTGCATGCAGTCACTGTTGAAATGGGGCTGTGACACACTCCTAGAAAATTCAACATGAGAAGGATCCTGCTGAGGGTCTTCTCTGCAGGTATCCCTCTGTTCTAAGTAGGTTATTTTAAAAAGAGGTGAATCCTTCTCCTAAATTGTATATTGTGCTGCTATGCTATGCAGTCAGCTCCAAGCTGGGAAATAATGTCCACAGACAGAATAGGGCAGAACCTAGAGTAGATGGGAGAATTTCCAGTCTCAGTTGGACAATATCCAGAGCTTATTTTATATTTGGTCTTTTTGTTGTGAGAGTAAATCTCTCTAAGAGTGTTAAGCCAATGTGATTTTGTATAAGATTTTTCTTTTTTTTTACAATGATGTAGCCAAATAAATCTAATGTTGAAAATAACACTATGTCCTTGAAAACTCTATCCTCAATGCACATCGCCTGCATCAAACAACATTCAGAATCTGTGAAACCTGTTGAACCCCTCTGGAGATCTTAACCCCATTGGTTTCTAAGGGCTGACCATGGGATTCATGGAAGAGGCAATGTTGCAAAGGGCTTAATTTTGTCCTGCACCTTTATAGAGTCATGGTCAATTGTCCATGAACTGGGAAAGGTCACTTGAATTATGTTTTTAAAAAAAGTAAAGGAAAAGAAAGTCAAGTATCATCTATTTTCTTTGGTACACAAAGATTCATTGGTAATTATTTTCCAAGGTATACAAAAATGGCACCAAAAAAGTGATGCCTTTCTTATTAACCTAAAAATTTATTTTCTCCATCTTCCTTTGTCATGAAAGCAGATGTTTGCTGGAACATCAGTAACAATTTTCCTTTCCTATCTTCTAAGGCCTACCATCTATTTTCAGCAATAATATATGTGGTTACAATGCATGCAAGATGTTCTGTAGATTAAAAGCTCAGCCTCACTACCTGGTATCTTCTACAGTTTGTGAACAGATAAGTAGCAGTGCCTCTGAGTATAGCCACTTTACTTTGAGGAAAAAAAAAAAGATAGCTCACGTGACCTTCCTACAATGTGTGAGGAAGCTTTGGCAATCAAAGTCAAAAACACACTGAAATTTTCTAACATTTAGAATCTCATTTTTTTATATTGTGTTTTTTGTTGCTTTAGACACCTGACTGCTAATAGAAATTTACAGTGACAATTCGCCAGATTCTAATTGTATCTTAATGTTTCTATTGGAGACACAGGATCTTTACTACTCATATATTTTCTCACATCACTCTATTCTAATTTTCCAAGTATTTTATGAGATTCTTTCCATGAATGCATCCAAATTGACATGTTTTCAAATGTATCTTATTTAAAATTATTTCAACTTTTCTTTTTAATGCTAATCATCACTCCAGCTACATTGGATATAATATGCCAAAAGATCCTTTTGTTCTCCAGAATAGTAGTATCAAAAGAGCATTTGGTAGAAGGAAGACTGGAAGAGTAGATGAAAAGAATCAAGTGGGAGGAAGGAGGAAAAAAAGAGAAGGCATGAGGAAGTACCTGGGAAAAGAGACCTACCAGATCATGTTATTACCATGTATGCATGTACCACAGTACATTAGTAATTCAAATCATCCACAATGATACATGTATATGTATATCACATTAAGTAACTTACAGTAATAGCTGGAAGATCTGGAGAGTAAGGCAATCAGATCATGGGAAGGGAGGAGGGCAAGATGGGGAAGGTATTGAGGTATGAGATTGATTGAATGTTATGTGCATGTATGAATTTGATATCAAAAAGCTCACTATTATGTAATCTTACAATTAACTAAAAAAAAAAATTTTGAACAGAGATCCCATGCAGAAAAATGTTCAACTCTGCCCTTTTCTAACTTTGCACATATAATTCCTTGTTTTTTCCAGTCCAGTTATCCTCCCACTTCCTTGACAACCATCTGAGAGTAAAACATCATTCCCCAGTTTCCAGGGGAAACTTTGGTCCTTGAGCTGCAGGAAGGGAGACTGCTGCTCATTCTTGGCATATGTACTTCATTTGGAGACTGTGAATGATGAGCTAAAAGAAAAGGGTTTTCTTGTTACTCCATGGGCTAGATAAATATAGACCAATAGATATTAGGTACTACTTCCCTAAAACCTGAGAACTCCAATCTTCTCCTACCCCAGAAATCTGTTATCACCTCCAAACACAGGCTTAGAGACATATAACCATTTAGATTTCATGCATAATCAACCAAAAAGAAACCAATCATAAACTCAACAGAGACAGTGACAAGAAGAATCTTGAGGGCTGGAGTTGTGTCTCAGTGGTGGAGTGCTTGCCTAGCATGTGTGAGGCACTGGGTTTGATTCTTAGCACTACATATAAATAATAAAATAAAGGTCTATCAACATCTAAATAATTTTTAAGAATAACCTTTATGAAAACAAGTTTATTTTGTTTTCCAAAATAAATGAAAATTTCATGCCTAAAGTGTTGAGTTTACCTGTAGTAGAATGGGAATTGTGAATAAGCATGGATTAATAGAAGTAATGTGCTCAATCAACAGCATCTGAGCCATCATTTCCATCTCTGTCCACCCTGGGCATTCTTGTTGAAGTCAAGACAAAGTTGTTCATGTTAATATTCATCAGCAAATGGATAATTTGGATGGTCAGCCATACTAAAATGAGAAAAAATGTGTAACATATGGTCACTGCTTCCATATCTACAGGGGTAAACAAGTGAAACCTATGGAACTCCATTATATTTCCTGAGTGACATGAGAATCTGCCATTCCTTCTTTCATAATCATAGTTAAAAAAGAAATAGTTGTCTTTGTTATACCTCAATTCTTCATAGTCAATTCCCTTTTCTACAACAGAACACAAGATTTCATAGAGAAAGAAATCATTCCTATTCATCTCCCTTAGCTGTCAAAGCAAAGAATTCATTTTTTTTTCTGTCATCTACTTAGTGAAAACACAATCAGATTGCTCCATTTAGTCTTCCTTAATTTTGTGGAGTAGGGCACATCCAATGGTGCCATGTTTAGTACAAGAACAATTCAGATATTGATCAATACAAAAACTATTTTAGGTGTACAGTATATTGCTAGCAAGTTCACTTTCACTTAACTGATTTGTTTGTTAATTATTTGCTCACTGCCCATCACATGCAACATGGTGCTAGATTCAGATATGGAAAGAATGTTGTTTATAAAATGGACCTACAAATTATTGGAGCTTGACATTTAGTATGTAGCTCTCTAATCTTTAGAAGCAATACACCAGAAAATCATTATTTCTTGAAATATTTAATAGGTAGGAAGAATTGCTAGGTGCTTGCTACTGTCCCTCAATATTATATTCTGAATTTATCCTTTGCTTTTATCTATATTAAAAATATATTAGAAATGATAACAGAGTATCTTCCAATTTTTAAGCACATATATTTATGCATTATCTAGTCCCTTTTCAAATATCACCACATTTATTTCTAGTATGATTAAAAATTCCCACAGGCAGAAAGGACATATATCCTTGTTCAATCTCACTTACATGGACACTGTTAGATTCTATAACAATTGAGTATCAAGAAGCAGTAAAAAATTTTTTGATGACTATCAACTATCTTCAATATAGGTATTTTTTGGCACCCTCTTCTCCTGAATTATTTTTCTCAAATAATACTTTATCTCTGTTTGACTCCAATGAAGTCAAACACAATTAGATTGTTGCAGAAACATTTGCAAAATCTGAGAAGTTTCCAAACTTATTAAAGACATCAAGCAAAACACTCAAATATTTGATAAACATCATCTAAAAATTAAAAAGGAATAAATTTTGACATGTTATATATTGAAACTGCACCAAGTACAGAGAAAAAGATATCTCAAATAGAAAGTGTAGCAAAATGAAGATAATGTAATTCCAAGATTATAGTGTCATATGCTTAAAAGGCCCAGAGGAAACTCATGGAGACATTTTGAAACATTAATATAATTAAATAATGTTCAAGGTCACACTTTGATTTTTTTTGGGGGGGGGGTTTGGGGATACTTGGGATTGTGCTCAAGGGCCATTGTCCCATGAGCCACATCCCCAATATTATTTTATATTTTCTTTAGCGACAGGGTCTCATTGAGTTGCTTAGCATCTCACTTTTGCTGAGACTGGCTTTGAATTTGATATTCCCTAGCCCTTGAGCCACTGGGATTCAACAAGTTTAAGTAGGTATTCTTAAAATACTAATTATATTCTGTTCAAAGCAAAAATATGGCTCAAAGAGAATCACCTTGTCTATTCGTGAGACATTTTATACATGGAAACAATTTTCACAATTTGCTAAAATGCTGAAATGAATGGATACCTCAATCATTACCAAGTTGCTTAAAAATGCCAAGAGAGTAAAATGTTGAAAATTTAAACATTGATGAATTACATAAATGGCATTCGCTGAATTCTTCTTTGAACTTTTTTGTGTAGTTGAAAATTTTCAAATGAAAATGGATATGTAATCTAAATATTATCAAAATTATCACTACTCAATGAATGAATCTAATAGAATACATATGAATGTCTTCACAGAGTAGTTTATTGCACAGAGTTTTCAAATTCACTGAATAGATAAGGTCACTTTCCTGATTACTCCAGGGAATTAAACCAAGAAAGCATAATTGCAGTTTCTCAACAAGTTAGGCAAACAAGAACATGGGGGAACTTTACTGGAATTTTATACTGCAATTTCAAAATAGACTGAGGACTCATGAAGATGGATGTAATAAAATAAGGAAGAAATTTCCAGCAGCACAGCCATTGTCACGGCTAGATGCAACAGCCACAGTGGACCCTTTATGAGCACAGAGGAGGCATAAGGGAATTAAAGGAATCCATATTATTTAGAGGACTGAGGAATGTCTGGGTCAGGAGAGTTTAAAGATCTAAAACTAACTAAACTAAAAATTTCCCTGCACAATATGCTTGTGTGTGAAGGAATCCTCATCTCTCATGGAGACATATGGAGGACAGAGGGAGGAACACATTTTCAGCAGTGGTGCAAAAAGCCAGCAGCTGAAGGAACTGATTCCTGGCAAATCTGAATCTGGCCCAAAATACAGGTCTAGGAAACCCACATGTACAGTAGAGAATATGCCTATTTGAACAGGAGAAAAATTGGCTGTGGAAAGAGGTTTATATAGGGGACAACTAGTTTTGCTTTCCCCTCCCTTGCAATTGAACGGCTCCTAGAACCTACAGGGAGACACTGACCTGGCTGGACATTTGAAAAGGTGGGGTCTGATGAGATGGCCTTTGGAGACTGAATCCAAGGCCAGGAACCATGCAGTCCCCAGGTGGCCTAGTGGAATAAAAATTCGCTCCTCCTCCACGTGAGTGGAGACCAGGGTACATTGCTGGGGTACAATCTTTCACCCTGGAGCAGCAATTACTGGGCCCCAGAGGTGTACTGATTTAAAGTCTCCAGACCAATTCCATTCAGTAAGAGTCTGGAGCCTAGCTAAGCCTAAACCTTGGCTCTAGGAGTTGGGCCTCTTGGATTACCCTTGTCTCACCCTAGCAAAACTACCATGAGGGTGGAGCAAGTATTATTCTCCAAAAAATCCAACATAACTGCTGAGAAAGAGAGCTGAGAATTTTTTTAATTCCAACAGACACAATCCTCACAATCCTTCAATTTTCCATTAAGATCTTTTTCTTTCTTTCCATTTTTTTTTCATTACTTGGCTCAAGTGTGACATTATTGTTTCATAGGCATTTACACATATTTATATTTGTTATTTTTTCTCATTACTAACATTTTTGAAACCAGTTCTTTTTAATGGTCCACTTTGTGGGGGACTAGGAAGTTTTATAAGTATATTTCAGTTTTATATTTTATTATTTTATTTTTATAATTAACTTTTTTAGTCATAAAATTACAGACATTTATTTTTGTCATTATACTTTACTGAATATTCCAAGTTTTCTACAACATCACTTTTTATTATTATTTTTTATTTAGCTTTTAACTTTTACAGACTGCATTTTGATTCATTGTACACAAAGGGGGTACATCATTTCCTTTCTATGGTTGTACACAATGTAGTTTCATACCATTCGTGTAATCATACGTGTACATAGAGTAATGATGTCTGTCTCATTCCACCATTTTTCATACCCCCTCCTTCTCATTTCCTCTACATATTCTAATGTTCCCCCATCCTTTTCTTTCACTCCCCATCACCCCATTATTTATCATTCTCCACTTATCAGGGAAAATATTTGGCCTTTGGTTTTTTGGGCTTGGCTTATTTCACTTAGCATGATATTATCCAATTCCATCCATTTATTTGCAAATGCCTTAATATTATTCTTCTTTATAGCTGAATAGTTTTCCATTGTGTATATATACCAGAGTTTCCTTATCCATCCATCAATTGAAGGGCACGTAGGTTGGTTACACAATCTAGCTATTGTGAACTGAGCAGCTATAAACATTGATGTGGCTGTGTTACTGTAGTTTGTTGATTTTAATTCCTTGGGTATAAACTCAGGAGTGGGATAACTGGGTCAAAAGGTGGGTCCATTCCAAGTTTTCTGAGGATTCTCCATATTGCTTTCCAGAGTAGCTGCACCAATTTGCAACTCCACCAGCAATGTAAAAGTGGGCCTTTTTTCCCACATCAATGCCAACATTTATTATTGTTTGTGTTATTGATAATAGCCATTCTAATTGGAGTAAGATGAAATCTTATACTTGTTTTAATTTGCATTTATCTAATTACTACAGAAGTTGAACACTTTTTCATATATTTATTAATTGCCTGTGTATATTCTTCTGTAAAGTGTCTGTCCAGTTCCTTGGCCCATTTATTGACTGGGTTCTTTATATTTTTGGTAAAGTTTTGTATGTTATTTATAAATTTTGGAGATAAGTGCTCTATAAGTGCATGTGGAAAAGATTTTCTCCCACTGTGTAGGCTCTTTCTTCACATTCTCAATTGTATCTTTTGCTGAGAAGAAGGTTTTTAGTTTGAGTCCATCTCATTTATTGATTCTTGCTTTGATTTCTTGTGCTTTGGGAATCTTGTTGAAGAAGTCTGATCCTAAGCCAACATGATGAAGATTTGGGCCTACTTTGTCTTCTATTAGATGTAGGGTCTCTGGTCTAATTCCTGTCTTTGTTCCATTTTCAGTTGAGTTTTGTGCAGGATGAGAGATAGAGGTATAATTTCATTTTATTGCATATGTATTTCCAGTTTTGCCAGCACCATTTGTTGAACAGGCTATCTTTTCTCCATTGTATGTTTTTGGCCCCTTTGTCTAGTATGAGGTGAGTGTATTAATGTGATTTTTTTCTCTCTGTCTTCTATTCTGTACCATTGCTCTGCCTGTCTATTTTGGCGCCAATACCATGCTGTTTTTGTTACTATTGCTTTGTAGTATAGTTTAATGTCTGGTATTGTGATACCTCCTGTTTCACTTCTATTCAGGATTGTTTTGGCTTTTTGAGACCTCAAAAAGTTCATGATTACTTTCACTATTTCTGTGAGGAATGTCATTGGAATTTTAATTGGAATTGCATTGAATCTGTATAGCACCTTTGGTAGAATGACCATTTTGACAATGTTAATTCTGCCTATTGAAGAACATGGGAGATCTTTCCATCTTCAAAGGTTTTCTTCAATTTCTTTCTTTAATCTTTAGTTTTCATTTTAAAGGTATTTCATCTGTTTTGTCAGATTAATTTCCAAGTATTTTATTTTTTGTGAGGCTACTGTGAATGAAGTGGTTTTCTTAATTTCTCTTTCAGAGGATTAATCACTTATGAATAGAAATGCATTGGATTTATGTATATTGATTTTATATCCTGCTACTTTCATGAATTCATTTACTAGTTCTAGAAGTTTTCTAGTGGAGTTTTTTGGATCTTCTAAATATAGGATCATGTCATCAGCAAATAGTGACAGCTTTGGTTCTTCTTTTCCTATTTATATCCCTTTAATTTGTTTGGTCTGTCTAATTGCTCTGGCAAGTGTTTCAAGGATGATGTTGAATAGAAGTGGTAAAAGAGGGCATCCCCGTCTTGTTCCAGTTTTTAGAGGGAACGCTTTCAGTTTTTCTCCATTAAGAATGATGTTGGCCTTGGGCTTAGCATGGATAGCCTTTACAATGTTGAGGTATGTTCCTACTATTCCTATTTTTTCTAGTGTTTTAAGCAGGAAGTGGTGCTGTATTTTATCAAATTCTTTCTCAGCATCTTTTGAAATAATCATGTGATTCTTATCTTTAATCCATTGATGTGGTGAATTATATTTATTGATTTCCCGATGTTGAACCAAACTTGCATCCCTGGGATAAACTCCACTTGATCATTGTGCACTATCTTTTAAATATATTTTTTTGTGATTTGCCAGTATTTCATTAAGGATTTTTGCTTCTATGTTCATCAGAGATAGTGGTCTAAAGTTTTCTTTACTTGATGTGTCTTTATCTGGTTTTGGTATCAGAGTGATACTAGCCCCATAGGATGAATTTGGAATGGTTCCCTCCTTTTCTATTTCCTGAAATACTTTGAGGAGTATTGGTATCAGTTATTATTTAAAGTTCTTGTAGAATTTGGCTGAGAATCCATCTGGTCCTGGGCTTTACTTTGTTGGTAGGCTTTTGACGGCTTCTTCTATTTCCGTGCTTGAAATTGAGCTATTTAGATTGTGTACATCCTTCTGATTCAGTTTGGGAGGATCATATGTCTCTAAAAATTTGTGTCTTTGATATTCTCATTTTGTTGGAGTATACATTTTCAAAGTAACTTCTAATTATTTTATGTATTTCAATGTTGCTGTCATGAGCTTTCCTTTTTCATCACAAATTCTAGTAATTTGAATTTTCTTTCTCCTCTTTGTTAGTGTGGCTAGGGGTTTATCAATTTTGTTTACTTTTTCAAAGAACCAACTTTTTGTTTTGTCAATTTTTTAAAATTATTTCTCTTGTTTCAATTTTGTTGATTTCAGCTGATTTTAATTATTTCCATCTTGTACTATTTTTGGTGTTGATCTGTTTTTGTTTTACTAGGTCATTTAGTTGTTGACTTTTTATTTTTTAATGTATGAGCTCAATGAAATGACATTTCCAATTAGTACTCTTAGTACTGCTTAGTACAGTACTCTTAGTACTGCTTTCAGAGTGTCCCAGAGATTTTGATATGTTGTGTCATTGTTCTCATTTACCTCTCAGAAGTTTTGATTTCTTCTGTTATCATTGTATCATTCAATAGCATATGATTTAGTCTCCATGTGTATAAGTAGTTTTTGTTTGTTATTTTATCATTCATTTCCATTGTATTCCATTATGATCTGATAGGATACAGGATAGTATCTATATTTTTCAGTGTTTACTAATTGCTTCTTTGTGCCATAGCATATGGTCTATTTTGGAGAAGGATCCATGAACTGCTGAGAAGAAAGTATATTCACTCAATGATGGATGAAATACTCTGTAAATATCCATTAAGTCTCTATCATTGATTGTATTATTTAGTTCTATAGTTTCTTTGTTCAGTTTTTGTTTGGAGGATCTATCCAGTTGTGAGAATGGTGTGTTAAAGTCCCCCACTATTAATGTGTTTTGGTCTATTTGATTCTTGGAAATGAGAAGGGTTTATTTGATATAAATAGATACTTCATTATTTCTGGAATAAGCATTGAAAATTATTATATCTTGCTGTTTTATGCTTCCCTTAAGCAGTATGAAATGTCCTTCTTTATCCTTCTGACTAACTTTGGTTTGAATTCCACTTTATCTGATATGAGGATGGAAATCCCTGCATTTTTATTGGGTCCATGTCCATGGTACGTTTTTTCCCATCCTTTCACCTTTAGACTGTGGATGATTTTATCTATGAGATTTGTGTCTTGAAGGCAGCATATTTTTGGGTCTTTCTTTTTAATCCAGTCTGCCAGTCTATGTCTTTTGTTTATTGAATTGAGGCCACGGACATTCAGGGTTATTTTTGAGATATGATTTGTATTCCTGCTCATTTGGCTTCTTTTTGGTTTTTTATTTATCCTTTGATTGGCTTTTCCTTTAGGGTAGTTCCTCCCTATGCTGACTGGTATTGTTGATTTTCACCTCCTCCTCATGAAATATTTTGCCGAGAACGAGAATGTTCTGCAGGTCAGGCTTTCTATTTGTAAAATTTTTTAACTTTTGTTTATAATGGAAGGATTTTATTTCATTGTCAAATCTGAAGGTTAGTTTTGCTGGGAAAAGATTCTTGGTTGGCATCTGTGTTCTTTCAGAGCTGAAAATAGATTGTTCCAGCCCTTCTTGCTTTTAGAGTCTGGTCTGAGAAATCTGCTGAAATACATATTGGTTTCCCCTTATATGTAATCTGATGCTTTTCTCTTGTAGCCTTTAAAATCCTATCTTTATTTTGTATGTGAGGTATTTTCATTATAATGTGTCTTGGTGTGTATCTGTTGTAATTTTGTGCACCTGATGTTCTGTAAGCGTCTTGTATTTGATTTACCTTTTTATTTTTCAGGTTTGGGAAATTTTCTGAAATTACTTTGTTGAACAGTTTGTTCATGATTTTGGTTTGTTTCTCTGTGTCTTCCTCAATCCCAATAGTTCTTAAATTTGGTCTTTTCATGATATCCCATAATTCTTGGATGTTCCCTTCCTGACTTGTTAACATCTTTTCAGTTTGTCCAACTTTATTTTCAATATTAAATATTTTGCCTTCATTGTCTGAGATTCTGTCTTCCATGAGATCTATTGTATTGTTGATGCTTTCTATTGAGTTCTTAATTTGATTTATCATTTCTTTCATTTAAAGTATTTCTGTGTTTTTTTTTTTTTTTTCAGAATCTCTATCTCTTTATTCAGGTGTTCTTTTGCTTCCTGCCTTTGCTCTTTTAATTGTCTACTGGAATAGTCATGAATTGCCTGCATTTGCTCTCTTATCTCATCTATTTCTTCATGGATCATTTTAATTATACAGATTCTAAACTCTTTTTCTATCATTTCTATTGCCATGCTGTCATTGTATTCTATCACAATAGCATCTTGGTTTGTTAGGGACATCTTCTTCCCCTGTTTTTTCATATTGTTTATATATATTCCTCTCTAGCAGTGAAGATCAAAGATCCTGAAATCCCCCCCCCCCTTGCAGGCTTATTATGACCCTGCAGTTTTCCACTACCTCTTCTTTGAAGGGGAGATGAATAGAAGTAGCACCCAGTACAGAGAAAATATAGCTCTGAACCAGAGAGCCCCTATAAAGTCTTTAACATTTTTAAAATAAACAATATCAGTTTGATTACTATTTACAATATTTCTAGTTGTGAATACAAGGATGGGGAAGGGTATAGGATGTAAGTAAGTAAATAGAGGTACCTGTTAAAGGTCCTCCAGTCTCCTGTAGGTGTCTCAGGAAGGTAGCCACCCTTCCAATGATAATGGCCACGCTCTCAGGAATAATTCAAAATGCCTGCACTAGCCTCCAAAGTTGCTGTGGAGCCCAGTGAGGGTGTTCTGAGTCAGCATGGATGCAGGTGCAGCATCCCTCAATTGAAATCTGAACTTCAAATTGTGCCAGAAATCAAGAATTTGATCAATAACTCACAGGAAGAGGTTTGAAAGCCATTTGTTAGGTAGTCTACAAGTGACATTAGGATAAATTTGTTCACCAAAGAATGAAATCAGACTCCAGAACACAGGAAGCTTAAACTAATTCCTCCTAGACATAACCTATAAGAAAGAACTCCAATTAGAACTTGTTAATGTGAGGCAAATTGATCCCAAATTGAAAATCTGCTCTCTGCATGACAAGGTCATGCACAAATGGAGGCTAGGAAATCTGAGGCAACCTGACTGTCAGTCAACAGTATAGAGATGATCCTGGGCAGACCTCTGAAATCTTCCATGGGACTCCCATAAAAACTGGAAGTCAGATTGTGCATGCCCTCCATCTCCTTCCTGAGAAAATTCACACACTCCATTGGCAAGTGACTATATTCAGATAAATTAATAAAAACATACTATGTGAGAGATTATCTTCATTTCTTGGAGATATTTTCTGAGGTCTCTAAAAGTGAGTAGTTGAGTCTAAAATATACTTTAATGAGATTTAGAATGTGCTACATATAAATATGCAGATATACTCACATAAAAAAAAAACATCTCACACTGAATCCAACAGTCAATAATTTACATGCAGGGTAGAAAATATGGAAGTGCTTTGTCATGCTCTCAATTTTTCTGTGTGCTTGAGAATTTTCATGATAAAAATTGGGTAAAATTAATACTAAAGTTATTTTCAATTTATTAACATTCATATTTGAAATTTATAGTGTGAAATAAAAATATGTAAAATTTATGAATTTTATGATATATGTTTTCAAATCAAAGTCCATTACTCCATGACTGAAAGTTGTCAAAATTAAGTGAGGGGAAACAACAACGCAAAGAACTGATGTGATTACACAGTTGATTTGATGTTAGAAAGCATGGAAGAAAGTAAGATGGAGCCAGGCACAAGATCAACTGTGAATTCTGGTTAAAGTTCCCAAATGTGGTTTTCGTCCACCATCAGTATTATCATAAACATTTAATTCCTCCCAATTCTATTTCTTTCATGAGCTCTTTATTTTCTTCTAATTTATTCTTTTGAATTGAGAAAGTTTATATAAGAGAACACAAACACTCAGGCACCCACCTCCACACAAATTCTGACCAGTGATCTTCTCTTATTTTCCCTCTTGTCTTGCTCCCTGCCCTTTCTTGTGTACTGGCCTTTGATTGTAGACACAATACCTTACACACCACATTCACACATCTAGTCTCTGGTCATGGTTCATTGCTCAAGGACAAGCTGATCTGGACCCAGAAGTCAAACAAATATCCACTCTCCTTCTTGATCACCTTACATCACCAGATCTCTACCAAACCTAGGCACTACGATCTTACCCTATTTTTCACTATGGAGTCACCCAGTAGAAATAAAGTTGAGAATCCTCCACATCATTCACCACAGTGGCACTAATTTCAGTCACTTCTTTTCAACAAAGCCAAATGGACAGAGGCACTGGACAAATTAAATCCTGGCTGTGGTGAAGAAACAAGGAGATGAATATGAAGAAGCGATGAGGCTCAGCTGTTGCAGACATGCTTATACCTGAGACCTGTTTTATTAAAGATCATCACCAGCTGCCTGAAGTTAAAGTTAGACACACTGGTGGACTTGGCCAACTCTGCATTCTTACACTTCTCCAGGATTTAGACAGGAAGGGTTGTGAAAACTCATTTCTACAGTCAACAATGTCAATATAAATGCAAGATAAGACTTTAAAGAGGAAGACTGTCAAGAAATGGCAACAACATTGACTAAATTTTTATTAAGAAGGGAAAAATGGCAATGGTGTTAGGGAAATTGACAGCCACGAAAACTATTTGAGTCTTCCTTAGAGAAACACTGCATGTGGAGGCAGGAGTTGCATGCCCTCGCTGCCATCAGTTCTTCTCCTCTATTACTGTTTTATTCCAGTAGTGCATTCCTGCTCACAAACTCAACAAATCCTCTTTATAGATAATGACTTTTACACAGAATTTCAGGAGGAAGCATGACCTGTATGCTGCCCTGTGTGGTCAAATCTTCAGACACTCACCTCCCTTATGGCACAGAGATCCACAGTGTCATATCTTATGTTTCCATTTTCAGCTCTTGAATAAAGATCTTCCCCTGGCTGGAATGGAAGTGATCATAACAGCAGTCTTCCTGAATTCCTATGTCCACCAACAGCAAAGATGCTAAGTGTATCTATGGGATGGGAAACTAATTCTCCATAAAATTAGTGGAGCATGCCTCTATATTCAACTTGCATTATGTTCCTTTTCCTGTCCCTATGCATTACCTTGTGAAAATGCCTCTCTTTCACCTGAAAGTTCATGGGTACTTGGGATTGATCTCCTGCAATAATGTATTTCAGTGGTGACCCAGGCTACAATGCACATTATCTACCTGGACACACAAGGATCCTCAAATATGTATGTATAGCTAAGATGGTCAATAATTTTCTATTTAAGATTGATTTGAAACTGTAAGATTATTTGACCCTATCACATATTAATGACCATGAAATTGAACTGTCCCAAATTCAGTTAATTTTATAGTATATTACCACCAATGAAAAAGTCTAGGACAAAAAACAAGCAAACCTCTAATAATGCAGACATAATTCATAAATACTCAGACACATTTCTGAAGATGACTTCTATTCATTAATCTAAATGGTTTGGACTTTCTATAATTCATGAAAATTAGATTTATATCCATTTATAATAGAAGCTTATTTCAACCACCTCCAATAACTATTGTCATGCTAATGCTGAAATAAAATAAGTTTTATGATACAAATGGCCTACCTTCATTGATAATGGATAATGAATAACATACAGGACAACATAGTGAAAATGAATTTTTTTAAGTGATCTTTAAAAAAGAGATTCAATGGGAGTAGCTCTCACCCATGAAAAGTGCTCCAGAACTGCAGAGGTTAAATAAAGGATAATGTAGTGGATTAACATGCTACCCATATTGGGGGGATTTTCTCATATTGAGACATTTATGTTTGCATACTGTTGATCACAAGGATGATATTCTCTCAGGTTCGGTTTGTAGCCATCTGACCTATTCATGTGAACTGGATTATATTTTTGGTTACTATTAGTTAACCAATGAAAATATGGTAGGAATTATTTTTATATTATTTTTATCAAATGCATTATTGAATCCCTGAATTCCATTTCATACAGAATTCAAAGCTATTGCTAGTCCACCTCATCCATTCATTTCACATGATAAGAATATTTTTTTTATTTGCAGAGCTGAAGAAAAACACATTTTAAACATTTTAATATGTACTATACAAAAATCAAAACACTTTATATCTTCTTTACTACTCATTGACTGTTCTAAATTGTTCTGTGATAATAAGAAAAGTTAAAGTTGTTATTCAGAATAAGACATTTCAGAAAGTCACCATGCAGGCAATGAAAAAATGATCCTGTAATAATCCTCTCTGATTCCACAACACTACAAAATCATAGTGTTGATTGTAGAATCAGGAAAGTAAAGGAACTTTAAAATTATAAATTTGGAGACTGTACATAGCAATTCATAATAATTCTCTTAGTTGATACTGGATCTTATATGTGAATAAACATTGTACCAATGTTCACATTCCATCAACAACTGATCACCAACATTTTCACTTCTTCAGATCACTTTGCAGTAATTTTACACAAAAGAAAGAAAACTTTGATGTAAAGAATGTCTTCTCTCTTCACAGTGCCATGTGCTATCTTGACTTTAATGGCCATTCCCACCTCCTCTTCTACTTGGTAGGCATTCACACAAACAATATGGCAGAATCCAGCATGTATAGCTATTTTGGTGTTCTTTTTCATCTTACTACTAGGAATCTCGAGGAACAAAAAAAAAAAAAAAGGATTTTAGAATCATATAATGAGACATAATGCATAGTGAGCAAAGTTTGCAATTCAGTAGGCTGAAAGGAAAATATTTCCAAAGTTTTCCTCAGGTGACCTTGTAAGTTGGTAAGGTACTAGCCTGCTGAATTTTGCATGCCCACTTCTCATCTGTAAGACATAGGTAAATAACCAAAGACCAATTGTGAATATAATGGGCAGAAGGAGTGAACCGACAAAACTCAGGTTTTGCCCATATCTTATTTTAGAGATGATTTTGTGGTAATGATCTCCAATTAATTTTGTCTAGGATTCTCCTAGTTAATGACAAAGAAATCTCTGCCACTCTCACTATGGATAAACTGACAGTTTGCAAAAATATACAGGAACTCAAAAACTTTAATGTTGGGACAGATGACACGTTAACTATCTCAGGCTGAGTTACTCCCTGGTGAGTGAGCTAGATTAAGCCCTCAAAGGCAGTTTCAATAGTTAATGACGATAAATCAGACCACCTCAGGGATTGGTTAACAACAGTTCCGTAAACGTGATCAGCTCGTGCTTGCCATGTAGTCCCATGGGATTCTCACCTGCGTGAACCCCCCATGCCTTGCTGAACTTTAAGCTGATTGGTTCCTGCCTAGCCTCCACCCTACATAAAAGCTGTGCGATTTCCTCAATAAAGGAGATTCCTGCTGTGCCTCATGCGCTGACAGACCTCCCGGCCCTGGTGTGTTTTCTTTGCTGCCAACACTCATCATCCTGCTCGGCCCCGTATTCTCCTCAGTTGGGCCCTGAAGAGGTACATCGGACCTTGTTGCCCGACTGGGAGCTACAACTGGTGCCCCGTGTGAAGAAGATTAAGTCACCGACAGGCCAATCGGACTCCAGGTAAGTGTACTCCCATAAAATATGGCACAGTCCAATTCCAAGTCTGATCCCTCCCTTGACTCCCTTAGGAGTCTCCTTAGAAGTAGAGGATTGGCACTCTCAGATAGCCAGGCGTTTCAGACCTGGAAGGCCCTCACTAAGGCAGCCTCTTGGCTGCCTGAAGAAAACTTGTTTGACTGGTCCACATGGGATCCTGTAGAACAACTTGTTAGGAAGAAGGAAATCAATTTAGGGGAGGGTCCCCTATTGGTAGTCTGCCCTACATTGTCCTTCTCTTCAGGACCTCCCTTAGGGGGCTCCAAGTTTCCCCCCCCCAAAGAGCCGCTGCCTCTGGATGGCGGGAAATCTTCCCAGTGGCCATTTTATGTTACTGGGAGAGAACTCACTGACCCTAACCTCCCCCCTCCCTGTATGGCCTTCCTGGTAAATGCTAAAATGTTAGTTTGGGAAGGAATGACTACCAATCACAAATTAGCCTATGTGGGGATGAAAGACCGCTCCATGGGAAGGTGGATTGTGGCTACCAAAGATATTGGCACACAGCTTCCACAAGCCAGCGGGCAGATGGAAAGGGATTCCTTATTTTCAAGTCTCTTCTTTCTTGCGCTTCTGTGCTCTTCCTGTAAACTCAAACACCTCCTTCTTCTCCCCTTCTTAATCCCTCCTCTCCTCCTCCAACTTCGCCCCAGCCCAGCCCACCTAGTCCTCCTGCTACGAGGTCCCACATACGCTGGTGTGGAGGGAGTAACCAGCCTAACCATCAGTGGCATGTCCTAGTAAGGAGTATGATATAGTGGCCCCAGGCCCCACAAGTATTGGGAGATAATTGTTTCACAATTTTTCTGCGTCCAAATCTGAATTGATTATGAATCAAAAATAAGGGTTAAAATGCCCTAGGCATCAAGGTTCTGCTAGAACATTTTAGCACCTTTCAGATCCAGATATCAGTCACACCTTACATTGAAATGTAAATAGAGAAAGCTTAAGGCTCAGGAGGTGACTGGTCACAAACCCAACAGAAAAAAAAAAAAAAAAAAAAAAAAAAAAAAGAGCAAAAGAGTCTTACCTGATCTCCAGCAGAAGTAAATTTTATGGTGCTTTACTAAGGTAATTAATGGCCATATCATTTTTCAAGGACTATTGTTTTTTTTGAATTCCACTTTTTTTTTTTTGAGCTCATGACTTTTTTGAGCAGTTCTATTTTTTTTTTTTATTCAACTAGATTTTGAACATCTGTTACATTACATGGAGATTCACCTATACAGTTACAAGGCCTTTGATTTTGTGTTATTTGTATGTCGTACTGTCTGATGTCATGTTTTGTCTGTATCAAAACTGAGCGCTCCTAAAATTAAAATTTAAAAATTGATCCAAATATTTTTAATTCAAGTGATTTAAAAAGGTACAATTTAAATTGGGTAAATTGATAGAAGTAAAATGTCTTTAAAATTAACTCACAAGTCTCTAGGTGGTCAAACTAATAAAATGTTGATGTTAATAAAATGTCTAACATCAATTTTTCCAGGACTTTCCTTCAACAAGAAAATGATGGCAAATACTGTTCAGGACATTTGTCTAATATCTTAACAAAAAGAAGGTTACTAAGACTTATGTCCTAACAGGTACAATTCTATATACAAAGAGTTCTAAATGTTTCTACTGTGTTTCAATTAGAGTACTATAAGTAACAAAATATTTAATCTTATTAAAATGGAGTAATTTATCTAAATTCAGAAATTTCTTAAGAGCTGTTTTAGTATGTGAACAAAAGGGGTCAACATATAGGAAAAAGAAAATAAAAGTTTCTAGATATGGAAATATATTTAGTGAAGAACAAAATCTTTCTGGGTAAGAAAGTGTTTATGTGATGAAATACATGAGGGTCTAAGTTAGTGCTAAGAAAGTCTGTGTGTAAGTAAAGGGCAAATTTCAACAAGTTTGCATGTAACTAATTTGGTTGTATGTATGTGAGACAGTCAAAGCTATTTAAGGTTTTTCCTAAAGTGAAATACTAATGTTCTGATATAAACCAAAGTTTAATCTATGTGGTAAAATGACATGGTAAAATGACAAGGATTTCTTAGAAACACTAATTTACTCTTAACTTTGTGTCTATTAAGTTTTATTCTTTAGAAAAATTAGTCTTAAAAATCGGGGTTTTCCTAAAGTCACCTGAAAACAACCTATTACAGGAGCTACCCTTATATTTACTGATGGATCAAAAAATGGTATGGGTGCTATTACTATAGATAATGTTACAGAAACATTGTCGTTTCATACTCTATCTGTACAACAAACAGAACTATTAGTAGCTATAGAAGTATTCAAAACTCACCATGAACCCTTTAACCTATTCTCTGATAGTGAATACATATTTAATGCTGTCCAAAATTTAGAATTAACTGGTATGATTTCCCTCACCTCCACTATTACTAAATATTTGCAAAGTTTACAAAAACTTTTTTGGGACAGAAAAAATCATTTTTTTATTGGGCATGTTTGGGCTCATAGTGGCCTTCCAGGTCCTCTCAGTTTACACAATGATTTAACAGACATGGCCACCAGAGACCCACACATCTTTAATACGCTTGAAAATGCAAAATCTTTTCATTCCAAATTTCATGTAAATGCTTCCACTCTATGCACACGCTATAAAATTACTAAGGCAACAGCTTGGGACATAGTCAAGTCTTGTGCTAAATGTGTTACATTTATACCTAACCCCTCGTTAGGAGTAAATCCAAAAGGGCTTCAGCCCAATCATGTTTGGCAAATGGATGTAACTCATTATTCAGAATTTGGAAAACTACAATTCATTCATGTGACTATTGATACCATTTCAGGATTTATTATGGCCTCTGCTCTTACTGGAGAAAAAACCAAAGATGTAATAACACACTGTTTACATTCTTTCTCCATCCTAGGGGTCCCCAAACAAATTAAAACAGATCATGGTCCTGGATATACGTCCCAGGCCTTTAAACAATTTTGTTCCACCTTTGGTATTCAACATGTCACAGGAATTCCCTATAATCCTACTGGACAAAGCATTGTTGAGCGTGCCCATTTAAAACTTAAAAACATGCTTTATAAACAAAAAAGGGGAATAGGAGCATCATTCAGATCCCCAAAAGACAAATTGTCTGTTGTCTTGTTCACTTTAAATTTTTTAAATCTTGATTCTGATGGCTGATCAGCTGCTGACCGTCATTCAGAGCCTAACAAAAAGCATCTACCTCAAGTGATCTGGAAGGACATTCTATCAGGACAATGGAAAGGCCCAGATCCGGTATTAATCTGGACCAGAGGGTCTGTTTGTGTTTTCCCACAGGATGCACAATGGCCGATTTGGGTGCCAGAGAGATTGGTCAAGGCCTCAACAGAGACCCAAAAACAGGAAGAAGATGAGGAGGCTTCTCCCGCTGATGGTGCTGGTGAATTCTTGTCAAATTAATGGAGGAGACCCGCGTAAACTATGGGGGATAGTAGAGGTGGCCCTATCCTGTACCCCTTACCAACTCCTCTATTCTATATCCTCCTAACTTTACAACCTTTGGCCGCATTTCTGCAGTCCACTGTTCTATGGGGAAAAGAATGGTTTAAGTTTTTGTCCAGGGGAGGTCTCTTGTGTGTTGTATCTGTCCTGTGCATACACAAAATGCATATACATCTGCGCAGAGAAACAGTCATTATTCGCCAAGCTCTTCTCCCAATTGATGCTGGCCCATCCCCCCAAGTCTGGTTTATTATGCTAGACCAGTAGCCAATGATGGGTAAGATTCATGGGGAGCGTATACCAACCTAAGACAGGAAATGAGGGCTAGAGCCTCATTGTCCAATGACAGGTAAGGATGTTGCTCTGCCGTGGACAAACTAAGACAGGCATGATCCCTTTTATAAACAGAAAGGGGGAGTTGTGGTGGGTGGAACCCGGGGCCCAGGGTTACACCATGTGCATCCAAAGATGACAACTGGCAGAGGGCAAACAGCATTCTGATTATGCCTGGAGAAAGGCAGAACAGGTTTACAATTGGCTGTATTATAATCAGTTCAGCTGCCTAGCATGTGGACAGATATACTTAACATGTATGCTCGAGCAAGTGATTGTTTGACCTTTAACAGGATTGGATAGACATATCTGGTTACAATTGCTTATACATGAAACTGCTTATATATTGAGGGTGTTATTTGAGTAAAGGGGAAGCTGCTTGATGAACCTTTGAAGTATGTGTCTTCTGTCTCGCTGGTCGGGCCGTAAGTGTGAGAAGTGGCGGTTTTAGGTAAGCGAAAAGAGCAAGAAGCTGCGCCGAACTGCTTGAAGCAAGCCAGGCAAAGAAGCTGCGGTTTTACTCCATAACCAGAGCTGCTTGAAGCAGCCCATTGGCAAACAGCAGTGTTCGTGGTAGCTCCCCTACCTCCTCCTGCTTAAGGGACTGCTAATCACCGTTCACCCTTGGGCTTTGCATAATCAATCAGCTTATCCATTTCCTGAAAAGCTAGGCTGTATGTACAGCTCATGGTGGTCTGACAGCATTTTACCACCCTTCATAATGATAATTGGGAGCCCTATAGGATCATGGATCACTCGTTTCAGGACACTGGGGTCTAAGTGTCTCTCCCTTAAGCCCTGCTCCTCCTGAGGGGCCTGCCTCAAGTGCTAACGTGGTAGTCAATGACAGGTAAGATCCTCAGAGGAGGACAACCTAAGACAGGCACACCTTCGAGTAAGGCAGACCCCCAAACTGCTAGGGTGATGTTCCATGATGGGTAAGACCCTCCCAGGCGCAACCTAAAACAGACACACCCTTAATATAAAACAAAAAAGGGGGATGTGCTGGGACTAATGACACGTTAACTAACTCAGGCTGACTCCTTACTCCCTGGCAAGTGAGCAAGATCAAGGCCTCAAAGGCAGTTTCAATAGTTAATGATGATAAATTGGACCACTGCCAGGGATTGGTTAACAACAGTTCTGCAAACATGATCAGCTCGTGCTTGCCATGCAGTCCCATGGGACTCTCACCTGCGTGAACCCCCATGCCTTGCTGAACTTTAAGCTCATTGGTTCTCGCCTAGCCTCCCCCATACATAAAAGCTGTGTGATTTCCTCAATAAAGGAGATTCCTGCTGTGCCTCATGCGCTGACAGACCTCCCAGCCCTGGTGTGTTTCCTTTGCTGCCAACACTCATCATCCTGCTCAGCCCCGTATTCTCCTCAGGTGGACCCTGAGGAGGTACATCGGACCTTGTTGCCCAACAGGGAGAAACACTTTAACACAAAAATTCCAATCCATAATGAGCAAAGCAACTAAACAGACACTTTTCAAAACTAGATATATAGTCAATAAGTACATGAAGAAATGTTCGATATCTCTCAGCTTTAGCAAAAACAAAATAAAATACACTGAGATTTTACTTCTTTCCACTCATAATGGCAAATTTTTACAAACAGTAACTAAATATGTAGGGAAAAATGTACACCCAAGTATTGTTGCTGGAACTGCAAATTGAGGCAAACATTCTGGAAAGCACTATGAAGTTTCCTGAAGAAACTAAGATTGGGACCACCATTTGACCCCATTTTTCCACATCTTCAAATATATGCAAAGGAGCTAAAATTGGCATATTACTGTGATGCAGCCACATCAATGTTCATAGTAGCTCAAATTATAATAGCTAATCTATGGAACCAAATAAGGTGCCCTGCACAGATGAATGGATAAATAAATCACAACATATATACAAAATGGAATATTACTCAGCCATAAAGAAGAATGAATTTATGACATTTGCCAATTATTGTATGGTTCTGAAAACTACCATCCTAAGTGAAATAGAGACCCAAAAAATCATATGTCAAAACTTCTCTCTGGTATTTGGATGCTAAAAAACAACAAGGGGGAAAGGGTAAGAAAAATAGAACTTCAGAGGATTAGAAAACCAGGAATGAAGGGAAAGGAGGGAGAGTGGAATGGGAAAGCCTGTGGAACAAAGCTGACAATATCTTTCCTATATCCATATGTGAATACATGACAATGAATCTCCACATGGTGTACATCCACACCTTGAGATCCTAATTCAAAAATTTTATAATCCATCCTTTATAAATATGTAAAAATTCACTCTACTGTCATATATAAAAGAAGAAATAAAAAAAAAATTCAGGTTAAAACCCTGACATTTGTTGTGACTTTGACTGAACTGAGGGCACTGGGACACAATAAGTGTCACTCAAACACCCAGGTTTCCGTGGGCACACTGTTAGGAGGAAGAGGAAGCTCTGCTTTGCAAAGCAACGTGAGTGATGTAGGGAGGTGCTGCCTGTCCAGCCCATCACTGCTGGACCCTCCCCATAAACATTCCTCAATAAGGACTTATGCCTTGTATGCAGCTCTTGGTCTTTGGTAACCTCTCACACTGCCCTGGAAAAATTGAATTATGAACATAAATGTAGAATATGAAAGTAAACTCCACTGTTTAAAGTTTAGGTAACTCCACCATTTTTGGGTGTCACAAAAATATGAAAAATCAGTTTCCAGATGTCAGAAAGGGGACAGATTGATAATAGTCTCCTGAACAAAGAGTAATATGCTATGTTAACTCTAGCCCACAATCGTATCTCTGTGACAGAATTACACACTGGGTGGAAAAAACTGTATATTCTAAGGATATAGACTAAAAAATAAGTAATTATACTCATTTTGAAAGGGATTATTTCAAAAGTGTCACACTCAATGCTAACTCACTCTCCTTTACATTGCAATACAGTGTAAACAAGTTCTCTCAAATGTGTCACAATTGCTCTATTTTTTTTAAGTCTTGGAAAAGAAAATGTTCTATCAAACCTCAAGAAACTGATCTCTTGTCACACAATTAAGTGTCCACAGTACAAAATTTGTTCCAGTCTAGTGAACTTACCTTCTTCTTATTCAGATGGTCATTTGTCAATACAACACTCATAAACAATGACCAATAATTCACAAATACCCTTCCAAGGTCACAGTTTGACTTATCAGGATGTTATATTACACACTCAGCTAAATTTTCCACAGTGGAGAGCACACGAAAAATTTTACTAAGTCAAGGTCCACACTATCTGTGAGATGCTCAAGACTTCTTCACAGTGGAAAGGAAGTATCCCCATCGTTTATTCTATGCTTCTCATCTCATGTACCTTTCTCTACACAAATGCCTCCAGATCTTGCTGATTAGAAGGAAAAAATATTTCTGACGTATATAAATATAGAAACAAGTCCCAATGCAAACCAATTGCTGACATTCATCATTCTACAATGATGTTGGTGAATAGAATAAAATGAGGGGGGCAGAGGGAATGCTCAGAATACTTAATGGGTGACCACAACATCAGGGACTGATGTAGAACAATGTCTGACCACTGTCTCTACTGTACATGGATTAAGTATAGCCTGAAGAAAAAGAGAAACAAGTGAGCCCCCCAGAGTAACATAGAAATCAAGTAACCTGATGGCCCAAATTGGATTCTGTTCTCCCTATGTCAACTTTTCTTTGAACCCTCAACCCAACCCCCTTCTGTTTCCTCTTGCATTTCATAGGTGCTAAAGCCCAGTCCAGGAATGAAGTGATCGTCATTGACTTACTGACATTTCAAATGCATCACCTGTCACTCCTCAGACTGAGCAGGTTCTGATTCTCCATTGTCATCAGACTTAAAAAATAACTAGAATGCAAGACCGAACTGCTTGTCTAATGGTTAAACAATTCCACATGCCTTTTAATATTTAACCAATATTATACAGGCAGAATTAGGTTAAAGCAATTTTCTGCATTAGAGAAGAGAACTGGAACCATTGCACTTATTTCATATGGAAAAAATTTCATCTTAATTACTACATAGTGATAAAAGTGTTAGTTTTTGTACATTTTCTTCTTACAATATTATTATAAACTATTATAAAATATTGAACAATTATTGACCATTTCTTAGCCTGAAAACCTAACATTCCACATTGTTTCCATTTTCTTTTTTTTTTTTTTGTACTCATTTTTGTTTTTTTGGATATGATGAAGCAACTTCTTGATCATACATTATTGGAAATTATGAAGTAAAATACCCCATTCTCACAAACAAAAAACTTTTAAAAAGTTTATGGAGCATTGTTTGGAGTCTCAGAAAAATAATCAAATACTAAAATGAACAAAAGTTAAACTTTTAATTTTCTCCTGGATAATGCATTTTCCATAATTCGACTTCCAGTTCCCAAGAGGATTCAGGCCTAACCAGTGTGCATAAAAACTACATTCACTGTGGTTTTCTGCTCAGTGGAAGACAAATGATTATAGGCAGGGGAAGTCAGTTTGCAGTAGGTAAACAGAGGCAAAAGTTTATTATGCCTCTCGCATGTTGGATAAGAATCAGAACATTATCAATATGTAAGATGCAAAATTAAGACATTTTATATAATTTATTACCTTGTTCAAACTTATTCATAAAAGTTAAAAACTGGGAAAATCTTAAATTATTATGAATTTGGGAAGAGTTGTGTAAAGGTTGGTACACTGATGGAATGGAATATATGGAATGTTTAAGATTCAAAAACCTTTTAATTGGGTTAAAAGAGAAGGGAATCAGGAACAGAATATGTTCATAAATGATGCATGGTATAATAGGAAATTCTACAAACTCAAGTAGTCATTTTTTCTGAATAGTGAGAAGAGGAGTAACCCAGTACTGGCTTTTTAAACACCCCGAGAATTTTTTGTCACTTTTATAATTTGAAAAAGTGTAAACATGCATAAATTTAAATGGTCTACATTTCACACAGATCCTTTTTTCCTTGTGGTTTAGATTATGTTAAATAAAGCCCTTGCACAGTCACACATTATTTGATAAAATGAACTGCCTTACCTCACAGACATGCACACACAGAATATTTCAAAGAACTGTTGGACACATTTCAAATTTTGACCCTCACATAAAGAATCAAAGGTTAAAATTGAAAAATATATAGTCTTTATAACTTTCTCATTGGCAATATTCTCTTTTTGCTTTGTAATGAAAATGTTCATTGCTGCAATTTGTAGAACTATGACAAGTGTGAACTGAAAATTTTGCTTAGTGAAGAATAAATAAATGAGAGATACTATTGAACCCTATGGCCTTTCTGAAAAGTGGGACTCAGTGATTGCTGAATCTTCCCTATGTTGTTCAGTCCTCTGCAATTAATGTTCCACTTTTGTAATCTAAGAAAAATGTTTACTTGTAAAAGGTGAAGAACTTTGACCTTGAAATTTAAAAAGAAAGAAATTTCCTGGCACATAACCTACCCAGTAAACTCTCTCTCTCAAAATTTTCAAACTGTTTTCCTCAGTGCTACAAACTTCACTGAGAGCTCACAGTCTTCACTCTGTTCATTTACTACTGACATTTCCCCTGTCACCTCACATGAAATAAAAATTGAAATGAAAATTAGAATTATGGTATCCCATGACTTTACCTGAGTTGCGATTATTGGACATTTTCTCCATCTCTCTTCACTCTGAGATGAGAATATTTGTCTGCTCTGATCCTGGTCTCCAGGTGGTCTACATGGACATGGTCACATGTGCCCAAGACTCTGCTGCACATAGGGCAGAAAACCTTTGCTCCACATACACAACACCTCACTAGTCACCTCACCCACCTTCCATGCTAAAATCAGTCTTGGGATTTATTGAGAAATAAAAACCCAAATTAAAACAGAGAAAAAGAGATATGATCAGATTTCAACAGATATCATATCTCTGCTGTCCATATATAAACATTCATATCATTTAAGGAGTTTGTATTCATCCATAAATATCTCAGAGTCTCATATGATAAATTCTAAAGAGAACTTCTCTAAAATATATCCACCAATCCTTTACCATATCTTTGATAGAACCACTGTGCTATTCAATCAGAGAGAGGGATTATTCCTATATTATATACATAATTTTGCACCCATAAATTCATGTAAGATATTAATCCACATATTTATCTTGTTCTAATCAACTATATTGAGACATTGCAACATTGATAATGTTTGACAAATATTAGGAGAGGGATCTACCATCTCAAAGATTAGAATAAAGAATTTGGGTAGGCCCTCAGATCACCAATCCCTGTTTCTGCTGAGACATACACTTCCCAAATTGTCTCTCCATTGAGTTTGGCCTGCTGTGCACATCCAAGATGATCAGCCCAGCTGTTTAGCAAAGGCTCCAAGTGGAAATTAGATGACTCTTACCTTAGGATTTCAAGTGTAATTTGGAGCATGGAAAAAAATACATTAAAAGTGGTTTGTGACAGTTTGCTGTGATGATAAGAGCAGGTGTGAAGTTGTAAATATGCTGGAGAAAAGTCTGGTATTCAGCACACTCTTTTCTTATTCTACAAACTGGAAATTTTCTGTCAGAACTTTAAATATTCATCAAATAAGAAAATATTACATTTATAAAGGCTAAGTGAGAACCATGTTGTGACATTATGCAGATCAATAATGAAAACCAATAAAAGCTTTTTTTCATATTTCATAAATCACTGACAATTGTAATACTAAAAAATACAAGGTTCTGATATTTTCTGTTGCTAAGAAACAGAAAATTTAACTCAATTTGGTTTAAAACTTGAGAAAATTGATGCAGGTCACTAATTAGAGGGAACCAATGTTACTTTCCTAATAATTCTATTAGGAATATTGATATCATGTACATTCATTATGGGAAAATGTAGTACTGGATACATTATTTGTGAACTTTCTACTTTTGGATAAGATATAAAGGTGTCCTCTAAGGCTACTATCATAATGAGTCTGTTACCTTACCACTTCTTAGTACATTTCTTTCATTCTTTTTCTTTAAATTTCTACCCAAGATATGTGGATGTCACCCATCAATCTTCATGCAATTAATTGAAGTTTTCAGTTGTTGGCATTTTCAACTCCTAACAATTTCTACTTATACCTGCACTATGTTTGAGGTAACTGAGATGAAATTTTAACTTTATTCCATACTAAGCATGTCTCTTGCTCTATTGCTTCTACTACATCTCCATCTATCAAATTCCTGATCCATTAGAGTTGCAGTCATTTGGTCTCTCTTCTTTCCTCTGTCAAGTTCCCATTAAAATTGATGTATTCACATTGCATTAAATAATAGAGTAAGTGAAAGTTGGTCGGACTCCTCTCTCTCTCTCTTCATTTCCCCTGTAACAGATCTGCTGCTTGGAAAGGCCTGTAATTTTCACCTATTGGTCTGCCCTTGTACCAATTATCTAGAATAAACCTTATACTAATGAGAATTTATCACTCTTCTATTTGTAAGTACCCATTCTCTTGAAAATGAATCTGAATCCCAAACTCTCATTCTCATTAGTCCTGAAATAAAACTTGAGATGTTACAAGGTTTTAAATTGATCAAACAGGCTAAGTTTTAGGCAAAACTAGAATCCTCAAATCTAAAGAAATAATTGATTTTTCATTATGACCTCAGGTCCAAGATGGTTATCTTCTCAACATCCCTTTTCCTACAGATTATTTCTTTGGGTCACTCAGGTTAATTCCATTAGCATTATCAATGTGGTCACCATGTAAAAGGGGCTTTGACTCAGTCCTAGTGAATGCCACATGAGAAGGATCCTGTTGGGGACTGCTCTGCAAGTATCCTTCTTTTGTATGAAGTTTATTTCAACAGAGTTGTTTTCTCATCCTAAAGTTGTTATTGTGCTGCTGTGCTGAGTGCTTTTCTCCCAGTCTGAAAATGATGCCAGCAAACAGAAAAGAAAAGATCTAGGAGTAGGTGAGATATTTTTAGACTCACATGGATAATATCCAAAGCTTCTGTCTCTGAGTTTTTGTTATGGAAATAAACCTGTCTATTGGCTTAAGGCAATATGATATTTTTATGAGACTTTTTGCCATGCAGTATCCAAACAAAAGTAACCACTGAAGATAATAAGTTTCTTCTTGAATACCATGCTCTTACTGCATTTTGTCTACATCTAAGAGCATCAGAATCTTTGCAAACTGCTAAATTCACCTGGAGGTATAAACCCCTTTGGTTACTAAGGGGTGATCATGGTTTGTGCAGAAGCTGTACCAATGTTAAAAATGCCTGAAATTTGTCGTCCACTCATATAGAATCATGATCCATTTTTCATGCACTGAAAAGACTCCTGGTGGTTATACTAATTATATTCTTAAATATATATTCAATTTCTTCTATTTTTGATGGTATGCAAAGATTTTGTGGATAAATTTTCTAAGGTACATAAAATTGGCACCTAATAAATGTGGGGTCCCTCTTAAGTAGCCAAGAATTTGTTTTCTGTATCTTTCATGTGCTATGAAATCTTGTGTTTGCTGGACTTTGAGTAACAAGCTCCTTCTGTGATCTGCTGAGGCATGTCATCTAATTTCAGCAACTATCTAAGAGGTTAAGTTGCATGCCTGGCTGAGGATGAAGCAAGGTGTTTTAGAGATGATAAGCACAGACTTGTTAACGAGTATCTTCCAAAGATTGTGAACACTGAAAATTCAGTGACATTAAATACAGTTACTTTGTTATGAAGAAAGAAATTGGTAGCTATTTTGGCATCACTGTATGAACCAAGACCACATTGTTCTAGGCAGATTTTGGCAATGGCTGGCGTAATAAAGTGAAATTGTCTGCCATTTGGAACCCTATTTTTCTTTATTGCATACTGTCTTGATTCTTTATATAATTGAATCTTTAGAGATCTTGCATAGTCTTCAGTCACCACTCTGATTGCTTCTTGATGTTCTCATGGGACAAATTTGAGCTTTTCTAATGCTACATTTTCTCACATTGTTCTATATTCTACATTTCCAAGTCATTTATGAGATTCCATTCAGTGAATGCACCCTAATAGGTTTAAATATTTCCAAACATATTGCAATTAAGGTTGTTTCACTTTTTCTTTAGAATACTAATCAGGAATTTAGCTATGGCATTGAATAAAATATACAAACAGTTCCCTTTTGTCTCCATAATATAATTATCCAAAGAATATTTGGTGGAAGATGAAGGTCAGAGAAGAAGAGGGAAACAAAAGGAAGGAGGGAGGGCAAAAGGGAAGGCATGGGGAAGTGACTGGGGATAAAAATCTACCCCATTATGCTATTACCATACGTGGTAAAACACAGTAGTTCAATAAATCATATCGTCTACATATATAAATATACATTATACCATTTGAATTAAAATAACCAGAATAGAAGGAAGTTCAGGAAATTAGAAAAAGTAGATCAGGGAGAAGGATCACAAAGAGGGGGAGGGTATTGAGAAATGAGATTGATCAAATAAAATGTGCATATGTGAATTTGAAATCATGAATCCCTTAATACATATAATTATAATGGACCAAAAACAAAAAAACAAAATATTTTTGAAGATACTTCCCAAGAAGCTGAGTGTTCGACTCTGCCCTCTTCACCTTCACACATCTGTCACAAGATGCCAATCTGGCAGGATATCTTCTCAATTCCTTGACAAACATCTGAAAGGAAACACTCAATCCCCAGTTTCCAGGACCTCCATTCCTTGAGCTGCAGGAAAGGAGCCCTTGGACTGCCGTTCATCCTTGCCCTGTGTGATTCATCTTGCAGAAAAAAACATGATCTAAATGCAATTTGTTTTCAGGTCACTCTTCGGGCTGGAGAAACACTAATCAGTATCAATTGCTACTTCTCTAGAGCATAGAACTCTTTTCTTCTCCCACCCCAGAACTGTGTTAGCATCTCCAAACCCTTACATACAGGCTTGTAGCCCAATTAGTTTTTGTTCACAATGAGTCAAAATGAAACAATACATGAATATAACAGAGACAGTGAAGGTAAGAATTATGAGAAAAACAGCTTTATTTTGTTTTAAAGAAATGTTGAAAACTTAGTGCCTTCTTTAGAGGACTAGTGTACTTTGCTGTAGCAGAATGTGAATTGATAAGAAGTATGGATTAACAGAAGTGATGCATTCACTCATCAGCACCTGAGCCATCTCTGTATGTCTATCCAGGTGGGGAATATTAGAAAAAGTTATGAAGGAGTTATACACATTAATACTCATTAGCAAAAGGAGTATTTGGATGATCAGAAGCACTGAAATGAGAAAGAAAAATCTGTAACATAGACTCAGTGACTCTATTTCCATAGTGCTAAACAAGTGACATGCTGGGAGCTCCATTATATTTACTGAGTGGGATAGAATCTGCCATTCCTAAATTCATGAACGTAGCATATAGAAAATGTTTATTTTAAGTACAACTAAATTATTCAGTTTTTATTCCCTTTGTGAGAAGTGAACACAAAGAAGTCAGAGAGATAAGAATTCACTTGTATTCATCTCCCTCAGCTATGTCAATCAATCTGTGAAAATCAAGAAATCCCTTCTTTTTTCATATTCTCAAAGAAATGAGAAACAGAGTGTACCATGTTTATTTACTTACATAGTGCAGGAGGACCTCTGCATTTATGCAATGTTTAGTATAAGGTCAAGTTCACATATTAACCAATACATTGCTAGCAATGCCACTTTCTTTTTACTAAATCATTATTTATTCACTGTCCATCATACAGGACATGGTGCTAGATTCAGATATTGAAAGGATGTTGATTATAAGAGACACTTGCAAATACAAGGAGCTCACCATATCATATTTGGATCTGCATATGTTACAAGCAGCACATGGAAAATCATTACATCTTAAAGTATTTGATATGTGATGAGAATTGCCAATGTCTTACTACTGTATATTACCATTATGTTAATAATTTGTCCTTCCTTTGTAGCTACATAAACAAAGATATTAGTAATGATAATGATATATCTACCAATATTTAAGCACATGGAATTGTGAATTCTCTAATATCCTTTCATCATCACCTTTTTTATTATGAATTATAATTCCTACAGGCAGCGGGCCATGCATTCCTTGTTTATCCTTACTTATAGTATATGTCCAATGCATGACTCTATAATCACAAAGCATCAAAAATGAGTAAGATATTGTCTTTCTATCAATTTGTTCAACATGTGTGTTTTTTTGCACACTTTTAACTTGCTTTTAAATCTCTCTTCTCAAAAACTATTTTATCCTCTGTATTGAGAAGCCCACATTTTCAAACTTCAAAGCAAATGTTCTTCCAATAGCTTCAATAGAAATCTTTTGACAGCCAAATTAGAGTGTGGGTTATGATCTAAACTGCACTGAAAAGGGGGAAATGACTTGAAAATTAACACACAAAGGCCACATATCTTCCAAAGTTACTTATGACTTAAAGGTAACATATCAAACATTTCTGTTCAGGCCATGAAGGTCTTTCATTTCCTCCAAAGGTAATTCAAAATCAAAAACCTATCACACAAGTGCAAAATCTTTAGCATATTTATTCTGCATTTTGCCAATTCTAGAATCCAGGGAAATCATATAAATTTCCAAAAGTTATTAAAGAAAACAAGCAAAACACAGAAATGCACAATATGTGTCAGGTAAAAATTAATAGGAATCACTTTTGGCATGTAATATAGAGAAACTTCAATAACTGCAGTCAAAACAAAATCTCTACGAGATGCTGTAGCCTATAAGGATAATGTTATTCCAAGTTTACTGTATTTATGTATTAAAAGACTCAGAAAAATCTAGGGCAAAATGTTGGAAAATGTAAGATAATCTAATGGTTTTCAAGGATACAGTTTGATATCTATATACCATCAGTGAAAAACTTAAACTGCAAAACTGATTTTTGTTCAACATTTTTACAACAGCAATTGTGAAACTACAAACAATATCCTGTTCAAAAACCAAAGGACGTAGCTCAAAGAGGATCATCTTGTCTAAATTTGAGACACTTTCAACATGGAAACAATTTTCATTAATTGCTAACATACTGAAAAATATAGATACTTAAATCCTTAGAAACTTCTTTAAAACTGATGAGAGGTGAAATGTTCAACATTTACAATTGGTGAATTACATAAATAGCATTCTCTGCATTGGTTTTAAACTTTTCTCTACATTTGGAAATTCTCAAAATAAACAAGGATATGGTATTTAAAGCTTATTAAAATTACTACTCTTCTATGAATAACGCTAACACAATTTGTACAAATACTTTCATAGATAAGTGCTGCAATATATTTAAACACCAGCTAAATATCAGAAACTCACATCATAATAATGGGTTAAAACCTTTATAAGTTTCCCTCCAAAGGTATTGAGCATTTCAATGCAATAGAAAGCAAAAGAAGACAATATGCATACAGATTGAGAAAGTACACTTAAATCCGTTGTAATAGGTCACTGTAGAATACCAAAGTATTTTTAAACAAATGAAGAACTAGGGAAATTCATCACAGTTTGGACAGAAAGACTGGTTTTCCAATGTAAATAATACAATGGGAAAGAGAAAATAAGACTACTGTTGAGAAAAACTACAGAAATGCACTTTCTGCTGCTGGGAAGTTTAGCTAGTCATTTTACAATTCTATATATATTTGGATATTTATTACACATGTTAAAAAAAACTGCAGTTGAATGAAATTTGAAATTTAGGACTGCAAAACTTTTTTAAAGTAATGTAATAGGATACTGTTGAGTTCTCAAAATGAGAAAAAAATATGACCCTCATTCTTCACAAACATAAGGCATGAAGACAACAATAAGAGAAGAATCTTTGGTCATGAAAATGTACCAAAAAGAGATTGAAAGCAGAAGTAGAGTGTGGGAGAACATATTTCAACAAATACATCTGCATCTGAAAAACAATATCCAGAATACATATATATGGTCAATTGTTTGCAAAAATGCTCACCCCAATAATTCACATCTCCCAGTCTCCAATTTTTTCCTATGTGATTTTGCAGCACATTTTACAAAGAGAAAGTGTCTCCTTCCCCACTTCCAGGGTGTTTGTTGCCTTGCCTCTAACTTGCTGTATCCAGTAGAACATGGCAGAAGCAGTGATGTGCCCGTTCTGAGCAGAGGCATGAGAAGGCTCAGCAAGGATCCATTCACTTCATGGGGACAGTGCTACGTGATGAGGTGAAGCCTGCATCATCAACTGGTGGATGTGAAGTTCTGTGGAGGGGAGTTCAGACAGCCCAGACAACAGGCATGAGAAGCCAGTATAGCTGGAATACATTCACTGTGTACAGGTCAAGGCAGAGTTAAACCAAAGAGGAGGACGGACACAAATGGTCTTTGCACTAAACTCAATACTGGGGGTAACTTTTTTTGCAACTGCTCTAAGTAATGGTTAAATAAAGTTCTGCTACATGAAAATAAAAAGCAAAACAACCTATTTATATGGGCATTTCATAAACTGACAACAGTAAAAATACTGAAGATGAAAAATATGCATTTTAAAACATATTGAGTATTTGTAGAAAGGTAAAATAAAATCATAATTCATAGAATAAAAATCACCCAATCCAAATTCTCTTCTCGGAAAATAAAAACAAATACAACGATGTCATTTGCACAGGGTCACATAACACATGGCTAGCAATGATGAAAACCAAATCTCTGTGCTTTATCCAAACCTACTTCTGTCTTTTTATACTCCACGTCCTCGTCCTATTGTAGAGTAAGAGAACACATTACTAACAGTATCTGAATCTCTACCTACAAAAGACATTCAAGGGATATTGACATGACCCAAAAACGTCCTTATATATTCCAAAAAAGCACATATGTGAAGGATACTGTTCAGCAGCCCATATACCCACTGGCCTCCTCTATACCTGAATGTTCTCTTTGATCCATTTCTCATTGAAACACTTGACCAAGACCACAACCCCACACTGAGGTTGTAGTGCAGGGCAACCAGGGCTGGTGAATGCTTGTGCTTTCTAGCTAAGGCATCAAGAAATGGATCATCCAAGAGAACTGGAAGCTCTGGTCAACACTGGAGGAAAAGGCAGAGAAGAGAAGTCCTGAGGTCAAGTTTCTTAGGAGGTGTTCATTAATTTCTCTTTTCTTGGAGCGAGGGGTGTAGTTTACTGGGAGTAGAATCCAATGGTATTCTGCCACAGAGCCAAAAGCCTGCCTTTTCAATTTCATTTTGACACAAGGTCTCACTGAGATCCTGAAGCTAGCCTCAAGTTTTCAATCTTACCATTTTAGTCTCCAAAGTCAGTGGGTTCAAAACAAGCACTGCAGTACTCACTACACAGACAGTTCTCTTTCATCCACTTTAAATTGGCATCCTCAGATACAGTCCTGGGACAGAAGCATCAGTGTCTTATGGGATCAGCTCAGAAATGTAAATTCTCCTCTCTCTCAGGCTCAGTTGAGAGTGATCTTCTAAAATATGAATCTTGGCGGACTATAAATAGTTCATAAACAATGGCATATTAGGTAAACTCCCTTATGTTTCCATTACCATCTTTTGTATTGTTGAGTCCCAAGGGCACTATAGGCACCCAGAACAATATCTTTTGCTTTGCAGATGTCAGGCAGATTCTTGTGATTGTGATAAACATGACATTCTATGTGCAGTGCACAAGATAAAATGTCTGATTCAATAAAAGGCTAATGTTAATATGAAGAAAAAAATAACAAAAAAAGAAGGTGTATTTTTTAAAATCTTCAACCTCAAATTGTGACATAAATCAATAATTTGGTCAAGGACTCAAAAGGACAAGTGTGAAAGACATTTAGTAGGTGTACTGCAGGTAACATTTGGGTAAATTTGTTCATCAAAAACAATAAAACCACATTCAAGAACACAGGCAGCTTAGAATAATTCCCCCTAATGATAACCTCTAAGAATAAGTTCCAACAGAACTATGGGCCTAATGAAGCAGACTTGATGATCTCTTCTCTGTATGACAAGAACATACAAAATGAGACTTTGGAAATCTCATGCAACTCCACTGTCTGTCAACAGTCAAGGGGTGAATTTGAGCAGGCTCTGAAATCTTCCAGGGGATTCCTGATAAAACTGGAAAGCAGGATGGGCATGCCATCCTCTCTTATCTGAGAGGATTCATTCGGTACCTTGAGACTTCCACCATTTTCCCTTTCTTATTCCTTCATGCCTGGTACTCTGAGCAACATGTCTGAAATTGTTCTAGTAACGTAAAACCCAGTAACTAACACCACTCTTATTGTCTTGGCTCCTTCACAGGCACTTGAATTATAATAAGGAATTCAAGTCTCATTAATTAAGGAATGAGAATGGGAATATAAACAAGTTAACAGATATAATAAGAGGGTTTGAAAGAATCAACATTATTTGGAAAAGCATTGGGTGAACAGTCTTTGCGAAAATATCTTCTTTAAAATGAAAGAAAGCAACATGTGAAATAGAGTTGCATTCTGGAAAAGAGGAAGAGATATAAAACATATTTCAGAAAACCTATGGGAAATTTGAACACCGGATTTAGATAATGTTAGATACTTACTGATAACTTTAAATACAGTAATAAAAATGTGTTATGTGATCAATTGGCTTCATTCCTAGGAGATTTTCTCTGAGGTCTCTAAAATGAATAGTCTTGCCAGGGTCCAGCCCTAGCAGGAGTCCATGGGTTCCACACTGGTAAATAGGGCGCGGGGAGACAGCGTCGGCGATGGATGGAGAATGAAAGACACAGACTCTAGTTCTGGTGCAATCAATCCCACTTTATTCTGGGGAAGCTGGGTTTATATACATTTTTCTTCAGGCTATGATGACAGGCTTATGATTAATCAAAGAAGTTTCCAAAGCATAGGCAGAAATTGTTTTTACCAAAAGATTATGAGAAAACAGTAACCTTACAGATTATTCTTACTTAATCACAATTATTTTAAGCATATCTAACTACGTCAATGAGCTAATACAATATTTATTTCCTTAATATCTAAACTCTATATGACCTAAGACTATTCTTACTATTTTTGCGGTAAAGCGATAGACAAATAATCTCACGTGACCATTTCTACTAGGTCCATCTGGTTAATATCTAAATTGCTGAGTTAAGGGCTACAGGAGGGCAGCGGTCACAGTGGTTCTCGTGGACAAGTTTTTTTACTGAATAGATTACATTGTCGGATGTAGCTCTTTTTCCCAGAACTGGGCATTGTGTACCAATGTTTATTATAGGGGTGACCTATTCTTTGTACGAAGGAAGAAATGTTGTGAAACCTTATTTTTTTACCTTACCACCACACATAAACACAACCATCATCTGGATTAAACCACCCTGTAGGAGACAGGGGGAGATCTATATCTACCTTCTCTAAGGGCTTGCCTTTAGGGGGATACCAGGGCTTGCCATAGATAAAATAAGCTAGTCCATATCTAGTAGCTACTGTGGGAGGTGCTTTGTGCTTAGAACTTGGGGAAACATTGTTATATATAAATTTCTGTGCCCCAACAGGTTCTGGCTGTGCCAGTAAATGCAGTGTTTGATTTTTAACGTAATAAAAACATTCTTCTGTAGGGAGGTTAACATCACAGGGTTTCAACATGTGTTTTGTCTCCGTGATGTTTTTCTGGAAATTTGAGAATTATTCCCATCACCTCTAGCAAGATCCCCAGACTGAAGTGAGTAATATATTATTAGGAAAACTCCACAGAATAACATCCAAGCTAGGGAGGCATACATCTGGCTACAATCCTTTTAGGATGAGTCTCTGCAATCATCCTTGAGTGGAACTCCGTCAAGCACTGCAAGGAGAGCCAGGTGCCCCCGCATAGTCTAGTGTATACTTTCCTTTGAAGGGAATTAGGAAAATGTTACATATAAGTATGCAGATATATCAACATAAATCAACGTGCTACACTGATGCAAAAAGTCATCAATTTTATATATCAGGTGTGAAATATGAATGTCCTGTACTATAATTTCACTTTTTCAGTAGGTTTGAAAATTTTCAGGATAAACAATTTTGGGTAAATTTAATATTAAATTTATCTACAATATTTTAACATTTACATTTGAAATTTATAGTACTCTATCAACCTATATGAAATTCATGTATTTTTTAGGCTAGAATTCTGACCAAAGACCATTACTCTATGACCAAGAGTTACAAACTGTACATCAGCACAGAGACTTGCATAGACTAGATGGGATTATAGTTCATTTCTTATCAGGAAGCAAGTAAGGGGGCACAGGCTCAAGGCCAATTTATATTGTCATTAAAGTTTCTGAATGTGGATTTCACCCAAAGTCAATATCACCATAAACAAGTAATTTTCTCTCAATTCTTAACTTTCAATGCTTCATTCTTCCTGTTAAATGCTTCTCTAGATCCAGAAAATTAAGTAAGAGATAAAAGAATAAAAGGCACCAAACCTCCACACAAACCCTGACCACTAATCTTCCTGGGTTTCACTCTTTTCTTGCTCATTTCCCATGTACTCTGGCCTTTCCCACACACAGTTTGCTCCACAACACATTCTCCATGAGGTCAAGGACAAGCTCATTGTATACTCAAAGTTGGATGAAAAACCACTCTCCTCCTTGATCACCAGATGTCCCTTTTTTTAAGGGGGGGATTTGTAGGCCAATTTCAATCCCAGAAAAAGTAAAACTATGAGGTTACAAAAATAAAGTGATGGTAATACGAAAGCATCTTGATTGTTTAAGGAGATTACAAGTCATAAGCAATTCTTAAATCTGTAAATTATAAATTCTAAATAACTCTTGTGTGTCTAAAATATATCTGACCATTCCTACTCTGAAAGATACTTTGTCATGTCCCAGAATAAATATCTGTGCTATTAAAACTGAGAGCAACAAGAGCTATTCCTAGATTACATACATTTGTTCCCATCCAAAAGTCAGATAATATGTGAGCCAAGTTCTTTATTTTTGAAAAGTAATTACATTGAGCCATTTGCATCTTTGATGATAGTTCGCAAATATTAAAAGAAGGACCTACCACCTCAAAATTTGGAGCTAAGTCCTTGGGTGAGTCCTCTGGTCACCCGTCCCTTTTTCCACTGAGACACACTCCTCCCAAATGGGTCTGATCCATTCACCTGGCCTGCCATGCACATTCAGGGATATCAATACAGCAGCTTAACAAGGACTCCAAGTGGAAAGTGAATAGCTTCTCCCTTGGGATTTTAATGTCTAATTGGGAATACAGAAAACCAAAGTATCAACAGAGACTTACCACAATTTCCCTGAAATGTTAGGACATTTGTTATGTTATAACAATGCTGAAGAATTGTATCATGATCAGCAGTCTCTTCTTATTTCCCAAACTATGAAAATTTTCTAACACAAACTTTAATATGCAACCATAAAAACATATTAAATTTATGAAGGCTTATTACTGTGAGAACTATGCTGTGATGTTACACAGATCAATAAAAAAGGCAAAAACTGCCTTTATTGTTGCATGAAGTACCAAAAAGCATAATATTTAAATTGTTACTTTCTGATGTTTTCAGTTGTAAGAAACAGAAAATTAAAATCATCTTGCTTAAGAATATAAGGAAATTGATGAAGATCACTACTCTGGGGCAATGAACAATTGGCTTCCTAATCATTCTATTAGAAATATTCACATATAATATAGGTATAATGGGAAATTGTCATACTTGATCACTTATTGGTGATCTTTCTGCTGTTTTGATAGAGACCTTGTATATCTATATCATGAGGTCTAGAGATGCCAAACTTCCATTGCAGATACCAAGTGGAGCTATCGTACCTATGAAGGTGTTCTCTTAAGTGTGCTATCATCTTGAGTTTGTTATCTTACCACTTCTTGATACATGCTTTTTATTCTCTGAATATTCTACCCAAGATATGTTGACATCATCTGTCAATCTTTATGCAGAAAATGGAAGCTCTCCAGTTGTTTGGTGTTCTCCTAAGAATTTCTACTCATACCTAGAGTATACTTGAAGTACTCTGGATAAAATCTGAATGTTAACCATGAATGCTAAGCAAGTCACCTGCTCTGTGGTTTTTACTATGCTTCCATGCATGAAATTTGTGATCCATCTGAACTGCAGTCATTGGGTCTCTCTTCTTTCTTCTGTTTAGTTCCATTAATGCAGATGTATTCAGATTGCATTAAATAATAGAGTAAGTGAAAGTTGGTCAGACTTCTCTCACTGTCTGCATTTCCCTTCTAACAGACCTGCTGCTGTGTCAGGCTCTCAGCTTTGCATGTTGGTCTATCCCTGTGCCAACAATAGGAAGAAATATGTGTACAAAGACAACTAATCATTCTGTGTCTATTTATATAGACCCATTCATTTACACCTGAGTCTCCTACCCAGAGACACAAAATCATTTGATTTAAACAAAACTTAAGATATTACTAGGTATTAAGTTTCCCAACAGTTCAAAGCCTGGGCATCTTGGAAATATTGTATCTAAATAAAACATTGCCTTTTCCTTGTGACTTCAGTGGCTAAGATCACTGTTTCTCAAACATCTTTCTTCCAGATATTTCTTTGGGTCATTCATGTTAATCCCAATGACAGTAGAATGTAGTTCCTGTTTCAAAGGGATTGTGATCGAGTTCTAGTCAGTGCCACAACGGAAAGATCCTGCTGGGGGCTTCTCTGTAAGTATTCGTGTGTTCTAATTTGGTTATTTTAAAAACAGATGAATCCTTTTCCTAAATTGGAATTGCTTGTGTACTGGGTGCTCTTCTTCCAACCTCATGTTGTGAACACACAAAAAAGGAAAGAGCCAAGAGTAGATGGGAGAATTCCTTGACTGCCATTGACAATATCCAGAGCTTATTATTTTTCTGACATTTTTGTTATGGGAGTGATCTAAGAGAGTAAGCCAATGTGATTTTGTATGAGTGTTTTGTTGTTGTTGTTGTTTTGTTTTTTGCCTCATTGTATCCAAACAAAAGCAACCACTGAAGATAACACATTTCTTTTGAAAACCCTACCCGCATAACATTTGGCCTACTTCCAAAAGCATTCAGAATCAGTGAAAATTTCTGGATCCTCCTGGACAGGATAAGTTCATTGGTTTCTAAGGGCTGACCATGAGATTGGCAGAAGCAGCAGTGTTGTAAAGGCCTCAATTTTCTCCTGTACTCTTCTGGAGTCATGGCCAGTTGTCCATTCATGGGGATATACTACTGGTGATTAATTATTTTCTTTAAAAAGTATTAAAAAAATCAAAACACTTCTATTTTCTTTGCACCCAAAGATTCTGTAGCAACCATACAAATGGCATATAAAAATGTGGTGCCATTTTTATTTACCTAGAAATTTATATTCTGCACCATGTATTTCACATAAAATTGTATGTTTGCTGCACTCTGAGGAAAAAGTTGCCTCTCTGACCTGCTAAGGCATGTCATCTCATTTCAGCAAAAATCTATGAGATTACACTGCATGCCAATGCAATGTGTTTTAGAGATAAAAATCACAGCTTTGCTATCAGATATACTTCAAACTTTTTGATAAGTTTCAGTGACTTTTGGTACATCCACTGCACTTTTAGGAGAGAGACTGACAGCTCTGTTGGTACCCCCTATGGACCAAGAACACACTACGTGGGGCAGCTTTGGCAATGGCAGGCAAAACAAACTGAAATTGTCTCCATTTAGAATCTCATTTTTCTTCATTGTGTGCTTTCTTTGTTGCTCTAGACACTGACTCTTTAAAGACTATTTCAGTGCAAATTCACCAGAATCTAAGAGTTTGACATTTCCATTAGAAAATCTTGATCTTTATTAGTCCAACATTTTGCCACATTACACTGAATCATAAATGTCCAATTTTTGAGATTCCTTTCCTGAATGTATCCTAATTGACAAAAATATTTTCAAATGTATTGTAACTAAAGTTGTTTTAGCTTTTCTTTTTAATGGTAATCATGACTCCAGCTGTGGCATGGGATAAAGTAGATAAAAGGTCCATTTGTCTGCAGAATATATTTATTCAAAACACGTTTGCTACAAGAAAGACTGGCAGAGTAAAGAAAGTGAAACCAGAGAAGGGAGGGAGTTAAAAGGGAAAGAAATGCATGGGGAAATACCTTGCTATATTTTCTATTTTCATGTATGCATATATCACAGTATATCACTACATCAATACATTCCCATTTATACATGTATATGTATATCACAGTAAGTAAATCACAATAATAGTAGGAAGATCTCTAGTGTAGAAGAAGCAGATTAAGGGGAGGGAGGAGAACAAGAAGGGGAAGTTAATGAGGTATGAGATTGATCAAATGTTATGTTGCACATATACATTTGGCATCCTTGAACTCACTAATATGTATGATTATTATGAACCTAAAATGAAAAGAAAAAAGAAAAGGAATTTTGAATGGAGTTCCCCAGAAGAGAAAGAATCAACTCTGCCCTCTTCAACTTTTGCACATCTGACTCCTCATTCCTTTTTCAGGTCAGTTTTCCTCTCATCTCCTTGATGAACTCCTGAATGGATAAATTTATTCCCCAGTTTCCAGGAATGAGCACTCATTCTTGTGCTATAGGAGGGGCGTCTTTGCTGGACTACTGCTCCTTCTTGACATGTGTGCTTCATCTTGCAAATGATGAACAATTATCTAAAAGTAATGTGTTTTCTGGTTACTCCATGAGCTAGAGAAAAAAAGAATAATAAGAATCTACTCCTACTCCCTAAAGCCTGAGAAATTTCTATCTTCTCCTACCCCATAAATATTATCACCTCTAAACTACTGTTAACTCCTGCTTGGAAACAGGGAGCCAATTAGATTTTGTTCATAATTGGTCAAAAAGAAAATAATCATGAAAGTAACAGAGACATTGAAAATAAGAATCTTGATGAAAATAACTTTATTTTGTTTTCAAAAATTAATGAAGATTTAATTTCTTGACTGTTGAACTTTGCTCTAGCAGATCAAGAATTACTAAGAAGCATGAATTAACAAAAGAGATGTATCCAATCAACAGCAACTGAGTCATCTCTCTGATCTTTATCAGCACCGGGCATATTAAAGTCATGACAAAGTTGTTCATGTTAAAATTCATCAGCTAAGGGATAATTCAGATGATCAACCACAGTATAATGAGAAAGAAAAATGTGTAACGAACATTTCCTGATTCCATTATTACAGGGATGAACAAGTGAAACCTACAGAGCTCCATTGTATTTCCTGACTGGCTTGAGAATCCACTATTATTGCTTTCATAACATAGGTATAAAATAAATGGGTTTTTTAAAGTTATACCTCAATTATTTTTATTAAATTCCCTTTCCTAGTACAGATCACAGGGACTCATAGAGAAAGAATTCACTCACATTCATCTCCCTTAGCTGTATCAAAGAAAAAATATCTTTTCTTATTTCATCTTCTCTGTGAAAACACAATTGAATTGCTCCACTTATACTTCCTTAGTATTGTGAAGTAGGGCACATTCATAGGTGCCAATTTAGTATAAGAACAAGTTCAAATACGATCACTACAAAAAGCTATTTATAAGATGAACCTGCGAAGTATTGGAGCTCACCATTTAGTATGTAGATCTCTTTAATTTAGAAACAATGCAACAGAAAACCATTACCACTCAAAATATTTAATAAGTACAAAGAATTGCCAGTTGCTTGCTTCTGTCCCTTGACATTATCTTCCTAACTTGTCCTTCATTTTTATCTATATTTAAAAAGATATTAGTAATGATAACAATATACCTTTCAATTTTTAAGCACATGTAATCAAAGATTATCCAATTCCCTTTCAAACATCAGGAACATGCAACCATTGAGTGAAATTCCAATCCTGTAAATCAAGCAGATCCTCAAAATGAAGGAACAAATAAACAAAATAAAAAATACAGTGGGAAGCAACAACAAATGACTAGACACCAGAGAGAACATAGTTTCAGACTATGAAGACAAAGCCCATGAATTAAAAATAGACAATGTAGAAAATATGTAAATGACCATGAACCAAATTTCCAAGATATATGGGAAAATGTGAAAAATCCAAATTTAAAATTGATTAATATAGATAAAGGCTCTGAGACACAAAACAATGGACTGCACCATTTTTCAATGAAATAATACCACAAAATATTCCATCCCTAAAGAATAAAAATGGAAATCTGATAGAGGAGGTTTATGACACCCCCAAATATACTAAATTGCAATAGACCCAAACCAAGGCACATTACTATAAAAATGTCTAGCATACAGAATAAGGATAGAATATTAAAGGCTGCCAGAGCAAAATGACAGGTCATGTTTAGAGAAATAAAAATCCATATATGAATTGATTTCTCAGCTAGGAAGGCATGAAATCAAACTCTGAAATAAAATTGATGCTAGTCAAGGATACTCTACCTAGCAAAATTATGCTTCAGGTTTGAAGATGAAATAAAAATCTTCTGTTAGAATTTTACTGCAATCTGGCATATAACTAACTAAATATTGGAAACACATATCACAATCATGGATTGGAATCTTTAGTATTTCAAAGTAGTTCTCTCAAAATTTGGTGCGTGTTGCAATGCAATCTCAAGCAAACAATGACAATCTCAGGAGAAATTGGTATTCCGATTCTAAATTCTTTGTAATAGATCAATCTACAATAGTCAAGATATTTTTAAATGAGTGAAAAAGTAAGGAAATGCTTTGTGATGTAGGACAGAAAGTCTAATTTTTATTCATTATTAAGACTGTGGGAAAGAACAAACAGGACAATCATTGACAGAAAAGTAACCCGAAATGTAGTTCCTGCTGCTGGGAAGATAAGCTAGTTATTTCAAAGTTTATGTGGTATATATGTGTCCTTACTTTTTATAATGTTAAAAAATACACTTGAATTAGCTTTCAAATAAAAGAGTGCAATACTTTTTAAAGAATGTAATAGATAATTGTTGTGTTCCCAATATAAGAAAAACCATGAGAGTCATCAACCATAGAGTCAAGATATGAAGATAACAAGAAAAGAAATATATACCAAAAGGAGAATGCAAGCAGAAGTAGAATTCTGAGAGAAATTATTTCACCAAATATATCTGCATCTGATAAAGCATATGCAAAATAATGTGGTCAGGGGCTGGGGATACACCTCAGTTGGTAGAGTGCTTGCCTGACAGCCACAAAGCCCCTGGTTAAATCCCCAGCACCACAAATACAAAAAAGCTTCCAAAATGATGTGGTCAATTATTTGCAAAAATGCTTTCACAGTAATTCACATCTCTCAGAATCCAAACTCTTTCCTATGTGAATTTGGAGCTTCTTTCACTAAGATACAGTGTCTATTTCCCAGCCTCGGAAGTCTTACATAGTCTATAATGTGCATTGGCTATTAGAACTTGGCAGAAACAGTGATGTGACCGTTCTGAGTCTAGGGACCAGAAGATTCTGCAAGGATCAGTTCAGAAGATGGGGACTGCGGTATGTGATGAGCTCAATCCTCTGTTGTCAATTGATGCTTGTAAAGATCTATGGAGGGAAGCTCAGACACCCTAGACAACAGAACAAGCAGGCCTGCAGCACAGTGATCACATTGGTCTGCAGATGCATGTGAGAGTTCATTAAAATACATGAGAAATCAGTGAAGTTGGAAGACATTCAGTGACTTCAGGCTGAGCCATGAAAATAGTCAAACCAAAGAATCATGAAATGAAAAATTGTTTTTTAAACTGACCTCAATATTGGGGATGGTCTCTTTTGCCACTGCTCTAAGAAGTGATTAAAAAAAAATCTCCTACTTGAAAATGAAAAGATAAGCAAATCATTTAAATGACCATTCATAAACTGAACATTGACAATTGAAAAACTTCAAAGAAAAGAAATATGTAAATTTTTTTATATGTTTAGGATTTGGAGAAATGTAAAATAAAATCATAATTTGTAGAATAAAAATCACCCCATACAAATTTTTTTATTTCAGAAAATAAAAAAAAATGATAAGGTCTCACTTGCACAGGGTTACACAATACATGTCTAGCAATGATGAAGACCAAATCTCTGTGCTTAGATGCAGAGGACGTGTTGGAGATATTGGCATGGCACAAAAATGTCCTTGTATGTTTCAAAGAAGCACCCATGTGGTAGATTCTGTGTAAGAACCCCGATGCTCACAGCCTTCTCTGTACTAGAATGAGGAGGGTAATAGGGTTAGGGATTGCTTGTGCTTTTTTTCCAGGGTACCGAGAACTGGATCATTCAAGAGAACTGAGGAGTTCTGTGCAACCTGGAAGGAAAGACAGAGGTGAAGGTCCTGAGGTCCAGATATTTAGGAAGCTTTTATTTCTTTCTCTTTCCTGGGAGGTGTAGCTTACTGGAGGTTGAATCCAAAGGCATTCTACCACAGAGCCATACGTCTAATCCTTTTCATTTTTACTTTGAGACAAGATCTCACTATGTTTCTGAGGGTTACCTCAAGTTTGCATTATTTCTCCCTCAGCATTCTGAGTCACCGGGATTACAGTCAAGTTGCACTGGACCCACTTGCAAAAAAGACTCAGGCCTGTTTGGACAACTCTACATAGGGATCCCCAATTGCAGACCCCAGAAACAGCAGCATCAGTATCTTCTGGAATTTTTCTCAGAGATGAATCCTCCTCTCTCAGGGTCAATTGGACTGGTTTTCTGAAATCTGAATCTAAAGAGTTCATCAACAATGGAATTTTAGGTAAATTCTGTCATGCTCTCAGAAGCATTGTCTCCTTGAGGTCCAAGAGCACTGTAAGTAACCAGAACATTTTTTTTTTTAATTTCAAGATGTCCAGCATTTTCCTCTGGTATTGATAAACATGACATTCTACTTGCAGTGAGGAAGACAGAAGGTCTTGGATTCTTCTAAATGCAAATGCTAATATGATAATAAAGTATGAAGTAAAAGAAGCTGAATTTTTTTTAATAAGATTTCAAAATGAAACTCAAATTGTTTCGTAAATCAAGAATTTGGTCAAAAACTCATGAGGACATTTTGAAATACATTTGGTAGGTGCTCTACAGGTGACATTTGGGTTAATTTGTTCATAAAACATTTAAACTGAATTCCAGAACACAGGGAGCTTAGAATAATTCCCCCAACATAATCTGTAAGAACAAGTTCCAATTACAACCAGTCAGTGTGCACAAAAGTGACACAGACTTGAAAATCTCCCCTGTGATAGACAAGAACATGCAGAATGAAGACTTGGGAATCAGATGCAATCCTACTATCTGTCAACACTCAAGAGGTAAACCTGGACAGGTCTCTCAAAACTTCCAAGATATTCCCAACAAAACTTGAAGTGAGGTGGGCCTGTCATTCCTCTCTTCTCTGTGAAGATTCACTCTCTCAATAGGGGGATTCACCTTTTTCCATTTCTTATTCTTTCTAATAAACTCATTCCTGTAATTTAGAGCAACATGTCTGAAATTTTTCTGGTGTGATGCAAAAAGTAGTAACTGAGGACCACTTTGGCTACCTTGGATTCTCCTCAGGTGCTTGGTCTGCAAGAAGGAATTCAAGTTAAACGCCTAACTGGTTTACATTCCCATGTTAACTGATATAGTAAGACAGTTTTGGGGAAAACAAAACAAACAAAAATGCTGTTTCAATATTATGTGGAAAAGCATTAGGTAAACATTATGTATGAAGTGACGAAAAGCAACATGTGAACCTGAGTGGCACCATGGAAGATGGGAAGAACTATAAAAGATATTTCAGAAAAGCAATGCCAAATTTGAACACAGACTAGATTTACATGATGTAAGAAACTTACTAATAACTTTATATATAGTAGTGGAAATGTGCTGTTTGAGAGATCATCTTCATTACTGGGAGATATCCCTTAGACCTCTAAAAGTGAATAGTCTAGACTACAATTAACGTTAAAGAGATTTAGAAAATTATTACATATTGATATGCAGATATAACCCCAAAAATAAACATATCACAGTGATGTCAAAAGTCAACCACTCTAAATACAGGGTGGAAAATATGGATGGCCTGTATCATTCTCTTATTGTTCTTTATATGTTTGAAAATTCCATGTTAAAAATTTGGGTTAAAATTAATACTAAAAATATTTTTAATTTTTTACATTTGTATTAGAAAATTTGAGACCTCAATCAATGTATACTAATTCATTAATTTGATAAGCTGTGTTCCAACCACAAGCCTATTTAACTATGAGTGAACGTTGTCATAAAGTAAGTTAGATCACAGAATCATGCACAGAACAGATGGGATTATGTAATCAATGTCATATCAGAAACCACAGAATAAACTATGTGAGAAGGACTCAGACATAAAACGAACTGCATAATCAGTTAAAGGTTACTGAATGTGAATTGCATCCACCATCATTAAAAGCATACACCTGTAACTTCATCAAACTTGTTTAATTTTTAAGCTGTGCTTTACCCTTCCTGTTTACTCTTATTCTGGGTCCAGAAAACTGAAAAAAGAGAACACATGGACTCAGGAACCCAACCTCCACACATATCCTGACCACTGATCTTACACTCTTTTCACTATTTTTGGCTAACTGCCCATTCTTGGGGACTGACCTTCTTTCCTACACATAATTCAATTCTAGGACATTCACTCATCCAGTCTTTGGCCCATCATTGCTCAAGGACATGCTCACCTTGCCGGTGAAGTCAGATGAATAACCACTCTCCTCCTTGGTCAACTTTACATCACCAGACTCCTCAATAAACTGGGCATTAAGATTGCCCCCTCATTATCAGAGATAAAACTTAGACTCCTCCATATCCTCCAACACAGTGGCACTAATCTTAGAATCTTTTGTTCAACCAACGCAGATGTACTGGTGGTGAAATGGACACCTGGAAGTTGTGCAGAAACAAGGAAATGAATAAGAGATGCTGTTGGCACTCAGGGGTCTCACCTGGTTGCAGACAGGCTTATACTTGAGTCCTGGTTAATTCAGGATCCTCTCCAGCTGCCTGAAGTTAAAGCAGGAGGCTCCAATGAACTTGGCCAATCCTACATTCTTATACTTCTCCATGGCCTTGGGAGGAAGGAGTTTTGAACAATCATTTCAACAAACAACTGTGTCAATATAAATGCAAGATATTTCTGTTACAAAGAACCCTATGAAGAAATGACAAAGAGGCTCACTAAAAAAATGCACAATCTTTTCAATGATATATCAAAAAATTTCTCAAACCTAAAGAAGGGAATGGAAAATCAAATATAGAAGACTTCCAGGACCCCAAATGTAGAAAATTACAGCAAACCCACACCAAGACACATTATAAGGAAAACGACTAAAACACAGAACAAGGATTAAGTCTTAAATTCTGTGAGAGAAAAAAAAGCAAATTATGTACAGGGGAGAACCAATTTAAATCTGAACTGATTTCTCAACCCAGACAGACACTTAAGGCCAGGAAGTCATGGGACAACATTTTTCTAGCTCTGAAAGATAATGGATGTCAACCAAGAATTTTATATTCAGAAAAATTTATTTTTGATTTGAATATGAAATAAAAACTTCATTGATAAACAAAATTTAAAAGAGTTCACAATTAGAAAGCTTGCATAATGGAATATTCTCCACAAAATATGCCATGAGGTTGGTGAAGTGAAAAAAGTATTGTAAATGAGCAAAGGCAGGGATTACACTAAAGGAATAACCAAAAGACAAAATAAATCAAATTCAAAGCCATAAAAACCAAAAATGACTGGGAATACAAGTCACATTTCAGTAATAATCTTGAATATCAATGGAAAAAACTCATCAATGAAAAGACATAAACTTACAGATTGGATTAAAAAGCGAGAACCAACAATATGCTGTCTCCAAGTGACACAAGTCATGGGTGGAGACATCCATAGACTGAAGGTGAAAGGATGGGAAAAAAACAAATCACCTATATGAATTGTGTAAACAAGCAGGGGTTGTTTACATCCTCATATTAGATAAAGTGATCTTCAAGTCAAACTTAATAGGAAGAACAACGAAAGTAATTTCATTCTATTGAAGGTAATTGTACAGCAGCAGCAAGGCACAAGGATTCTAAATATTTATGTTCCAAACAATGCAGCATTTGTGTACATCAAACAAACCCTTCTCAATTTCAAGAAAAAAAAAAAAAAAAAAACACAGACCATAAAAAGATAACACTGAGTGACTTTAACACAACTTTCTCACTACTGGACAGATCTTCTAAACAAAAACTAAATAAACTGTAGAACCAAGTAATACAATCAATAATTTAGATATAATGAATGTATATATTATATTTCATCCAAGGACAAGTGATTAAATTTTTCTTTCAGCAGCACATGGATCCTTTTCCAAAATAGACTATATCTTACACCACAAATCAACAGTTAGTAAATACAAAAAACATGGAGATAATTGCCCTGCATTATATCAGATCATAAGGGACTGAAATTACAAATCAACAATAAAATAAAAAATAGAAGCTACTCAAACACATGGAGAACAAATAATGCACTATATAGTGATCAATGGATAGAGACAAAACCAATGATGAAATAAAAAAATACTTAGAGTTAATGAGAATATCAATACAACAAACCAAAATCTCTGTGATACTCTGAAGGTGGTACTAAGAGGAATGTTCATTGCATTGAGCTCATTTATAAAAAGAATAAGCAGTCAACAAATAAATTTAGTAACATTACATCTCAAAGACCTAAAAATAGAAGAACAAATCAAAATCAAAAAGAGTACATGTCAGGAAATAGTTAAAATCAGAGGTAAAATCAATGAAACAAAAGAAACAATTGAAAAAATTGACAAAACAGAAAAGGTGGTTCTTTGAAAAAATCAATAAAATTGATAAACTCCTAGCAACACTAACAGTAAGAAAAAGAGAGAAAATCCAAATTACTAAAATATGTGATGAAAAAATATGTGATGAAAAGGTGGTTCTTTGAAAAAATCAATAAAATTGATAAACTCCTAGCAACACTAACAGTAAGAAAAAGAGAGAAAATCCAAATTACTAAAATATGTGATGAAAAACACAATATCACAACAGGCACAAATGAAATACAGGAAGTAATTAGAAAAAATATGAAAATTTATACTCCAATAAAACAGAAAACATTGAAGACTTTGACAAATTTCTAGAGACTCATGACCTATGAATTTGGAGGTCATACACAATATAAACAGAATTATTTCAAGTAATGAAATAAAAAGCACTAGTAAAAGCTTACCAATTAACAAAAGCCAGGACCAGATGGATTATCAGCAGAGTTCTAGTGGACCTTCAAAAAAATTAACAATACTCCCTAAAGTATTCTATGAAACAGAAAAAGATGGAACCCTTCCAAACTCATTCTAGGAGGCTAATATTACAATGATAAAAAATAAACACAAAAATACATCAAGGAAAGAAGAATCCAGACCAATATCTGTGATGAACATAGATGCAAAAATTCTCAATAAATTTCTGGGAAATTGCATACAAAAACATATACAAAAGATAGTGCAACACAATCAATCAAGTTTCATCACAGGGATGCAGGGTTGATTCAACACATGGGAATCAATAATCATAAATCACAATATCAATAGACTTAAAGACAAGAATTATATGATCATCTTAACAGATGCAGAAAGAGCATTTGACAAAATACAGCAACTCTTCATGTTTGAAACTGTAGGAAAACTAGGTAGAGTGGGAACACACCTCAACATCATAAAAGTCATATATGCTAAATCCAAGGCCAACATTATCTAGAGGGAGAAATATTGAAAGCATTCCCTCTAAAAACTGGAACAAGACAAGGATACCCTCTTTCACCACTTCTATTTGACATGGTCCTTTAAACTCTAGCCAGAGCAATTAGAGGAAAGAAATTAAAGGTATGCAAATAGATGAGTAGAACTTCAATTATCACTATTTGCCAATAATATGATTCTATATTTGGAAGATCTAAAAAATTCCACCAAAAATCTTCTGGAACTAATAAATGAATTCAGCAAAGTAGCGGGATATTAAATCAATGCCCATAAATCAAACACTTTCCTATACATCAGAAATGTATACCATGAAGAAGAAATGAAGAACAGTATCTCATTCACAATAATCACAAAAATTAAAGTAAAATACTTGAGAATCAACCTAACAATTGATTTTTTAGTGGTAAAAACCTCTAAAATGAAAACCACAGAACACCAAAAAAAGGAATTGAAGGACACCTCAGAAGATAGAAAGAATTCCCATGCCCCTGGATAAGCCCAATTAATATTCTAAAATGGCCATATTACCAAAAGCATTATACAAATTGAATGCAATTCCTATTTTTTATACAACTAGAGAAAGCAATCATGAAATTCATTTCAAAAATCAAGAGAACAGAATAGACAAAGCAATCCTCAGCGATAAAAGTGAAGCAGGAAGCATCAAAATACCAGACCTCAAACTATACTAGAGTTAGAGTAATAAAAACAGCATGGAACTGGCACCAAAAGAGATCTGTAGACCAATGATAGAGAATAGAAGACACAGAGACAAACCCACATAAATACAGGTGTCTGATGCTGGACAAAGTTATCAAAAACATTCACTGGAGAAAGATACTTATACAACAAATAGTGCTGGGAAAAATGGACAGCCACATGTAACAAAATGAAATTAAGCCCTTATCTCTCACCCTGCATGAAGCCCAAATCATTGTGCATCAACGACTTAGGCATCAGAACAGAGACCCTGTGACTGCTAGAAGAAAAACTAGGCCCAAATCTTCACCATGTCAAGCTAGGACCTGACTTCCCAAACAAAACCCCTAAAGTGCCAAGAGTTAAACCAAGTTTCAATAAATGGAATTTTTCTTCTCAGCAAAAGAAACAATCAATAATGTGAAGAAAGTGCCTACAGAGTGGGAAAAAATCTGTACCACTTGCACCTGAGATAAAGCAATAGACTCTGGGATATATAAAAAGCTCAAAAAAATTTACACAAGAAAAAAAAAAAACAAATAACTCAATTGATAAAGGGGCTAAGGAACTGAAAAGACAACTCACAGAAAATATACATTTGATCAAGCAAATATGAGTAAAAAAATTCAACATCTCTAGCAATTAGAGAAATGCAAATCAAAATGCCTGTAAGACTTCATCTCACTCCAAACAGATTTTCAGTTATCAAGAATACAAGCAACAAAAAATGTTGGTGAGGATGTGGATAATGTACACTCATATATTGTTCTTGGGAATGTAAATTGGTGCAACCATTATGGAAAGCATTATGGACATTCCTCAGAAAACTTGGAATGGAAGCACCATCTTTCCCAGTTATCACAATCCTTGGTTTATCCCCAAAGGACAAACTGCCATATCAATGTTTATAGTGGCTCAATCCACAATATCTAAACTATGAAATGAACATAGATGCCTTTAAATAGATGAATGAATAAAGATATATATGTATATATATGTTTACCTATATATATATATGTTTACAAATGAACATGTAAAAAATATCTTTCATTGCTTAGCTTTCTGTAACCTCTTACATGAAATTATCTATATGTATATGTATACATATAAATGTTTATATATACATATAAATGTTTATATATTCATATGTGCTGTATATATACATATGTATATATATACACATATATACATATGTGTGTGTGTGTGTGTATATATATATATATATATGTATTATTTCTCAGCTTTAAAGAAGAATGAAATTCTGTCATTTGCTGGTAAATAAATGAAGTTAGAGAATATCATGCTAAGTGAAGTAGGCCAAACCCCAAAATCCAAAGTCCAAATGTATTCTCTGATATTCAGAAGCTTATGCACCTTAAGTGGGTGGGGAATAGGTAAGAAAAGAGTCACTTTATATTATTTTATATTAGGTAGAGAGGAGTGAAGAGATGGGAAGAAGAATGAGGGAAGGAGTGATAGTAGAGTGAAACAGACATTATTATTTTATGTACATGTACAACTGCATGACGGTTGTGATCATGAAATATGTATCATTAGAAAAATGAGCAGTTACACTTCATTTATTTATGATCTATCAAATGTATCAATGCATTCTAGTATCATATTCAAATTTTTGGAATAAAATTTTAACGAATTTTTAAAAATAAAACTAATGTGAAATTATAAGTAGAGAAGAAGAAGAAGAAGAAGAAGAAGAGGAGGAGGAGGAGGAGGAGGAAGAAGAGGAGGAGGAGGAGGAGGAGGAGGAGGAAGAGTAGGAGTCCTAAGGAGGAGAAGAAGAAGGAGGAGATGGAAGAGGAGGGAAGGAGGAGGAGGAGGAGGAGGAAGAGAAAAATGGTAATGAGAATAGGACAAAGTATTCACAGTCATAAAAAGCATTCCTCTGTCCTCTTGAGGGATTCAGACATCACTGCATGTAGATGTAGGAGTTCCATATCCTCACTGTCATTAGTTCTTCTCTCTATTTCCTTGTGGCATTCCAGTAATGCATTCCTCCCCCCAAAAAATCCTCTTTTAAGGACAATGATTTCAAGCACCAAATTTCACCAGAAAGCATGAACTCTCACACCCTTTGTTTCCTGTGTAGTCGCTCCTTCAATCTCACACTTCCCATATGGCACAGAGATTTGCTGAGTCATGTATCATTTTTCCATTTTTATCTATTGAATAAGGTTCTTCCCTGTCTGGAATAGAAGTGATCATAATAGCAATCTTGCTGAATTTATATCTCCAGGCACAACAATGCTACTAGGTATATGTAGGGGATGGGACACTAAACCTCAACAAAATATGTAAAACAACACTATATTCATCTATATATAAAATATTTACAAATGACTGTGTAAGAAATAACTTTGATTGCTTAGCTTTCTGTAATCACTTACATCAAATTATCTATGTTTACATATATGCATATAAATGTTTATATATACATATAAATGTTCATATACACTTATATATTATATATATGTATATATGTGTGTGCATGTGTGTGTGTGTGTGTATATATATATATCTATATAAATAATTCAGTTACATTTTCCAAATCACTTAATGGTATCTTCTAGTTGGCTCATGTTACTTTTCTTTTCCCTATATATTCATCTAGGTAAATGCCTCACTGGGAAATTTCATAGATATGTGTGTTTGTTCTCCAGCAATAATGGATTTCAATCATGACACTAAAGTAAAGTGTGCTCTTCATCTCCCTGGACATATGTGGGTCCAAGGATATATATGTGTACCAAATATGGTCATTTAAGTTTGAATTAAAGATTGATTTTGTGCTGGAAGATGGAAAGACCCTGTGAAATATTAATGACAGTCAAACTTGAACTGCCCCAAAGTCATACACACCACCAATGGAAAAGACTAGGATAAAAACCAAGCAAACCTCTATAATGCAGACATAATAGATAAACAAAGAGAGATATTTATGAATAATAATTATAACCATAAAAATAGACATAGTTTGGAATTTCTAAAAATCATACATATTAAGGTAATATTAATTTATAATAGAAGCTTCATTCAACAATCCAAGGTAAAGATGGTCATGAAACTAAATAGGTTGGATGATGAAAATTGTCTACCTTCATTGCCACTGGAAAATGAAGAAGGTAGAGATCAACATAGTAAAACCAAAGTTTCTCCAGTGTTCTTTTCAAACAAGATTGGATGAGCTCTGATTCATGAAAAGTTGACCATAGGTACAGAGGTTATAAAATGGAAAGTTGAATAGTAAGCCTTAACCTACAGGACATATAATGTTAACCCCAATTAGATAAAAGGGGGTAAATAACTGTAAAGTCATAGACATTGAAGTTAAAGCCCAGTACTCTTACATTATGACTGGTGAGACTGACTTGTTTGATGGTAAAGATCAAACATAGAGATTGAGATTAAATACAGAGGTCAAGAAAAGTCTATGTTTGGGTCTTGCCCTCAAAGTCAGCCTGAACCCAGGGAACACAAGGACTTCTCTAAGGAGATTTGCAACTCTGGGTCGCAAAACTTCCTGATCAAGGAGATTTATGAAGCCACTAGAGGAAGGGCCACTCAATGCACCTGCTGCAGAGGAGGGTCAAGGAAAAAGGGAGACATTCCTGGTGCTTTCAAGGGAAACCACCTCATTGAGGAGACCCTGCCTAAACAATGGCACTAATGGAGCTAAGAAGCTCTAAGTTCTTAAGTTCTTAAGCTCTGAAGTTCTCTGTTAGTGACCCTTGTGGGAACTCAGATGGCTCTTTAACAGACAGGAACAGGTCACGTTGACCAGCTTGATCTTAAACACCTAGCAAAACAGTTAAAAACAAAATATAGCCATTCTTGGGCATTTAAAAGAAATAATACTTAAATGTAACTTAAGATGCACACTTGTGTTAGCCGACTAGAATACAGACTAAAAGCTACAAAAGAGAGAGTCTTAGGCAAATGTGCCTGATAACTATCAAGAGAAACTGCCAGAGTCAGAAGTTTTAGTCAGTTTAAGGCCTACAGACACAAATAGGCTTAATCTATGTTTGCTAGCAACAGAAGTATAGAGATCTCTACTAAACATTGTGTTTACATTCCTAATAACCTGAACAATGTTAAAGTTCCCAAATAAAGGAAATAAAGGCCTTGTTCTCTCCAGCCTTTGCTAGGCCTTGTTATGGGAACAACTTCTCAGTTCTTCCACCCCCTAGTGAGGAATTATTGACTTCTGTCATCTTTATGATATTCATTGGCATGTTCCAGATCTGAAACATTTATATTGTATCAATCTCATTTCAGTACTCATGTCTTTTTGTTCTTCTCTCATAGAAGCACCCATCCCCAGATGCCTTTACCACTTACTTTTCCCCAACTGGACTTCTACCATGGACCCCTCAATTAACCCAATTTCTAAAAAGGGAACTCCAAACTACTTGCCCCATGCTGCCCTCTTCCAGCTTGAAGAAGCCAGATTGGTCATGGATCCCCTTTCCCTGCAGCAAAGGAGTTCCTAAAATTAGAGGGGTGAATGAAGCCAGAATTGGGGATGGGCAATTGGTATAGAAATAGGTGATCAGTTGGATCAAGGAAATGAGGTCCATGGAGACCATCTGCCTCTGGAAGTCTGGATGTTGAAGACTGCCCCTGAGAGAATGGACTTTTCACATCTCATCTGTAAAACCAGCCCTAGTCACTTAGGCAGGAAGGAGAGGTAAGGTGGGAAACACCTGGAGAACAAAAGATTTTCTTTTAAAAACAGAAATGGCTGAGTGTAATACAAAGCTTCTCTCCCCGCCCTTTCTGGTTCAGCAATTTTCCCCGCCTTCGAACCACTTGTCAATCTGTGAACATCCTGGCTAGCTATTGGTTCATCAGTCAGCTTGCAAGTATCCTTCTCCATTATTGGTCCCTCGCCCAGCAGAATTCAACTGCCTCAGGGTAGTTACCCTGCCATCTATTTTTCTCTTGTTTTTCTCTGCCCCTGACTCAAGTTCTTTCTCCTCCTCACTTTTCCACTCTCTCTAGCATGTGCCCTTTCTCTTTCCCTTTCTTTTCCTCTCATTTTCTCTCTTACCCTGCAGGTAGACACTCTGTTTGCTTAATAAACTCCCTTATGTGATTAAAGAAAAATGTAAAGTTGACTGGATTAATATACTACCCATACCTTGGGATTTTTTGAATTATATTGAGATAGTTATTTGTCAATTGCTTGGAAAATGTTGATCACAGGGAGGATATTCTTTTCAGGTCTTGGGTTTCCATTCATTGGACCTATTTATGTGAACTAGATTATATTTTATTTTTTATCATGATTACTGAATCAGCTGAACTGTGGATGGAATTGCTCAGGAGATGAAATGTTAAACAAATAATAACATTATTGCAACTCTGAATAGTGCTTCATAGAAATTACAATATTACTGTTAGTCTATCTTATGGATTAATTTCATGATGTAAGAATTTACATCATTTACAGAACTGAAGGGAAACACATTTTGATCATTGTAACATGGGCCAGAAATGAATCAAGGTACTTTAGCTATGTCTCCTTTAGTACCCATATAGCTCTCCTACATTGTTCTGTGATAATGACAACTGTAATAGTAGATATTCCAGATGATAAGAAATTTTAGAAATCGTGCAAGTGATAATAAACCCATAATCTTGTCATAATTCTATCTGATTCCACAACCAATAAAAAAAAATCATACTGCTGATGAGAGAATCAGAAAATTAAATAACTATAGTTTTAAATTTGTAGACTGTAGGCAGGACTTCACAATCTTTCTCTGTTTTTAATACAGGATCTTATATGTTAATAAACACTATTCCAATAACTACATTCAACACAAAACTGATCACCTAACATAATTTTCAATTCTGAATATCACATTGCAGTAATCATACAGTATTTTACACTGTATAAACAATATTTTTGAAATATAGAATATATCTTCTCTCTTCACAGTATTGTCTGCAATCTTGCTTCAAAAAGCCAGTCCTACCTCCTCTTATACTTGGTATACATAAGCACAATCAATATGGTGGAAACCAGCCTCAATAGCTATTTTACTGGCCTCTGATATCTTACTATTAGGAACTTAGAGCAATAACCAAAAGTGTATTTGAAAAATCATTATTAAGAGAGGTAACTCACAATGGGCAATGTAGGCAATTCATTAAGCTGGAAAGAATTTTGTATCCAATGTAGTCTTCAGAATACTGAATTATGTAATAAACAGCTACTACGCTGAACATTGCTCACTTTCCTCTATGTTAGAATTAGGAAGTATCCAAAGAGAAATTTTGGATGATATGAGCTTAAGAAGTGACCTCATATAACTCAACTTTGCCAACGGCGTGTGGTAAGATATGCATTTGGGGTAATAAAACCCAAAACATTTGTGTGGGTTATTCCTAGTTAATTAGAAGAATCTGACATCCAGGAAACCTCTTCAGAAACAGAAATCCTAGTACATTTTCATCAGAGGACCCAGAAGTAACTCAAGTTTAGTGAGTTTCTGGAAGGATTCACAGGATCATCATACAGAAATAGTCATGCAATAATTTATGTGATACAATCACTAAGTAAAATTAATTCAGGGGAAGAGTGCATGGAATGATTGTAGAAAAAAATTCTGTGCAAAGTTCTATAAATCTTCTCACAATGAAGATACACAGAATATAATAAATCCCCTCTGTGTTGAATTTTGAAAGCACTTTTAAAATATTTCCCACAAGAATAGTTATTGAGATAAATTCCTAAGGTTTTCAGTGGCGCTGGATAATGTGACTCCCTATAGTAGTACACAACACAATTCCAGACTTCTAAAAAAGTAGACATATCATTCTAAAGAAAAGGAAGATAGTAAATGAGGAATTATACTCATTCTGTAAGTGATGATTCATATAAGCACCAGCCAGCCCTTAAAGCAAAATATCTTTCTTTTTTGACAAATATAATAAAAATAAAACTGACAATTATTGCATGTTCTACAAATATGGGATTATTTGAATGTTTATTTGCTAAAGAATAAAAAGGCTGATCAAACACACTCTTTTCAGTTTTAACATTTTCAGAATATTTCTTTTTCCATGAAATCAAAATGAATGAAACCCTGGGCCCTCCCACCCTCTGCTGATTGACTGCAGCCCTGAATTTCATAGCTATGAAGGCACTTGGAGTAGGACTGCACCCTAGTTGTCCCCTTTATGCCACATTGCCTGACAATGTAACCAAATCCTGTCAGGTGTCTTCACAGTTGCTCTCTTCATATTTTGTTCAATCTTTCACAGGAAAAAAGTTTAAATTCAAACATCAGGGAAACCAGTCTCTTGTGGCCCAATTAGGTGATCAGAGGATAAAAATGGAATCTGAAATTTGTTCCAGTCTAGTGAACTCAGCTCATTCCAGCTCAGAGGTTTATCTGTTCACATACAGGAATGATGACCAAAAATTCCTACATACCCTTGTTAGGTCTCAGTTTGACTTATAAGGAGGTAATGTATACATTAAGTTATATTTCCTGCTGTTGAGAACAAATGAAAAATTCTACTCAGCCAAGAGCCAGCATTTTCTTTGAAATGCTAAAGGCTACCTCACAGGGAAAAGGAAGTTTTCCCCATTATTTATTCTGTGCTCTCTTCTCCAGGACATTTTGCTACACATGTCTCTGAACATTGCCTTCTTGGTTTGGAAAAAAAGATGTCCTGAATTTCAGAATTAAAGATAGAAATGAGTCACACTGCAAACCAATTGCTGACACTCAGGTTTTCTACAAATTTGTAAATAGACCAAAATGTGGTGGGGAAGCAATTGCCAGAATAATCAATAGTGACTACACCTTCAGTTGCTGATGTATAGCATGTCTGAGCTCTGTCTGTCCTGTCCTCAGAATACCTCTATCCTAGAGAAACAGAGAAACACATGAGCCCCCAGAGTCAATAGGAAGCATGAAACTTGACAACCCAGATTGAATTCCATTCATCCTTTCTCTACTTATATTTGAACTTCAACTCAACATGTTACTGTTATGTCTTGACATTTGTAGGTGCCAAAGCACAGAGCAGAAATGAAGTAACCATCACTGAGTCCACATACAGATGTTTGTAATTAATTGCTGTCACTCCTCAATTTAAGCAGGTCTGCTTTTTCTTCTGTTTTATCAGGGCAATAAATAAATGAATTTCACAATCACAGCTCTATCTCGAATAATTAACCAGTTCTAATTACTGTTCAATATTCATACAATGTTGTATAGGAGGAGTGAGATTAAAGGAATATTCCACATGTGAGATGGGAATTGGAACAAGATCATGTATTCTTATATGAAAAGATTTTGAGGTAAATTAATATACAGTGGTAAACAGTGTTAATTTAAAATAAATTTTCTGCTTACAATTACCAGGGTTTACTATAAGTTTGGACAATTATCGATCAATTGTTAGCCTTGAAACCTCAGACTACTGCTGTTTTGTATTTTTTTTCCTGAGGAGGGTTTTTGCATTTCATATTCATTCATTTATTTATTTTGGGTCATGATGAAACTATTTTTCAGCATACATTATTGGAAATGATGAACTATCACACACCATGCACAAAAACAAAGAATTTAAAAAGGATATGAAAATTTGTTTGAATCTCACAAAAATAATGAAATGTTAAAAGGAAAAAAATTAGCCTTTTAAATTTTTTAATAAAAGAACGATATCCAAAATTTGACTACTGAGTTCCAAGAAGATGCAGTCCTGACAATAGTCCAATAAAATGTGAACTCAATGTGACATTCTGCTCAGTGAAAGACAAATGGTTACTGCCACAGGAAGTCATTTTGCAATATGCAACCAGAAACTAAAAACATTATTAAAGTTTTCCCTTTTATATAACATTGAGAAAATGACAAATAAGTAAGATGCAAAATTAAGACATTTTTTACTACTATGTTCTTGTTAAACATTATCCATAAAATATTAAAAACCAGAAAAATCTTCAATTGTTATGAATTTGGAATAGTCATGAATAGAGTGAAAGGGTTCCTACCTAATCCAAGGGCAAAAGTGAATGTGAAGTTCCATTGTGCGGTTGCAAGTTACCTCATACAGTCTAAGGTGAATTCCACCAACCAATATATAGGTGGAAACTTGTGGTTGGAGGCTTAGATTCACTCATAAGGCTGAGTGGACCCAGAGTCTCTGAGAGGGAAATGGCCAGAGATGGATGAAGCAAATCTTGTTCTAAATGTGTGACACTAATGCATGGGAAATGTGGGAGGCATACAAAGTAAACTGAGCCCTACTTATGTACGCTAGAAAACTTTATGAAAGTTTTGTATAGTAACTGTGGGGTAAAACTCACTCTACAAAAGTTATATTCTCTCTGCAAATTAGAATGGCCAACCTTTGGTGTGGGCAGGCCACCAGAAGGATCTTTAGACAAAGGTGTCATTGCTGATGTTTCCTAAATAGTTTTCCAAATCTCCAGACACCCAGAGCAATTTCCTTGTATTGATTACTGGGAAGAAATAACTCAGAAATGACCCCTTGGTTGACAGCCTTTCTGGAAAGACAGTCCAAGTTGATGTAGTTCAGATTACAGTGGCTCCTATGACCCAACAAATGGATACTGAGCAGAAAAAATGACAACAAAAGACAGAAATGAGGTCAATATTTCCAGTGAGCCAGAAGGGAACTCATCACCTTACATGCCCCTCTACCTGAACTTGCCAAGACAATTGGGACAACTGGCTGTCCCCACAGAACTTTCAACCCAAGATGCAACAGATGCATGACCCCAGCACCTTTAAAATGGCTAGAGGTACATACTCTGGATGGACAAGACAACACTCAATCCTTGGCTCAGACCCAATTTCCAGACACAGAATTAGGGTGGGATCCTAACAAAGAAAATAGTTTTCAACAAATAAAGGGATAAAAAGAGGTTTTCATTAGTAGCATAAGAGAGGGTCACAAATACCCCAAAACATGAACAACATACCAGAAGCAATACAAATGCCTGAAAAAGCCACAGCAATTTCTATGAATGACTATGCAAGAAGCAAACCAAAAGATAAAGAAGAGCTCCTTGTAGCTGCCATCATTGAAATCTCAGAAGTCACCCAAACGGGAGTCCCACCAAGACAAAGTCAAAGCAAATATCAAAACTGGAGGCAAATGCAAGGCCAAAAAAATGGGTCTGGATGAAAGGACCACCTTATCCAAGGGACAAGGCTGAGACTAATCCAATGTGCCTACTGTCATCAAAAGGGCCACTAAAAGAGAGAATGACCCCAACTGAAGTGTAGCGGACCTAGACCAGGCAGCCACAGGGCTTCAAAAACTCACCAACCATCTTTAACATGGCACCGACTTCTGATTTGAGAGTATTTAATCCACATGATGTGGATGCTGGCCTCTAATGTGGATTCATATTGCTCCATTATGTAGATGATCTATCTCAGGTCTGAGCAACCTAAGAAGACTGCAAGAAGTGGACACATCAGATTCTCAATTTCCTCATGAAACTGACTATGGCATCTCAAGAAGTAAAGTCCATATCTTTCAAGAAAAACGTCAAGTAATACTAATACTAAAAAAGTCAAATAATACTTCCTATCTGAGACAGAGACAAGGGCAACTGGACCCCAAGAAAAAACAAGCAGTCTACTCAATTCCAGTCCCTTCTACACTGCCAGTTTTCAGAGTTGCTGTGTCCTGCTGGACTCTGCTGCAAATATGGATCCCTAACTTCTCAGTCATGGTGAAACACCTCCATAAGGCAAAAAATGGGAAAATAACAGGAGCCTCTAATATGGGGATCAACACAACAAAAGACTTTTAGGATGTTGAAGGAACACTCACCAGTGCACCTGGACTAGGATGCCCTGACCTATCAAAGCCTTTCTTTCTGTGTGTCCATGAATTTCCTGAAATAACTGTAGGAATGATAACCCAAATGTTGGGAACATGGCACCATCTATTGGTCTATCTTTATACACATCTGGACTCTGTGATTCAATTCTGGCCCCCTTGTTAAGGGCTCTTGCTGCCAAGATCTTCTGGTGTTGGAGGATATGGGACAGAAACTAATAGTCTGTTCTGGCACTGTTGGAGTACAAAGGACAATATTGGCTGACTAATGTGAGGATTGACAGATGTTGTGTGAAGATTCATTTGTAAACATTAAAGTCATCTGGACCCTAAACCCAGCAACCCTGCTGCCCATCAGGACTCAACAGAGTAATCACAAGTGCATTAATCTATGGATGAATTGTTCTCTAATAGACCACACCAGAAAACCCAGCCCATCAAGTATCCTTTTGGGAAGCCATTCATGACTACCAAATAAAACCAGGATTGATCCAGTCATCAGACCTAGAAACCTGACTTTCAGGAACTGACAGTCATCAGAGATCATTTCAGATGGCCCGAAGTATGTAGTTTCTTTGCAGTGTGGCTCACTGCTGAAATTTGCATGTCCTAGATGAACAGATGTGTCACATAAACTGCTAGAGGAAATTGACTTCCTTAACTCCAACCCATCCTGCTTCACATGAAAGAATCTCTTACTGGCCCCCCTTTAATCTGTACCAATATAAATGAACCTGTCTTGGTTACAGTCAGATCTTAGCATGGCTCAATCCATCATGCACCCGGATTCAAAAGATAATTGTCTCCTCTGTTTTTTTCTATTAAATAAGTTTATTAGGGCTGGGGAGATAGCTCAGTCGGTAGAGTGCCTACCTCACAAGCACAAGGCCCTGTGTTCAATCCCCAGCACCGAAAAAAAAAATAAGTTTATTAGTGATGAGTTTACAGTTAGACCAACCCTCTGATAGAAAAACTTTCCCTCACCCATTCTGGACATGTGGTGATAGATTCTGATTTGAAATACTTCATAGGTTAAAAGCAGTTTCATAACAAATAGAATACATCTTTCTGGGTATGCAGTGGTCACTCCAGACCCCACTATTGAGACAAACCCTCTATCTCAGGAAACTTCAGCAGAATAGGTAGAACTTTTTCTCTGAGACAAAATGTCCAATTGACAGAAGAAATCCGTGCCAACATTTATAGAGATCCATAAATATGTCCTCACCACTCTTCAATATCACAGGGACTCATTAAAAAAACAATTGGTCTAATTAACTCAGGAGGAAAAAGAATGAAACATGAACAGGAAATTCTTAACCTTACAGATATGGTATGGAAACTCAAAAAAGGTGCAGTTACGCATTGCTGGTTCACAGAAATGGGAACATTATGATTGGGAAGGACAAGGAAATGCAGGCCTACCTAGAAGCAAAGTTCTCAGCTTGTAGGAAGCAACAAAACACTTGGCTCTAGTGCCTTAAATGCCACTCTTCTCCCTAATCCTCTCACAGATTGGGAACCGAAATATTCACAGCAAGAAAGTAATTGGTGTAAGACTGGAAAAAGTAAACAGAGAGCCAGCTTTTGTGGCAGAGTCAATAAAATTATTTACCAAAAGTTTAAAAATCAGATGGAAATTAAATACTGCCTATTGTCCACAGAGGTCTGCTAAAGTAATATATATATATATATATATATATATATGTACATATTTATTATATTTATTTATATATGTACATATTTATTATATTTATTTATATATGTATATATATTTATTATATTTATTTATATATGTATATATATTTATTATATTTATATATATATATTGAACTTTAATGGCTTAATTGGGTACATTGTCAGGAAACTCACCTCCATTTTGAGAAAATTCTCCCTATTGAACTGTTCAGGACTAGATCTGCTCCTATTAAGAGAACTGGATTGTCTCCCTATTAGGTAATATGTAAGAGACCTCTCCTACTTATCAGGCATTAAAGGGAGGCTCTAAGGAAATAGGAGAAGTAATATTAACACAACAGCTTCAAGATTTAGGAAAACCCTTACAGACCCTCAATCAATGGGTCAGAGAAAAATTGCCAGTATGTTTGACCACAGATCCATACTACTTCAGGCTTGCAGATTCAGTCTGGGTCAAAAAATAAAATATTCAATCCTTGAATCTTCTTTGGAGAGGTCCTTTCACTGTTATTTTATCTATCCCCAACTTCAGTAAAAGTTACTAGTTCAGGTACCTAGATTCATTACACTAGACTCAAGTCCACAGCCTTGGTCTGGGAGTGCCCTCCACATACCCACTGTACCATGTAAGGCTACCTCAAAGAGGAAGGAAACACTGGGAAGCTTGAGAATCAGAAGGATAACAGCCCTGCTCTGATCTCTTCAGAAGATGAAAAACCCTGTGGACAGTTAAAGCTTGAGGAAACAAAACCAGTTTCAACCACTGAGTGGTTGACTGATCAAGGCACAATGAAAGATCAACTAGAAATGATGTAGGGATTCCCTTGTGTAAGGACCTGGGGCCTAGTGAAAAATAGTGTATAATGGGAATGGATGTGATCCAGGAGGTCAACAACCTGGGGGTAAAGATGGCTGGCCACTCCAGAGGATTATTGCCACTTCTGGTCCTGCTACCTGTACACAGGATGGCAGTTGGTGCTATACAACTCTAGTTTACATGCTAAACTGGATTATTCATTACAAGCTCTAATGGAAATTATGACTAATTGAACTGCTATGCCATTTGAATTCCTATCGTGTTTTATTCTTGGTAAACTTCAAACCGTAATTGGCATAGTAATTATTATACTCTTTAAATATTTCATGATCAGTTCCTCTATACATTAGAAGTTTTGGATCTACTAAAGAAGCAACTGATAAAGAAAGTTAACTAAAATTATAACATTGCATAAGGCTTTAGGCCAGGAGGATGATAATGCACTTTGGTTTAAAGGATTAAAAAATTATCATCATCAAACGGAGGAATGAAGCACAGCAGGCATCCATAGTTGAAATTCTTGCTATAATTAAGTTTCTCCTAAAACCTCCCGTAATTAAGCTTCTCATCACCAAGATTTTAGAAACAGTGTCAACAAAATCTTATCAGCTTTTCTCTAGAGCCCACTTTGTTTGAATCTTCCACTTTATGTAAACAGTAGATTAGCAGACAAAAGGTGTTAAGAGACTACATCAAAAAGAGCTTGTTACTATGCAAGGTACTATTTGTGGTTTCTTGATAAAAAACTTCTATCTAGTCTAAGAATATGGGACAAGGAGTAATCAATATGTACCCACTCACTGACATGTTACCACCCCACTAAATATAAAGTATAAAGAATTACCAGATTTGGTGCTAGGGGTGTGGCTGTGTGGTAATACACTTACCTAGCACATGTGAGGCACTGGGTTCCATCCTCAGCACCACATAAAGATGAATAAATAAAATAAATGCATTGTGTCCATCTACAACTAAAAAAAATTTAAAAATTATTACCAGGGGGCTTTCAAGATGGCGGACTAGAGGGTGGCTGCATTTCATGTTGCTCCAGGATTCAGGATTCAAGAAGAGGAGATATTGAGAGCCTTGGGACCAACTCAAAGCAGCCGGGTGAGTCTCTCCCATTGGGGAGGTGTCCCGGATGGGGTGGTAGTCCCAGAATACAGGGAACTTTGTGAAGTAGAGTTGCCCAACGAGATACCCCTCCCCCTGCTGGACCAGTGAACACAGACAACTGGGAGCATCTTAGAGGAGGCCGCCCAGCATAGCGCTTGGCCTTGGAGCAACCACTGGGGCTCCGGGCGGCTTCCCAGAGGAGGAACTGTGCGGTGAGCAGTTTGGACTCAGAGCGACCGCTTCTGAACACTGGGGGGCTGCCCAGAGGAGGAGGAGGATCACGGCGGGTCATTTGGACTCGGAGTGACTGTACCAGGGATACGGGCAGTTGTCGGGAGGAGGAGGTGCGCAGTGAGTTGCTTGGACTCCTAGAGACTGCACTCGAACACTGGGTGACTGCCTGGAGGTAGATGAGTGTGGTGGGTCACTGGGACTCAGAGTGACTGTACAGGGCTCCAGGTGACTACTCAGAGGAGGGGCCACATAGCCAGGTGATTAGATGCAGAGCAGGGTCCCAGGACTCAGGCAGCTTCTTGGTGGAAGAGCCGCACAGAGACAAACTGAGGGGCGGAGTGAAGTTTCCAGGACTGTGGGCAGATTCTCTGAGGAGAGGTAGCTTAAGGAGACTCTTCTGCAAAGGGTGAGGCTCCCAGACCCAGGAGGTAGGTCCAGGCCCCTGGGAACATTGCAGTGGAAGGCAGCCCAGCCCAGGCAGTAGTTGTGTATCGAGGGGAACCTCTAGAACGGAAATTAACCAGCGAGACCTCCCCACCGGGTGAGTCTTTCCTGCTGGGTGAGGTTTTCCCACAAGGAAGTTAAAACTAGAGACACAGGCCCAAACAGGCCTTGCCTCAGCCTGCAGCCTAGGTCCCCTTTGGATGACCATTGGTCAACAAGTGGAGGCAACTCTGCCCACGAGCAAGGAATATACCCCACCTGAAGGCCACCACCCCTAGAGAGGCAGCTTCCTTGTGGAGCATCACATTACCAACTTCCTCCAAGACTTCAGGCTACAGAAGGCTAAGAGGGGATATACTAGAAATCTTCAGGGACATTGTAAGTCAATAGAGGAAATCTGCAATATCTCAGTGGTCCACTGATATCTGAACAATATGAGAAAACAAGGGAAGAAAATGCCCTGAAAAAATCTAGATGTTACATCAATAAAATCCAATGACAGCATGGCAGAAGAAATGTCAGAAAGGGAGTTCAGAATGTACATAATTAAAATGATCAGGGAAGCAAACGATGAGATGAAAGAGCAAATGCAGGCATTGAATGATCACATCAATTGACAGTTAAAAGAGCAAATACAGGAAGCAAAAGATCATTTCAATAAAGAGTTAGAGATATTGAAAAAAAACAAACAGAAATTCTTGAAGGAAACAATAAACCAAATTAAGAACTCCATAGAAAGCACAACCAATAGGATAGAACACCTGGAAGACAGAACCTCAGACATTGAAGACAAAATATTTAACCTTGAAAACAAAGTTGAACAAACAGAGAAGATGGCAAGAAATCATGAACAGAATTTCCAAGAACTATGGGATATCATGAAAAGTCCAAATTTAAGAATTATTTGGTTTGAGGAAGGCTTACAGAAACAAACCAAAGGAATGAACAATCTATTCAATGAAATAATAACAGAAAATTTCCCAAAGCTGAAGAATGAAATGGAAAATCAAGTTCAAGAGGATTATAAAATGTAAAAAAAAAAAAAAAAGAGAATTATAGGACTCCAAATACACAAAATTACAACAGACCCACACCAAGGCACATTATAATGAAAATAACTAACATACAAAATAAGTGCAGAATTTTAAAGTCTGTGAGAGAATAGAACCAAACTACATTTGGGGAAAACCAATACAGATATTAGCAGATTTTTCAATCCAGACCCTAAATCTAGAAGGGCCTAGAACAACATTTTCAAGCCCTGAAAGAAATGGATGCCTACCAAGAATCTTATACCCAGCATAAATTACCTTCAGATTTGACATTGAAATAAAATCCTTCCATGATAAACAAAAGCTAAAAGAATTTACAAAAAGAAAGCCAGTATTATAGAACATTTTCAGCAAAATATTCCATGAGGAAGAGATGAAAAACAAAGAAGCAAATCAGCAAAGGGAGGAATTATCCTAAAGGAATTCTTAAATAAAGGAAGAACCAAATCGTGTCAAAAAAATAAATAAATAAATAAATTTTAAAAAATGGCCCAAATGACCAGGAATACAAATCATATCTCAATAATAACCCTGAATGTTAATGTCCTGAACTCATCAATCAAAACACATAGACTGGCAGATTGGATTAAAAAGAAAGATCCAACAATATGTTGCCTGCAAGAGACTCACTTCATTGAAAGAGATACCCATAGACTAAAGGTGAAAGGATGGGGAAAAACACACCATGCACATGTACTCAGCAGAAAAGATGGGGTATCCATCCTCATTTCGCATAATGTGGACTTCAAGCCAAAGTTAGTCAGAAGGGATAAAGAAGGTCATTTCATACTGCTTAAGGGAAGCATAAATCAGCAAGACATAATAATCATAAACATCTATGCCCCAAACAGTGGCTCATCCATGTATGTCAAACAAATCCTTCTCAATTTCAGAAACCAAATAGACCATAACACAATAATACTAGGTGATTTTAACACGCTTCTCTCACCACTGGACAGATCTTCCAAACAAAAATTGAACAAAGAAACCATAGATCTCAATAACACAATCAATAATTTAGAGTTAATGGACATTGATAGAATATACCATCCAACCAAGAGCGAATACACTTTCTTCTCAGCAGCACATGGATTCTTCTCTAAAATAGACCATATATTATGCCATAAAGCCAATGTTAGCAAATACAAGAAGATAGAGACAATACCTTGTATTCTATCAGATCATAATGGATTGAAATTAGAAATAAATGAAAGAATAAAAAACAGAAACTACTCTAACACCTGGAGAGTAAGCAATATGCTATTAAATGATGAATGGATTACAGAAGATATCAGGAAGGAAATTAAAACATTCTTAGAGTAAATGAGAACAAACAAACATCATATAAAAATCTCTGGGGCATGATGAAAGCAGTTCTTAGAGGAAAATTTATTTCATGGAGTGCATTCAATAAAAGAAGTAAAACTCAACAAATAAACAACGTCTAACACTACAGCTCAAAGCCCTAGAAAAAGAAGAACAGACAAATACCAAAAGTAGTAGAAGATAGGAAATAAACTCAGAGCTGTAAACAACAAAATTGAAAGAAAAGACACAATACAAAAAGTTGACAAAATAAATAGCTGTTTCTCTGAAAAAATAAACAAAATTGATAAGCCTTTAGCCACACTAACAAAGAGAAGACGAGAGAAAACCCAAATCATTAAATTGAGAATGAACAAATAAATATCACAATAGACATGATTGAAATACAAAACATAATTAGAAGCTATTTTGAAAATCTATACTCCAACAAAATTGAAAATTTCGAAGACATCAACAGTTTTCTAGAGACATGAATTGCCTAAACTGAACGAGGAGGACTTACACAATATAAATAGACCAATTTCAAGTAATGAAAAGAAGAAGTCATCAAAAGCCTACCAACAAAGGAAAGTCCAGAACCAGGTGGGTTCTCAACCAAGTTCTACAAAACCATAAAGAAGAGCTCATTCCAATACTTCTCAATGTATTCCATGAAATAGAAGAGGAGGAACCCTCCCAAACTCATTCTATGAAGCCAATATTACCCTGATACCTAAACCAGACAGAGACACATCGAGGAAAGAAAATTTCTGACCAATATCCTTAATGAACATCGACGCAAAAATTCTTAACAAAATTTTGGCAAATTGCATACAAAACATATTAAAAATATAGTGCACAATGATCCAGTGGGTTTCATCCTAGGGATGCAAGCTTGGTTCAACATCAGGAAATCAATAAAGGTAATTCACCATATCAATAGACTTAAAGTCAAGAATCATATGATTATTTCAATAGATGCAGAAAAATCAGTTGATAAAATATAACACCACTTCATGCTCAAAACACTAGAAAAAATAGGGATAGTGGGAACATTCCTTAATACTGTAAAGGCGATCTATGCGAAGCCCATGGCTAATATCATTCTAAATGGTGAAAAACTGAAAGCATTCCCCCTAAAAACTGGAACAAGGCAGAGATGCCCTCTTTCACCACTTCTATTCAACATCGTCCTTGAAATTCTAGCCAGAGCAATTAGACAGAACAAAGAAATTAAAAGGGATACGAATGGAAAAAGAAGAACTCAAACTATCCCTATTTGCTGATGATATGATTATATACTTAGAGGAACTGGGAAATTCCACCAGAAAACTTTTAGAACTCAAAAGTGAATTCAGTAAGGTAGCAAGTTACAAGATCAATGCTCATAAATCCAATGCCTTGTTATACATAAGTGATGAATCTACAGAAAGAGAAGTTAGGAAAACCACCCCATTCACAATAGCCTCGAAAAAAATAACATACTTGGGAATCAATCTCACAAAAGATGTGAAAGATCTCTACAATGAGAACTACAGAACACTAAAGAAAGAAATTAATGAAGACCTTAGAAGATGGAAAGATCTTCCATGTTCTTGGATAGGAAGAATTAATATTGTCAAAATGGCCATACTACCAAAAGTGCTATACAGATTCAATGCAATTCCAATTAAAATCACAATGATGTACCTTACAGAAATAGAGCAAGCAATTATGAAATTCATTTGAAAGAATAAGAAACCCAGAATAGCTAACACAATCCTTAGCAGAAAGAGCAAAGCAGGGGGTATTGCAATACCAGATCTTCAACTCTACTACAAAGCAATAGTAACAAAAATGGCATTGTATTGGCACCAAAATAGACAGATAGATCAATAGTACAGAATAGAGGACACGGACACAAACCCAAATAAATACAGTTTTCTCATAGTAGACAAAGGTGCCAAAGTATGCAATGCAGAAAAGATAGTCTCTTCAAAAAATGTGCTGGGAAAATTGGAAATCCATATGCAACAGAATGAAACTAAACCCATATCTCTCACCGTGCACAAAACTAAACTCAAAATGGATTAAGGACCTCAGAATCAGACCAGAGACCCTGCAGATTATAGAAGAAGAAAAAGTAGGTCCAGATCTTCAACATGTCGTTTTAGGACCAGACTTCCTCAACAGGACTCCCATAGCACAAGAAATAAAAGCAAGAATCAATGAATAGGATAGATTCAAACAAACGAACTTTCTCTCAGCAAAGGAAACTATCAGCAATGCGAAGAAAGAGCCTACAGAGTGGGAGAAAATCTCTGCCAGTCATACTTCAGATAGAGCACTAATCTCCAGAATCTATAAAGAACTCAAAAAACTCTACACCAAGAATGCAAATAACCCAAACGCCAAATGGGCTAAAGAAATGAACAGACACTTCACAGAAGAAGCTCTGCAAGCAATCAACAAACATGGAAAAATGTTCAACATCTCTAGTAATAAGATAAATGCAAATCAAAACCACCCTAAGATTCCATCTCACCCCAATTAGAATGGCGATTTTCAAGAATACAAGCAAAAACAAGTGTTGGCAAGGATATGGGGAGAAAGGTACACTCATACTTTGCTGGTGGGGCTGCAAATTAGTGTAGCCACTCTGGAAGGAATTGTGGAGATTCCTCAGAAAACTTGGAATGGAACCACTAATTGACCCAGCTATCCCACTCCTTGGCCTATACCCAAAGGACTTAAAATGAGCATACTACAGAGATTCAGCCACATCAATGTTCATAGTGGCTCAATTCACCATAGCCAGATTGTTGAACCAACCTAGATGCCCTTCAGTTGATGAATGGATAAAGAAACTGTGGTATATATATACAATGGAATATTACTCAGCCATAAAGAATGATAAAATTATGGCATTTGCAGGCAAATGGATGAAATTGGAGAATATCATGCTAAGTGAGATAAGCCAATCTCAAAAAGCCAAAGGATGAATGATATCGCTAATAAGTGGATGATGACACATAATGGGGGGTGAGAGGGTTAGTGTTAGGGTTAGCGTTAGGGTTAGGGAGGGGGGCAAGAATGGAGGAAGGAAGGACTGTATAGAGGGAAAAGAGTGGTGGGAGGGGTGGGAGGGGTGGGGGGAAGGGAAAAAATAACAGAATGAATCAAACAACATTACCCTATGTAAATTTATGATTTCACAAATGGTACGCCTTTACTCCATGTACAAACAGAAAAACAACATGCATATCATTTGTTTACAATTAAAAAAAAAATTATTACTAGACTCAGCATCTAGCACCTGTATCATTGAAGTAAAATAAAACTGTATCCTAAATATTCCTCAGTTGTCTCATTACTTCTGTCCTATACAGTGGAAGAGTTATCCCTATATTACATGCACATATTTGCATTCATACATTCGGGTAAGATGGAAACCCAAATTTTTTGTTATAAGCAATTATACAAGATCATTGCAAATTTGATAATGTTTGACAAATACTAGGAGAAGGATCTACTATCTCAAAAATTGGAGCAAAGTCCTTGTATTTCCTCTTGTCACCATTTTCTGTTTCCACATAGAAACGCTCTTCCCATATTGTCTGATCCACTGAGGGTGGCTTGCTGTGCACATCCATGATGATCAGTCAGCTGTTCAGAGGGGGCTCCAAGTGGAAAACAGATGGCTCCTCCCTTGGGATTTCAATATCTAATTGGGAATATAGAAAAACAAAATACCAAATGGGTTTTGTCAAAATTTACCTGAAATGGTAAGAACAGGTGTTATATGTTGCCTTTGCTGTAGAAATGTCAGTTATCAGTGGACTCTTTTCTTATTCTCAAAAATATGGAAAATCTCTGTCAGAAACCTTAATATTCAACAGTAAACAAATATTAAATTTATGAAGAATTATTACAAGTGAGTAGTGAGAACCATGTAGTCACATTCATTAGATCAATAACAAGAAAGGTAAAAGCTGACTTCTATGTTGCATAAAGTATTGAACATTGTAATGTGGAAAATTGCTTCATTAGAATTTTTCATATATGAAAGCAGAAAATTCCATGCAACTTAAATTCAAATTAGAAAAAAACTGAAGCAGAACACAAATTGGGAACAACTAATGCTTAGTTTCTTAAACATTTTATTAGGAATATTGATAGTATATTTATATTTTAAAGAAAATAACAGGACTAGGCTCTTTATCTGAAAGCTTTCTGCTCTTTGATAGAGACATTAATATTTATATCACTAGGTCTACAAGTTAAATTTCCATCTCAGATGCCAAGTAGAACCCATGTCTGTAAAAATGTGATCCTCTAAGGCTGCTATCATCTTGACTATATTACCTTACCCACTTCTTACACTCATTCTCTTAGTTTCTGTCCAAGATATGTGGACGTCACCTCTCATTCTTCATGGAAATATCTGAAGCTTCCAGTTTTTTGGCATTTTCAACTCCTAAGAATTTCTACTTATAGTTAGATTATGCTTGAGGTAAAAGATGAAATTTAATTTTAATCATTACATTCTTAGAAGTTCTCTTGCTCTGTGGCTTCTACTACATCTTCAGGCATCAAATTCCTGATCCACCAGAGTTGAAGTCACTGAGTCTCTCTCTTTCCTCTGTTAAGTTCCCATAGAAGCTGAAGTATTCACGTTGCATTAACTAATAGAGTAAGTGAAAATTGGTCAGAGTCCTCTTTTCATATCTCCTGTAATAAACCTACTGCTGGATGGGGCATGTTAATAGATATGGAAAATGAGAAATCCCCAAGACAATGCCTGACAAGAAGGAAAAATGATGGTCATGCACTGATGACCTTCATCTCCCAAGACAAGTGTTTTCCAGGTGTCAGCTGCAGACAGGGAGGAGGTGTATTAATATCCTTAAAAGAAACAGTCTCTAGGAGGCCTTAATCACCTCCAAAGTAAATCCTCTCCAAACATAGACCAAAGGCCTTTCACCAAAGAAAGCTCAAATACCTGAGTGCTCAAGGAAATTTATGTGTTCACTTCACAACCCTACCCCAAAATAACCTATATAAACCCACTCTGTTTCTTTGTTCATTGGCTCATTTTCCAACAGGAATGTGGGTCCACAGGTGCTATTTCATTCCTGCACCCCATGAATAAACAGCTGAGATGACTTGTGAGATTTGTATCCTGCCCATTCTTTTTGTGCTAACACCTGTTATTTTCCCCTGTTGGTCTGTCCTTGTACCAACTCTGTATAAGAAACATCTCTAATGAGAACTAGTCACTCTGCTTCTGTTTACATAGACCCAATCATTTAAACTGAGTTTCCAACCCATTCTCATTTGGTCTAACATAAAACTGTATATATTATAAGATTTTAAGAGTTTCCAAAGCAGATCAAAGTCTAAGGAAGACTACAAATACTGAATCTTAAAAAAAAAAATAAAGTAAAAGTTCTTGATTTTTTCATTATGATTTCAAGGACCACGTTGTTTGTCTTCTCAACTTCCACTTTCTCCAGGTTTTTCCTTGGGTCACTCATGTTAATTCCTTTGGCATTAGCATGTGTTCACTTTGGAAAAGGGCTATGAACTAGTCCTAGTGAATGGCATTTGAGAAGAATACTATTGGGGGTTTATGTATAAGTATCTCTCTGTTTTATTAGGTTATTTTAAAAGTAGTTAACTCCTCTTCCTAATGTGGATATTGTGCTTCTGTGCTACGCAGTCTGCTCCCAGCCTGAAAATTATGTCAACAGACAGAATAGTGAAGAACCAGTAGCAGATGTGAGAATTTCTAGATTCATGTGGGCAATATCCAGAGGTTATTCTTTCTGTGGACTTTTTGTTATGGGAGTAAACATGTCTTGTTGTAGCCAAATAAAAGCAACCATTGAAGATAAGTTTCTCCCTGAAACTCCTGCCTTACCTGTATTTGGCCTGCATCCAAGAACATTCAGAATTGTTGAAAACTGCTGAAACTCTGGAGACTATAAGCCCCCTTAGTTTCTAAGGACTGTCCATGGTTTGTGCAGAAGCTGTAGAAGTGTTGCCAAGGGCCTCAATTTTATTGTCCATTCTTACACAGTCTTGTTCCATTTTCCATGTGCTTTGAAAGGCCACTGGTGGTTAGGATATTTTAATTATTATTATTTTTTAATTTAAAAAGAAAGAACAGTAAATTTGTTCTGTTGTCTAAGGCACACAAAAATTCTGTGGCAAACATTTTTTAAGATACATAAAAATGACACTTAAAAATTGGTGCCTTATTTATATAAATTAGAGTTTAATTTTTGCATCAATCATGTGCCATGCAATCTATGGTTTGCTAGAATATGAGTAACATGCTGCCTCTCTACTCTGTGGAGGCTTGTATCTAATTTCAGTAACTCTTTAAGGTGTTAAGTTGCATGCTTCCCTGGGAGGATTATGCAAGGTGCTTTAGAGATGATAAGCACAAACTTTCTACCTGGTATCTTTCAAATTTGCAATGACTTTCAGTACATTTACTTTCTTCTTTGGGGGACCATGCTGGGGATTGAATCCAGGGCCTTGTGCATGCAAGTCAAGCCTTTTACCATCTGAGCTTTATCCCCAGCCCATCACTACATTTACTCTGCTTCATGGAAACAAATGGATAGTTCTGTTGACGCTACCTATAGACCATGACCACACTGTGTGATGAAACTTTGGCAATGGAGGAAAAGGGAGGGTAATTTACTGAGATATGAAACTGATCAAATGTTATGTATGTGTATGAATTTGACACCATGAATCTGAGTATTAAGCATAGTTAAAATGCACCAAAAACAAAGAAACAAAAGAAAATCTTTTGAACATACTTTCCAAGCATATGAGTTTTCAACTTGTCCTTTTTCAACATTTGTACATATGACCCCTCATGATCTTTCCAGGACATTTCCCCTCTCACCCCCTTGAGAATAATCAGAAAGGAAAACTTCATTCCCCAGTTTTCAGGAGCTCTGGTCCTTGAGCTGCTGGAAGGGAGCCCTTGGACTGCTGCACATCCTTGTCCTGTGTGTTTCACCTTGTAGACTTAGAACCATAATATAAATGCACTGTGGGTTCTAGTTACTACAGGCTAGAGAAAAACTGACTAATAAATATCAATTGCTACTTCTCTAGGACCTGAAATCTCCTGTCTACTCCCACACCAGAAATATCTTAGCATCTTCAAACCTTTGCTTATAGGCTGTACCCAAATTAGTTCTTGTTGGTAATGATTCAAAAAGAAAACTAACCAGAAGCATAACAGAGACAGTGAAGGTAAGAATATTGAGAAAAACAACTTTATTTCATATAAAAATGTTAAAAATTTAGTACATTCTTTACTGGACTGATGAACTTTACTGTAGCATTAAATGTGTAACTAAGAAGCATGGGTTAACAACAGAAGTGATGTTTCCAGTCAGCAGCATCTACACCATCTCCCAAATCACAAAGGGGGTACTAGTAGAAATCATGACAAATGTGTCCATGTTAATATTCATCAGCAAATGGATATTTGGGTGGCCTACCAAACAAAAGTGAAAAAAAAAAATGTACGATAGACTCAGCTATTTTATTTCTACAGGGCTAACCCAGGAAACTTAGGGAAGCCCATTATATTTCCTACGTGACTGAGCAATCTGCCATTCCTACTTTCATCAACATAGCTCTGTAAGAAATGCTTTTTTATTTAGAACTAAATAATTTAAATTCTATTATCTTGGTCACACTTTTGGAGCAAGCTGGCGGGTAAGTCACACCACCTACATCTTGGAGGTAGGCAGTGGGCAACTATCCTGCCCAGACACCAGGCCAAGGACAGACATCATAACTGAGCGACCCCACCTGACCCCTGCACCTAGGTTGGTGCCATCACTGGATGGTTGTGGTTGTGGACTGAGCTGGCAGGTGAGTCCTGCCACTTGCATAGCAGAGGTAGCAGGCAGGCACCCAACCCACCTGCCATGCTGAGCTGGGTGGCAGGTAGCCAACCCGCCCAATCACCAGGCCAAAGACAGATACCATCACAGAACAACCCCGCCCGATAACCACTCTGAGGTTAGTTGCCATCATGGAGCTATCCAGAGGCTTCTTCATAGGCTGGTGCAGGCATTTTGAATGACCCTGAGGGCGTGGCCATCATCACTGGAAGGACAACTACCTTCACGAGACAGATACAGAAGGCTAGAGGACCTTTACCAAGATGTAGGAGCCAAGAAGAGGAGGTATTGAGAGACTTGGGATCAATTCAGAGCCACCAGGGAATATACCCCACCTGAAGGCCACCACCCCTAGAAGGCCAGCTTCCTAGTGGAGCACTGCATTATCAAGTTCCTCCAACACTACAGGCTGCTGAAGGCTAAGAGGTAAGTTATTGGAAATCTACAGACACAATATTAGTCAACAGAGGAAATCTGTAATATCCCAGAGTTTCACTATTAGAGGGGAAGATACCTGAACAATATGAGAAAACAAGGGAAGAAAATATATCAAACAAACCAAGATGGTATAGCAATAAAATCCAGTGACAGCATGGCAGAAGAAATGTCAGAAAGGGAGTTCAGAATGTACATAATCAAAACGATCAGGGAAGCAAACAAGGAGATGAAAGAACAAATGCAGGCATTAAATGAATGCACCAATCAACAGTTAAAAGAGCAAATACGGGAAGCAAAAGAGCATTCCAATAAAGAGTTAGAGATACTGAAAGAAAAACCAAACAGAAATCCTTGAAATGAAGGAAACAATAAACCAAGTTAAAAACTCCACAGAAAGCATAACCAATAGGGTAGAACACCTGGAAGACAGAACCTCAGATATTGAAGACAAAATATTTAACCTTGAAAACAAAGTTGACCAAAAAGAGAAGATGGTAAGAAATCATGAACAGAATCTACAAGAACTATGAGATATCATGAAAAGGCCAAATTTGAGAATTATCAGGATTGAGGAAGGCTTAGAGAAACAAACCACAAACCAAAGTAATGAACAATCTATTCAATGAAATAATATCAGCAAATTTCCCAAAGCTGAAGAATGAAACGGAAAATCAAGTTCAAGAGGCTTATAGGACTCCAAATACAAAAAAAAAAAAAAAAAAAAAAAAAAAAAAAAAATTACAATGGACCCACACCAAGGCACATTATAATGGAAATACCTAACATACAAAATAAAGACAGAAAATTAAATGCTGTGAGAGAAAAGAATCAAATAACATTCAGGGGGAAACCAATACAGATATTAACAGATTTTTCAATCCAGACTCTAAAACCTAGAAGAGCCTGGAACAACATTTTTCAAGCTCTGAAAGAAATGATTGACAATCAAGAATCTTATACCCAGCATAAATTACCTTCAGATTTGACATTGAAATAAAATCCTTCCACCATAAACAAAAGCTAAAAGAAGTTACGAAAAGAAAGCCGGCATTACAGAACATTCTCAGCAAAATATTCCATGAGAAAGAGATGAAAAACAATGATGTAAATCAGCAAATGGAGGAATTACCTTAAAGGAACAATCAAATAAAGGAGAAATCAAGTCGTGTCAAAAAAAAAAAAAAAATTAGCCAAATGACGGGGAATACAAATCAAATCTCAATAATAACCCTGAATGTTAATGACCTGAACTCATTAATCAAAAGACATAGGCTGGCAGAATGGATTAAAAAGAAAGAGCCAACAATATGCTGCCTGCAAGAGACTCACCTCATAGAAAGAGATACCCACAGACTAAATGTGAAAGGATGGGGAAAAATATATCATGAACATGGACACAGCAAAAAAAGCTGGAGTATCCATCCTCATTTCAGATAATATGGACTTCAAGCCAAGGTTAGTCAGAAGGGATAAAGAAGGACATTTCATACTGCTTAAGGGAAGCATAAATCAGCAAGACACAATAATCATAAATATCTGTGCCGGAAACTGTGGCTCATCCATATACATCAAACAAATCCTTCTCAATGCCAGAAATCAAATAGACCACAACACAATAATTCTAGGTGATTTTAACACAACTCTCCCACCACTGGACAGATCCTCCAAACAAAAATTGAACAAAGAAACCATAGATCTCAATAACACAATCAATAATTTTACTTAACAAACATTTATAGGATATACCATCCCAAAAAGAGTGAATACACTTTCTTCTCAGCACCACATGGATCCTTCTCTAAAACAGACCATATATTGTGCCATAAAGCTACTGTTAGTAAATAGAAGAAGATAGACATAATACCTTGTATTCTATCATATCATAATGGTTTGAAATTAGAAATGAATGACAGAGTCAAAAACAGAATAACTCCAACACCTAGAGATTAAATAATCTGCTATTGTGTGATGAATGGATAACAGAAGATATCAGGAAGGAAATTAAAAAATTCTTATAGGTTAATGAGAACAAAGAAACCTCACATCAAAATCTCTGGGACACTATGAAAGCAGTTCTTAGAGGAAAATTTATTTCATGGAGTGGATTCAATAAAAGAAGAAAATAATCAACAAATAAACGACCTAACACTACGACTCAAAGCCCTAGAAAAAGAAAAACAGAGCAACACCAAAAGAAGTACAAGACAGGAAATAGTAAAAATAAGAGCTGAAATCAAGGAAATTGAAACAAAAGAAACAATAGAAAAAATTGACAAAATAAATAGTTGGTTATTTGAAATAATAAACAAAATTGATAAAACCTTAGGCACACTAACAAAGTGAAGAAGAGAGAAAACTCAAATTACTAAAATTCAGAATGAAGAAGGAAATATCACAACAGACATGATTGAAATACAAAACATAATTAGAAGCTTTTTTGAAAATCTATACTCCAAAAAAATAGAAAATCTCAAAGACATTAACAGGTTTCTAGAGATATATGAATTACCTAAACTGAACGAGAAGGACATACATAATATAAATAGATAAATTTCAAGTAATGAAATAGAAGAAATCATCAAAAACCTACCAACAAAGAAAAGTCTGGGACCAGATGGGTTCTCAGCTGAGTTCTACAAAACCTTTAAAGAAGAGATCATTCCAATACTCCTCAAAGTATTTCATGAAATAGAAGAGGAGGGAACTCTCTGATACTCATTCTAGGAAGCCAATATCACCCTGATACCTATAGCACACACAGACACATTAAGGAAAGAAAATTTCAGACCAATGTTCTTAATGAGCATTGATGCAAACATTCTCAATAAAATCTTAGCAAATTGCATACAAAAATATATTAAAAAGATGATCAAGTGTGTTTTATCCCAGGGATGCAAGGTTCGTTCAACATCTAGAAATCAATCAATGTAATTCACCATATAAATAGACTTAAAGTCAAGAACCACATGATTTTTTTGATAGATGCAGAATAAGGATTGTATAAAATACAGCATCCCTTCATGCTCAAAACACTAGAAAAGTTAGGGATAGGGGAACATTTCTTAACATTGTAAAGGCCATCTATGCTACGCCCATCGCCAATATCACTCTAAATGTGAAAACTAAAGCATTCCCCTTAAAAACTGGAACAAGGCAGGGATGCCTTCTTTCACCACTTCTATTCAACATCGTCCTCGAAACTAGTCAGAGCAATTAGACAGACCAAGGAAATTAAAGGAATATGATTAGGAAAAGAAGAACTCAAATTATCCCTGTTCGCTGATGACATGATTATATACTTAGAGGATCCAAAAAATTCCACCAGAAAACTTTTAGAACTCATGATTGAATTCAGTTAAGTAGTAGGATATAAGATCAATGCTCATAAATCCAATGCATTTTTATACATAAGTGATGACTCTTCAGAAAGAGAAGTTAGGAAAACTACCCCATTCATAATAGCCTCAAAAAAAGTAAAATTCTTGGGAATCAATCTCACAAAAGAGGTTAAAGACTTCTACAATGAGAACTTCAGAACACTAAAAAAAGAAATTAATGAAAACCTTAGAAGATGGAAAGATCTCCCATGTTCTTGGATAGGCAGAATTAATATGTCAAAATGGCCATACTACCAAAAGTGCTATACAGATTCAACGCAATTCCCATTAAAATCCTGATGATGTACCTTACAGAAATAGAGCAAGCAATTATGAAATTCATCGGGAAGAATAAGAAACCCAGAAGAGTTAAAGTAATCGTTAGCAGGAAGAGTGAAGCAGGGGGTATCACAATACCAGAACTTCAACTATATTACAAAGCAAGAGTAAGAAAAATGGCATGGTATTGGTACCAAAACAGAGAGGTAGATTAATGGTACAAAAAAAGAAAACACAAACCCAAATAAATACAATTTTCTCATACCTGGGGGGTACTGGGGATTGAACTCAGGGGTACTTGGCCACTGGGCCACACCCCCAACCGCATTTTATTTAGAGACAGGGTCTCACTGAGTTGCTTAGCGCCTTGCTTTTGCTGAGGCTGGCTTTAAACTGATGATCCTCCTGACTTAGCCTCTGGAGCTGAGGATTACAGGGTGTACCACCATGCTCGGCCCTCAAGCCAAATTTGTCAGCCCCTAAATGCAAACACTGTCCCCCAACACAGGCTCAGAGATGGAGACCAGAACACCATTAGAAGTGTACTGTGCAAACAACTTCCTGGGTGTGTCCCAAACGTGACTGAGTGTCAGCATGGAGGGGAAGCAGGAGGCAGACAGAGTGGATCAGTGGGGACCTGGGGATGCCAGTACCTGACAGAAAGCCAGGAAGCCTCCCAGGATCCGTGGGCCATGGGACCTGCAGTGGAGCAGGGGCTTCTGGAATGTTCTCCTGGGTCCCATCCCATCCCATCGCAGTGCTCTGGCTGTCCCCAGCACTCACCTCTGCAGCTCCTTCAAGGAGATGGTGACCCACAGCCTGTGGCCCAGGATGTAGAGAGTAGGCAGGATATCTGCCCACTGCACCTTCTCACCTAGAGGCCTGCTCTTCAGCACCCAAAGGCTGAAAACATTCCTGAACTCCTCCATTAGGAAGCTAATGTGAATGAGAATCTGGGACAACGGGACAATGGGGGCGGTGGCAGCATAGAAGAGAAGCAGACCTCTGACCCTCCCACCCTAAGCCACCAGCTGGGAGACCAGTGGACTCTGAGGGTCTGCACTGCTGGTCTTCATAGGTGTCAGTGCAAGGCCAAGGGTAGGAGAGTGGCAGTGGAGCCTGGGAGGGGTGGAGTCGGGCCTGGGTGGGTCTGAGCACTGGAGGCCCTGCTGCAGCATGAACGCTGCCACACAAGCACCGTGGGCCAGCACCAAGGGGAACAAAGGCTCACTGACTGTCACCCTGCAGCCATCAGACCCAGATAGAGTAGGGAGGCCTCTCACAATAGCTGCCCCATGCAGCACTGCGGGCCCATCCGGGACCTCAACCTCCTACTTTTCAACCTGCATTGAGGAAAATGAAGTGGGGCAGAGCCAAGTGAATGCTGGGACTCAAGAATTGACCCATAGTGTTTGTACCTTCTGGACCAATAGCATTGGTACATTTTCAAACCCTATTTAGCATAACTGTGGACCAATCACAGTAACCCAAGTGCTATGGAGACCCCTTGTCAACATTTGCTAAGCACAATTGGAGGAAATATACCTAACAGGAGCTCCGTTGTCTAGGTGCTCGTGTTCTACTCTTGATTGTCAACAAATGATTATTCTTGCCAGAGGATTGCATTCTTTGAATTCAAGAGAGAAGACCTTTGGAAGAAAAAGAGGGTGGGTTGCTGGGGTGCCCTGCACTGCGGCATGTCTGGGGAATGGAGTGCGTCTGTCTTCACAGTATTTCTTTTTGACCTTCAAGAGGTCAGTATGTGTTGAATGTCCCCATACTGACTTTTTACTTTGTTTTCCTTTGTTACTGGAAAATGCAAAAGGTGTTTTGTCTTGCTTTTGAAAATTCTTTTTTTCTCAAAACCCTGTATGTTTATGGGTGAGATATCTGAAATGTGGGCTCTCAGATTCTGATAAGAAATTCTGAAGTGGTTAGATACTAATTTCAGGAAGAACAAGAAATAAATGTGCAGGGGAGACAAAAAGAACCCCTAAATGAAATAACGTGTTAAGTCTTGATTTATATGTGCTTGTGTGCTTATACACATGAACATATGCATATTTATTAATCATATAATTAAAATTTATTCCAAATGTTTTAACTCCAGTTTTATCAGGATTTTTGTGCATTCCCCCCGCAAGTTAAAGTATCTCATATTTCTTATTTAAGCATCTTAAGACCTGGAACTTTTTTCACAGATTAAAATGGTTTAGTGTGATAGAATGAATTTACTAAGTGTCTGAGGAGACTAAAACGCTACAACATTGGCTTGTAACTCAGGCTGACAGAGAGTTGGTCTGTGAAATATTGAAAATGTTGAATTATCTCAATATTTTAGGAGCTCTCTATTGCTAATTTCATTGTGATACTAGGTTTAAACTTGGGGGATGTAAGAAAAAATTTTAAACATCCACATTGAATGACCTATATCACCTCCTCTTCAAGGGGTCACAGAGTCAATGAGAATTTATGAGAGGTGAATGTTTGCTGAGGTTTGTTACTAGCCTCCGCACAGGCTAAACTTGGGCTTTCCAGAGCCAGCTGGTCTTAGGTCTAATATTGAGCATCATTCACTTCAAGTTGTTTACTGATAACCCCTGTCATTTCTTCTTTGACCAATCAGTTACTTACAAGTTGTTAATGTTTTCTAATATTTTGTGGTGTGTTATATCATATTATCTTATTGCTATTGATTATAACAAGTTTATTGTGGCCAGAGTACATAACTGATATGATTTCAATATTTTTAAGTTTATTACTTCATAGCCCAGTATATGGTCATTTCAGTAAGTGTTCCAAACATTTGAAAACAAGAGGAAAAAAAAAAACTGCTATTTTTAGATATGGTGTTTTGCAAAAATAATTTATTGGCAATGTTCCTCATCTTCTAATTTATTAGTAGAGTCTTTTGAATATTAATATTTCCAACTATAATTATGGAATATTCTACTTTTTGCTTTAATTCTGTAAACATTTTTCACTGTATTTGGAAACTATATTTAAGTATGTAAAGTGGGTATGACTGCTCCTGTGCACTCGTGAATTAACACATTATTATGATGATATATATCTCCAAAACTTTGCTAATACTCCTTGTCTTGAAATCTATTTTATCAGACATTTTGGTAAGCTTACATTTACTGCATTCATGATGCATTTTTTCTTTCACTTAGAATTTATTTTCTCTTTATATTCAAAACTTTACTTTCTTTCACTTAGAATTTGTTTTCTCTTTATATTCAAAACAGCATATACTTAATAAGACAGCATATACTTAATAATGTTTTAAACCCATCTTCACAGCCTCTGCCATTAAATTTGCTCTTAATTCATTAAACTTTAATAAAATTGCTGACATATTTATAGTTTTTTCTACCATCATATTAAGTATATCTTACAAAGTAGTCTTGTTTTGTTTCTCTTTTTTTCTTATCAAAACTTTTAAAATTTGTGTTAGAATTACCTTTAATTTTCCTCTCATCTTTGTAAACATGCTTCTTTGAATTGTTCCAATAATATAAGGAATTTAATTTTAGAGATTTAATATTTACTTAACTTTTCTAAGTTCATTCACATTTACTATAGTATGTCACGTAAAAACGTGTTCTCATGCATACACATATTCTTTTTCACATAGTTGTCATATATTGATGTCATATTAGGGAAGAAATAGTCATACCTAGGTGTTTATCAGTGGTTATTCCAGCTATTCTTTATTTTGAAGCATTTTCTTAGTAGCTTCAACAAAAGTTCAGATAAATTCATGCTTATTATAGTTGTTGTCAGTATATTGCAACCAATGTATGAATCAGGTTTTGGTCAGAATTGTGGACAGAGTTAATATGAAGATCCCATTTCTAGTTTTCTGAATTTTCCTGTGTCATTCATTGCCTGTTTACAAGGTACAGTTTTTTGTTTCCCTAACCACAAAGATTGTTTCTTACTAATGGCATGAACATCTCATCACCTGTGTCTCACAGGCTACACTCAGGGAAGGCAGACTGCAAAATGAGTACTTCACATAGCTGTCTGCCCAGCTCCTTTGCATGGGTACTTCTTAACAGAGCCTGTCAGATGTTAAAGCTCCTATAACTTGAGTGGATTGCTTTTTACATTTTGGCCACATGTAATGGTTGCCTCAAGAGGTTAAGCACCCAAAGGGATCTGACTCCATTATCTTCAGAAGCCAGAAGTCATTAAACCAAATTTTAATGAGGATTAGTCATTATGCTCTTATCTCCCATTCTCAGGCCTACCATTTTATATTCTGATTTGATTTGCTTGTACTGGGAATCTACAAAATTACATTTTTCTTTGCCATTTAGTCCTCTATTAAGTTCAGTAACTAGGGAGTAGAAGAGGAAGATTTGATCATGTACAGGAGAGATGAAGAGAGTTGATTCTTGATACCACAAAATTATTTTGATTGAGAATTTCATATAAAAATCGATTTTTATTTCTAATATATACCTTTTATGGGCAATCACAGAATTGGCCAAAGCATTTAGTAGTGTCTATTTATATGGCATATTTAGCATTATGTCATTTATGTGGTATAAAATTGCATAGTATATGTGATGTAACATAATTTTCTCTATCATAGGTATTAAAATTTCATATACTTTATATTAATATAGTAGATATTTACTGAAGTTTATGTTTTAATCTCTTCCCCCTTGAAAGTGTGTAAAAAGAAAAGAGAGTTAAACAAAAATCTATGAAGATTAAGCTATGTGTCTTATGTAGACACATGAAAGGATTGAATAAGTAAATGTTTGAAATGATAATTACAGGTAGGAGCAAAAATGGAGAACTGAACTGCCATATGCTCCCTATGTTAATCAGAGTTTTGTAGAGGATGGTGTACATAAAATTAATATGGATATCAGTCTCCTCACATAATTCTTAAAGGCTTACTAATATGTGAGCTCCAACTGCTAGCTATGTGAAAAATTAGTAATAAAATATTTGTAATTATTTTTACTCAAAAATAGACACAGACATTCTTATCAATTGCTTGGTTTTACTTCAAAAATACACTCAAGGGGGAGGGTAAAACAGTTTTTGTAATTAAAAAATATTCCAAAATCAACCTAGAATCAGTGTTAGTGTAAAATAATGATTTTCCTTGCAGTTTTCATCACTGACTGAATATTTTGAAAAGATGATTAAAGAAATGTTATACTAACATAGATGCAGATATGTGAATATTATTTTTAAAGTTCCAACGCATGATGAAATTGACTGCTACTTTCTTTGTATTTAAGTGCAATATTTTCTAACCAAACAGAGGAACCATAGCTTGTGTTGGTTAGATGACTGAGTCAAGTATAAATGTCATTTAGGAATGCTTACATTATAACCATTTTTACTAGAAAATAAAATATCTTGCAGCTTGTATTTATCATTTTTGCGTCTGCTAAAAGTAGTTGGTAGTGGAAACACATCAAGGCTGTTCACTATTTTTAGGATGAAGGTCTGCCACTGATAATTTTATGGTTGTAATAATTATTTTCATAACATGTAGGATTTATATAATCAAATGGAAGAAAGGATTTACCTTTCTTTTTCATAATTAATAAATACAAACATATTTCTCCTTTGGTTCCTTTCATGCTTAGGCATATGCTATATTTTTAACTTTAATTATAATTCTATAGCAGCTATTAAATGTGTTGAAGATTGTTAGATAATGGCAAAAAGAAAGAGTGCAGATAAAGGTTTCTGTAATTGATGAAGGCTAAACAATGAACATTTTCAGATTTTGCCCACTGGGCTCGTAGCTAATTATCTTGCTTGGAGCTGTGCTCTAACTTATATCTGTACCCTTCATTTTGTGGAAGAGCAACTAAAATGCAAGATTTACTTGAATATGACCTGACATGTAAATGCAGATTCAGTTACAGGATAAGCATCTATCTGTATATGTGCATTATTACTTACAATTTTCAGCACTGTAGATATTGATAAAATCCTTAGACTTACGCTTTTAAGTCTGGCAGGTAACAATTCAAGAGTCACATCTCCATCTGAACAATAGAAGAAGCTTGAGCAAACTGAAAAATCAAGATCAATGATATGGGGTTGAGAATGTAGTTCACTGTTAAGAGTGTTACCCTGACATGCACAATATCCTGGTTTCCATCTCACATACTGAAAATAAATAATATTCATAAAGTGTCTAATAACTATTCACTCTTCTAAACAATCAAGAATATGTCATAGATCCAGAAGAAAAGGGAAGTCACAGGGCCAACTACAGTCCCCCAAATTGGAGAAATAGGTGAACATAAGGAATCACAGCCTACCAGGGCATAAAACCACAATGTGAAAACTTCATGGAAAGTAATGCCTGGGTAGGGAAAATCTAAACTGTAATTGATGTATTTCTGGAGGCTAAATGTGTATGTCTGAGAAATAAAAATGTTAAGAGTCATAGTTATGGGACATGGACATGTTTCTTGTAAATTTTACCTTCAGGAACTCAGTTTTCTGTAGAGAATATTTGAAAAAATTCTCTCATGCTCTGGAAGTCTGTGGCAAAAAATGACCTTCATGAAATACACTAAAGCATTCTTTTCTTCTTACTAAGTCTTTCTATGGGAGAAAGTAGCAAGAACTTTACTTTCAGGGGTCTTATCAGGGCCTAACTGACTTGGGGAATGGACAAACCCAACATCATTTCTCTGTAGCTACACCATCCTACCAAAATGTGAGAAGGAAAATCACTTGTGAAGTTCATAGTCCAGAGGCAAAGTCCTATTAAAATAAGCTGATAATCATAGGAAAAATATTTCCTTTCCTCAACACCACCCACATGATTATTGATGGCCTATTTATAGCAGTTCCTTTTATGTAACATTTTGACTATCCAAAAAGAAAATTAACAAATATCAGAAGGCAAACAAAAGCATATGCCAACTAATATATTAACAAGAGCTAATTAAAAATATAATGAAAACCTGCTGTAATAAACATGATTTAAACTTAGAAATCATGTATTTTTAGAATTTTCCATTTAATTTTTTTGGAAGCTGATTAATCATAAGCAACTGAAATCATGAGAAGCAAAATTACAGATAAAGGGAACTACTATATGATATATGCAGACAGTGTGGTGTTATGCAATCCAAAATGTTTGAAATGAGTCATTAGGTCATGAAAAGACATAGAGAAAACTTTAAATGCATAAACTAATCTGAACAGGCTATGTGCTGTATGATTGGAACTATGTGACATCATGGAAAAGGAAAGCTATGGAAACAGTACAAAAAATAGTTGTTGCCAGTGGGTAGGGAGACGAAAAAGATGAGTAAGTGAAGCACAAAAGTTTTTGTTGGATAATACTACCTTCTCCTGTCATGTATAACTATTTAGAACAAACTTAAAAGTTTTTTTATAAATAATACTCTGTGTAATACCTCAATGGTGGATACAGTCATTTTAAATTCGCTCAAACTCATACAGAGGACAAGAGTGAGAGTGAATACTAGGGTAAACTGGATTTGAAGTGATAATTATGTGTCAATGTATGTTTATCAGTTATAGCAAATGTACCTCTGAGTAGAATGTTGATAATACTGGAATAGCTGTGTGTTTGGGGGCAGGAGATTGATCATGTGTACCTTTTGCTCTACTTTGTAAGAATCCAAAACTGGTCTAAAATGGAGTACTTAAAACGCTAATCTGAAGTCTTACTTTTATAGGTGAAGAATTAAGTGTCCAATTTTTTATAACTTCTTTAAGAACTTGCTTCCATATTTTCTACTTATGTCAATAGATCTGAGTTATTTTGCCTTTGCTGCCCGGATTTTCAAATCAAATAATAATGTATTTTATTTCATATTTTATTTGATAACATTTTAATTTTACTTTTATATACACTTTGTGAATATAGGAAGCTTCAGTTTCCAGTCTAAAAGGATAATAAGGGGAATAAATAGAAGAAAATTTATTTATCAGTAGAGATTAAAAAGGGCTCAGAGGTACTCACCTAATATGCACCAGGCCCTGGGGGTAATTAAAAGTGCTTTATTATTATTTTAGAAATATGCTATTTTTTGTAGCATTTCAACCACAAATCCCTTGTAGTTTCCCTTAATTTTTTTTTCAGCCTTTTTAAGATAGTGTTATTGCCCACCTCATTTGTATAGGTGCTGCGTGTGTACCCCGGGCTTTACACATGCTGGGCAAGCCATTTATATCATTAAGTTATACCCTCAGTCTTGCTCTTTCATCTTTGAGTTGGTGCCATGTAGGCTAAAACTACTAATTTTTTATATGGTTTAAATTTGTGTCTGTAAATTATTTATTAACTACCTTTATGACTTGGGCTAATTATTTTATCTTTGCAACATAGTTTTCATCATTGTAGAATGAGAAAAATATTACCTATCTTGTAGTAGTGTTTTAAGATTAAATGATTAATAAATGGCACAGACCTTAATAGAATGTTCTGCATGTTTTCTTAACATTTATCTTAAGCAAAGACCTTTTCTCCTTCCATAGAGTATTTGCAGTTTTCATTTATGTAATTTGATTTTGTAAACACTTTATCCTTACAGAACTTTGTATTAAGGAATAATAATTACCACAATGTATTTCTTTCTTTCCTTTTCTTTTTCAGTACTCAGGATTGAATCCAGGGCTTGCACATCTTAACCAAGGCCTTACCACTGAGTAATACCCTACCCCTAAAATTTTAAAACTGAGACTGCCCTTTTTCTTGTTAAAATACCATATGTATAATCTTACTAAATTGACTTTTATGCTTTTTCCCCCGTGATAGGACTTTCTGTTAATTGTAGATGAGTGTTTAAGTGACAGCTGTTAGATTAATTTTCATATATATTCAGATTATTACTAATTCCTAGATTATATTCTTTTTTTTTTATTTTTTTTATCCAGGGATTGAAGCCAGGATCGATCCATCACTGAGCCACATCTACAGTCCTTTGTTACTTTAAGACAGGGTTTCTCTCTCAAGTTACTTAGGGCCTTGCCAAGTTCTGAGGCTGGCTTTGAAGTTTTCATCCTCCTGCCTCAGTCACCTCAGCAGCTGGGATTCCAGGTGTTTGCCACCCCACCTGGCTTTCTAGGTTTCTTAAGCCAGATTTTTTGATCATTTAGGGGTCTCTTCTCAACAATTATATCAGTTAAAGAAATACAGTATTCACAGGATCTTTTTGGTTTTTGAGATTTTTATTACATAATTTTATTCACATAACTTACATAATTGTTCTATTTTGCTATTTTTGATCTATTACTATGTCTTGTTTTTTGTGATCTTTGCATTTAGTTCATGATATAGAAATTTAACATTTAATAATGGAGAATTCTCACTTTCCGATTATTGAGAAAAGATTCCCACTTCTAATTTTCTGTTGTCTTATGACTTGAAAATGTGTGTCAGACTTGTCCCATTTTGTACTGCTCTCCCTTGTAATGTTGATTGATACAAAGTATTGACATTTTTCACCAAGGGTCAGTAGGCATTTTTCCCCTCACTGATAGATACATAGATGACAGGAGCAACCTTTTCCTTCTGGACTCCTGAAGCTCAGACTGCTCATACATTCACCCTGCTCTACCTGATCAGGAGGTGTGTCAGCTGTGGGAGAAAATGAGGCCAAAAAGGAGAGAAGAGCATAGGCTAGGAGATGAGAAGGTGGCACTGAGCCTTTGAGGCCTTCAGTTCTTTGTTTCTATGCATGACCTCCAAATCCTGGACAAATCTGGATTTGTCTACAAATCCAGAGACGATAATTTCTGATTTTGTTTGTTAGCTTGACTTGGGTTTCTTTCACTTAAATTTGAAATTTCTGACAAAAAATTCAGTATTAATCTGAATAATACTGTTCCTACATTGAACTTGCTAAGTATTTAAGGACAATTTGGATTTTAATCTCAGGGTAAGTATTTACTATACATAGGTAAACTCAGCTTATATATGAACTAATATCCAGAATCTGTAGTGTGGAAATAATAAAGTATCTCATTTATTAATGACCCTTACTTAGAAGTAAAATTATATTTGAGTATAGAATATACCAGTATGCCTTTCTTTATATACTTATACAGTGTAGGAGTTTCCTTTAAAGAGAAGGGCAGAGATAAAATCAGACTATTTGTAATTTCATTAATTAGGCATAAATATATTTTTTGGGTACTTGGGCTTGAACCAAGATGGGCATCCCTTGTCCTTATTATTTAATTTTGAGACAGGATGTCACTAAGTTGCCAAGGCTGGTCTTGAACTTGTTGTTTTCCTGCCTCACCCTCCCCAGTTGCTGGGATCAGAGGTGTGCTGTATTGTAATGTCTTCTTATTATTTTTAATCAAAGTAGCTGTGGTAACCACTTAGAAGGGGCAGAAAGGGGGTAAGAAAACCTGGGTAAACAATAGAACAGAAGAGGTCTGAGTTACATGTTTGCTAGATGTTGGTAAACTTTAGTGATGGTTTTAGGTTCCATAGATTGTCCCATTCTGGGTTAAATGCTAGACTCCTGCAAAAGGAATTGGTGACAGAGGTGAAGAAATATCTTAGCTTGTTTTCTTTAGGTTGAGGATTATGATAATGTAGATAATGATATATTATGCTCAGCCTTGTTGTATTTCTTTTTAATAAGCTGTTGGTATTATGTTGACTTGCACAATCTGGTTCTTCTGTTACTTAACACTATTACTTAAGGGTAACACATGAGATGGGAATTGAAAATGAGTATAGTAATAGCCCCTTAACCCAGAGTTGATACCTGTTCCAAGATTCCCAGTGGATGCCTGGAAATACAGGTAGTACAAAGTGCTTCTATATAAAAACTATGCTTTCCATTTATCTCTCATAACCTTTATTAAATAGGCACTGTACGATGTTACCAGTCTAGTTTAATGGTGAAAAAGAACAGTAATATACTGTGGTAAAAACTCTCTGAATGTCTTGTCTTTTAAAATATCTTAATTCCTCATTGCACCAAAGTAATGCCAGACTGTGGGTGACTGCATAACAAAATCATGGAAATTGTAGGTAGGGGAACTACAGTGCTTAAAACTTTCAGGACAGTTTTGGAATTCTTTGAAGAATGTGGTTAATGACTAGGAGTGGTGATGACTATTAACTTTTAATTTTAAATATTCCAGTCCCAAAATAAACTTGACCCTTGACAGCAGAATGTGGGAACCCAGATATTTGAGATATCTATGCCACACTGTCCAGTTTTTACTCTTTGTTCCTATGTAAATTGAAACTTTAATATTAAATATAGTTCCTGGAGCTCCACTTAAAGGATCTTAGTTATACAGACCTTCATTGCCACTCCCAATGCACACATTCCAAGTTAGATTTATAGTAAGTGGTCTATATCCCAAAATATGACTCCACAGGTTATTAAAGGAATAATTTTGATAAGTCATTAATTTCTTGTAGGTCAATTAACTAAGAAAAAAGGAAAATATTTGTCTTACCTGAGAATGCATGTGTATTTTTTATTACTTTGCTGCCAAATCTTAAACAAAACTTTAGAGAGGTATGATTTTCACGGATTTTACCTTTATTCTTAATGTTATATATTGGAATGATACAGGACACTATTTGTGCATGTCTTCTTCAGATAGCATGACACTTTGAGATTCATCCATGTTATTCAAAGGACTAGTGTTTTGTTTAATTGCTAAGTAGGATTTAATTATGTGGATGTTTCACATTTCTGAGTCTGTCTTCTAGCTGATGGACACTTAGTCTGATTCTAGTTTTTGTTCTGGACACATTTCCTATGAACATTTGCAAACAGCTTTTTGGGTGGACATGTATTTTTATTTTCTTAGGAGTATAAATTGCAGGGTTGTATGAAAAGTGTCTGTTTGCAACTTTCAACCACCTATTTTGTATTCTCACTAATAACTTCTGAGTAATTCCATGTACTCTGCATCCTGTCTACACTTCGTATTCTTAGCCTTTGTTAACTTTAGTTTAGTGGTGGGTCTGTCATGATATAGCATCATGGTTTTAATTTGTAATTTCCAAAGACTAATGATGATCATCTTTTTAATGTGCTTTTTCATATATTTTGGTCAAATGTCTGTTCAACTCTGTTACCCATTTAAAAATTAGGTTTTGTGTTAATTAAATTCCAGGAGTTTTTTTTTTTTAATAATTTATTTATTTTGTTTCATTGTAAGCAAATGGGGTACAACTTGTTTCTCTGGTTGTACATGAAGTAGAGTCACACCATTTGGGTGACCATACATGTACGTGGGTAATGATGTTTGTCTCATTCTATCATTTTTCCTCCCCCCATCACTCTCCCCCTCTATTTCCTCTATACAATCCATGCTTCCTCCATTCTTGCCTCCCTCTCACCCCCCATTATGTATCATCATCCGCTCATCAGAGAGATCATTTGTTCTTTGGTATATTGGGATTGGGTTATGTCACTTAGCATGATATTCTCCAACTTCATCCATTTGCCTGAAAAAAAGCCATAATTTTATCATTCTTTATGGCTGAGTAATATTCCATTGTATATATATACCACAGTTTCTTTATCCACTCATCAATTGAAGGCATCTAGGTTGGTTCCAAAATCTGGCTATTGTGAATTGAGCAGCTATGAACATTAATGTGGCTGTATCTCTGTAGTATGCTGATTTTAAGTCCTTTGGGTATAGACCAAGTAGCGGGATAGCTGGGTCAAATGGTGGTTCCATTCCAAGTTTTCTAAGAAAACTCCATACTGCTTTCCAGAGTGGCTGCAACAATTTGCAACCCACCAGCAATGTATGGGTGTGCCTTTTCCCCCACATTCTCACCAACACCTATTGTTCCTTGTATTTTTGATAATCGCCATTCTAATTTGGGCGAAATGAAATCTTAGTGTTGTTTTGATTTGCATTTCTCTTATTACCAGAGATGTGGAACATTTTTTCATATATCTGTTGATTGCTTGTAGATCTTCTTCTGTGAAGTGTCTACTCATTTCCTTAGCCCATTTATTGATTTGGTTATTTGTATTCTTGGTGTAGAGTTTTTTTGAGTTCTTTATAGATTCTGGAGTTTAGAGGTCTATCTGAAGTGTGTGTGGCAAAGATTTTCTCCCACTCTGTAGGCTCTCTCTTCACATGGTTGATCATTTCCTTTAATGAGAAAAAGTTTTTAGTTTGAATCTATCCCAATTATTGATTCCTTCTTGTGCTTTGGAAGTCATGTTAAGGAAGTCTGATCCTAATCTGACATGATGAAGATTTGGCTGTACTTTTTCTTCTATTAGGTGTAGGGTCTCTAGTCTAATCTGAGCTCCTTGATCCATTTTGAGTTGACTTTTGTGCAGAGTGAGGGATAGGGATTCAGTTTCATTTGCTGCACATGGATTTCCAGTTTTCCCAGCACCATTTATTGAAAAGGCTATGTTTTCTCCATTGTAAGTTTTTGGCACCTTTGTATAGTATGAGAACACTGTATTTATTTGAGTTTGTCTCCATGTCCTCTATTCTGTACCATTGGTCTACTTGTCTATTTTGGTGCCAATACCATGCCATTTTTGTTTCTGTTGCTCTGTAGTATAGTTGAAGGTCTGATATTGTGATACCACCTGCTTTGTTCTTTCTGCTATGGATTGTTTTTAGTCATTCTGGGTCTTTTAATTTCTATGTAGTCCAAGTTATTGTTTTGTTTTAATCCATCCCCCTCTTTGTATCTTATTTGAGGATTTGTTTCTAAAGTCACTAATATTTTCTTTATTTTTCTTAAGGAAGTTTTTGTTTTGTTTTTTAGCTTTAGGTTTTACACTGTGGTCTTTGAAATTATTTGAGTTAAAGATTGTTGAATGAGTGAGGTAAGGATTGAACTCAGGGTAGATTAACCACATCCCCAGTCCTCCCCAGCCCTTTTGGGACATGCTGACCTTGGCCCTGTGACCCTCCTGCCTCCATTTCCCCAGTAGCTTGTACTATATATAGATGTGTGCCAATGCACCTGGCTTGCTCTTTGTTTTCTCCTCATCACATATTCTTTTATTCCTCTCATTGATTTGAATAAGTATTTTTAAGTATTTGATTTTATTACCAATAGTATATTTGCTATATTTTTTTAGGAAAAGTAAAAAGTTGTATTGTTTTGGTAGCAAAATAGAAACATAGAAGATTCCTGTCCCAGAGGCTGTGATACTCTGTTTTCTTTTTTTATATTTTCTTTTTTTTTTTTTTCTTTTTTTTTTTTTTTTTTGGTGGTGGTGCTGGGTTTCTAACCCCATGGTAGAATGCCTGCTTGAAATGAAAATGCATTCCCAGCCCTCTTATTTTTTCTATGACTACTATAGAGTTTATAGTAGGCACAATCTTCTTTAAAGTGCAACTATTCTGCTTGATGTATTAAATAAGACCTCTGTGGTAGTAGACCTCTAATTTTCCACCTTCTATCCATTTTGGTATTTTTCTGCATTTTATTTTTAGGAATGTTGCAAAACCCATACATTTTAGCCAGTTTTTTCCACTGCTCTGACCAAAAGAGCTGACAGAAACAATTTTAAGGAGGAAAAGTTTATTTTCAGGTTTCCGGTTTCAGAGATCTCAGTCCACAGATGGTCCACTCCATTGCTCTGGGCTTGAGTGAGGCAGAATATCATGGTTGAAGTGTGTGGCAGAGAAGAGCAACTAGGAACATGGCACCAGGAAGCATGGAGAGCTCCTCTTCACCACGGACAAAATATACAAAGCCCACAGGCATGCCCTCAGTAACCTACCTCCTCCAGTCATCTGCCTACAGTTATCATCCAAGTTAATTCCTATCAGGGGATTAATGCACTGACTAGGTTGAGAATCTCATTATCCAATCATTTCACTTCTAAGCCTTCTTGCATCATCTCACACCTGAGTTTGTGGGGTACACCTAATATCTAAATCATTAATGACCACAAATCATTGTTATTTTTATCTGCTTTAAATAGACATTTATCTCTTAAAGATGAAAAGATGTATTTATCCAAATTCAAGACTTGTTTTTATTAAAATTTGTTGGAATAAGCTTGGTGAGGGACCTTTGTCATAGGGATAGTATAGCCCAGTTTACAAGGTCTTAGCTGAATGCTCTGAGTTAAAACGTCTTTGGTCATATCCAAAATGTCTGTGTCCACTCTGGTACTTAAGTTTATAGTGTCCAAGTAGTTGCTTGTTAACTAAAGATTGATTCCTTGTCCATTGAATCTTACACATTGCTTGTCCAGCGATCTTAACTACTGAAGATGAAAGGGTGTCCCACAAATTACATCTGTCACTGACTTCCAAAACCAGTTAGAGATTCTGACTGGGTTTCTGCTCTGCTCAGATTCCCAGATTTCCCCATTCTGATCAGAGTCTGGAAAGCACTTCAAAAGCACAAGGCTTGAACTGTCAGAGGGCTCAGGTAATTTGTTTTCTCTGGGGAATCGCAGTTCCTTTCTGTTGACCAACATTTACCAATGGTTATAACATGCATTTTGCCAACTTTTTAGTTGTTTATGGTGGGGAGTCTACTCTCAAACAAGTTAGTCCTTCATGGCCAGACTCCTCTAATCTTCTGTAAATACAGGATTCCATGTGATAAGTCATTACAATTATTTTGTAAATGAATAGATCGAACTTTTAGGAGTCTTCTAGCAGCAGTTGTCCTGGTAGAGCCAACATTCATTTTCTAATTGTTCACTACTAGATTTTAAGTAAAGTAAGAAATGCTAGCTTTCTTAGTAGTATTGTAAACAGTGCCCTGGACCTACTATATTACTGGTTGCTTTTTCAAGAATACAAGCAACGATAGGTATTGCCGAGGATGTGGGGAAAAAAGTACACTCATACATTGCTGGTGGGATGGAAATTAGTGCAGCCACTCTGGAAAGCAGTGTGGAGATTCCTTAGAAAACTTAGACTGGAACCACCATTTGATCCAGTTATCCCCCTCCTTGGCCTACACCCAAAGGACTTACAATCATCATACTACAGAGATACAGCCACATCAATGTTCATAGCTGCTCAATTCACAATAGCTAGATTTTGGAACCAACCTAGATGCCCTTCAATTGATGAATGGATAAAGAAACTATGGTATATACATACAATGGAATATTACTCAGCCATAAAGAATAATAAAATTATGGCATTTGCAGGCAAATGGATGAAGTTGGAGAATATCATGCTAGGTGAGATAAGCCAATCTCACAAAAACCAAAGGATGAATGATCTTGCTGATAAAGGGATGATGACACATAATGGGGGGTGGGAGGAGGACAAGAATAGAGAAAGGAGGGACTCTATAAGTTAAAAGAGGGGTGGGAGTGGTGGGGGAGAAAAAAATGGCATTCTACCTCAGAACATTATGCCTAGTCCCTTTTGTTTTTCTTTTGACACAGGATCTCACTAAGTTTTTGAGGCTGGCCTCAAGTTTGCCATCTTCCTATTTTAACCTTCTGAGTCAATGGGATTAGAGGAAAGCACCACTAAACACATTCACCGAACAAACCCAAGTCTGTTTGGACCATCTAAAGAGGAATCCTCAAGTAGAGTGCCTGCACTAGCAGCCTCAGTGTTTTATGGGATCTTCTCAGAATTATACATTTTTCTCTTCTCAAGGATCATTAGCAAGTAATCTTCTGAAATTTGAGTGTTGTAGGACTTTAGTTTACATCAGCAATGGCATTTTTTGGAAACTCCCTGAGGTTCTCATTACCCTCTGTTGTTTCCTATGGTTCCAAGGGCACCATAGGCAACCAGAACAATGTCTTTTGATTTGCAGAAATTCAGCAGTTTCCTCTGGTTGTGATAAACATGACATTTTACCTGCCATAGACAAGATAAAAGGCATCTAGTTCTACAAAATGATAATGTTAATATAAAAAAGTCAAAGAAAAAGGAGCATATTTTTTTAAAAAATTAAAACTTAGACTTCAAATTGTTCCAAAAATCAAGAATTTGGTCAAAGACTCATGATATCAAGTTTGAAAGACTTTTGGTACATATCCTTCAGGTGATATTTGGGTAAATTGGTTCATCAAAGCAATAAAACCAGATTCCAACTCAGGCATTTTAGAATAATTCCCCCTACCACAATAAGTAAGAACAAATTCCAATTTGAATCAGCCAGTGTGGGACAAAGTCACCCAGAATTGACAATCTTCCCTCTGCAGAGCAAGGACATTCACAAGGCAGACTTGGAAACCTGAGGTAAGCCCACTGTCAGTCAACAGTACAGAGGGGCACCTGGGCAGGACTGCGAAATATTACATGGGACTCCCATGAATCTGGAAGGCAGGAGGGGAAGCCCTCCCTCTCCTCTCTTGGGAGGATTCACTCTCTCCCTTGAGATTGTCCTTTTCCTCTTCTCTCTCACTACACTGAGCAACATGTCTGAACTTTTCCTAATGTAATGTGAAAGCCAGTTACTGAGGACCACGCTGCCATGCCCATGATTTGCAATGAGGACTCCTAACTCACAGAAAATGGAAATGTAAGAACACGTTAACTGATATAATAAGACAGTTTGAAGAAAATCCTGCTTCAATGATATGAGGAAAAGCATTGGGTGAAAATTATGTGTGAAAAGAGCTTAAAAAAGATGACACAAATTAACATATAAACCATAGCTGCACCCTGGAAAAGGGGTAGAAATATACATGATATTTCAGTAAAGCAAGGGGAAACTTGAATACAGACTGGATTCAGATGATGTGAGGGACTTAACTGCTGACTTCAGATATAGTATGGAAACTTACTAGGTCAGACATAATCTTCATTCCAAGGAAATGTTCTCTGAAGTGTCTAACAATGAATAGTATAGTCTACATTTACATTGAAGAGATTTAGGAAAGTATTACACAGGTGAACATAGATATACCTACATAAATCACATCTCACAGAGAATGCAGGAGTCAACAATATTAGTTACAGGGTGCAAAATATGGAATTCCTTTATCATGCTCTCACATTTTCTGTAGTTTAAAAAATTTCATGATAAGAAATTTGGGGTAAGAATAATGCTGAAATTATTTTCAATTTTTAATGTTTATATTTAAAATTTAAAAGCACAGTATCAACATAGAGGAAAGTCATGAATGCTATCAGCTTTGTTTGCCAAACCAAAAACATGTCCAAAATTTATCAAAAAGTAACTTAGAGCAAAGAACCATGCACACAACAGATGTTATTACACTGTTGATCTTGTATCAGAACACATGAAAGTAAAGCTATGTAAGAGGATCTCAGGTAGAATGCCAACTATACATTCTGGTTAAATTTCCTGAATGTGAATTTCATCCCCCATCAGTGTCACCATAAACATATAACTTCTTCTAGTCCTATAAGTTTCAAAAGCTCTGCTTTACTTTTTCTATCACTGTGTCTCTGGGTCCATAAAGCTTACATACAAGAATCAGGCACCCTACCTCCACACATACCTTAACAACTGATCTCTTTTCACTCGCTTCTTGCTCACTCCTCATTCTTGTGTACTGGCCTTCATTTCTACGCCCAATCTTCTCAATAACACATTCACCAGTCTCTGGTCATCCTTTATGGCTCAAGGAAAACCACACCTTGCTCCTAAATGAACAACCACTCTCTTTCTTGATCACATTTAAATCACCAGATCCTTACCTAAACTGGGCACTAAGATCTATCCCTCAATGTCAGTAAGGAGTCACCCAGCAGAGATAACGATTGAGAAACCTGCACACCCAGAGTGGTGCTAATCTTAGACTCTCCTCTTTCCCATAGGCAAATGACCTAGAGGACAGGAAAATTGGACACCTGGCAGTGGTGGAGAAACAAGGAAATGAAGACAAGGTGGCAATGAAGCTCAGGGGTCTCAACTGGTTGCTGACAGGCTTATCCCTGAGGCCTGGTTGTTCAGAATCATTTCCTGCTTTCTGTGGTTAAAGTTGGACACCCCAATGGACTTGGTCAGCAAGACATAACAATCATAAACATCTGTGCCCCAAACAGTGGCTCATCCATGTATGTCAAACAAATTCTTCTCAATTCCAGAAATCAAACAGACCACAAAACAGTAATACTAGGTGATTTTAACACACCTCTCTCACCACTGGACAGATCCTCCAAACAAAAATTGAACAAAGAAACCATAGATCTCAATAACACAATCAATGATTAAGACTTAACAGACACTTATAGAATATACCATCTAACAAAGAGCGGATACACTTTCTTCTCAGCAGCACATGGATCCTTCTCTACAATAGACCATATTTTATGCCACAAAGCTAATGTTAGCAAATACAAGAAGATAGAAATACTACCTTATATTCTATCAGATCATAATGGATTGAAATTAGAAATAAATGACAAAGTTAAAAATAGAAACTACTCCAACACCTGGAGATTAAAGAATATGCTATTGTATGATGAATGGATAACAGAAGACATCAGGAAGGAAATTAAAAAATTCTTAGAGTTAAATGAGAACAAAGAAACCTCACATCAAAATCTCTGGGACACTGTGAAAGCAGCACTTAGAGGAAAATTTATTTCATGGAGTGCATTCAATAAAAGAAGAAAAAATCAGCAAATAAATGACCTAACACTACAGCTCAAAGCCCTAGAAAAAGGAGAACAGAGCAACACCAAAAGTAGTAGAAGATAGGAAATAGGTAAAATCAGAGCTGAAATCAACAAAATTGAAACAAAAGAAACAATCAAAAAAATTGGCAAATAAATTTTTGGTTCTTTGAAAAAATAAACAAAATTGGGTGATGATTTGAAAGTTCATTTGTTAAAGAATAAAAAGATCAGTAAAACAAACTCTTCTGTTTGAAAATTTTTAGATTTCTTTTTCTATGAATTCAAAATGAATGCAATCCTGGTTCCTACCACCCTCTACTGATTGCAGCTCTGAATATATTAGATATAAAGGCACTTGGAGTAGGGCTGATGCCCTAGTGGTCCTCTTAAGCTGCTTTTCCCAATGATGCAGCCACAGGCTCTCATAGGTATTCACAATTGCTCTCTAGAATTTTCTTGAGTGTTGCAGAAGGAAAAAAGTTTAAATGCAAACTTCAAGGAACTAGTGACTTTTCACAAAAATAAGTGGTCAGAGGATTATGTTGGAATATAAAATTAGTTTTAATCTGGGGAATTTAGCTTGCTCCACTTCAGAGGATAATCTGTCAATACAGCACACCTGAATGATAATGATTAATTCACAAATACCCTTGTTAAGTCTAAGTTTGACTTATTAGGATGTTATATTTTACATTCAGTTAAATTTCTCACATTTGAGAAAACAGAAAATTCTATTCAGCCAAGGCTCAATATGTTCTGTTAGATGCTACCTCACAGTGGAAATGAAGTATTCCCCATCAAATGTTATATCCTTCTCATCTTCAGTACCTTTGCTACACAGATGTGTTTGGACAATACCTTGTTGGAGGAAAAACACTTTCTCAAAGTATCGAAATATAGAGAGAAACCATTCCTAGTGTAAATCAATGGCTGACATTCACCTTTCTACCAAGTTGGTAAGAAGACCGAAATACGTGTAGGAGTATCCAGAATACTCAATAGCTGATCAGACACTGATGTAGAGCACTGTCTGACCATTGTCTCTCTTGCACATGGAATAACTCTATCCTGGAGAAAAGGAGAAGCACGTGAGTCCCCCAGAATCACATAGCAAGCAAGTAACCTGACCACTCAGTTTGGATTCCATTCATCCTATGTCTACTTTCTTTGGAACCCTCAACCCAACATGCTACTGTTACCTCTTGAGGTTTGTATGTGCCAAAGTCCAGTCCAGGAATGAAGTGACCATCACTGAGCTTCACATACTGTTGTTTGGAATTCACGACCTGTCGCTCCTCAGAATAAGCAGGTTCTGCTTCTTCTTATGACTTCACAGGGCATAAATAACTGGATTTCACAACCCAAATGCTTATTTAATGGTTATCTAGTTCTACATACTGTCTAAAATTTAGACAATACTGTATAGAAGGAGTGAGATTCAAACAATAGACCACATGTGAGATGAGAACTGCAACCAGGTCACTTATTTCATATGGAAAAATTTTAAGTAAATTAATACACAGTGATAAAAATGTGTACATTTTAATGCATTTTATCCTGACAGTATTATTATGCATTATGATAAGAAATGGAACCTTACTGATCATTTGTTAGTGTGGAAACCTCTCATTTCTCTTCTTTCATTTTGATAGGTTTTGGCTAAGGGAATATGTTTTGTTCATGATGAAGCCCTTTCTTGACTATGATTATTAGAAATGATGAACTATCATCTGCCATGCACAGAAAGAAATTTCAGAAGAGGATTATGGAGCATTTTTGGAGCTTCAGAAATCAATCAAATGTTAAAGGTAAAACAGGTAGCCTTTCTAATTTCTCATTGGTAAAATGTTTTCTATAATTTTTCTACCAAGTCCTAAGATGTTGTTGAACTGAAAAATGTGCAATCAAATCTGCATTCAAAAGGATTATCCTACTCAGTGCAAAAAAAATTATTATACCCACATCAAGTCACTTTGCAGTAGGAAAACAGAGGCTAAAGTTTATTATAGCTCTCCCCTGTTAGATAACTTTGAGAAAAATATCATATGTAAGAGGTGAAATTGATATATTTTTTATTGTATATAACCATTTTCAATATTATCCACTGAAGGAGGAAACTGGAAAACCTTGAATTTTTATAAATGCTTAAAGAGCAGCATAACCTTTGATGCACAGATGAAGTAGAATATGTGAAACAAAAGTCATACATGAAAGCATTAATGAAAATTATTAAATATGTAAAAAAGGGCTTTTAATTAAGTTAAAAGAGAAGGAAATATATTAAAATCAACAACATAATAAGTTCATAAAATGCATAATATAAAAGAAAAGACTACAAAATTTAAATAATTATTATTTCTGAAGAGTGAGACTAGGTTTGATCTCCTACATGCTTTTAAATCACTAACATTTTTTTGGTCACCTTTTGCATCCAGAAATCAGGCAAGATGTGAGCCCAGGTCTTTATTTCTTAAAAGCAATTATAGTAAAACTGTAGCATCTTTGATGATGGTTGGCAAATATTAAAAGAAGAATCTACCATCTCAAAGTTTACAGCTTCGACCGTGCGTGGCTCCTCTGGTCACCATTTCCTGTTTCCACTGAGACACACACTTCCCAAATTGTCTGATCCATCTTCATTGCCCTGCCATCCACATCCATGGTGATCTGCACAGCAGCTTAACAAGGGCTCCAAGTGGAGAGCAGATGGAATACAGAAAACCAAAATATCAACAGAGGCTTATCAAAATATGCCTGAAATGGTAGGACAGGTGTCATGTTAAAAGTATGCTGAAGAAAAGTCCCATAATCAGTGGACTGTTTATAATTGCACAAACTCTGAAAATTTCCTGACATAAACAAATATTCAACAATAAGAATACATTAAATTTATGAAGGCTTATTACTCTAAGTGAGAACCATGCTATGACCATACAAAGATCAATAAAAAAGCAAAAACCACCTTTATTGTTGCATGAAGTGCTGAATTGTGTAATATGGAGAAATTGCTACATTCTGACACTTTCAGTAGTAAGAAGGAGAAAATTCAAATCATCTTGGTTGAAAAATTGCAGAAATTGATGAAGATCACTAATCTGGAGCAATGAACAATTCACCGGCTAATCATTCTATTAGGAATATTGATATAATATATAGGTATTATGGGAAAGTTTCAAACTACTTATTTCATTTATTGGTGATCTTTCTGCTTTTATGATAGAGACCATGAAAATCTATATCATGAGGCCTACAAACACCAAAATCCCATCTTAGATATTAAGTGGAAATATCTTACCTAAATTGATGGACTTAAGACTACTATCATTTTGACTCTGTTACCTTACCTACTTCTTGATGCACTCCTTCTCTGAATTACAGCACAAAATATGTTGACATTGTGTGTTATTCTTCATGCAAAAATGGAAACTCTCCAGTTGTCTGGTATTCACTTAAGAATATCTACACATTTCTAGAGTATACTTCAGGTAACCTAGATAAAAACTTAACTTTAACCACGCCATGCTAAGCATATCTCTTGCTCTTTGGCTTCTACTACAATACATTTATCAAATTTGTGATCCATCTCAATTGCAAATATTGAGTTTTTCTACTTTTCTCTGTTAAGTTCCCATTGATATTAATGTATTCACATTGCATTAAATAATAGCGTAAGTGGAAGTTGGTCAGACTCCTCTCACTGGCTCTGCCTTTTTCCTCTAACAGACCTGCTGCTCAGTGAGGATCCCAGTTTCATCTATTGGTCTACCCTGTGCCAACTATCTGGAAGAAATATGTGTATGAAGACAACTGATCATTCTATTTCCATTTATATAGACCCATTCATTTAAACCTGAGTCTCCAACTAAGAGACACATAATCATTTGATTGAAATAAAACATAAAATATTACTAGATTTTAGGTTTCCCAACAGCTCAAAGTCTAGGCAAGACTGGACATACTGAATCTAAATAAATTATTGCCTTTTCATTATGAATTCAGTTATAAGTTGGTTGCCTCTCCAACATCTCTTTCTTACAGATTATTTCTTTGGGTCGCTCACGTTAATTCTATTGCCGTAGCATGTGGTCACTGTTGAAAAGGGACCATAACCCACTCCTAGTCAATGCCACATGAGAAGGATCCTGCTGGGGACTTCTCTGCAGTATCCCTTTGTTCTAAGTGGATTATTTTAAAAAGAGGTGAATCATTTTCCTAAATTGGATATTGTGCTACTGTGCTGTGCAATCAGCTCCAGCTATAAAATGATGTCAACAGACAGAATAAGGAAGTGCCAAGAGTAGATGACAGAATTTCTAGACTCATGTGGACAATATCCAGACCTTATTTTTTATTTGGTCTTTTGTTGTGGGAGTAAATCTGCTTAAGAGGGTTGTGGCAATGTAATTTTGTTTTAGTTTGGTCTTTTTTTTTTTTTTTTTTTTTTTTTTTGCAATGCTATTTTTGTTTTTATTTTGTTTTTGTTTTTAGTCAACCAAAAAAAAAAAAGCCATAAAAATAACACATTTCTCCTTGAAACCCCATCCTCACTGAACATTGCCTACATCAAGTAACATTCAGAGTCTGTAAAAACTGTTGAATGTCTCTGGAGAGCTTGACCCATCAGTTTCTAAGGACTGACCATGGAAATCACAGAAGCAACAATGTTTCGAAGGTCTCAATTTTCTCCTGCACTCTTCTAGAGTCATGGTCGGTTGTCCATGCACTGGGAAAGGCTACTGTAGGTTACTTGAATTATTTCATTAAAAAAAAAAAAAGAAAATCAAATCAATATGTCTATGTTCTCTGTCAAAGATTCTCTGGAAACCATTTTCTAAGGTATAAAATAATGGCACCTAAAAATGTGGTGCTTTTTTAATTTAACTAAGAATTTATTTTCTTCATCATTCATTTCACATGAAATCAGATATTTCCCAGAACATGAGTAACAAGTAGCCTCTCTGATCTGCTAAGGCCTGCCACCTATTTTCAGCAGCAATCTATATGGTTACACTTCATGCAAGGTGTTTTAGAGATCATAAGCAAAGCCTCGCTACCTGGTATCTTCCAAAGTTTTGTGACCTGGTAAGTAGCAGTGACTTTTAGTACAGCCATTTTACTTTGAGGAAAGAAATTGACAGTACAGCAGACACTACCTACACACCAACAACACACTGTGTGAGGCAGCATTGGCAATGCAGGCAACAGCCAACTGAAATTGTCTACCATTTAGAATCTCATTTTTCTTCATTGCATTTGTTCTTTGTTATTTTAGACACCTGACTGTTGATAGAACTTGTACAGTGCTAATTTTCACAAGAATCTAATAGTTTCTTAATGTTCCCTTTTATGTAAATTTTGATTCATTGTACACAAGTGGGGTACAACTTTCGTTTCTCTGGTTATGCATGAAGAAAAGTCACAGCGTTCATGTAATCATACACGTACATAGGGTAATGCTGTTTCTCTCATTCAATTATTTTCCTTCCCTCACCCCCTCTCCAACTCTCAATTTCTCCTATACAATCCATATTTCCTTCTTTCTTGCCTCATTCCCACCCCTCATTATGTATCATCATCCACTTATCAGCAAAATCATTTGGTATTATCTTTTAGGGACTGGCATGTTTCAGTTAGCTTGATATTCTCCAACTCCATTCATTTACCTGAAATATCATGGTTTCATTCTTCTTTACTGCTGAATAATATTTAATTGTGTATATATTCCACATTTTCTTTGTCCATTCATCTATTGAAGGGCATGTAGGTTAGTTCCACAAAGTAGTTATTGTGAATTGAGCTGCTATAAATATTGATGTAGCTCTGTCACTGTAGTTTGCTGATTTTAAATCCTTTGGGTATAGACCAAGGAGTGCCGTATGTGGGTCAAATGGCAGTTCCATTTCAAGTTTTCTAAGGAATCTCCAAACTGCTTTCCAGAGTGGATGCACCAATTTGAAACCCCACCAGCAATGTATGAGTGTACATTTGCCCACATCCTTGTCAATACTTATTGTTGCTTGTGTTCTTGATAATAGACATTCTAATTAGGGTGAGATGAAATCTGGGGGAGTTTTGATTAGCACTTCTCTGAATACCAGAGATGCTGAACATTTGTTCATATAGCTGTTGATTACCTGTAGATCTTCTGTGAAGTGTCTGCTCATTTCCTTAGTCCACTTATTGACTGGGTTTTTGGTATTCTTGGTGCAAAGTTTTTTGAGTTCTTTATAAATTCTGGAGATTAGTGCCCTATCTGAAGTGTGTGTGGCAAAGATTTTCTCCCACTCTGTAGGCTCTCTCTCCACATTGTTGATTGTTTCCTCTACTGTGAAAAAGTTTTTAGTCTGAACACATTCCAATTTTTGATTCCTGTTTTTATTTCTTGTGTATTGGGAGTCACGTTAATGAAGTCTGATCCTAAGCCAACATGATGAACATTTGGACCTACTTATACTTCTATTGGGTGCATGGTCTCTGGTCTAATTCTTAGGTCCTTGATCCACTTTGAGTTGAGTTTGGTGCAGCATAAGAGATAGGGGTTTATTTTAATTTTGCTGCATATGGATTTCCAGTTTTCCTAGCACCATTTGTTGAAGAGGTTATCTTTTTTCCATTGTATGTTTTTGGCTCCTTTGTCTAGTATGAGATAAGTGTATTTATGTGAGTTTGTCTCTGTGTCCTCTACTCTGTACAATTGGTCTACCTGCCTATTTTGATGCCAACACCCATGCGGTTTTTCTTACTATTGCTCTGGAGTATATTTGAATTTCTGGTATTGTGACATCATCTGCTTTGTTCTTCCTGCTAAGGATTGCTCTTAGTATTCTGGGTCTCTTATTCATCCAAATGAATTTCATGATTTTTCTCCCTATTTCTATTAGGTATACCGGTACAACTTTAATTGGAATTGCCTTGAATTTGTATGACACTTTTGGTAGTATGACCATTTTGACAATACTAATTCTGCCTATTTAAGAACATGGGAGATCTTCCCATCTTCTATGGTTTTCTTTAGTTTCTTCCTTTACTGCCCTGTACTTCTCATTGTAGAGGTCTTTCATCTCATTCGTTAGATTGATTCCCAAATATTTCATTTTTTGAGGCTATTGTGAATGAGTTGTTTTCCTAATTTGTCTTTCAGAGGATTCATCATTTATGAATTAAAATACATTAGATTTTTGAGTGTTGATTTTATATCCTGCTACTTTACTGAATTTATAATTTCTAGAAGTTTTATGGTGGATTTTTTTGGGTCCTCTGAATATAGAATCACGTCATGAGCTTATAGTGATAGTTTGATTTCTTTTTTCCTATTCATATCTCTTTAAATTCCTTGGTCTGTCTAAGTTCTCTGGCTGGATTTCAAGGAGGATGTTGAATAGAAGTGATGAAAGAGGGCATCCCTGCCTTGTTCCAGTTTTTAGGGGGAATTCTTTCAGTTTTTTTTTTTCCATTTAGAATGATATTAGCATGGATAGCCTTTACAATGTTGAGGTATATTCCTATTATCCATAGTTTTTCTAGTGTTTTGAGCATGAAGGGGTTCTGTATTTTATCAAATGCATTTTCTGCATCTATTGAAATAATCATGTGATTCTTAACTTTAAGCCTGTTGATGTGGTGAATTTCATTTATTGATTTCTGCATGTTGTACCAACCTTGCATCCCTGGGATGAAACCCATTTGATCACATTGCACTACTTTTTAATATGTTTTTGTGTGCAATTTTCTAAACTTTTCTAAGAATTTTTCATATATGTTCATTAGCAACATTGGTCTGAAGTTTTCATTCCTCAATGTGTCTGTTTCTGGTTTTGGTATCAGGGTGATATTAGCTTTGCAGAATGAGTTTGGAAGGGTTCCCTCCTCTTCTATTTCATGGAATACCTTGAGTAGTATTAGAATGAGTTCTTTGAAGTTCTTGTAGAATTTGGTTGGGAATCCATCTGGTCCTTGACTTTTCTTAGTTGGTAGGCTTTTGATGACTTCTTTCATTTCATTTCTGAAATAGAAAAAATTAAAATGTTTATGTACTCCAGATTCAATTTGGTTGGGTTATATGTTGAGAAACCTGTTGATGTATTCCAGATTTTTATTTTCTTGGAATATAAATTTTCAAAATAGCTTATAATGTTTTGTATTCCAATAATGTCTGTCATAATATTTCCTTTTTCATCACAAATTTTAGTAATTTCAGTTCTCTCTCTTCATTAGTGTGCGAAGGGATTATAAATTTTGTTTATTTTTTCAATAATCAACTTTTTGTTTTGTCAATTTTTGAATTGTTCCTTTGTTTCAATTTCATTGAATTCACCTCTGATTTTAGTTATTTGTATTCTCCTACTTTTGTTGTTGATCTATTCTTTTTCTAGGGCTTTGTGCTGTAATGTTAGGTCATTTATTTGTTGACTTTCTCTTCTTTTACTGAATGTGTTTCATGCAATTAATTTTCCCATTAATACGACATTCATAGCGTCCAAGAGATTTTTATGTGTTGTATTATTGTTCTCCTTTAACTCTACCCCCTGAGGAATTTTTATTTTCCCCCCTGATGTTTTCATCCATGCATCATTCAATAGCATAGTATTTAGTTTCCAGGTTTGGAGTAGTTTCTGTTTTTAATTTTATCATTGATTTCTAATTTATTCCATTATGATGTGATAGTATACAAAGTAGTATCTCCAATTTGTGTATTCACTATGTGTAGCTTTGTGGCATAACATATGGTCTATTTTAGAGAAGGAACATGTGCTGTTGAGAAGAAAGTTTATTTGCCTGTTGGTTGATGGAATATTCTATATATGTCTGTTAACTCTAAGCTATTTTTTGTGTTATTGAGTTCTATGGGTTGTTTTGTTCAATTTTTGTTTGGAGATCTGTCCAATGGTGAGAGAGGTGTATTAAAGTCACCTAGTTTTATTGTGTTTTGATCCATTTAGTTCTTGGAATTGAGAAGGATTTGATTAACATACGTGGATGTACTGTTTTGGAAGGCATCGATATTTTTGATTTTTATGTCTTGCTGATTCATGCTTTCCTTAAGCTGTATGAAATGTCCTTCTTTATGCTTTCTGACTAACTTTGCCTTGAAGTCTCTTTACCTGATATGAGAAGTGAAAACTGAAAAGGGCCCAGAAAAAACACTCTGGACATGGGAACACACACAAGAGATATTTGAGGCATATAAACAGTGTCTGCCCTGAAGTGAAAGAGGGACAGAGTGCATGGTGCAGGGAGTTTCACTTAATTAGTTGAAATTTGCAGTCTAGTGATGATTGGGCCAATTTCGGAGTGCTTAAAATTTGTGGGCTAGTGATTAGGCCAGTGGCTGCTGAGCACAGGCTGACAAGTGGACCAACGGCTGGTTAGGATTGCAGACTGATAGACAAGAGTCAGATTGCAGGGAAATCTGGTGCCCACCTGCTGCCTGCCACAGTCAGTCAACACCCAGTAGGTTCATGCAGAGCACTGCACCAGCAGCTGCAGATTTGCCATGTGGTATCTGCCAATCCAGCAGCCAACCGAACATTATATTGCCCCATTTTTGTTTTTATAAAAAAATCCCTTTTGGTGCATGGGGAAAGATCCATCTTCAGTAACTGCTTTCTGCTGGGTGTGAGTGTAGAGCTCATTCTGAGGAGGGAGATGTTACTGCAGCAGGCAGGGGTTGGGGACCAGATAATTTCTCTGGGGAGTGCACTTGTAGCCAGGCTCTAATTCTTTCCTGAGAGGTCCTTATATTACAATCTGATTAATACCTGATTGGTTGACACAGAGGCAGTACTCTCCCTGACAGCACTTTCCTTTTCTAGTAAACCCACAGGGTGACTTCAATCAGAAGATATGCACCTGGAAGCAAACTGGAAGAGACACTCTTGATCGCCTGTTCCAAGGGAGTGCTGTTGAAAGTTAAAGAGCTTTTAAAGTCCAGAGCAATAGCCAGGAGATGAAAGAACCCCATTCTCATGTGCAGCCAATATCCCTGTGACATAAGAGGGTTAGTTCAATTGAGTCTGTGTTAAGAGTGAATCCTCTGAGCATCAATGGTTAAAACATCTCTGGGGACAGTAGGATTCATTCTTCCAGGGGATCCATGGGCAATCCAGGAGAGAGGAAAAGGCTGGCACCTGGACAGATCTATTGGGAAAAAATCTGATTGTTAGAAAAATGGCAGACTGGAAAAATGGCAGGGGAAGTAAGAATGTAGCAGGCAGTCCAGTCCTCATGGCTGGGCGTGATTGTGCTGTGCCTCTGTATTCTGGTCCTCATCCTCTGGAATGGAAAGAAAGGTGTAGGGCTTGTTGGCCCTCAGCCAAAGACAGAGAGGTGCCAGTGGGGTGACTGAGTATTGGTTGGAAGAAGCCTGATGGTTAGAAGCTTGAGAGAGACTTGTGTATAGAAAGTAGAGCTTAACCTGAGAAATGTGTAGCCATCCTGGTAAATCCTGCAATTGACAGCCATTGGCATAGCCAGTATAACAATATGGAAGCCCTGCCTTTTGAGAGATAGAGGGGTTGTAGCTTCCTGAGGATGAGAGACAAGAAATTGGTCTCCTATTTGAAGAGGTTGAGCCAGGGGAGCCAGACAAAAATTTAGTAAGGGAAGAGTAGTGTAACCCCATAGGAATGCTCGAATGTGGTTTAGGGGAGGAACAGATATATGAGAAGGAAGAGGGGAAGGAAGGGGCCCTATTCTAGGGGGAAGGAAGGGATGACCATACATCAGCTCAAAAGTAGCAGGTTTCTTTGGGACTGAATGAAGATGCAGAAGAACAATAGGCAGGAGCGTAACCCAGTCAAGGTGAAATTCTAAAGAGAGCTTGGTTAAGATATTTTTAAGAGTTCAGTTTGTTCTACTTTACCTGATAACTTTGGTGAAAAGGAATATTTAAATGCCAAGGGATCCCAAGGGCCTTGGCAAGTTGTTGGGAAATTTGAGAGATGAATTGAAGCCCATTATCTGACTGGAAGGAGGTAGGTACTCCAAAGCATGGAATGATTTCATGTTGGATGAAGGTAAAGAGAGTTAGTGCCCTATTGTTGAAGGTGGGGAAGGTTTCAACCCATCCTGAGAAGGTATCTACCATAACCAAAAGGTATTTAGACTTTCTTACTATGGACATGTGAGTGAAATCAAGATGTCACTCTACCCCTGGAATGATGCCACTGGCCTGGTGAGTAGGAAAAGTCGGGGGGCCTGACAGCTGTAGGATTGGTTCCCAGGCAAACTTTACATTTGGAAGAGAGTTCTTTCAGAAAAGAGATGTCAGAGGAGGATAGGTAGAGATAAGTCTTAATTAATTATAAGAGTGAAGAAAGGTTAGGGTGGAATAAACAGTGGAGGCAGGAAAGTATCTCCCTGTTCTCTGGCAGTGGAGGTAAGGGATCATGGAGAGTCATAATGGGGGCTGGCATGGATGATGGGGCAGCCCTTTTAGCCTCCTCATTTTCCTTTTTGTTCCCGGAAGAGATAAATGATTAGTCTTCCTGATGGGCTTGGCAATGTAAAATTCCTATCATTGCTGGGAGTTGAACAGCCTCAAGGAGGCTTAGGATGAAGCTAGAATTGGTAATAGAGTCCCCTTTTGTAGTAAGAAGGCCCCTCTCTTTCCACACAGCAGCATGAGAAAGAATAATATGAAAAGCCTATTTGGATTCAGTGTACATTGTGAGGGATTCTGCCTTTGCAATGGTAAATGAGAGGGTGAGGGTGAATAGTCCCACCTGTTGGTTGGTGGTATTCTTACATAGTGGTCCTAAATCTACAACCTCTTCCAGGGGACAATGGCATATCCAGCCCTTTGAATCCCTTCACAGTGAAAAGAGCTCCCATCAGTGAAGCATATGAAATTATAGTTGTATATGGCCCCCTCCTGAACATTAGAGGAGCAAGGAAGTAACTCTTCCAGAATCTCAAGGCAGCGATGGGTTGCTGAAGCATGTATGTCAGAGACAGGTTAAGAGGGTCGCTGGATTTAATGGAGAGCATATCTAAAAAAAAATGGAAGAACCTTCAATAAAAGTAGTTTCCAAGGCTAACATGTGACAGCGAGGTAGAGTTTGCAGAGCCAGAGAAGTAAGAAGCTCAGACAGATTATGAGGTGAGAGCCCTTCCCTGGGAGCCCTAAAGGAAAGATTTTTTAATTCCTGGGTTAAGACAAAGGCTGTGGCAATACCCTAAAACATGTTGTCCAGCCACTTAATATAGGGTCTAGCCTTTTGATAGGTATGCCACTGGGTCAAGAGTGGGAATAAACAGGTGCCCTAAGACCCCCAGAGTGAACACATTTTTCTCAGACATAAAGAGGTAGAAGGGTCTGGTGATGTCAGGGTGGTGCATGGTGGGGGCTTTAGAAGGGCTTTCCTTAGGGTGTGGACAGGGGTTTCCACCAGGTTGAGGAGAGGTTCAGTGGGAATGCCTTTTGAAGCCTCAAACAAGGGGACTGCCAGGATGAAAAATTTGGGATCCAGGATCATAGATATCCTGCTAGCCCTAGAAAGGAAAGGAATTCTTCTTTTGTAGAAGGAGTCAGCATGTTCTCCAATAATGCTTTTCTTTTGACAATGATGGCCTTAAATCCAGGTGAGAGGCTGAATGCTAAGGAAATAACCTGAGGTTGGGAAAGTTGTACCTTTGCTGGAGAGACTCTATACCCTCTATAAGTCAGAAAATTTAGAAGCTTAATAGTGTCTCCTTGGGAATCCTCAAAAGAAGGACTACATAGAAGATCATCAACATAATGTAAGAGAGAGGAGAAAACAAAAGAAAGAGAGGGAAGATAATCAGACAGTGTTTGGCCAAACAGGTGAGGGATGTCCCAAAATCCCTGTAGGAGAAATGACAAGTCAACCAAGAGGAAACATGAGTGAGAGGGTCCATCCATGTGAGGGCAAAGGGATCCTGAGAATCAGGATGAACAGGGACAGTGAAAAAGGCATCTTTCAAAATCTAACACAGAGAAGGAAGCAGTGGAGGAGGGGATAGAGTAAAGCAATATATAGAGATGGGGCACAATGGGGAAGATTTGGAAAACTGCCGAGTTGATGATGCGGAGATCTTGCATCAAACAGTAAGACCCATTAGGCTTTTCAACAGCCAGAATGGGAATGTTATAAAGTGAGTTGGTGGAACTCAGGAAATCTTTATGCCTTAAATCATGGATGACTGGTTGAAGTCCTCAGAGACTCTTGGGGAAGGGGATTTTGGGTCTGGTCTGGGTAGCATGTAGGAGCCTTGAGGCAAATGAGTACAGGTGAGCATTTGGCTACAGAGGGTGTGTGGTGTCCCAGACCTTGGGGCCAACAAGGAGGGAGAAAGGAGATATGAAGACTCAGGTTGTGTTTTATATTTCTGCAGGGACATAAGGAAAAGGAATAGCAGAAGAGTCGTGGTCGAGGTGCGTAGTGGGTGAGAAGGAAATAGATGCACCCAATTTGGTTAGGATGTTCCTTCCCAGGAGGGAAATGGGACATATAGGACTTATCAAAAAGGAATGAGTGAAGCAGATTTGTTCAATATGGCAACTTATTGGGGGGGGTTTGTAGGGGAATAGTATGGTTTTCCCTCTACCCCAATGATAGAGGATTTGGCAGGGGACTTGGGTCCCCAAAACTCATGCAGTACTGAAAAGGTGGCTCCAGTATCTATAGGAAAAAGATCTTCCTGCCTGACACCATAAGGGTCTCACAGGTCTATTGAGTGGTGATGGTCATTGGGTTTAGAAGTCCTAGGCCCCTTCTGTCACCCATTTCCAGTCCCAGTAAGTCACAATGGGAAAGGGGTGGGGGTGACCTGGTACTTCTCTGAGAATCAGGGCAATCCACCATCCCATGTCCCAGTTGGTGGCATTTTGGCCAAGGACCTGGGCACCACCAAGATTTAGGGTAGTCTCATACCCAGTGGCCCTCTTTTCTGCACTTGAGGCATGGGCCTGAAAGTCTTCTGGGAGCGAGGGTGTTCCTAGTAGTGTCTGACTGGTCAAGTCTACCTGGCTGAAAGGCTTTGGGTAGCATTAGGTATTTTAGTTTTTGTTTTTCTTCCTTTCTGTTATGCACCCTGAATGCCATGGCCTAGAACCTCTGACTGCAGGGTAAGGAGTCCCCTGTCCTACCCCCTCAATTTAGCCATTATGTCTGGGTAGCTTTGGGAAAAGTAATAAGTCATGAGTAACTGTCATCCCTCCAGAGTTTCAGGGTCCTGATTAGTATACCTGAGCATGACCTCTGTGAAGCAACTCAGAAAGGCAGGTGGATTTTCAGTTTCATCTTGTATTACTTTCTGAAGTTTATCATAATTAATGGGTTAAATGGTGGCCTTTCCAAGACCTGCAGCAATACAGGTTTGGAACTCATCCCACCCAGTTCCCATGATATAATCCCATTAGGGCTCCCTATCTGGTACTGCTTCAACCTCAATGGGGTGGGCCAAGGGGTCGATTGGTGAACCTTCTCTGCATAATTTCATGCCTGTTCCCAGACTCACCTGTGCTCCTCAGGGGTCAATGTATTGCACATGAGTATATAAATATGCCAGTAATTTCACAAGACTGGGTAAGATACTGAAATTCCTTAATAAAGTTTGTTCTGTTGGAGTTGAAGGAGCCCAGCTGCTTCTCTATCTGGGAAAGATCAGACAGTGAGTAAGGAACATGGACTCTAATCCCTCTCTCCACACTGGACACCTCCCTTAAGGGGACTAGAACATGTGCATGTCACCACTTGGTGGGAGAACTAGGTGAGCTGAGTGGGGAAGTGGAAACAGTAAAGGAGAGGGAAGAGTATTAACTGGAGTGGCCTCTGCCACAGGGTACCAGTATGGGAATGGTTCATCAGTCAGATCAGTTAGAGGAGGAGAGGGATTAAGAGGGGGAGCAGAAACCAAAAGGAGGTGTTTGTGTTAGTTTGAAGAGCAAAGATCAAGTTTAGCACACAAGAAAGAAAAGGCTTCAAGTTAAAAAGCTCTTTCATTTGCCCACTTGGTCAGAGATATTGTATAAGTCCTGTAAAATATTGGGGTCCAGGGTGCCATTAATTGGCCATCCTGATTGATTATTTAAAGGATTCTTTGGCCAAATATCATTACACAAGTAAACAAATATTGATGGCTGTTGGTCAGGGATCAGGTGAAGGTATTAAAAATTTTCTAGTAAATGTCCCAAATGTGGATCTGCTGGGATGGAAGGCCTAGATCACATAGTGGAGACTGAAAAACAGCAAAGTCAGTGCCCAAGGCATCCCTAGGTCACAGACTAAGTGGCTGGAGATAAGAAGGCAGCACAGTGATGGGTGTCCTCACCCAAACATCAGTGTTTTCCTGGCAAAAGCTGAGGGAGTTGAGGACCTGATGTCAGGAATTGTGAGAGAGAAAGTGAAGAGGAGCTTCAAGCCTGAGAAAGAATCTCCACCATAAAGATCAGGAACTGACCTATCAGATAAGGTTAACTATGAGGGTCAACTAACTGTAAAAGACGTGGCTGGGGGAACCCCCACTCCTCAACTGCCTCGAGGGTGCTGGAGGATCATTGTTCATGTCACAGGTCAGCAGAAGAGTGTTTAAGTTGACCTAGGGGTAAATTCACCAATCTGAAGGTTGGTGGTGGATGTGGAGGAGAGAGTCCTAGCAAATGGAAGGTGAGAATAGCATATGGGGGTGTGGGTCTGTGGCAACAAATGGAATTCCACTTGACTAAGTGGTGGTAGAAGAGCCCATCCAAGTCAAAGCACCAGAGAAATGTGAAAAGCCCAGCAGGAAGTCAACCGAGTATTATAAGGACAGAAACCCCACGTTTTTACTAAGTCCATGTGCATGGTATGTTTTTTCCCATTCTTTTACCTTTTGTCTATGGATGTCTTTTTCAATGAGATGTATCTCTTGTATCTCTTGAAAGCACCACATTTTTGGGTTTTTATTTTTTAATTCAATTCACCATTCTATGTCTTTTGATTGATGAGTTTAAGCCATTAACGTTCAGTGTTGTTATTGAGGTATGACTTCTATTTCCAGTTATTTTGGCTTATTTTTGGGTTTTGACATGACTTGGTTTCTCCTTTGATTGGTTTTTCCTTTGGAGTAGTTCTTCCCTTTGCTGACTTACATTCTTGTTTTTCATTTCACCTCATGAAATATTTTGCTGAGAATTTCTGTAGTGCAGGTTTTCTATTTGTAAATTCTTTGAGCTTTTTCTTAACATGGAAGTATTTTATTTTGTTATCAATTCTGAAGGCAAATTTTGCTGAGTATGAGCTTCTTCATTTGCATCCATTTTCTTTCAGAGTTTGAAATATGTTGTTCAAGACCCTCATGCTCTTTGGGTCTGCGCTGAGAAATATGCTGATATCCATATTGCTTTTCTATCACAGACTTTAAAATTCCATCTTTATTTTGCGTGTTAAGTATTTTTATTATAGTGCTACTTTGAGTGGATCTGTTGTAATTTTGAATATTTGGTGTCCTGTAAGTCTCTTCTATTTGATTTTCTTTTTCATTCTTCTTATTTGAGAAATTTTCTGTTATTATTTCATTGAATAGTTTATTCATTCATTTGGTTTGTATCTCTGTGCTTTCCTCATTCCCAATATTTCTTAAATTTGATCTTTTCAGAATATCCTTTAATTCTTGGAAGTTCTGTTAAGAATTTCTTACCATCCTCTCTGTTTGGCCAACATTATTTTCAAGATTAAATATTTTGTCCTTATCATCTGAGGTTCTGTATTCCAAGTGATCTAGCCTGTTGGTTATGCTTTCTATTGAGTTTTTACTTTGGTTTATTGTTTCCATCATTTCAAGGATTTCAGTTAGTTTTTTGTTAAAATTTCCATCTCTTTATTGTAATGGTCTTTTCCCCTTGCATTTGTTTTAACTGTTTATCGGTGCAATCATTCATTGCCTGCATTTTCTCACTTATCTCATCATTTGCTTTCCAAATCATTTTAATTAATTACATTCTGAACTCCCTCTCTGACATTTCTTCTGCCATGCTGTCGTTGGGTTCTCTTTATATAGCACCTAGGTTTGCTTGAGACAAGTTCTTCCTTGTTTTCTTGTGTTTTTCTTTGTATCATCCCATGTAGCAGTGTGAGTTTGATGTATTGCAGTTTCCCCTCTATAGATTTATAATGTCCCTGCAGGTTTCCAATACCTCACTCTAAAGTGAGAGATCAATATTAACAGCGCACCATCGAAACAATGTGCATCTTTATGTCAAATAGTCCCTATTAAGGAATTTATCATATTATCTTTTTTTAAATTTATTTATTTAATTTTTTGCTTTTTCTTTTTATTGTAAACAAATGGTATACTTGTTGTTTTCCTATTTGTACATGGCGCCAAGGCATACATACCATTTGTGTAATCATAAATTTACATAGGGTAATGTTTGATTCATTCTGTTATTTTTTCCCTTCCCCCACCCCTCCCACCCATCTTTTTCCTCTATACAGTCCTTCCTTCCTCCATTCTTACCACCCTCCTTAACCTAACCTCTAACCTAACCCTAACCCTAATGTTAAACCCTCCCACCCCCCATTATATGTCCTCATCCGCTTATCAGCAAGATCATTGGTCCTTTAGTTTTTTGAGATTGGCTTATCTCACTTAGCATGATATTCTCCAATTTCATCCATTTGCCTGCAAGTGCCATAATTTCATCATTCTTCATGCAGAGTAATATTCCATTGTATATATATGCCACAGTTTCTTTATCCATTCATCAATTGAAGGACATTTAGGTTGGTTCCAAAATCTGGCTATGGTGAATTGAGCAGTTACGAACATGGATGTGGCTGTATCTCTGTAGTATGCTGATTTAATGTCCTTTGTGTATAGGCCAAGGAGTGGAATAGCTGGATCAAATGGTGGTTCTATTCCAAGCTTTCTAAGGAATCTCCATACTGATTTCCAGAGTGGCTGCACTAATTTGCAACCCCACCAGCAATGTATGAGTCTACCTTTTTCCCCACATCCTCGCCAACACCTATTGTTGCTTGTGTTCTTGATAATCGCCATTCTAATTGGGGTGAGATGGAATCTTAGTGTAGTTTTGATTTGCATTTCTCTTATTACTAGAGATGTTGAACTTTTTTTCATATATCTGTTGATTGCTTGTAGATCTCCTTCTGTGAAATGTCTATTCATTTCCTTAGCCTATTTGTTGATTGGGTTATTCGTATTCTTGGTGTAGAATTTTTGAGTTCTTTATATGTTCTGGAATTTAGCGCTCTATCAGAAGTATGAGTGGCAAAGATATTCTTCCACTCTGAAGGCTCTCTCTTCACATTACTGAGAGTTTCCTTTACTGGGAGAAAGCTTTTTAGTTTGAATCTATGCCAGTTATTGAATCTTGCTTTTATTTCTTGTGCTATGGGAGTCCTGTTAAGGAAGTCTAATAAGCAAACAAGTTGAAGATTTGGAATTACTTTTTCGTCTATAAGATACAGGGACTCTGGTCAGATTCCGAGGTCATTGATCCATTTTGAGTTGAGTTTTCTGCAGGTTGAGTGATAGGGGTTTAATTTAATTCTATTGCATATGGATTTCCAGTTTTCCCAGCACCATTTGTTGAAGAGGTTAACTTTTCTCCAATGCATATTTTTGGCCCCTTTGTCTAGTATGAGAAAATTGAATTTACTTGGGTTTGTGTCCGTGTCCTCTATTCTGTACCATTGATCTACCCATCTATTTTGGTACCAATACCATGCCGTTTTGTTACTATTGCTTTGTAGTAGAGTTGAAGATCTGGTATTTTGATACCCCCTGCTTCGCTCTTTCTACTGAGGATTGCTTTACCTATTCTGGATTTTTTATTCTTCCAGATGAATTTCATAATAGCTTGCTCTATTTCTGTAAGGTACATCATTGGGATTTTAATTGGAATTGCATTGAATCTGTATAGCACTTCAGGTAGTATGGCCATTTTGACAATATTAATTCTGCCTATCCAAGAACATGGAAGATCTTTCCATCTTCTAAGGTTTTCTCTAATTTCTTTCTTTAGTGTTCTGAAGTTCTCCTTGTAGAGAACTTTCACCTCTTTTGTTTGTTGATTCCCAAATATTTTATTTTTTTCAAGGCTATTGTGAATGGGGTAGTTTTCCTAATTTCTCTTTCTGATGATTCATAACTTATGTATAAAAATGCATTGGATTTATGAGCATTGATCTTGTAACCTGCTACTTTACTGAATTCACTTATGAGTTCTAAAAGTTTTCTGGTGGAATTTCCTGGTTCCTCTAAATGTATAACCATGTCATCAGCGAATAGAGATAGTTTTAGTTCTTCTTTTCCTATTCAGATCCCTTTAATTTCTTTGGTTTGTCTAATTGCTCTGGCTAGAGTTTCAAGAATGATGTTGAATAGAAGTGGTGAAAGAGGGTATCCCTGCCTTGTTCCAGTTTTTAGGGGGAATGCTTTCAGTTTCACCATTTAGAATGATATTGGCCATGGGCTTAGCGTAGATGGCCTTTACAATATGAAGGAATGTTCCCACTACCCCGATTTTTCTAGTGTTTTGAGCATGAAGGGATGCTCTATTTTATCAAATGCTTTTTCTGCATCTATTTAAATAATCATGTGATGCTTCACTTTAAGTCTGTTGATATGGTGAATGATATTTAATGATTTCCGGATGTTGAACCTACCTTGCATCCCTGGGATAAAACCCACTTGATCATGGTGCACTATCTTTTAAATATACTTTTATATGCGAATTGCTAAGATTTTGTTGAGAATTTTTGCTTCGATGTTCATTAAGGATATTGGTCTGAAACTGTCTTTCCTCCATGTGTCTCTGTCTGGTTTAGGTATAACAGTGATATTGGCTTCATAGAATTATTTTGGGATGGTTCCCTCCTCTTCTATTTCATGGAATACTTTGAGGAGTATTGGAATGAGCTCTTCTTTAAAGGTTTTGTAGAACTCAGCTGAGACCCATGTGGTCCCTGACTTTTCTTTGTTGGTAGGCTTTTGATGACCTCTTTTATTTCATTGCTTGAAATTGATCTATTTATTGAAGTTGTGTATATCCTCCTCGTTCAGGTTAGGTAACTCATATGTCTCTAGAAACTTGTTGATGTCTTCGAGTTTTTCTGTTTCGTTGGAGTATAGATTTTCAAAATAGCTTCTAATTATGTTTTGTATTTCAATCATATCTGTTGTGATACGTCCTTGTTCATTCCGAATTTTAGTAATTTGAGTTTTCTCCCTCTTTCTCTTTGTTAGTGTGGCTAAGGGTTTATCAATTTTGTTTATTTTTTCAATGAACCAACTATTTATTTTGTTTAATTTTTCTGATTATTTCTTTTGTTTTAATATTGTTAATTTCAGCTCTGATTTTAACTATTTCCTGTCTTCTACTACTTTTGGTGTTGCTCTGCTCTTCTTTTTCTATGGCTTTGAGTTGTAGTGTTTTGTCGTTTATTTGTTGATTTCTACTTCTTTTGTTGAATGCACTCTGTGAAATAAATCTTCCTCTACGTACTGCTTTCATTGTGATATGATGTGTCTTTGTTCTCATTTACTTCTAACAATTTTTTTATTTCCCTCCAGATTTCTTCTGTTATCCATTCATCATATAATAGTGTATTATTTAATCTCCAGGTATTGGAGAAGTTTCTGTTTTTTATTCTGTCATTTATTTCTAATTTCAATCCATTGTGATCTGATAGAACACAAGGTAGTATCTCTATGTTCTTGTATTTGCTAACAGTAGCTTTGTGGCATAAAACATGGTCTATTTTAGAGAAGGATCCATGTGCTGCTGAGAAGAAAGTGTATTCATTCTTTGTTCGATGGTATATTGTATATATGGCTGTTAAGTCTAAATTGTTGATTGTGTTATTGAGATCAATGTTTCTTTATTCAATTTTTGTTTCAAACACCTATGCAGTGGTGAGAGAAGTGTGTTAAAATCACCTAGTATTATTGTGCTGTGGTCTATTTGATTTCTGGCATTGAGAAGGATTTGTTTGATGTACATGGATGAGCCAATATTTAGGGCATAGATATTTATGATTGTTATGTCTTGCTGATTTATGCTTCCCTTAAGCAATATGTAATGTCCTTCTTTATCCCTTCTGACTAGTTTTGGCTTGAAGTCCACATTATCTGAAATGAGGATGGATACTCCAGCTTTTTTGCTCTGTTCTTGTGCATGGTATATTTTTTCCCATCCTTTAACCTTTAGTCTATGGATATCTCTTTCTAGGAGATGATTCTCTTGCAGGCAGTATATCGTTTCATTTTTCTTTTTAATCCAATCTGCCAGTCTATGTCTTTTTATTGATAAATCAGGCTATTAACACTCAGGGTTATTATTGAGATATGATTTGTATTCCCAATCATTTGATTCATTTTTGTTTTCTGCCATGATTTGGTTTCTCCATTATTTGGCTATTCCTTTAGGCTAGTTCCTCCCATTGCTGATTTGCATCGTTGTTTTTCATCTCTTTCTCATGGAATATTTTGCTGAGAATGTTCTGTAATGCTGACTTTCTTTTTGTAAATTCCTTTAGCTTTTGTTTATCAAGGAAGGATCTTATTTTGTCGTCAAATCTGAAAGTAAGAGTCGCTGGGTATAAAATTCTTGGTCGGCAATTGTTTTCTCTCAGGGCGTGGTAAATGTTGTTCCAGGCCCTTCTATCTTTTAGGGTCTGGATTGAAATATCTGCTGATATTCTTATTGGTTTCCCCCTGAATGTGATTTGATTCTTTTCTCTCACGGCCTTTAAATTTCTGTCTTTATTTTGTATGTTAGGTATTTTCATAATAATATGGTGTGGGTCTGTTGTAATTTTGTGTATTTGGAGTCCTATAAGCCTCTTGTACTTGATTTTCCATTTCATTCTTCAGATTTGGGAATTTTCTGATATTATTTCATTGAATAGATTGTTCATTCCTTTGGTCTATTACTCTAAGCCTTCCTCAATCCCAATAATTCTTAAATTTGGCCTTTTCATGATATCCCATAACTGTTGTAGATTCTATTCATGATTTCTTACCATCTTCTCTGTTTGGTCAACTTTGTTTCCAAGATTCAATATTTTGTCTTCAATATCTGAGGTTCTGTCTTCCAGGTTTCTATCCTATTGGTTATGCTTTCTATGAAGTTCTTAACTTGGTTTATTATTTCCTTCAATTCAAGGATTTCTGGTTTTTTTTTTTTTTTTTTTTTTTTTTTTAGTATCTCTAACTCTTTATTGAAATGATCTCTTGCTTCCCATATTTGCTCTTTGAACTGTTGATTTGTGTGACCATTTAATGCCTGCATTTACTCTTTCATCTCCTCCTTCAATGTCTGCATTTGCTCTTTCATCTTCTCATTTGCTTCCCTGATTGTTTTAATTATGTACATTCTGAACTCCCTTTCTTCTGCTGTGCTGTCATTGGTTTTTTTGATATAGTATCTAGGTTTGTTTGGGACATTTTCTTTCCTTGTTTTCTCATATTGGTCAGATGTCAGTGGGACTCTGGGATAATGCAGATCTCCTTTATTGGCTTATAGTGTCCCTGTAGATTTCCAGTATATCACCTCCCAGCTTTCAGTAGCCTGAAATCTTGGAGGAACTTGATAATGCATTGCTTTCGAAGAAAACTGCCCCTAGCCCGCTACTGGTTCCATGGCTTGGAGCTGGCTCTGTGCAGAAAGGCTCTCAGTGGGCGGTCTGCTCCAAGAAGCTGGCCGTGAAAGGAGCCTGCCACCGGAGGGAGCAGGGCTGCTTGGGGAAGTCTCTGGCTGCCCTGTCCTGATCCCTGAAACTGCCTGCGTGCTGGCCCTTGCCGCTGGCTTGAGACTTGGTGATGATTTTGTGCAGAAAGGCTCTCACTGGGGGGCCTGCTCCATGAAGCTGGTTGTGTGGGAGGAGCCCACTGCCAGAGGGAGCAAGGCTACCTGGGGAAGACTCTAGCTGCCCTGCCCTGGTCTGAGAAGCCACCCCTATCCTGGCTTGCCACCCAGGCCGAGCATCACCCAGTGGGGGAGACTCACCCCATGGCTCTATTTTAGTCCGAGTCTCTCAATGCCTCCCCTTCTTGAATCCTGGGTTCTGGAGTGACAGGAGATGCAGTCACCCTCTAGTCCACCATCTTGGATCGCCTCATATTATCTTAATAAACAGAATCAGTTTGATTATCTTCTACAGCATAACAAATAGTTTTGCAATTAAGACCACAGTTTCCAATGGTGGACAAAGAGGATGGTAGGGTGTAGAATATAATGTTAATGAGATAAGAAGTGTGTTTATAGAGGTACTATTTTGTAGGAATAAAGAAAGCAGAATTAAAAGAAATTCATTGTTATAATGAGAAAGGGGAGAAAGAGTCTCCAAGATAACAGATAGATAAGAGGAATATAGAGTTAGAAAAATATTAATTAATGAAAAGTAGGAATAATAGTAGGTATCATAGGAATAATTATAATATTACTTCTAATAAAATATTCTACAATAAAAATATACTGAACTGTTCCAACCTCCTAACCTTCAGTAGCCTGATGCCTGAGAGGAACTTGAAAATGTTGTATCCCAGGAATGGTGCTGTCCCATTAGGGATGGTGGCCTCCATATTGGAAATAATCTATGCTAGTGTGCAGAGGTGACCACATATGTTGATAGATGGTCAGCCACAGTGGAGGCACTGGCAACACTGGGCATGGGTGATAGATCATGGGATGGGGTGCAGGTGCTGGAGACATTGCGCTGGGGCGAGTGTGCCAGAAAAGGTCAGTGTTAGCTGGGTCAGGTCAAGGAGCAGAGAATGTGTGCAGGCACTGGGCCTAGTGACAAGGTTGCATGCAGTTTCTTAATGTTTCCAAGGGAGAAACAGGATCTTTAGTACTCCAATATTTTTTCACATCACTCTATATTCTGAATTTCCAAGTGTTTTATGAGTATCCTTTCTAAGGATGCATCAAAATTCACATACATATTTCCAAATGTATTGTAAATAAAGATGTCTCAGCTTTTCTTTTTAATACTAATCATCACTTCAGGTATGGCATTGAATAAAGCATGCAAAAAGATCCTTTATTTGCAGAATATAATTATCAAAAACAATATTTGGTAGAAGGAAGACGGGAAGAGTAGAGGAAGGGAATCAGAAGAAAGAAGGGAGGTCAAAAGAGAAGGAATAGGGAATTGCCTGGGAAAAGGAAACTAACATATTATACTATTTCCATGTATGCATATACCAGAATACTTTAGTAAATCAAATCATTCACAGTTATACATGTATACGTATAAAAAATTAAATTAAAATAGTAGAAGATCTAGAGAGTAGATCTAGCAGATCTTGGAAAGAGAAGAGGGCAAGACAGGGAAAGTACTGAGGTATGAGATTGATTGTTATGTGCATGTATGGATTTGAAATCATAAAATTCGCTGTTATGCAAAGTTACAATGAACCAAAAAAGAGAAGAAAAGAAAGTGATTTTGAACAGAGTTCCCAAGCAGAGAAATGTTCAATGCTGCCCTTGTCAATCTTTGGACATCTAATTTATCATGTATTTTTCAGACCAGTTATCCGCCCACTTCCTTGACAACCGTCTGAGAAGAAAACCTCATTCCCCAGTTTCCAGGGGAAGCTCTGGTCCTTGAGCTGCAAGGAGAGAGGCTTTAGATTGCTGCTCCTCCTAGATATATGTGCTTCATTTGTAGACTGTGAATGATGAGCTAAGTGCAAAGTGTTTTCTTGGTACTCCATGGGCTAGAAAAATATTGACTAACAAATATCAGTTACTACTTCCCTACAGCCTCAGAATTCCTATCTTCTCTATCCCAGAAATATGTTATCACCTCCAAATCCCTAGTTAGGGACAAGTAGCCATTTAGATTTTGTTAATAATCAGTCAAAAACTGATCATAAACATAACAGAGACAGTGACAATAAGAATCTTTATGAAAAAACTTTATTTTGCTTTCAAAAACTGATGAAATGTTAGTGCCTGGACTGTTGAACTTTGTGGTAGCAGAAAGAGAATTGCTAAGAAGCATGGACTAACAGAAGTGATGTGTCCAATCAGCAGCATCTCAGTTATATCTCCCATCTCAATCAACACAGTGCATCCTAGTTTAAGTCATAACACTGGGGTTCGTGTTAATATTCAACATCAAATGAATAAGTCAGGTGGTTAGCCATACTAAAATAAGAAATGAAAGTGTGTAACATGAAGTCACTGATTCCATTTCCACAATGGTAAAGGAGTGAAACCTACAGAGCTCCATCATATTTCCAGAATAGTTGGAGAATCTGCCATTCCTACTTTCATGGACATATCACTATAAGGAATGTATTTTTTTGTTATAACTAAATTATTCAAATTTAATTCCCTTTTTTAGAAACTAACACAAATAACTCACAGACAAAAGAATACACTCATATTCTTATACCATACCTGTATCAAAGCAAATAAATCTTTCCGTTTCATCTTTTCAGTTAAAACACAGATTGCTCCACATATACTTCCTTAATTTTGTGAAGAAGGGCACATATATTCATGCCGTGTTTAGTATAAGAACAAGTTCAGGTATTGATAATTCAAAAACTATTTTAAGCATACAGTATATTTCTAGCAAGTTCACTTTTTTTTTCTTTTCTTTTGTTTTCTTTTTTTTTTTTGCAGTACTAGGGATCTGACTCAGGGTCTTGTGCCAGCGAGTCAAGCACTCTACCAGCTGAGCTATCTTCCAAGCCCGCAAGTTCACTTTCACTTAACTAATTCATTAATTATTTGCTCACTGCCCATCATATTTGACATAGTGCTAGATTTAGATATGGAAAGAATGTTGTTTATAACATGGACATGCAAATCCCTGGAGTTCATAATACAATATTTAGATCTATAATTTTGTAATACTACAACAGAAAATGATTACTTCTTGAAATAATTAATAGATAGCAAGAATTGCCAGGAGCTAGCTACTGTCTCTCAATATTATACTACAACTTCATCCTTCATCTTTATCTATATTAGAAATGATAACTATTTATCTTTCACATTTTAAGCACATGTGTTCAGGGATTATATAACCCCCTTCAAATATCACCATGGTTATTTCTAGTATGATTAAACATTCCCACAGGCAGAAGGGACATATGATCCTTGTTCAATCTCACTTAAAATATATGCACACTGTCAAATTCTATAACAATAGAGTATCAAGCAGGAGTAAGGAATTTTTTGATGACTATCAACTATCTTCAACATGGGTGTCTTTTCTGCACACTCTTCCCTTCTCTTGAATCTTTCTTCTCAAATAATACTTTATCTCTGCTTCAAAATGTCTAAGTTTTCAAAGTCAAAACCAAATGGAAGTCTCAAAATTCAATTGAAGCCTTTCCGCAGTCAAATTAATGTCTGGATTCTGAATAAAACTGCACTGGAAAGGATTGAAAGACTTGAAACTGCAACAAACAAAAGGCCACATATCCAACAAAGTTACCTAAAACTCAGCAGGAAGATATCCAAAATTTCTGTCCAAGCCATCTAGGTCTTTCAAGTCTTTTGCAGTCAACTTAAAATCGAAAACCAATCACAGAAGTAGATAATTTTTAGCGTGTGTAGACTACATATTGCCAATACTGAAAATCTAAGGAAGTCAAATGAAATCAAATTGTTGCAAAAACATTTACAAAATCTGAGAAGTTTCCAAAACATTTTAAAGAAATCAAGCAAAACACTCAATGTTCAATGAACAACAGGTGAAAGTTAAAAAGGAATCACTTCTGATGTGTAATATATTGAAACTGCACCCATGACACACAAAAACTGATCTCATATAGAAGCTGTAGCCAAATAAAGCTAATATTATTCCAAGATTACAGGGTCATGCGCTTAAAACACCCAGAAAAAAAAAAAAAAAACAAAACTCATGGCAACATTTTGAAATATATAAGATAGTTCAGTAATTTTCGTGCATATACTTCAACTTCTATTTTGGGGTGCAGGTCACAACATGAACTAAACTCACCGGCCCTTGTCCCATAAGACACATTCCCAAAACTATTTTATATTTTCTTTAGAGACTGGGTCACATTCATTACATAGTATCTGCTGTTGCTAACACTGGCTTTCAACTCAAGATCCTTCTGCCTCAGCCTCCCAAATCACTGGGGTTCAACAACAATAAGTCAGGAAATCATAAAATACTAATTTTATCTTGTTCAAAGGCAAAATAATTTGGTCCAAAGGGAATCACCGTGTCTACATTTGAGAGAGTTTATACATGAAAACAATTATCAAAATTGATAACAGTGTGAAATGAATGGATTCTTCAAGCATTTAGCAATTTTCTTTAAAATGGCAAGAGAATGAAATGCTAATAATTTAAAAAGTCAAGAATTACCTGAATGGCATTCACTAAATTCTTCTTTGAACTTTTCCATGCATTTGGAACTTCTTAAAATGATTAGGGGTATGTAATCTAAAGGTTATCAAAATGATCACTACTGTATGAATCTAAAAGAATATATACCAATGACTTCATACAGTAGTTTACTGCATAGAGTTTCCAAATTTGCTGAATAGATAAGATCACCCCCTGGCTATTCAAAGGCATGAAACCAAGAAAGCAGACAGGCAACTTCTCAGCAAGGTAGTTGAACAAAAAAATGGGTGTGATCTACTGAAATTTTATACTTGACACTCAAAATAGTTTTGGGACTGACTCATGAAGATGGATACAGTAAAACATAATAAAACAGGGATGCCCTCTTTCATCAATTCTATTCAACATCATCCTTGAAACACTTGTCATAGTAATTAGACAGACCAAAGAAATTAGACGGATACAAATAGGAAAAGAAGAACCAAAGATGTCACTATTTGCTGATGACATGATCCTATATTTAGAAGATCCAAAAAACTCCACTAGAAAACTTCTAGAACTAATAAATGAATTCAGCAAAGTAGCAGGATGTAAAATCAATACATGTAAATCTAATACATTTCTATTCATAAGTGATGAATCCTCTGAAAGAGAAATTAGGAAAACCACTTCATTCACAGTAATCTCAAAAAATATAAACTAGTTGGGAATTAAATCTAACAAAAGAGGTGAAGGACCTCCACAATGAAAACTACAGAATATTAAAGAAAGAAATTGAAGAAAATCTTCAAAGATAGAAAGATCTCCCATGTTCTTGATTAGGCAGAATTAGCATTGTCAAAATGGCCATTCTACCAAAGATGCTATACAGATTCAATGCAATTCCAATTAAAATTTCAATGACTCTATTCATAGAAATAGGGAAAGCAATCATGAACTTCATCTGGAAGAACAAGGAACATCGAGTAGCCAAAACAATCCTGAGTAGAAAAAGTGAAACAGGAGGTATCACAATACCAGACATTAAACTACACTACAGAGCAACAGTAACAAAAACAGCATGGTATCAGTACCAAAATAGGCAGACCAATGGTACAGAATAGAAGACACAGAGACAAAAATCACATCAATACACCCACCTCATACTAGACAAAGGAGCCAAAAAACAAACGATGGAGAAAATATAGCCTATTAAACAAATAGTACTGGGAAAACTGGAAATCCATACACAATAAAATGAAATTAAACCTGTATCTCTCACCCTGCACAAAACTCAACTCAAAATGGATCAAAGACATAGGAATTAGAACTTGCACCTAACAGAAGACAAAGTATGCCCGAAAATTCATCATGTTGGCTTAGGATCAGACTTCCTCAACAAGACACCCAACGTAGAAGAAATCAATGAAAGAATCAATAAATGGGATGGACTCAAACTAAAAAGCTTTTTCTCAGCAAAAGATACAATCAAAAATACAAAGAAACCAATAAGGACCTGGACAGACACTTTACAGAAGAAGACATACAGGAAATTAATAAATATGTGAAAAAGTGTTCAACATCTTTAATAATTAGATAAATGCAAATTAACACAACTATAAGATTTCATCTTACTCCAATTAGAATGGCTACTATCAAGAATACAAACAATATTATATGTTGGCGTGAATGTGGGGAAAAAGACCCGCTTTTACATTGTTGGTGGAGTTGCAAATTGGTGCAGCTACTCTGGAAACCAGTGTGAAGAATCCTCAGAAACATAGAATGGACCCACCTTTTGACCAAGTTATGCCAGTGTTTTTGACCCTGTTATGCCCAGTTTATACCCAAAGGATCTGAAATCAGGAAACTACCATAACACAGCCACATCAATGTTTATAGCAGCTCAGTTCACAATAGCTAAATTGTGGAACCAATCTAGATGCCCTTCAATAGATGAATGGATAAAGAAATTCTGGTATATATACACAATGGAATACTGTTCAGCCAAAAACAAGAATAATATTATGGCATTTGCAAATAAATTGATGAAATTGGAGTATATCATGCTAAATGAAATAAGCCAAGCCCAAAAAAACAAAGGTTCAATGTTTTCCCTGATAAGTGGAGAATGATATAAAATGGGGGTGGGGGTGAGGAATAGGAGAAGTTGAGGGAACTTTAGATTATGTAGAAGGACATGAGAGGAAGAGGAATGAAAAATGTTGGAATGAGACAATCATTACCCTATGTACATGTATGATTACACAAATGATATGAATATACATCATGTACAACCACAGAAATGAAATGTACCCCATTTGTGTACAATGAATCAAAATGCAGACTGTAAAACAAACTGAAAGATAAATAAAAAATGAAAGAGAAAAAGAAATAAATAAAATAAAATTTTACTACAATATTGTATAAGACTGGCTAATATTAGAAACTCATATCACAATCTTGGATTGGAATCTTCAATATTTCAGAGTAGTTTCTCTCCAAGTTTGGTGAGAGTTTCAATGCAATATCAAGCAAAGAATGACAATCTGGGCAAAGATTGGTAAAGTACTTCTAACTTCTTTGTATTACGTCAATCTTTACAGTAAACAAGATATTTTTAAAAGAGGGAAGAAGTAAGGAAATGCTTTGTGACATAGGTCAGAAATTCATATTTTTGACCATAATTAAATCTGTGGGTTAGAGCAATTAAGACAATCAATGTCAGAAAAGTAGCCAGAAAAATAGTTTTTGTTGCTGGAAAGCATAACTAGTGATTTAAAAGTTATGTGTGTATATGAATCTTTATTTTCCATAATGTTAAAAAATAGTAGTTGAATTAAATTTGGAATTTCTATAATACTTTTGTAAAGTAATGAAAGAGATTATTGTTGAGTTCCCAACATAAGAAGAAATATGAGATTCATCAACCACAAAGTGAAGGCAGGAAGACAATAATAAGAGAATGCACTTTGATCATGAAAATATACCAGAAGGATAATGGAAGCACAAATACATTTTGGAGAGCATAGTTCAACAAATTAATCTGAATCTGAAAAATATGTACCAGAATATATAAATGTAGTGAAATTTATAAAAATGTGCTCTCCCAGTAGTTCACATCTCCCAGTCTCCAAACTTTTTCCTATGTGAATTTTTCAGCCTCTTTCACTGAGAGATGGTGTGTATTTCCCAACATCCAAAGTCTTGCAAGGCCTATAACGTGCATTGGCCATTAGAACTTGGCAGGAACACTGATGTGCCCATTCTGAACAGAGGAATTTGAAGATTCTACAAGGATCCATTCACTATCTTGGGACAGTGGTAAGTGATAAGCTCAAATTTGGGTCATCAACTGATGCTTGTAAAGTTCTATGGAGGGGAGCTGAAACAACCCTGAGAACAGAGTAAGCTGGACAAAAGGAGAGGGAACACACTCTTTTCATGTGCATATGAGAGTTTATTACAAATACATGAGCAGCCAATGTAGCTGGAAGATATTCACAGAGTTCCGACCAAGCCACAGCAAAGAGTCCAACCAAAGAATGATGAGATAAAAAAATTTTCTTTGTACTAACCTCAATATTAAAGGGTGATTTGTTTTACATATACTCTACATGATGGTTCAAAAAATTATACTGAAAATGAAAAGATGAACAAACCATTTAAGTGGGCAATTCAAAAACGAACAGTGGACATATAAAAGTGCTAAAAAATGAATAACAATATGAATATTTAAAGATATCAATTATTTGGGGAAATGTAAAATAAAATCATCATTTATGGGATGAATATTACTGAATACATATTCTTCTATCAGAAAAAGAAAATACAAAGATGTCTCTTGAAAGTGTTAAGTATACATGGCTACCAATGGTGAAAATCAAATCTCTGTGCTTCATGCAATCCTAATTCTATCCAGCTACACTGTCTGCCTGTCCCATTGTAGCGTAAGAGAACGCACTTCTGAAAGCACCTGAAAATTTACAGGCAAATGTCATGCTACCGATATTGACTTGGCCCCAAAATGTCCTTATATGTTTGAAAGAAGCATGCAGGAGAAGGGTACTCTGTAAGAACCAGAATGCCCAAACCCCTTCTCTATACCTGAGTGTTCTCTTTTATTTCACTCTCTAAAACTCCAGGACAGAACCACAAAACCACCTTGCAGCTGGTAGCTGTGAAAATCAGGGCTGGGGATCACGTGTGCTTTTGTGCCAAGGCACCAAGAACTGGATCATCCAAGAGAACTGGAGAGCTCTGGTCAACCCTGAAAGAAAAGAAAATGATGCTGAAGACCTGAGGACACATTAATTAGGAGGCATTCATTAATTTATCTTTTTTGGAGGATGTGGCTTACTGGAGGTTGATCCAAAGGCATTCTACCACAGGGTCATATGCTTAGTCAACTATTTTTTATTTTGATAATGTGTCTTGCTACATTTCTAAGGCTAACTTCAAATTTGCAGTCTTCCTGCCTCAGCCTTTCGAGACACTGGGATTACAGGAAAGCACCACTGGACCCACTCAAAATAGAGGCCAGGTCTGTGTGGACCACTCTATATAGGCATCCTCAAATGCATTGCCAGGACCAGCAGCATCAGTGTCTTATGAGATCTTTTGAGAAATGTAAATTCTTGCCCCTCTCAGAGTCAGTTGAGAGTGATCTTCTGAAATATGAGTCTTGTAAGACTATAAATAGTTCACCAACAATAGCATTTTGGAAAACTGCCTGATGTTTTCATTATCATTCTTTGTATCATCGATTTCCAAGGGCACCAGGGGCAATCAGAACAATATCTTTTTATCTGCAGAAATCTAGTAGTTTCCTCTGGTTGTGATAAACATGACATTCTACCTTTGGTGGACAAGATAGAAGGTATCTGATTTTACTACATGCTAATATTATTATTGAAACAAAGGGAAAGGACTAAAATTTTAAAAATAATTGAAATTGTACATCAAAATGTGTCTTAAATCAAGAATTCAAAGACATTCACACAGAATAGTTGGAAAGACATTTTGTAAGTTTTCTAAAAGTGATATTTGGGTAAATTTGGTCATCAAAGCAAAAAAAAAAAAATCCAGAAATTAGGGATCTTAGGAAGATTCCCACTAACATAATCACATAATCAGTAAAATGGAATTTCAAAATGAACAAGTCATTGTATACCAAATTGACCCAGACTTGGAAAACTTGGAAAACTGTCATTTGAGGGGTAACATGCAGAATGAAAACTTGGAAATCAGATGCAATCCTACTTTCAGTCAACATTCAAAACATGAACCTGGGCAGGATGCTGAAATCTTCCTTGATATGCCCAACAAAACTGGGAGGTGAGATGGACCCGCCATGCCTCTCCTCTCTGTGAAGATTCACCCTCTCCATTGGGACATTCACATTTTTCCCATTTTCTCCTTTTTAATGCACTGCTAGTCTGAGCAACACTCTAAAATTTTTCTAGTGTAATATAAAACTCAGTAACTAAGGACCACTCTGACTGCCTTGGTTTCTCCTCAGGCTGTTGATCTCTAAGAAGGAATTCAATTCTATCTCCTAACTGACTGAAAAAGGGAATGTAAAACAAGATAACTGATATAATAAAATATTTTGAAAACAAAAAACTCTGGTTCTTTATCATGTGCAAAAGCACTAGGTGAACATTCTGTGTGAAAAGAGCTTAAAAACATGACAGTGCATTATGTGAACCCACGTCACATTTGGGAAAGGGGAAGAAATATGAAAGATTTCAGTACAGCAATAGGAAACACGAGCAATTGAATGTAGATGATGTGAGAGACTTAACAAAATCTTCAGACATAGTAATAAAAATAAAGTATGTGAGAGATAATTTTCTTTCCCAGGAGATGTTCTCTGAGATCTCTAGAAGGGAATAGTCAGTCTAAAATTGACTTTGAAGACATTTAGAAAAATGTTACACATATGTATGCTGATATATCCCCACAAACCAACATCTCACAGTGAAACCAAAAGTCAAAAATTTTAGATACAGGTGAAAAATATGGATATTTTGTATCATGTTTTCAATTTTTCTGTATGTTTAAACAATTTCAAAATAAAATATTGGGGTAAAAATATTACTGAAGTTATCTTTTATTTTTAACATTTATATTAGAAATTTATAGTGCTCAATCTATATATATGAATTAATGAATTTGATAAGCTGTGCTCCAACCAGAGACCCATCACTCCATGAATGAAAGTTTTCAAAATGTATGTTGGAGCACAGACCCATGAAGAGAATTGATGGGATCACAGTAGATTTAATATCAGAAAGCATAGAAGAAACCATGTCAGAAGGACTCAGACACAAGACCAACTACACAATCAGCTAAAACTGCCTGAATGTGGATTTCATCCCTCATAACAAAAACCATACACATGTAACTTCCTCACAGTTCTTTAAAGCTTAAGCTCTGATTTACCTTCCTATTAACTGTTCATCTGGGTCCTGAAAAATGTAAAGAGAGATAATCAGGGCTCAGACAGCCAACCTCCACACATACCCTGACCACTGACTTCCCGTTTTCACTCTTGATTTGCTCACTGCCCATTCTTGTGTACTGACCTTCTTTCCTACACACAATTCCCTCCACAGCACATTCACCCATCCATTCTCTCATTATCCATCATTGCTCAAGGACAAGTTCACCTTGCCATGAAGTCAGATCAACAACCACTGTCCTCCTTGATCACCTTCACATCCCCAGAGTCCTACATAAACTGGGCATTAAGATCCATCCCTCACTGTCTCTAAGAATTCACCCTTCAGAAAAAGAAAGAAGACTCTCCACATCCTCCAAAACAGTGGCACTAATCTTAGACTTTTCTGTTTCACAAAGGCAAATGAACTGGGGGACAGCTCCAATGGACATCTGGCAGTGCTGAAGAAACAAGGATATGAATAAGAGATACTGATGACACTCAGTTGTCTCACCTGGTTGTGGACAGGTTTAAACCTGAGGCCTGGTCTATTCAGGATCCCAGCTGCCTGCAGTAAAAACTGGATACCTCAATGAATTTGGTCAATTCTGCATCATTACAATTCTCCATGGCCTTGGGAAGAAGGGGATATGAAGAGTCACTTCTACAGTTGACTATGTCTATATAAATGCAAGATAAAACTTTGAAGAGGAACACTGTAAAAATATGTTAACAATGCTGCTGAATTAATTGTTAAGAAGAGAAAAATGGTAATGAGTATTGGGCCAGGTAACACGAACCAGAAAAAGAAACCCTTTGTCCTCATTAGGGAATCAGACATCACCACATATGGAAGCAGGTGTTGCATGTTCTCATGGTCATAAGTTCTTCTCCTCTATTTCTCCCTCTTACATTCCAGTAATGTGTTCCTCTTCACAACCCTAACAAAAATACTCTTTTAATCATTATGATTTTTAGACCAAATATTTCTGGAGAATACATGACCTGACTGCCACCCTGTGGGGTTCCTGTGGGATCACTCCTTCAGGCACTCACCTCCCACATAGCAGAGAGATCCACTGAGTCATATATTATTTTTCCATTTTCTTCTCTTGGATAAGCCTCTTCCCCTGTCTGGAATAGAAGTGATCATAACATCAAACTTGTTGAATTCATTTATATGTCCATGCAGAGCAATGCTCTTATGTAAATTTAAGGGATGTGACACAAATCTTCCATGAAATTGGTGGAGCATTATATTTATCAATTTCCGAAGTGTTTACATGTGGAGGTGGAAGGTATAACTTTAGATGCTTAGTTTCCTTTATTCTCTTACATCAAATTGTTCCTATGTTTAATTTTATAAAAATGTATGTATATATACATATGTACAAGAAAATTATGTATATATTTATACACAAATATATGTATATCTTCAGAGAAAAGCATATATATTTAATTATTCATATGTATATATATACATATATACATGTATAATTAAGATATTATCTGGTGTCCTAATGGGGTGTTCTAGTTGGCTATGTTATTTTTCCAGTGTCTATACATTCCCATAGGAAAATGTATCTCTTTCATTCTGTAAATCAGTGGTTGGATAAGCATAGTCTCCAGCAATAATGGATTTCAGTGATGACACAGGCTAAACACTTGCCTTTACCTACCTGTGCACATGTGTCTAAGAATATATATGTGTTCCAAAGACAGTCACTGATATTTCACTTGAAGTTTAAATTCATGCTGGAAAATGGAAAAAGTATTACAGACCATGAAATTTCAATGGCCCTAAAGTACTACTTATCACCAGGAGAAAAGGCTTTGACAAAACCAAGCAATACCTCTGTAAATGCAGACATAATGGATGAATAAACAGAAAACTTTCTGAGGATTATTTCTAATTATTAACCTATGCATAGTCTTCACCTTCTATATATCATATTAATTAAGTTTAAATAATTACATATTAGAAGCATAACTCATACATCCATGGTAATGATAGACATCCTGAGAACTGAAATTAAATAATTTTCATGATACAAATTGCCTACCTTTACTGCAACTGGGAAACAAATCAGATAACGATCAACATAGTCAAAATGAAGCTTTTTCAGTGATCTTTCCAAGCAAGATTGGACCATTTCTCATTGATGAAAAGTGGATCAAATTTACAGAGGTTAAAGAACGAATATTGGATTGAATGAAATTATTACCCATATTTGAGGGATTTGTTTAACTTCATATTGAGAAATTTATATGGATATTCATTTTAAGCTCTTAATTACAGGGAACATATTCTCTTCAGGACTCTGGTTTCCTTTGATCAGACCTATTCCTGAGAACCAGATTATATTTTTGATAATTAATCATTCAATCTATGGAAGGAATTGCACAAGACATGTCTCTTATGAAATAATAATGTTATTGAAAGTCTGAATTGTGTATCACAGAGATTACAGAGCTGTTGTTCATCTAACTTATCCATTCACACTTAAGATAAGAATTAGCATTTTTTAAAGATCTGCATGGAAACACATTTTGAACATTTTACTGATCAAGACAGTTTAGCTATATCCTGTTTACTACAAAGAGAAATGTCCTACATTACTTAAAAAGACAAATGTCATGTTGATACTCACAATGATATGAAAATTTAAAAAGTCAACTAGGAGATAATGAATCCATAATCTGGTGCCAAATCCATCTGATTCCACAATCAATAATAAATCCTATAGTTTATTGGAGAATAAGAAACATGAAGGATGTCAAAGTCATGTTTGTAGACTGTGAGTAGGAATTCATATGCTTTCTCTGTTTTTGATACTTTCTATTTTATGTGACTAAGTATTGTGCCAATTATAGCATTCTACCAACAACTGACCACCCAAAAATATTTTCACTACTTCATGTCACATTGCAGTAATATTTGCACTGTATACACAATACCTTTGAAGTATAGAATATGTCTTCTCTCCTCACAGTGCCATCTGCAATCTTATTTCTTATGGCCAATCCTACTTTCTCTTCTACTTGGTAAACATAAGCAGAATCAACATGGCAGAACCCAGCTTCTATACCTGTTTTGGTGGCCTCTGTTGTCTTACTATCAGGACCTAGAGGAACAAACAAAAGAAGTACTTGGAGAATCATGTTATGAGAGATAACTCATAGTGAGCAGAGCACACAAGTCATTAGACTGGAAGGAACTTTATACTCCAAAGATTTCCTCAAACTCCATAAATATCTGATAAGGTGCAAAGACCCTGCACTTTGAATGTCCACTTTTCTTTTATAAAAGACTTAAGGAAATAAAGAGAAATATTGAATGTCATAATCCAAAGTAGTGACTTCACATAACAACATTACCTATGTTTTGTGTTAGATCTGCATTTGGAGAAATGACCACAAAATCACTTTGTCTGGAGATTTCCTCATAAGTGACAAGAATTTGGCATCCAAGAAGCCTCCTCAGACACAGAAATTATAGCCCATTGTCATCATAGAACCCCAGGAGCAATTCAAGTTCAGTGTCTGGAAGAACTCACAGTAAATAGCATACACATATAGTCATTTGATAACTTATGTGACAAGTTGTGTCACTGAGGAAAATTAATACATGGGAAGATTGCATGGGATGGATTATAAAGGAAATGCTGTGCAAGATTCTGACTCATCTCTTAATAAAGATGCACAAAATATAATAAATACCCCCTACAGTGAAGTTTGAAAGCACATGGAAAATATTTTCTCCAAGAAAAGCTGTTGAAATTATTACCTTAGATCTTCAATGGAGATGGTTAAATTGATAACCTATGCTAGGACATACCACAATACCAGTCTACCAAAGAACACCATATGTAGATGAATCTTTCTAAAGAAAAGAAGTATAGTATAATACATGGGCTCAAGGTCCCTTTTGTACCCGAAAACTTAGACAATTATGAAATAATGAGAGCAAGCCTGACACTCTTCCTCCAGATATACATTTTCTGTAAAGATCCTGACTTCCTCTCATACACATTGGAATTGAAGGCAAGCTAATATTTCCTTTGGAAAGATGGTTTTTGCTTGTATTTTCAGGACAGTGGATTCTTCATATGTTAATCATATAAGCACATTAAGCAAGTTATTGTTGATGTCACTGCTCCAGCAGTCTAACATATAAAACTGCTCTCTTGAGTCTACAAAATGACAAAAAAATCTTCTCCACTCTCTCTGAAGATAAAACATTAGTTTCCACAATATACAAGATCTCCAAAAGCTCAACAACAACAAAAAAGAAAAATAGAAAGAAGAAAAATACCAATTTATGATCAAATGATGTCAACAGACATTTTTTAAAATAGGAGATACAAATAGTCAACAATATATATCTAGAAATTAAAAAATGCAAAAAGTATACTGACCTCACTCAGAAAGGTAATATCAAGAATACAGTAATAGTTGGCCACCATGGCAAATGTCTGCAATCCTAGTTACTTTGATGTATAAGACAGGAGGAGAGAGAGTTAAAAACCTGCCTTCGAAACAGAGTAGCAATAAGCAACTTTAAATAAAATACAACATTCGGCTGTGGATGTGGATCAGAGATTGATTGCTCCAGAGTTCATTTGCCAGTACCAAAAAATTAGAATACATTTAGAATAAATGTTGTCAAAGATGTAAAGAAAATTATTCATTTCTGATGGAACTGGAGGTTGATGCTACCACTGTAGATAGCAGTATGCATGGTAAATTTTCAAAACAATAGGAATGGAACCACCATTCACCCTGGTTAAACCATGTCTCAATATGTACACATGGGAGTTAAAATCAAAATACTCCAGTGAAGTATGTGCATCGATGTTTACAGCAGTGGAATTCACAATAGCTAAGCTATGAAAGGAAGCTAGGTGCATTTCAAAATAAAAATGATTAATGAAAATGTGAAGTATATACACAATGAAAAAAGAAAACAGTCATAAAGCAAAATGACTTCATGGTATTTGCCTGTAAGCAGAGGGATCTGTAAATTATCATGATAAGTGAAATGAACCAGTCCCAAAAACGAAGGGTCTGTGTGGTCTCTCTGATTTGTGGATGCTAACACACAATGGGGTGGTGGAAAAAAGGGTAAGGTAGAAGTTCAGAGTTTTAGACAAAAAGGAATAAATGAAAATAGTGGGAACAGGAATAAGAAAGACAGTGGAATCAATCTGACACAATTTTCCTATATTCATATATCTATACACCACAGGGAATCGCTACATCAAACACATTCGAAAGACTGGAATTCTATTAGAATAAGATATGCCTCATGTTTCTGTAAGCATGTGAAAATACACTCTACTGTCATGTATAATTAAATAGAACAACTAAAAATTTTATATTAAAATCCCTCTGACTGTGGTAACTGAGATAGAACTGAGGGCACTGTGGAAATAATAGTTTTCACTCCTCCAGTCAGAGTTCACTGGACAAAATGCCATAAGGAAGAGGAAGCCCTGCTTGGCAAAGCAATGTTAAAAAGGAGTTGCTGTGTGTTCAGCCTGTCACTGCTTGACCCTTTCCTTACGCATTCCTCAATAAGAATTTTTGCCTTGTATGCAGTCTCAAGGCTCACCCTGGAATAACTGGACTATGAATTTGACTGCAGAATACATAAACTCCATTGTTTTCATACTCTAGGATCCTCCATCATCTTTGTGTGTTAAAAAAAATTAAATATCAATGTTTCCCAATGCCAGAAAGGGGCTAGCTTGATCATAAGCACTTGAGCAAAGTGCAGTGTGCTCTATCACATCTGGTACACAATCATATCTCCGTATGAAAGAATAAAACTCTAGGTGGAAAAAAATGTGTACTCTAGGGATATAGACTTAAAAGTAAGAAATTACTCTCACCTTGTAAGGGATTATTCAAAAATCAACAGCCCTTAATCTAATTCACTCCCTTTTGTGGAAGATTCAGAATCTTTAATTTCTATAATATGAAAATGAACATGATCCCATGTCCTACCATCATCTGCTGATTCTAGTCATGAGTTTCTTAAGTCTAAAGGCACTTGAATTACACCTGGAACCCTATTGGTGTCCTTCATGCAGCTTTGCCCTACAATGTAAGCGAATCAGTCAAGGTTCTTACAGTTGCTCTCTGGATGTTTCCTTAAGTCTTGCAGAAGGTAGAATTTAAATTTAAACTTCAGGGAATTAGTCCCTTATAACACAATAAATGGTCAGAGGATGATACTGGAATACAAGTATAATTCAGTCAACGAAACTTAGCTTGATCCACTTCAGAGGTCATCTGTCAAAACAGTACACACAAACAATGACCAACAATTGACAAGTAACATTTTTAGTCCTCTTTTGACTTATCTGGGTGTTATATTACACATCCAACTACATGTCTCGCAGTTGAGAGTGCCACTTGCCACCGCTTACCGCTTGCTGCTGACCAGCGGGACAAATGACACATACACTTCAGAGGTTCATGAAGCAGCTTCTGCTTTATTCAGATAACACCCTCACTATATAAGCAGTCTCATGCATAAGCAATTGTAACCAGATATGTCCATCCAATTCTATTAAAGGTCAAGTGATCACGAACTCAAGCATACATGTAAGATATATCTGTACACGCGCTAGGCAGCTGAACTAATTATCATACAGCCAATGGTAAACACTTCCTGTTTTTCTCAAGGTGCATTCAGCACACCTTTGTGCTCTCTGCCAGCCACGATCTTTGGATGCCCTGGGCCCCGGGTCTCACCCGCCACACTTCCCCTGTCTGTTTATAAAAGAGACCGTGCCTGTCTTAGGTTGTCCACGGCAGAGCAACATCCTTATGAAAATTAACATGATCCCATGTCCTACCATGATCTCCTGATTCTAGTCACCAAGTTAATGCCAGAGACTCGCGTGAACTATGGGGTCTCTAGCCCTCATTTCCTGTCTTAGGTTGGTATGAGCTCCCCATGAATCTTATCCGTCTTTGACTACCAGTGCAGCATATTTATCCAGACTTGGGGGGATGAGCCAGCATCAATTGCGATGAGAGCTTGGTGAATAATGGCTGTTTCTCCGCGCCGATGTATACACATTTTGTATAAACACTATATGCACAGAACAGGTACAACACAGAATAAACCTCCCACGGACAAAAACACAAACCATTCTTTTCCCCATTGAACAGCGGATTGAAGAGATGTGGCCAATTGTTGTAAAAATAGGAGGATATAGAATTGAAGAGTTGGTAAGGGGTACAGGATAGGGCCACGTCTTTACTATCCCACATAATTCACGCGAGTCTCTTGCATTAACTTGGTGAGAAATCGCCAACACCAACAGCGGGAGAAGCCTCCTCATCTTCTTCCTGTTTTTGGGTCTCTGTTGAGGCCTTGACCAATCTCTCTGGCAGCCAAATTGGCGATTGTGCATCCTGTGGGAAAACACAAACAGACCCTCGGGTCCAGATTAATACTGGATCCAGGCCTTTCCATTGTCCCGATAGAATGTCCTTCCAGAGCGCTTGAGATATGTTTTTTATTAGGCTCTGAATGACGGTCAGCAGCCGATTGGCCCTCAGAATTGAGATTTAAAAAATTTAAGATGAACAAGGCAACAGATAATTTGTCTTTTGGGAATCTGTACAATGCCCCTATTCCCCCGTTTTGTTTATAAAGCATGTTTTTAAGCATTAAATGGGCACACTCAACAATGCTTTGTCCAGTAGGATTGTAGGGAATTTCTGTGACATGTTGAATACCAAAGGTGGAACATAATTGTTTAAAGGTCTGGGACGTATATCCAGGACCATTATCTGTTTTAATTTGTTTCAGAAACCCCAGGATGGAGAAAGAATATAAACAGTGTGTTATTACATCTTTGGTTTTTTTCTCCAGTATGAGCAGAGGCCATAATAAATCCTGAGAAGGTATCAATAGACACATGAATGAATTTTAGTTTTCGAAATTCTGAATAATTAGTTACATCCATTTGCCAAATATGATTGGGCTGAAGCCCTTTTGGATTTACTCCTAACGAGGGGTTAGGAATAAGTGTAACACATTTAGTACAAGACTTGACTATGTCCCAAGCTGTTAATGCCTTAAGGATTAATTCTGCCACAGATTCAGTAAATAAGGATAAGACCTTGTTAGGGGCATAATTCATGTGAACCCATAGAATAGGACCCTTTTGCCAAAACACTCCTGTGGGTAACTTATTTGTGGCCAAGACAATGAATGATAAAGGCTTAGCTAGGTCAATACGATCAAGATGAACCTCTTCCATAGCTGTTTCAACAAGCTTGAGAGCTGTTCGAGCCTTAGGGGTAAGCACCCGCTTAGAAAGGGGGTCAGAATCACCTTTAAGAATATCAAACAGGGGGCCCAAACTTGAGGTGGGTAAATGAAGGTAAGGTCTAATCCAATTAATATCACCAAAAAGTTTTTGAAAATCATTTAAAGTTCTAAGTTTGTCCACCCGAATGATAATTTTTTATGGGTTTAACCATAGTTGAGTTTATGATAGATCCCAGAAAGCTTTTGGTGTCCAGTGACTTTAGTAAGGAATTATAACATTGCTCTAAGACAGGTTTTTCCTTATGAGCTAGCAAAATATCATCCATATAATGATAGATTAAAAGTTGAGGGTTAATTTGTTGATACACACTGGGGTGGAAATTAATCTGATTACCTTGCCCTTCATATGGTCCTTGGCCTGTCAGCATGTTTAGATTCCATTGAGGATTGCCCGCAACTGCATTACATCAGGCAGTATCAGAACATAATTCCTGGTTCGCCACCTTCCACTTTAATATGGCTGCAGTTTTGTTATGATTGGAAGCCATTCCCAATCCCCTGAAAGTCTGATCTGCCTGTTGAAGTGGCCAGGCTTTGGGCATTCTGTAATTTTGATAATACTTTTTTCAGCCCCAGTATCTAAGAAGCCCTCAAATCTTTTGCCTTCTATCACTAACTTTGTCATAGGTCTATCTTTTAAATCCAATGTTAACATGACCATATTTTGGCCAGTAGAATCTAATCCTTTATTTCCCCTAATAATATTCGTTGATGGATACTGATCATGGCAGCTGGGTAAGACTAACAATTGTGCTATGTGATCTCCCTGAGCTATTATTGCTACACCTCTTGGTGAAGAAGCAAGGATTTTTATTTCTCCTGTAAAATCAGGGTCTATAACTCCAGGGACAATATTTAATCCTTTTAAAGCAGAAGAACTCCTCCACAGAAATAGTCCCCCTGTTTCTTTAGGTAATGGGCCGACAACCGAAGTTGGTATTGGTTGTACTCTCATCTCTGGAGTTAATAATGCTCTGGCGGAGGCACAGAGGTCTGAACATCTACTTTCTCTTTCAGAAGCTCGACTTGATTGTTCTTCATTTACAGTTTCTAATATCTTTTCCCCTTCTCTTAACCATTCTTGAAATTTTGGTTTTTTGGAAGTCATACAGAAATGAACTAAAGTCCATATCGCCACAACAACAACAAACAGAAACAAAACAAGAAAGGTAACACAAATAACACCTTACACATATCCATTTACTTACAGGACGTCCTTCGCTGTCTCTTGGGACAGCCTTTCATTACATTCCTTCTCTAGGGGACTCCTTCGTTATATTCCCTCTGTAGGGGAATCTTCTGTTAAAATCATAAGGCAACTGTTTCCTCAGATAGGGAAAACTTCTCATTAATTATGCTAGTGAAACTGTCTTTTACTTACCTGAGCACTCACCATTCCCTGTACCGGCCGCCACTTGTGGTTTGCCGCCACTTGCCGCTTGCTGCTGACCAGCGGGACAAATGACACGTACACTTCAGAGGTTCATGAAGCAGCTTCCGCTTTATTCAGATAATGCCCTCAATATATAAGTGGTCTCATGCATAAGTAATTATAACCAGATATGTCCATCCAATCCTATTAAAGGTCAAGTGATCATGAGCTCAAGCATACATATAAGATATATCTGTCCACGCACTAGGTGGCTGAACTAATTATCACACAACCAATGGTAAACGCTTCCTGTTTTTCTCAAGGTGCATTCAGCACACCCTTTGGCTCTCTGCCAGTCGCCATCTTAGATGCATGTGGCATAACCCTGGGCCCCGGGTCTCATCCACCAGAGAGAGCAAATGAAAAATTCTACTCAGCCAAGGTCAACATTTTCTGTGAGATGCTCACAGTGTAAAGGAAGTATTCCCCCTCATTTATGCTATGAGGATCAGATAAATGACACACACAGGCAGGACACTGTTTTACTATATTTCTGGCTTGTTCTTTTGTAATGTTATATTTTATCTTGAGAGTAGTAGCATTGACATGAAAATCTTTATGGAAATTAACTGCTTCTTGCACAATATTAAACACATGAGGATCTCGAGTAGTTGAGTCTGCAGTAGAATTTCCTTGAGCTCAAGTCCCAGGGAAGCCTGAATGTGCTCTGATATGGCCTATATAGAGGTTCTTTGCAAGCCCACAGAAGAGTTTGTACTGATAAAAGCATTGATGTAAGGTAGATTGAGGACTAGTGGGTCCAGCTGTCTCAAGCCGTGGCACAAGCTGGGCATGTAGAGACTGTCAGTATAAATATTTAAATGTTCCTCAGGAAATGTTTGTAAGACTGATATTATTGCTTCTAGTTCAGTTTTTTGAGCAGACTTATGAGAAGTAATAATAGTCTGTACTTTATCAGAAATTAGTGTATCTGTACTGGAGGAGGAGCTATCTGTAAAGATTGTTTTTGTTGCTGGGATAAGTTGAGCCTTAACAACCTGAGGGAAAATAACAGGATGTCTTTTGAAGAAACTGACAATAGATGATCTTGGCAAGTGATTATCAAATGTGGCCATGGTGGAACAATAGACAATTGCCCAATCTTCATTATTGTTAACTAGTATTTCAATATGTTTTTCCATGTACGGGACAATAACTGTCTGAGGATGAACCCCAAAAACTCGAAGGGCTGTCTTAAGTCTAATGTAACTAGATTTGCTACCATCACAGGATATGGGGAAACAACATTTATGGGGGACACTGGCAAATGGATCCATATCAGGGGTCAAGTTTGCCACAATAGACCTGTAGGAGTATATTCAGAATCTAACACTATGAGGTTAAAAGGCAAGGATAGATCAAATCTATCACTATGAGCATTTTCTAAAGCTTGTTCTACTAACTGCAAGGCTTTTCTACCTTCAGGAGTTAAATTTCTTGGGAATGTAGGGTCTGAATCTCCTTGGAGAATAACAAACAGAGACTTAAGTTGACCAGTGGTAATTACAAAATTTGGCCTTATCCAATTTATATCATCTATTAATTTTTGGAAAACATTTAGAGTCTTAAGGTTTTCCGTGGCTAATTGAATCTTTTGGGGCCTAACACAGGTATCTAATATTTGATGCCCTAGAAAGGTAATAGGGCTGTGGGTTTGCACCTTTTCTGGGGCCACATATAATCCCCATTTTCCTAGGGTCTCAATAATATTGTCAAATACCCCTAATAAAGTCTCCTGTTCCCTATGAGCCAAAAGAATATCATCCATATAATGGAGACAATAAAGTTCTTTAAAATTTTGTCTAATCTGTGATAGAGCCCGGCCAACATATGTTTGACACATAGTAGGACTATTTGCCATTCCCTGGGCTTTAGTCATGTGGGTCCTTCAGGGCATCTTTTCTGAAGTGCTCTTCTTGCCCACACTTAAAGCATGCTTTTCCTTTAGCTCCTAATGGCCCCTGATTTGGCCCATGAAGAGCAGCAGCTATTACTTGCCCTACTATGACTGCATCATTGATATCCCTGCAGTCCTTTTATAGGTACTTAAATCTTTATTTTTTCATGGTCTTATATCTTCTTTACACCATCTATTTGCTTGCTCATAAGCTAATTGTTTTATTAAAGGCATTGCTTGTTCTGAATGCCCAAATACTCTAGCAGCATTTTGGATTAATCTATAAACAAAATCTGCAAATGGTTTGTTACTTCCCTGAATCACCTTGGACAACTGCCCCTGTAAATCTCCTGTCCCTTGAATTAATTTCCAGGCTTTAGTGGCAGCAGCAGCAATTTGTGCGTACACCCCCAGATTGTAAATACTCTGCTGCTGAATACCTTCACAGTTTCCTTCTCCTGTTAGCATTTCTACATTTCTTTGGGAAAAGCCTGTGGCAGCATTACAGTGTGCCATTTCTAATGAGGCTTCCTACCATGCAGTTTTCCACACTAGGTACTGCCCGCCTGATAGTACAGCTTTATATAGCCTTTTACAATCTTCTGGCACTAGGTTTAGCCCCACCACTGATTCCAGCATACTATTTGTAAATGGGGCCTGTGGACCGTACGTAGCTACTGCTTCCTTAAAATTTTTTACCATTTTGAAATCCAGAGGTTGGTGGAATCTTTGTCTATTTAGGTCCTCTAGCACAGGGAAGAATTGTGGGACTGCTGAGGTTTCTTTAATGGGGGTTTCCTCTCCCTGGGGTGAGAAACCCATCTGATTTATAGCGTGAGCTAACTCCTCCCAGGGGTACTTTGGGGGATGCAGGAGGGAAGGCTGCCTGGCGGGGAGCTGCTGCCTCCAGGAAGGGATTGGGATTCCTTCCTGACATAGCTGATGGGGGCGACTGTGTCCCTGATGCTCTTTCTAATTCCTCCCTGTAAGCCCCTCCTCCTCTTTTTCCTCTTTATGAGAAGTTACACTTAGTTGTTCCTTTATCTCTTCCAGACACATATTTCCTTCTTCTACTAAAGATTTGTTCTGCCTTTCTCAGATGTCAGACATTCCTTAATGAGCTGCCACATGGGAAAAGTACCTCTGGGTAACGGGGATTGCTTTTCTGCTTTGATAAGATCCTCTTTATGATGTTCCCATTGTGGAATATTTAGGACTCCCTCTTCCAAGAACCAAGGACTAAACTTGGATAGTGTGGTTATATATGCTGCTACAGAAGATTATTTTACTGCAGTCCCATTAGCCTTAAGCAAATCTTGTATGATTCTTATCATTTTATTTCATGATACTTGTGACCCCATCCTGGAGTTATGTGACCTCTCCACCAGGGTTATGTGACCTCCCCCTTAAACACTCTGACCAGAGATTTCCAGGAGGTTATCCTACAGTTTTCCTATAGCTTACCTTAAGTTACTTAGTTTTCCTATAGCTTACCTTAAGTTACTTACCTGGGAGGATGCAGAAGGAGAAAGAAGTTCCCCATACAGGCCACCACTTGTTCCACACAGTGGAACTGGCGTGGAGAAAGGAGACACCACCAATCTTTAGTTGATGAGATTTATTTCGTCCTCCCTGTTTTTCTGCCTCCGTTGTTCTGCCACTATCTCCCTTCTTCTTCCCTCTCCCTCTCTCCTCCCCCAGGCTCCTAGCTTATCAGCCAATTATAGCAAAGCTTTCTCTCATGCAGGAGAGCATGCAGAGGAATGCCAGCATTACACAATATAAATCATGAGCAGTCCACGCACGGCACGATATTAGATAGCCAATCCTTGAGCTTGGTGTTAACACATCATAAGTCTCCAAGGAACTAGTAAGCAAGCAGCCTTTTTGGGTACTTCCTTATTTTGATAGCCAGCGTACTTTGGCTCACTGCCAGGCACCATCTTGTCCAAGACGGCCGTCAACAACCTACCAAATCAAAGAAATCCTTTCTTATTTCAAATTCTCTGTGAACACAGAAACAGATTTTGTGATGTTTATTTACTTCATTTACACATGGATATTTATGACATGGATATGTGTGCCATGGTATTTATGCCATGTTTAGTATAAGGACAAGTTCAGATATTGAACAATACCAAAAGTATATGAGGTGTACAGTATATTGCTAGCAATCTCACTTCCATTTCATTAAATCATTATTTGCTCACAGCCTATCACACATGACATGGAGATAGGTTAAGATTTGGAAAGAATGTTGTTTATAAGATAGACATGCAAATCCCCAGGAACTCACCATAAAATATTAGATCTCTATACTTGGGGCACAATAAAACCGAAAATCAATATTCTTGAAATACTTAATAGAAAGCAGGAATTGCCAATTTCTTGCTGCTGTCTCTTAGGACATTTTATTCCCACTTCATCCTGCTTTTTTATCTATATTAACAAAAATATTAATCATGATAAAATATACCTGCCAATATATAATAATGATTGTCTAATCTTCTTTCATACATCATCACATATAGTTCTATTATGAATTAAAATTCCCACAGGTAAGTTATCCTCACTTACAATATACGTCTGATCCCAGATTCCACAACCGTAAAGAAACAAAAAAGAGTAAAGATATTTTTGATGACTATCAATACTCTTCAACAAGGGTGTTTTTTCATTATAAAATTCATTTTCTTTTTTTTATTATAAACGAATGGAGTACAACTTGTTTCTCTATTTATACATGAAGTAGAGGCATATCATTTGTGTAATCATATTTTTACCTAGGGTAATGATGTTTGATTCATTCAGTTTTTTTTCTTCCCCCCACACCTTCCACCCATCTTTTCCCTGTATACAGTCCCTCCTTCCTCCATTCTTGCCTCCATCGCACCCCACCTTATGTAACATCATCTGCTTATCACTGAGATCATTTATCTTTTGTTTTTTTGAGATTTGCCTATCTCACTTAGCATGATATTCTCCAGTTTCATCCATTTGCCTGAAAATGCCATAATTTTATTATTCTTTATGGCTGAGTAATATTCTATTGTATATTAATAGCACAGTTTCTTTATCCATTCATCAATTGAAGGGACTCTAGTTTGGTTCCACATCTGGCTATTGTGAATTGAGCAACTATGAACATTAATGTGGCTGCATCACTGTAGTATGCTGATGTTAAATCCTTTGGGTATAGGCCAACAAGTGTGATAGCTGGGTTAAATGGTATTTCCATTCCAAGTTTTCTAAGGAATCTCCACACTGTATTCCAGAGTGGCTGCACTAATTTGCAACTCCATCAGCAATGTATGAGTGTACCTATTTTCCCCCATCCTCATCAACACCTATTGTTGCTTGTATTCTTGATAAATGTCATTCTATTTGGGGTGAAATGGAATCTTAGGGAAGTTTTGATTTGCATTTCTCTTATCACTGGAGATGTAGAACATTTTTTTATATATATATATCTGTTGATTGCTTGTATATCTTCTTCTGTGAAGTGTCTGTTCATTTCTTTGGCCTATTTGTTGATTGGCTTATTTGTATTCTTGGTGTACATTTATTTGTGTTCTTTATATATTATGGAAATTAGTGCTCTATATGAAGTATGTGTCAAATATTTTCTCCCACTCTGTAGGTTTTCTCTTCACATTGCTGATAGTTTCCTTTGCTGAGAGAAAGCATTTGTTTGAATCTATGCCAGTTATTGATTCTTGCATTTATTTCTTGTGCTATGGGAGTCTCTTCCCATGCTTGTGAATGCTTCTCAAGAAATCTTTATACTTTGCATTGAAATGTCTATATATTCAAACAGAGAACCATATTTTCTTCCAACGGACTCAATTGAAGCCCTTTGATGGCCAAATGCAGTGTGGGGGTTCTGATCAGTATATTGCACTGAAAGGCAGAAAAGACTTGAAATAGACAAAGGCCACATGTCTTCCAAAGTTACTTACACCTGCATGGGAACACATCAGAAATTTCAGGCCATCTAGGTCTTTCTTGTCTTCTGCAGTTCACTCAAAATCAAAAACCTATCACACAAGTAGAAAGTTTTTAGCATATTTGTCTGCATATTTCCAATTCTGGAAATTCAATGAAATCACATTTTTGCAAAAGCTTTTAAAATATTCAAGAAGCTTCCAAAAGATATTCAAGATATCAATCCAAACATTCAAATGGTCAATAAATACCAGGTGAATATTAGAAAGAAATCAATTTTGACATGTGATATATAGAAATTGCACCAACTACAGACAAAAAGAGATCTCAAAGGTGCAGCAAAATGAAGCTGATATTATTCCAAGATTACAGTGTCTTGTATCTTAAAGACCCATAGAAGTTCAGAGGCAATATTCTCAAATTTGTAATATAATTCAATAATTTTTAAGGATGGGGTTTTCCTTCTATATTTCATGTATGGACAGTTAAAACTCCATAAATGATTGTTGTTCAACAATTTTAATTCATGAATTGTTAAGACACTAATTATATCCTGTTTAAAAAAATGAAGGTAGCTCCAAGAAACACCTTATATAAATATGAGGTATTTAAAACATGAAAACAATTTCAGCAATTGCTAACATAGTAAAATAAATGGATACTTAAATCTTTGGTGATTTACTTAAAAAATGGCAAGAGAGCAAAATGTAGATGATATAACAATTGCAAAATTTGATAAATAATTTTCTTTGCATTCTTCTGTGAACTTTTGTATAAATTTGCAAATTTTCAATGAAAAGGAATATGATACTTAAAGATTATCAAAATTATCACTCTTGTATGAACAAATCTAACACAATGTATGAAAATGCCTTCATAGATCAATTCACTGTGAGATGTTTAAAGACTAGATAAATACTGAAATTTTATATCAAAATCATGAATGTAAATCTTATTTAAAAGAGTAATTTCCTCCCACACTTCGTGAGATGTCCAGTGCAATTTCAAACAAATGAGACAATCTGCAGAGAGATTGATAAAATGATTCCATATCTTTTATAATAGCAAAGTAGTCAGAAATGTAATTCCTCCTTCTGGGAAATTTAGCTGGACACTTAAGAAATACGTGTCTATTTGGATTTTTATTTCATGTTTGGTTCAAAAATTACAGTTAAATTTAATATGGAATTAAAGACTATAACCCTTCTATAAAGAAATATAATAGAATGCTGTTCTGTTTCCAGTATAAGAAAAAACATGGCACTTATCAACCACAAAGTAAAGGCAGGAAGACAATAATAAGAGTAGGAACTTTGTTTCAGAAAATGTATCAAAAGAATGGAGGCACAAGTAGAATTTGGGAGAACATGTTTCAACAAATACATCTGCAGCTGAAAAGCTGTATCCAGAATACGTAATTGAGATCACCTTACCAAATAATTGACCTCTTCCAGTCTCCAAACGCATTCCTGTGTAAATTTGTAGTTTTTCTCACTAAGAGACAGTGTCTATTTCCCCTCTCTTAAGTCTTTCCTGGTCTCTAGCTGACTTTGGTCATTAGAACCTGGCAGAGGCAGTGATATGCTCATTCTGAGCTGAGGCATGAAGGCTCTCCAAGGATCAATTCACTGACTGCAGACAGCTGTATGTGGTGAGGTGAAACCTAGGTCATCAACTGGTGAATGTTAAGTTCTATGGAGTGTTGCTCAGACACCCTAAACAACAGAGCAACGTGACTGAAGTAGATGGAAAACACTATTTTTCAGATGCATAAGGGAGTTCATTATAAAAGCAAGTGAAGCTAGTGTAGCTAGAAGACATGCAGTGAGTTCAAGCTGAGCCACGGTAAATAGTCAAATCAAAGAATCACGAAATAAACAAATGTCCTTTGAACTAACCTCAATATTGGAGATGGTTTGTTTTGGAACTGCTTTAAGTAATGATTCAAAAAATTTCTCCTACTTGAAAAATGAAAAGATAAACCATTTAACTGACAATTCATACTAAGAGGTGATAGTTGAAAAACCTCAAAATGAAGAAATATCTTGTATATTTAGGATTTGGGGAAATGCAAAATAAAATAATAATTTGTAGAATAAAAACCACCCAATGCAAAATCTTATTTTAGAAAATAAGAAAAACAAGTGATAAAATCTCACTTGAACAGGGTTACACAATACATGGATGGCAATAATGAAAACCAAATCTCTGTGATTTATGCAACCCTAAGTCTATCTAGCTAAACTGCCCTTCCCACTGTGGAGTGAAAGAAAACACTTCTGCAAGCACCTGAAGTCTTAGATGCAGAGGACACGGTGGGGATATTGACTTGGCTCACAAAAAAATGTCCCTATATGTTTCAAAGAAGCACCATGTGATGGATACTTTGTAAGGAGCCAAATGCCCACAGCCTTCTCTGTACCTGAATGAGGAGGGTAATCAGGGCTGGGGACTGCTTCTGATTTTTTTCCAAGGCACCAAGAACTGGATCATCCAATGGAACTGGGGAACTCTGATCAACCCTGGAAGAAGAGACAGAGGCTGAAGTCCTGAGGTCCTTAGTTTGGAGGCTGTTAAATATTTCTCTTTAGTGGGAAGTGTAGTTTACTGGGGGTTGAATCCAAAGTCATTCTACCACAGAATCACATACCTAATCCTTTATATTTTTACATTGAGACAAAATCTCAATATGTTTCTAGACTAGCCTCCAGTGTGCAGTCTTCCTGCCTCAGCATTCTGAGTTGCTGTGATCACAGGCAAGCACCACTTAACCCACTTGCAAAAATGTCTCGGCACAGTTTGGACCACGCCAAATAGGGATCCCCAAATGCAGACCCCTTGAAGAGCAGCATCAGTATCTTGTGGAATTTTTCCCAGAAATAAAATTCTCCCCTCTCCCAGGGGGAGTTGATCTGATCTTCTGAAATCTGAATCTAAATGGTTCATCAACAATGGAATTTTAGGTAATTTTCCTGATGTTCTCTTTAGATAAATATGTTAAGAGAAACACTAACACTGTCAAGAAATGACAAAATAGTTCCCTAAATTGTTGATAAGGAAAAAATGGGAAGAATTATAGGGCAAGGTATTGAAATCCAATAAAAGAATTCCTGTGACTTCTTTAGGGAATCAGATTCACCACATGTGGAGGCAGGAGTTGCATATCTTTATTGTCATCAGTTCTTGTATTCAATTTCTCTCTGTTACATTCCTTTAATGTTTCTGCACTACAGCCCTACAAAAAATTCTTTTTTAAACATCATGATTTTTTAAAATAAATTTTCAGGGGAAAACATAACCTGACTTTAATCATCTTGGCTTCCTCTGTGGGTATTCTTTCAGGCACTCACCCCCCTCATACTGCACAGAGATCCAATGAGTTATATATTATTTTTTCATTTACATCACTTGGAAAAAGAAAGCTCTTCCCTTCAATGGAAGGGAATAAATCATAAAAGTAAAATTGCCAAATTTGTATGTCCGCACAGAGCAATGCTGCTAGTTACATCTAAGGAATGGACACTAATACTCTATGAGTTAAGTGGAGCATCATTCTATATTCATGAATTTATTTACAAAGTGTTTACCTGTGGAGGTGTAAGAAATATCTTTAAGCACTTAACTTCTTGCATCATATTATTTCTATGTTTAATTTCATTTATACATACATATATGTATAATTTAAAGAGATATTCTCAGGTATCATAGTTGGGTCTTCTAGGTGGCTTAGGTTACTTCTGCAGTTCCTATATATTCCCTGAGGGAAATTCCTCTCTTTCACTGGTTATGTCAATGGGTGCATTGAACTCATACCTAGCAATAATGGATTTCAGTCATGACACAGGCTAAACAGTAATCTTTATCTACTGGAACACGTGGGTTCATGTGTACATATGTGTACCAGCTATGGTCATTTAAGTTTGAATTCATGGTTAAATTGATGATGGAAGATGAGGTGTACATACCAAAATTACTGACCATGTAACTTGGACTCTCCAATGTCATATTCACCACCACCACCACCAACAACAACAACAAAAAAAAAAAACAAGCAAGGACAAAAAAGAAACAAACCTGTCATAACAGAGACATAATGGATGAATAAACTGTAAACATTCAGATTACTTCCAATCATATATCTAGTCATCCTTTGGAGTTGCTATAATTCATGCAAATTAAATTTACATGGTTTTATAATAGAAGCTTAATGTAATCATCCATGGTAATGATGGTCATGCTGAAAGCTGAAATCAAATAGGTTTGATGATACAATTACCTACCTTCAACACCATTGGGAAATGAATAAGGTAGAAGTCAACACAGTCAAATGAAACTTTTAAAGTGATCTTTCCAAACAGTATTGGATGAGTTCTTGTTGATGAAAAGTGTACCAAAGTTACAGAGTTTAAAGAATGTAAAATGGACTGAATTAATATATTACCTATATTAGAGAGATTTTATGAACTTCATATTGAGACCTTTATTTTTGTATTCATTAGAAACATTCGATTACAGAAAAGATATTCTTTTCAGGTCTTGGGTTTTCAGTGATCTGACTACTCATATAAACTAAATTATTTTGTTATTATAATTTTTGATTAACAAACTATGAAAGGAATTATAAAAGACATAATTTTATACATGCTAATATTATTGGATCTCTTAATTGTGTTTCATACATATTTCAAAGCTATGGTTAGTCTACCTTATCCATTAAATTTGTGAGTTAAAAATTAGTATTTTCTAATTTAATGATATGATTGGAAACATATTTTGAACATTTTAATAATTAATACACTTTAGCTGTATCTTGTTTGCTACAAATAAAAATATTCTACATTGGTCTTTGATAATGGCAAATATAATGCTGATATTCAGAATGATATGAAAATTTAAAAATTCAACAAGCAGATAATGAATCAACAATCTGGTCATAATTCTATTTGATTTCACAATTAATAAATCATACTACTCATTAAAGAATAAGAAAATTGAAGAACAAAAAAGATATGTGTGTAGACTGTAAATAGAAATTTAAAATCTTCCTGTTTTTGATACTTTCTCTCTTTTGTGAGTAAACATAGCAATTATCACATTCCACAACAACTGATCAACAACCATTGATCACCCAACAAAATTTTCACTTCTTCAGATCACTTTGCAGTAATTTTACACTGTAGATTTAAAGGCCATGACAAAGCATGGAGGAGCATAAGTCCTTTAGTGGTCACACTCCTCAGGACAGTAGGAGCCCTCTGTTTGTCTGGCTTAGAAACATCCGGTAACTCCTCTGCCTTTGAGGCCTGGGGATGTTATCTCATTATAGGAGTATTTGGTACCAGTGGATTATGGGAAGCAAGTTATATGATCTGCATCTGCAGAAGCTAAGTCTAAAGTAACTTGATACAACCCTGAAATAGTAAATAAAACTGAACTGACTTTCCCATTGGAGCCATTTCTTGCTGTACACCATCCTGTGTGCTTGCCTCTTTATTTGCTCCCCTCATAACATTTATAGCTTGCCCTTTAACCTTTACATTACACAATATACACAATAACTTTGAAGCATAGAATGTGTCTTCTCTCTTCACAGTGCTATCTGCAATCTTGCTTCCAATGGCCAGTCCTACCTCCTCTTCTGCTTGGTTCACAAAAGCATAATTAATATGGCAGAATCCAGTTTCTATAGGTATTTTTCTGGCCTGTGTTATACTATTATCAGGAATCTGAAGGAAAAAAAAAAAACAATGATTTAGAGAATCATATCATGATAGGTAACTCATAGTGAACACAATGGCCAAGGCACTAGAATGGAAGGAGTTTTATATCCCAAAGCTTTCTTCAGATGACTTAATTATGTGATATGTGCTATAATCTGAACCATGAATGCCCACCTTTCCCTTATGTGAGAGTTAAACATTTAGCCAAAGAGCAATTTTGAATGTTATGGTCAGAAGCAGCAACCTCATATAACTCAACTTTGCCATTTTTTTGTTTTAGATCTAGATTTGGGAAATAGACCCCAAATCAGCTTTTTCTGTGTTTCCCTAGTTAATTGCAGAAACATGACACCCAGTTAGCCTCATCAGACACAGAAATCACAGCACATTTTTATCAGAGGACACCAGAAGTCATTCAAGTTAAGTGAGTTTCTGAAATGACTCACACAACCCAGCATAGAGGTATAGTCATATTATAATGTATGTGATAATTTATGTCAGGACACTGACTTTCTTTCATGCACATTGGAATTGAGGACAAGCAACATTGCTTGGGGAAAGATGATTTTGCTTGTATGTCAGGACAATGACTTTTTGGTATATTTGTCATATAAGCAAATTCAGTAAGTTAATGTTGATGATGATACTGCTCCTGTAGCCTAAAATATAAAACCCCTGTCTTGAATCTACAGATTGGGAAAAATTGTTGACACTCACTCTGATGGTAAGTCAATAATTTCAAGAATAAACGATGAGCTAAAAAAGCTTAACACACACACACACACACACACACACAGAAAACAACTCCCGCAAAAAAGAAGGAATAAAGAAAGAAAGAAAGAAATTCATAAATTTATTTCAAAAATTGATGGGCAAAGGAAGTGAGAAACACTTCTGAAAACAGTCAACAAGTATATGAAAAAATATTCAACATCTCTAGAAATTAATGAAATGCAAACTAAAATCATACTGAGATTTCAACTGACTCCATTCAGAAAAGCAAATATGAAGAATATAGTAAAAGCTGGGAACTGTGGAGGATGCCTATAATCCCATTGACTTAGCATGCTGAGATAGGATGATGTGGAGTTCCAAGCCACCCTCAGCAATGGCTAGGTGCTAAGCAATTTGGTGAGACCCTGTCTTGAAATGAAATGCAAACAATAGGGCTGAGGTTTGGCTCAATGTTGAGTGCTCTAGAGTTTAATTGGCAGTACCAAAAACAAAAGAGAATACTTTAACAATAAATGTTGGTAGTGATATGAAGAAAACTTATAATACACATTGCTGCTGGAAATATAAATTGATGCAATCATTCTTGAAAGCTCTATCATAATTTCTCAAAAAAAATAGGAATCAAAATCCCCATTTGACCTAGTTATACCACTTCTTGTTATGCATCCAAAGGAGTTAAAATCAGCATACTACAATGAATCATATACATCAATGTTTATAGCAATGGAACTCACAATATCTAAGCTATGGAAGAAATCTAGGTGCACTTCAACAGATACATGGTTAACAAAAATGTGAATTATGATTCACAGTGAAATGTAACTCAGTCATATAGCGAAATGGCTTAAGGGCAATTGCCAGGAAATGGACAAATATGGAAACTATCATGCTAAATGAAATAAGCCAGTTCCAAAAAAACCAAAGGACAAGTGATCTCTCTTTTCTGTGGATGCTAACGCAGAACAAGGTGGGAAGAGAGAAAAGAATAGAAGTAAGAGTTTTAGACAAAACGGAATGAAGGAAGGGAGTGGGCATAGGAACAGCAAAGAGGGTGGAACACATCTGTCGGATATTCTGTAGTTCACATACGAATACACCACAGGGAGTCTCATCATCATGTACCTTTGAAAGACTGTGACTCTAATTAGAATCAAGTATGTTCCATGTTTCTACGAAGGTCAAAATACACTCTAATTATGAATAAAAAAGAATTAATAAAAAATGGAGGGGAAAACTACTCTGCAGTAAATGGGATAGAAAGCAGGGCACTTGGGAAAGGATAAGTGTCACTCATCCAACCAGGTTTCACTGGACAAAATGTCATGAGGAAGAGAAAGCCCCGTTTGGCACAGCAACATGAGGGAGGAAGGAACTGACTGTTCAGTCTACCACCGCTGAGCCCTCCTCATATGCTTTCCTCAATTAATATGTATGCCTTGTTTGCAGTCTCCAGGTGTTGACTCTGGTCTTTTGGCAACATCACTCATAGCCCTGAAATAACTGGACTATGAACATAATTGTAGAGTACATAAATAAACTCCACTGTTTAAAGTTTAGGAACCTCCACCATCTTTGTGTGTCATAAAAATATGAAAAATTAGTTTCTAGAAGTCAGAAATGTGCCAAACTGATAATAGACTCCTGAACAAACAGCAATATGCTAGTCTAGCACACCATGGTGTCTCTATGACAGAATTAAACACTGGCTGGAAAAAATAGTATATTCCAAGGATATACACTTACAAATAAGAAATTATACTCTTCTCATAGGGGATTATTCACATAAGTGTCAGCTCTCAGTGATAACTCACTATTGTGGAAGATATAAAAAGAGTGTAAAGCACAATTATTACATGGTTTACAAAATTTAGAAGATGATTTGCAAGTCTACATGTTAAAGAATGAGAATGAAAATCAAATGCACTCATTTTGTTTTAAAATTTTCAGAATGTTTCTGTTTCCATGATATCACAGTGAATACAATACTGGGTCCTACTACCCTCTACGAGTATAGTCTTGAATTTCTTAGGTTTAAAGGCAAGTAAAGTACAACTGAAGCTCTAGCAGCCCCCTTCATGTAAACAAGCCCTCTCACATGTATCACAATTGCTCTACTTTTCCTTAAGTCTTGCAGAAGAAAAAATGTTATATTCAAACTTCAGGAAAATGATCTCTTGTCACATAATTAAGTGTCCACAGTACACAATTTGTTCCAGTCTAATGAACTTAGCTTTCTCATCTTCAGATGTTCTTTTGTCAATACAACACACATAAATGATGACCAGTAATTCACAAATACTCTTTCAAGGTCACAGTTTTATTATACATTCAACTAAAGGATGTTTTATTATACATTAAGGATGTTTTATTATACATTCAACTAAATTTCCCATGGTTGAAAGTACATGAAAATTTTACTCAGCCAAGGTCCAGCACTATCTGTGAGATGCTCAAACCTTCCTCACAGTGAAAAGGAAGTATTTCCCACCATTTGTTCTATGCTTCTTATCTCAAGTGCCTTTTTCTATGCCAATGCCTCTTGATCTTGCTTCTTTGAAGGAAAAAGATTTCCTGAAGTATATAAATAAACAAGTCCCAGTGCAAACCCATTTCTGATATTCATCATTCTATCAAGTTTGTGAGTAGAATAAAATGTGGGGGGCAGAGGGAGAGCTCAGAAAACTTAATAGGTGAAGGCAGCATCAGGGACTGATGTAGAACAATGTCTGACAACTCTCTCTACTGTACATATAATAAGTATAGCCTGGAGAAAAAGAGAACCATGTGATCACCCCCAGAGTAATATAGGAAGCAAGTACTTGATGGCCTAAAGTGGATTCCATTCATCCTGTGTCGCCTTTCAACCCTCAACCCAACTCCATGCTGTTCTCTCTTGAACTTCATAGGTGCTAAAGTCCATTCCAGGAATGCTGTCACCATCATTGAGCTCCACTTACTAACATTTGAAATCCATTGCCTGTCACTCTGCAGCCTGAGCAGGTTCTGCTTCTCCTTTGCAATCAGAGTTAAAAATAAGTGGAATTCAAGCACTAATTGCTTGTCTAATGGTTAAGTGATTCTAATTGATTTTTAATAGTTCACCAATATTATATAGGCAGAGAGAGTTTAGAGCAGTATTCCACATGATAGAAGAAAATTGGAACCAGTTAACTTATTTCATATGGGAGAAATTTCAAGTCAATGACTACATAGTGATTAGTGTGTTCATTTTTGGAAATTTACTCCTTACAAAAGTATTATAAATAAGTAAGAGACTGAACCACTGTGGACAATTTGTTATCCTGGAAACTCACAGCACAGTTATGATTATTATTATTACTATTATTATTATTATTTGCATTTTCTTTGTTTTTTTATACTGATTTATATATTTATTTATTTATTTTGGACAAGTATAAGCCCCTTGATCATACATGATTAGAAAAGACAAACTATCATACACTATTCTCACAAAGTTTTTATACAAGGTTATGGAGCACTGTTTGGAGTCTCAGAAAAATAATCAAATGTTAAAATGAACAAAAGGTAAACTTTTAATTTTCTCAGTGGCAACATATTTTCCATAATTTAACTACCAATTTCCAAGAGGATTCAGACCTGTCCAGTGCGCAGTAAAAACTGCATTCACTGTGACATCTGCTCAGTGGTAGTCAAATAATTAGAGCCAGGGGAATTCAGTTTGTAGTGGGTTACCAGTGACTCAAGTTCATCATGCCTTTCACATGTTAGGTAACTATCAGAAAATTGTCAATATGTAAGATGCAAAATCAAGACAGTTTTTATTATTTGTTACATCATTCAAAATTGTCCAAAAAAGTTAAAAATTGGAAAAATCATGTTATTATGACTCTGGGAAGAGTTGTGTAAATGTTGATACACAGATTGAATGGAATATATGAAATGATTAAGATTTGAACATGAGTGTTTATTAATAACATTTATTACAAAGAAGAATAAAAGTTTTTAATTGGGTTAAATAAGAATGGTCAACAACATAATGTGTTCATGAATGATGCATAATAAATTAGGAAATTCTACAAATTGTAAGTAGTCATTCTTTCTGCATAGTGATATGAGGAGTAATCAAGTACTTGCTTTTAAATCACCCTTGGAATTTTTCTCACTTTAATAATTTGAAAAAGTGTTTCCTTGCAGAAATTGAAATGCTGTACTTTTCAGACAGATCCTATTTTACTGTGGTTTAGATTTTGTTTTATAAAGCCCTTTCACAAGCACACATTATTTGATAAAATGAACTGTCTTACCCCACAGACAAGCACAGACAGAAAATTTAAAAGGACCGTTGGGCACATTTCAAATTTTGACCCTCGAAAAAGAATCAAAGTTTAAATTTGAAAACAAAATAGACTTTATAGCTTTCTCATTGGCAATATATTTTCTGAATGTTCTCTTTTTGATTTGTAAGAAAATATTTATTGCTGATGAGTGTGCAACCCTACAAATGTGAACTAAAATGGTGGTAAGGCACACTGCTTAGTGAAGGATAAATAAATGAGAGCTCTAGAAATGCATTTCAAATGATACTACTGAACCCTATGATCTCTCTGAAAAGTAGGAGTCAGTGATTGCTGAATCCTTCCTATGCTGTTCAGTCCTCTACAATTAATGTTTCACTTTTGTAATCTAAGAAAAGGGTTCAGTTGTATAAAGTGAAATGCTGTGACCTAGAAAATTAAATACAAAAGAATTTCATGGCAGATAACCTGCCTAGTGACCTGTGTCTCAAACTGATTTTGCTCAGTGCTACAAACCTCACTGAGAGCCCAGCATCTTTACTCTTTGTCCATATACTATGAAAATTCTGCCTGAATGCTCCCATGAAATACAATTTGGATTATCGTATTTCTTGACTTTACCTGAGTTGCAATTCCTGGACATTGTCTCCATCTCTCTTCTCTATTTTTCTGCTCTGATCCTGGCCTCCAGGTGGTCTATGTGGACATGGTGACATGCACCCAAATCTCTCCCTGAATGTCCTCGACACAGGGAAAAGTACCTTTGCTCCACATCCACCACACCTCACTAGTCAGCAACCTCACCCACCTTCCATACTAAACTCAGCTTTGCTATAGAATCTTGGAGTTTATTGAGAAATTAAAACCCAATTTAAATCACAGAAATACAAAAATGTCCAGATTTCAACAGAAATAAAATCTTATGTCCATATATAAACATTCATATCATATAAGGAGTTTGTATTCATCCATAAATATCTCAGATTCTCAAATGATAAATTCTAAAGAAAATTTCTGTGTCTAAAATATAGCCAACCAATCCTCCACTGCAAGAAATCTTACCATATTCTGCAAAGGACCACTGTTGTATTATATCTGAGATAAAAGAGTTATTCCTATATTATAGACATATATTTGCACACATAAATCCATGTATTATATAAACCCACACATTTATGTTCTCATAAGCAATTATATTGAGAATACTGTAACTTTGATAAAGTTACAGTCCAGTTAAAGTCTGGAAAGTATTTGAAGAGGGGTCTACTTTCTCAAAATGTAGAGCAAACAACTTCAGTAGGCCCTTTGATCACAAATCCCTGTTTACACTGAGACACACACTTCCTAATTTGTCTCTCCTTTGAGGTTGGCCTGCTGTGCACATCCATGATGATCAGCCCAGCTGTTCAGCAGGGTCTCCAAGAGGGAAACAGATGTCTCCTACCTTGGAATTCCAAGTTTAATTTGGAATATGGAAAAAAATATTAAAAGAGGTTTGTCACACTTTGCTAAAATGATGACAGGTGTCCTGTGGTATATATACTGGAGAAAAGTCTGAAGGTCAGCAGACTCTTTTTGCTTATTCTCCAAACTATGGAAATTTTCTGTCAGAACTTAAATATCCAACAAAGAGAAAATATTACATTTATAAAGGCTAAGCAAGAACCATATTGTAACATTAAGCAGATGAATAACAAAAAAAATAAATAAATAAAAGCTGTTTGTCATGTTGTATAAATTGTTGACCATCATAATATTAAAAAATGTTAGGTTCTGATGCTTTCAGATATGAAGTAAAAGGAAATTCAACTCTACTTTGTTTAAAATTTGAGATAACTGATGCAGGTCACTGTGAGCGGAACTAACACTTAAATTCCTAATAATTCTATAAGAAATATTGATGTCATGTATATGTATTGTGGGAAAATGTAGTACTAGGTACTTTATTTGTGAATTTCTACTTTTGCCTAAGACTTAAATGTGGTCCTCTCAGTCTGCTATCATCTGCATTCTGTTACCAAACCATTTCTTCATACACTCCTTTCATTCTCTTAGTTTATGTGTCTGCCCAAGATATGTGGATATAACCTGTCATTCTTCATGCTTACAACTGAAGCTATCAGATTTTGGCATTTTCAACTCCAAAAATTTCTACTCATACATAAACTATGTTTGAGATAACTGAAATGGAATTTTAACTTTATTCCATGCTATGCATGTCTCTTGCTCTGTTGCTTCTACTACATCTCCATTCATCAAAATCCTGATCCATCAGAGTTGAGGACATTGAGTCTCTCCTCTTTCCTCTGTCAAGTTCCTATTAAAGCTGACGTATTCACATGGCATTAAGTAATAAAGAAAGTGAAAGTTGGTCAGACTTCTCTCACTGTCTCTACATGTCTCCTCTAACAGATCTGCTGCTGGGTGAGGCCTGTCAATTTCACCCGTTTATCTTACCTAGTACCAACTATAGAGTAAACTTGCCTCAAAGGAGAACTTACCACTCCTCTATTTACAAGTACCCATTATCTCACATTGAGTCTGAACCCAAAGACTCATACTCTTTAATTCTGAATTAAATCTTAAGATATTACAAGGTTTTAAGTGTGTCAAGCAGGCAAAGGTCTAGACAAAACTGGAATCTTCAAATCTATGGAAATAATTAATTTTTTCAGTACGACACAATGATTGAGTTGGTTATCTCCCCATCATCCCTTTTCCAAAAGATTATTTCTTTGATTTACTCATGTTAATTTCATTGGCATTATCATGTGGTCACCATGTGAAATGGACTGTAACCCTGCGCTAGTAAATGGTATATGAGAAGAATCCTGTGGGGGCTTCTCTACAAGCATTCTATTGTTCTATACAAATTTTTTTTTATAGAGTTGACTTCTCATTCTCAACTGGGAATAACACTGCTGTGCTTGGTGCTCTCCTCCCAGCCTGAAAATCATGTCAACAAACACAAGAGAGAAATGACAGGAGCAGATGGGAGAAATTTTAGACTCATGTATAAATAAACCTGATATGAAATTAAACCTGTCTATCAGCTTAAGGCAGCATGATAATTTTATGGGATTTTCTGACATGTGATATCCAAACAAAAGTAACCGCTGAAAATAATAAATTTCTACTTGAATCCCCTGCACTTACTGCATTTTGTCTACATCCAAGAGCATAAAGAATCTTTGAAAGCTGCTGAATCCCCCTGGAAATATAAGCCCCTTTGGTTGGCCACTGTATGTGCAGAAGCTGCAGCAATGTTGCAAAGGGCCTGAATTTTGTCCTCCAGTTTTCTAGCATCACGGTACATTTTCCATGCACTGTAAAAGACTACTGGTACTTATTCTAATTATTTTCATTAAAAGCGACTAAAATAAAATAATATTCACTATCTTCTATTTTCAATGGTATATAAAGAATTTGTGGGAAACTTTATCTAAGATACATAAAATGGCACCTAATTAATGTGGCCCATTCATTATGTAACTTAAAATTTATTTTCTGCATCTTACATGTGCCATGGAATCTGGTGTTTTCTGGAATTTGAGTAACATGCTGTTTTCCTGATCTGCTGAGACATGTCATCTAATTTCAGAAACTATCAAAGAGGTTAAGCTGTCTCCCTGGCTGGGAGGATGAAGCAAGCTGTTTTAGAGATGATAAGCACAGGTGTGTTACCCAATATCTTCCAAAGGTTGTGACCAAAGAAATTGCAGTGACTTTAAGTACAGTTACTTTGCTTTGAGGGTAGAAATTTATAGCTCTGATGACACCACACATGCACCAAGACCATATTGCTAGGCAGCTTTGGCAATAGTGGGCAAACACACTGACATTGTCTGCCATTTGGAACCACATTTTTCTTTATTGCATGCTTTCTAATTTCTTTATAAAACTGAAACTTCCAAGATCTTCTATAGTGTTCATTCATAAGACTTGAATGGTTTCTTGATGTTTCCATGGGACAAATTCAAGATTTTCTAATCCAACCTTTTCTCAAATCACTCTATGTTCTACTTTTCCCACTCATTTATAAGATTTCATTCAGTAAATGCATCCTAACAGACATAAAAATTTCCAAACATATTGTAATTAAAGTTGTTTCAGTTTTTCTTAAGAATACTAATCATGACTCTAATGAGGCATTGAATAAAGTATGTAAAAAGCTCTTTTATATCTCCATAATAAAATTATCAAAAGAATATTTGTGGTATGTCAGACAGAGTAGAGGAGAAAAATGAGTGGAAGGAGGCAGGGCAAACAGATGTATGTGTAAGTAACCGGGGAAAGAAATACCTACACTATTATACTTTTACCATGCATGTATATAGTAGAGTAAATCAATATTTCAAATCATGTACATATATAAATGTACATTACACCATTTGAATTAAAATAACAATAATAGAAGGGAATTAAGCAAAGTAGAGCAAGCACATCAGGGAGAGGGAGGAGGACAAAGAAGGGGAGATTATTGAGGAATGAGACTAATCAAATGTTATGTGCGTGTATGAATTTGGCATCATGCATCTTTTATTATGTATAATTATAATTGCCAAAAAACAAAACAAAAGCATTTTGAAAGATATTTCCCAAACAGCTGAGTGTTCAACTCTGCCCTCTTCTCCTTAGCACATCTGAATCTTCATTCTGTTAATCTCGCAGGTTATCATCTCAAATCCTTGACAATAATATAAAAGGAAAATATCATTCTCCAGTTTCCAGGATCTCTCTTCCTTGAGCTGCAGATAGGGAGCCCTTGGACTGCTGCTCATCCTTGTCCTGTGTGCTTCATCTTGCAGAACAAAAACCATAATATAATTGCAATCTCTTGGGGATTACACTATGGGTTGGAAAAAGACTAACTAATCAATATCAGCAGCTAATTTGCTAGAACCTGAAAGCTCCTCTCTACTCCCACCAAAGAACTTTGTATCTCCAAATCCCTGCTTACAGGCTTGTAGCCTAATTAATTTTTGTTCATAATGAGTCAAAATGAAACAAAACATAAATATAATAGAGACAGTGCAGGTAAGTATCTTGAGGAATGAAATTTTATTTTGTTTTCAAATATTGTGAAAACTTAGTGCCTTCTTTAGTGGACTAGTGATCCTTGCTGTAGCAGAATGGGAATTGCTAAGAAGCATGGAATAACAGAAGTGATGCATCTAATCATCAGTATCTTAACATCTCACACATCTCTATCAAGGTCGGATATACTAGTAGAAGATATGACGAAGGTGTCCATATCAATATTCATCAGCAAAAGGATAATTTGGATGGTCAGCAGCACTAAAATGAAAAAAAAAATGTGTAACAGACTAAGTGACTCCATTTCAATAGGACTAAACAAGTGCTCCATTATATTTCCCCGGTGGGATAGAACCTGACACTTCTACTTTCATGATCATAGTATATAGGAAATGTTTCTTACACTTATAACTAAATTATTCAAATTTTATTCTCTTGTAGAGAATGTAACACAAAGAATTGACAGACACAAGAATTCACTTGTATGTATCTCCCTTACCCCTACACTATATCTACTAAAACCAAGAAATCTCTTCTGTTTTCATATTCTCAGGGAAAGCAAAAAGAGAATGCACCATGTTCATTTACTTACTTTGTGCAGGAGGACATCTCCATTTATGCCATGTTTAGTATCAGGTCAAACTCAGATACTGACCAATACAAAAAGGATTTTAGGTGTGTAGTATATTGCTAGCAATGTCACTTCCATTTAACTAATTCATTCATTATTTGCTCAGTGTCCATCACATGCTACATAATGCTTGATTAAGATTGAAAAGACTGTTGATTATAAGAGATACTTGCAAATACTAGAAGCTCACCCTATCATATTAAGATCTCCGTAATTCACAAGTAGCACAATGGAAAATCATTACTTGTTGAAGTATTTAATATGAAGTGAGAATTGCCAAAGTCTTGCCACTATCTCTTGACATTATGTTCTTACTTTGTCCTTCATTTATAGCTGTATTAACAAAGATATTAGTAATGATAATTATATATCTGCCAGTATTGAAGCGCATGAAATTTTGCATTATCTAATCTCTTTTCATACATCATCACCTTTATTTTAATTCTACAAAAAAGATGCTATAGCAAATCTCCTCTCATACATCATCACCTTTATTTCTATTATGAATTAAAATTCCAACAGGCAGAGTTTAATATATTCCTTGTTTATCCTCACTTGTAGTATATGTTCAATGCCAGGTTTTATAAACAGAAAACATAACAAATGAAAAAAAGATTTTGTATTTTCTATCAATTGTTTCAACAAGGGTTTTTTGTGCACATTCTTCCCTTGCTGTTGTATCTGTCTTCTCAAAAATGATTTTATTCTTTGCATTGAGATGCCCACATTTTCAAACTTCAAACCAAATATTCTCCCAACAGCATTGTTGGAAGCTACTTTTAAGCCAATTGCAGTATGTGAGTTCTGATCAAGGCTGCACTGAAAAGGAGAGCAAGTCTTGAAACTAAACAAGTAAACGCCAAATGTCTTCTAAAGGTACTTACGACTTAAAGGTAACATATCGAAAATTTCTGTTCAGGCCATCCAGGTCTTTCATGTCTTCTGCAGTCAGCTCAAAATCAAAAACCTATCACACAAGTAGAAAACTTTTAGCATTTAGTGTACATATTGCCAACCCAAGAAATCCAGAGAAATCAGATAAATTTCAAAAAGCTATTAAAGACATCAAGCAAAACACAGGAATGGACAATAAATATCAGGTGAAAATTGAATAGAAATCATTTTTGGCATGTAATATACAGAAATTGCACTAACTACAGTCAAAAAGAAATCTCAAAAAGATGCTGCAGCAAAACAAAGCTAATGTTATTAAACATTAACTCTGTTCATGCATTAAATGACCAAAAAAATCTAGGGCAAAATTTTGAAATATGTAAGAAAATTCAATACTTGTTAAGGATAGAGTTTGATTTCTGTATCCCATCAATGAAAATTTTAAACTCCAAAAATAATTTTTGTTCAACATTCTTAGGAAAGGTTTGTGAAACTACAAACTACATCCTGTTAAAAACAAAGGACCTAGCTCAAAGAGAATCATCTTTTCTAAATTTGAGACATTTTCAACATGGAAAAATATTTTAGTTACTTGCTAACATACTGAAAACTCTGAATACATAAATCCTCAGAAATTTCTTTAAAAATGGTGAGAGAGTAAAATATCATTTAACAATGGAGACATTATAAAAATAGCATTCTCTGCATTCTTGTTTAAAATTTTCTGTACGTTTGGAAATTCTCAGTATAAAAAAGGATATTTTATTTAAAGATATCAAAATTATCACTCCTATATGAATAAATCTCACAAAGTTAATATAAATTTCTTCATAGATAAAATTACTGCAATATGTTTAAATACAAGCTTAATAGCAAAAACTCTTGAAAATAATGGACTAGAATCTTTACTATTTCAAAAAATATTCCCTCCAAAGTTATTGAGTGTTCCAAAGCAATATCAAGCCAAGGAGACAATATGCATACAGATTCCTAAGGTAAATTTAAATTTCTTGTAATAGATTAATGTAGAATACCAAGATATTTTAAAATGAATGAAGAACTAAGGAAATTCATCACAGTTTTGGACAGAAAGACTGATTTTCCAATGTAATTAAGACAATGGAAAGGATCAATTAAGACAACTGATGGGAAAACTAGCCAGAAATGAACCTCTTACTTCTGGGAAGTTTAGCTAGGGACATTTTACAATTATGTGCATGTTTGGATTTTTATGAAAACATGTTAAAAAACTGCAATTGAATTAAGTTTGGAATTTTAGACAGTAACATTTCCATAAAGAAAGGTAATAGAATTCTGTTGAGATCTCAATAAGAGAAAAAGTATGACCCTCATTCTTCACAAACTGAAGGCATAAAGACAAAAATTAAAGAAGAAACTATTCATGAAAATATACCAAAAGGAGAATGAAAGTACAAGTGAGAGAATATATTTCAACAAATACATCTGCATCTGAACACATAAACAAGGTAAATTGTTTGCAAAAATGCTCCCCCCAAAAAATTCACTCCTCCTAGTCTCCAAACCCTTTCCTATGTGAATTTGCAGCACCTTTCACAAAGAGACAGTGTCTATTTCCCCACTTCTAGGGTATTGCCATGTCTCTAACTTGCTGTATCCATTAGAACATGGCAGAAGCAGTGACAGGCTCATTCTGAGCAGAGGCATGAGAAGGCTCTGCAAGGATCCATTCACTTCATGAGGACAGTGGTAGTGATGAGGTGAAGCGTGCATAATCGACTGGTGGATGTGAAGTTCTGTGGAGGGGAGTTCAGGCTCCCCAGACAACAGAGCAAGCAGGACTGAAGCAGAGGGAACACTCTCTTCTGCAGAGGCATAGGAGAGTTTATTACAAATACTAGAGAAGTAATGGAGCCTGAAGACATTCAATGAGTTCAGGCCAAGTCAAGGCAAATAGTCAAAGCAAAGAATCATGAGATAAACAAATGCTCTTTGCACTAACCTTGATATTTTGGATGATTTGATTGAACTTGCTCTAAGTAATGATCCAATAAATATCTTCTACTTGGACATGAAATCACAACCTATTTAAATGGGCATTTCATAAACTGTTAACAAGTCCAAATGCTCAAAATGAAATAAAATATGAATATTAAAATAGGTTGAGATTTGAGAAAATGTAAAATAAAATCATAATTCATAGAATAAAAATCATCCAATCCAACTTTTCATCTCAGAAAATAAAAACAAAGATGTCATTTGCATAGGGTGTCACAAGACTTGCATGTCAATAATGAAAACCAAATCTCTCTGCTTTATCCAATCCTACTTCTAATGTTTTGTACTCCTTGTCCCATTGTAGAAAGAAAACACATAACTAAAAGTATATAAATCCTTACCTGTAACAGATCTTCAAGGGATATTGACATGACCCAAATGTGTACTTATATATTCCAAAGAATCACACATGTGAACATTACTGTTTAGCAACCTGAATACACACAGACCTCCTCTATACCTGACTGTTCTCTTTGATCCGTTTCTCATTGAAACTCTTGACCACGACCACAACACCACGCTGCAACTGGTAGCGCAAGGCAATCAGGGCTGGAGATCGCTTGTGTTTTATTGCCAAGGCACCAAGAACTGGATCATCCAAGAGAAATGGGTCACTCTGGGCAACACTGGGAGAAAAGACAGAGATGCTGAAATCCTGAAAATGAGTTAGTTAGGAGCCATTCATTTATTTCTAATGCTTCTGGGGGAGGGTGTAGTTTAGTGTGGGTTGAATCCAACAGCATTCTACCACAGAGCCAAAAGGTTACCTTTTCAGTTTTATTTTGACACAGGGTCTCACTAAGTTCCTGAGACTAGACTCAAGTTATCAGTCTTACTGTTTTAGCCTCCAAAGTCAGTGGGTTCAAAGCAAGCACCACTGCACCCACTACACAGACTTAGGTCTCTTTCATCCACTTTACATTGGCATCCTCAGATATGGTCCTGGACCAGCAGCATCAGTGTCTTTTGGGATCTTCTCAGAAGTGTAAATGCTACCCTCTCCCAGGGTCAGTTGAGAATAATCTTCTGAAGTATGAGTCTTATAGGACTATAAAGTATTCATAAACAATAACATTTTAAGTAAAAACCCTCATTTTCTCATTACCACTCTGGGTATCTTTGAGTCCCAAGAGCACCATAGGCCACCAGAACAATGCCTTTTGATTTGCAGAAGTCCAGCAGTTTCCTCTGATTGTGATAAACATGACATTCTACCTGCAGTGGAGAAGACATAGGGTTTCTAAATTTACAAAAGGCTAATGTTAATATAAAAACAAAATAACAGAAAAAGAAGCTAAGCTTTAAAAATTGTGCAACTTGGATTCAAATTGTGCCATAAATTAAGAATTTGGATAGAGACTCATGAGGACAAGTGTGAAGGACATTTGGTAGTTGTTCTATAGGGGACATTGGGATAAATTTGTTCATCAAAAACAATGAAACCAGATTCCAGAACACAGGCAGCTTAGAATAATTCCCCCTAACCATAATTTCTGAGAATATGTTCTAATAGATCTAGTGAGTGTGGGCCAAAGTGAAGAAAACTTGAAAATCTCCCCTTTGCAGGACAAGAACATGCATAATGAGACGTGGAGATCTCATGGAACCCTACTGTCTGTCAACAGTCAAGGAGTGAATCTGGGCAGGTACTGAAATCTTACATGGAACTCCAAATAAAGCTGGAAAGCAGGTGGGCGTGCCATTCCTGTCCTCTCTGAGCAGATTCACTCTGTTCCTTGGTAGTTTGGCCTTTTCCCCTTTCTTATCCTAATAAACTCATGTCTACTACTCTGAGCAACATGTCTGCAATTGTCCTAGTGTGTTGCAAAACCCAGTAACGAAGACCACCCTGGTTGCCTTGGCTCCTTCACAGGCCCTTGAATTATAATAAGAAATTCAACTCTAACTACTTACTCACTGAGAATGGGAATGTAAACAAGTTAACAGATATAAAAGGAGAGTTTGAAAAAACATCAATATTATTTGGAAAAGTATTGAGTGAAGAGTCTGTGTGAAAAGATCTTTAAAAAAAAAAAAAAAAGCAAAATGTGAACCAAAGTTTCCTCCTGGAAATGAGGAAAAATTATAAAAGATATTTCAGAAAAGAAATGGGAAATTTGAACACAGACTGGATTTAGATGATGTGAGAGACTTAGTAAGAACATTATATATAATAATAAATATGTGCAATGAGAAATCAGCTTTATTCCTAAGAGATACTCTCTGAGGTCTCTTAAAGTGAATAGCCTAATCTAAATTTGCTTTGAAGGGAATCTGGAAAATCCTATGCATAAGTATGCAGATATATCGACATCTTTCACTGATCCAAGAAGTCAGCAATTTTAGGTATATGGAGGGAAACATGAATTTTCTGTACTATAATCTCACTTTTTGTATGTTTGAAATTTTTCATGATAAACAATTTGGGCAAATTCAATTCTAAATTTATTTTCAACTTTTTAACATTTATATTAAATTCTTGGTGCTCTATCAACCTATGTGAAGTCATGAATTTTATAGGCTAGGTTCACAACTGAAGGCCATTAATCCATGAGAAAATTTATAAAGTGCGCATTAGCACAGAACCTTGCACAGACTAGATGGGATTACATAGTTGATTTATTATTATAAAGCAGGTAAGAGGGGATCAGGCACAAGGCTAACTGTGCATTTTGGTTAAAGTTCTTAACTGTGGATTTCATCCAACTTCAGTATCACCATAAACAAGTAACTTCCTCTCAATTCTTGAACTTTCAAAAGTTCTTCTTTACTCTTCCTGTTAACTGTTCCTCTAGATGCAGGAAATTAAATAAGAGATAAAAGAATCCAGGCATCCAACCTCCACACAGACCCTAACCGCGGATCTTTCCTGTTTTCACTCTTTTCTTGTTCACTTCACATTCATATACACTGGGCTTTCCTACCCACAATTTCGCCCACAGCTCATTCACCAAGAGGTCAAGAACAAGGTCACCTTACCCCTGAAGTTGGATGAACAGTCACTCTCCTCCTTGGTCACATCTACATCACAAGATTCCTCCATAAACTGGGCACTAATGTCTTCCCTCATTGTCACAAGGGAGTCACCCAGCAGAGATAACAACTGAGAACCCTCCACACACTCCAAGACAGTGGCACTAATTTTAGATTATTCTGTTCCCCAAAGGCAAATGAACTGAGGATCAGGACTCATGACAATAGTGGAGAAATAAGTAAAAGAATAAGAGATATTGATGAGGCTCAGGGGTCTCACCTGGTTGCACACAGGCTTATACCTGAGGCCTGGTTTATTCAGGATCATCTCCAGCTGGCTGCGGTTAAAGTTGGACACCCCAATGGACTTGGCCAATCCTGCATCCTTACACTTCTCCATGGCCTTGGGAGGAAGGGGTTGTGAAAAGTCATTTCTACAATCAACTGTGTCAATGTAAATGCAATATAGAGTGATAATGTCTAGAAATCACAATAAACTGGCTACATTAATGTTAAGAAGAGAAAAATGAGCAGATGCCAGAGATCTTCTCTGGGGGTCAGAATGCAGCTGCCCCTGAGTTCACTGCTACAGCTGTGCAGAGGTGTACTCTCCAGGGACCATGGCTGCCCACGCTGCTGCAAATGTCTGGAAGGTTTCCCTAGGCACCACTGTCCAGCACCTCTGCTGTTGCCCAGAAGTTTTCTCTTGGGTCACAGCTGACCCTGATACCACTGCAACAGGTGTTCCGAGGCCTTTTCTCTGGGCACTTGTGCTATTGATTCTTTCACAGTTGCCATTTTCTGGAGGTCTGTTGTCCTCTATGCTGCCTCAGATGCCTGGCTGCCATGGACACTGCTGCTGCTGCTAACTTAACAGTGCTGCTTCTAAGGCCTCTTCCACTCCCTGGGGGTCACCCAGTGGTCTTCTCTCTGGTTGCTGCTGCAACTGTATCTATAGCCAACTCTGCCACCACCGCTGCCCCAGTACCCCACCTACTGCCAATGTTACCAATATTACAGCTTCTGCTGAACCCCTGCTTGCTGCCACCAATTCCTGCTACTACCACTTCCAACATTGCCCAGGGGTCTACTGCCAGAGGGATGTCCGGTTTGGTTGCCCACAGCTACATCCAGTTTGAGATGCCAGCCAGAGTCTGGGGTTCATTTGGGGTGCCAGTGTGATTGCTGCCACTGCTGTTGTGGAGTGCAGCTCTTCCAGTCTGGGCACACCAGCTGGGACCTGGAAGTTCAGTGTCTGGGTGTCTATGGGTTTGGCTGCAACTGGGGTCTTCCTCCTGGAAGTGGGTGTTTCTACCATCTAGTTACTGTCTCTCAGAATTGCTCATCCCTCGTGGTCTCTCTCCAAATTCCAGTGCCATTGAGATCTTGGGATTACAACATTGGCTAACCCAGGATATCTCAGTCCTAGACCACTGAGGTAGTGACTGGGTCTGACTGGGCCTGTCCATGCCAGGCACGCTTGTGGGAAATCAGAGACAGGGCTAAGAAGCATTTGGAAGCTCACAGAAATAGTTGTTCAGTTTTCCACCATGATTTATTTTATTTTTATTTATTTCTTGTCTGGCATCTCTGTACACCATATTTGGAGAAGGGTTTGTTTTTTCTGCATCAGTTTCTTGAAGACTGTGATATATGCATGGTGTTTTTTAATTCAGCTATATATTTTTTTTTTTTTTTTTTTTTTTTTTTGCGGTGCTGGGGATTGAACCCAGGGCCTTGTGCTTGCAAGGCAATCACTCTACCAACTGAGCTATATCCCCAGCCCTCTGCTATATATTCTTATATTTTTAATTATTTTTCTCTTTATATGTATTGTTCTTCTCATTTTTCTATCTTCCAAGATTCCTTTCCTGCCTTTTTTCCACCTAGCATCCAATCTCCTTTGGTGTCTCTTCACTCTTCCTGTGGATTTTCTTTTGGATTGTCTCTTTCTCCCTCATGCCCTGGACTGTTTCTGTTTTATCTTCCCCACTATTTGAGATTTTAAATCCATTTGGCAAATTTTCTCTTTTTATTGCAGACAGTGATTGAACTCATCTTTGCCGTTTTAGTGAGAGGGCAGTGGACACCTACTGGGAGCTACTGGATTTGAGGCTGTGTATTGTTTGCACTGGGTGTTGTTGATATCAGTCTCCTTCTGAAATGTAGGACCCTGGAAATCTTCAGTGACAAAATAGGTCTACAGGGTAGAATCTGTATTGCCCCAGATCCACACAACTAGATGGGAGAACACACAGACAGCCATGGAAAACAAGGGGAGCAAACCAAGCTGCCCCAATAAGAGAAACCCCTGACAATGCAGTAGAAGAAATGCCCAAGAAGGCATTTAGAAAGTACCTAGTCTGATCTGTGAAGAAAAGAATGATATAAAGAGTGAAATCAAAGAGAAAATACAGGAAGTGAAAGATCACTTCAATAAGGGCTTAGAGATTGTGAAAAATAGCAGAAAACCTCAAAATGAAGAAATCAAAAATCAAATTATAAATTCAATGGAAAATATCACTAACAGACTAGATCATTTGAAAGAATCTAAGACAATGAAGACAAAATACTTAATATTGAAAATGAAGTGAAATATGCAGCAATGATCGTAACGATCATACCAACAGAACTTCCAAGAATTATGGGATTCATGAAGAGACTAAATTTAAGTTATCATGATAGAAGATGGAGAAGAGACATAAACCAAAGGAATGCACAATATTTTCAATGACATAATATCAGAAAATTTCTCAAACCTAAAGAATGAAATGTAAAGTCAAATACAGGAGGCATACAGGGCCCCAAATATATAAAATTACAGCAGACCTGCACAAGTACACATTATAATGAAAATGACCAAAACACAGAATTAGGATAAAATATTAAAGGCTATGAGAGGAAAAACAATGCAAACTATGTATAGGTGAAAACAAATTTGAATCTCAGCTGATTTCTTAACCCAGACCCTCAAGGCTAGGAGGTCATGGAACAAGAGTTTTCAAGCTCTGAAACATAATGAATGCCAACCAAGAATTTTATATCCAGCAAAATCGTTTCAGATTTGAATTTGAAATAAAAACATTCCATGAGATTCAAAAATGAAGAGTTCATGATTAGAAAGCCTGCATTTCAGAACATTCTCAACAAAATATTTCACAAGGATGAAGTGAAAAAAAAAAAAATAACCAGCAAAGGTAGGAACTACACTAAAGGAATAATCAAAAAACAAACTAAATCAAACCAAAAACCAGAAATAAGCCAAATGACTGGGAATGCAAGTCATATCTCAGTAATAATCTTGAATATTAATGGAATAAATTAATATTCCATTAATGGAAAGCAATACCTAGAGGAAATTAAGTGGATGATGATATGTAATGGGGGCGGAGTGTGGAGAGTGAGAAAAATGGAGGAACTTTAGATTATGTAAAAGGAAATGAGAGGGGGTTATGTAAAATTGTAGAATGAGACAGACATTGTTACCCTATGTACATGTATGATTACACAAATGGTATAGTATGAATCTACATCATGCACAATGATAGAAACAAAATCATGTACTCTGTGTACAATGAATCAGAATGCAGTCGCTAAAAGGAAAAAATAAATAAATTAATTAAAAAAACCTATGGGCTTAATGCTAAAAAAAAAAAAAAGTCAACAAATAAATAATCTAACATTACATACAAAAGTCCTAGAAATAGAAGAACAAATCAACACCACAAATAGGAGACAGGAAATAATGAAGAGATAAAATCAATGAAATTAAAACAGAAGAAACTATTGAAAAAAATTGACAAAACAAAAAGTTGATTCATTGAAAAAAATCAATAAAATAACAAAGAGAAAGAAAACTCAAATTAGAAAATATCACAACAGACATAACTGAAGTAGAAAATATAATGAGAAATTAATATGAAAATTCATACTCCAATATAATAGAAATTTACAAATTTCTGGAGACATATGACCTACCTAAAATGAATCAGGAGGTCATACACAATATAAACAGAATAATTTCAAGTAATGAAATGGAAAATATTAAAAGCTACCAATTAACAAAAGTCTTGGACCAGAAGGATTCTCAGCGGAGTTCTACAAGTTCTTCAAAGAAGAATTAACGAAAATGTCCCTTAAATTTTTCCATGAAATAGAAAAGGAGGGAACACTTCCAAACTCATTCTATGACGATGTCATCACCCTGATATGAAAAGCAGAAAAGGACACATAAAAAATGTATGCAGACCAATATCCCTCATTACTATAGATGCAAAAATTCTCAATGAAATGATGGCAACTTGCATACAAAAACATATTCAATAGACAGTGCACCACAAGAAAATAGGGGACATCCAAGGGATGAAGAGTTGGTTCAACATATGGAAATCAGTAAATGTAATTCATCATATGATCACCTTAACAGATGCAGAAAAAGCATTTGACAAAATACAGTACCTAGAAGGAAATAGAAAAAACTAGGGATAGTAGGAACGTGCCTCAACATTATAAAAGCCATATATGCTAACCCAAGTTCAACATGATCTAGATAGAGAAAAATTGAAAACATTAACTCTAAAAACTGGAACAAGACAAGGATACCCTCTTTCACTATGGTTTTTGAACATTGTCCTTGAAAATCTAACCAGAACAAGTAGAGAGAGGAAAGAAATTAAAGGTATGCAAATAGGTACAGAAGAACTCAAACTATCACTATTTGGTAATGACATGATTCTATATTTGGAAGATTCAAAAAATTCCACCCAAAACATTGTAGAACTAATAAATGAATTCAGCAAACTAGCAGGATATAAAATCAGTAGCCATAAATCAAACACGTTTCTTACATCAGTAATGGATCCTCTGAAAAAGAAATAAAGAACACTGTCCCATTCACAATCACCACAAAAATTAAAGTAAAATAGTTGGGAATCAAGCTAACACAAAAGGTGAGAGACCTCGACAAAAGAAATTATGGAACACTAACAAAAAAAATTAAGGAGGACCTTAGAAGATGGAAAGATATTCCATGCTCCTTGATAGGCAGAATTAATACTGTCAAAATGGCCATACTATCAAAAGCTTTATATAAATTTAATGCAAATTCTCTTTTCATAGAACTAGAGAAAGAAATCACAAAATTTATTTGTAAAAATAAGAAACCCAGAATAACAAAAGCAATTTTAGCAAGAAAACTGAAGCAGAAAGCATAATAATACCAGACTTGAAACTATACTACAGAGTTAGAGTAATAAAAACAGCATGGTATTGACACCAAAACAGACATGTAGACCAATGGTACAGAATAGAAGACACAGAGACATATGCACGTAAATACAGGTATCTCATACTGGACTAAGGTGCCAAAAATCTTCACTGGAGAAAAGAAACTTATTCAACAAATGGTGCTGGAAAAAATGGACAGCCATATGTAAAGAATTGAAATTAAACCCTTATCTCTCACCCTGCATGAAATTCAAATCATGGTGGATCAAAGTTTTAGGCACTAGAACAGAGACCTTGTGATGGCTAGAAGATAAAGTAGGCCCAAATCTTCTCCATGTCAGCCTAGGAACTGATTTCCATAATATAATAAGACCTCCAAAGCCAAAGAAGTTAAACCAAGAATGAGAAGTTTGTTGTTTCTTTTCAGCAAAAGTAACAGTCAATAATGTGAAGAGAGAGGCAACAGAAAGGGAGAATATCTTTACCACATGAACCTCAGATAAAGCATTAATCTCGAGGATATATAAAAATCTCAAAAAACAACACCAAAAAAGAAAAACAACAAATAACCAAGTCAATAAGTGGGTTAAGGAAATGAACAGACAATTTACAGAAGAAGATATATAATTGATAAACAAATATAAGAAAAAAATGTTCAACATCTCTAGCAATTAGAGAAATGAAAATCAAAACAACTCTAAGATTTCATCTCACTTCAATCAGATTGGCAATTATCAAGAATAAAAACAACAATAAATGTTGGTGAGGATGTGGGGAAAATGGTACACTCATACATTGCTGGTAGGAATGTAAATAGGTGCAACCATATGGAAAGCAGTATGGAGATTCCTCAGAAAGTTTGGATTGGGCCCAAAATTTGACCCAGTTATTCCACTCTTTTGTTTATACCCAAGGGACTTAAAATCAACATACTACAGTGATACAGCCACATCAATGTTTATAGAAGCTCAATTCACAATAACTGAACTATGAAACCAACCTAGATGCCCTTCAACAGATGAATAAAGAAAATATGATATATCTTTATCTATATCCATATCTATCTGTATATATATGTACATATATATGATGAAATTTTATTACTCAGCTTTAAAGAATAATGAAATTCTGTCATTGACTGGTAAAGGGATGAAGTTAGAGAATGTGATGCTAAGTGAAAGAAGCCAAACCCAGAAAACCAAAGGCTGAATGTTTTCTCTGATATGTGGCTATTAATTCACAATAAGTGGAGGAATAGGTAAGTAAAGACTTATATTTATATTAGGCAGAGGTGAGTGAAGGGAGGAGAAGGGGTATGGGAAAGGAGTGAGAGAGTGAAAGAGACATTATTACCTCATGTAAATTTGTTACTGAATGACTGATGTGATCCTGCAATATGCATAATCAGAAAAAAGAGTGATTACATTTATCTGTGATATATCAAAACACATAAATGCCTTCTACTTCCATGTACAACTCATTAGAACAACTGAAATTTGAAATAAATTAAAAAATAAAATAAAAACAAATGTGGAATGCTGAGGAGAAAAGGAGGAGGAGAAGAAGTAGAAGAAGAAGGAGGAGGAGGAGGAGGAGGAGGAGGAGGAGAAGAAAAATGGTAAATAGAATAGCACAAATTGTTCACAGCCAGAAAAGGCATTTCTGTGTCTCCTTAGGGAATCAGACATTATTGCATGTGGAGGCAGGAGTTGCATATCCTCATGGTCATCAGTTCTTCTCCTCTATTTCCCCGTGTTGCATTCCAGCAATGCATTCCTACCCACTCCAACAACAACAAAATACTCTTTGGAAGATAATGATGTCAAGCACCAAAATTTCAGCAGAAAGCATGAACTCTCACACTTTTTTTTCTCCTGTGTAGTTACTCTTCCAAACACTCACCTCCCATATGGCACAGAGATCTGCTGAGTCATATATAATCTTTCCATTTTCATCTTTTGGAAAATGCTCTTCCCCTGTCTGGAATAGAAGTGATCATAATAGCAATCTTGCTGAATTCTATGTCCATGCAGAGCAATATTCTTAGGTGTACCAATGGAATGGGACACTAAATATCCATAAAATAAGTGAAACAAAACTCTATATTCATCTATTTACAAAATGTTTACAAATGGATGTGAAAGAAACAACTTTCAGGGTTTTGTTTTCTGTATTCTCTTACATCAAATTATATCTATATATATGTTTAAATATATATATATCTATATTATATATATATGTGTGTGTGTGTGTGTGTGTGTGTGTGTGTGTGTATAAATATGATTCAATGAGATTTTCCAAATCACCTAATGAGGTCTCCTAGTTAATTTATGTTGTCTTATTGTCTCTATATATTCTTCTGGGTAATTGCCTCACTGGGAAATTTTGTGGATGTATGAGTTTCTTCTCCAGAAATAATAGATTTGAGTAATGACAGAGGCTAAAGAGTATTCTTTATCTACCTAGACACATGTGGGATCAATGATATGTATGTGCACCAAAGATGGTCATTTAAGTTTGAATTCAAGATTGATGTGATGCTGGAAGATGGAGAGACTCTATAAAATATTAATGACCATGAAACTTGAACTGCCCTAAAGTCATACATACCACCAAAGGAGAAGGATAGGAGAAAACTAATCAAACAATGATGTAGATGTAATGGATCAACAAACACAAATGTTGCTGAAGATTACTTATAACCATAAATATAGTCATAGTTTGGACTTTCTATAAGTCATATTAAGTTTATATTAATTTATAATAGAATCTTAATTCAACCATTCATGATAATGATGGTCATGAAAGTAAATTGGTTTAATGATGCAAATTGCCTACCTTCATTGTCACTGGAAAATGAATAAGGTAGAGATCAACATAGTCAAAACAAAGTTTTTCCAGTGATCTTTCCAAACACGTCTGGACCAGCTCTGGTTGATGAAAAGTTGACCACAGCTGCAGAGGTTAAAGATGGAAATTTGAATGGATTAGTATATTACCCAATTTTCGAATTTATTGAACTTCATATTGAGATAGTTATTTGTCAAATCCTTAGAAATTGACACAAGGAAATTGATCACAGGGAAGATATTCTCTTCAGGTCTTGGGTTTCCAGTCATTGGACCTATTCATGTGAACTGGATTAAATTTTTATTATTATGACTAAGTCAACTAAACTCTGGAAGGAATTACTCATGTGATAAACATTCTAACAAATAACATTATTGAATTTCTGAATAGTGCTTCATGGAAATTACAAAGTTACTGTTAGTCTATCTCATCTATTCATTGCATGATGTAAGAATTTGTAATTATTTTTTACATAACTGAAGGGAAACACATTTGACTATTGCATTATGTTCCAGACATGACTAAAAACACTTTAGCAATATTTACTTTAGTACCCATAGAGCTATCCTACATTGTCCTTTGATAATGACAAAGGTGCCAGTAAATATTTTGAATGATAAGAAATTTTAAAAATCACCCAGGAGATAATGAAACCATAATCTGGTCATAATTCTATCTGATTCTACCACCAATTAAAAAACATACTGCTGATTACAGAATCAGAAAATTAAAGGAACTATAAATTCACAAATTTGTAGACTGTGGGCAGGAATTCACATTGTTCATCTGTTTTAGAAATTGGATATTACATGTGAATAAACATTATTCCAATTATCTACATTCCACCCACAACTGATCACCTAACATAATTTCCAATTCTGTATACCACATTGTAGTAATCATGCAGTAATTTGTATACTGTATACACAATACCTTTGAAGTATAGAATATATCTTCTCTCTTCACAGTGCCATCTGCAATCTTGCTTCTAATAGCCAATCCTACCTCCTCTTCTACTTGGTATACATAAGCACAGTCAATATGGCGGAAACCAGCTTCTATAGCTATTTTGGTGGCCTCTGTTACATTACTATTAGGAACCTAGAGAAATAACCAAAGTGTATTTAAAGAATCATAATAAGTGTGGTAACTAATAGTGAGCAAAATAGACAACTCATTAAGCTGGAAGGAAGATTATATTCCAATGTGTTTTTCAGAATACTGAGTTATGTAATAAACAGCTAGTCCCCTGAACTTTGACTGCTCATTTATCTCCTAGACTTAAGAAGTATCCAAAGAGCAATTTTGGATGTCTTGAGCATAAGCAGTGACCTTACATAACTCAACTTTGCCCATGATTTGTGGTTAGATCAGTATTTGAAGTAATGACTCCAAGCCCATTTTTCTGGGTTATTCCTAGTTAGTTATAAGAATCTGACATTCAGGAATCCTCTTCAGACACAGAAATCCTAGTCAATTTTCATCAGAGGACTCCAGAAGCAACTCAATTTTAGTGAGTTTTTGGAAGGACTCACAGGAACCAACATACTGGAATATTCATGCTTACCTGTTGAAGTTTGTAGGTGCCTAAGCCCAGTGGAGGAATGAAGTGACCATCACTGAGCTCCACATACTGATGTTTGGAATTCATTGCTGTCTCTCCTCAGTCTAAGCAGGTTCTGCACCTTCTTCTGCCTTCACAGGGCAGATATAACTGGATTTCACAACCCAAATTACTTGTGTAATTGTTAACCAATTGTACTTGCTATCTAATGATTAGCAGTATTTTTTAGGTGGAATGAGATTAAAGAAATATTTGATATGTAAGAAGAAAATTGAAACCAGTTCTCTTATTTCATATGTAACAATTTTATGTAAATTACTACACAGTGATAAAAGTGTGATAGTGTTTAGGAAATCTTAAAATATTATCAATTTTAGCACAGCTGTGTAAAATTTTATGCACTGATTAAATGGAATATTTGAACAATTCAAAGTCAAACATAAATACTTATGAATGAGTTATTAAATATAAAAATATGGGTTTTTAATTCAGTGTAAAATGAAGGGACTATACTATAACAACCAACATAATATATTTGTAAAAGATGCAGGATAAAAAATGAAAGACAGGCAGATTACTCATTGTCAGGTGTCTATCATCCGCCATTTGCCTGCCTCTCACCTGTCCATCACCTGCCTTACACCTATCCATCACCTAACGCAGGAGGTTCACCTCCGGATGGTCTGACAAAAGTCAGCAAACTGATTGCTGACCGCCAGTGGAGCACCAGCTGCCTGCTGTTGCCTGGAAGTTCACTGTTACAGTACCTACAGGTTTGATTACACTTGGCTGCCGCCATTTTGAGACAAAAGCCCGGCCCCTTAGGACCACTGGCCAGACTGATTGAACCCGTCTCCAGGATCCCTCAGCCCAACCAATCACTCCCTGCCTCTGGGGCCCTCACATCGACTGACTGCTCCCTGCCACCAGGACCCCCAGACCAACTGACTGCACCCTATCACCGGGACCCCAGACTGACTGATTGTACCCAGCCTCCAGGATCCCACAACCATGCTAAACACACCCGACATCAAGGACCCCTGCCTGACCAACCGCATCCCGCCTCCGGGACCTCCTTGCTGACCACAGCCACACCTTGAGCTGCAGCTCCCCATTTGCCAACACATTTCGAAGCCAGAACGGCCATCTTGGATAATCCTGGAAGCCATAGCTCCGATCTTTAGGTGGGGAAAATCCCATCCTGAGACGCCTGTGGGAGACTTGAAGCTCATTGTCATGTACCTCTCATGCATCAGGAAACTGAAGACTGGGAGGTTTCATTACTATATGACTGTTATACTGTAGATTTTCTTTTTTCTCCTTATTGAAAAAATTTGTTTTTATTTCTTTACTTTTTTTGCTCTCTTTTGCTTTTGTTTACCTGTTCCTTCAGAGTCTCTCCCTTTTTTGCATGCTAACATCCAATTTCTTTGGATTACACTCTCACCCTTTCTATTATCTAGAAATTCTGTATATTCTTTTCTTGTCCCATTAGCAGCCACTTTCTACATCCCTCTGCATCCTCTTTGTCCGCCATTTGAAACTGCAGACCTTATTGCAAATCTGTTTCTTTTACTGAAGATAATATTTGAACACATTCTGTTTACTATGACAATATTGTTATTGTCCTCATAGGGCCTATTTGGTCTAGGATTGCATAGTGTCTGAATTGGGCACTGCTAATATTGATCTTCCCTTAAAGAAAAAGTTTTGGAAATCTATAGGGCTACTATAAGCCTATAGGGGGAAATCTGCAATACCCCAGATCTGCACTGCTAGAGGGGAAGATACATGAACAACATGAAAAAACAAGGGAAGAAAATGATCCAAACAAATCTAGATTCTATATTAATAGAATCCAGTGACAATATGTTAGAAAAAATTTCAGAAAAGGACTTCAGATTATACATGATTAAGATGATTCATGAAGCAAAGGATGAGATAAGAGAGCAAACGCAGGCAATGAGTGATAATACCAATAAGCTGAGAGAGCACCTGCAGGAAGCAAAAGATCATTTGAACAAAGAGATAGAGATTCTCAAACAAAACAAAACAAAACAAACAAAAAAAAAAACGGAAATTCTTGAAATGAAGGAAACAATTAACCAAATAAAAAACTCAATGGAAAGCATCACCAAAAGACTAGACCACTTGGAAGACAGAACCTCAGACAATGAAGACAAAATATTTAATCTTGAAAATAAAGTTGCCCAAACAGAGAAGACGGTAAGGAATAATGAACAGAATCTTCAAGAACTTTGGGACATCATGAAAAGATGAAATTTAAGAATTATTGGGATTGAGGAAGGCACAGAGATACAAACCAAAGGAATGAACAACCTATTCAATGAAATAATAACAGAAAATTTCCCAAGCCTGAAGAATGAAATAGCAAATCAAATACAAGAGGCTTACAGAACACCAAATGCAGAAAATCACAATAGATCCACAGAAAGGCTCATTATAATGAAAATGCCTAACGTTCAAAATAAAGATAGGAATTTGAAGGCCACAAGACAAAAGCATCAGATTACATATAGGGGGAGACCAATACGGATACCAGCCAACTTCTCAACCTAGACTCTAAAAGCTAGAAGGGCCTGGAACAACATATTTCAAGCTATGAAAGAACATGTTTGCCAACCAAGAATCCTATACCAAGCAAAACTAACCTTCAGATTTGAAGATGAAATAAAATCCTTCCATGATAAACAAAAAATAAAAGAGTTTGCAAATGGAAAACCTGCACTACAGAATGTTCTCAACAAAATATTCCAGGAGCAGAAAATGAAAAACAATAATGTAGGTCAGCAAAGGGAGGAACTACCTTAGAGAAAAACCACTCAAAGGAGAAACCAAGCCAACATAAAAAACAAAAATAAGCCAAATGACTGGGAATACAAATCATATCACAATAATAACCCTGAACATTAATGGCCTAAATTCATCAATCAAACAAATAGACTGGCAGAATGGATTAAAAAGAAAGACCCAACATTATGCTGCCTGCAAGAAACTCATCTCATTGAAAAAGACATCCACAGATTAAAGGTGAAAGGGTGGGAAAAAATCTACCATGCACATGGACTCAGTAAAGAAGTGGGGGTTTCCATCCTTATATCAGATAAAGTGGACATCAAGCCAAAGTTAGTCAGAAGGGAGAAAGAAGGACATTTCATACTGCTTAAGGGAACCATAAATTAGGACAACATAATGATAGTAAATATTTATGCCTCAAACAACGGTGCATCCCTGTACATCAAAAAAATCCTTCTCAAATTCAGGAATCACATAGACCACAACACAATAATTCTGGGTGACTTTAACATACTGCTATCACCAGTAGACAGATCTTCCAAAAAAAATTCAACCAAAGAAACCATAGATCTCAATAACACAATCAATAACCTAGACTTAATACACATATATACAATATTCAATCCATCAACGAGTGGATTCACTTTCTTTTCAGCAGCACATGGAACCTTCTTAAAAATACACCAAATTCTATGCCACAATCCAGCCTTTAGGAAATGCAAAAAAATAGAGATACTGCCTTGTGTTCTATCAGATCATAATTGACTGAGAGTAGAAATCAATGACAAAATAAAAAACAGAAATTACTCCAACACCTGGACACTAAATAATATGCTATTGAGTGAAACATGGATAACAGAAAACATCAGAAGGGAGAAAAAAAAATTCTTAGAGGTCAATGAGAACGACGATACAACATATCAAAATCACTAAGACACATGAAAGTGGTACTAAGAGGAAAATCATTGCATGGAGCACATTCCAGAAAAGAATGAAAAGTCAACAACTAAATGACCTAATATTACAGTCCAAAGCCCTAGATAAAGAAGAACAGAATAACAGCAAATGTAGTAGAAGACAGGAAATAATTAAAATCAGAGCTTAAATCAATGAAATTGAACAAATGAAACAATTCAAAAAACTGACAAAAGAAAAAGTTGGTTCTTTGAGAAAGTAAACAAAATGGACAAACCCTTAGCCACACTAACAAAGAGAAGGAGAGAGGAAACTCAAATTACTAAAATTTGAGATAAAAAAGGAATATCATGACAGACACCACTGAGATATGGAACATAATGAGAAGCTACTTTGAAAATCTGTATTCCAACAAAATAGAAACTACTGAATACACTGACAAATTTCTACAGACATATGTTCCCCCCAAACTGAACCAGGAGGACATACACAATTTAAACAGACCAATATCAAGCAATGAAATAGAAGAAGCCATTAAAAACCTACCATCCAAGAAAAGCCCAGGAGCAGACAGATTCTCAGCTGAGTTCTACAAGATGTTCAAGGAAGAACTCATTCCAATACTTCTCAAAGTTTTCCTGGAAATAGAAAAGGAGGATACCCTACCAAACTCATTCTATGAAGCTAATATCACCCTCATACCCAAACCAGGAATAGACACATCAAGGAAAGAAAATTTTAGACCAATATCATTGATAAATATAGATGCAAAAATCCTTAACAAAATATTGGCAAACCATATCCAAAATCATATTAAGAAAATTGTGCACCATGATCAAGTGGGGTTGATCCCTGGAATGCAAGGATGGTTCAACATCTGTAAATCAATAAATGTAATCCATCATGTCAATAGACTTAAGGATAAGAATCATATGGTTATTTCAATTGATGCAGAAAAAGCGTTCAACAAAAAGCAACACCCCTTTATGCTCAAAACACTAGAAAAAATAGGGATAGTAGGAACATACCTGAACATTGTAAAGGCTATTTATGCTAAGCCCATGGCCAATATAATTCTTAATGGAGAAAACTGAAACCATTCCCTTTAAAAATGGTAACAAGACAGGGATGTCCTCTTTCCCCACTTCTATTCAACATCATCCTCGAAACTCTAGCCAGAGCAATTAGGCAGACCATAGAATTTAAAGGGATACAAATAGGAAAAGAGGAACTTAAGCTGTCACTATTTGCTGATGATATGATTATATATTCAGAGGATCCAAAAAACTCCTCCAGAAAACTTCTAGACCTCATCAATGAATTCAGCAAAATAGCAGGCTATAAAATCATCACACATAAATCTAAAGCATTTTTATACGCAGGCGATGAAAGAGCTGAAAGGGAAATGAGGAAAACCACTCCATGCGCAATATACTCAAAAAAAAAAATAAATAAAATACTTGGGAATCAATCTCACCAAAGAGGTAAAAGATCTCTACAATGAAAACTTCAAAACATTGAAGAAAGAAATTAAGGAAGACCTTAGAAGATGGAAAGATCTCCCATGTTCTTGGATAGGCAGAATTAAGATCGTCAATATGGCCATACTACCAAAAGTGCTATACAGATTCAATGCAATTCCAATTAAAATCCCAATGACGTATCTTACAGAAATAGAGCAAGCAGTCATGAAATTCATCTGGAAGAATAAGAAACCCAGAAGAGCTAAACTAATCCTTAGCTGGAAGAATGAAGCAGGGGTTATCACAATACCAGAACTTCAACTATACTACAAAGCAATAGTAACAAAAACAGCATGGTACTGGCACCAAAACAGACAGGTAGATCAATGGTACAGAATAGAGGACACGGACACAAACCCAAATAAATACAGTTTTCTAATACTAGACAAAGGTGTCAAAAATATGCAGTGGAGAAAAGATAGCCTCTTCAACAAATGGTACTGGGAAAACTGGAAATGCATATGCAACAGAATGAAATTAAATCCCTATCTGTCACCCTGCAAAAAACTCAACTCACAATGGATCAAGGACCTTGAAATCAGATCAGAGACCCTGCATCTTATAGAAGAAAAAGTAGGTACAAATCTTCACCTTGTTGTCTTAGGATCAGACTTCCTTAACAGGACTCCCATAGCACAAGAAATAAAAATAAGAATCAATAACTGGAATAGATACAAACAAAATAGCTTTCTCTCAGCAAAGGAAACTATCAACCATGCGAAGAGAGAGCCTACAGACTGGGAGAATATCTTTGCCACACATACTTCAGATAGAGCACTAATTTCCAGAATATATAAAGAATTCAAAAAAAAACTCTACACCAAGAATACAAATAACCCAATCAACAAATGGGCTAAGGATATGAACAGACACTTCACAGAAGTAGATCTACAAGCAATCAACAAACATATGAAAAAATGTTCACCATCTTTAGTAATAAGAGAAATGCAAGTCAAAACTACCCTAAGATTCCATCTCACCCCAATTAGAATGGCGATTATCAAGAATACAAACAACAATATGAGTTGGCTGGGTTGTGGGGAGGTACACTCATGCATTGCTGGTGGGGTTGCAAATTAGTGCAGCCACTCTGGAAAGCAGTGTGGAGATTCCTTAGAAAACTTGGAATGGAACCACCATTTGACCCAGCTATCCCACTCCTCGGCCTATACCCAAAGGACTTAAAATCACCTTACTACAGAGATACAGTGACATCAATGTTCATAGCTGCTCAATTCACAATAGCCAGATTGTGGAACCAACCTAGATGTCCTTCAATTGATGAATGGATAAAGAAACTGTGGTATATATATACAATGGAATATTACTCAGCTATAAAGGAAAATAAAATTATGGCAATTGCAGGCATATGGATGAAATTGGAGAATATCATGCTAAGTGAGATAAGCCAATCTCAGAAAACCAAAGGATGAATGATCTCACCGATAAGTGGATGATGACACATAATGGGGTTTAGGAGAGGGGCAAGAATGGAGGAAGGAGGGACTGTATAGAGGGAAAAGAGGGGTGGGTGGTGGGGAGATGGAAAAAATAACAGAATGAATCAAACATCAATACCCTATATAAATGTATGATTACGCAAATGGTATGCTGTTACTCCATGTACAAACAGAAACAACATTTATCCCACTTTTTACAATATAAATAAATTAAAATAAAAATAGGAAAGACAACAAACTATAATTTCTTATTCTCTCTGAATAGTTGTTCTCTGACAAGCTTTTTAAACAACTAGACGTTTTGTCACTTCCATAATTTCAATAAATTGCTTACTTATACAAATGGAGAAGCACTAGTCCTTACACACATCCAATTCACTTGGGATTTTGGTTTTAAGACAAATCCCTCCTTTATCACACATTATTTGATAAAATGAACTGTCTTATGCCACACACAAAAACACAGAATTTAAAAGAATGGTTGAACATTATTCAAATTCTGACACTCAAAAAAGGAATCAAAGATTAAAATAGCAAAACAATTAGCCTTTTTAACTTTCTCATTAGCAAAATTCTTTACAAAACTTCTTATGTTGCTTTCCAACAAAATATGTCCATTGTTGATGAGTGTGTAGTGCTGAGAAGTCGTGAGAAATGTGCACCAAAAAATATTGCTATCTCGTGCTGCTTAATGAAGGATAAATTAATGACAGCTCTTGGAAAATATTTTGTAAGATGCAGCAGAAACCTTATGAACTTTCTGAAATTTTGAATTACCAGTGATTGCTAAAGCTTCAGTATATTTTTCAATTCCCAGCTTTTATTGTTTCACTTTTGTATTATAACAAAAGTAATTACTTGAAGAAGGTAAAAAACTCATACCCTGAAAATTAAACAGAAATGAATTTGCTGGTAGAAAACCAGCCCTCTCTCAAACTGCTTTTGCTCAGTGACTCGAACCTCACTGAGAACCCAGAGTCTTCTCTACTGGGTTGAGATTAACTGTTAAAATCTGCCTATCACCTCCTGTAAAACACAAACTTGGATTATGGTGTGTCCTAATTTACCTGGTTTGAATTCTCTGGACATTGTCACCATCTGTCTTCTCTCTGAGGTAAGAATGTTTGTGGTGCTCCTGGGCTCCAGGTGGTCTACTTGGTCATGGTACCTTGTGACCAAGTCTCTCCATGAACGTCCTGGACACAGGGCCAGAAAGCCCTTTCTCCACATCCACCAGACACACTAGTCAATAACCTCAACAAAATCCATGGTGAACTCTGATTCTTTATAGAATCTTGGTTTTGGTGGGGAGATTTGTAGGCTAAATTAAATACAAAAATGTGAAATTGTAAGATTATAGAAATAAAGCATTGTGGCCATATGTAAACATCTATATTATACAAGGATTTTTTTCAATAGATATGAACAATTCTTTGATTTACAAATGATGAATTCTACACAGTTCCTATGTGTCTAAAATATATCTGACCATTCCTACACTGAGAGATAGTTTACCACATGATGGAAAGAACATCTTTCCTATTAAAATCAAGACCAAAAACATTTACTCCTAGATTATACACATATGTTTGCTTCCTAACATCAGGAAAGATGTAAGCCCAGCTCTTTAATTTTTAAAAGCAATTATATTGAGACAATAGCATCTTTGATAATGGTTGGCAAATATTAAAAGAAGAATCTACTATCTCAAAGTTCAGAACAATGACCTTGGGTGGCCCCTCTGATTACCAGTTCTTGTTTCCACTGAGACACACTCTTCCCAAATTTTGTGTTCCATCCACCTTGGCCTGCCATGCACATCCCTGATGACCATCACAGCAGCTTAACAAGGGCTCCAAGTGGAAAGCAGATGGCTCCTCCCTGGGGATTTCAATGTCCAATTGGAAATACAGAAAATGTAAATATCAACAGAGGATTATCACACTTTTCCTGAAATGTTAAGGACAGATGTCATGTAGTTACCATGCTAGGGAAAAGTCTGGTGATCATTGGACTCTTTTCTTATTCTCTATCTATGGAAATCATCTTTCAGAACATTAAATACTCACAAAATGAAAATACTGAATTTATGAAGGCTTATTACCCTAAGTGAGAATCATGTTGAGACATTATGCAGATCAATAACAAAAAAGGTAAGAGTTGCTTTTATTGTTGCATAAACTACTGAATTTTTAAAATTGAGAAACCCTAGGATAGGATGCTTTTGGTTGTACAGGCACAGAAAATTCAATTTGTCTTGCTTGAAAATGTGAGAAAATGGATCCAAAGGGATCATTTGGGGCAACTAATGCTGAGTTTCCAAGTTATTCTATTAGAAATATGAATACTGCATATATATATTATAGGAAAATGTAGTACTAGGTTCTTTATTTGAGATCTTTCTGGGTTTTGATAGAGACCTTAAATATGTATATCACGAGCCCTAGAAATTCCAATGTTCATTAAGGGTATTGGTCTGAAATTTTCTTTCCTCTATGTGTCTCAGTCTGGTTCAGACAGAATATTGACTTCATAGAATGAGTTTGGGAGGGTTCCCTCCTCTTCTATTTCATGAAATACTTTGAGAAGTATTGGAATGAGCTCTTCTTTAAAGATTTTGTAGAACTCGGCTGAGAACCCATGTGGTCCCAGACTTTTCTTTGTTGGTAGGCTTTTGATGACTTCTTCTATTTCATCACTTGAAATTGATCTATATAAATTTTGTATGTCCTCCTGGTTCAGTTTAGGGAATTCATATGTCTCTAGAAACCTGTTGATATATTTGAGATTTTCTATTTTGTTGGTGTATAGATTTTCAAAATAGCTACTTATGTTTTGTATTTCAATCGTGTCTGTTGTGATATTTCCTTGTTCATTCCAAATTTTAGTAATTTGGGCTTTCTCCTTTGTTTTTGTGGCTAAGGGTCTATCAATTTTGTTTATTTTTTCAAAGAAACAACTTTTTATTTTGTCAATTTTTTGATTGTTTCTTTTGTTTCAATTTCATTGATTTCAGCTCTGATTTTAACTATTTCCTGTCTTCTACTACTTTTGGTGTTGGTCTGCTCTTCTTTTTCTAGGGCTTTGAGCTGTAGTGTTAAGTCGTTTATTTGTTGATATTTTCTCCTTTTATTGAATGCAGTCCATGAAATAAATTTTCCTCTAATTACTGCTTCATAGTGTCCCAGAGATTTTGATATGATGCTTCTTTTTTCTCATTTACCTCTAACAATTTTTTAATTTCCTTCCTGATATCTTCTGTTATCCATTCATCATACAAGAGCATATTATTTAATCTGTAGGTGTTGGAGTAGTTTCTGTTTTTTACTCTGTCATTTATTTCTAATTTCAATCCATTATGTTCTGATAGAATACAAGATTGTATTTCTATGTTCTCGTACTTGCTAATATTAGCTTTGTGGCATAAAATATTGTCTGTTATAGAGAAGGGTTCATGTGATGCTGAGAAGAAAGTGTATTCACTCTTTTTTGGATGGTATATACTAGCAATGTCCGTTAACTCTAAATTATTGATTGTGTTATTGAGATCTATGGTTTCTTTGTTCAATTTTTGTCTGGAAGATCTGTCCATTGGTGAGAGATGTGTGTAAAATCACCTAGTATTATTGTGTTGAGGTCTATTTGGTTTCTGGAACTGAGAAGATTTGTTTGACGTATATGGATGAGCCACTATTTGGAGCATAGATATTTATGATTGTTATGTCTTGCTGATTTATGCTTCCCTTAAGCAGTATGAAATGTCCTTCTTTATCCCTTCTGACTAACTTTGGCTTAAAGTCCACATTATCATATATGAGGATGGATACTCCAGCTTTTTTGCTCTGTCCATGTTCATGGTATGTTTTTTCCCAACCTTTCAAATTTAGTCTGTGGGTATCTCTATGAGATGAGTCTCTTGCAGGAAGCAAATTGTTGGGCCTTTCTTTTTAAATCAATCTGCCAGTGTCTGTCTTTTGATTGATGAGTTCAGGCCATAAACATTCAGGATTATTATTGAGATATGATTTGTATTGCCAGTCATTTAGCTTTTTTTTATTTTTTATTTTTTTGACATGACTTGGTTTCTCTTTTACTTGACTGTTCCTTTAGGGTACTTCCCCCCTTTGCTGATTTACATCATTATTTTTCATCTCTTCCTCTTGGAATATTTTGCTGAGAATCTTCTATAATGCCAACTGTCTTTTTATAAATTCTTTTAGCTTTTGTTTTTCATGGAAGGATTTTATTGTGTCACCAAATCTGAAGGTAAGTTTTGTTGGATATAAGATTCTTGGTTGGCAACTGTTTTCTTTCAGGATGAAAAAATTGTTTCCAGGCCCTTCTAGCTTTTAGGGTCTCAGTTGAAAAATCTGCTGGTATCCATATTGGCTTCCCCCTTAATGTAATTTGATTCTTTTCACCTACAGCCTTTAAAATTCTGTCTTTATTTTGTATGTTAGGTATTTTCATTGTAATGTGCCTTTGTGTGGGCCTGTTGTGATTTTGTGTATTCGGAGTCCTGTATGGCTCTTGTACTTGATTTTCCATTTCATTCTTCAGATTTGGGAAATTTTCTGATATTATTCAATTGAATAGATTGTTCATTCCTTTGGTTTGTTTCTCTAAGCCTTCCTTAATCCCAATAATTCTTAAATTTGGCCTTTTCATGATATCCCATAATTCTTGTAGATTCTGTTCATGATTTCTCACCATCTTCTCTGTTTGGTCAACATTGTTTTCAAGATTAAATATTTTGTCTTCAATATCTGAGGTTCTGTCTTCCAGGTGTTCTATCCTATTGGCTATGCTTTCTATGGAGTTTTTAATTTGGCTTATTGTTTCCTTCATTTCAAGGATTTCTGGGTTTTTTTTCAATATCTCCAACTCTTTATTGAAATGATCTTTTGCTTCCTGTATTTGCTTTTTTAACTGTCAATTGATGTGATCATTCAATGCCTGCATTTGCTCTTTCATCTCCTTGTTTGCTTCCCTGATGATTTTAATTGTGTACATTCTCAACTCCCTTTCTTTTTTCTTTTCTTTTTTTTTTTTTTTTTTTTTTTTTTTTTGTCATTTGCAAGCATTTATTAAGTGTACAACACAGTGCTAGTTACCCTATGACGAATGCAGGGAAATTAGCAGTTTACATGTGAGTTCAACAGGGAAAAAAAAAAAAAGTGACAACACACTGCTCAAGACAATAGGAAGATAAATGAATAAGTGTGTGTGCATGTGTGCGCACGCGCATGCGTGTAAATGTGAAGGAATAGACAGCAAAGTACTAAGCCACGGTGAAGTGCTGTTGGACGGGAAGGCTTTTACAATGGCTAGCTTTGAGCTGCATCTTGAAGCAAGTGACAGTTGCGGCAGGCAGAAACAGAGACCTGAGGGGTCAATTTGGAACTTGAACTACTTTTTTTTTTTTTTTTTAATTTTTTTTTTTTTATTGTAAACAAATGGGATACATGTTGTTTCTCTGTTTGTACGTGGCGTAAAGGCATACCATTTCTGTCATCATAAATTTACATAGAGTAATGTTGTTTGATTCATTCTGTTATTTTTTTCCCTTCCCCCCACCCCTCCCACCCTTCTTTACCCTCTATACAGTACTTCCTTCTTCCATACTTGCCCCCCTCCCTAAACCTAACTCTAACCCTAACACTAACCCTTCCCACCCCCCCCATTATGTGTCATCCTCCACTTATTAGCGATATCATTCCTCCTTTGGCTTTTTGAGATTGGCTTATCTCACTTAGCATGATAGTCTCCAATTTCATCCATTTGCCTGCAAATGCCATAATTTTATCATTCTTTCTGGCTGAGTAATATTCCATTGTATATATATACCACAGTTTCTTTTTCCACTCATCAATTGAAGGGCATCTAGGTTGGTTCCACAATCTGGCTATTGTGAATTGAGCAGCTATGAACATTGATGTGGCTGTATCTCTGTAGTATGCTGATTTTAAGTCCTTTGGGTATAGGCCAAGGAGTGGGATAGCTGGGTCAAATGGAGGGTCCATTCCAAGTTTTCTAAGGAATCTCCACACTGCTTTCCAGAGTGGCTGCACTAATTTGCAGCCCCACCAGCAATGTATGAGTGTACCTTTCTCCCCACATCCTCGCCAACACCTGTTGTTGCTCGTATTCTTGATAATCGCCATTCTAATTGGGGTGAGATGGAATCTTAGGGTGGTTTTGATTTGCATTTCTCTTATTACTAGAGATGTTGAACATTTTTCCATATGTTTGTTGATTGCTTGTAGATCTTCTTCTGTGAAGTGTCTATTCATTTCCTTAGAACATTTGTCGACTGGATTATTTGAATTCTTGGAGTAGAGTTTTTTGAGTTCTTTATAGATTCTGGAGATTAGTGCTCTATCTGAAGTATGATTGGCAAAGATATTCTCCCACTCTGTAGGCTCTTTCTTCGCATTGCTGATAGTTTCCTTTGCTGAGAGAAAGCTTTTTAGTTTGAATCTATCCCAGTGGTTGATTCTAGATTTTATTTCTTGTGCTATGGGAGTCCTGTTAAGGAAGTCTGATCCTAGACCAACAAGGTGAAGATTTGGACCTACGTTTTCTTCTATAATCTGCAGGGTCTCTGGTCTAATTCCGAGGTCCTTAATCCATTTTGAGTTTAGTTTCGTGCATGGTGAGAGATATGGGTTTAGTTTCATTCTGTTGCATATGGATTTCCAATTCCCCCAGCACCATTTGTTGAAGAGGCTATCTTTTCTCCATTGCATATTTTTGGCACCTTTGTCTAGTATGAGAAAATTGTATTTATTTGGGTTTGTTTCCGTGTCCTCTATTCTGTACCATTGATCTACCTTTCCATTTTGGTACCAATACCATGCCGTTTTTGTTACGATTGCTTTGTAGTAGAGTTGAAGATCTGGTATTGCAATACCCCCTGTTTCACTCTTCCTGCTAAGGATTGCTTTAGCTATTCTGGGTTTCTTATTCTTCCAGATGAATTTCATAATTGCTTGCTCTATTTCTGTAAGGTACGTCATTGGGATTTTAATTGGAATTGCATTGAATTTGTATAGCACTTTAGGTAGTATGGCCATTTTGACAATATTAATTCTTCCTATCCAAGAACATGGAAGATCTTTCCATCTTCTAAGGTGTTCTTTAATTTCTTTCTTTAGTGTTGTATAGTTCTCATTGTAGAGGTCTTTCACCTCTTTTGTGAGATTGATTCCCAAGTATTTTATTTTTTTCGAGGCTACTGTGAATGGGGTAGTTTTCCTAATTTCTCTTTCTGAAGATTCATTACTTATGTATAAAAATGCGTTGGATTTATGGGCATTGATCTTGTAACCTGCCACTTTACTGAATTCACTTATGAGTTCTAAGAGTTTTCTGGTGGAATTTCCAGGTTCCTCTAAATATATAATCATGTCATCAGCGAACAGGGATAGTTTGAGTTCTTCTTTTCCAATTCGTATCCCTTTAATTTCTTTGGATTGTGTAATTGCTCTGGCCAGAGTCTCAAGAACGATGTTGAATAGACGTGGTGAAAGAGGGCATCCCTGCCTTGTTCCAGTTTTTACGGGGAATGATTTCAGTTTTTCACCATTTAGAATGATATTAGCCATGGGCTTAGCATAAATGGCCTTTACAATGTTAAGGAATGTTCCCACTATCCCTATTTTTTCTAGTGTTTTGAGCATGAAGGGGTGCTGTATTTTATCAAATGCTTTTTCTGCATCTATTGAAATAATCATGTGATTCTTGACTTTAAGTCTATTAATATGGTGAATTACATTTATTGATTTCCTGATGTTGAACCCACCTTGCATCCCTGGGATGAAACCCACTTGATCATGGTGCACTATCTTTTTAATATGTTTTTGTATGCGATTTGCTAAAATTATGTTGAGAATTTTTGCGTTGATGTTCATTAAGGATATTGGTCTGAAATTTTCTTTCCTTGATGATTCTCTGTCTCGTTTAGGTATCAGTGTGATATTGGCTTCATAGAATGAGTTTGGGAGGGTTCCCTCCTCTTCTATTTTATGGAATACTTTGAGAAGTATTGGAATGAGCTCTTCTTTAAAGGTTTTGTAGAACTCGGCTGAGAACCAATCTGGTTCCGGACTTTTCTTTGTTAGTAGGCTTTTGATGACTTCTTCTATTTCAGTACTTGAAATTGGTCTATTTAAATTGTGTATGTCCTCCTCGTTCAGTTTAGGCAATTCATATGTCTCTAGAAACCTGTTGATGTCTTCGAATTTTTCTATTTTGTTGGCGTATAGATTATCAAAATAGCTTCTAATTATGTTTTGTATTTCAATTCTGTCTGTTGTGATATTTCCTTGTTCATTCCGAATTTTGGTGATTTGGGTTTTCTCTCATCTTCTCTTTGTTAGTGTGGCTAAAGGTTTATCAATTTTGTTTATTTTTTCGAAGAACCAACTATTTATTTTGTCAATTTTTTGTATTGTTTCTTTTGTTTCAATTTCATTGATTTCAGCTCTGAGTTTAACTATTTCCTGTCTTCTACTACTTTTGGTGCTGTTCTGTTCTTCTTTTTCTAGGGCTTTGAGCTGTAGTGTTAGGTCGTTAATTTGTTGAGTTTTATGTCTTTTATTAAATGCGCTCCATGAAATAAATTTCCCTCTAAGTACTGCTTTCATAGTGTCCCAGAGATTTTGATATGATGTTTCTTTGTTCTCATTTACCTCTAAGAATTGTTTAATTTCCTTCCTAATATCTTCTGTTATCCATTCATCATATAATAGCATATTGTTTAATCTCCAGATGTTGGAATAGTTTCTGTGTTTTACTCTTTCATTTATTTCTAACTTCAATCCATTATGATCTGATAGAATACATGATAGTGTCTCTATCTTCTTGTATTTGCTAACATTAGCTTTGTGGCATAATATATGGTCTATTTTAGAGAAGGATCCATGTGCTGCTGAGAAGAAAGTGTATTCGCTCTTGGTTGGATGGTATATTCTATAAATGTCTGTTAAGTCTAAATTATTGATAGTGTTATTGAGATCTTTGGTTTCTTTGTTCAATTTTTGTCTGGAAGATCTGTCCAGTGGTGAGAGAGGCGTGTTAAACTCACCTAGTATTATTGTGTTATGGTCTATTTGGTTTCTGAAATTGAGAAGGATTTGTTTGACATACATGGATGAGCCACTGTTTGGGGCATAGATGTTTATGATTGTTATATCTTGCTGATTTATGCTTCCCTTAAGCAGTATGAAATGACCTTCTTTATCCCTTGTGACTAACTTTGGCTTGAAGTCCACATTATCAGAAATGAGGATGGATACTGCAGCTTTTTTGCTGAGTCCATGCGCATGGTATGTTTTTCCCCATCCTTTCACCTTTAGTCTATGGGTATCTTTTTCTATGAGGTGAGTCTCTTGCAGGCAACATATTGTTGGATCTTTCTTTTTAATCCAATCTGCCAGTCTATGTCTTTTGATTGATGTATTCAGGCCATTAACATTCAGGGTTATTATAGAGATATGATTTGGTTTCCCGGTCATATGGTTCATTTTTTAAATTTTATTTATTTATTTGTTTGACACAACTTGTTTCCTCCTTTATTTGACAATTCCTTTAGGATAATTCCTCCCTTTGCTGATTTGCTTCTTTGTTTTTCATCTCTTCCTCATGGAATATTTTGCTGAGAATGTTCTGTAATGCTGGCTTTCTTTTTGTAAATTCTTTTAGCTTTTGTTTATCATGGAAGGATTTTATTTCATCGTCAAATTTGAAGGTTAGTTTTGCTGGGTATAAGATTCTTGGTTGGCATCCATTTTCAATCAGGGCTTGAAAAATGTTGTTCCAGGCCCTTCTAGCTTTTAGGGTCTGGATTGAAAAATCTGCTGATATTCTTATTGGTTTCCTCCTGAATGTAATTTGGTTCTTTTCTCTCGTGGCCTTTAAAATTCTGTCTTTATTTTGTATGTTAGGTATTTTCATTATAATGTGCCTTGGTGTGGGTATGTTGTAATTTTGTGTATTTGGAGTCCTATAAGCCTCTTGAACTTGATTTTCCATTTCATTCCTCAGATTTGGGAAGTTTTCTGATATTATATCATTGAATAAATTGTTCATTCCTTTGGCTTGTTTCTCTAGGCCTTTCTCAATCCCAATAATTCTTAAATTTGGCCTTTTCATGATATCCCATAGTTCTTGTAGATTCTGTTCATGATTTCTTACCATCTTCTCTGTTTGGTCAACTTTGTTTTCAAGGTTAAATATTTTGTCTTCAATGTCTGAGGTTCTGTCTTCCAGGTGTTCTATCCTATTGGATATGCTGTCTATGGAATTCTTAATTTTGTTTATTGTTTCCTTCATGTCAAGGATTTCTGTTTGTTTTTTTTTCAATATCTCTAACTCTTTATTGAAATGATCTTTTGCTTCCTGTATTTGCTCTTTTAACTGTCGATTGGTGCGATCATTCAGTGCTTGCATTTGCTCTTTCATCTCATCTTTTGCTTCTCTGATCACTTTAATTATGTACATTCTGAACTCCTTTTCTGTCATTTCTTCTGCCATGCTGTCATTGGGTTTTATTGATGTAACATCTAGATTTGTTTGCAGCATTTTCTTTCCTTGTTTTCTCATATTGTTCAGGTGTCAGAGGACCGCTGAGATATTGCAGATTTCCTCTATTGACTTACAATGTTCCTGAAGATTTCTATATATATCCCCCCTTAGCCTTCAGTAGGCTGAAGTCTTGGAGGAAGTTGATAATGCGGTGCTCCACAAGGAAGCTGCCTCTCTAGGAGTGGTGGCCTTCAGGTGGGGTATAATCCCTGCTAGTGGGCAGAGGTGCCTCCACTTGTTGACCAATGGTCATCCAAAGGGGACTTAGGCTGCGGGCTGAGGCAAAGCCTGTTTGGGCCTGAGTCTCTGGTTTTACCGTCCTTGTGGGGAAACCTCACCCGGCAGGGAAGACTCACCCGGTGGGGAGGTCTCATTGGTCAGTTCCCTCCTAGAGGTTCCCCTCAATTTACAGCTACCGCCTGGGCTGGGCTGCCTTCCTCTGCAAAGTTCCAGGGGCCCGGCCCTACCTCCTGGGCCTGGGAGCCTCACCCTTCGCAGATGAATCTCCTTAGGGTGCCCCTCCTCAGAGAATCTGCCCGCAGACCTGAAATCTTCGCTCCGCCCTAAGCCTGTCTCTGTGCGACTCTTCCACCAAGAAGCCTCCTAGATCCTGGGACCCTGCTCTGCAACTAATCACCTGGCTATGCAGCCCCTCCTCTGAGCAGCCACCTGGGGCCCCGAACAATCGCTCTGAGTCCCAGAGACCCGCCACACGCCTCTTCCTCCAGACAGCCGCCCAGTATTCCGGTGCGGTCACTAGGAGTCCAAGAAACTCACTTCGTGCCTCCTCCTCCCACCAACCACCCCTAGCCCTGGGCAATCAATCACTCCGAGTCGAAGTGACCCTCCCCGTTCCTCCTCCTTCTCCAGATAACCCCCGGGTGTTCAGGAGCAGTCCCTCTGAGTGGCTCTGAATCTACGTGACCCGCTGCACGGGTTCTCTGGGCTTCCGCCCGGAGCTCTGGTGCGGCCACTCAAGACCAAGCGACCTACCACGCTTCTCCTCCAGGCAGCCCCCCTGTGTTCAGGAGCTGTCACTTTAAGTCCAAACAACTCACCACTCACCTTCTCCTCTGAGCAGCCGCCTGGAGCGCTAATGCAGTCACTGCGAGTCCAAACGACCCGCTGCGCTCCTCTTCCTCCTCCTCCTCCTCCTCCGGGCAGGCCCCAGCCTTCAGAAGTGGTCTGAGTCCAAACAGCTCGCCACGCAGCCCCTCCTCTGGCAACCGCCTGTAGCTCTGGTGTAGTCACCTGAATCCAAGCGGCCGCGCTCCTCTTCCTCCTCCTCGTCCTCAGGGCAGGCCCCGGTGTTCAGAAGCAGTCGTTCTGAGTCCAAACAGCTCGTCGTGGAGCTTCTCCTCTGGCAACCGCCTGTAGCTCTGGTGCAGTCACTCTGAATCCAAGCAGCCACGTTCCTCCTCCTCCTCCTCAGGGCAGGCCCCGGTGTTCTGAGTACACACAGCTCTCCTCGCCACTCCTCTCCTGGGCAGCCACCAGAGCCCCAGTGGTTGCTCCGAGTCCCAGCGCTGTGCTGAGCGGCCTCCTTTACAGCGCTCCCAGTTGTCTGAGTTCACTGCTCCAGCGGGGGGAGGGGTGTCTCACCGGCAGCTCTACTTCACAAAGTTCCCTGCGTTCCAGGATCACCATCCCATCTGGGACGCCTTCCCAACGGGTGAGAGTCACCCGGCTGCTTTGAGTTGGTCCCAAGTGTCTCAATATCTCCTCTTTTGAATCCTGAGTCCTGGAGCAACATGGAATGCAGCCACCCTCTAGGCCGCCATCTTGAAACCCTCTCAACTCCCTTTCTGACATTTCTTCTGCCATCCTGTCTTTGGATTTTATTGCTATACAATCTAGGTTTGTTTTGGACATTTTCTTCTGTTGTTTTCTCATATTTCTCAGGTATGTACTCCTCTAGTAGTGAAACTGTGGGATATTGCAGATTTCCTCTATTGACTAATATTGTCTCTGTAGATTTCCAGTAACTCACCTCTTAGCCTTCTGTAGCCTGAAGTCTTGGAGGAACTTGATAATGTGGTGCTCCACTAGGAAGCTGCCCCTCTAGGGGTGATGGCCTTCAGATGGGGTATATTCCTGGTCAGTGGGCAGAGGCGCCTCCACTTGTTGACTGATGGTCAGCCAAAGGGGGACTAGACTGCAGACTGGGGCATGTCTGATCTGGGCCTGTGTCTGTGGTTAACTGCCCTGGCCGGAAAGGCTCCCCAGAGGGGAAGACTTACCTGCTGCACAAGTTTTGCTGGGCAGCTCTCCTTTAAGAAGTTCCCTTCGGTCCGGAACTACCACTTGGACTGGGAAGCCCTCCTCTATGATGTTCCCAGGGGTCCTGACCTACCGCATGGGCTGGAGATCCTGGCCCTGTCAGGGATTCCCTCGCTGAGTGGCCCTCCTCTGCTATGTTCCTTTGGGACCAGAGCTACCACCTGGGCCTCGCACCCTCAATCTGAGTGGAAGTCTCTAGCTGTGTGGCTCTCCTCTGCAATGCTCCTCATTGACTGGATACTCAGCTCTAGTAGGGGAGTCTCACTGGGCCACTCTACTCCACAAAGTTCCCTGCTATTTGGGACTACTGCCCCATCTGGGGAGCCTGATCACCCGGTGGCTCTGAGTAGGTCCCGTGTCTCTCAATACCTCCTCTTCTTGACTCCTCAGTCTCATCAAAGGTCTTTAGTCTCTGTTAGTGTCTCAGAAAGGGAGCCACCCTTCCAGTGATTTTGGCCACTCCCTCAGGAATAATTCAAAATACCTGCACCAGCCTATAAAGAAGCCTCTGGCTAGCTCTGTGATGCAGGTGGGCTGGCTCATCTGCTGTCTTGCTCGGCATGGTGGTTGGGTGGGGTTGCTCTGTGATGGCATCTGCCTTTGGCCTGGTTGTTGGGAGGGTTGGCTGCCTGCTGCCTAGTTCCACAAGGCAGGTGGGTTGGGTGCCTGCCTGCTATCTCCACGATGCAGGTGGCCTGACTCACCCGCCAGCTCGCTCCTCAACTGTGACCCACCAGTGATGGCGCCATCCTGGGTGCATGAGTCAGGCAGGGTCACTCAGTCATGGCATCTTCCTTTGACCTGGTGGCTTGGCAGGTTGGCTGCCTGCTGCCTAGCTCCACAAAGCAGGTTGGTAGGGTGCCCGCCTGCTACCTCTGCAATGCCAGAGGCCTGACGCACCTGCCAGCTCACTCCACAAATACGACCAACCAGTCCAATTTTTTTTTTTTTTTTAGTGTCCTTTAGATTTTGTTGTAGAGGTCTTTCACTTCTTTTATGAGATAGATTCCCAATTACTTTGTTTTATTTATTGTGGTGATTGTGAATGGGATGGAGTTCTTTATTTCTCTTTCAGGAGATTAAATACTGACTTATAGGAATGCACTTGATTTTTGGCTATTGATTTTATATCCTGCTACTTTGATGAATTCATTTATTAGTTATAGAATCACGTTGGTGGTAAGAAAGTTATTTGAAAAAGAGGTAGCTCCTCTTTCTAGTTTGGATATTGTGCAGTCTATTTCCAGACTGAAAATGATGTCAACAGACAAAACAGGGAATAGCCAGGAGGAGATGAGAGAATGTCTATATTCTCAGGGACACTATCCAGAGAGTATACTCTTTCTGATCTGGGGATTGTCTAGTCCAACATTTCACCCATCATTCTATATGTTAGATTTCCTTGTGACTTAGGAGATTTCTTTCTAGGAATGCAACCTAACTGACAAAAATATCTTCAAACATGTTGTAACTAAGATTGTTTCAGTTTTCTTTAAAATATCAATCATGACTCCAGATATGGCATTGAATAAAGTGCAAAAAGCTCCTGGTTGTCTGCAGAATATAATCATCAAAAGAAGATCCGGTACGATGAGCGCTGGCTCAGGAAAGGAAAGGGATCGAGAAGAAGGGAGTGGAATATGGGGAGCATGCGGAAGTACCCGGGGAAAGACATCTGCCATTTATGCTGCTTCCTCGTGTGAATACGCCACAGCAAGAAAATGTCAGACCATCCATAACGAACATGTACATGTACATGTCACATTGATTAAAATAACAGTAGAAGAGGGGAAATCAGGGTAGTAGAGGAAGAAGTCAGGAGGAAGGCAAGGAGAGGGAAGGTACTGAGGCATGAGGTTCACCAGATGTTGCATGCATGTGTGAATTTGGCATTATAAATCCCAATATTATGTCTAATTTTAATTCCCTCCAGAAAAAATAAAAATCAAGCCTATTTCCTAAACAGAAAATGATTCAACTCTCCCCTCTTCAACCTTCACATATCTGACCAATCAGGTTGTTTTCCAGGCTGGTTCCCCTCTCATCTGCTTGACAACCATCAGAAAGGAGAACCTCATTCCCCAGTTTCCAGGACTTTAGGTCCTGGAGCTGCCAGAAGGGAGCCCTTAGACTGCTGCTCACCTTGGACGTGTGTGCTTCATCTCGCAGACTGTGAACCATGAGCTAAATGCAAAATGTTTTCTGCTTACTCCGTGGGTTAGAGAAACACTTACTAATAAGTGTCAACAGCTACTTCTGTAGAACCTGAGAACTCCTATCTTCTCCTATGCCAGAAATATGACATCACCTCCTCATCCCTGCTTGGAGACATGTAGCCAAATTTGTGCTTACTCTTAATGAGTCAAAACAAACAAATCTTCAGCATAACAGAGCCAGTGCAAGGTAAGACTCTTGAGGATAAACATTTCACTGGGTTCAAAGTCAGTGCCTTTTTCACTGGATGGTGAACTTTGCTGTAGTAGAATGGGAATTGATAAAAAGCACGTTTTAACAGGAGTGATGTGTTCAATCAACAGCATCTGAGCCATCTTCCACATCTCTATCCATGTGGGAGGTACTTGCAGAAGTCATGACAAAGGTGTCCATGTTAATATTCATCAGCAAATGCATATCTCAGATGGTCAGTCATACAAATATAAGAAAGAAAACTGTATCATCGACTCAGTGACTCCATTTCTACAGGGTTAAAGAAGTGACACCTACACAGCTTCATTATATTTCCTGAGTGGTTGGAGAATCTGCCATTCCTACTTTCAAGAAAATAGCTTCATAGGAAATGTTTATTATTAAAAATTATGACTAAATTATTCAAATTCTATTCCCAATTCTAGAATAGAAAAAAAATAATTCACAGAGATAAGAATGCATTCATATTCATATTCATTCATTCAAGGGAGATGAATAAATTATTGACTGATAGTCAATCTACCAAAGCAAAGAAATTCTTTCTTATTTCATATAATCAGTTAAAGCGGAAACAGATTGCACAATATTTATTTACTTACCTTTGGTGGAGCAAGTCACATCCATTTATGTCATGTTTAGTAGAAAGACAAGTTCAGATATTGACCAATACAGAAAGTATTTTATGTGTTCAGCGTATTGTTCACAATTTCACTTCATTTCACTAATTCATTAATTATTTGCTTACTGGCCATCACACAGGACATGGTGGTAGATTCAGACATGGAAAGACTGTTGAGTATAAGGGACACTTATAAATCCCAGGAGCTAACCATATCATATTTAGATCTCTGTATCAGAAAAAAGTCACAGAAAATCATTACTTCTTGACGTATTTAATAGGCAACAAAAATTGGCAACTGCTTGGTACTGTCACTAGATATTATGTTCCCACTTGGTCCTTCATTTTTATCTATATTAAAAAATATTAGTAATGATAACAATATATCTTCCAATACTTAAGCACATGTAATCATCTATTCTATAATCCCCTTTCAAAAATCATCACATTTAATTGTACTTTGAATTATAATTCTGACAGGTCAAAAAAACATATATAATGTGAAAATAGTGGGATGACTATCAAGTCGTTCAACAAAGGTGTTTTCTCTGCACACTCTTCCCTTGATTTTGAAACTCTCTTTTCAAAAACTACTTTATGCTCTGCATGGAGATGTCAACATTTTTAAACTCAAAACCAAGTGTTTTCTGAATAACCTCAATTGAAAACTTTGACAGCCAAATGCAATATCTGAGTTCTGATCAAATCTGCATTGAAAAGGAAGGGAAGACTTGAACCTGAAACAACCAAAAGCAACATATGTACCAAAGTTACCTATGACTGCATAGCAAGATATTGCAAATTTCTGTTCAGGTCATCTAGATGTTTCATGCCTTCTTCAGTCAATTGGAAATCAAGAACCTATCACAGAAGTAGAAAGTTTTGAGCATATGTAGACTACCTATTCCCAATCCTGGAAATCCAATGAAATCACATGTTTGCAGAAACATTTAAAATATCTGAGGGGTCCCTAAAACTTATTGAAGACATAAATCAAAACACTCAAATGATCAATCGTTATCAGGTGAAAATAAAAAAGAAGTCACTTTTGACATGTAATATATTTAAACTGCATCAACTACAGAGAAAATGAGATCTGAAAAGGAAGCTGTTGCAAAATAACATTAACGTTATTCTGAGATTACAGTGTCATGTACTTAAAGGACCCAGGAAAATCTAGATGCAACATTGACAATGATGTAAGATAACTGTATAAATTTCAAGGATGCAGTTTGATTTTACATCCTACCAATGGAAAGTTAAAACTCCAACAATGATTTTTGTTCAATAAGTCAGGAACAGTTAAAGTACTAATTATATCCTGTTCAGAAAAAGAAAGGGGATGCCTTAAAGAGAATCTCTATGTCTAAATTTAAAATATTTTACCCATGAGATGAAATCAATATTCACAAATTGCTAACACACTCAAAAGAATGGATACTTAAGTCTTTGTAATATCCTTTAAAAGGGGTGAGAGAGTAAATACTGATAATTTAAAAATTGATGAGTTATATAAATAGCATCGACTGCATTCTTCTTTGAACTTTGGTATACACTTGGGAATTCTCAAAGTGAATATGTATATCTAAACATTATCAAAATTATCACTGCTGTATGAATAAATTTATTTGAACTTAAACAAATGCCTTCATTGAGACACTTGCAGCAATATGTTAAAAGTCTGGTTAAATATTACAAACTAATATCACAATCATGGCTTAGAATCTTTAATGATTCAAAGTAGTTTCTCTCCAAAATAATGAGTTCCAATGCAATACCAAGCAAACAATGACAATCTGGGAAGAGATTGATAAAGTGATTCCAAATTCTTTGTATGAGATCAGTCTACAATAGCCAAGATATTTTTAAATGAGTGAAGAGGTAAGGAAATGCTTTGTGATGTAGGGCAGAAAACATAATTTTCTACCACCATTAAGATTGAAGTTTCCTGGTCATTAATATTTGATAGAGACTCTACATCTTTTAGCATCAAATCAGTCTTTAATTAAAACTTTAATGCCAATCTTTGGTACACATACATATTCTTGTACACACATGTGTAGGTAGATAAAGGTCACTGTTAACCTGTGTCATCACTGAAACACATAATTGCTGGAAATCAAGCCCATGTGACCGTAGAATTTCCCAGTGAAGGGAACACATTTCCACAGGGAGTTTATAGGGACAGGAAAAGTAACATAAGGCAACTGGAAGACCTCATTAGAACTGAAAAAATCGTTTTAACTCACATATAGATGTATGTGTGTGTGTGTATATATATATATACACACACACGCACACATATATTTATATAATTAAACATAGAGATAATTTAATAGAATACAGCTGAGCACCTAAAGGTATCCATTATACCTGCCCATGTAAACGCTATGTAAATAGATGAATATAGAGTTTTGCTCCACTTATTTCATGAAGATTGAGTGTGTCATCCTTTAGATATATATATAGCAACATAACCATGAGTCATCATATGAATTTGACAAGATAACTGTTATGAGCACTTCTATTCTAGCCATGGTTTAAGCTTTATCCACAAGATGAAAATGCAAAACAAATATATGAAAAAGAGGTTCTCTGTGCTGTGTGGGGTTAGTACCAGCAGGAGTGACCACACAGGAGTTCACAGTTTGAGAATCGGATAATGCTTTCTGCTGAAATTGTGGATGTAGAAATTGTTATCTTTAATGGAGTGGAACATGAGGAAACTGAGGAGAAGAACTGACGACAAGGAGGACATGCAACTCCTGCCTCCAATACAGTGATGTCTGATTCCCTAAAGAGGACACAGGAACGTTTTTTCTGGTTGTCAATACCTTGCCCCATTATCTTTACTATTTTCCTGTTTTTAACAATTTAGCCAGGGTTGTTGTCATTTCTTGACAGCGTTTCTTTTAACAGTTCTCTCTTGCATTTATATTGACAGAGTCCATCGTACAAATGACTCTTCACAACTCCTTCCTCCCAAGGCAATAGAGATGTGTAAGGGTGCAGGATTGGCCAAGTCCATTGGGGTGTCCAACTTTAACCACAGGCAGCAGGAGATGATTCTGAATAAACCAGGCCTCAGGTCTGAGCCTGTTGGCAAACCTGTTCAGACCCCTGAGCATCATTGCCATCTCTTATTCAATTCCTTGTTTCTCCACCACTTCCAGATGTCCAATTTTCCTGTCTTCCAGTTCTTTTGCCTTTGGGAAAGAGAAGAATCTAAGATTAGTGCCACTGTCTTGGTGGGTGTGCAGGAGTCTCAATCGTTATCTCTGCTGGGTGATTCCTTAGTGACAATGAGGGGTAGATCTTAGGGCTTGGTTTAGGTAGGGATCTGGGGATGTAAATGTGATCAAGGAAGAGAGAGGTTGTTCATTTAGGGGCAAGGTGTGGTTTTCCTTGAGCCATAAAGGATGACCAAAGACTGGATGGTGAATGTGTTGTAGAGGAAATTGTGTGTAGAAAAGTAGGCCAGAACACAAGAATGAGGGGTGAGCAAGAAATGAGCAAAAAGAGATCAGTGGTTAGGGTATGTGAGGAGGTAGGGTGCCTGAGTTTTTTGTTTCAGCTTTATAGACCCAGACGCACAGTGATAGGAAAAGTAGAGTTTTTGAAAGTTATAGAACTAAAAGAAGTTATTTGGTTAGGGTGACACTGACAGGGTATGAAATTCACATTCAGGAAAATTAACCAGAATATATAGTTGGCATTCTGCCTGAGATCCTGTTACTTAGCTTTTTGTTCATGTTTTCTGATATAAGATCAACTGCGTAATAACATCTATTGTGTGCATGATTGTTTGCTCTAACTTTTTCATAAATTTTAGACATGGCTTGTTTGGCAAGTAGAGCTGATAGAATTCATGAATTTCCTATATGTTGATGCAATTATATAAATTCTAAATATGAACATTAAACATTAAAAACATTTTCAGTATTATTTTTACCCTAAATTGTTTATCACAAAAACAGTTTTCAAACATACAGAAAATGTGAGAGCACGATACAAGACTTCCATATTTTGCACTCTAACTAAAATGGTTGACTTTTGAGTTCTCTGTGAGATGTTGATTTTTGTGGGTATATCTACATTCACATGAGTAATACTTCCCAAAATCTCTGCAGTTTAAGTTGTAGACTAGACTACTCACTGTTAGACACTTCAGAGAACATCTACGTGGAATAAAGATTATGTCTGTCCTAGCAAATTTCCATTTCTATATCTGAACTCAGTAGTTAAGTTCCTCCCAATGTCTAAATCCAGTCTGTATTCAAGTTTCCCCTTGCTTTACTGAAATATCATGTATATTTATACTCCTTTCCCAGGGTGCAGATCTGGTTTATATGTTACGTTGTGTCATGTTTTTTAAGTTCTTTTCACAAAAAAATGTTCACCAATGCTTTTCCACATATTATTGAATCAGGATTTTAATCAAACTGTCTTTATATATCAGTTTACTTGTTCTTAAATTTCCATTGTATGTCAGTTAGGAGTTCTTATTGCAGATCAAAGGCATGGCAGTGTGGTCCTCAGTAACTGGCTTTTATTCAAAAAATTTTTGACATGTTGCTCAGTGTACTAGGGATGTGGAGAGAAGAGGGAAAAGAGGACACTCTCAAAGGAGAGAGTGAATCCTCTAAAGAATGCAAAGGGGGGGGCATGCCTCTCCTGCCTTCCAGTTTTATTGGGAGTCACATGTAATAAATATTTCATAGTTCTGCCCAGGTGCACCTCTGGACTGCTGACTGACAATGGGCTTACCTCAGTTTACAAGTCTTCTTTGTGAATGATCTTACTCTTCAGAGAGAAGACTTTCTATTCTGAGTGACTTTGTCCCACACTGGCTGACTGAAATAGGAACTCGTTCTTACTTATTGTGGTAGGGGAAATTATTCTAAGCTGCCTCAGTTGGAACCTGGTTTTAATGCTTTGATGAACAAATAAAAAAAAATCACCTGAAGAATACATACCAAAGGTTTCTCAAACTTGTCATCATGCATCTTTGACCAAATTCTTGATTTTCGGCACAATTTAAGTCTAAGTTTTATTTTTAAAAAAATCTGCTTCTTTTTCTTTGACATTTTGTTTTTATATTATCGTTTTTTAGAATTAGATGCCTTTTATCTTGTCCATTGAAGGTAGAGTGTCACATTTATCACAACCAGAGGAAACTACTGGACTTCTGCAAATCAAAAGACATTGTTTGGGTTGCCTATGGTGCCCTTGGAACTCCAGGAGGCAACAGAGGTTAATAAGAACCTCAAGGATTTTCCCAAAAATGCCATTGGTGACTAAATGATAGTCCTAAAGACTCAGATTTCAGAAGATTACTCTCTAATGACCCTTGGAGAGGGGAAAATTTATACTTCTGAGAAGATCCCATAAAACACTGAGGCTGTTGGTGCAGGCACTCTATTTGTGGATACCTCTTTAGATGGTCCAAATAGACTTTGGTCTGTTCTGTGAATGAGTTTAGTGGTGCTTTCCTCTAATCCCATTGACTCAGAAGGTTGAAATATGAAGACTGCAAATTTGAGGCCAGCCTCAGGAACTTAGTGAGATCCTGTGTCGAAATAAAAATAAAAGGGACCAGTTATAATATTCTGAGGTAGAATGCCATTGGATTCAACCCTCAGTAATCTGAACTCCCCAAAAAAGAGAAATGAATAAAAATCTGCTATCTAACTTGGCCTCAGGACTTTAACATCTCTATTTTCTTCAAGAAACGATCAGAGTTTCCCAGTTCTCTTGGATGGTCCAGTTCATGGTGCCTTGACAAATAAGCACAAGCAATCCTCAACCCTGATTGCCCTCTGCTACCAGTTGCAGAGGTTATGGTTCTGGCCTTCAGTTTCAATGAGAAAAGGATCAAGGAGAGTATGCAAGTATAGAGGAGGACTGTGGTCAATTGAGTTGTTACACAGCATCCTTCACATGTGTGATTCATTGAAACATATGAGAAGGTTATTGGACCCAGACAATATTCCCAGCAAGTCCTCTGTATGGTAGATTTCAAATGCTTTCCGTAGTGTGTTCTCTTACTCTACAATGGAACAGGCAGTGGAACTGGAGATAATTAGGATTGCATAAAGCACGGAGATTTGGTTTACAACATTGTCAGTTTGGTGTGTAACCCTGTGCAAGTGACATGCCTGTATTTGTTCTTATTGTCTGAAATGAGAATTTGTATTGGGTGATTTTTATTCAATAAGGGGTGATTTTATTCTACATTTCCCCAAATACTCAATATATTTTAATATTGATATACTTATTCATTTTGAGTGTTTTCACTTATTGAATGTCAATTTATGTATTGCCCATTTAAATAGGTTGTTTATCTTTTCATTTTCAAGTAGGAGTACTTCTATGGACCATTACTTAGAATAGATGCAAAACAAACCACTGTCAATATTGAGGTTAATACATAAAACTTATTTTTTATTTCATAATTCTTTGACTTGACTCTTTGCTTTGGCTCATACTGAACTCAGTGAGTGTCTTCCAGCTGTACTGGCTTCTCATGTATTTGTAATGAACTCTCCTATGCATCTGGAGAACAGTGTGTTCGCTCTGCTTCAGTCCTGCTTGCCTGGTTGTCTGGGGTGCCTGAGATCCCCTCCACAGTACTTCACATCCACCAGTTGATAACCCAAGCTTCACCTCATCACATAGCATGGTTCCCAGGCAGTGAATGGATCCCTGCAGAGCCTTCTCATACCCATGCTCAGAATGGGCAATCACTTCTGCCAAGTTCTAATGGCCAATGCAAGATTTAAGAGTTCGGTAATAGACACTGTCTTTTTGTGAAAGAACCTGCAAATTTATATAAGAAATGGTTTGGAGACTGGGACATATAAATTATTGGGGGATGGGAGAATTTTTGCAAACAATGGACCATATGTATATATTCTGGATATTGTTTTTCAGATTTGAATATATTTGTTGAAATATGTTCTCCCAGTCTCTACTTGTGCCTTCATTGTCCTTTCAGTATAGTTTCATGAACAAATTTCCTTCTCTTATTGTTGTCTTAATGCCTTTACTTTGTTTTTGATGAGTGTCATGTATTTTTCTTATATTGGGAAGTCAACAGTATTCTGTTGTATCTCTTAAAAAAGTTACAATATTTAACTCCGTATTTAATTACACTGCATTTTTTATATTATATGAAATAAAAATCAAAATACAAACATAATTTTTAAATGAACACCTAAACTTCCCAGAAAAAGGAATTACATTTCTGGCTACGTGTATCTCATCAGTTGTCTTATTTACACTTTCCCATTGACTTCATTATGTTGGAAAATCAGTCTTTCTCTTCAACATCATGAAGGATTTCTTAAAATATTGCCTCATTTAAAAATATCTTGGCTATTCTACATTGAACTATTTTAATGAATTTAAAAATCACTTGATCACTGTCTAAACAGATTGTCTCTGCTTCATATTGTATTGGACCTCTCAATGATTTTGGAAAATCTTCATTTGAAATATTTAAGTTTTGAATCCATGATTGTGATAGGAGTTTTCAATATTTAGTATTTTAATATTGCAGTTAAATGATTTTTAAGGCAATTATAATAAATTTATTAGATTTATTCTTTACAAAAGTGATAATTTTGATAACCTTTAATAACATATTCATTTTCATTTTGACAATTTTCAAATGTGTAGAAAAGTTCAAAGAGAATGCAGTAAATTCCATTTATCTAATTCACCAATAGTTAAATTACCAATATTTTAGTTCCTCACCATTTTCTAAGGGACTTACTAAGGATTTAAGTATCCATTTCTTTCAGTAGGTTAGCAATTCATAAAAATCATTTCTATGTTTAAAATGTCTCAAATTTGGACAAGGACATTCTCAACCATTCAGTTCCTTTGTCCTTTGAGCAGGATATAATTAGTACTTTAATAATCACTCACTGGTAAATGTTGACAAAAATCATTTTTGGAGTTTTAAATGTCCACTTATGGGATATAGAAATCAAATTGTATCCTTGAAAATTACTTAATTATTTTAAATTTTTCAAAACTTTGCCTTCAATTTTTCTGGATCATTTATGTTTGTGACATGGTGGTCTTTGAATAACATTAGTTTTATTTTCTTATGGCTACTATTTGAGGTTTCTTTTCATCTTCAGTTGGTATAGTTTCAGTACATTACATGTGAGAATTGATTTCTTTTTAATTTTCATCTGATATTTATTGACCATTTCCATGTTTTGCTTGATGTGTTTAATGAGTTTTGAAAACTTCTTAGATATTTCAAGTGTTTCTGAAACAATCTGATATTATTGGATTTTCAGGATTGGCAGCAATAGGCAGTCTAAATATGCTAAAATTTTTCTACTTAGGTGATAGATTTTTGATTTCAGGATGACTGCAGAAGATATGAAAGACTTAGATGACCTGAAGAGAAATTTTTAACACCTTACCCTTGAGTGAAAGTATCCTTGGCAGATATGTGGCCTTTGTTTAGTTTCAACTCTATCCCTCATTTTTAGTACAGTTTTGCAGAACTGAGACACTGATTTGGCTGTCAAAAGGCTTCCATTGAGGCTGTAGGGAGAACATTTTGTTTTGAGTTTGAAAATATAGACATTTGAATGCAATGGATAAAGTAGTATTTGAGAAGAGAGATTCAAAACAAGGGAGAAGTGTGAAGAAAACACACTTGTTGAAGGGAATTGATAGTCATCAAAAAGTCTTCACTCCTTTTTGATGATTTCTAGTTATAGAGTCTGACAGTGTGCATACAATGTAGTGATGATAAACAAGGAATATATCTCCCTTATGCTTGGGAGAACGTTAATTCATAATAGCAATAAATGTGATGATGTTTGAAAGATGATTAGATAATGCATGATTATGTGTACATAAAAATTGGCTGGTATATTGCTATCATCACTAATATTTTTGTTAATGTAGATACAAATAAAGGATGAATTAGGAACAAAATGTCAAGAGATAGCATCAGGTTTTTGGCAATTTTCATTTGAATTAAGAATTTCAAGAATTAATGATTTTCTATTTTATTGCTTCTAAAGTTTAGAGATTTCTATATTATGTGGTAGCCTCCTGGGATATGCAAGTATCTCCTAAAAACAACCTTCTTTCCATATCTGATTCTGGCACCATCACGTGTGTGATGAGTAGTGAACAGATAATTAATGTATTAGTGCAATGCAAGTGAAATTGTTTGCTATAAACTGCACACCTAAACTATTTTTGTACCAGTCAATATCTGAACTTCTCCTTACACTAAATATGGAATAAATAAATATGTCACCCTGCACAATATAAGCAAATAATTGTGGAGTAATCTGTTCCTCCTTTCACCTTGATTATGAACTAAGGAAAAATCTTCTTTGCTTTGGTAGATTGAAACAATTAAGGGAGATGAATACAAGTGAATTCTTGTCCCTGTGATTTCTTTGTGTTTTCTTCTTGGCAAGAGAATTTAAATTATTTAGTTCTAACTAAAAAAAATATTTCCTACAAAGCTATGTTGATAAATGTAGGAATAGCAAATAGCATATCACTTAGGAAATATAATGGGGCTCCCTAGGTGTCCTAGGATGGCCCTGTACAAATGAAGTCATTGAGTGCGTCATATATTTTTTTTTATCACTTTTGTTTGACTGACCAGCCAAATTATCCATTTGTTGATGAATATTAACCTGGACACATTTGTCATGATTTCAACTAGTATTCCCTTCTTTGTGAATTGGGAGATGGTGTAGATGCTGTTGCCTGGACACATCACTTCTGTTGTTAATCCATGCTTCTTTGTTACTCATTTAATGCTACACTACAGTTCAGCAGTCCAGTAAAGAATGTAATGAGTTCTCAATATTTTTAATATAAAATAGTTATTTTTCTCAAAATTCTTCCCTTCACTGTCTCTGTTATTTTTATGATCAGTTTTCTTTTTGACTCATTTCCAACAATAACTATTTGGGTACAAGCCTATAAGCAAGGGTTTGGAGATGCTAACATATTTCTGGTGTGGGAGTAGAGAGATCTCAGGCTGCAGAGAAGTAGCAATTGATATTTATGCATGATTTTTTTTCTAGCCTCTAGTAACCAGAAACCACATTGTATTTAGATCATGGTTTTAGTCTGCAAGATGAAGCACACAGGGCAAGGATGTGCAGCATTCCAAGGGCTCCCTTCCTGCAACTCAAGGACCAGAGATTCTGAAAACTGGGGAATGAAGTCCTTCTTCCTGATTGTCATCAAGGAGGTGAGAGGGGAAATGTCCTGAAAGATCATGAGGGGTCATATGTACACATGTTGAAAAGGGAAGAGTTGAGAACTCATATGCTTGGGAAATATGTTTAAAAGTTTCTTTCTTTCTTTCTTTCTTTCTTTCTTTCTTTCTTTCTTTCTTTCTTTCTTTCTTTCTTTCTTTCTTTTCTTCTTTCTTTTTTTGGGGTGAATTTTAACTATACTTGATAGTGGGATTCATGGTGTCAAATTCATACACATGCATAACATTTGATCAGTCTTGTATCTCAGTAAATTCCCCTCCCTTTTCCTCCAGTGCCAAAGTTGCATCACACAGTGTGGTCATGGTCTGTAGTTAGTGTCAACAGAACTATGCATTTCTTTCCAAAAAGCAAATTAAATGTAGTGATGGGCTGGGGATAAAGCTCAGATGGTAGAGAGCTTGTCTTGCATGCACAAGGCCCTGCATTCAATCCCCACCATGGCCCCTGCAGAAAGAAAGTAAATGTACTTAGAGTCATTGCAACTTATCAAGTCACAAACTTTGAAAGATACCAGGTAGAAAGGTTCTGCTTATCATCTCTAAAACACCTTGCATAATCCTCCCAGAGAAGCATGCAACTCAACACCTTAAAGAGTTACTGAAATTACATACGAGCCTCTGCAGGAGTAAAGAGGCAGCATGTTACTCATATTCTAGCAAACCCTAGATTACATGGCACATGAATGAAGCAAAAATTAAACTCTAAGTTATATAAATATGGCACCAGTTTTTAAGTGCCATTTTTATGTATCTTAGAATATGTTCGCCACAGAATTTTTGTGTACCTTAAACAAGAGAACAAATTTCATTTTCTTTCTTTCTGATATTTTAAGGAAAATAATTAAAATATCATAACCACCAGTGGCCTTTCACAGCACAAGGAAAATGGAAAATGACAATGTAGGAATGGACAATAAAATTGAGGCCCTTGGCAACACTTCTACAGCTTCTGCACAAACCATGGACAGTGCTTACAAACCAAGGGGGCTTATACTCCTCCAGGGTTTCAGCAGTTTTCAAAGATTCTGAATGTTCTTGGATGCAGGCCAAATGCAGATAGGGCAGGAATTTCAGGGAGAAACAAATCTTCAGTGGTTGCTTTTATTTGGCTACTACAAGACATTAAACCTTATAAAGATATCATATTGCCTGAATGCTCATTGACATGTTTACTCCCATAAAAAAAAAGTCTGGAGAAAGAATAACCTCTGTATTTTGTGCACATGACTCTAGAAATTCTCCCATCGGCTCCTGGTTCTTCCTATTCTGTCTGTTGACATCATTTTCAGGCTGGGAGAAGACGGCACAGCACAGAAGCACAATATCCACATTAGGAGGAGAAGCTACGTATTTTTAAAATAACCCTTTAGAACAGAGGGATGCTTATACATAAACTCCCAATAGGATTCTTCTCAAATGGCATTCACTAGGACTGGGTTATAGCCCTTTTCCACAGTGAACACATGTGAATACCAATGGAATTAACGTGAGTGACCCAAGGAAAAATCTGGAGAAAGTGGGTGTTGAGAAGACAAACAACTTGGTCCTTGAAATCATAATGAAAATTCAAGAATTTTTGGTTTTTTTAAGATTCAAAATTTTTAGTATTCCTTCGGCTTTGAACTGCTTGGAAAACTTAAAATCTTATCCTATCTTAAGTTTTATTTTAGACCAAATGAGAATGGGTTGGAAACTCAGTTTTAAATGAATGGTTCTATGTAAACAGAAGCAGAGTGACTAGTTGTCATTAGAAATGTGTTTCTTATACAGAGTTGGTACAAGGACAGACCAATTGGTGAAAATGACAGGTGACAGCACAAAAAGACTGGGCAGGATAAAAATCTCACAAGTCATCTCAGATTTTTATTCATGGGGTGCAGGAATGAAATGGCACCTGTGGACCCATATTCCTGATGGAAAATGAGCCACTGAACAAAGAAACAGACTGGTTTATATAGGTTACTTTGGGTGGTGTAGTGAACATATCAATTTCCATGAGCACTCAGGAATTTGAGCTTTGTTTGGTTGAAGGTCTTTCGGTAATATCTGGAGAGAATTTACTTTGGAGGTGATTAAGACCTCCTAGAGACTATTTCTTTTAATGTTGATAATACACCTCCCTGTCTGCAGCTGGCACCTGGAAAACACTTTTCTTGTTAGATGAAGGTCATCAGTGCATGACCTTCATTTTTACTTCTATTTCACAGTCCTTATCTTCTTGGAAATTTCTCATTTTTCATAACAATTAGCAGGTCTCACCCAGCAGTAGGTCTGTTATAGGAGGTATGTGAAGAGGACTCTGAACAACTTCACTTACCCTATTAGTTAATGCAACATGAACACTTCAGCTTGTATGGGAACTTAACAGAGAAGAAGAGAGACTCAATGACTTCAACTCTGGTGGATCAGGAATTTGATGCCTGAAGATGTAGTACAAGCCACAGGGCTAGAGAACTTCCAAGCATGGAATGATTAAAATTAAGATTTCATCTCAGTTACTTCAAACATAATCTACTTGTGAGTAGAATTCTTAGGACTTGAAAATGTCAAAGAACTGGAAGCTTTAGTTATTTGCACGAAGAATGACAGGTGACATTCACATATCTTGGTCAGAAATTTAAACTAAGTGAATGAGTGTACTAAGAAGTGGGTAAGTTAGCAGAGTCAAGATGATAGCAGCCTTAGAGGATCACATTTTTATAGACATGGTTTCCATTTGGTATCTGAGATGGGAATTTAGCTTCTAGACCTAGTGATATAGATATTAAAGTCTCTGTCAAAAAGCAGAAAGCTTTCAGATAAACAGCCTAGTCCTTCATTTTCCTTTAAAACATAAATATGATATCAATATTCCTAATAGAATGGTTAAGAAACTAAGCACTAGTTGTCCCCAGTTTGTGATCTGCATCAATTTTCTCTAATTTTAATCCAAGTTGCATTGAATTTTCTGTTTTTATATCTGAAAAGTTCTGACCTATCTCTTTTCCACATTACAATGTTCGATACTTTATGCAACATAGAAGGCAGCTTTTACCTTTCTTGTTATTGATCTGAGGAATGTTACTACATGGTTCTCATTTAGGGTATTAATCCTTCATAAATTTAATATTTATTTACTGTTGGATATTAAGGTTTCTGACTGAGAATTTCCATATTTTTGAGAATCAGAAAAGAGTTCACTGATATCTGACTTTTCTCCAGCAATGGCAACATATAACACCTGTCCTTACCATTTCATGTAAATTGTGACAAGACCCATTTGATATTTTGTTTTTCTATATTCCCAATTAGATATTGAAATCCCAAAGGAGGAGCCATATGTTTTCCACTTGGAGCTCCCTGTAAACAGTTGACTGATCATCATGGATGTGCACAACAGCACACCTTCATTGGATCAGATAATATGGGAAGAGCATTTCTCAGTGGAAACAGAAACTGGTGACCAGCAGGAACACAGGTCTTTGCTCTAATTTTTGAGATGATAGATCCTTCTCCTAATACTTGTCAAACATTATCAGATTTGCAATGGTCTCAGTATAGTTGCTTATAACAAAATAGATTTGGGCTTCTGTCTTACCTGAATGTATGAATGCAAATATGTGCATGTAATATAGGGATAACTCTTTCACTGCTATGGGACAGAAGGGGTGGGACATCTGAGGAATTTTCAGGTTACAGTTTTATTTTTCCTTCTGCAGTACAGGTGGTAGATGTTGATTCCAGTAATAATTTTAAATATTTTTTAATTGTAGATGGACACAATGCACCTATTTTATTTATTCATCTTTATGTGGTAGCTCATAGGTGCTAGGTAAGTGCATTACCACTGAGCCACAACCCCAGCACCAAGTCTGGTAATTCTTTATAATTTATATTTAGTGGGGTGGTAACATGTCAGTGAGTGGGTACACATTGGTTACTCTTTGTTCCATATTCTTAGGCTAGCTAGAAGTTTTACAAGCTTTTATCAAGAAACCGGAGATAGTACCTTTGCATAGTAACAAACTCTTTTTGAGGTAGTTTCTATCACACCTTTGTCTGCTAATCTAGTGTTTACATAAAACAGGAGATTCAAACCAAAGTGGGATCTATAGAAAAGCTGCTAAGATTTTGTTGACACTCTTCCTAAAATCTTGGTGATGAGAAACACAAGTACGGGAGGTTTTTTGGAGAAACTTAATCATGGCAAGGATTTTGACTATGGATACCTGGTCTACTTCATTCATCCCTTTGATGATGATAATTATTTAATCCTTTAAATCAAAGAATATTGTCATTCTCTAGTCCTAAAAGCCTTATGCAATGTTATAATTTTATTTGTTAATTTTGTTTAACAGCTGCTTCTATAGCAGAACCAATATTTCTAATGTACCAAGGAACAGATCTTGAGAGCATTAAACAGCATAATAATTACTATGCCAATTGAGGTTTCAAAGTTACCAAGAACAAAAAACCATAGGAAGTGAAATTGTGTAGCAGTTCAATTAGTAATAATTTCCATTATATCTTGTAATGAATAACTCGGTTTAGCATATAAACTAGAGTTGTATAGCACCAACTGCCATCCTGTGTACAGGTAGCAGGACCAGAAGTGGCAATAATCCTCTGGGGTGGCCAGCCGTCTTTACCCCCAGGTTGTTGACCTCCTAGATCAAGTCCATTCCCAATATACACTGTTTTTTACTTGGCCTCAGATCCCTGGGGCCAAAGATGGAGGGAATCCCTGCATCTTTTCTAGTTAATCTTCCATTGTGCCTTGATCAGTCAACCACCTAGTGGTTGAAACAGGTCTCGTTTCTTCAACCTTCAGCTGTCCACAGGGTTTTTCATCTTCTGAAGAGAACAGAGCAGGGCTGTTATCCTTTTGATTCTCAAGCTTCCCCAGTGTTTTCTTCCTCTTTATGGTGAGTTTGTGGAGGGCACTCCCAGCGCATGGCTGTGGGCTTGAGCCTGGTGTAATGAATCTTGGGACCTGAATCTTACTGAAATTGGAGGTAGATAAAATAACAGTGAAAGGATCTCTCCAGAAAGGATTCAAGGATAGAATATTTCATTCTTTGACCCAGACTGAATCTCCAGGCCTGAAGTACTATGTATTTGTGGTCAAACTTACTGGCAATTATTCTCTGACCCATTGGTTGAAAGTCTATAAGGTTTTCCCTCAATCTTGAAGCTGTTGTCTTAATATTACTTCTATTTCCTTAGAGCCTCCCTATAAATACTTGATAAGTAGGAGAGGTCTCTTACATATTATCTCATAGGGAGACAATCCAGTTCTCTTAGTAGGAGCAGATCTAGTTCTGAACAGTGCAATAGGGAGAATTTTCTCAAAAATGTAGGTGAGTTTCCTGACAATTTACTCTATAAGCCATTAAAGTTCAATACATATATTTTTTACTTTAGCAGACCTTTGTGGTCAATAGGCAATATTTAATTTCCATCTGATATCTAAAATCTTGGTCAATAATTTTAGTGACTCTGCCACAAAAGCTGGCCCTCTTTCTGAGCTGATGGTTGTTGGAAAGTCAAATCTGGGAATAATTTCCTGGAGGATCATCCTGGAAACCTATTTAGACTTTTCAGTGTAGGTTGGGAAGACATTGACACAACCAGAATAAGAGTACACAAAAACCTGAAAATAGTTATACGTTTGTGAACACAGAAGTTCAGTAAAATATACTTCCAGGTCCTCAAAAGGTGTTTCTGCTGTATTTGGGATTTCTGGTGGAAGCCTTGGACCTGGCATTGTTTGCAGTGGGCACAAGTTTTGCACTGTTCACAGGTCAACCAGGAAATTCTTGTGAGCCACTGGACATAGAAATGTTGAATCAGAGCAGTCTCAAGTGCTGGTCAGTAAATGTGAAATCACCTGTGGGACTGTCTAATGAAGTCAGGGGCTGGAGTCTCAGGGATGACTTCCCAGACATCAGAAAATCTCCAACATCCACCTGGGAGATAGCTTCCATTTTTCATTCTTATACCAATTACTTTCTTGCTGTGAAGAAATTTTGATTCCCATTCTTTTAGATGATTAGGGAGAAGAGTGGCATATATGACTCTAGAGCAGAGTGCTTTGTTGCTTCCTGCAAGTGGAGAACTTTGCCTCTATGTAAGCCTGCTTTTGCCTGCCCTTCAGTACCATAGTGTTCCCATTGTAGTGGACCAGCAATGCATAACTGCACCTTTTTTGTTTCCATACTGTATCTATAAGGTTAAGAATTTCCTGTTGATGTTTTATTCTTTTTCCTCCTGAGTTAATTAGGCCCATTATTTTATGAATCCCTGTGATATTCAAGAGTTGTGAGGGCATATTTATGGGTCTCTATAAATATTGACACGGATTTCTACTGCCAATTGGACTTCTTGTCTCAGAGCAAAAAGTTCTTCCTATTCTGCTGAAGTTTTCTGAGACAGAGGTTTTGTCTCAATAGTGGGATTCGGAGTGACCATTGCATACCCAGCAAGATGCATTCTGTCTTTTACAAAACTGCTTAACCTATGAAGTACTTCATATCAGGATTTATCACCACATGTCCAACATGGGTAAGGGAAGATTTTCTGTCTCAGAGATGGTCCAGCTGTAAATTAATCACTAATAAACTTATTTAATAGAAAAAAAAACACATGAGACAGTTATCTTTTGAATCCAGGGGCATGATGAATTGAGCCATGCTAAAATCTGGCTGTAAACAATCCTGGAGTTGGGAATTCGTTTATTTATATAGGTACGGATTAAAGGGGGACCAGGTGGAGTTTCTTTCGTGTGCAATAGGATGGGTTGGAGTTTAGGAAGTCATTTTTCTCTAGCAGTTCATGTGACACATCTATTCATCTAGGACATGCAAATTTCAACAGTGAGCTACTGTGCATAGAAACCACATACTTTGGGCCATGTGAAATGATCTCTGATGACTGCCAGTTCCTGAAAGCCAGGTTTCTGTGTCTGATGACTGGATCAATCCTGGTTTTATTTGGTAGTCATGAATGGCTTCCCACAGGGATCCTTGATGGGCTGTTTTTTCTGATCTGGTCTACTGGAGAACTCTTCATTCATAACCTTAATGCACTTGTGATTACTCTGTTGTGTCCTGATGAGCAGCAGGGTTGCTGGGTTTAGGGTCCAGATGATTTTAATGTTTACATATGACTCTTCACACAACATATCCTTGTACCTGACAATCCTCACATTAGTCAGCCAATATTGTCCTTTGTACTCAATCAGTGCTAGAACAAACTATTAGTTTCTGTCCCATAGCCTCCAACACCAGAAGATCTTGGGAGCAAGGGCCCATAACATGGGGACAAGAACTGAGTCACAGAGTCCAGCTGTGTATGATGAAGGACCAAAAGATGGTGCCATGTTCCCAACATTTGTGTTATCATTCCTACAGCTATTTCAGGCCATTCATGGACATGCACAAGGAAATGATTTTTTAGGTCTTGGCAACCTAGTCCAGGTGAACTGGTGAGCATTTGTTCAACATCTTAAAAAAGTCTTTTGTTGTGTTGATCCCCATATTAGAGGCTCCTTCCCCCCCCGCCCCATTTGTTGCCTTATGGAGGTGTTTGGCCATGACTGAAAATTTAGGGATCCATATATACAGCAGAATCCAGCAGGACACAGAAACTCTGAAAACTGGCAGCAGGTAGGAGGGACTGGAATTGAGTAGACTGCTTGTTTATTCTTGGGGTCCAGATACCCTTGTCTCTGTCTCAGATTGAAAGTAATTATTTGACTTTTTTCTTGAAAGATGTGGGCTTTACTTCTTGAGATGCCATAGTCAGTTTTACAAGGAAAGTGAGAATCCGATGTGTCCAATTCTTGCCGTCTTCTTAGGTTGCTCAGGCCTGAGACAGATCATCTACATAATGGAGAAATATGAATCCACATTAGAGGCCAGCATCCACATCAAGTGGAGGAAAGGCTCTCAAATCAGAAGTCAGTACCATGTTAAAGATGGTTGGTAAGTTTTTGAAGCCCTGTGGCAGCCTGGTCTAGGTCTGCTGACCTTTAGTTGGGGTCATTCTCTCTTTCAGTGGCCCTCCTGATGACAGTAGGCACATTGGTTGAGTCTCAGCCTTGTCCCCTGGATTAGGTGGTCCTTCCATCCAGACCTCTTTTTGGTCTTGCATTTGGCTACAATTTGATATTTGCTTTGATTTTGTCTTGGTGGGACTCCCCTTTGGGTGATTTCTCAGATTGCAATGATGGCAGCTGCAAAGAGCTCTTCTTTATCTTTTGGTTTGCTTCTTGCATAGTCATTCAGAGAAATGGCTGTAGCTTTTTCAGGTATCTAGAGTGCTCCTGATATTTTGTTCATGTTTTGGGGTCTTTGTGACCTTGTGTTATGCTACTAGTGAAAACCTCTTTTTATCCTTTTTTTCTGTTGAAAACCTTTTTCTTTGTTAGGATCCCACCCTAATTCTGTGTCTGGAAGTTGGGTCTGGGCCTAGTCTTGAATATCGCCTTGTTCATCCAGTGTATGTTCCTCTAGCTATTTGAAAGATGCTGGGGTCATGTATCTGTTGCCTCTTGGGTTGAGGGGTCTGTGGGGACAGCCTGTTGTCCCAATTGTTCTGGCAAGTTCAGGTAGAGGGGCATGTAAGGTGAAGGGTTCTCTTTTGGCTCACTGCGAAATATTGACTTTATTTCTGTCTTTCATTGTAAGTATCCATTTGTTGGATCATAGAGGCCAGTGTAATCGGAGCTACATCAACTTGGACTGTTTTCCAAAAGGCTGTCAACCAAGGGGGCCATTTCTGAGTTATGTCTTCCTAGTAATCAATATAAGGAAATATCTCTGAGTGTCCAAGAATTTGGAAAATTATTTAGAAAACATCAGCAATGACACCTTTGTCTAAAGATTCTTCTGGTGGCCTGCCCACACCAAAAGTTGACCATTCTAATTTGCAGAGAGTATATAACTTTTGTAGAGTGAATTTTACTCCACAGTCACTATAAAACCCTTTCATAAATTTTCTAGCATACATTAGAAGGGCTCAGTTCACTTTGTGCTCCTCTCAAATTCCCCCATGCATCAGTGTCACACATTTAGGACAAGATTTGCTTGAGCCATCTCTGGCCATTTTCCTCTCAGAGACTTTGGGTCCTCTCATCCTTGTGGGTCAATTTATGCCTCCATCCAGGGCTTCCCCCTATATGTTGGTTAGTGGAATTCACCTTAGACTGTATGAGGTAACATGCAACCACAGAATGGTACTTCACACTCACTTCTGCCCTTGGGTTAGGTAGGAACTTTTTCACTCTCCATCTCATTCACAAAATTTCACACAGTCATGGTTAGAATAAATTTTCTATATCACGCAAATTCCCCAATTGGAAAAACTGAAAAAGAAATCACACTTTCTCCTCTGCTCCACTGACCCTGAACAAATACTACTAAAATGACTTTCTGCGTCCTTTTACCCTCAATTCCTCTGGAGACTACTCAGGGACCCTGAGAGGTGATCAAGCCTCTTTTCTACCTGCTTAGTCCTCAAAATGGAAGACAGTTGGGATGATACTGATGGACCCAGGTCCTACATGATCATTTGTGCAGTGCTTGAAGTACTCTATTTCTGGTTCCTGCAAATTGTGTGTTGTGTTGTGCTATAGGCAACCACTCCAGGACTTCAAGTGGGTCACCTCACCGACAGGCAAAAGTTGCCTGTGGTGCACCATGGAGAGGAGTTCTCCTGCAACATCTCAGTGAAACCAGACTGCTGAGACAAGAGAGGCCGAGTAACTGTCTTCACCCCAACTGTTTCATCTGGGGTGCCAATTGGTGTAGGAAGGATGAGGCTGGACACCAAGGAATTCTCTGGAAGCAGGTTTATTGTAGCTGCATCAATCCAGAGAGTATTATGCCTAAAAATCTCTGGGTATCAAGTATGGAAATTCTTTAAATTTGATACTCAGTGGGGTGGTTACATGTCAGTGGATGTGTATGTAACAGTTATGCTTTGTCTCATATTCTTAGGCTAGACAAAGCATTTATAAGTTTTTATCAAAAAATCAGAGATAGTATCTTTTGCATAGCAAGAAGCTCTCTTTGAGACAGAATCTCTCATACCTTTGTTCTGCAAACCAGGCACTTAAAAGAAAGAGGAAGATTCAAAGCACAAAGTCCTCTGCAGAAATTCTACTGAGATTTTGTTGACCCTTTGTAAAATCTTGATGACAGATGCATAATTATGGAGCATGTCTTTGGGAAAGCTTACTTATGACAGGGTCTTTTACGTGGGGTACATGGCCTGCTTCATTAGCTCTCAGATTTAAGAGCATGACGATTTATTCCAATATATGATAAAATTTCTCAATGAAGGATTGATTGGATAAATTTTAGACACCAAATTTCTCCTTAGAATGTGTCATTTGAAGATCAAATAAATTTTATGGGTTATGATAGATTCTGTATGTAACAGAAATATTTATATGTAGGCATAAATATGCCTACATTTTTTTATGTTTGTTGTAATCTGATCCTTAACACATTTTCTGTAATTTATGTTTGTTGTAATCTGATCCTTAACACACTTTCTGTAATTTAAATTGACTTTCAACTTCTCAATAAACCCCAAGACTTTATAAAGGAGCAGTTCAGCATGGAAGTTTGGTGAGGTTGTTCACTAGTGAGGTCTGGTGGATGTGGAGCAAGGTTGTGCTGGCTCTGTGTCCAGGACACTCAGGGAGAGACCTGAGTGGCACAAGGTACCATGTCCAAGTAAACCAAATGGAGCTCAGGTTCAGTGCAAACGAATGGTCATGAGAGGAGAGATGGTGAAAAAGTCCTGCAAATACAACCCACATAAAGTTAAGAGGTACCATAATCCAAGTTTGTAGTACATTGTAGTATACAGGCAGAATTTTAATACTAAATGGAAAGGCAACAGAGAAGATCGAGGGCTCTCACTGTGGTTTGTGGCAATGAGAAAAAATTTGAGAGGCAGTTTACAGGGCTTGTTTTCTGCCAGGAATTTCCTTTCTCTTCAATGTTCAAGGTTAGAGTTTTTATCTTTTGTAATTAAGCATATGTCTTAGATTGTAAAAGTGAAACATTAATTGTAGGAGAATAGAAACATATGGAAAATTTAGCGATCACTCAGATTCCCACTTTCCAGAGAAACCCTATGTCTTCCAAGTATCTTGTGAAATATGTTCCTAGAGATGTCAGTCATTTATGTTTCACTAACCAGCAAGTCATGGCAGGTTGTTCAGCACATGCTTCACAGGATTGCACTCATCAGCCATGAACATTTTCATTACAAATCAAAATTAGAAGATTAGAAAATAATTTCCCAGTGAGCAAGTTATAAAGAATAATTTTTTTCAGTTCTAATTTGATTCTTTTTTTTTTAGTATCTTAACACATCTCACAATTTTTATTATCATTATTGTGTAACAGTTATTATACATGTCAAATGTTACTTAACATCAGAGAGGAAATTCTCTCTGAACAATTGGGGTTTAAATTAAGACTCAAAGAAAGTAGAAAAGAAATGGTATGACAACTTGGCACAGAGGAGGTAGGGGAGACATTTCAAGTGAAGAGAATAACAAATGCAAAACCTCAAGAAGGGATAGAGCTTTGTGTAACTAGGTGTAGAGAAAAGGTGAGCATGACTGGAAACTAGAGAGAGGAAAAGAGTGATAGAGGACAAAGTCTGAGAGCTAGGAGGAACCTGGTCATGTAGGCCTTGGTGACCATAGCAAGGCATATAGAATTTATTGTCTTCTCAATAGGAAGCAAGCAAAGATTTTTGAACTATTAAATGGTATGACTAAATTTATGCTTCAAAAAGACAACTCTAGCTGCTGTGTAGGGTGGGGTAGTGTCTAAGTGAGATATGATAGAGGTTTGGACTGGAATGACAGGAGTGGAATTGATGAGAAGAATATATTGGAATATATTGGAAGATCGATCTGGCAGTGCTTCATAATGGATGGGTTGTGAGGTGTCAGGGGACGCAAGGAATCAAAGATATTTGTATCCTGAGATGCTGGCATGGTTGATATGCCATTTTCTGAGAGCAGAAAATCTAGTAGATGAGCAAACTTTGGAAATTGCCTGATGCCCTGATGAAGATATGTCAGTGTGGCAGTCAGAGACACAAATCTGGTGATAGAGATTTGTGACTAAGCAGCACATTATGAGATCACCTCATGAGAGACTGTAGGAAGAGAAGAGAACTGTGGACAGGATTTGGTCATTCATTGTTAGAAATCAAGTAGAGAAGAGGCTGGACCAGCAAAAGATTCTCAGAAATAGTTAAAATAAAAGGGATTGGGAATGTGGCTCAATGGTACAGCACTTGCCTAGCATGTACAAGGCCCCTGGCTTAATCCCAGCACTGCAAGAAAAGGAAAGAAATAGAAGAAATTTTTGAAAACTGTGTGTTTCCAGAATGATGTGTTCATCTAGGATAAAAGTTGGTGAAAGTCAGACATAGTGATGTAGGCCTATAATGACAGCAACTCAGGAGGGTCCCAAGTTTGAGACCATCCTGGGCAACTCAGTGAGAAACTGCCTCAAAATAAAATTCTAAAAGGGTTGGGGATGTAGCTCAATGGTAGAGAGCTTGCCTAGCTCATGGAAAGATCCTGAGTTCAATCCCCAGTACCACAAGGAGGGAAAAAGGAAGAACAGGATAAGGCATATATATATATATATATATATATATATATATATATATATATATATATATATATATATATAAAATGCTAGAAATTGAACCCAGGACCTTGTGCTGTATATACCCCCAGCCCACAGAGAGATTAACAAAAACTAACCATTGGACTTGGCAAGAGGGAAATAATTTGTGATTTTGATATGAGCTATTTAGTAGAATAGTAAGAAATCAAGTCCAAGAAGACAGAATTTCAGAATGATGAGAAAGTAAAAAATAGTAGGTGTAGAAATCTTTTGCTTATAGTTCCTATATTCCTATACATGCAGAGATGGACATATGTACATTTTAATTGAATTATGTTCAAAAGAAATTCAGAGTAAGAACGTGTTAACCAAGATCTCTCCTATAATACCCTGTGCAACCTCTTCAATATGTGTAAAACTAGAGAATAATTTAATTCAGATTCAGATTTATCAGGTTTGGGAATACAATTGAATCACTTGCTCTTCTGAATGTCCTTCCCCCCACCCTTTTGGTGATCCTTTTTCTTTTTCTTTTTTTTTAAATTTATTTTTATTGTAAACAAATGGGATACATGTTGTTTCAGTTTGTACATGGAGTAACAAAATACCTTTGCATATTCATATATTTACATAGAGTAATGATGTTTGATTCATTCCGTTATTATTTTCCTTCCTCCCACCCCACCTACCTCTCTTCTCCCTCTATTCAGTCCCTCCATCCTCCACTCTTGCCCCCCTCCCATCCCCGATTAAGTGTCATCATCCACTTATCAGTGAGATCATTCTTATTTTGGATTTTTGAGATTGGCTTATCTCACTTAACATGATATTCTCCAATTTCATCCATTTGCCTGCAAATGCCATAATTTTATTATTCTTTATAGCTGAGTAATATTCCATTGTATATATATACCACAGTTTCTTTATCCATTGATCAATTGAAGGGCATCTAGGTTGGTTCCGTAGTCTGGCTATTGTGAATTGAGCAGCTAAGAACATTGATGTGGCTGTATCTCTGTCGTATGCTGATTTTAAGTCCTTTGGGTATAGGCCGAGGAGTGGGATAGCTGAGTCAAATGATAGGTCCACTCCAAGTTTTCTGAGGAATCTCCACACTGCTTTCCAGAGTGGCTGCACTAATTTGCAGTCCCACCAGCAATGTATGAGTGTACCTTTTTCCCCACATCCTCTCCAACACCTATTGTTACTTGTATTCTTCATATTCGCCATTCTAATTGGGGTGAGATGGAATCTAAGTGTAGTTTTGATTTGCATTTCTCTTGTTATTAAAGATTTTGGACATTTTTTCATATATCAGGAAATAGAAAAGGAGGGTACCCTGCCAAACTCATTCTATGAAGCTAATATCACCCTCATACCCAAACCAGGAAAAGACACAATATCCTTGATGAATATAGATGCAAAGATCCTTAACAAAACATTGACAAACCGTATCCAAAAACATATTAAGAAAATTGTGCACCACGATCAAGTGGGGTTAATTCTTGGAATGCAAGGATGGTTCAACATTTGTAAATCAATAAATGTAATCCATCATGTCATTAGACTTAAGGATAAGAATCATATGGTTATTTCAATTGATGCAGAAAAAGCGTTTGACAAGATACAACACCCCTTCATGCTCAAAACACTAGAAAAAATAGGGATAGTAGGAACATACCTGAACATTGTAAAGGCTATTTATGATAAGCCCATGGCCAATATCATTTTTTTTTACAATTATGTTTTCTTTTTATTTATTAAAAATCATAAATTTACATATGGCCAACATCATTCTTAATGGAGAAAAACTGAAACCATTCCCTTTAAAAACGGGAACAAGACATGGATGTCCTCTTTCACCACTTCTATTCAACAATGTCCTCGAAACTCTAGCCAGAGCAGTTAGGCAGACTAAAGAAATTAAAGGGATACGAATAGGAAAAGAGGAACTTAAGCTGTCACTATTTGCGGATGACATGATTCTATATTTAGAGGATCCAAAAACCTCCTTCAGTAAACTTCTGGACCTCATCAATGAATTCAGCAAAATAGCAGGTATAAAATCAACATGCATAAATCTAAAGCATTTTTATATGCAAGTGATGAAACCGCTGAAAGGGAAATGAGGAAAACAACTCCATTTGCAATAGCCTCAAAAAAAAAAATATTTGGGTATCATCTAACGAAAGAGGTAAAAGATCTCTACAATGAAAACTACAAAACATTGAAGAAAGAAATTAAGGAAGACCTTAGAAGATGGAAAGATCTCCCATGTTCTTGGATAGGCAGAATTAATATTGTCAAAATGGCCATACTACCAAAAGTGCTATACAGATTCAATGCAATTCCAATTAAAATCCCAATGACATACCTCACAGAAATAGAGCAAGCAATCATGAAATTCATCTGGAAGAATAAGAAACCCAGAATAGTTAAAGCAATCCTTAACAGGAAGAATGAAACAGGGGTTATTGCAATACCAGAACTTCAACTCTACTACAAAGCAATAGTAACAAAAATAGCATAGTGTTGGCACCAAAATAGACAGGTAGATCAATGGTACAGAATAGAGGACATGGACACAAACCCAAATGTATACAATTTTCTAATACTAGACAAAGGTGCCAAAAATATGCAAAGGAGAAACAATAGCCTCTTCAACAAATGGTGCTGGGAAAACTGGAAATGCATATGCAGCAGAAGGAAATTAAAACCCTATCTCGCATCCTGCAGAAAATTCAACTCACAATGGATCAAGGACCTTGAAATCAGACCAGAGACCCTGCATCTTATAGAAGAAAAAGTAGGTCCAAATCTTCACCTTGTTGGCTTAGGATCAGACTTCCTTAACAGGACTCCCATAGCACAAGAAATAAAAGCAAGAATCAATAACTGGGATAGATTCAAACTAAATAGTTTTCTCTCAGCAAAGGAAACTATCAGCAATGTAGCAATGTGAAGAAAGAGCCTACAGAGTGGGAGAATGTCTTTGCCACTCATACTTCAGATAGACCACTAATTTCCAGAATATTTAAAGAACTCAAAAAACTCTACACCAAGAATACAAATAACCCAATCAACAAATGGACTAAGGATATGAACAGATACTTCACCGAAGACGATCTATAAGCAATCAACAGATATATGAAAAAATGTTCTAATTTGATTCTTATTGTGAGGCTCAAGATTTGTAATGTGCTCACCAGTTCTTTTAAATACTCTCTCTGTGCTTCTGTGTGTGTGGTAAGGTACTTTATTTTTTAAATAACATTTGTTCAGCGAGGTCTTCACCTGAACAAACTCATAACTACAGTAAAATAAAATCTGTAAGGGGCAGAGTTTTTCCATTTGTGTATGTCTTAACTTTTCTGGAATTTTGAAAGTGACAAAAAAGTCTAGGTCATAAAACAAAATCTAGACTCACTAGGCACAAAGAATCATTGCTTCCATCTATAGTCTTCCTTTTTTATCATGCATTTGTGAACATTTTACGTATTTGATTATAATATATTTTTCTTACTTATTTTTTGGTACCAGAGTTTGAACTTAGGTGCACATAACCACTGAGACATATCCCTTGGCCTTTTTTTTTGTTATTTTAGCTAGAGACCTGGTCTCACTGAGTTACTTAGCACCTCACTAAGTCCTGAGACTAATTTTGAACTCATGATCCTCCTGTCTCAGCATCCTGAGCCACTGGGAATAGTAGGGTGTGCCAGCTGGCTCTCTTCTTTTTTAACTTATGTAAAGACCTTCATTACTCCATGTAATAATTCTTCACTGATAAACTTTCATATTTGACTTTTAATCGCTTCAAGTATTCCATTTCATCAGTGCATCAATGTTTACACAACTATTTTAAAATTCATAATAATTGAACATTGTTCTGGTTTTTAATCTTTCATGGATAATGTTTAGCAAAGATATAAGTAGTATAAAATATCTTAATTTTGCATCTTACTTATTGATCATTTTCTCAATGTTTTCTAACAGGTGAAAGCTTTAATTATCTGTTTAGTTTCTGGTTGCATATTGCAAAATGACTTCCTGTGGCAGTAACCATTTGTCTTCCACTGAGCAGAATGTCACAGTGAGTTTACATTTTATTGGACTATTGTCAGGACTGCATCTTCATGCGGCTCAGTAGTCAAATTATGGAAAATATTTTTTCAATGAGAAAATTGAAAAGGCTCTTTTTCCTTTTAACATTTCATTATTTTCCTGAGATTCAAAAAAATGGTCCACAATCCTTTTTCAAAAAATTCTTTGTGTTTGTGTGCATGGTGCGTGATAGTTCATCATTTCCAATAGTGTATGCTGAAAAAAAAGCTTTGTCATGACCCCAAATAAATAAATGAAAGAAAAAATAAATAAGTATATAAATATATAAATACCAAAGTCTTCCTTAGGAAAAAAGTAAAAAAGAGGAGGGATCTGAGGTTTCCAGTCCAGAAATTGATCAATAATTGTCCAATCACTTATAGTAAATGTTGGTGATTTTAACCAGAAAATTTATTTTAAAATACCACTGTTTACCACTATGTATTAATTTACTTCAAAATCTTTTCATATGAGAATATGTGAACTTGTTCCAATTCCTGTGTCACATGTGGAATATTCCTTTAATCCCACTCCTCCTATAGTATATTGTCTAAATGTTAGACAGTAATTGGAACTGGTTAATGATTAGAGAAAGAGCTGGGTTTATGCAATTCAGTTATTTATTGCTCTGTTAAAGCAGAAGAAGAAGCAGAACCCACTTAAATTGAGGAGTGACAGGAGTGGATTCCAAACATGTGTATGTGGAACTCAGTGATGGTCACTTCAATTCTGCACTGTGCTTTGGCACCTATAAACTTTAAGACAGAAGAGTAACATGTTGAGTTGAGGGTTCAAAAGTAAGTAGACAAAGGATGAATGAAATTCAGTCTGGGCTGTCAAGTTTCATCCTTCTTATGGACTCTGGGGGCTAATGTGTTTCTCTGTTTCTCTAGGCTAGAGTTATTTCATGGACAGGACACACAATGGTCAGACATGGCTCTACAACAGCAACTGATAGTGTGGTCACTTATTGAGTATTCTGGGAACTGCTTCCCAACCACATTTGAGTCTATTTACAAACTTGGTAGAAAAACTGGGTGTCAGCAAGTGGTTTGCAGTGTGACTCATTTCTCTCTTTAATTCTATAATTCAGGACATCTTTTCTCCTTCCAAGAAGGCATTGTTCAGAGACGTGTGTAGCAGAATGTACTGGAGAAGAGAAGCACAGAATAAATAATGAGGAAAACTTCCTTTCAACTGTGAGGTAGCCTTTAGCATCTCAAAGAAAATGCATGTCCTTGGCTGAGTAGAATTTTTCATTTGCTCTCAACAGCAAGAAATATACTGTAATGTATATATTACCTCCTCATAAGTCAAACTGGGACCTAACAAGAGTATGTGGGAATTATTGGACATCATTCACGTATATTACAGTGACAGATGAAGCTCTGAACTGGAATGAGCTAAGTTCACTAGACTGGAATGAACTTTAGATTCTATTATCATCCTTAGAACACTTCATTGGGCCACAAGAGACTAGTTTCCTGAAGTTTGAATTTAAACTTTTTTACTCTGCATGATTGAAGAAAATATGCAGAGAGCAATTGTGAAGACACCTGACAGGATTTGGTTACATTGTCAGGCAATGTGGCATGAAGGGGACAACTAGGGTTTCCCCCTACTCCAAGTGCCTTCATAGCTAAGAAATTCAGGGCTGCAGTCAATCAGCAGAGGGTGGGAGGGCCTAGGATCCCATTCATTTTGCTTTCATGAAAAAAGAAATATTCTGAAATGGTAAAACTGAAAAGAGTGTGTTTGATCAGCCTTTTTATTCTTTAACAAATAAACGTTCAAATCATCCCAATTTTGTAGAAAATGCAATAATTGTCAACTTCATTCTTATTATACTTGTTAAAAAAGAAAGATTTTGCTTTAAGGGCTGATGCTTATGTGAATCATTACTTACAGGATGAGAGTAATTCCTTATTTGCTATCTTGCATTTCTTTATAATGATATGTCTACCTTTATAGAATACTGGAATTGTGCTGTGTGCTAGCATAGGGTATCACATTAAGCAGCCCCACTGTAAACATTAGGAATTTATTTCAATAATAATTCTTGTAAGAAATATTTGCCATGAGGTTTCAAAATTCAACATAGAGGGATTTATTATATTCTGTGAGTCTTCATTTTGAGAAGATTTATAACAATCATAAATATCTATGCCCCAAACAGTGGCTATTCTATATACATCAAACAAATCCATCTCAATTCCAGGAATCAAATAACCACAACACAATTATACCAGGTGACTTAATACATCTCTCTCACCACTGGACAGATATTCCAAACAAAAAAGGGACAAAAAAACCATAGATCTCAATAAAACAATCAATAATTTAGACTTAACGGACATATATAATATTCTATCTAACTAAAAGGGAATACACTTTCTTCTCAGGAGTACATGAATCCTTCTCTAAAATAGATCATATTTTATGCCACAAAGCTACTGTTAGCAAATATAAGAAGAAAGAGATACTACCTTGTATTCTATCAGATCATAATAGATTGAAATTATAAATAAATGATAGAATAAAAAACAGAAACTACTCCAATACCTGGAGATTAAATAATACACTATTGAATGATGAATGAAAGACATCAAGGGAGAAATAAAAGTATCCTTAGAGGTAGATGAGAACAAAGATACCACATATCAAAATCTCTGGGACACTATGAAAGCAGTTCTTAGAGGAAAATTTATTTCATGGAGTGTCTTCAATAAAAGAAGAAAAAATCAACAAATGAATGACCTAACACTACAGCTCAAAGCTGTAGAAAAAGAACAGATCAACACCAAATTAGTAGATGACAGGAAATAGTGAAAAATCAGAGCTGAAATCAATGAAATTGAAACAAAAGAAACAATAAAAAAAGCCCTGACAAAATAAAAAATTGGCTCTTTGAAAAATAATTAAGCAAAATTGATAAATCCTTAGCCACACTAACAAAGAGAAGGAGAGAGAAAACTCAAATTACTAAAATTTGGGATGAACAAGGAAATATCACAACAGTCACGATTGAAACAAAGCATAATTAGAAGCTATTTTGAAAATCTATACTCCAACAAAACAGAAAATCTTGAACACATCAACAGGTTTCTAGAGACATATGATTCACTGAAACTGAATGAGAAGAACATACACAATTTAAATTGATCAATTTCAAATAATGAAATAGAAGAAATCATCAATAGCCTAATAACGAAGAAAACTCTGGGACCAGATGGGTTCTCAGCCGAGTTCTACAAAACCTTTAAAGAAGAGCTCATTCCAATACTCCTCAAAATATTCCATGAAATAGAAGAGGAGGAAACCCTTCCAAACTCATTCTATGAAGCCAATATCACCCTGATACCTAAACCAAACAGAGACAGATTGAGGAAAGTAAATTTCAGACCAATATCCTTAATAAACATTGATGCAAAAATTCTCAACAAAAGTTTAGCAAATTGCATACAAAAATATATTAAAAAGACAGTGCACCACGATGAAGTGGGTTTTATTCCAGGGATGCAAGGTTGGTCCAACATCCAGAAATTAACAAATGTAATTCAACATACCAACAGACTTAAAGCCAAGAATCACAGGATTATTTCAATAGATGCGGAAAAAGCCTTCGATAAAATATAGCATCCCTTCATGCTCAAAACACTAGAAAAAATAGAGAAGATTTATAGAACTTTGAACAGAATTTCCTCTACAATCATTCCATGCACTCTTCCCCTGAGTTAACTTTACGTTGTGACTGTATCACATAAATTATTGCATGACTTCCTGTATGCTGGATTCTGGGAGTCCTTCCAGAAGCTCACTAAACTTGAGTTGTTTCTGGGGTCCTCTGATGAAAATGTACTAGGATTTCTGTTTCTGAAGAGGCTTCCTGGATGTCAGATTCCTCTAATTAACTAGGAATAACCCACACAAATGCTTTTGGGTTTATTACCCCAAATACACATCTTACCACAACTCATGGGCAAAGTTGAGTTATATGAGGTCACTTCTTATGCTCATGTCATCCAAAATTTCTCTTTGGATAGTTCCTAAATCTAATATAGAGAAAAGTGATCAGTGCTCAGGGGAGTAGCTGTCTGTTACATCATTCAGTATTCTGAAGACTACATTGGAATATAAAATTCTTTCCAGTTCAATGAATTGTCCACTTTGCTCACTATGAGTTACTTCTCTTAATATGATTCTTCAAATACAATTTTGGTTATTCCTCTACATTCCTAATAGTAAGATATCAAGGCCAGCAAAATAGCTACAGAGGCTGGTTTCCACCATATTGATTGTGCTTATGTATACCAAGTAGAAGAGGAGGTAGGACTGACTTTTAGAAGCAAGATTGCAATGACACTGTGAAGAGAGAGAAGATATATACTATACTTCAACAGTATTGTTTATATAGTGTAAAATGCTGCATGATTACTGCAATGTGATATGCAGAATTGAAAATTATATTAGGTGATCAGTTTTGTGTGAAATGTGGTTATTGGAATAATGCTTATTCACATATAAGTTCCTGTGTTAAAAACAGAGAAAGATTGTGAAGTCCTGTTTACAGTCTACAAATTTATATCTTTATAGTTCCTTTAATTTTCTGGTCTCTAATCAGCAGTATGTGTTTTTATGAGTTGTGGAATCAGACAGAATTATGACCAGTTTATGAGTTTATTATCACCTGGATGATTTCTAAAATTTCTTATCTTCTGGAGTATCTAGTATTACATTTTTCATTATCAAAGAACAATGTAGGAGAGCTCTATGGGTACTAAAGGAGACATAGCTAAAGTATCTTGATTCATGCCTGGCACATCTTACAATGGTCCAAATGTGTTTCCCTTCAGTAATGTAAAAAAAGTACAAATTCTTACATCATGAAATGAATAGATAAGATAGACTAACAGTAATATTGTAATTTCTATGAAGCACTATTCAGAGTTTCAATAATGTTATTTGTTAAACATTTTATCTTTTGAACAATTCCATCCATAGTTCAGTTGATTGAATAATAATAATGAAAATAAAAATATAATCTAGTTCACATAAATAAGTCCAATGAATGGATACCCAAGACCCGAAGAGAATATCTTCCCTGTGATCCAGAGTTTGCAAGAAATTCACAAATAACTATCTCAATATAAATTGCAACAAATCCCAAAATTTGTGTAACATATGAATCCAGTCAACTTTCTATTCTTTAAATTCTGTAGGTATGGTCACCTTTTCATCAACCAGAGCTGGTCCGATCTTGTTTGAAAAGATCACTGGAGAAACTTTGTTCTGACTCTGTTGACCTCTACATTCTTCATTTTCCAGTGGCAATGAAGGTAGGCACTTTTCATCATCAAACCTATTTAATTTTATGACCATCATTACCAGGATGATTGATTTAGGACTCTATTATAAATTATTATAATCTTAATATGTATGATTTATAGAATGTACAAACTATGACTATATTTATGGTTATAAGTAATATTGAGAAACATCTGTTTGTTCATTTATTATGTCTGCATTATAGAGGTTTGCTTGGTTTTGACCCTAGACTTTTCCATTGTGACATGTAAGACTTTGGGGCTGTTCAAATTTGACTGTCATTAATATTTCATAGGGTCTTTTCATCTTCCAGCACCAAATCAAACTTTAATTCCAACTTAAATGACCATGACCATATTTGGTACACATCCATAGCCTTGGACCCACATGTCAGGGAGAAAAAGAACACTCTTTACCCTGTTTCATCATTGAAATTCATTATTACTGGAGAACAAACAAAAATATTCACAGAATTTCCCAGTGAGGCATTTACCCAGATGAATATATAGGGACAAGAAAAGTAACATAAGCCAACTAGAAGACCCCATTAGGTGATTTGGAAAATCTAATTAAAATATGTATATATATTTCAATTATATCTTATATTTCAATTATGTATATATGTGTATATATGTATATATAGACATGTATATATAACATACGTATATATATATATAAACTTTTATATATATAAACATATAGATAATTTGATGTAAGAGATTACAGAAAGCTAAACAATGAAAGTTATTTCTTACACATTAATTTGTAAACATTTTTAAATAGATGAGTTCAGGGTGTTGCTTTACATATTTTGTGGAAGTTTAGTGTCCCATCGCCTATATCTACTTAGTAGCATCGCTGTGCATGGAGATGTAAATTCAGCAAGAATGCTATTATGATCACTTCTATTCCAGACAGGGAAGAAACTTGTCCAATAGATGAAAATGGAGAAATTATATACAACTCAGCAGACCTCTGTGCCATATGGGAAGTGCGAGATTGAAAGAGTGACTGCACAGCACCGGAGACCAAGAGGGTGATAGTACATGCTTTCTGCTGAAATTTCGGTGATTGAAACTGTTATCTTTAAAAGAGATTTTTTGGGGAGAGGAATGCATTACTGGAATGCCACAGGGGAATAGAAGGGAAGAACTGATGACAGTGAGGATATGCAACTCCTACATCTACATGCAGCGATGTCTGATTCCCTCAAGAGGACACAGGAGTGCTTTTTCTGACTGTGAATGCTTTGCCCTATTCCCATTACCATTTTCCTCCTCCTCCTCCTCCCCCCCCACTCTTCCTCCTTCTTCTTCTTCATTTTCATTTTCTTCTTCTTCTTCATCTTTATTTTTTAAAAATTTTAAGAATTGTATTATAATTAGTTTTACCTTATATTGGAATGCATTGGTGCATATGATAGATCATAAATGAAGTGTAACCACTCATTTTTCTGATTACACATATTTCATATTGCAGTTGTACATACACATGAAATAAAAATGTCTGTTTCACTCTACTGTCACACTTTCCCCCATTCTTCTTCCCCTCCTTTCACTCCCCTCTACCTAATATAAAGTGATTATAAAGTAACCCTTTTCTTACCTATTCCTCACCCACTTATTGTGAATTAGCATCTGAATATCAGATAATACATTCGACCTTTGGATTTTTGGGTCTGACCTCTTTCACTTAGCATAGTATTCTCTAAATTCATTCATTTATCAGCAAATGACAGACTTTCATTCTTCCTTAAAGCTGAGTAATATTTCATCATATATATGTATTCCATCATATATGTATATGTATATATACATATCTTTATTCATTTATCTATTTAAGGGCATCTAGGTCCGTTTCTTAGTTTAGTTGTTGTGGATTGAGCTGCTACAAACATTGATATGGCTGTGTCACTGTAATATGTTGATTTTAAGTCCTTTGGGGATAAACCAAAGAGTGTGATAACTGGGTCAGATGGATAACTTCCATTCCAAGTTTTCCGAGGAATGTCCATAATGCTTTCCATAATAGTTGCACCAATTTATATTTCCAAGAACAATATCTGAGTGTACATTACCCACATCCTCACCAACATTTATTGTTGCTTGTATTCTTGATAATTGCAAATCTGTTTGGAGTGAGATAAAATCTTAGGGTCATTTTGATTTGCATTTCTCTAATTGCTAGAAATGTTGAACATTTTTTCTCATATTTGCTTGATCAATTGTATATTTTCTGTGAGTTGTCTTTTCAGTTCCTTAGCCCCTTTTTCAATTGAGTTATTTGGTTTTTTTCAGGTGTTAATTTTTTTGAATAATTTGTATATCCTGGAGGTTATTGCTTTACCTGACATGCATGTGGTACAGATTTTCTCCCACTGTGTAGGCTCTTTCTTCACATTATTGTTTCTTTCGCTGAGAAGAAAAATCCCATTTATTGATTCTTGATTTAACTGTTTGCACTTCAGGGGTTTTGTTATGGAAGTCAGGCCCTAGGCTGATATGGTGAAGATTTGGGCCTACTTTTCTTCTAGCAGTCACAGGGTATCTGTTCTGGTGACTAAGTCTTTGATTCATAATGATTTGAACTTCATGCAGGGTAGAGTTAAGAATTTAATTTCATTTTTTTAACACGTGTCTGTCCATTTTTCCCAGCACCATTTGTTGTATAAGTATCTTTCTCCTGTGAATATTTTTGACACCTTTGTCCAGTATGAGACACCTCTATTTATGTGGGTTTGTCTCTGTGTCTTCTATTCTCTACCGTTGGTCTACAGGTCTCTTTTGGTGCCAGTACCATGCTGTTTTTATTACTCTAACTCTGTAGTATAGTTTGAGGTCTGGTATTATGATGTCTCCTGCTTCACTTTTCTTACTAAGGATTGCTTTGTCTATTCTGGTTCTCTTGTTTTTTGACATGAATTTCATGATTGCTTTCTCTAGTTGTATGAAAAATATCACTGGGATTTTAATAGGAATTGCATTCAATTTGTATAATGCTTTTGGCAGTGTGGCCATTTTGAGTATATTAATTGTGTCTATCCAGGAGTATGGGAGGTCTTTCTATCTTCTAAAGTGTCCTTCAATTCCTTTTTGTGGTGTTCTGTGGTTTTCATTTTAGAGGTCTTTTACCATTTTGGAGAGATTGATTCTCAAATATTTTACTTTAATTTTTGTGCTGATCGTGAATGGGATACTGTCCTTCATTTCTTTTTCATGGTATTCATTTCTGATGTATAGAAAAGTGTTTAATTTATGCACATCAATTTTACATCCTGCTACATTGCTGAACTTATTTATTAGTTCCAGAAGATTTTTTTTTGTGGAATTTTTTAGATCTTCCAAATTTAGAACCATATTATTGTCAAATAATGATAATTGAAGTTCTACTTCATCTATTTGCATACCTTTAATTTCTTTCTTCTAATTGCTCTGGCTAGATATTAAAGAACCATGTTAAAAGAAGTGATGAAAGAGAGCATCCTTCTCTTATTCCAGTTTTTAGAGGGAATTCGTTCAATATTTCTCTCTGTAGATAATGTTGGCCTTGAATTTAGCATGTGACTTTTATGGTGTTCAGGTATGTTCCCACTCTTCCTAGATTTTCTAGTGTTTCAAACATGAATAGTTGCTGTATTTTGTCAAATGCTTTTTATGCATCTGTTAAGATGATCATAAAATTCTTGTCTTTAAGTCTATTGATATGATGAATTATGATTATTGATTTCCATATGTTGAATCAACCCTGCATCCTGTGATGAACATTGCTTGATTGTGTTGCACTGTCTTTTGTATATGTTTTTGTAGGCTATTTGCCAGAAATTCATTGAGAATTTTGCATCTATGTTCATCACAGATATTGGTCTGGATTCTTCTTTCCTTGGTGTATTTTTCTGTTTCTTTTTTTTATCATTGTAATATTAGCCTCCTAGAATGAGATTGGAAGGGTTCCCTCTTTTTTATGTTTCATAGAATAATTTAAGAAGTATTGTAAATTTTTCTTTGATGATCTACTAGATGTCTGCTGATAATCCATCTGGTCCTGGGCCTTTGTTAATGGTAAGCTTTTAATAGTGCTTTTTATTTTATAACTTGAAATATTTCTGTTTATATTGTGTATGACGTTCTGATTCATTTTACATAGGTCATATGATATGTCTCTATAAATTTGTCAGTCTTCATTGTTTTCTATTTTATTGGAGTATAAATTTTCATATTTTTTTCTGATTATCTCCTGTATTTCATTTGTGTCTGTTGAAATATTTTGTTTTTCATCATATATTTTAGTAAATTGGGTTTTCTTTCTTTTTCTCATTGTTAGTGTCACTAGGAGTTTATCAATTTTATTGATTTTTTTTTTCAATGAACCAACTTGTTGTTTTGTCAATTTTTTCAATTGTTTCTTTTGTTCAATTTAAAAAATTTTAGCTCTGATTTTTGACTATTTTTTCCTGACTTCTACTGTTTTTGATTTTGATTTGTTCTTCTTTTTTTAGGACTTTGAGATGTAATGTTACTTCATTTATTTGTTTACTTTTTATTCTTTTTATAAATGAGCTCAATGCAATGAAGTTTCCTCTAGTACCACCTTCAGAGTGTCACAGAGAATTTGGCTTGTTGTATTGGTATTCTCATTTACCTCTAAGTATTTTTTTTTATTTCATCCTTGATTTTTTTTCTTCTATCCGTTCATCACTACATAGTGCATTATTTATTCCCCATGTGTTAGCGTAGCTTCTATTTTACATTTTATTGTTGATTTGTAATTTCAGTCCAGTATGATCTGGTAGAATACAAGGCAATTATCTCCATTTTTTGGATTTACTAACAGTTGATTTGTGGTGTAAGATATAGTCTATTATAGAAAAGGATCCATGTGCTGCTGAGGGAAAACTTTATTCACTTGTCCTTGGATGTACATCCATTATATCTAAATTATTGATTGTATTACTTGGTTCTATAGTTTCTTTATTTAGTTTTTGTTTAGAAGTTCTGTCCAGTAGTGAGAGAGTTGTGTTAAAGTCACTCAGTGTTATTTTTATGGTCTATTTTTTTCTTGAAACTTAGAAGAGTTTGTTTGACATACATAAATGCTGCATTGTATGGAACATAAATATTTAGAATTGCTGTGCCTTGCTGCTGTATAATTACCTTTAGTAGAATGAAATTACTTCCTTTGTCCTTCCTGGTTAAATTTGGCATGAAGATATGATATGATATGATATTATCTGATATGAGGGTGGAAACCCCTGCTTGTTTACACAATCCATATGGGTGATATGTCTTTTCCCATTCTTTTACCTTCAGTCTGTGGATGTCTCCAAAAAAGACTTGGTCTCTGGGAGATACCATATTATTGGGCCTTGTTTTTTTAACCCAATCTGTAAGTGTATCCTTTTCATTGATGATTTTATTCCACTATTATTAAAATTTATTACTGAAATATGACTTTTACTTTCAGTCATTTTGGTTTATTTCTGGCTTTTGATTTGATTTAGTTTGTCTTTTGATTATTCCTTTAATGTAGTTCCTGCCTTTACTTGTTGACATTATTTTTTTCACTTCATTCTCATGGAATATTTTGTTGAGAATGTTCCATAATGCAGGCTAATTGTGAACTCTTGTAAATTTTACTTATCATGGAAGGTGTTATTTCATATTCAAATCTGAAATAATTCTTTTGGATGTAAAATTCTTGATTGACATCCATTATCTTTCAGAGCTAGAAATATGTTGTTCCATGACTTCCTAGCTTTGAGTGTCTGTCTGGGTTGAGAAATCAGTTCAGATTTAATTGGTTCTCTCCTAAACATGATTTGCTTTTTTTCTCTCATGGGCTTTAAGACTTAATCCTTATTCTGTGTTTTAGTCATTTTCCTTATAAAGTGTCTTGGTGTGGGTTTGCTGTAATTTTCTACATTTGGGGTCCTGGAAACCTTCTGATTTGATTTTCCATTTCATTCTTTAGGTTTGAGAAATTTTTTGATATATCATTGAAAAGATTGTGCATTCTTTTAGTAAGCTATTTTTTCATTTCTTCATAGGTTTCCTTGTAACAGAAATATCTTGCACTTATATTGACACAGTTGTTTGTAGATATGGTTCTTCAAAACTCTTCCTCCCAAGGTCATGGAGAAGTGTAAGTATATAGGATTGGCCAAGTTCATTAGGGCCTCCTATTTTAACTTTAGGCAGTTGGAGAGTATCCTGAATTAACCAGGACTCAGGTATAAACCTGTCCTCAACCAGGGGAGACCCCTGAGTGTCATCAGCATCTCTGATTCATTTCCTTGTGTCTGCATAATTTCCAGGTGTCAATTTCACCACCAGTACATCTGCCTTTGTTGAACAAAAGATTCTAAGATTAGTATCACTGCGTTTGAAGATGTGGAGGAGCCTAAGTTGTATATCTGGAGGGTGAATCCTGAGTGACAAAAAAAAAAAAAAAAAAAAAAAAAAAAAATGAGGGGAAGATCTTAAAGTCCAGTTTATGGAGGTCTCTGGTGATGTAAGTTGACCAAGTAAGAGAGTGGGTGTTAATCTGACTTCACTGCCAAGGTGAGCATGTCCTTGAGAAATGGTGGACCAAAGAATGTCCTAGAATTGAATTGTGTTTAGAAAAGAAGGCCAGTTCCCAAGATTGGGCAGTTAGCCCAAAAATAGCAAAAAGAGATTAACATCAGTGGTCAGGATATGTGTGGAGGTTGGGTGCCTAATTTTATGTGTTCTCTTTTTTCACCTTTCTGGACTCAGAATAAAAGTAAGCAGGATGGGTAAAGCAGAGTTTACAAATTAAACAATTGTGAGGAACTTACAGATGTATGCTTTTAACGATGGTGTATGCAATCCACATTCAGGCACCTTTAACTGATTATGCAGTTTGTCTTGTGGCTGAGTTCTTCTCACATAGTTTATTCTATGGTTTCTGATATGACACCTACTGCATAAACCCATCTGTTCTGTGCATTATTCTGTCATCTAATTTACTCTATAACAATTTTCAGTCATGGAAATGAGCTTCTGTTTGGAACTCAGCTTATCAAATTAATGAATTAATATAGCTCATTGATTGAGCTCTATAAATTTCTAATACAAATGCTAAAAATTAAAAATATTTTTCATATTAATTTTACACCAACTTTTTAACATGGAATTTTCAAACATATAAAGAACAATGAGATAATGATGCAGGCCATCCATATTTTCCACCCTGTATTTAGAGTGGTTGACTTTTGCCATCACTGTGATATGTTTATTTTTGGGGTTATATCTGCATACCAGGATGTAGTATTTTACTAAATCACTTTCAAGTTAATTGTAGTCTAGACTATTCACTTTTAGAGATCTAAGGGATATCTCCCAGGAATGAAGATGATCTCTCACATAGCACATTTTCATTACTATATCTAAATTTTTTTTTAATTTTCTTACATCATGTAAATCTAGTCTGTATTCAAATTTGGCATTGCTTTTCTGAAATATCTTTTATGGTTCTTCCCATCTTCCATGTTGCCACTCAGGTTCACATGTTGCTTTTGGTCACTTCATACATAATGTTTACCTAATGCTTTTCCACATTATATTGAACCCGCATATTTGTATGTTTGTTTTGTTTTGTTTCGTTTTCCCCAAAACTGTCTTACTATATCAGTTAACTTGGTTTACATTCCCATTTTCAGTCAGTTAGGAGTTTAACTTGAATTCCTTCTTGCAGACCAAGCAACTGACGAGAATCCAAGGTAGCCAAAGTGGTCCTCAGTTACTGGTTTTTGCATCAAACTAGAAAAAATTTCAGACATGTTGCTCAGAGTTACAGGAATGAGCTTATTAAAAAGAATAAGAAATGGAAAAAGGTGAATCCCCCTATTGAGAGAGTGAATCTTCACAGATAAGAGAGGGTTGGCAGGCCCACCTCACCTTCCAGTTTGTTGGGAATATCTTGGAAGTTTTGAAACCTGTCCAGGTTTACCTCTTGAGTGCTGACAGATAGTAGGATTGCATTTGATTTCCAAATCTTCATTCTGCATTTTCTTGTCTCTCAAAGGGGAGATTTTCAAGTCCGTGTCACTTTTGTGCACCCTGACTGATTATAATTGGAACTTGTTTTTACAGATTATGTTGGGGGAATTATTTGAAGCTCCCTGTTTCTGGAATTCAGTTTAAAAGTTTTATGAAAAAATTTACCCAAATGTCACCTGTAGAACAAATCCCAAACATATTTCAAAATGTCCTCATGAGTTTTTGACCAAATTCTTAATTTATGAAACAATTTGAGTTTCATTTTGAAACTTTTTAAAACTTATGCAACTTCTTTTACTTCATATTTTATTCTCATATTAGAATTTGCATGTAGTAGATTCCAAGACGTTCTCTCTTCCTCATTGCTGGTACATTGTCATGTTTATCAATACCAGAAGAAACTTCTGGACAGCTACAATTCAAAAAACATTGTTCTGTTTACTTACACTCCTCTTGGATCTCAAGGAGACAAACAATGCTTCTGAGAACATGACAGAGTTTATCTAAAATTCCATAGAGATGAACTATTTAGATTCAGATTTCAGAAAATTAGTCCAAATGACCCTGGGCAAGAGGAGAATTTCATTTCTGAGAAAAATTCCAGAAGATACTGATGCTGCTGTTTCAGGGGGTCTGCATTTGGGGATCTCTATGTAGAGTTGTCCAAACAGGTCTGAGTCTTTTTTTGCAAGTGAGTTCAGTGCTACTTGTCTGTAATCCTAGTCACTCAGAAGGCTGAGGGAGGAAGACTGCAAATGTGAGGTTATCATGAGAAGCATAGTGAGATCTTGTCTCAAAGTAAAAATGAAAGGGATTAGGTGTATTGCTCTGTGGTAAAATGCCCTTGATTCAACCCCCAGTATACTATACCTCCCAGTAAAGAGAAATAAATAAAAGCCTCCTAACTAACTGGATCTCAAAACTTTCACATTTGTCTTTCTTTCCAAGTTGATCAGAGCTCCCCAGTTCTCTGGTAAGATTCAGTTCTTGGTATCTTGGATAAAATGCACAAGTAATGTGCAACCCTGATTATCCTCCTAATTCTGGTACAGAGAAGGCTGTGAGCATTGGAGTTCTTACACAGAATCTACCACATGGGTGCTTCGTTGAAACACATACGGACATTATTGTGCCATGTCAATATCTCCATCATGTTCTCTGCATCTAAGATTTCAGGTGCTTACAGAAGTGTGCTCTTTTACTCCACAATGAGAAATGCAGTTTAACTAGAATTGGGAAGAAAATGTCCCAAACAAACCTAGATACTATATCAATAAAACCCAATGACAGCACAGCAGAAGAAATGTCAGAAAGGGAGGTCAGAATGTACATAATTAAAACAATCAGGGAAGCAAATGAGGAGATGAAAGAGCAAATGCAGGCATTAAATGATCACACCAATCAACAGTTAAAAGAGCGAATGCGGGAAGCAAAAGATTATTTCAATAAAGAGTTAGAGATATTGAAAAAAAAAAACAGAAATCCTTGAAATGAAGGAAACAATAAGCCAAATTAAAAACTCCATAGAAAGCATAACCAATAGGATAGAACACCTGGAAGACAGAACCTCAGATATTGAAGACAAAATATTTAATCTTGAAAACAAGGTTGACCAAACAGAAAAGATGGTAAGAAATCATGAACAGAATCTACAAGAATTATGGGATATCATAAAGAGGCCAAATTTAAGAATTATTAAGATTGAGGAAGGCTTAGAAAAACAAACCAAAGGAATGAACAATTTATTCAATGAAATAATATCAGAAAATTTCCCAAATCTGAAGAATGAAATGGAAAATCAAGTTCAAGAGGCTTATAGGACTCCAAATATACAACATTACAACAGACCCACACCAAGGCACATTATTATGAAAATACCTAACATACAAAATAAAGACAGAATTTTAAAGGCCGCGAGAGAAGAGAATCAAATTACATTCAGGGGGAAACGATAAGAATATCAACAGATTTTTCAATCCAACCCTAAAACCTAGAAAGGCCTGGAACAAAATTTACCAAGCCCTGAAAGAAAATGGATGCAACCAAGAATCTTATACCCAGGAAAACTTACCTTCATATTTGACAATGAAATAAAATCCTTCCATGATAAACAAAAGCTAAAAGAATTTACAAAAAGAAAGCCAGTACTACAGAACATTCTCAGCAAAATATTCCTTGAGGATGATATGAAAAACAATGATGCAAATCAGCAATGGGAGGAAGTAGTATAAAGGAATTGCCAAATAAAGGAGAAACCAAATCTTGTCAGAAAAACAAAAATGAGCCAAATGACCGGGAGTACAAATCATATCTCAATAATATCCCTGAATGTTAATGGCCTGAACTCATCAATCAAAAGACATAGACTGGAAGATTGGATTAAAAAGAAATATCCAACAATATGCTGCTTGCAAGAGACTCAACTCATAGAAAGAGATACCCATAGACTAAAGATGAAAGGATGGGGAAAATATACCATGCACACAGACACAGCAAATAATCTGAAGTATCCATTCTCATATCAGATAATGTGGACTGCAAGCCAAAACTAGTCAGGACAGATAAAGAAGGGTATTACATAATGCTTAAGGGAAACAAAAATCAGCCAGACATAACAATCATAAACATCTATGCCCCGAACATTGGCTCATCCATGTACATCAAACAAATCCTTCTCAATTCCAGAAATCAAATAGACCACAACACAATAATACTAGGCGATTTTAACACACCTCTCTCACCACTGGATAGATCATCCAAACAAAAATTGAATAAAGAAACCATAGATCTCAATAACACAATCAACAATTTAGACTTAACCGACATATATAGAATATACCATCCAACAAAGAACGAATACACTTTCTTCTCAGCAGCACATGGATCCTTCTCTAAAATAGACCATATTTTATGCCAACAAGCTACTGTTAGGAAATACAAGAAGATAGAGATACTACCTTGTATTCTATCAGACCACAATGGATTGAAATTAGAAATAAATGACAGAATAAAAAACAGAAACTTCTCCAATACCTGGAGATTAAATAACATGCTATTATATGATGAATGGATAACAGAAGACATCAGGAGGGAAATAAAAATAATTTTAGAAGTAAACGAGAACAAAGACACATCATATCAAAATCTCTGGGACACATGAAAGCAGTACTTAGAGGAAGATTTATTTCATGGAGCACATTCAACAAAAGAAGTAAAAATCAACAAATAAATGACTTAACACTACAGCTCAAAGCCCTAGAAAAAGAAGAGCAGACCAACACCAAAAGTAGTAGAAGACAGGAAATAGTTAAAATCAGTGCCGAAATCAATGAAATTGAAACAAAAGAAACAATCGAAAAAATTGACAAAATAGTTGGTTCCTTGAAAAAATAAACAAAATTGATAAACCCTTAGCCACACTAACAAGGAGAAAGAGAGAGAAAACTCAAATTACTAAAATTCAGAATGAAGAAGGAAATATCACTACAGACATGAGTGAAATACAAAACATAATTAGAAGTTATTTTGAAAACCTATACTCCAGCAAAACAGAAAACCTTGAAGACATCAACAAGTTTCTAGAGACTGATGAATTACCTAAACTGAACCAGGAGGACATACATAACTTCAATAAATCAGTTTCAAGCAATGAAATAGAAAAGGTCATCAAAAGCCTACCAACAAAGAAAAGTCTGGGACCAGATAGGTTCTCAGCTGAGTTCTGCAAAACCTTTAAAGAAGAGCTCCTTCCTATACTCCTCAAAGTATTATACATGTAACAAAATTACATTATACATGTAACAAAATGAAATTAAATCATTGTGCATCAACGACTTAGGCATCAGAACAGAGACCCTGTGACTGCTAGTAGAAAAAGTAGGCCCAAATATTCACCATGTCAGGCTAGGACCTGACTTCCCAAACAAAACCCCTAAAGTGCCAAGAGTTAAACCAAGATTCAATAAGTGAAATTTTTCTGCTCAGCAAAAGAAACAATCAATAATGTGAAGATAGTGCCTATAGAGTGGGAGAAAATCTGTACCACTTGCACCTGAGATAAAGCAATATAGCCTCTGGGATATATAAAAAGCTCAAAAAAATTAACACCAGAAAAAAAAAATAACTCAATTGATAAAGGGGCTAAGGAACTGAAAAGACAACTCATGGAAAATATACATTTGATCAAGCAAATATGAGTAAAAATGTTGAACATCTCTAGCAATTAGAGAAATGCAAATCAAAATGACTGTAAGACTTCATCTCACTCCAAACAGATTTTCAGTCATCAAGAATACAAGCAACAAAAAATGTTGGTGAGGATGTGGATAATGTACACTCATATATTGTTCTTGGAAATGTAAATTGGTGCAACCATTATGGAAAGCATTATGGACATTCCTCAGAAAACTTGGAATGGAAGTTATCCATCTGACCATCTTTCCCAGTTATCACACTCCTTGGTTTATCCCCAAAGAACAAACTGCCATATCAATGTTTATAGTGGCTCAATCCACAATATCTAAACTATGAAATGAACATAGATGCCTTTAAATAGATGAATGAATAAAGATATATATGTATGTATATGTTTACCTATATATATATATGTATACAAATGAACATGTAAAAAATCTTTCATTGCTTAACTTTCTGTAACCTCTTACATGAAATTATCTATATGTTTATATATACATATAAATGTTTATATATACATATAAATGTTTATATATTCATATGTGCTGTATATATACATATGTTTATATATAACACATATAGGTATATATATATATATACATATACATGTGTGTGTGTGTATATATATATATATATATATATATTATTTCTCAGCTTTAAAGAAGAATGAAATTCTGTCATTTGCTGGTAAATAAATGAAGCTAGAGAATATCATGCTAAGTGAAATAGGCCAAACCCCAAAATCCAAAGGCCAAATGTATTCTCTGATATTCAGAAGCTTATGCACCTTAAGTGGGTGGGGAATAGGTAAGAAAAGAGTTACTTTATATTATTTTATATTAGGTAGAGAGGAGTGAAGGGATGGGAAGAAGAATGAGGGAAGGAGTGAGAGTAGAGTGAAGCAGACATTATTATTTTATGTACATGTACAACTGCATGACGGTTGTGATCATGAAATATGTATCATTAGAAAAATGAGCAGTTGCACTTCATTTATGATCTATCAAATGTATCAATGCATTCTAGTATCATATTCAATTTATTAGAATAAAATTTTAAATTTTAAAGAATTTTTAAAAATAAAACTAATGTGAAATTCTGAGAAGAAGAAGGAGGAGGAGGAGGAGGAGGAGGAGGAGGAGGAGGAAGAGTAGGAGTCCTAAGGAGGAGAAGAAGAAGGAGGAGATGGAAGAGGAGGGAAGGAGGAGGAGGAGGAGGAGGAGGAGAAAAATGGTAAGGAGAACAGGGCAAAGTATTCACAGTCATAGAAAGCATTCCTCTGTCCTCTTGAGGGATTCAGACATCACTGCATGTAGATGTAGGAGTTGCATATCCTCACTGTCATTAGTTCTTCTCTTCTATTTCCTTGTGGCATTCCAGTAATGCATTCCCCCCCCCAATATCCTCTTTTAAAGACAATAATTTCAAGCACCAAAATTTCACCAGAAAGCATGAACGCTCACACTCTTTGTTTCCTGTGTAGTCGCTCCTTCATTCTCACACTTCCCATATGGCACAGAGATTTGCTGAGTCCTATATCATTTTTCCATTTTTATCTATTGAATAAGGTTCTTCCCTGTCTGGAATAGAAGTGATCATAATAGCATTCTTGCTGAATTTATATCTCCATGCACAACAATGCTACTAGGTATATGTACGGGATGGGACACTAAAATTCAACAAAATATGTAAAACAACACTCTATATTCATCTATTTACAAAATGTTTACAAATGAGTGTGTAAGAAATAACTTTGATTGCTTAGCTTTCTGTAATCTCTTACATCAAATTATCTATATGTTTACATATATGCATATAAATGTTTATATATACATATAAATGTTCATATACACATATATATTATATACATATGTATGTATATATGTGTGCATGTGTGTGTGTGTGTGTGTATATACATATATATATATATATATAAATAATTCAGTTACATTTTCCAAATCACTTAATGGTATCTTCTAGTTGGCTTATGTTACTTTTCTTTTCCCTATATATTCATCTAGGTAAATGCCTCACTGAGAAATTTCATAGATATAATAGATATGTGTGTTTGTTCTCCAGCAATAATGGATTTCATTCATGACACAAAGTAAAGTGTATTCTTTATCTCCCTGGACATATGTGGGTCCAAGGATATATATGTGTACCAAATATGGTCATTTAAGTTTGAATTAAAGATTGATTTTGTGCTGGAAGATGGAAAGACCCTGTGAAATATTAATGACAGTCAAACTTGAACTGCCCCAAAGTCATACACACCACCAATGGAAAAGGCTAGGACAAAAACCAAGCAAACCTCTATAATGCAGACATAATAGATAAACAAAGAGAGATATTTATGAATAATAATTATAACCATAAAAATAGACATAGTTTGGAATTTCTATAAATTATACATATTAATTTATAATAGAAGCTTCATTCAACCATCCAAGGTAAAGATGGTCATGAAATTAAGTAGGTTGGATGATGAAAATTGTCTACCTTCATTGCCACTGGAAAATGAAGAAGGTAGAGATCAACATAGTCAAACCAAAGTTTCTCCAGTGTTCTTTTCAAACAAGATTGGATGAGCTCTGATTCATGAAAAGTTGACCATAGGTACAGAGGTTATAAAATGGAATGTTGAATAGTAAGCCTTCACCTACAGGACATATAATGTTAACCCCAATTAGATAAAAGGGGGTAAATAACTGTAAAGTCATAGACATTGAAGTTAAAGCCCAGTACTCTTACATTATGATTGGTGAGACTGACTTGTTTGATGGTAAAGATCAAACATAGAGATTGAGATTAAATACAGAGGTCAAGAAAAGTCCATGTTTGGGTCTTGCCCTCAATGTCAGCCTGAACCCAGGGAACAAGAGGACTTCTCTAAGGAGGTTTGCAACTCTGGGTTGCAAAACTTCCTGATCAAGGAGATTTATGAGGCCACTAGAGGAAAAGCCACTCAGTGTACCTGCTGCAGAGGAGGTTCAAGGAAAAAGGGAAACATCCCTGGTGCTTTCAAGGGAAGCCACCTCATCGAGGAGACCCTGCCTAACCAATGGCACTAATGGAGCTAAGAAGCTCTAAAGTTCTTAAGTTCTTAAGCTCTTAAGTTCTCTGTTAGTGACCCCTGTGGGAACTCAGATGACTAACAGACAGGAAAAGGTCACTTTGACCAACTTGATCTTAAACAGCGAGCAAAACAGTTAAAACCAAATATAGCCATTCTTGGGCATTTAAAAGAAATAATACTTAAATGTAACTTAGATGTACACTTGTGTTAGCCCACTAGAATACAGACTAAAATCTACAAAGGAGATATTCTTAGGCAAATGTGCCTGATAACTATCAAGAGAAACTGCCAGAGTCAGAAGATTTAGTTAGTTTAAGGCCTACAGACACAGATAGGCTTAATCTATGTTTGCTAGCAACAGAATTATAGAGATCTCTACTAAATGTTGTGTTTACATTCCTGATAACTTGGACAATGTTAAAGTTCCCAAATAAAGGCCTTGTTCTCTCCAGCCTTTGCTAGGCCTTGTTATGGGAACAACTTCTCAGTTCATCCACCCCCTAGTGAGGAATTATTGACTACTGTCATCTTTATGATATTCATTGGCATGTTCCAGATTCTGCAACATTTATATTGTATCAATCTCATTACAGTACTCATATCTTTTTGTTCTTCTCTCATAGAAACACCTATCCCCAGATGCCTTTACAACCTGCTCTTCCCCAAATGGACTTCTACCATGGACCCCTCAATTGACCCAATTTCTAAAAAGGGAACTCCAAACTGCTTGCCCCATGCTGCCCTCTTCCAGCTTGAAGAAGCCAGATTGGTCATGGACCCCTTTCCCTACAGCAAAGGAGTTCCTAAAATTAGAGGGATGAATGAGTCAGAATTGGGGATGGGCAATTGGTGTAGAAATAGGTGATCAGTTGGATCAAGGAAATGAGGTCCATGGAGACCACCTGCCTCTGGAAGTCTGGAGGTTGAAGACTGCCCCTGGGAGAATGGACTTTTTACATCTCATCTGCAAAACCAGCCCTAGTCACTTAGACAGGAAGGAGAGATAAGGTGGGAACGACCTGGAGAACAAATGATTTTCTTTTAAAAATAGAAATGGGGGAATGTAATACAAAGCTGCTCTCCCTGCCCTTTCTGGTGCAGACATTTTCCCTGCCTTCTAACCACTTGTCAATCTGTGAACATCCTGGCTAGCTATTGGTTCATCAGTCAGCTTGCAAGTATCCTTCTCCATTATTGGTCCCTTGTTAGCCCAGCAGAATTCAACTGCCTCATGGTCGCTATCCTGCCATCTTTTTCCCCTTGTTTTTCTCTGCCCCTGACTCACTTTCTTTCTCCTCTTCACTTTTCCATTCTCTCTAGTGCACACCCTTTCTCTTACCCTTCAGGTAGACACTCTGTTTACTTAATAAACTCCCTTATGTGATAAAAAAATGTAAAGTTGACTGGATTAATATATTACCCATACTTTGGGATTTTTTAAATTTATATTGAGATTGTTGTTTGTCAGTTGCTTGGAAAATGTTGATCACAGGGAGGATATTCTTTTCAGGTCTTGGGTTTCCATTCATTGGACCTATTTATGTGAACTAGATTATATTTTATTTTTTATTATGATTACTGAATCAGCTGAACTATGGATAGAATGGCTCAGGAGATGAAATGTTGAAAAAATAATAACATTATTGAAACTCTGAATAGTGCTTCATAGAAATTACAATATTACTGTTAGTTATCATATCGATTCATTTCATGATGTAAGAATTTGTACTCTTTTTTTACAGAACTGAAAGGAAACAAATTTTGATCATTGTAACATGGGCCAGAAATGAATCAAGATACTTTAGCTATGTCTCCTTTAGTACCCATATAGCTGTCCTACATTGTTCTTTGATAATGACAATTGTAATAGTAGATATTCCAGATGATAAGAAATTTTAGAAATCATCCAAGTGATAATAAACCCATAATCTGGTCATAATTCTATCTGATTACACAACCAATAAAAAAAATCATACTGCTTGATGAAAGAATCAGAAAATTAAGGGAACTATAGTGTTAAATTTATAGACTGTAGGGAGGACTTCACAATCTTTCTCTGTTTTTAATACAGGATCTTATATGTAAATACAGTATTTTACACTGTATAAACAATTTTTTTGAAATATAGAATATATCTTCTCTCTTCACAGTGTTGTCTGCAATCTCGCTTCAAAAAGCCAGTCCTACCTCCTCTTATACTTGGTATACATAAGCACAATCAATATGGTGGAAACAAGTCTCAATAGCTATTTTACTGGCCTCTGATATCTTACTATTAGGAACTTAGAGCAATAACCAAAAGTGTATTTGAAAAATCATATTAAGAGAGGTAACTCATAGTGAGCAAAGTAGACAATTCATTAAGTTGGAAAGAACTTTATATTCCAATATAGTCTTCAGAATACTGAATTATGTAATAGACAGCTACTCCCCTGAATTGCTCACTTTTCTCTGGGTTAGACTTAGGAAGTATCTAAAGAGAAATTTTGGATGACATGAGCTTAAGAAGTGACCTCATATAACTCACCATTGCCAACAACATGTGGTAATATGTGCATTTGGGGTAATAAACCCAAAACCATTTTTTTGGGTTATTTCTAGTTAATTAGAGGAATCTGACATCTAGGAAACCTCTTCAGAAACAGAAATCCTAGTACATTTTCATCAGAGGACCTCAGAAGACACTCAAGTTTCCTGAGTTTCTGGAAGGATTCATAGGATCAGCATACAGAAATAGTCATACAATAATTTATGTGATACATCAATAAGTAAAATTAATTCAGGGGAAGAGTGCATAGAATGACTGTAGAAAAAATTCTGTGAAATGTTCTATGAATATTCTCACAATGAAGATATACAGAATATAATAAATCCCCTCTGTTGAATTTTGAAAGCACTTGTAAAATAATTCCCACAAGAATAGTTATTGAGATAAATTTCTAAGGTTTTCAGTGGGGCTGGTTAACGTAACACCCTATGGTAGGACACAGCACAATTCCAGTCTTCTAAAAAGGTAGACATATCATTCTAAAGAAAAGGAAGATAGTAAATGAGGAATTATACTCATCCTGCAGGTGATGATTCACATAAGCACCAGCCCTTAAAGCAAAATCTCTTTCTTTTTTGACAAATATAATAAAAATGATATTGACAATTATTGCATGTTCTACAAATATGGGATGATTGGAAAGTTTATTTGCTAAAGAATAAAAAGGCTGATCAAACACACTCTTTTCAGTTTTAACATTTTCAGAATAGTTCTTTTTCCATGAAATCAAAATGAATGAAACCCTGGGCCCTCCCACCCTCTGCTGATTGACTGTAGCCCTGAATTTCATAGCTATGAAGGCACTTGGAGTAGGACTGCACCCTAGTTGTCCCCTTTATGCCACATTGCCTGACAATGTAACCAAATCCTGTCAGGTGTCTTCACAGTTGCTCTCTTCATATTTTGTTCAATCTTGCACAGGAAAAAAGTTTAAATTCACACTTCAGGGAAACCAGTCTCTTGTGGCCCAATTAAGTGATCAGAGGATGAAAATGGAATCTGAAATTTGTTCCAGTCTAGTGAACTTAGCTCATTCCAGCTCAGAGGTTTATCTGTTAACATACAGGAATGATGACCAAAAATTCCCACATATCTTTGTTAGGTCCCAGTTTGACTTACAAGGAGGTAATATATACATTAATGTATATGTCCTGCCATTGAGGGCAAATGAAAAATTCTACTCAGCCCAGAGCCAGCATTTTCTTTGAGATGCTAAAGGCTACCTAATAGGGAAAAGGAAGTTTTCCCCATTATTTATTCTGTGCTTCTCTTCTCCAGTACATTTTGCTACACATGTCTCTGAACATTGCCTTCTTGGAAGGCAAAAAGATTTCCTGAATTATAGAATTAAAGAGAGAAATGAGTCACACTGCAAACCAATTGCTGACACTCGGGTTTTCTACCAAATTACTAAATAGACTGAAATGTGGTAGCGGAGCAATTCCCAGAATACTCAATAGGTGACTACACCTTCAGTTGCTGATGTATAGCATGTCTGAGCACTGTCTGTCCTGTCCTCGGAAAAGCTCGATCCTAGAGAAACAGAGAAACACATGAGCCCCCAGAGTCAATAGGAAGCATGAAACTTGACAACCCAGATTGAATTCCATTCATCCTTTCTCTACTTATATTTGAACTTCAACTCAACATGTTACTGTTATGTCTTGACATTTGTAGGTGCCAAAGCACAGAGCAGAAATGAAGTAACCATCACTGAGCTCCACATACGGATGTTCGTAACTAATTGCTGTCACTCCTCAACTTAAGCAGGTTCTGCTTTTTCTTCTGCCTTATGAGGGCAATAAATAAATGAATTTCACAATCACAGCTCTTTCTCTAATGATTAACCAGTTCTACTTACTGTTCAATATTCATACAATGTTGTATAGGAGGAGTGAGATTAAAGGAATATTCCACATGTGAGATGGGAATTGGAACAAGATCATGTATTCTCATATGAAAAGATTTTGAGGTAAATTAATATACAGTGGTAAAGAGTGTTAATTTAAAATAAATTTTCTGCTTACAATTACCAGTGTTTACTATAAGTGATTGGACAATTATTGATCAATTGTTGGGCTCAAAACCTCAGACTACTGCTGTTTTGTATTTTTTTTCCTGAGGAGGGCTTTGGCATTTTTTATTCATCATTTATTTATTTTGGGTCATGATGAAACTATTGTTCAGCATACATTATTGGATATGATGAACTATCACACACCATGCACAAAAACAAAGAATTTAAAAAGGATTATGAACCATTTGTTTGAATCTCAGAAAAATAATGAAATGTTAAAAGGAAAAAAATTAGCCTTTTTAATTTTTTAATTAAAAGAATGATGTCCAAAATTTGATTACTGAGTTCCAAGAAGATGCAGTCCTGAAAATAGTCAAGTAAAATGTGAACTCAATGTGACATTCTGCTCAGTGGAAGACAAATGTTTACTGCCACAGGAAGTCATTTTGCAATATGCAACCAGAAACTAAAAAGATTATTAAAGTTTTCCCTTTTAGAGAACATTGAGAAAATGATAAGTAAGATGCAAAAAAAGACATTTTATACTACTTATGTTCTTGTTAAACATTATCCACAAAAGATTAAAACCGAGAAAAATCTTCAATTGTTATGTATTTGGGAATAGTCGTGAATAGAGTGAAAGGGTTCCTACCTAATCCAAGGGTAAAAGTGAATGTGAAGTGCCATTCTGCGGTTGCAAGTTACCTCATACAGTTTAAGGTGAATTCCACCAACCAATATATAGGTGGAAACTTGTGGTTGGAGGCTTAGATTCACTCACAAGGCTGAGTGGACCCAGAGTCTCTGAGAGGGAAATGGCCAGAGATGGATGAAGCAAATCTTGTCCTAAATGTGTGACACTAATGCATGGGGAATGTGGGAGGCACACAAAGTAAACTGAGCCCTCCTTATGTATGCTAGAAAACTTTATGAAAGTTTTGTATAGTGACTGTGGGGTAAAACTCACTCTACAAAAGTTATATTCTGTCTGCAAATTAGAATGGTCAACCTTTGGTGTGGGCAGGCCACCAGAAGGATCTTTAGACAAAGGTGTCATTGCTGATGTTTCCTAAATAGTTTTCCAAATCTCCAGACACCCAGAGCAATTTCCTTATATTGATTACTGGGAAGAAATAACTCAGAAATGACCCCCTTGGTTGACAGCCTTTCTGGAAAGACAGTCCAAGTTGATGTAGTTCAGATTACAGTGGCTCCTATGACCCAACAAATGGGTACTGAGCAGAAAAAAAATGACAATAAAAGAAAGAAATGAATGAGGTCAATATTTCCCAGTGAGCCAGAAGTGAACTCATCACCTTACATGCTCCTCTACCTGAACTTGCCAAGACAATTGGGACAACAGGCTGTCCCCACAGAACCCTCAACCCAAGACGCAGCAGATGCATGACCCCAGCACCTTTAAAATGGCTAGAGGGACATACTCTGGATGAACAAAACAACACTCAAGCCTTGGCCCAGACCCAATTTCCAGAAACAGAATTAGGGTGGGATCCTAACAAAGAAAAAAAGTTTTCAACAGATAAAGGGATAAAAGAGGTTTTCCGTAGTAGCATAACACAAGGTCACAAAGACCCCAAAACATGAACAAAATATCAGAAGCATTCTAGATACCTGAAAAAGCCACAGCCGTTTCTATGAACGACTATGCAAGAAGCAAACCAAAAGATAAAGAAGAGCTCCTTGTAGCTGCCATCATTGAAATCTCAGAAGTCACCCAAAGGGGAGTCCCACCAAAACAAAGTCAAAGCAAATATCAAAATTGGAGCCAAATGCAAGGCCAAAAATGGGTCTGGATGAAAGGACCACCTAATCCAAGGGACAAGGCTGAGACTAATCCAATGTGCCTACTGTCATCAAGAGAGCCACTAAAAGAAAGAATGACCCCAACTAAATTTAGCAGACCTAGACCAGGCTGCCACAGGGCTTCAAAAACTCATCAACCATCTTTAACATGGCACCAACATCTGATTTGAGAGCCTTTAATCCACATGATGTGGATGCTGGCCTCTAGTGTGGATTCATATTGCTCCATTATGTAAATGAACACTCTCAGGTCTAAGCAACCTTAGAAGACTGCAAGAAGTGGACACATAGGATTCTAAATTTCCTCGTAAAACTGACTATGACATCTCAAGAAGTAAAGTCCACATCTTTCAAGAAAAAAGTCAAATAATACTAATACTAAAAAAGTCAAATAATACTTCCTATCTGAGACAGAGACAAGGGCAACTGGACCCCAAGAAAAAACCAGCAGTCTACTCAATTCCAGTCCCTCTACCCTGCCAGTTTTCAGAGTTGCTGTGTCCTGCTGGACTCTGCTGCATATATGGATCCCTAACTTCTCAGTCATGGCCAAACACCTCCATAAGGCAAAAAATGGGGAAAAAAAACAAAAACAAAAACCAGGAGCCTCTAATATGGGGATCAACACAACAAAAGACTTTTAAGATGTTGAAGGAACACTCACCAGTGCACCTGGACTAGGATGCCCTGACCTATCAAAGCTTTTCTTTCTGTGTGTCCATGAATTTCCTGAAATAACTGTAGGAATGATAACCCAAATGTTGGGAACAAGGCCCCATCTATTGGTCTATCATTATACACAGCTGGACTCTGATTCAATTCTGGCCCCCTTGTTAACGGCCCTTGTGCCAAGATCTTCTGGTGTTGGAGGCTATGGGACAGAAACTAATACTCTGTTCTGGCACTGTTGGAGTACAAAGGACAATATTGGCTGACTAATGTGAGGATTGACAGATACCAGGGTATGTTGTGTGAAGATTCATATGTAAACATTAAAATAATCTGGACCCTAAACCCAGCAACCCTGCTGCCCATCAGGACTCAACAGAGTAATCACAAGTGCATTAATCTATGGATGAACTGTTCTCTAATAGACCACACCAGAAAACCCAGCCCACCAAGTATCCTTGTGGGAAGCCATTCATGACTAACAAATAAAACCAGGATTAATCGAATCATCAGACCCAGAAACCTGACTTTCAGGAACTTACAGTCATCAGAGATCATTTCAGATGGCCCAAAGTATGCGGTTTCTGTGCAGAGTGGCTCACTGCTGAAATTTGCACGTCCTAGATGAACAGATGTGTCACATGAACTGCTTGAGCAAATTGACTTCCTTATCTCCAACCCTTCCTGCTTCACATGAAAGAATCTCTTACTGGCCCCCATTTAATCTGTACCAATATAAGTAAACCTGTCTTGGTTACAGTCAGATCTTAGCATGGCTCAATCCATCATGCCCCCGGATTCAAAAGATAATTGTCTCCTCTGGTTTTTTCTATTATATAAGTTTATTAGGGCTGGGGACACAGCTCAGTTGGTAGAGTGCCTACCTCATAAGCACAAGGCCCTGAGTTCAATCCCCAGCATCGAAAAAAAAAATAAGTTTATTAGTGATTAATTTACAGATGGATCATCCCTCTGACAGAAAAACTTTCCCTCACCCATTCAGGACATGTGGTGATAGATTCTGATTTGAAGTACTTCATAGGTTAAAGCAGTTTCATAAAAAGTGGAATACATCTTTCTGGGTATGCAGTGGTCACTCCAGACCCCACTATTGAGACAAACCCTCTGTCCCAGGAAACTTCAGCAGAATAGGTAGAACTTTTTGCTTTGAGACAAAATGTCCAATTGACAGAAAAAATCCGTGTCAACATTTATAGAGATCCACAAATATGCCCTCACCACTCTTCAATATCACAGGGACTCATAAAAAAAAAACGGGCATAATTAACTCAGGAGTAAAAAGAATAAAACATGAACAGGAAATTCTTAACCTTATACATACGGTATGGAAACTCAAAAAAGGTTCAGTTACGCATTGCTGGTTCACTGAAATGGGAACATTATGATTGGGAAAGACCAGGAAATGCAGGCCTACCTAGAAGCAAAGTTCTCAGCTTGCAGGAAGCAACAAAACACTTGGCTCTAGTGCCTTAAATGCCACTCTTCTCCCTAATCCTCTCTCAGATTGGGAACCAAAATATTCACAGCAAGAAAGTAATTGGTGTAAGACTGGAAAAAGTAAACAGAGAGTCAGCTTTTGTGGCAGAGTCAATAAAATTATTTACCAAGAGTTTAAAAATCAGATGGAAATTAAATACTGCCTCTAGTCCACAGAGTTCTGCTAAAGTAAAACATATATACACATATATTTATATATATATATATATATATATATATAACTTTAATGGCTTAATTGGGTACAGTGTCAGGTAATTCACCTCCATTTTGAGAAAATTCTCCCTATTGCACTGTTCAGAACTAGATCTGCTCCTACTAAGAGAACTGGATTGTCTCCCTATTAGATAATATGTAAGAGAACTCTCCTACTTATCAGGCATTTACAGGGAGGCTCTAAGGAAATAGGAGAAGTAATATTAAGACATTAGCTTCAAGGTTTAGGAAAAACTTCACAGACCTTCAATCAATGGGTCAGAGAAAAATTGCCAGTAAGTTTGACCACAGGTACATACTACTTCAGGCTTGCAGATTCAGTCTGGGTCAAAAAATAAAATATTCAATCCTTGAATCTTCTTTGGAGAGGTCCTTTCACTGTTATTTTATCTACCCCCAACTTCAGTAAAAGTTACTAGGTCAAGTCCCTAGATTCATTACACCAGGCTCAAGCCAACAGCCTTGGTCTGGGAGTGCCCTCCACATACCCACTGTACCATGTAAGCCTATCACAAAGAGGAAGGAAACACTGGGAAGCTTGAGAATCAGAAGGATAACAGCCCTGCTCTGATCTCTTCAGAAGATGAAAAACCCTGTGGAGAGTTGAAGGTTGAGGAAACAAAACCAGTTTCAACCACTGAGTAGTTGACTGATCAAGGCACAATGGAAGATCAACTAGAAATGATGTAGGGATTCCCTTGTGTAAGGACCTGGGGCCTAGTGAAAAACAGTGTATAATGGGAATGGACTTGATCTAGGAGGTCAACAACCTGGGGGTAAAGATGACTGGCCACTCCAGAGGATTTTGCCACTTCTGGTCCTGCTACCTGCACACAGGTTGGCAGTTGGTGCCATACAACTCTAGTTTATATGCTAAACTGGATTATTCATTACAAGCTCTAATGGAAATTATGGCTAATTGAACAGCTAGCCATTTGAATTCCTATGGTGCTTTATTCTTGGTAAATTTCAAACCTTAATTGGCACAGTAAGTATTATGCTGTTTAAACATTTCATGATCAGTTCCTTTATACATTAGAAGTTTTGGATCTTTCAGTTTTTCACCATTTAGAATGATATTGGCCATGAGCTTAGCGTAGATGGCCTTTACAATGTTAAGGAATGTTCCCACTACTCCAATTTTCTCTAGTGTTTTGAGCATGAAGGATGCTGTATTTTATCAAATGCTTTTTCTGCATCTATTGAAATAATCATGTGATTCTTAACTTTTAGTCTGTTGATATGGTGAATGACATATATTGATTTCCTTATGTTGAACCAACCTTGCATCCCTAGGATAAAACTCACTTGATCGTGGTGCACTACCTTTTAATATATTTTTGTATGCGATTTGCTAAAATTTTGTTGAGAATTTTTGCATCTATATTCATTAAGGATATTGGTCTGAAATTTTCTTTCCTTGACGTGTCTCTGTCTGGTTTAGATATCAGGGTGATATTGGCTTCATAGAATGAGTTTGGGAAGGTTCCCTCCTCTTCTATTTTATGGAATACTTTGAGAAGTATTGGAATGAGCTCTTCTTTAAAGGTGTTGTAGAACTTGGCTGAGAACCCATCTGCTCCCGGACTTCTTTGTTGGTAGGCTTTTAATGACCTCTTCTATTTCATTGCTTGAAATTGATTTATTTAACTTGTGTATGTCCTCCTCGTTCAGTTTAGGTAATTCATATGTCTCTAGAAACTGTAACAAGACAGGGATGCCCTCTTTCACCACTTCTATTCAATATCGTTCTTGAAACTCTAGCCAGAGCAATTAGACAAACCAAAGAAATTAAAGGGATACGAATTGGAAAAGAGGAACTCAAACTATCTCTGTTCGATGATGACATGATTATATATTTAGAGGAACCTGGAAATTCCACCAGAAAACTCTTAGAACTCATAAGTGAATTCAGTAAAGTAGCAGGTTACAAGATCAATGCTCATAAATCCAATGCATTTTTATACATAAGTTATGAATCATCAGAAAGAGAAATTAGGAAAACAACCCCATTCACAATAGCATCGAAAAAAATAAAATACTTGGGAATCAATCTCACAAAAGAGGTGAAAGACCTCTACAATGAGAACTACAGAACACTAAAGAAAGAAATTAAAGAAAACCTTAGAAGATGGAAAGATCTCCCATATTCTTGGATAGGCAGAATTAATATTGTCAAAATGGCCATACTACCAAAAGTGCTATACAGATTCAATGCAATTCCAATTAAAATCCCAATGGTGTACCTTACAGAAATAGAGCAAGCAATTATGAAAGTCATCTGGAAGAATAAGAAACCCAGAATAGCTAAAGCAATCCTTAGCAGGAAGAGTGAAACAGGGGGTATCGCAATACCAGAACTTCAACTCTACTACAAAGCAATAGTAACAAAAACGGCATGGTATTGGCACCAAAATAGACAGATCAATGGTACAGAACAGAGGACATGGACACAAATCCAAATAAATACAATTTTCTCATACTACAAAAAGGTTCCAAAGATATGCAATGGAGAAAAGATAGCCTCTTCAACAAATGAAGCTGGAAAAACTGGAAATACATATGCAACAGAATGAAACTAAACCCCTATCTCTCACCCTGCACAAAACTCAACTCAAAATGGATCAAAGACCTCCGAATCAGATCAGAGACCCTGCATCTTATAGAAGAAAAAATAGATCCAAACCTTCAACTTCTTGGCTTCGGATCAGACTTCCTTAACAGGACTCCCATAGCACAAGAAAAGCTAGAATCAACAACTGGGATAGATTCAAACTAAAAAGCTTTCTCTCAGCAAAGGAAACTGTCAGTAATGTGAAGAGAGAGCCTACAGACTGGGAGAATATCTTTGCCACTCATACCTCAGATAGAGCGCTAATTTCCAGAATCTATAAAGAACTCAAAAAACTCTACACCAAGAATACAAATAATGCAATCAACAAATGGGCTAAGGAAATGAACAGACACTTCACAGAAGAAGTACAAGCAATCAACAGATATATGAATAAATGTTCAACATCTCTAGTAATAAGAGAAATGCAAATCAAAACTACCCTAAGATTTCATTTCACCCCAATTAGAATGGCGATTATCAAGAACACAAGCAACAATAGGTGTTGGTGAGGATGTGGGGAAAAAGGTACACTCATACATTGCTGGTGGGGCTGCAAGTTAGTGCAGCCACACTGGAAAGTAGTATGGAGATTCCTCAGAAAGCTTGGAATGGAACCACCATTTGACCCAGCTATCCCACTCCTTGGCCTATACCCAAAGGACTTAAAATCAGCATACTACAGAGATACAGCCACATCAATGTTCATAGCTGCTTGATTCACTATAGCCAGAGTGTGGAACCAACCTATATGCCCTTCAGTTGATGAATGGATAAATTAACTGTGGCATATATATAATGGAATATTACTCCACCATGAAGAATGATAAAATTATGGCATTTGCAGGCAAATGGATGAAATTGGAGGATATCATGCTAAGTGAGATAAGCCAATCTCAAAAAACTAAAAGACAAATGATCTCGCTGATAAGCAGATGAGGACATATAATGAGGTGGAGGAGGGGTTAATGTTAGGGTTAGGGTTAGGTTTAGGGTTAGGGATAAGGAGGGTGGTAAGAATGGAGGAAGGATGGACTTTATAGAGGGAAAATAGGGGTGGGAGGGGTGCTGGAGAAGGGGAAAAATAACAGAATGAATCAAAAAACATTGCCCTATGTAAATTTATGATTTTTAATTAAAATAAATTTAAAAATAATTTAAAATTAAATAAAAAGAGGTTGGGATATGAAAAAAAAAAAAGAAATTAGAAGTCCACTTATCTATGGATCCATTGACTTAAGCCAAAAGTAAAAAGTTCTTTCTTTAAATAAATAAATAAATAAATAAATAAAATTGATTTGTGCTTTTAACAAAAAAAAAAAAAAAAAAATGAAGAAGATTTGGATCTACCATGGAAGCAACTGATACAGAAAGTTAACAACTAAAATTATGACACTGCATAAGGCTTTAGGCCAAGAGGATGATAATGCAGTTTGGTTTAAAGGATTAGATAAGTATCATCATCAATGGGAGGAATGAAGCATAGCAGGCATCCATAGTCGAAATTCTTGCTATAATTAAGTTTCTCCTAAAACCTCCCATAATTAAGCTTCTCATCACCAAGATTTTAGACACAGTGTCAACAAAATCTTATCAGTATTTCTGCAGAGCCCACTTTGGTTTGAATCTTCCACTTTATGTAAACAGTAGATTAGCAGGCAAAAGGTGTTAAGAGTCTACATCAAAAAGACCTTGTTACTATGCAAAGGTACTATCTGTGGTTTCTTGATAAAAACTTCTATCTAGACTAAGAATATGGGACAAAGAGTAACCAATATGTACCCACTCACTGACATGTTACCACCCCACTAAATATAAAGTATAAATAATTACCAGATTTGGTGCTGGGGATGTTGCTCTGTGGTAATGCACTTACCTAGCGCATGTGAGGCACTGGGTTCGATCCTCAGTACCACATAAAGATGAATAAATAAAATAAATGCATTGTGTCCATTTACAACTAAAAAAATATTTTAAAATTATTACCAGGGGGATTTCAAGATGGTGGACTAGAGGGTGGCTGCATTTCATGTTGCTCCAGGACTCAGGATTCAAGAAGAGGAGATATTGAGAGACTTGGGACCAACACAAAGCCACCAGGTGAGTCTCTCCCATTGGGGAGGCATCCCAGATGGGGCGGTAGTCCCGGAACACAGGGAACTTTGTGAAGTAGAGTTATCCAACGAGACACCCCTCCCCCTACTGGAGCAGTGATCACAGACAACTCAGAGCATTGTAGAGGAGGAAGTCCAGCACAACGCTTGGACTCAGAGCAACCCACTGGAGCTCTGGCAGCTGCCCAGAGGAGGAGGTGTGCATCAAGCTGTTTGGACTCAGAGTGACTGCTCCTGAACACTGGGAGGCTTTCTGGAGAAGGAGGAGGAGTGTGGTGGGTCACTTGGACTCAGAGTGGTGCACCAGGGCTACGGGCGGCGGCCCAGAGGAGGAGGCATGCGGTGAGTTGTTTGGACTCAGAGCCACCACTCCTGAACACCGGGGGTGGGCTGCCCGAGGAGGAGGAGGAGCGCGGCGGGTCACTTGGACTCAGAGTGACTGTACCAGGGCTACGGGCAGATGTCAGGAGGAGGAGGTGCGCAGTAAGTTGCTTGGACTCCTAGATACCACACTGGAACACCGGGTGGCTGCCCGGAGGTAGAGGAGTGTGGTGGGATGCTAGGACTCGGAGTGACTGTACAGGGCTCCAGGTGGCTGCTCAGAGGAGGGGCCGCATAGCCAGGCAATTAGGTGCAGAGCAGGGTCCCAGGACTTAGGCGGTTTCTGGGTGGAAGAGCCGCACGGAGACACACTGAGGGGCAGAGTGAAGTTTCCAGGACTGTGAGCAGATTCTCTCAGGAGAGACAGCCTAAGGAGACTCGTCTGCGAAGGGTGAGGCTCCCAGACCCAGGAGGTGGGTCCGGGCCCCTGGGAACATTGCAGAGGAAGGCGTCCAAACCCAGGTGGTAGTTGTGGATTGAGGGGAAACTCTAGGACGGAAACTGATCAGCTGGACCTCCACACCAGGTGAGTCTTTCCTGCTGGGTGAGGTTTTCCCACAAGGATGGAAAAACCAGAGACACAGGCCCAAACAGGCCTTGCCTCAGCCCACAGCCTAGTTCTCCTTTGGATGACCATTGGTCAACAAGTGGAGGCACCTCTGCCCACTAGCAGGGAATATACCCCTTGTGGAGCATCGCATTGTCAACTTCCTCCAAGACTTCTGGCCACTGAAGGCTAAGAGGGGATATATTAGATATCTTCTGGGACATTGTAAGTGAATAGAGGAAATCTGCAATATCTCAGCAGTCCACTGATACCTGAACAATATGAGAAAGCAAGGGAAGAAAATGTCCCAAACAAACCAGGATGTTACGTCAATAAAATCCAATGACAGCATGGCAGAAGAAATGACAAAAAGGGAGTTCAGAATGTGCATAATTAGAATGATCAGGGAAGCAAACAATGAGATGAAAGAGCAAATGCCAACATTGAATGATCACCCCAATTGACAGTTAAAAGAGCAAATACAGGAAGCAAAAGATCATTTCAATGAAGAGTTAAAGATATTGAAAAAAAAAACATAAATTCTTGAAATGAAGGATACAATAAACCAAATTAACAACTCCATAGAAGGCATAACCAATAGGATAGAACACCTGGAAGACAGAACCTCAGATATTTAAGACAAAATATATAATCTTGAAAACAATGTTGACCAAACAGAGAAGATGGTAAGAAATCATGAACAGAATCTACAACAGTTATGGGATATCATGAAAAGGCCAAATTTAAGAATTATTGGGATTGAGGAAGGCTTAGAGAAACAAACCAAAGGAATAAACAATCAATATGAACTCACTGACTTTGGAGGCTAAAACAGTAAGATTGACAACTTGAGGCAAGCTTCAGGAACTTAGTGAGACCCTGTGTCAAAATAAAATTGAATAGGCAGGCTTTTGGCTCTGTGGGAATGGCATTGGATTCAACCTGCAGTAAAATCCATCCCTCCAAAAGAAAAGAGAAATAAATGAAAACCTCCTAACAAACTTCACCTCAGAACTTCAACATTTCTGCCTTTTCCTCGAGTATTGAGAAGAGCTCCCCTGTTCCCTTGGATGAGCCAGTTCTTGGTGCCTTGGCAAAAAAGCACATGTAATCACCAGGCCTTATTGCTCTCCACTACCAGTTACAGCATGGGATTGTGTGCCTGGTCAAGAGTTTCAATGAGCAGTGGATCAAAGGGAACATTCGGGTATAGAGGAGTCCTGTGGGTATTTGGGTTGCTAAACAGTATTCTTCCCGTGTGTGCTTCTTTGGAATATATAAGGACATTTTTGGGTCATGTCAATATCCCTTGAATATCTTTTATAGTTAGGTTTTCAGATACTGTTAGTAATGTGTTCTCATTCTCTATAATGTGATATGGAGTATAGAAGGAAGGATAGTAGTAGGTTTGGATAAAGCCCAGAGATTTGGTTTTTATCATTGTTGTCCATGTGTTGTGTGACCCTGTGCAAATGACATATTTGTATTTGTTTTTATTTTCTTAGATGAGAATTTTGATTGGGTGATTTTTTTATTCTATGAACTCTGATTTTATTACCTTTCCCCAAATCAATATTTTTAAAAAATCATACATTTTTAAAATTTTCATTATTTTACCTTGTTGCTTGTCAGTTTATGAAACGCCCATTTAAATAGGTTGGGTTTTTTTTTCATTTTCATGTAGGAGAACTGTATTTAATCATTACTTAGGACAGTTGCAAAAAAAAAAAAAAAATACCCCCAGTATTGAGTTGCATGCAAAGACATTTGTTTCTCTCTTGTTGTTTGTTTTAACTCTTTGCCTTGAATTGACCTGCACTCTGTGAATGTCTTCCAGCTACACTGGCTTCTCATGCCTGTTATCTGGTGTGTCTGAGCTCCCCTCCACAGTTGAGGACATCCACCAGTTGATGATGCAGGCTTCACCTCATCACATAGCACTTTCCCCACAAAGTGAATGGGTCCTTGCTGAGCCTTCTCATGCCTCTGCTCAGATTGGGAACATCACTGCTTCTGCCATGTTCTAATGAATACAGCAAGTTAGAGACAAGGTACACCTTGGAAATGGGGGAAATAGATACTTTCTCTTTGTGAAAGGTGCTACAAGTTCACATAGGGAAAATTTGGAGACTGGGAGATGTGAGTAACTGGGAGGAGTGTTTTTGCACACAATTGACCATATTTATGTATTCTGGATACTATTTTTCAGATGCAGATGTATTTGTTCAAATATGTTCTCCCAGTCTCTACTTGTGCTTTCATTCTCCTTTAGGTACATTTTCATGAACAAAGATCCTTCTCTTATTGTTGTCTTCATGCCTTATGTTTGTGAAGAATGAGGGTCATATTGTTTTCATTTGAGAACCCAACAGTATCCTATTACATTAATTTTAAAAATGTTGCAGTCCTAAATTCCAAATTTAATTCAACTGCAGTTTTTTTAACAATGTAATTAATATCCAGATATACACAGAATTGTAAAATGACTAGCTAAACTTCCCAGCAGCCAAAAGTGCATTTCTGTAGTTTTTCTCATCAGTTGTCTTATTTTCTCTTTCCCATTGTATTATTTACATTGGAAAACCAGTCTTTCTGTCCAAACTGTGATGAATTTCCCTAGTTCTTCATTTGTTTAAAAATACTTGGTTATTCTACATTGATCTATTACAACAAATTTAAATTCACTTTATCAATCTGTATACATAATCTTCTTTTGCAGTTTATTGCATTCAAATGCTCAATACCTTTGGAGGAAAACTTGCAAAAGTTCTAATCCATTATTCTGATATGATTTTCTTATATTTAGTTAGTGTTTAAACATAGTGCAATACTTATCTATGAAGGCATTTGTATAAATTGTGTTAGATTTATTCATAGCAGAGTGATAATTCTGATAAGCCTTAAATAACTTATACTTTTTAATTTTGAGAATTTCCAAGTGTAGAAAAAAGTTTAAAAAAGAATGCAGAGATTGCTGCTTATGTAATTCACCAATTGTTACATGTTGAACATTTTACTCTCACACCATTTTTAAAGAAATTTCTAAGGATTTAAGTATGTATATTTTTCAGTATGTTAACAATGAATGAAAATTGCTTTCATGTTAAAGTGTCTCAAATTTAGACAAGATGATTCTCTTTGATCTAGGTCCTTTGGCTTTTGAACAGAATATTGTTTGTATTTTCACAATTCCTTTCTAAAATGTTGAACAAAAATCAATTTTGCAATTTGTTTTTTATTAATGGTATATAGATATCAAAATGTATCCTTGAAAACCATTAAATTATCTGACATTTTTCAAAATTTTGCCCTAGATTTTTCTGGCTCTTTTAATACATGAACACAGTAAACGTGAATAAAATTAGTGTTATTTGGCAACCGTATCTCATTGAGATTTCTTGTTGTCTGTAGTTCATGAAGTTTCTCTATATTACAGGCCAAAAGTGATTTGTATTAATTTTCACCTGATACATATTGTTCATTTCTGTGTTTTGCTTGATTATCTTTAATAACTTTTGGAAGTTTATCTGATTTCACTGGATTTCTAGGATTGGCAAAATGCAGACTAAATATGCTAAAAATTTTCCAATGGTGTGATAAGTTTTTGACTTTGAGTTGCCTGTGGAAGACATGAAGGTCTTTCACGGCCTGAACACAAATGTTCGATATGTTACCTTTAAGTCATAAGTAACTTTGGAAGACATATGGCCTTTTTTTGTTCATTTTGAAGTCATTTCCTCCTTTTCAGTGCCATTTCAATCAGAACCCAGACACTAATTTGGCATCAAATGTCTTCCATTAATGCTGTTGGAAGTACATGTGGTTTGAAGTTTGAAAATGTGGGCATCTCAATGCAAAAGACAAAACAGTTTTTGAGAAGAGAGACTTGTTCTTCTGCACAAGTCAACAGTGTGCAGAAGAAACACCCTTGTTGAACAAAAAATAATAGAAAAGACAAAATCTTTACTTGTTTTTGATGCTTTGTGATTCTAGAATCTGGCATTGGACATATAGTATAAGCGAGGATAAACAAGGAATACATGGACCTGTGCCTGTGGGAGTTATAATTCATAATACAAAAAAGATGATGAATGAAAGGAGATTAGATAGTGCACAATTACATGTGCTTTAATATTGGCAGATATGCCATTACTATTACTAATATCTTTGTTAATATAAATGCAAAGGAAGGACAAATTAGATACATAATGTCAATATACAGTAGCAAGACATTGGCAATTCTCATCACATATTAAATATTTCAAGAAGTAATGATTTTCCATTGTGCTGCTTCTGACATATGTAGTTCTAATTACGATATGGTGAGCTCCTGGTATTTACAAGTGTCTCTTATAATCAACATTCTTTCATTATCTGAATCTAGCACCATGTCCTGTGTAATGAACAGTGAATAAATAATGACTTAGTGAAAAGTAAATGACATTGCTAGCAATGTACTGGTCAATATCTGAACTTGACCTTGTACTAAACTTGGCGTAAATGGAGATGTCTTCCTGCAGTAAGTAAATAAACATGGTACACTCTGATTCTCATTTCTTTGAGAATATGAAAATAGAAGGAATTTCTTAGCTTTCATGGTTTGACTGATATAGCTAAGGGAGATGAATACAAGTGAATTCTTATCTCTGTAACTTTTTCTTGTTCAGTTCTCACAAAGGGAAAACAAATTGAATCATTTAGTTATAATTAAAATAAACATTTTCTATATGCTCTGTTCATGAATTTAGTAATGGCAGATTCTACCCCACTCAGTAAATACAACGGAGCTCCCAGGGTGTCACTTTTTTATCCTTATCTTCTGCTTGGGAAATATCTTTAAAATATTTTGTTTTTTGATTTGGGTCCATTATAATTATATGTATTAAGGGATTCATGATTCCAAATTTACATATGCACATAATATTTGATCAACCTCATTTCTCAATACCTTCCCCCTCTTTGTGATCCTTCTCCCTGATGTGCTTGTTCTGATTTCCAGAACTCCCTTCTATTATTGTAAATTTAATTCAAATTGTATAACATATATTTATATGTGTGGACTATTTGATTTACTGATTTACTGTGTTATACCCATGCATGGGAATAGCATAATAGGGTAGATGTTTTATCCCCAGTCACTTCCCCATGCCTTCCCTTTTGCCCTAACTCCCTCCTTTTGTTTCCCTCTTCTACTCTGTCCTTCATCTTCCACTAAATGTTCTTTGGGTAATTATATTATGGAGACAAAAAGGAACTGTTTGCATATTTATGCAATGCCACAGCTATAGTCCTGATTAGTATTTAAAGAAAAACTGAAACAACCTTAATTACAATATATTTGGAAATATTTATCCCTATTTGGGTGCATTCACTGGATGGAATCTCATAAATGGCTTGGAAATGTAGACTATAGAGTGATGTGAGAAAATGTTGCATTAGAAAAGCTCAAATTTGTCCCATGGGAACATCAAAAAACATTAGAGTGGTGACTGAAGACTACGCAAGATCTCTAAAGATTCAGTTATATAAAGAAATGAGAAAGGACACAATAAAGAAAAGTGGGGATCCAAATGCAGGTAATTTCAGTTTATTATGCCTGCCATTGCCAAAGCTGCCTAGAACAATGTGGTCTTGGTCCATAGGTGATGTCAAAAGAACTATCAATTTTTTTTTGCATTACAAAGTAATTGTACTAAAAGTCACTGCATTTCCTCTGGTCACAATCTTTGGAAGATCCTGTACCCAGTATCTTCCAAATACTGTGTCTGTACAAATACAAGTCTGTTCTTACCCTTTCTAAAACACTTGCTTCATCCTCCCAGCCAGGCATGCAACTTAACCTTTTAGATAGTTGCTGAAATTAGATGAAAGGCCTCTGCAATTCAGAGAAGCAGCATGTTACTCAAAGTCCAGGAAACACCAGATTTCATGGCATATGAAAGATGAAGAAAATAAATAAAAGTGGCCCCACATTTATTAGGTACCGATTTTATGTACCTTAGAAAATTTATCCAGAAAATCTTTGCAAACCATCAAAAATAGAAGAAATATAATATCATTTTTAATGAATATAATTAGAATAATTACCAGTAGTCTTTTCCAGACCATAAAAAATGGACCATGATTCTTCAAGAGAAGATGACAAATTTCAGGCTTTTTAAACTTTGCTGAAGCATCTGCACATACCATGATCAACCCTTAGAAACCAAAGGGGTTTATACCTCCAGTTGAATTTAGCAGTTTTCAAAGATTCTGCTTGCTCTTAGAAGTAGACAAAGTGCAATAAGGGCAGGGGATTCAAGAAGAAACTTATTATCTTTAGTGGTTACTTTTGTTTTTTTCATACTGGGAGAAGAGCAGTCAACACATTAACCACTTTAGGATGAGAAAACAACTTTGTTAAAATAACCTTCATAGAACAGAAGGATACTTGCTGAGAAGCCCCCAACAGGATCCTTCTCATGTGGCATTCACTAGGACTGGGTTAAAGCCCCTTTTACATGATGATCACATGATAATATCAATGGAATTAACCTGAGTGACCCAAAGAAATAATCTGTATGAAAAGGGTTGTTGAGAAGATAACCATCTTGGTAAATGAGTTCATAATGAAAAATCAATTATTTCTTTAGATTTGAGGATTCTAGTTTTGCTTAGACTTTGGCCTGCTTAACAAACTTAAAACCTTGTAACTACTCAAGATTTATTTCAGGCCTAATGAGTATGAGTGTTTGGGGTTCAAATTCATTTTAAGAGAATGGGTCCTAATAAATAGAAGAGCAATAAATTCTCATTAGTTTCAGGTTTATTCTAGAAAATTGGTACAAGGGCAGACCAATAGGTGAAAAAGACAGGCCTCTCCAAGCAGCAGATGAGTTACAGGGCAAATGTAGAGAGAGAGAGAGGAGTCCGACCAACTTTCACTTACTCTATTATTTAATGCAATGTGAATACATCAGTTTTAATGGGAACTTCACAGAGGAAAGAAGAGAGACCAAATGACTGCAACTCTGATGGATCAGGAATTTTATAGATGGAGATGTAGTAGAAGCAACAGAGCAAGAGACATGCTTAGTATGGAATAAAGTTAAAATTTCATCTTAGTTACCTCAGACATTGTGTAGGTATGAGTAGAAATTGTTAGGAGTTGAAAATGCCAACAACTGAAAACTTTAGTTAATTGTACGAAGATTGTCAGGTGACATCCACATATCTTGGGCAGGAATTTAAAGAAAAAGAATGAAAGAAGTGTACTAAGAAGTGGTAAGGTAACAGACTCAATATGATAGTAGCCTTAGAGGACCACATTAATGTCTTATCCAAAAGTAGAAAGTTTATAAAAAAGTACCGGGCACTACATTTTCCCTTAATGCATAATATGATATCAATATTTCTAATATAATTATTAGGAAAGTAACATTGGTTCCCTCTAATTAGTGACCTGAATCAATTTTCTCAAATTTTAAAACAAATTGAGTTGAATTTTCTGTTTCTTAACAACAGAAAAATCACAACCTAGTATTTTTTAGAATTACAATGGTCAGTACTTTATGCAACATGAAAAACAGCTTTTATTGGTTTTCATTTTTGAGTTGCATAATGTCACAACATGGTTCTCACTTAGGCTTTATAAATTTAATATTTTCTTATTGTTGGATATTTAAGGTTCTGACAGAAAATTTCTAGTTTGTAGAATAAGAAAAGAATGTGCTGAATACCAGACTTTTCTCCAGCATAGTTACAACTTCACACTTGTTCTTATTAATGGAGCAAACTGTCACAAACCACTTTTAATATATTTTTTTCCATGCTCCAAATTAGACTTGAAATCCTAAGGTAGGAGTCATCTGATTTCCACTTGGAGCCTTTGCTAAACAGCTGGGCTGATCATCTTGGATGTGCACAGCAGGTCAAACTCAATGGAGAGACAATTTGGGAAGTGTATGTCTCAGCAGAAACAGGGATTGGTGATATGAAGGCCTACCCAAATTCTTCATTCTAATCTTTGAGATGGTAGATCCCTCTCCTAATATTTGCCAAACAATATCAATGTTGCAATGTCTCAAAATCCTTGTTTAGAACAACATAAATATGTGGATTAATATCTTACATGAATTTATGTGTGCAAAATTATGTATATAATATAGGAATAACCCCTCTCTCTGATTGAATAGCACAGTGGTTCTATCAAAGATATGGTAAAATTTCTCTAAGTTGGGGATTGGTTGGATATATTTTAGACAGAGAAATTCTGTTCAGAATTTATCACTTGAGAATCTGAGATATTTATGGATGAATATAAACTCCTTAAGTGATATGAATTTTTATATATGGACAGAAGATATTATAACTGTTGAAATCTGATTATTTTTCTTTTTCTGTGTTTAAATTTGGGTTTTTATTTCTCAATAAACCCCAAGACTGATTTTAGCTTGGAAGATGGGTGAGGTGACTAGTGAGGTGTTGTGTATGTGGAGCAAAGGTTTTCTGCCCTATGTGCAGCAGAGTCTTGGGCACATGTGACAGTGTCCATGTAGACCACCTGGAGACCAGGATCAGAGCAGACAAATATTCTCATCTCAGAGTGAAGAGAGATGGAGAAAATGTCCAAGAATCACAACTCAGGTAAAGTCATGGGATGCCATAATTCTAATTTTTATTTCATGGGAGACGACAGGGGAAATGTCAGTAGTAAATGAACAGAGTGAAGACTGTGAGCTCTCAGTGAAGTTTGTAACACTGAGGAAAACAGTTTGAAAATTTTGAGAGTTTACTGCGTAAGTTATGTGCCAGGAAATTTCTTTCTTTTAAATTTCAAGGTCAAAGTTCTTCACCTTCTACAAGTAAATACTTTTCTTAGATTACAAAAGTGAAACATTAATTACAGAGGACTGAACAACATAAAGAAGATTCAGCAATCACTGAGTCCCACTTTTCAGAAAGGCCATAGGGTTCAATAGTATCTCATATTTATTTATTCTTCACTAAGCAGTGTGACATAGCACACAGAACTGAAAAGTTCACACGTGTCATAATTCAACAAATCGCAGCAATGAACATTTTCATTACAAAGAAAAATAGAAAATTGCCAGTAAGAAAGTTATAAAGACTATATTGTTTTCAATTTTAACCTTGGATTCTTTATGTGAGTTTCAAAATTTGAAATGTGTCCAACAGTCCTTTGAAATATTCTGTGTGTGCATGTCTGTGAGGTAAGGCAGTTCATTTTATCAAATAATGTGTGACTGTGAAAGGGCTTTATTTAACATAATCTAAACCGCAAGAAAATAGGGTCTGTGTGAAATGTAGACCATTTAAATTTATGCATGTATACACTTTGTCAAATTATAAAAGTGACAAATAATTCTCGGGGTGATTAAAAAGCAAGTACTGGGTTACTCCTCATCTCACTATGCAGAAAGAATGACTACTTGAGTTTGTAGAATTTCCTATTATACCATGCATCATTTATGAACATATTCTGTTCCTGATTCCCTTCTCTTTTAACCCAATTAAAAGGTTTTTTAATCTTAAACATTTCATATATTCCAATCCATCAGTGTATCAACCTTCATACGACTCTTCCCAAATTCATAATAATTTAAGATTTTCCCAGTTTTTAACTTTTATGGATAAGTTTGAACAAGGTAGTAAATTATATAAAATGTCTTAATTTTGCATCTTACATATTGATAATTTTCTGATTCTTATCCAACATGCGAGAGGCATAATAAACTTTTGCCTCTGTTTACCTACTGCAAACTGACTTGCCCTGCCTATAATCATTTGTCTTCCACTGAGCAGGAAACCACAGTGAATGTAGTTTTTACTGCACACTGGTTAGGCCTGAATCCTCTTGGGAACTGGAAGTCGAATTATGGAAAATGCATTATCCAGGAGAAAATTAAAAGTTTAACTTTTGTTCATTTTAGTATTTGATTATTTTTCTGAGACTCCAAACAATGCTCCATAAACTTTTAAAAAGTTTTTTGTTTGTGAGAATGGGGTATTTTACTTTATAATTTCTAATAATTTATGATCAAGAAGTTGCTTCATCATATCCAAAAAAACAAAAATGAGTAAAAAAAAACAAAGAAAATGGAAACAATGTGGAATGTGAGGTTTCCAGACTAAGAAATAGTCAATAATTGTTCAATATTTTTAATAACTTATAATAATATTGTAAGAAGAAAATGTACAAAAACTAACACTTTTTTATCACTAAGTAGTAATTAAGATGAATTTTTTCCCATATGAAATAAGTGCAATGGTTCCAGTTCTCTCATCTAATGTGGAAAAGTGTTTTAACCTCACTTGCCTATATAATATTGGTTAACTATTAAAAAGCAAGTAGAATTGGTTAACAATTACACAAGCAGTTAGGTCTTGAATTCTAGTTATTTTGTAAGTCTGATGACAAAGAGAAGCAAAACCTGCTCAGTCTGAGGAGTGACAGGCAATAAATTCCCAAATGTCAGTAAGTGAAACTCAATGAAGGTCACTCCATTCCTGGACTGGGCTTTAGCACCTATGAAATGCAAGAGGAAACAGAAGGGGGTTGGGTTGAGGGTTCAAAGAAAAGTTGACATAGGGAGAACAGAATCCAATTTGGGCCATCAGGTTACTTGATTTCTATGTTACTCTGGGGGCTCACATGTTTCTCTTTTTCTTCAGGCTATACTTAATCCATGTACAGTAGACAGTGGTCAGACATTGTTCTACATCAGTCCCTGATGTTGTGGTCACCTATTAAGTATTCTGAGCATTCCCTCTGCCCCCCTCATTTTATTCTATTCACCAACTTTGTAGAATGATGAATGTCAGCAATTGGTTTGCATTGGGACTTGTTTCTATATTTATATACGTCAGAAATATTTTTTCCTTCTAATCAGCAAGATCTGGAGGCATTTGTGTAGAGAAAGGTACATGAGATGAGAAGCATAGAATAAACGATGGGGATACTTCCTTTCCACTGTGAAGAAGTCTTCAGCATCTCACAGATAGTGTGGACCTTGACTGAGTAAAATTTTTTGTGTGCTCTCAAATGTGGAAAATTTAGCTGAATGCATAATATAACATCCTGATAAGTCGAACTCTGAGCTCAAAATGGTAGTTGTGAATTATTGGTCATTGTTTATGTGTGTTGTATTGATAAATGACCATCTGAATAAGGAGAAGGTAAGTTAACGAGACTGGAACAAATTTTTGTACTCTGGACACTCAATGGTGTGTCAAGAGATCAGTTTCTTGAGGCTTGATATAATGTTTTCCTTTGCAAGACTTAAACAGTGGAGTTTATTTTAAATTCTACATTTATGTTCATGATTCAATTATTCCAGGGCAGTGTGAGAGGTTACCAAAGACCAGAGACAATATCTGAGGGCTGCATACAAGGCATAAGTCCTTATTGAGGAATGTTTATGGGGAGGGTCCAGCAGTGATGGGCTGGACAGGCAGCACCTCCCTACATCCCTCATGTTGCTTTGCCAAGCAGAGCTTCCTCTTCCTCATGACATTGTGCCCCCAGTGAAACATGACTGTTTGAGTGACACTTATTGTGTCCCCAGTGCCCTCAGTTCAAAGTCACAACAAATGTCAGGGTTTTAACCTGAATTTTTAAATTTCTTCTTTTTATATATGATGGTAGAGTGTATTTTCACATATTTATAAATCATGGATCATAACATTATGAAATAGGGTCCCAAGGTGTGGATGTACACCATGTGGAGTTTCATTGTCATGTATTCACATATGGATATAGGAAAGATATGTCAGGTTTGTTCCATAGGCTTTCCCATTCTACTCCCCCTCTCTTCCCTTCATTCTTGGTTTTCTAATCCTCTAAGATTCTATTCTTCCATTCCCTTTCGCCCTTGTTGTGTGTTAGCATCCAAATACCAGAAAGAACATTTGACATATGATTTTTTGGGACTCTTTATTTCACTTAGGATGATAGTTTCCAGATCCATCCAGTAATTGACAAATGTCATAAATTCATTCTTCTTTATGGCTGAATAATATTCCATTTTGTATATATGTTGCAATTTCTTTATCCATTCATCTGTGTAGGGCACCTTGTTTGGTTTCATAATTTAGATATTGTAATTTGAGCTACTATAAACATTGATGTGGCTGCATCACAGTAATATGCCAATTTTAGCTCCTTTGCATATATTTGAGGAAGTGGCAAAATGGGGTCAAATGGTGCTTCCAATCTTAGTTTCTTCAGGAATCACCATAGTGCTTTCCAGAATGGTTGTCTCAATTTGCAGTTCCAGCAGAAATGCTTGGGTGTACCTTTTCCCCTACATTCTCAACAATATTTAGTTACTGTATTGTAGAAATTTGCCATTATGATTTGAATGAGGTAAAATCTCAGTTTTGTAGAAATTTGCCATTATGATTTGAATGAGGTAAAATCTTAATTTGCTTTTGCTAAAGATGAGAGATATTGAACATCTTTTCATGTACTTACTGACTGCATATCTACTTTTGAAAAATGCCTGTTTAGCTGCTTTGCTCATTTATTAATTGTTTTTTTTTGTGTTAAAGTTTTTGATTTTTTTGTATATTTTGCAAACTATCAGTTTATTTGCAGTGAGAGTGGCATAGATTTCTTTGTCATTAACTAGGAGAGTCCTAGACAAAATATATTGGAGATCATTACCACAAAATCATCACTAAAATAAGATATGGGCAAAACCTGAGTTTTGTCAGTTCACTCCTGCCCATGACATTTGAAATTGATCTTTGGCTATTTTCCTATGTTTTACAGATGAGAAAAATGGGCATGCAAAATTTAGCAGACTAGTCCCTTATCAAGTTACAAGGTCACCTGAGGAAAACTTTGGAAATATTTTTCCTTTCAGCCTAATGAATTATACATTTTGCTCACTATGCATTGTATCTCATAATATGATTCTAAAATACTTTCATTTTTTTGTTCCTTGAGGTTCCTAGTAGTAAGATGAAAAGGACCACCAAAATAGCTATAGAAGCTGGATTCTGCCATATTGTTTGTGTGTATGCCTACCAAGTAGAAGAGGAGGTAGGAATGGCCATTAGAGGCAAGATAGCTGATGGCACTGTGAAGAGAGAAGACATATTCTTTACATCAAAGTTTTCTTTCTTTAGTGTAAAAATTACTGCAACATGATCTGAAGAAGTGAAAATGTTGGTGATTAGTTGTTGATGGAATGTGAACATTGGTACAATGTTTATTCACATATAAGATCCAATATCAACTAAGAGAATGATTATGAATTGCTACTCACAGTCTCAAAATTTGTAACTTTAAAGTTCTTTTACTTTCCTGATTCTACAATCAACACTATGATTTTGTATTTTTGTGGAATCAGAGAGAATTATTACAGGATCATATTTTTATTGCCTGCGTGGTGACTTTCTAAAATTTCTTATTCTGAATAACAAATTTAGCTTTTTTTGTTATCACAGAACAATTTAGAACAGTCAATGAGTAGTAAAGAATATATAGCTAAAGTGTTTTGATTTTTGTCTAGTACATATTAAAATGTTTAAAATGTGTTTCCTTTCAGCTCTGCAAATAAAAAAAAAACATCATGTGAAATGAATGGATGAGATGGACTAGCAGTAGCTTTGAATTCTGTATGAAGTGGAAGTCAGGGATTCAATACTTCATTTGATAAAAATAATATCTCTTGAATAATTCCTACGATATTTTGATTGGTTGACTAGTAATAACCAGAAATATAATCCAGTTCCCTCAAATATGGGTAACATGTTAATCCACTACATTTTCCTTTATTTAATCTCTGCAGCTCTGGAGCACTTTTCATGGGTGAGAGCTACTCCAATCCAATCTTGTTTGGAAAGATCACTTAAAAAATTCACTTTGACTATGTTGTCCTGTATGTTATTCATCATCCATTATCAATGAAGGTAGACCATTTGTATCATAAAATCTATTTACTTTCAGCATTAGCATGACCATCATTATTGAAGGGAGTTGAAATAAGCATCTATTATAAATTGGTATAAACCTAATCTTCACGAATTATAGAAAGTCCAAACCATTTAGATTAACGAATAGAAGTCATCTTCAGAAATGTGTCTGAGTATTCATGAATTATGTCTGCATTATTAGAGGTTTGCTTGATTTTTGTCCTAGACTTTTTCATTGATGGTGATACACTATAAAATCAACTGAATTAGGGAAAGCTCAATTTCATGGTCATAATAGTTGATAGGTTCTTTTAATCTTACAGTATCAAATCAACCATGAATAGAAAATTAATGGACCATCTTAGCTACACATACATATCTGAGGATCCTCGTGTTTCCAGGTAGATAATGTGCATTGTAGCCTGGGTCACCACTGAAATCCATTATCCCAGGAGATCAATCTCAAGTACCCATGAACTTTCCAGGTGAAAGAGAGGCATTTTCACAAGGTAATGCATAGGGACAGGAAAAGTAACATAATGCAAGTTGAATATAGAGGCATGCTCCACTAACTTTATGGAGAATTGGTTTCCCATCCCATAGATACACTTAGCATCTTTGCTGTTGGTGGACATAGGAATTCAGGAAGACTGCTGTTATGATCACTTCCATTCCAGCCAGGGGAAGACCTTTATTCAAGAGCTGAAAATGGAAAAAATAAGATATGACACTGTGGATCTCTGTGCCATAAGGGAGGTGAGTGTCTGAAGATTTGACCACACAGGGCAGCATACAGGTCATGCTTTCTCCTGAAATTCTGTCTAAACATCATTATCTTTAAAGAGGATTTGTTGAGTTTGTGAGCAGGAATGCACTACTGGAATAAAGCAGTAATAGAGGAGAAGAACTGATGGCAGCGAGGGCATGCAACTCCTGCCTCCACATGCAGTGTTTCTCTAAGGAAGACTCAAATAGTTTTCGTGGCTGTCAATTTCCCTAACACCATTGCCATTTTTCCCTTCTTAATAAAAATTTAGTCAATGTTGTTGCCATTTCTTGACAGTCTTCCTCTTTAAAGTCTTATCTTGCATTTATATTGACATTGTTGATTGTAGAAATGAGTTTTCACAACCCTTCCTGTCTAAATCCTGGAGAAGTGTAAGAATGCAGAGTTGGCCAAGTCCATCAGTGTGTCTAACTTTAACTTCAGGCAGCTGGTGATGATCTTTAATAAAACAGGTCTCAGGTATAAGCATGTCTGCAACAGCTGAGCCTCATCGCTTCTTCATAGTCATCTCCTTGTTTCTTCACCACAGCCAGGATTTAATTTGTCCAGTGCCTCTGTCCATTTGGCTTTGTTGAAAAGAAGTGACTGAAATTAGTGCCACTGTGGTGAATGATGTGGAGGAGTCTCAATTTTATTTCTACCGGGTGACTCCATAGTGAAAAACGGGGGAAGATCTTAGTGCCTAGGTTTTGTAGAGATCTGGTGATGTAAGGTGATCAAGAAGGAGAGTGGTTATTTGTTTGACTTCCGGGTCAAGATCAGCTTGTCCTTGAGCAATGAACCATGACCAGAGACTAGATGTGTGAATGTGGTGTGTAAGGTATTGTGTCTACAATCAAAGGCCTGTACACAAGAAAGGGCAGGGAGCAAGACAAGAGGGAAAATAAGAGAAGATCACTGGTCAGCATTTGTGTGGAGGTGGGTGCCTGAGTGCTTGTGTTCTCTTATATAAACTTTCTCAATTCAAAAGCATAAATTAGAAGAAAATAAAGAGCTCATGAAAGAAATAGATTTGGGAGGAATTACTTGTTTATGGTAATACTGATGGTGAACAAAACCCACATTCAGGAACTTTTTTTTTTTAATTTTTTTATTGTAAACAAATGGGATACATGTTGTTTGTCTGTTTGCGCATGGGTCAAAGGCACACCATTTGTATAATCATAAATGTACATATGGTAATGTTGTTTGATTCATTCTATTATTTTTTCCCTTCGCCACCACCCCTCCCACCCTTCTTTTCCCTCTAAACAGTCCTTTCTTCCTCCATTTGTGCCCCCCTCCCTAACACTAACCCTAACCCTAACACTAACTCCTCCCACCCTCCCCCTTATGTGTCATCATCCAATTATCAGCGAGATCATTCGTCCTTCAGTTTTTTGAGATTGGCTTATCTCACTTAGCATGATGATCTCCAATTTCATCCATTTGCCTGCAAATGCCATAATTTTATCGTTCTTTATGGCAGAGTAATATTCCATTGTATATATCTACCACAGTTTCTTTATCCACTCATCAATTGAAGGACATCTAGGTTGGTTCCACAATCTGGATATTGTGTATTGAGCAGCTATGAACATTGATGTGGATGTATCTCTGTAGTATGCTGATTTTAAGTCCTTTGGGTATAGGCCAAGGAGTGGGATAGCTGGGTCAAATGGTGGTTCCATTCCAAGTTTTTTAAGGAATCTCCTCACTGCTTTCCAGAGTGGCTGCACTAATTTGCAGCCCCACCAGCAATGTATGAGTGTACCTTTCTCCCCACATCCTTGCCAACACCTGTTGCTTGTATTTTTGATAATCGCCATTCTGATTGGGGTGAGATGGAATCTTAGGGTGGTTTTGATTTGCATTTCTCTTATGAATAGAGATGTTGAACATTTTTTCATATGTTTATTGATTGCTTGTACATCTTCTGTGAAGTGTCTGTTCGTTACCTTAGCCCATTTGTTGATTGGATTATTTGTATTCTTGGTGTAGATATTTTTGAGTTCTTTATAGATTCTGGAGATTAGTGCTCTATCTGAAGTATGATTGGCAAAGATTCTCTCCCACTCTGTAGGCTCTTTCTTCACATTGCTGATAGTTTCCTTTGCTGAGAGAAAGCTTTTTAGTTTGAATCTATCCCAGTTATTGATTCTTTTTTTTTATTTCTTGTGCTATAGGAGTCCTGTTTATGTCTTGTGCTATGGGAAGTCTCGTCCTAGGCCGACATGTTGAAGATCTGGACCTACTTTTTCTTCTATAATCTGCAGGGTCTCTGGTCTGATTCCAAGGTCCTTAATCCATTTTGAGTTGAGTTTTGTGCAGGGTGAGAGATATGGGTTTAGTTTCATCCTGTTGCATATGGATTTCCAATTCTCCCAGCACCATTTGTTGAAAAGGCTATCTTTTCTCCATTGCATATTTTTGGCACCTTTGTCTAGTATTAGAAAGTTGTATTTATTTGAGTTTGTGTCCATGTCCTCTATTCTGTACCATTGATCTACCTGTCTATTTTGGTACCAATACAATGCCGTCTTTGTTACTATTGCTTTGTAATAAGGTTGAAGTTCGGGTACTGAGATACCCCCTGCTTCATTTTTCCTGTGAAGGATTGCTTTAGCTATTCTGGATTTCTTATTCTTCCAGATGAATTTCATGATTGCTTCCTCTATTTTTGTAAGGTACATCATTGGGATTTTAATTGGAATTGCATTGAATCTGTATAGCACTTTTGGTAGTATGGCCATTTTGACAATATTAATTCTGCCTATCCAAGAACATGGGAGATCTTTCCATCTTCTAAGGTTTTCTTTAATTTCCTTCTTTAGTGTTCTGTAGTTCTCATTGTAGAGGTCTTTCACCTCTTTTGTGAGATTGATTCCCAAGTATTTTATTTTTTTCGATGTTATCGTGAATGGGGTAGTTTTCATAATTTCTCTTTCTGAGGATTCATCACTTATGTATAAAAATGCATTGGAATTATGAGCATTTAAAGTCAAGAATCACATGATTATTTCAATAGATGCAGAAAAAGCATTTGATAAAATATAGCACCCCTTCATGCTCAAAACACTAGAAAAAATAGGTATAGTGGGAACATTCCTTAACATTATAAAGTCCATCTATGATAAGCCCATGGCTAATATCATTCTAAATGGTGAAAAACTGAGAGCATTCCCCCTAAAAAATGGAACAAGGCAGGGATGCCCTCTTTCACCACTTCTATTCAACATCGTACTTGAAACGCTAGCCAGAGCAATTAGACAGACCAAAGAAATTAAAGGAATACAAATAGGAAAAGAAGATCTCAAACTATCCCTATTTGCTGATGATATGATTATATACTTAGAGGAACCAGGAAATTCCAAGAGAAAACTTTTAGAACTCATAAGTGAATTCAGTAAAGTAGAAGGTTACAAGATCAATGCTCATAAACACATTCGGGAACTTTAACCGGAATTCACAGTTGACCTTTTGCCTGGCTCCATCTTACCCTTCTTCCATGCTTTCTAACATCAAATCCACTGTGTAATCACATCAGTTCTTTGCATTGTTGTTTCCTCTCACTTACTTTTTGACAACTTTCATGGAGTAATAGACTTTGATTTGAAAACATATATCAAAAAATTCATAAATTTTACATATTTTGATTTCACACTATACATTTCAAATATTAATGCTAGTTAATTGAAAATAATTTTAGTATTAATTTTACCCAATCTTTATCATGAAAATTTTGAAGCACACAGAAAAATTGAGAGCATGACAAAGCACATGCGTATTTTCTACCCTGTATCTAACATTGTTGACTCTTGGATTCACTGTGAGATGTTGTTTTCTTAGTATATCTGCATATTTATATGTAGCACATTCTAAATCTCATTAAAGTGTATTATAGACTCAACTACTCACTTTTAGAGTCCTCAGAGAATATCTCCAATGAATAAAGATGATCTCTCACATAGCATATTTTCATTACTCTATCTGAATATAGTCACCTACTAAGGGAGTGAGTGAATTTTCTCAGGCAGGAGATGAAGGTCATGCATAACCTGCCTTCTGGTTTTTTTTTTGTTTTTCTTTTTTTTTTTGTTTTTTTTTTTTTTTTTTTTTGAGTCCCATGGAAGATTTCAGAGGCCTGCCCAGGATCATCTCTTTACTGTTGACTGAGAGTCGGGTTGCCTCAAAATTCCAAGCCTCCATTTGTTTATGATCTTTTCCTGCAGAGAGGAGATTTCAATTTGGGATCAATTTGGCCCACATTGACAAGTACTAATTGGAGTTGGTTCTTACAGATTATGTCTAGGGGGAATTAGTCTAATCTTCCTGAGTTCTGGAGTCTGGTTTCATTGCTTTGGTGAACAAATTTATCCAAATGCCACCTGTAGAATAGCTAACAAATGGCTTTCAAACCTATTTTTATGAATCATAAATCAAATTCTTGATTTCTGGTACAATTTGAAAATCAGGTTTCAACTTTTTAAAAAACATTGTTTCCTTTCCTTTGACTTTTTCTTTTTTTAAAAGTTTTGTTTATTCTAATTTGATGTAGATGACTGAAGAAAGTATTTATACAGTTTGATAGATTGTATATAGATGATGTGTAATCTCATTTTTCTGATTATACATATTATAGGATCACATCCGTCATGCAGTCATATATGTACATAAGGTAATAATGTATGTTTAACTGTACTATCATTCCTACCCTCGTATATTTTCATATTCACTTTAACACTAAATAGAATAAAATACCTTCTCTTTTGTACAGTAGAATAAAATGTCATGTTTATCACAACTAGAAGGAGCTGTTGGATTTCTGCAATTTAAAAGACATTGTTCTGGTTGCCTATGGTGCTCTTGGAACTGAATGAGACAATCAATGGTAATGAGAATATCAGGGAATTTACATAAAAATGCCATTGGTAATGAACTATTTATACTCCTTCAAGACACAGATTTCAGAAGATCAGTCTCAATGACTCTGGGAGAGGGGAGAATTTACATTTCTGAGAAGATCATATAAGACTCTGATGCTGCTTGACTATGCACTGCATTTGAAAATTCCTATAGAGAATGGTCTCAACACCTGAGTGTGTTCTATGAGTGTGTATAGTTGTACTTGTCTGTAATGCTAGTGACTGGGGAGGCAGAGGTGGAAAGTTTGCAAATTTGAGGACAGCCTCAGAAACTGAGTGAGATCCTGCCTCAAAATAAAAATAAAAAGGAATAGGCATTTGCATTTGGCTCTGTGGTAAAATACCTTTGAATTGAAACCATAGTAAACACCCTTAGACCCTCCTGGAAATAAAGAGAAATAAATGAAAACCTCATAACTAACTTGGCCTCAGCCTTTGTGTCTTTCCTTCCAGGATTGATCAGAGTTCCCCAGTTCTGTTGGATGACCCAGTTCTTTGTGCCTTGGCAAATAAGCAGAAGCAGCCCCCTGACCTGATTGCCCTCCACTACCAGCTGCAGTGAGGGGTTGTGGTTCTGGCCCACAGTTTCAATGAGAAGCAGATCAAAGAGAAAATTCAGGCATAGAGGATGGCTGTGGCCATTGGGTTTCCTACTCAGTATCCTTCATGGGTGCTTCTTTGAAACGTGCAAGGACATTATGGGGCCAAGTCAATATCCCTAGCATGTCCTCTGCATATAAGATTTCAGGTGCCTTCATAAGCGTGTTCTTTTACTCTTCAGTGGGACAGGCAGGCAGTAGCTGGATAGAATTAGGACAGCAGAATGCACAGAAACTTGTTTTTCACTGTTAGTAGCCATGTATTTTGTAAACCTTCCATGTGACACCATTGTATTAGTTTTTTGTTTGTTTGTTTGTTTTTTTCTGAAATGAGAATTTGTATTGGGTGATTTTTATTCCACCTGGGGTGATTTTACTTTACATGTCCCCAAATCCTCAAAATATTTTAATATTCCTATACTTATTAATTTTGAGTATTTTTACTTGCCCACTATCAGTTTTAGAATCACCCATTTAGATGGTTTATCTTTTAATTTTCAACTAAGATACCTTAGTTGAAAAGGAAATAGATACCTTCTCTTTGTGGAAATAGATACCTTCTCTTTGTGAAAACACACCAAAAATTCACATAGGAAAGAGTTTGGATACTGGGAGATGTGAATTACTGGGGGAGCATGTTTTTAAACAGTTGACTACATTTATATATTCTGAATATTTTTTCAGATTCAGATGTATTTATTGAATGATACTCTCCAAATTCTACTTGTGCTTCCATTCTCCTTTTGGTATATTTTCATGAACAAAGTGCCTTCTCTTATACTTGTCATCATGCCTTCACTTTGTGGTTGATGTGTCTCATGTTTCTTTTTATATTGCAAACTCAACAATAATCTCTTACATTACTTTACAGAAGAGTTATAGTCTTATTCCGAATTTAATTCAACTGTAGTTATTTAAAATTATGGAAAATAATGATCTATATACACATATAATTTTTAAATCATTTGCTAAACTTCCCAAGAACAGGACCTACATTTCTGGCTTATTTTCTGTCATCACTTGTCTTCTTTGCTCTTTCCTATAGTCTTAATTATGGTGGAAAATCACACTTTTTGTCCTATATCACAAAGCATTTCCTTACTTCTTCACTTATGGCTATTGTAGACTCATCTATTACGAAGAAGTTTGAATCATTTTTATCAATCTCTCCTCAGATTGACATTGTTTGCTTGGTATTGCATTGGAACACTCACAAAACTAGGAGAGAAACTACTTTGAAATATTGAAGATTCCAATTCATGATTGTGATATGAGTTTCCAATATTTAGCTAGTGGTTTACCACACTGCAGTCAAATTCTAATGGAAGATTTTTATTTCATCCTCATATGTGAAGCTTAATTTTGCCGGGTAGAGTATTGTTGGGTGGCATTCATTTTCTTTCAGAGACTGATATCTATGATTACATAATCTGCTAGCTTTGAGAGTCTGGGCTACAAATTTGGTTCAGATCTTGATTTGTGTTTCTCTAATCATGTCCTGTCATTTTTCTCTGGTAATCTTTAATGTCTATCCCTTTTTATATATATTAGGCATTTGATAGTAATGTGCCTTGGTGTGGGTCTATTGTAATTTAGAATATTTGTGGTCATGTAAGCCTCCTGTATCAGATTTCCACTTTCATTCTTTAGTTTTTGGATATTTCATTGTATCATTTTATTTAAAAATTATGCATTTTATTGTTTTATAAATTGGAGTCCTCATCTATTCCAATCAATATTAAATTGATTTAATTTCAGTTTCATAGGATTTCTATATTATCACATATTTCTCAGAAATTTTGTCCATTGTCTTTCCAATTTTATTTTAAGACCATGTATTTTTGTCTTTATTGCCAGAAACTATGGTTTCTCAGTGGCCTAGCCTTCTGTTGATGCTTTCCATTGAATTTTTATACGGTTTATTTGTTTCTTCATTTTGAAACTTTGTTCTTGATTTCTTTTTTTTTTTTTTTTGAATCTCACTTTATCGATGTGATATTTCACTTCTTAGATTTCCTCTCTGATTCTACTCCTTACATCATGGTTTACCTAGTTTAATTATGCACATCAGAACTTCTTCTTTGACATATCTTCCATGATGTGTTGATGGATTCTCTTATTGGAGTATCTTGGTTTGTTTGGGTCAAGTTTTTACCTTGCTCTTTCATTTTGTTTGTGTGTGTACCCTTCTAATGGTATAGATCTGAGTCAGTTGATTATCTGCTATGTAGCCTTATAGTGTTCCAGAAGGTTTTCAGTATCTCATTCTTTTGGGAGAGAAAAAGAATAACAATAGGCAATCAAAAAATATACAGCATTAACCCAAATATATTCTGTTATGACACATAAAGTGCTGTCACCCTAAAGTCAAATGACAGAGACAGGTATTGCAACACCAAAAACATGTAGTTTGCAAAAGAGTTTATACATTTGAATGGAGGACAAGGAGAAAAGAGAGGTGATGTAGAATTTGAGGAGTATGAAGAAAGAGGAGAGAAGGTAGAAGTGAAAAATTAAAGGAAGTTTGAAAGAGAGAAGAGAAACTGGGCATTAGCAGAAATTGGGCAAAAGAGAAAGAGTCAATGGAAACAGACAAGTGAGAAAAAAGTGAAAATTTAAATGTTAATTGTAAAAATAAAATAATAAAATTTTAAATTGAAATATATTTATAAAATTTCTTAGTCTCCCAAAAACTGGCCCATTAAAAAGAACTGTTTTTCAAAAAATGATAGAAATGTGAAAAAATAACAAATATGAATATGTATAAATTCCTATGAAACAAAAATGTCACACTTAAGCAGAGAAAAGTAAAAAGGAAAAAAGAAAGAAAGAAAAGATCTTAATGCAAAATTGAAGAATTATGTCCGTTGGAGTTAAAAAATTCTCAGCTTTCTTTCTCAGCAGTTAGGTTGGGAATTTTGGAGAATAGTACTCACTCCACCCTCATGGTGGTTTTGCTTGGGTGAGACACGTAATCCAAGAGGCCCAACTCCTGGAGGCAAGGTTGAGGATTAGGTAGGCTCCAGACTCTTACTGAATGGAATTGGTCTGGAGATTTTAAATCAGTACACCTCTGGGGCCCAGTAATTGCTGCTCCATGGTGAAAGATTATATCCCAGGTATATGCCCTGAGCTCCACTCATGTGGAGGAGGAGCCAATTTTTAGTTCACTAGGTCACCTGGGGACTGCATGGTTCCTGGCCTTGGATTCAGTCTCCAAAAGCCATCTCCTCAACCCCCACCTTTTCAAATTCACAGCCATCTCAGTGTCTCCCTGCAGGTTCTCGAAGCAGTTCAATTGCAAGGGGAGTGGAAAGTCAAAATGATTTTTATAACCACTTGTCCCCTATATAAACCTCTTTACACAACCAATTTTCTCCTGTTGAAATAGGCATATTCTCTACTGTACATGTGGGTTTGCTAGACCTGTATTTTGGGCCAGATTCAGATTTGCCAGAAATCAGTTCCTTTAGCTCCTGGCTTTCTGCACCACTTCTAAAAATGTGTTCCTCCCTCTGTCCTCCATATGTCTCCATGAGAGATGAGGATTCCTTCACACACGAACATATTGCACAGGAAATTTTTAGTTTAGTCAGGCAGTGTTTTTGATCTTTAAACTCTCCTGACCCAGACATTCCTCAGTCCTCTAAATAATATGGATTCCTTTAATTCCCTTATGCCTCCTCTGTGCTCATAAAGGGTCCACTGTGGCTGTTGCATCTAGCAGTGACAGTGGCTGTGCTTCTGGGAATTTCTTCCTTATTTTTGTTTGTTTGTTCAGTTTCTTAGCCCAATAAATGGGCCCATTTATTGGGCTAAGAAACTGAACAAACACTTCACAGAAGAAGATATGCAATCAAAAAACATTTGTATAAAAAAGTTTAACATCTCTAGCAATTAGAGAAATGAAAATTTGAATGACTTGAAGATTTCATCTCACTCCAATCAGAATAGCAATTATCAAGAATATAAGCAACAATAAATGTTGGTGATGATGTAGAGAGAAGGTACACTCATATATTGTTTGTGGGAATGCAAAATGTTGCAACTATTATGGAAAGCAGTATGGAGATTCCTCAGAAAACTTGAAACGGAACCACCATTTGACTCAGCTATCCCACACCTTGGTCTATACCCAAAGGAGTTAAAATCAGCATACTACAGATACACAGCAACACCAATGTTTATAGCAGCACAATTCACAATAGCTAAACTATGTAACCAACATTGGTGCCCTTCAACACATGAATGGATAAATAAAATGTGGTAAATATATGTGATGAAATATTACTCAGGTTTAAAGAAGAATGAAATTTGGGCATTTGCTGTTAAATGGATGGGGTTGGAAAATATGATGTTAAGTGAAATAAGCCAAACCAAAAAACAAAGGCCAAATGTTTTTTTTCTGCTGTGCAGATGCTAATTTACAATAATGATCAGGGAATAGGGAAAATAGAGTTTATACTAGGTAGAAGGGAGTGAAGGAAGGGGAAGGGGTATGGAGGTAGGCAGGCTAGGAGAGTGAAACAGACATTATTTACTCATGTACATATATGACTGCATGACTGATGTGTTCCTACAATGTGTATAATCAGAAAAATGAGAGATTACACTTCATTTATGTATGATATAGCAAAATGTATAAATGCATTTTGCTATCATGCACAACTTATTAGAAAAATATTTGAAAATTGAAAAAGATATACTATGCAAACACTAATGAAATAAAGAAGGAGTGGCTATGTTGGAAGCATATAAATAGACTTCAGAGTTCAGAAAATTATAGACACAGAAAAGGAAATTATATCATGATATAAGGTTGATCTAACAATAAAAATACAGTAACTCCAAAGGTGTATGCACCAAACAACAGAGCTGCAAAATATTGAAGAAAATCTGATAGAACTGAAAGAATAAATAGACAAATCAACAAGTATAGTTAGATATTTCAAAACTTCTCTGTGTTGATAGAACAACTATTCACAAAATTAGCAAGAATATGGAAGAACTAAACACATTTTTTATACAGAAGGATGATGATTTGATAAATCAACATTAAGAAGAAAGCTGCACCCATCCATGGCAAAATGCAATTTTTTAGTACCTAAGGAACATCCATTAATACAGACCATACCCTAGGCCATAAAATAAACCTCCACCAATCCAAATAAAATGATATTTCATGTGTTCTTTGACCTCGGTGAAATTAAACTAGAAATCACATAATGATAACATCAAAATCTTCATGCACTTGAAAGCTAGACAACACACTTCAAAATAATCTATTCAGAGATTATACAAAAGTAAAACAAAAGTAAATGGAGTGAAAACAATTGTACAATTAATCAATATTTGTGTGATACAGCTAAAGCAGTACTTAGAGGGATGTTTATGGTATAAAGTGCATATGTTAAGGAAGAGAAATGTCTTCAATTAACAATCCAAGTTCCCACATCAAGAACCTAGAAAAAAGAAAAGCAAAATAAATCCAAAGCCAACACAAGGGAAATAATATTATGTTCCACAATATGTTAAAGGAGAAACCTATACAGAAATATTCATTGAAACTTATGTGCAGTTTGGAAATAAACACTATGCTTACAATATTTCATTTCCAGATGTTTGTGAGGCCTACCTATTCAAATATTAAGTTACTTTTGATATCAATATCTGGTATTATAAGCCATTCCAGAGTTGACCAGTCTTTCTTCTGAGTGGCATGACCTTTTATAGTCATTAATTACTTTCATTCAATCTATGATCAAACCTGTGGTCCTGAGAACCATCTTGTCTCAAATGTTTTCATGTACTTTTATCTCTCACACTAATGTTGTCATGCTGCTTCCATAATTTATATATTCTTGGATGAATATTATTATTATTACTCCAATCCTCCACCCCCAAGAAAAACATTATAGAACACAGGGATACTCACATGGGAGCCCCCAGCCAGATCATTCTAATGTGGTATTGACTAATACTGGTTCACAGCTAATGCACATGGAATTAACAAGAAAGACCCAAATACTAATTTGGAGAAAAAGGGAGGTTGGGGAGATGACAATTTTGGTCAAGAAAACCTAGTGAAAAAGGAATGATTTATATTTTTTTTTAGATTTCACATTTCCAAACTTGCCTAGATGTTGAGCTACTTGATATAATCCTAAAACCTTGTAAGATCTTAAGTTTTGTGTCAGACCAAATGAGTATTAATGTTTGAGATGGAGATTTAAGTTTAATTGAAGAGGTCTATTTAAATAGACGCACAATATCTAGTTCTAATTATCGATATATTTTTCCTAGATGGTCCATGGACAGATCAACAGGTGAAACTGAGAGGCCTCACCCAGCAGCAGGTCTGTTACAGTAGAATAGGAAGAATGAGAAGAGTCTGACCAACTTTTACTTACTATATTAGTTAATGAAATCTGAATACATCAGTGTTAATGGGAAATTAACAGAGGAAAGACGAGATGCCCAATAATTGCAACTCTGCTGGATCTGTAATTTCATACTTGGAGATGTAATAGAAGCCACAGAGAAGATACTTACTTAGCATGGAATAGTTAATATTAAGTCATGTTAGCTACCTTAAGTACAGTCTAGGTCAGTAGGAATTCTTAGGAGTTGAATATACCAAGAACTTTGAAAACTTCCTTTGTCTGAATGAACAATGACCTATGACATTAACATATCTCAGGCAGAAACTTAAACTAAGAGAATGAAAGGAGTGTACCAAGAATGGGTAGTAGTAAGGATGAGAGCAGCCTTAGAAGGCCACATTTTACAGATGTGGTTTCCACCTGGTATCTGAGATGAACATTTGGAATTTCTAGAGCTTGTGATACACATATTCAAATTCCCTATCAAAACCCAGAAAGATCTCAAATAAAAAACTTAGCACTATATTTTCCTATAATACATATATGTGGTATTCATTTTTCTAATAGAAAAATTTGGAAACCCATAGTTAGTTGCCCAAATTATCACTTTGGATCTATTTTCTCACATCTTCAATCAAGATGAATTGAATTTTCTGGGTCTCTACAAACAAAAGCATCCTATCCTAGGGTTACTCAATTTTTAAAAAAATTCAGTAGTTTATGCAACAATAAAAGCACCTTTTGCCTTTTTAGTTATTGATCTGCATAATGTCTCAATATGGTTCTCAGTTAAGAAAATAAGCCTTTATAAATTTAGTATTTTTACTTTGTGAGTATTTAATGTTCTGAAAGATTTCCATAGATTGGAGAATATGAAAACAGTCCATTGATCATCAGACTTTTCCCTAGCGTGGTATCTACATGACATCTGTCCTTATTATTTCAAGAAAAGTGTGATAATTCTGTGTTGATGTTTACATTTTCTGTATTTCCAATTGGACATTGAAATCCCAAGGGAGAAGCCTTCTCTTTCCACTTGGAGCCCTTGTTAAGCCATTGTGATGGTCATCAGGGATGTGCATGGCAGGCCAAGGCGGATGGAACACAATATTTGGGAAGAGTGTGTCTCAGTGGAAACAAGAACTGGTCACCAGCGGGGTCACCCAAGGTCTTTGTTCTGAACTTTGAGATTATATGTTCTTCTTTTAATATTTGCCAACCATTATCAAAGATGCCACTGTCTCAATATAATTGCTTTTAAAAATTAAAGAGTTGGGCTCACATCTTTCCTGATATTTGGAAGCAAACATATGTATATAATCCAGGAATAAATATTTTTGGTCTTGCTTTTCATATGAAAATATTCACTCCATCATGTGGTAAAGTATCACTCAGAGTAGAAATTGTCAGATATATTTTAGACACAAAATAGCTGTTTAGATTTCATCATTTATAAATCAAAGAATTGTTCATATCTATTGAAAAAAATTTTATATAATATAGATGTTAATATAAGGCCATAATGTTTTATTTCTGTAATCTTACCATTTCACATTTTTGTGATTATTTTGACCTACAAATCTACCCACCAAAACCAAGGGTCTATAAAGAAACAGAGTTCACCATGGATTTTGTTGAGGTTGTTGACTAGTGTGTCTGGTGGGTGTGGTGAAAGGGCCTTCTGGCCCTGTGCCTAGGACATTCAGGGAGAGACTTGGTCACAATGTCCCATGTCCAAGTGGACCACCTGGAGCCCTGGAGCAATACAAATATTATCTCACAGAGAAGACACATGGTGACAATGTTCAGAGATTTCAAACAAGGTAATGTTAGGACACACCATAATCCAAGTCTGTGATAGGCAGAATTTTAACAGTTAATCGCAACCCAATAGAGAAGATTGCGGGTTCTAAGCGACGTAGAGTCACTGAACAAAAGCAGTTTGAGAGAGGGCTGGTTTTCTACCAGGAAATTCATTTCTCTTTAATTTTCAGGGTCTGAGCTTTTTACCTTTTTCAAGTAAATGCTTTTGTTATAATTCAAAAGAGAAATATTAAATGCTGGGTACTGAAAAACACACTGAAGCTTTAGCGATCACTGGGAATCCAAACTTTCAGAAAGTTCATAAGGCTTCTTTTACTTCTTGCAAAATATTTCCCAAGAGTTGTCATTAATTTATTCCTCGCTAAGCAGCATGATATAGCACTATTTTTTGGTGCACACTTCTCAGGACTGCACACTCATCAACAATGGACATTTTGGTTACAAAGTAACATAAGATTTGTAAAATATTCTGCAAATGAGAAAGTTTAAAATAATAATTTTTTTGCCATTTTAACCTTTGATTTTTCTTTGAGTGTCAGAGTTTGAATAATACTGAACCATTCTTTTAAATTCTGAGTTTTTATGTGTGGCATAACGTAGTTCACTTTATCAAATAATGTGTGATCGAGAAGGGGATTTGTCTTAAAACCAAAACAACAAGAGAATAGGGTCTGTGTAAGGAGAAGAACTTCACTATTTATATAAGTAAGCAATTTTTTGAAATTATGAAAGTGACAAAAAAGTCTAGTGGATTAAAAAGCTTGTCAGAGAGTCAGAGTTCAGAGAGAATAAGAAATTACAGTTTGTTGTCTTTCCTTTTTTATCCTGCATCTTTTACATATATATTATGTTGGTGTTTATAATATATTCCCTTCTTTTTCTACTGAATTAAAAGCCCCTATTTCTATACTTAATAAATCTTATTCATAAACATTTATGCTTCATTTTGAATTGTTCAAATATTCCATTTCTTCAGTGCATAAAGTTTTACACAGCTATGCTAAAGGTCAGAATATTTTAAGATTTTCCAATTTTTAACGGATAATGTTGAACAAGGTTATAAATAGCATGAAATGTCTTAATTTTGCATTCTAGTTATTGATAGTTTTCTTGAAGTAATCTAACAGGTGAAAGGTGTAACTAACTTTAAGCAATAGTTGCCTATGGCAAAATGATTTCCTGTGATTGTAATCATTTGACTTACACTGAACAGAATGTCAGTAAGTGCAGATTTTACTGCACATGTGTTAGAACTGAATACTCTTGGGACTCTGTAGTCAAATTATGGAAAATATTTTACCAATGGGAAAATTAAAAAGGGTAATTTTGTTCATTTTAACATATCATTTTTGTTCTGAAACTCCAAAAATGCTCCAAAAAACTTTTCAAAACATTCTGTGTGTTTTTCTTCCTGGTGTGTTATAGATAATCATTTCTAGTAATGCATGATCAAGAAGGGCTTTATCATAACCAAAAGAAAAAATGAAAACCAAAAACCACAAAACCCAGAAATACAAAATAAATAGGGATGTGAGATCTCCAGCTTGACAAATGATCAATACTGATTCAATCTCTCATTGTAACCCTTGATCATATTTTACAGAGTAAATTTCCTAAACGCTATCACACTCTTATCACTGTGTAGTGATTTACATAAAATTGTTCCAAATGAAATAAGGGAACTGGTTCCAATTTTCTTCTCACATATCAACTATTTCTTTAATCTCATTCCATTTATAAAATATTGCCTAATCATTAGATAGCAGTACATTTGACTAACCATTATATAAGTAATTTGGGTTGTGAAATCCGTCATACCTTCCCTGTGAAGGCAGAAGGAGCAGAACCTGCTTAGATTGAGGAGAGACAGTAATGAATTCCAAACATCAGTATGTGGAGCTCAGTGATGGTCACTTCATTCCTCCACTGGGCTTAGGCACCTACAAACTTCAAGAGGTAACAGTTGTATTTTGGGTTGAGGGTTCAAAAGAAAGCAGATAAAGAATGAATGGAATCCAATCTGGGCTGTCAAATTTATTCCTTCCTGTGGACTCTGGGGTCTCATGTGTTTCTCTTTTTCTCTAGGTTAGATATTCCATGGACAGGACAGACAATGGTCAGACATGGTTCTACACCAGCTTCTGATGGTGTGGACACTCATTGTGTGTTCTGGTCCCTGCCCTCACCACCACATTTCAGTGTATTTACCAACTTGGTAGAAAAAAATGAATGTCGGCCAAATGGTTTGCAGTGGGACTGAATTCTCTCTTAAATTCTGTACTTCAGGAAATCTTTTTAATTTCCAAGATGGCAAGGTCTAGAGACATATGTGTAGCAAAATGTACCGGAGATGAGAAGCATAGAATAAATATTCCCTTGAAGGGGAACACTTCCTTTCCAATATTAGGTAGCTTTTAACATCTCAAAGAAAATGTTGGACTTTGGCTGAGTAGAATTTTTCATGTGCTCTCAACAGCAGGAAATATACCTTAATGTATAATATTCCATCCTCATAAGTCAAACTGGGACCTAACAAGGGTAAATGGGAATTATTGGTCATCATTTATGTATGTTATATTGACAGATAAACCTCTGAGCTGGAATGAGCTAAGTTCAGTAGACTGGAACAAATTTCAGATTCCATTATCATCCTCTGATCACTTAATTGTGCCAAAAGAGACTAGTTTCCTGGAGTTTGAATTTAAACTTTTTTCCTCTGCAAGATTTAGGGAAACATGCAGAGAGCAATTGAGAAGGCCCTGAAAAAATTTGGTTTCATTGTCAGGTGAAATGGCATGGAGGGGACAATTAGGACTTCAGCCCAATCCAAGTGCCATCAGAGCTAAGAAATTCAGGACTAGGATCAGTCCGCAGAGGGTGGGAGGGCCCAGGATCCCATTCATTTTGCTTTCATGGAAAAAGAAATTTTCTGAAAACGTTACAACAGAAAAGAGCATGTTTGATCAGCACGTTTGAATAAAAAGTCTGCTTTTTATTCCTTAAAAATAAGCCTTGAAATCGTCATCCAAATTGTAGACCTTGCAATAATTGTCAATTTCATTCTTATTATATTTGTCACAAAAGAAAAAGATTTTGCTTTAAGGGCTGATGCTGATGTGAATAATTACTTACAGGATGAGTATGCTTCCTTATTTGTAAGTCTATATCCTTAAAGTATACCTTTCTTTCCAGTCAGTGTTTATTTTAGTTCTATCACATAGAGATATGATATTTTAAAAATATTTTTGTTGTTAATGGATCTTTTATTTATTTAAATGTCATGCTGAGTATCAAACTTAGGGTCTCACACATGCCAGGAGAGTACTCTACCTCTGAACCACAACACTAGTTCCTAGAGATATGATTTTGTGCCAGAGCTGACATGGCATGCTGGTCTTTTTTCAAGAGCCTGTTTACAATCTTGTCTGTGGCTGGTACAGGAGACATTGTTTTTCACTTTTTTACAACACATGTGGATGAGGGTTGTTGGTAAAAATCTCCACAAACAGTGGAGATTTTTTATGTATTGTGCAATCATGTTCACAGTCCAATTGTTTCAGGGCAGTGGGATAGGTTGCTGGAGGACCAGAGAGAATACATGGAGACTGCATACAAAGCACATGTCCTTACTGAGGAATGCTTATGGGGAGCGTCCAGCAGTGATAGGCTGAACAGACAGCACCTCCCTCTCACACATTGCCTTGCCAAGCAGGGCTTCCTCTTCCTCATGGCATTTGGTCCAGTGAAGCCTGGCTGCATGAGTGACAATTACCCTTTCCACAGTGCCCTCAGTTCCATTCCTGTCACCATGAAAAGAGAAATTTTAACATACAATTTTTAAATTCTTTTTTCTTTTTTTAGTTATATCTGACCATAGAGTTTATTTTGAAATATTTATACAACCATGGAGTGTGTCTTATCCTAATTATAAACCCAATTTGTGGATAGATACAATGCAGAGATACACTGGTATTTTTACATTCAGGCAGAGAAAAGTTAAGTCACATTATTCCACTCTTTCCTATTCCGTTCCCCTCCCATCCTTTCATTGCCCTTTTTCTAATTCTCTAAAATTCTATTGTTCCTCTCCCTTCCCCTCTTTTGTGTGTTAACATTCATATATCAGAGAAAAAATTCAACCTTTGTTTTTTGGGACTGGATTATTTCATTTAGCATGATAATTTCAAGGTCCATTCATTCATTTATTGGTAAATGTCATAAAGTCATTCTTTTTTAAGTCTGAGTAATACCCCATTTTGTGTATGCATATATATTTATATATATAATATATTTAATATATAATACATTATATATACATGCTTATATATAATAAATAAAATATTATATATAATCTCACATTTTATGTATCCAATCATATAATGAAATGCACCGTTTGATTCCATAATTTAGCATTTGTTAATCCAACTGCTATGAATACTGATGTGGCTTCATCATTGCAGTATGCTGATAATAAGACCTCTGTATATATATACTGAGAAATTTATTTATATTGGAAAAATGTACAATGCCATAATCTTAAATTTTCTATTCCTAATTTTTTGAGTAATTTACATACTGTTTTTCAGAGGTGTTGCACCAATTTGGAGTCCCAACAGCAATGTATGAGTGTACCTTTTCCCCCATATCCTCGACAACATTTATTGTTACTTGTATTATTGCTAGTTGTCATTCTGAACGTAGTGAGGTGAGACCTCAATATAGTTTTCATTTGCATTTCTCTAACTTCTAGAGATTTGAACAGTTGTCATCTACTTTGGAACACTTAGGTCTTTTCTTTTGAGAAATATCTATTTCGTTCCTTTCCCATGTATTCATTGGGTTTTAGTTTTACTTACTGTTAATCTTTTGGAGTTCTTTGTATATTCTGTAAATTAATACCTTATCTTCAGTGTGAATGGCAAAGATTTTTTTCCCCATTCTGTAGGCTCAAAAGAGTGGTTTTATATGTTAGGCTGCAGAAGCAGTGACTCCATCAAAATTCACTTGCTTTATTGGCTCATTGGAGTAACATCCCCAGAAGTTGCTATCCTCTCATAGTTGGGAAAAATATCTTTTCCAGGCAACTTTCACTTACCCTCATTTCCAGTGTGCACAAAAGAAAGTCTGGGCCTTCAAGATAATATATATCTGGATGAACAGGTCAGGCTGCTCTCATTATTCTATAAGCGGCAGAAAGGGACATTCAGGGCAATAGCATTTTACTGTCTCCCTTTTCTTTAGAATGATATCTCTAACTTCTCTTGGAGAGTAGAATTGTGTTGTGTCCTAGCATAGGGTATCACGTTAACCAGCCCCACTGAAAACTTTAGGAAATTATCTGAATAACTTTTCTTGTAGGAAATATTTTCCATGTGGTTTCAAAATTCAACATAGAGGGGATTTATTATATTCTGTGTGTCTTCACTGAGAGATTTATAGAACCTTGCACAGAATTTATACAATCATTCCATGAACTCTTCCCCTGAGTTAATTTTACTTAGTGACTGTGTCACATAAATTATTGCATGAATATTCCTGTATGTTGGTTCCTGTGAGTCCTTCCAAAAACTCACTAAAAGTGAGTTACTTCTGGAGTCCTCTGATGAAAATGGACTAGAATTTGTGTGTCTGAAGAGATTTCCTGACTGTCAGATTCTCATAACAAACTAGGAATAATCCAGAAAAATGGGCTTGGGGTCATTACTGCAAATACTGATCTAACCACAATTCATGGGCATAGTCAAGTTATGTAAGGTCACTGCTTATATTCATGACATCCAGATTTGCTCTTTGGATATTTTCTAAGTCTAACATGGGAGATAAATGAGCAGTCAAAGTTCAGGGGACTAGCTGCTTATTACATAACTCAATATTCTGAAAAACACATTGGAATATAATATTCCTTCCAGTTCAATGAATTATCTATTTTGCTCACTATGAGTTACCATACTTGATGTTTCTTTAAATACACTTTTGGTTATTCCTCTAGGTTCCTAATAGTAAGGTAACAGAGGCCACCAAAATAGCTATAGAAGCTGGTTTCCGCCATATTGATTGTGCTTACGTATACCAAATAGAAGAGGAGGTAGGATTGGCTATTAGAAGCAAGATTGCAGATGGCACTGTGAAGAGAGAAGATATATTCTATACTTCAAAGGTATTGTATATACAGTGCAAAAATTACTGCATGATTACTACAATGTGATATACAGATTTGGAAATTATGTTAGGTGATCAGTTGTTGGTGGAATGTAGATATTGGAATAATGTTTATTCACATATAAGATCCAGTTTCTGAAACAGAGCAAGAATGTGAATTCCTGCCCACAGTCTACAAACTTGTGAATTTATAGTTCCTTTAATTTTCTGATTCTCTAATCAGCAGTATGTTTTTTGTTGGTGGTGGAATCAGATAGAATTATGACCAGATTATGGATTCATTATCTCCTGGGTGATTTTTAAAATTTCCTATCATTCAATATATTTACTTTTACCTTTTTCATTATCAAAGAACAATGTAGGAGAACTCTCTGGGTACTAAAGTAGATATTGCTAAAGTGTGTTTATTCATGTCTGGAACATATCCCAATAGTCAAAATGTTTTTCCCTTCTTATGTCAAAAATAGTTACAAATTCTTATGTCATGAAATGAATAGATGAGATACACTAACAGTAACTTTGTAATTTCTATGAAGCACTATTCAGAGATTCAATAATGTTATTTGTTAAAATTTTTATCACATGAGTAATTCTTTCCATAGTTCAGTTGACTTAGTAATAATAATAAAAATATAATCCAGTTCACATGAATACGTCCAATGACTGGAAACCCAAGACCTGAAGAGAATATCTTCCCTGTGATAAAGAGTTTCCAAGCAATTGACAAATAACTATCTCAATATGAAGTACAATATATTATGAAATATGGGTAATATATTAATCCAAAATTCCATCTTTAACCTCTGCAGCTATGGTCAACTTTTCATCAACCATATCTGGTCCAGTCTTGTTTAGAAAAATCACTGGAAAAACTTTGTTTTGACTATGTTGATCTCTACCTTATTCATTCACCAATGGCAATGAAGGTAGGCAATTTGCATCATCAAACCAATTTAATTTCATGACCATCAATATCATGCATGGTTGAATTAAGATTCTATTATAAAATAATTTAAACTTAATATGACTTATAAAAAATCCAAACTATGGTTATATTCATGGTTATATATAATCTTGAGAAGCATTTCTAATTGTTCATCCTTTACATCTACATTACTGTTTGCTTGGTTTTGTCCTAGCCTTCTCCATTGGTGGTCTCTATGACTTTGAGGGAGTTGAAGTTTCATGGTTATTAATATTTTTTAGTGTCTCTCCATCTTCCAGGATCAAATCAATCTTGAATACAAACTTAAATGACCATCTTTGGTGCACTTACATGTCATTGATCCCAGTGTGTCCTGGTAGATAAAGAATACTCTTCTGCCTCTGTCATCACTGAAATCCATTATTTCTGGAGAAGAAACCCATACATCCACAGAATTTCCCAGTGACACATTTACCCAGAAGAATATATAGAGACAATAAAAGAAACATAAATTAACTAGCTGACCCCATTATGTGTTTTGAAAAATCTCATTGAATCATATATATATATATACACACACACATATATATATATGATTTGATGTAAGAGAACACAGAAAACAAAGCCCTGAAAGTTATTTCTTACACATCCATTTATAAACATTTTGTAAATAGATGAATATAGAGTTTTGTTTTACTTATTTTATGGATGTTTAGTGTCCCATTCCATAGGTACACCTAAGAATATTGCTCTGCATGGACATAGAATTCAGCAAGATTGCTATTATGATCACTTCTATTCCAGACAGGGGAAGAGCTTTATCCAACAGATGAAAATGGAAAGATTATATACGACTCAGCAGATCTCTGTGCCCTATGGGAGGTGAGTGATTGAAAGAGTGACCACACAGGAGAACAAGAGTGTGAGAGTTTATGCTTTCTGCTGAAATTGTGGTGCTTGACATCATTATCTTTCAAAGATAATGAGGCTTTATTGTTGGAGTGGGGAGGAATGCATTACTGGAATGCAACACAGGAAAATAGAGAAGAACTGATGACAGTGAGGATATGCAACTCCTGCCTCCACATGCATTAATGGCTGAATCCCTAAAGAGACACAGGATGCTTTTTCTGGGTGGAAAGAATTTGTGATATTCTCTTTACAATTTTTCTCCTAATCTTTTCTCCTCCTCCTCCTCCTTCTTCCTCTCCCATTCTCCTTTTCTCCTCAGCATTCCACCTTAGCTTTTATTTTATTTTTTAAAATTTTTCAAAGTTTATTTGTTCTGAATAGTTGTACATTTTATAAATTTTGGTAATATTATAGATAAATGAAGTGTAACTGCTCATTTTTCTGAATATACATATTGCAGGATCACATCAGTCATGCAGTAATAAATGTACATGAGATAAAAATGTCTGTTTCACTCTATCACTCCTTTCCCATACCCCTTCTCCCCTCACTCCTGTGTACCTAATATAAAGTAACTCTTTACGTACCTATTCTCCCCACTTATTGTGAATTAGTATCCACATACCAGAGAAAATATTCACCCTTGGGTTTTTTGGGTTTGGCTTATTTCACTTAGCATCATATTTCTCTAACTTCATCCATTTTTCAGCAAATGACAGTATTTCATTATTCTTTAAAGATGAGTAATATTTCATCATATATATGTATGCATATATATAGATAGATATACATATATCACATTTCCTTTATTCATCTGTTGAAGGGCATCTAGGTTGGTTTCATAGTTTAGTTATTGTTAATTGAGCTGCTATAACCTATAATGTGGCTATTTTATTGTAGTATGTTGATTTCAAGTCCTTTGGGTATAAACAAAAGAGTGAGATAACTGGGTCAAATTTTCGATCCACTTCAAGATTTCTGAGGAATCTTCATACTGCTTTCCATATTGGTTGCACGAATGTACATTCCTACCAGCAATGTATGAATGTACCTTTTTCCCAATATTCTCACGAACATTTATTGTTGGTTTTATTCTTGATAATTGCCAATCTAATTGGAGTGAGATAAAATCTTAGAGTTGTTATGATTTCCATTTCTGTAATTCATAGAGATGTTGAAAATTTTTCTTATATTTGCTTACCAATTGTATATTTATTTTGTGAATTGTCCGGTCAGTTCCTTAGCCCACATATAGACTTGGTTATTTGTTGTTTTTCTTTTTTGGTGTTAATGTTTTTTGAGATTTTTATATATCCCTAAGATTAATTTTTTATCTGAGGTTCCTGTGGTAATGATATTCTCCCACTCTGTAGGCTCTATCTTCAAATTATTGATTGTTACTTTTGCTGAAAAGAAAAGCCAAACATATCATTCTTGATTTAACTTCTTTGGCTTTAGGGTTCTTGTTATGGAAGTCAATTCCTAGGCTTACATGGTGAAGATTTAGGCCTACTTTGTTTTCTAGCTGTCATCGGGTCTGGTTCTAGTGCCTAAATCTTTGATCCACAATGATTTGAACTTCTTGCAGGATGAGAGATAAGGGTTTAATTTCAGTTCTTTACATGTGGCTGTCCATTTTTCCCAATACCATTTTTTGAATTAGTATCTTTTCTCCAGTGAAGGTTTTTTGGCACCTTAGTCCAGTATGAGATACCTGTATTTATGTGCATATGTTTTTGTGTCTTCTATTCTGTACCTTGATCTACATGTCTGTTTTGGTGTCAATACCATGCTGTTTTTATTACTCTAGCTCTGTAGCATAGTTTAAGGTCTGGTATTGTGATGCTTTCTGCTTCAATTTTCTTACTAAGGATTGCTTTGGTTATACTGGGTTTCTTATTTGTACAAATAAATTTCATGATTGCTTTATCTTTCTAGGAAAAGAGAAATTGCAATAAATTTATATAAATATAAAGCTTTTGACAGTATGGCCATTTTGACAATATTAATTCTTCCTATCCAGGAACATGGAAGGTCTTTCCATCTTCTAAGGTCCTCTTTAATTTCTTTTGTTAGTGTTCCATAATTTTCATTGTAGCGGTCTCTTACCTTGTGGTAGATTGATTCCCAACTATTTTACTTTAATTTTTGTGGTGATTGCGAATGGGAGAATGTTCTTTATTTCTCTTTCAGAGGATCCATTACTGATGGATAGCACGTGTTTGATTTATGGGTACTGATTTTATATCCTGCTAGTTTGCTGAATTCATTTATTAGTTCTACAATGTTTTGGGTGGAATTTTTTGAATCTTCCAAATATAGAAATATATCATTGGCAAATAGTGATAATTTGAGTTCTTCTGTACCTATTTGCATACCTTTAATTTCTTTCCTCTCTCTAATTGATCTGTCTAGATTTTCAAGGTCAAGGTTGAAAAACGGTGGTGAAAGAGGGTATCCTTGTCTTGTTACAGTTTTTAGAGTGAATGTTTTCAAGTTTTCTCTATCTAGATTATGTTGACCTTGGATTTAGCATATATGGCTTTTGTAATGTTGAGGCATGTTCCCACTATCCCCAGTTTTTCTAGAGTTTTGAACATGGATGTGTACTGTATTTTGTCAAATGTTTTTTCTGCATCTGTTAAGTTGATCACATGATTCTAGTTTTCAGGTCTATCAATATAATGAATATATTTTTTTATTTCCTTATGTTGAACAAACCCTGCATCCCTTGGATGAGCCCTACATCATTGTGGTTCACTATTTTTTGAATGTGTTTTTGTATGGAAGTTGCCAGAATTTTCTTGAGAATTTTTGCATCTGTATTCTTGAAGAACATTGGTCTGAATTCTTTGCTTTATGTGTCTTTGTCTGCTTTTCACATTCTCATAGAATCAGTTCAGAAGTGTTCCCTCCTTTTCTATTTCATGCAATAATTTAAGGAGTATTGTTCTTAATTCTTCCTTCAAGGTCTTGTAGAACTCGTCTGAGAATCCATCTGATCCAACGCTCTTGTTAATTGGAAGGCTTTGAATGGTGTTTACTATTTCATAACTTGAAAATATTCTGTTTATATTGTGTATGATCTCCTGATTCATTTTAGGTAGGTCATATGTCACCAGAAATTTGTCAATGTCCTCAATATTTTCTATTATATTGGAGTATAAATTATCATATTAGATTCTAATAATCTTTTGTACCTCAGTTATGTCCCTTGTGATGTTTCTTTTTCATCACATATTTCAGTAATTTGTATTTTCTTTCTTTCTCTTTGATAGTGTGGTAGGTGTTTATAAATTTCGTTGATTTTTTTTCAATGAAACAACTCTTTGTTTTCTCAATTATTTCAATAGGTTCTTCAGTTTTAATTTCATTGATTTTAGCTCTGATTTTAATTATTTCCTGTCTTTTACTGTTTGTGTTGCTGATTTTTTCTTCTTTCTCTAGGACTTTGAGATGTAATATTAGGTTATATATTTTTGACTTTTTATTGTTTTTTTTTTTTTTTTACTTTTAGCATTAAGCATGGGTTTTTAAAATTAGTTATTTATTTTTTATTTTTACAGACTGCATTTTGATTCATTGTACACAAATGGGTATATAATTTCATTTCTATGGTTGTACATGATGTAGATTCAGGTCATTTGGGTAATCATTCATGTATATAGAGTAACGATGTCTGTCTCATTCCACAATTTTACATAACCCTCTCTCATTTCTTCTACATTTTCTAAAGGTTTCCATTCTTCTCTCATTCCCACTCTTCACCCCCATTACATATGTTCATCCACTTAAGTTACCTCTGTGTACTCTCTTCACAGAATACCAGAGGGTTTGGTGGGTTATACTGGTATTCTCATTGACCTCTAAGTATTTTTTTCATTTTATAGTTGATTTCTTTTACTATCCATTCATTCATCACTAGTGCATTATTGAGTCTCCATGTGTCAGAGTATTTTCTAGTTTTGTGTTTTGTTGATTTGTAATTTCAGTTCACTATCTGAAAGAACACAAGGCATTATATCATTTTTATTTTTTTTTTTTTTTTGTATTTGCTAAGTGTTGCTTTCTGGCAAAAGATAAGCTCTGTTTTGGAAAAGTATTCATGTGCTGCTGAAAAGAAAAGTGTATTCACTTGCCCATGGATGAAATATTCCATATATGTTTGTTAAGTCAAAATTATTGATTGTATTATTTAGTTCTACAGTTTCTTTCCTTAGTTTCATTTAGAAGATCTGACCAGTAGTGTGAGAGCTATTTTAAAATCACATGGTATTATCTTTTTATGGTCTATTTAATTTTTGATATTTAAAAGTTTTTTTACATACATAGAGACTCCATTATTTGGAGTAAAAATATTTAGAATCATTATATCTTGCTGCTGTATAATTTCCTTCAGTAGAATGAAACAAATTTCCTTGTCATTCCTGATTAACTTTGACTTGACTATCACGTTATCAGATATGATGATGGAAACCATTGCTTGTGTTTTTTTCTCCCAGCACTCTTATCTCTCTATACAGTCTCTCCTTCCTCCATTCTTGTCCCCTACCCATCCCCCCATATGTGTCATCAACTGCTTATCAGTGAAATCATTTGTCCTTTGGTTTTTTGAGATTGGCTTATCTCACTTAGCTTGATAATATCCTGTTTCATCCATTTACCTGCAAATGCCATAATTGTATCATTCTTTATGGCTGAGTAATATTCCATTGGTTACATATACCACAGGTTCTTTATCCATTCATCAGCAGAAGGACATCTAGGTGGTTCCACAATCTGGTATAGTGAATTGAGCAGCTATGAACATTGATGTGGCTGTATCTCTGTAGTATGCTGATTTTAAGTCCTTGGGTATAGGGCAAGAAGTGGGATTGCTGGGTCAAATGGTGGTTCCATTCCAAGCTTTCTGAGGAATCTCCATAGTGCTTTCCAGAGTGGCTGCACTAATTTGCAGTCCCACCAGCAATGTATGAGTGTACCTTTCTCCCCACATCCTCTCCAACACCTATTGTTGCTTGTATTCTTGATAATCACCATTCTAATTGGGTGAGATGGAATCTTAGGGTGGTATTGATTTGTATTTCTCTTATTACCAGAGATGTTGAACTTTTTTTCTTAATATCTGTTATTGCTTGTAGATATTCTTCTGTGGAGTGTCTGTTCATTTCCTTAGCCCATTTGATGATTGGGTTATTTGTATTCTTGGTGTAGAGTTCTTTGAGTTCTTTTTATATTCTGGAAATTAGTGCTCTATCTGAAGTATGATTGGCAAAGATTTTCTCGTACTCTGTAGGTTCTCTCTTCACATTACTGATAGTTTCCTTTGCTGGGAGACATGTTGAAGATTTGCAACTACGTTATCTTCTGTAAGATGAATGGTCTCTGGTTTGATTCTGACGTTCTTGATCCATTTTGAGTTGAGTCTTGTGCAATGTGAGAGATAGGGGTTTAGGTTCATTCTGCTGCATATGGATTTCCAGTTTTCCCAGCACCATTTGTTGAAGAGGATATCTTTTCTCCATTGCATATTTTTGGCACCTTTTCTAGTATGAGAAAATTGTATTTATTTGGGTTTGGGTCCATGTCCTCTATTCTGTACCATTGATCTACCTGTCTATTTTGGTACCAATACCATGCCGTCTTTGTTACTATTGCTTTGTAATAAGGTTGAAGTTCGGGTACTGAGATACCCCCTGCTTCATTTTTCCTGTGAAGGATTGCTTTAGCTATTCTGGATTTCTTATTCTTCCAGATGAATTTCATGATTGCTTCCTCTATTTTTGTAAGGTACATCATTGGGATTTTAATTGGAATTGCATTGAATCTATATAGCACTTTTGGTAGTATGGCCATTTTGACAATATTAATTCTGCCTATCCAAGAACATGGGAGATCTTTCCATCTTCTAAGGTTTTCTTTAATTTCCTTCTTTAGTGTTCTGTAGTTCTCATTGTAGAGGTCTTTCACCTCTTTTGTGAGATTGATTCCCAAGTATTTTATTTTTTTCGATGCTATCGTGAATGGGGTAGTTTTCATAATTTCTCTTTCTGAGGATTCATCACTTATGTATAAAAATGCATTGGAATTATGAGCATTTAAAGTCAAGAATCACATGATTATTTCAATAGATGCAGAAAAAGCATTTGATAAAATATAGCACCCCTTCATGCTCAAAACACTAGAAAAAATAGGGATAGTGGGAACATTCCTTAACATTGTAAAGGCCATTTATGCTAAGCCCATGGCTAATATCATTCTAAATGGTGAAAAACTGAAAGCATTCCCCGTAAAAACTGGAACAAGGCAGGGATGCCCTCTTTCACCACGTCTATTCAACATCGTTCTTGAGACTCTGGCCAGAGCAATTACACAAACCAAAGAAATTAAAGGGATACGAATTGGAAAAGAAGAACTCAAACTATCCCTGTTCGCTGGTGACATGATTATATATTTAGAGGAACCTGGAAATTCCACCAGAAAACTCTTAGAACTCATAAGTGAATTCAGTAAAGTAGCAGGTTACAAGATCAATGCCCATAAATCCAACGCATTTTTATACATAAGTAATGAATCTTCAGAAAGAGAAATTAGGAAAACTACCCCATTCACAGTAGCCTCGAAAAAAATAAAATACTTGGGAATCAATCTCACAAAAGAGGTGAAAGACCTCTACAATGAGAACTACAGAACACTAAAGAAAGAAATTAAAGAACACCTTAGAAGATGGAACGATCTTCCATGTTCTTGGATAGGAAGAATTAATATTGTCAAAATGGCCATACTACCTAAAGTGCTATACAAATTCAATGCAATTCCAATTAAAATCCCAATGACGTACCTTACAGAAATAGAGCAAGCAATTATGAAATTCATCTGGAAGAATAAGAAACCCAGAATAGCTAAAGCAATCCTTAGCAGGAAGAGTGAAACAGGGGGTATTGCAATACCAGATCTTCAACTCTACTACAAAGCAATCGTAACAAAAACGGCATGGTATTGGTACCAAAATGGAAAGGTAGATCAATGGTACAGAATAGAGGACACGGAAGCAAACCCAAATAAATACAATTTTCTCATACTAGACAAAGGTGCCAAAAATATGCAATGGAGAAAAGATAGCCTCTTCAACAAATGGTGCTGGGAGAATTGGAAATCCATATGCAACAGAATGAAACTAAACCCATATCTCTCACCATGCACGAAACTAAACTCAAAATGGATTAAGGACCTCGGAATTAGACCAGAGACCCTGCAGATTATAGAAGAAAAAGTAGGTCCAAATCTTCACCTTGTTGGTCTAGGATCAGACTTCCTTAACAGGACTCCCATAGCACAAGAAATAAAAGCTAGAATCAACCACTGGGATAGATTCAAACTAAAAAGCTTTCTCTCAGCAAAGGAAACTATCAGCAATGCGAAGAAAGAGCCTACAGAGTGGGAGAATATCTTTGCCAATCATACTTCAGATAGAGCACTAATCTCCAGAATCTATAAAGAACTCAAAAAACTCTACTCCAAGAATTCAAATAATCCAGTCGACAAATGGGCTAAGGAAATGAATAGACACTTCACAGAAGAAGATCTACAAGCAATCAACAAACATATGGAAAAATGTTCAACATCTCTAGTAATAAGAGAAATGCAAATCAAAACCACCCTAAGATTCCATCTCACCCCAATTAGAATGGCGATTATCAAGAATACGAGCAACAACAGGTGTTGGCGAGGATGTGGGGAGAAAGGTACACTCATACATTGCTGGTGGGGCTGCAAATTAGTGCAGCCACTCTGGAAAGCAGTGTGGAGATTCCTTAGAAAACTTGGAATGGACCCTCCATTTGACCCAGCTATCCCACTCCTTGGCCTATACCCAAAGGACTTAAAATCAGCATACTACAGAGATACAGCCACATCAATGTTCATAGCTGCTCAATTCACAATAGCCAGACTGTGGAAGCAACCTAGATGCCCTTCAATTGATGAGTGGAAAAAGAAACTGTGGTATATATATACAATGGAATATTACTCAGCCAGAAAGAATGATAAAATTATGGCATTTGCAGGCAAATGGATGAAATTGGAGACTATCATGCTAAGTGAGATAAGCCAATCTCAAAAAGCCAAAGGAGGAATGATATCGCTAATAAGTGGAGGATGATACATAATGGGGGGGGGTGGGAAGGGTTATTGTTAGGGTTAGAGTTAGGTTTAGGGAGGGGGGCAAGTATGGAAGAAGGAAGTACTGTATAGAGGGTAAAGAAGGGTGGGAGGGGTGGGGGGAAGGGAAAAAAATAACAGAATGAATCAAACAACATTACTCTATGTAAATTTATGATGACAGAAATGGTATGCCTTTACGCCATGTACAAACATAGAAACAACATGTATCCCATTTGTTTACAATAAAAAAAAAAAATTAAAAAAAAAAAAAAGTAGTTCAAGTTCCAAATTGACCCCTCAGGTCTCTGTTTCTGCCTGCCGCAACTGTCACTTGCTTCAAGATGCAGCTCAAAGCTAGCCATTGTAAAAGCCTTCCCGTCCAACAGCACTTCACCGTGGCTTAGTACTTTGCTGTCTATTCCTTCACATTTACACGCATGCGCGCGCGCACACATGCACACACACTTATTCATTTATCTTTCTATTGTCTTGAGCAGTGTGTTGTCACTTTTTTTTTTTTTTCCCTGTTGAACTCACATGTAAACTGCTAATTTCCCTGCATTCCTCATAGGGTAACTAGCACTGTGTTGTACACTTAATAAATGCTTGCAAATGACAAAAAAAAAAAAAAAAAAAAGAAAGGGAGTTGAGAATGTACACAATTAAAATCATCAGGGAAGCAAACAAGGAGATGAAAGAGCAAATGCAGGCATTGAATGATCACATCAATTGACAGTTAAAAAAGCAAATACAGGAAGCAAAAGATCATTTCAATAAAGAGTTGGAGATATTGAAAAAAAAACCAGAAATCCTTGACATGAAGGAAACAATAAGCCAAATTAAAAACTCCATAGAAAGCATAGCCAATAGGGTAGAACACCTGGAAGACAGAACCTCAGATATTGAAGAAAAAATATTTAATCTTGAAAACAAAGTTGACCAAACAGAGAAGATGGTGAGAAATCATGAACAGAATCTACAAGAATTATGGGATATCATGAAAAGGCCAAATTTAAGAATTATTGGGATTGAGGAAGGCTTAGAGAAACAAACCAAAGGAATGAACAATCTATTCAATTGAATAATATCAGAAAATTTCCCAAATCTGAAGAATGAAATGGAAAATCAAGAACAAGAGCCTTACAGGACTCTGAATACACAAAATCACAACAGGCCCACACAAAGGCACATTACATTGAAAATACCTAACATACAAAATAAAGACAGAATTTTAAAGGCTGTAGGTGAAAAGAATCAAATTACATTAAGGGGGAAACCAATATGGATACCAGCAGATTTTTCAACTGAGACCCTAAAAGCTAGAAGGGCCTGGAAACAATTTTTTCATCCTGAAAGAAAACAGTTGCCAACCAAGAATCTTATATCCAACAAAACTTACCTTCAGATTTGGTGACACAATAAAATCCTTCCATGAAAAACAAAAGCTAAAAGAATTTATAAAAAGACAGTTGGCATTATAGAAGATTCTCAGCAAAATATTCCAAGAGGAAGAGATGAAAAATAATGATGTAAATCAGCAAAGGGGGGAAGTACCCTAAAGGAACAGTCAAGTAAAAGGGAAACCAAGTCATGTCAAAAAAATAAAAAATAAAAAAAAGCTAAATGACTGGCAATACAAATCATATCTCAATAATAATCCTGAATGTTTATGGCCTGAACTCATCAATCAAAAGCAGACACTGGCAGATTGATTTAAAAAGAAAGGCCCAACAATTTGCTTCCTGCAAGAGACTCATCTCATAGAGATACCCACAGACTAAATTTGAAAGGTTGGGAAAAAACATACCATGAACATGGACAGAGCAAAAAAGCTGGAGTATCCATCCTCATATATGATAATGTGGACTTTAAGCCAAAGTTAGTCAGAAGGGATAAAGAAGGACATTTCATACTGCTTAAGGGAAGCATAAATCAGCAAGACATAACAATCATAAATATCTATGCTCCAAATAGTGGCTCATCCATATACGTCAAACAAATCTTCTCAGTTCCAGAAACCAAATAGACCTCAACACAATAATACTAGGTGATTTTACACACATCTCTCACCAATGGACAGATTCTCCAAACAAAAATTGAACAAAGAAACCATAGATCTCAATAACACAATCAATAATTTAGAGTTAACGGACATTGCTAGTATATACCATCCAAAAAAGAGTGAATACACTTTCTTCTCAGCATCACATGAACCCTTCTCTATAACAGACAATATTTTATGCCACAAAGCTAATATTAGCAAGTACGAGAACATAGAAATACAATCTTGTATTCTATCAGAACATAATGGATTGAAATTAGAAATAAATGACAGAGTAAAAAATAGAAACTACTCCAACACCTACAGATTAAATAATATGCTCTTGTATGATGAATGGATAACAGAAGATATCAGGAAGGAAATTAAAAAATTGTTAGAGGTAAATGAGAAAAAAGAAGCATCATATCAAAATCTCTGGGACACTATGAAGCAGTAATTAGAGGAAAATTTATTTCATGGACTGCATTCAATAAAAGGAGAAAATATCAACAAATAAACGACTTAACACTACAGCTAAAGCCCTAGAAAAAGAAGAGCAGACCAACACCAAAAGTAGTAGAAGACAGGAAATAGTTAAAATCAGAGCTGAAATCAATGAAATTGAAACAAAAGAAACAATCAAAAAATTGACAAAATAAAAAGTTGTTTCTTTGAAAAAATAAACAAAATTGATAGACCCTTAGCCACAAAAACAAAGGAGAAAGCCCAAATTACTAAAATTTGGAATGAACAAGGAAATATCACAACAGACACGATTGAAATACAAAACATAAGTAGCTATTTTGAAAATCTATACACCAACAAAATAGAAAATCTCAAATATATCAACAGGTTTCTAGAGACATATGAATTCCCTAAACTGAACCAGGAGGACATACAAAATTTATATAGATCAATTTCAAGTGATGAAATAGAAGAAGTCATCAAAAGCCTACCAACAAAGAAAAGTCTGGGACCACATGGGTTCTCAGCCGAGTTCTACAAAATCTTTAAAGAAGAGCTCATTCCAATACTTCTCAAAGTATTTCATGAAATAGAAGAGGAGGGAACCCTCCCAAACTCATTCTATGAAGTCAATATTCTGTCTGAACCAGACAGAGACACATAGAGGAAAGAAAATTTCAGACCAATACCCTTAATGAACATTGGAATTTCTAGGGCTCGTGATATACATATTTAAGGTCTCTATCAAAACCCAGAAAGATCTCAAATAAAGAACCTAGTACTACATTTTCCTATAATATATATATGCAGTATTCATATTTCTAATAGAATAACTTGGAAACTCAGCATTAGTTGCCCCAAATGATCTCTTTGGATCCATTTTCTCACATTTTCAAGCAAGACAAATTGAATTTTCTGTGCCTTTACAACCAAAAGCATCCTATCCTAGGGTTTCTCAATTTTAAAAATTCAGTAGTTTATGCAACAATAAAAGCAACTCTTACCTTTTTTGTTATTGATCTGCATAATGTCTCAACATGATTCTCACTTAGGGTAATAAGCCTTCATAAATTCAGTATTTTCATTTTGTGAGTATTTAATGTTCTGAAAGATGATTTCCATAGATAGAGAATAAGAAAAGAGTCCAATGATCACCAGACTTTTCCCTAGCATGGTAACTACATGACATCTGTCCTTAACATTTCAGGAAAAGTGTGATAATCCTCTGTTGATATTTACATTTTCTGTATTTCCAATTGGACATTGAAAACCCCAGGGAGGAGCCATCTGCTTTCCACTTGGAGCCCTTGTTAAGCTGCTGTGATGGTCATCAGGGATGTGCATGGCAGGCCAAGGTGGATGGAACACAAAATTTGGGAAGAGTGTGTCTCAGTGGAAACAAGAACTGGTAATCAGAGGGGCCACCCAAGGTCATTGTTCTGAACTTTGAGATAGTAGATTCTTCTTTTAATATTTGCCAACCATTATCAAAGAGGCTATTGTCTCAATATAATTGCTTTTAAAATTAAAGAGCTGGGCTTACATCTTTCCTGATGTTAGGAAGCAAACATATGTGTATAATCTAGGAGTAAATGTTTTTGGTCTTGATTTTAATAGGAAAGATGTTCTTTCCATCATGTGGTAAACTATCTCTCAGTGTAGGAATGGTCAGATATATTTTAGACACATAGGAACTGTGTAGAATTCATCATTTGTAAATCAAAGAATTGTTCATATCTATTGAAAAAAATCCTTGTATAATATAGATGTTTACATATGGCCACAATGCTTTATTTCTATAATCTTACAATTTCACATTTTTGTATTTAATTTAGCCTACAAATCTCCCCACCAAAACCAAGATTCTATAAAGAATCAGAGTTCACCATGGATTTTGTTGAGGTTATTGACTAGTGTGTCTGGTGGATGTGGAGAAAGGGCTTTCTGGCCCTGTGTCCAGGACGTTCATGGAGAGACTTGGTCACAAGGTACCATGACCAAGTAGACCACCTGGAGCCCAGGAGCACCACAAACATTCTTACCTCAGAGAGAAGACAGATGGTGACAATGTCCAGAGAATTCAAACCAGGTAAATTAGGACACACCATAATCCAAGTTTGTGTTTTACAGGAGGTGATAGGCAGATTTTAACAGTTAATCTCAACCCAGTAGAGGAGACTCTGGGTTCTCAGTGAGGTTCGAGTCACTGAGCAAAAGCAGTTTGAGAGAGTGCTGGTTTTCTACCAGCAAATTCATTTCTGTTTAATTTTCAGGGTATGAGTTTTTTACCTTCTTCAAGTAATTACTTTTGTTATAATACAAAAGTGAAACAATAAATGCTGGGAATTGAAAAATATACTGAAGCTTTAGCAATCACTGGTAATTCAAAATTTCAGAAAGTTCATAAGGTTTCTGCTGCATCTTACAAAATATTTTCCAAGAGCTGTCATTAATTTATCCTTCATTAAGCAGCACGAGATAGCAATATTTTTTGGTGCACATTTCTCACGACTTCTCAGCACTACACACTCATCAACAATGGACATATTTTGTTGGAAAGCAACATAAGAAGTTTTGTAAAGAATTTTGCAAATGAGAAAGTTAAAAAGGCTAATTGTTTTGCTATTTTAATCTTTGATTCCTTTTTTGAGTGTCAGAATTTGAATAATGTTCAACCATTCTTTTAAATTCTGTGTTTTTGTGTGTGGCATAAGACAGTTCATTTTATCAAATAATGTGTGATAAAGGAGGGATTTGTCTTAAAACCAAAATCCCAAGTGAATTGGATGTGTGTAAGGACCAGTGCTTCTCCATTTGTATAAGTAAGCAATTTATTGAAATTATGGAAGTGACAAAACGTCTAGTTGTTTAAAAAGCTTGTCAGAGAACAACTATTCAGAGAGAATAAGAAATTATAGTTTGTTGTCTTTCCTATTTTTATTTTAATTTATTTATATTGTAAAAAGTGGGATAAATGTTGTTTCTGTTTGTACATGGAGTAACAGCATACCATTTGCGTAATCATACATTTATATAGGGTATTGATGTTTGATTCATTCTGTTATTTTTTCCATCTCCCCACCACCCACCCCTCTTTTCCCTCTATACAGTCCCTCCTTCCTCCATTCTTGCCCCTCTCCTAAACCCCATTATGTGTCATCATCCACTTATCGGTGAGATCATTCATCCTTTGGTTTTCTGAGATTGGCTTATCTCACTTAGCATGATATTCTCCAATTTCATCCATATGCCTGCAATTGCCATAATTTTATTTTCCTTTATAGCTGAGTAATATTCCATTGTATATATATACCACAGTTTCTTTATCCATTCATCAATTGAAGGACATCTAGGTTGGTTCCACAATCTGGCTATTGTGAATTGAGCAGCTATGAACATTGATGTCGCTGTATCTCTGTAGTAAGGTGATTTTAAGTCCTTTGGGTATAGGCCGAGGAGTGGGATAGCTGGGTCAAATGGTGGTTCCATTCCAAGTTTTCTAAGGAATCTCCACACTGCTTTCCAGAGTGGCTGCACTAATTTGCAACCCCACCAGCAATGCATGAGTGTACCTCCCCACAACCCAGCCAACTCATATTGTTGTTTGTATTCTTGATAATCGCCATTCTAATTGGGGTGAGATGGAATCTTAGGGTAGTTTTGACTTGCATTTCTCTTATTACTAAAGATGGTGAACATTTTTTCATATGTTTGTTGATTGCTTGTAGATCTTCTTCTGTGAAGTGTCTGTTCATATCCTTAGCCCATTTGTTGATTGGGTTATTTGTATTCTTGGTGTAGAGTTTTTTTGAATTCTTTATATATTCTGGAAATTAGTGCTCTATCTGAAGTATGTGTGGCAAAGATATTCTCCCAGTCTGTAGGCTCTCTCTTCGCATGGTTGATAGTTTCCTTTGTTGAGAGAAAGCTATTTTGTTTGTATCTATTCCAGTTATTGATTCTTATTTTTATTTCTTGTGCTATGGGAGTCCTGTTAAGGAAGTCTGATCCTAAGACAACAAGGTGAAGATTTGGACCTACTTTTTCTTCTATAAGATGCAGGGTCTCTGATCTGATTTCAAGGTCCTTGATCCATTGTGAGTTGAGTTTTTTGCAGGGTGACAGATAGGGATTTAATTTCATTCTGTTGCATATGCATTTCCAGTTTTCCCAGTACCATTTGTTGAAGAGGCTATCTTTTCTCCACTGCATATTTTTGACACCTTTGTCTAGTATTAGAAAACTGTATTTATTTGGGTTTGTGTCCGTGTCCTCTATTCTGTACCATTGATCTACCTGTCTGTTTTGGTGCCAGTACCATGCTGTTTTTGTTACTATTGCTTTGTAGTATAGTTGAAGTTCTGGTATTGTGATAACCCCTGCTTCATTCTTCCAGCTAAGGATTAGTTTAGTTCTTCTGGGTTTCTTATTCTTCCAGATGAATTTCATGATTGCTTGCTCTATTTCTGTAAGATACGTCATTGGGATTTTAATTGGAATTGCATTGAATCTGTATAGCACTTTTGGTAGTATGGCCATATTGACGATCTTAATTCTGCCTATCCAAGAACATGGAGATCTTTCCATCTTCTAAGGTCTTCCTCAATTTCTTTCTTCAATGTTTTGAAGTTTTCATTGTAGAGATCTTTTACCTCTTTGGTGAGATTGATTCCCAAGTATTTTATTTATTTATTTTTTTTTTGAGTATATTGATGATGGAGTGGTTTTCCTCATTTCCCTTTCAGCTCTTTCATCGCCTGCATATAAAAATGCTTTAGATTTATGTGTGATGATTTTATAGCCTGCTATTTTGCTGAATTCATTGATGAGGTCTAGAAGTTTTCTGGAGGAGTTTTTTGGATCCTCTGAATATATAATCATATCATCAGCAAATAGTGACAGCTTAAGTTCCTCTTTTCCTATTTGTATCCCTTTAAATTCTATGGTCTGCCTAATTGCTCTGGCTAGAGTTTCGAGGATGATGTTGAATAGAAGTGGGGAAAGAGGACATCCCTGTCTTGTTACCATTTTTAAAGGGAATGGTTTCAGTTTTCTCCATTAAGAATGATATTGGCCATGGGCTTAGCATAAATAGCCTTTACAATGTTCAGGTATGTTCCTACTATCCCTATTTTTTCTAGTGTTTTGAGCATAAAGGGGTGTTGCTTTTTGTTGAACGCTTTTTCTGCATCAATTGAAATAACCATATGATTCTTATCCTTAAGTCTATTGACATGATGGATTACATTTATTGATTTACAGATGTTGAACCATCCTTGCATTCCAGGGATCAACCCCACTTGATCATGGTGCACAATTTTCTTAATATGATTTTGGATATGGTTTGCCAATATTTTGTTAAGGATTTTTGCATCTATATTTATCAATGATATTGGTCTAAAATTTTCTTTCCTTGATGTGTCTATTCCTGGTTTGGGTATGAGGGTGATATTAGCTTCATAGAATGAGTTTGGTAGGGTATCCTCCTTTTCTATTTCCAGGAAAACTTTGAGAAGTATTGGAATGAGTTCTTCCTTGAAGATCTTGTAGAACTCAGCTGAGAATCTGTCTGCTCCTGGGCTTTTCTTGGATGGTAGGTTTTTAATGGCTTCTTCTATTTCATTGCTTGAGATTGGTCTGTTTAAATTGTGTATGTCCTCCTGGTTCAGTTTGGGGGGAACATATGTCTGTAGAAATTTGTCAGTGTATTCAGTAGTTTCTATTTTGTTGGAATACAGATTTTCAAAGTAGCTTCTCATTATGTTCCATATCTCAGTGGTGTCTGTTATGATATTCCTTTTTTATCTCAAATTTTAGTAATTTGAGTTTCCTCTCTCCTTCTCTTTGTTAGTGTGGCTAAGGGTTTGTCCATTTTGTTTACTTTCTCAAAGAACCAACTTTTTCTTTTGTCAGTTTTTTGAATTGTTTCATTTGTTCAATTTCATTGATTTAAGCTCTGATTTTAATTATTTCCTGTCTTCTACTACATTTGCTGTTATTCTGTTCTTCTTTATCTAGGGCTTTGGGCTGTAATATTAGGTCATTTACTTGTTGACTTTTCATTCTTTTCTGGAATGTGCTCCATGCAATGATTTTCCTCTTAGTACCACTTTCATGTGTCTTAGTGATTTTGATATGTTGTATCGTCATTCTCATTGACCTCTAAGAATTTTTTTTTCTCCCTTCTGATGTTTTCTGTTATCCATGTTTCACTCAATAGCATATTATTTAGTGTCCAGGTGTTGGAGTAATTTCTGTTTTTTATTTTGTCATTGATTTCTACTCTCAGTCAATTATGATCTGATAGAACACAAGGCAGTATCTCTATTTTTTTGCATTTCCTAAAGGCTGGATTGTGGCATAGAATTTGGTGTATTTTTAAGAAGGTTCCATGTGCTGCTGAAAAGAAAGTGAATCCACTCGTTCATGGATTGACTATTGTATATATGTGTATTAAGTCTAGGTTATTGATTGTGTTATTGAGATCTATGGTTTCTTTGGTTGAATTTTTTTTGGAAGATCTATCTACTGGTGATAGCAGTATGTTAAAGTCACCCAGAATTATTGTGTTGTGGTCTATGTGATTCCTGAATTTGAGAAGGATTTTTTTGATGTACAGGGATGCACCGTTGTTTGGGGCATAAATATTTACTATCATTATGTTGTCCTAATTTATGGTTCCCTTAAGCAGTATGAAATGTCCTTCTTTCTCCCTTCTGACTAACTTTGGCTTGATGTCCACTTTATCTGATATAAGGATGGAAACCCCCACTTCTTTACTGAGTCCATGTGCATGGTAGATTTTTTCCCACCCTTTCACCTTTAATCTGTGGATGTCTTTTTCAATGAGATGAGTTTCTTGCAGGCAGCATAATGTTGGGTCTTTCTTTTTAATCCATTCTGCCAGTCTATTTGTTTGATTGATGAATTTAGGCCATTAATGTTCAGGGTTATTATTGTGATATGATTTGTATTCCCAGTCATTTGGCTTATTTTTGTTTTTTATGTTGGCTTGGTTTCTCCTTTGAGTGGTTTTTCTCTAAGGTAGTTCCTCCCTTTGCTGACCTACATTATTGTTTTTCATTTTCTGCTCCTGGAATATTTTGTTGAGAACATTCTGTAGTGCAGGTTTTCCATTTGCAAACTCTTTTATTTTTTGTTTATCATGGAAGGATTTTATTTCATCTTCAAATCTGAAGGTTAGTTTTGCTTGGTATAGGATTCTTGGTTGGCAAACATGTTCTTTCATAGCTTGAAATATGTTGTTCCAGGCCCTTCTAGCTTTTAGAGTCTAGGTTGAGAAGTTGGCTGGTATCCGTATTGGTCTCCCCCTATGTGTAATCTGATGCTTTTGTCTTGTGGCCTTCAAATTCCTATCTTTATTTTGAACGTTAGGCATTTTCATTATAATGAGCCTTTCTGTGGATCTATTGTGATTTTCTGCATTTGGTGTTCTGTAAGCCTCTTGTATTTGATTTGCTATTTCATTCTTCAGGCTTGGGAAATTTTCTGTTATTATTTCATTGAATAGGTTGTTCATTCCTTTGGTTTGTATCTCTGTGCCTTCCTCAATCCCAATAATTCTTAAATTTCATCTTTTCATGATGTCCCAAAGTCCTTGAAGATTCTGTTCATTATTCCTTACCGTCTTCTCTGTTTGGGCAACTTTATTTTCAAGATTAAATATTTTGTCTTCTTTGTCTGAGGTTCTGTCTTCCAAGTGGTCTAGTCTTTTGGTGATGCTTTCCATTGAGTTTTTTATTTGGTTAATTGTTTCCTTCATTTCAAGAATTTTTGTTTTTTTTTTTTTTTTTTGAGAATCTCTATCTCTTTGTTCAAATGATCTTTTGCTTCCTGCAGGTGCTCTCTCAGCTTATTGGTATTATCACTCATTGCCTGCGTTTGCTCTCTTATCTCATCCTTTGCTTCATGAATCATCTTAATCATGTATAATCTGAAGTCCTTTTCTGAAATTTTTTCTAACATATTGTCACTGGATTCTATTAATATAGAATCTAGATTTGTTTGGATCATTTTCTTCCCTTGTTTTTTCATGTTGTTCATGTATCTTCCCCTCTAGCAGTGCAGATCTGGGGTATTGCAGATTTCCCCCTATAGGCTTATAGTAGCCCTATAGATTTCCAAAACTTTTTCTTTAAGGGAAGATCAATATTAGCAGTGCCCAATTCAGACACTATGCAATCCTAGACCAAATAGGCCCTATGAGGACAATAACAATATTGTCATAGTAAACAGAATGTGTTCAAATATTATCTTCAGTAAAAGAAACAGATTTGCAATAAGGTCTGCAGTTTCAAATGGCGGACAAAGAGGATGCAGAGGGATGTAGAAAGTGGCTGCTAATGGGACAAGAAAAGAATATACAGAATTTCTAGATAATAGAAAGGGTGAGAGTGTAATCCAAAGAAATTGGATGTTAGCATGCAAAAAAGGGAGAGACTCTGAAGGAACAGGTAAACAAAAGCAAAAGAGAGCAAAAAAAGTAAGAAATAAAAACAAATTTTTTCAATAAGGAGAAAAAAGAAAATCTACAGTATAACAGTCATATAGTAATGAAACCTCCCAGTCTTCAGTTGCCTGATGCATGAGAGGTACATGCCAATGAGCTTCAAGCCTCCCACAGGCATCTCCGGATGGGATTTTCCCCACCTAAAGATCGGAGCTATGGCTTCCCAGGATTATCCAAGATGGCCGTTCTGGCTTCGAAATGTGTTGGCAAATGGGGAGCTGCAGCTCAAGGTGTGGCTGTGGTCAGCAAGGAGGTCCCGGAGGCGGGATGCGGTTGGTCAGGCAGGGGTCCTGGATGTCGGGTGTGTTTAGCATGGTTGTGGGATCCTGGAGGCTGGGTACAATCAGTCAGTCTGGGGTCCCGGTGATAGGGTGCAGTCAGTTGGTCTGGGGGTCCTGGTGGCAGGGAGCAGTCAGTCGATGTGAGGGCCCCAGAGGCAGGGAGTGATTGGTTGGGCTGAGGGATCCTGGAGACAGGTTCAATCAGTCTGGCCAGTGGTCCTAAGGGGCCGGGCTTTTGTCTCAAAATGGCGGCAGCCAAGTGTAATCAAACCTGTAGGTACTGTAACAGTGAACTTCCAGGCAACAGCAGACAGCTGGTGCTCCACTGGCGGTCAGCAATCAGTTTGCTGACTTTTGTCAGACCATCCGGAGATGAACCTCCTGCGTTAGGTGATGGATAGGTGTAAGGCAGGCGATGGACAGGTGAGAGGCAGGCAAATGGCGGATGATAGACACCTGACAATGAGTAATCTGCCTGTCTTTCATTTTTTATCCTGCATCTTTTACAAATATATTATGTTGGTTGTTATAGTATAGTCCCTTCATTTTACACTGAATTAAAAACCCATATTTTTATATTTAATAACTCATTCATAAGTATTTATGTTTGACTTTGAATTGTTCAAATATTCCATTTAATCAGTGCATAAAATTTTACACAGCTGTGCTAAAATTGATAATATTTTAAGATTTCCTAAACACTATCACACTTTTATCACTGTGTAGTAATTTACATAAAATTGTTACATATGAAATAAGAGAACTGGTTTCAATTTTCTTCTTACATATCAAATATTTCTTTAATCTCATTCCACCTAAAAAATACTGCTAATCATTAGATAGCAAGTACAATTGGTTAACAATTACACAAGTAATTTGGGTTGTGAAATCCAGTTATATCTGCCCTGTGAAGGCAGAAGAAGGTGCAGAACCTGCTTAGACTGAGGAGAGACAGCAATGAATTTCAAACATCAGTACGTGGAGCTCAGTGATGGTCACTTCATTCCTCCACTGGGCTTAGGCACCTACAAACTTCAACAGGTAAGCATGAATATTCCAGTATGTTGGTTCCTGTGAGTCCTTCCAAAAACTCACTAAAATTGAGTTGCTTCTGGAGTCCTCTGATGAAAATGGACTAGGATTTCTGTGTCTGAAGAGGATTCCTGAATGTCAGATTCTTATAACTAACTAGGAATAACCCAGAAAAATGGGCTTGGAGTCATTACTTCAAATACTGATCTAACCACAAATCATGGGCAAAGTTGAGTTATGTAAGGTCACTGCTTATGCTCAAGACATCCAAAATTGCTCTTTGGATACTTCTTAAGTCGAGGAGATAAATGAGCAGTCAAAGTTCAGGGGACTAGCTGTTTATTACATAACTCAGTATTCTGAAAAACACATTGGAATATAATCTTCCTTCCAGTTTAATGAGTTGTCTATTTTGCTCACTATTAGTTACCACACTTATTATGATTCTTTAAATACACTTTGGTTATTTCTCTAGGTTCCTAATAGTAATGTAACAGAGGCCACCAAAATAGCTATAGAAGCTGGTTTCCGCCATATTGACTGTGCTTATGTATACCAAGTAGAAGAGGAGGTAGGATTGGCTATTAGAAGCAAGATTGCAGATGGCACTGTGAAGAGAGAAGATATATTCTATACTTCAAAGGTATTGTGTATACAGTATACAAATTACTGCATGATTACTACAATGTGGTATACAGAATTGGAAATTATGTTAGGTGATCAGTTGTGGGTGGAATGTAGATAATTGGAATAATGTTTATTCACATGTAATATCCAATTTCTAAAACAGATGAACAATGTGAATTCCTGCCCACAGTCTACAAATTTGTGAATTTATAGTTCCTTTAATTTTCTGATTCTGTAATCAGCAGTATGTTTTTTAATTGGTGGTAGAATCAGATAGAATTATGACCAGATTATGGTTTCATTATCTCCTGGGTGATTTTTAAAATTTCTTATCATTCAAAATATTTACTGGCACCTTTGTCATTATCAAAGGACAATGTAGGATAGCTCTATGGGTACTAAAGTAAATATTGCTAAAGTGTTTTTAGTCATGTCTGGAACATAATGCAATAGTCAAATGTGTTTCCCTTCAGTTATGTAAAAAATAATTACAAATTCTTACATCATGCAATGAATAGATGAGATAGACTAACAGTAACTTTGTAATTTCTATGAAGCACTATTCAGAAATTCAATAATGTTATTTGTTAAAATGTTTATCACATGAGTAATTCCTTCCAGAGTTTAGTTGACTTAGTCATAATAATAAAAATTTAATCCAGTTCACATGAATAGGTCCAATGACTGGAAACCCAAGACCTGAAGAGAATATCTTCCCTGTGATCAATTTCCTTGTGTCAATTTCCAAGGAATTGACAAATAACTATCTCAATATGAAGTTCAATAAATTCCAAAATTGGGTAATACATTAATCCAGTCAAATTTCCATCTTTAACCTCTGCAGCTGTGGTCAACTTTTCATCAACCAGAGCTGGTCCAGACGTGTTTGGAAAGATCACTGGAAAAACTTTGTTTTGACTATGTTGATCTCTATCTTATTCATTTTCCAGTGACAATGAAGGTAGGCAATTTGCATCATTAAACCAATTTACTTTCATGACCATCATTATCATAAATGGTTGAATTAAGATTCTATTATAAATTAATATGAACTTAATATGACTTATAGAAAGTCCAAACCATGACTATATTTATGGTTATAAGTAATCTTCAGCAACATTTGTGTTTGTTGATCCATTACATCTACATCATTGTTTGATTAGTTTTCTCCTATCCTTCTCCTTTGGTGGTATGTATGACTTTAGGGCAGTTCAAGTTTCATGGTCATTAATATTTTATAGTGTCTCTCCATCTTCCAGCATCACATCAATCTTGAATTCAAACTTAAATGACCATCTTTGGTGCACATACATATCATTGATCCCACATGTGTCTAGGTAGATAAAGAATACTCTTTAGCCTCTGTCATTACTCAAATCTATTATTTCTGGAGAAGAAACTCATACATCCACAAAATTTCCCAGTGAGGCAATTACCCAGAAGAATATATAGAGACAATAAGATAACATAAATTAACTTGGAGACCTCATTAGGTGATTTGGAAAATCTCATTGAATCATATTTATATACACACATATATATATTTAAACATATATATAGATATAATTTGATGTAAGAGAATACAGAAAACAAAACCCTGAAAGTTGTTTCTTTCACATCCATTTGTAAACATTTTGTAAATAGATGAATATAGAGTTTTGTTTCACTTATTTTATGGATGTTTAGTGTCCCATTCCATAGGTACACCTAAGAATATTGCTCTGCATGGACATAGAATTCAGCAAGATTGCTATTATGATCACTTCTATTCCAGACAGGGGAAGAGCTTTATCCAAAAGATGAAAATGGAAAAATTATATATGACTCAGCAGATCTCTGTGCCATATGGGAGGTGAGTGTTTGTTAGAGTGACTACACAGGAGAAAAAAAAGTGTGAGAGTTCATGCTTTCTGCTGAAATTTTGGTGCTTGACATCATTATCTTCCAAAGAGTTTTTTGTTGTTGTTGGAGTGGGTAGGAATGCATTGCTGGAATGCAACACGGGGAAATAGACGAGAAGAACTGATGACCATGAGGATATGCAACTCCTGCCTCCCCATGCAATAATGTCTGATTCCCTAAGGAGACACAGAAATGCCTTTTCTGGCTGTGAACAATTTGTGCTATTCTATTTACCATTTTTCTTCTCCTCCTCCTCCTCCTCCTCCTCCTGCTCCTCCTCCTTCTTCTTCTCCTCCTTTTCTCCTCAGCATTCCACATTTGTTTTTATTTTATTTTTTTTTCAAATTTCAGTTGTTCTAATGAGTTGTACATGGAAGTAGAAGGCATTTATGTGTTTTGATATATCACAGATAAATGTAATCACTCTTTTTTCTGATTATGCATATTGCAGGATCACATCAGTCATTCAGTAACAAATTTACATGAGGTAATAATGTCTCTTTCACTCTCTCACTCCTTTCCCATACCCCTTCTCCTCCCTTCACTCACCTCTGCCTAATATAAATATAAGTCTTTACTTACCTATTCCTCCACTTATTGTGAATTAATATCCACATATCAGAGAAAACATTCAGCCTTTGGTTTTCTGGGTTTGGCTTCTTTCACTTAGCATCACATTCTCTAACTTCATCCATTTACCAGTCAATGACAGAATTTCATTATTCTTTAAAGCTGAGTAATAAAATTTCATCATATATATGTACATATATATACAGATAGATATGGATATAGATAAAGATATATCATATTTTCTTTATCTATTCATCTGTTGAAGGGCATCTAGGTTGGTTTCATAGTTCAGTTATTGTGAATTGAGCTTCTATAAACATTGATGTGGCTGTATCACTGTAGTATGTTGATTTTAAGTCCCTTGGGTATAAACAAAGGAGTGGAATAACTGGGTCAAATTTTGGGCCCAATCCAAACTTTCTGAGGAATCTCCATACTGCTTTCCATATGGTTGCACCTATTTACATTCCTACCAGCAATGTATGAGTGTACCATTTTCCCCACATCCTCACCAACATTTATTGTTGTTTTTATTCTTGATAATTGCCAATCTGATTGAAGTGAGATGAAATCTTAGAGTTGTTTTGATTTTCATTTCTCTAATTGCTAGAGATGTTGAACATTTTTTTCTTATATTTGTTTATCAATTATATATCTTCTTCTGTAAATTGTTCATTTCCTTAACCCAGTTATTGACTTGGTTATTTGTTGTTTTCCTTTTTTGGTGTAGTTTTTTGAGATTTTTATATATCCTCGAGATTAATGCTTTATCTGAGGTTCATGTGGTAAAGATATTCTCCCTTTCTGTTGCCTCTCTCTTCACATTATTGATTGTTACTTTTGCTGAAAAGAAACAACAAACTTCTCATTCTTGGTCTAACTTCTTTGGCTTTGGAGGTCTTATTATATTATGGAAATCAGTTCCTAGGCTGACATGGAGAAGATTTGGGCCTACTTTATCTTCTAGCCATCACAAGGTCTCTGTTCTAGTGCCTAAAATTTGATCCACCATGATTTGAATTTTATGCAGGGTGAGAGATAAGGGTTTAATTTCAATTCTTTACATATGGCTGTCCATTTTTTCCAGCACCATTTGTTGAATAAGTTTCTTTTCTCCAGTGAAGATTTTTGGCACCTTAGTCCAGTATGAGATACCTGTATTTATGTGCATATGTCTCTGTGTCTTCTATTCTGTACCATTGGTCTACATGTCTGTTTTGGTGTCAATACCATGCTGTTTTTATTACTCTAACTCTGTAGTATAGTTTCAAGTCTGGTATTATTATGCTTTCTGCTTCAGTTTTCTTGCTAAAATTGGTTTTGTTATTCTGGGTTTCTTATTTTTACAAATAAATTTTGTGATTTCTTTCTCTAGTTCTATGAAAAGAGAATTTGCATTAAATTTATATAAAGCTTTTGATAATACGGCCATTTTGACAGTATTAATTCTGCCTATCCAGGAGCATGGAATATCTTTCCATCTTCTAAGGTCCTCCTTAATTTCTTTTGTTAGTGTTCCATAATTTCTTTTGTCGAGGTCTCTCACCTTTTGTGTTAGCTTGATTCCCAACTATTTTACTTTAATTTTTGTGGTGATTGTGAATGGGACAGTGTTCTTTATTTCTTTTTCAGAGGATCCATTACTGATGTAAGAAACGTGTTTGATTTATGGCTACTGATTTTATATCCTGCTAGTTTGCTGAATTCATTTATTAGTTCTACAATGTTTTGGGTGGAATTTTTTGAATCTTCCAAATATAGAATCATGTCATTACCAAATAGTGATAGTTTGAGTTCTTCTGTACCTATTTGCATACCTTTAATTTCTTTCCTCTCTCTACATGTTCTTGTTAGATTTTCAAGGACAATGTTCAAAAACCATAGTGAAAGAGGGTATCCTTGTCTTGTTCCAGTTTTTAGAGTTAATGTTTTCAATTTTTCTCTATCTAGATCATGTTGAACTTGGGTTAGCATATATGGCTTTTATAATGTTGAGGCACGTTCCTACTATCCCTAGTTTTTCTATTTCCTACTAGGTACTGTATTTTGTCAAATGCTTTTTCTGCATCTGTTAAGGTGATCATATGAAGAATTACATTTACTGATTTCCATATGTTGAACCAACTCTTCATCCCTTGGATGTCCCCTATTTTCTTGTGGTGCACTGTCTATTGAATATGTTTTTGTATGCAAGTTGCCATCATTTCATTGAGAATTTTTGCATCTATAGTAATGAGGGATATTGGTCTGCATACATTTTTTTATGTGTCCTTTTCTGCTTTTCATATTAGGGTGATGACATCGTCATAGAATGAGTTTGGAAGTGTTCCCTCCTTTTCTATTTCATGGAATAATTTAAGGAACATTTTCGTTAATTCTTCTTTGAAGGACTTGTAGAACTCCGCTGAGAATCCTTCTGGTCCAAGACTTTTGTTAATTGGTAGCTTTTAATATTTTCCATTTCATTACTTGAAATTATTCTGTTTATATTGTTTATGACCTCCTGATTCATTTTAGGTAGGTCATATGTCTCCAGAAATTTGTAAATTTCTATTATATTGGAGTATGAATTTTCATATTAATTTCTCATTATATTTTCTACTTCAGTTATGTCTGTTGTGATATTTTCTAATTTGAGTTTTCTTTCTCTTTGTTATTTTATTGATTTTTTTCAATGAATCAACTTTTTGTTTTGTCAATTTTTTTCAATAGTTTCTTCTGTTTTAATTTCATTGATATTATCTCTTCATTATTTCCTGTCTCCTATTTGTGGTGTTGATTTGTTCTTCTATTTCTAGGACTTTTGTATGTAATGTTAGATTATTTATTTGTTGACTTTTTTTTTTTTTAGCATTAAGCCCATAGGTTTTTTTAATTAATTTATTTATTTTTTCCTTTTAGCGACTGCATTCTGATTCATTGTACACAAATAGAGTACATGATTTTGTTTCTATCATTGTGCATGATGTAGATTCATACTATACCATTTGTGTAATCATACATGTACATAGGGTAACAATGTCTGTCTCATTCTACAATTTTACATAACCCCCTCTCATTTCCTTTTACATAATCTAAAGTTCCTCCATTTTTCTCACTCTCCACACTCCGCCCCCATTACATACCATCATCCACTTAATTTCCTCTAGGTATTGCTTTCCATTAATGGAATATTAATTTATTCCATTAATATTCAAGATTATTACTGAGATATGACTTGCATTCCCAGTCATTTGGCTTATTTCTGGTTTTTGGTTTGATTTAGTTTGTTTTTTGATTATTCCTTTAGTGTAGTTCCTACCTTTGCTGGTTATTTTTTTTTTTTCACTTCATCCTTGTGAAATATTTTGTTGAGAATGTTCTGAAATGCAGGCTTTCTAATCATGAACTTTTCATTTTTGAATCTCATGGAATGTTTTTATTTCAAATTCAAATCTGAAACGATTTTGCTGGATATAAAATTCTTGGTTGGCATTCATTATGTTTCAGAGCTTGAAAACTCTTGTTCCATGACCTCCTAGCCTTAAGGGTCTGGGTTAAGAAATCAGCTGAGATTCAAATTTGTTTTCACCTATACATAGTTTGCATTGTTTTTCCTCTCATAGCCCTTAATATTTTATCCTAATTCTGTGTTTTGGTCATTTTCATTATAATGTGTATTTGTGAAGGTCTGCTGTAATTTTATATATTTGGGGCCCTGTATGCCTCCTGTATTTGACTTTACATTTCATTCTTTAGGTTTGAGAAATTTTCTGATATTATGTCATTGAAAATATTGTGCATTCCTTTGGTTTATGTCTCTTCTCCATCTTCTATCATGATAACTTAAATTTAGTCTCTTCATGAATCCCATAATTCTTGGAAGTTCTGTTGGTATGATCGTTACGATCATTGCTGCATATTTCACTTCATTTTCAATATTAAGTATTTTGTCTTCATTGTCTTAGATTCTTTCAAATGATCTAGTCTGTTAGTGATGTTTTCCATTGAATTTATAATTTGATTTTTGATTTCTTCATTTTGAGGTTTTCTGCTACTTTTCACAATCTCTAAGTCCTTATTGAAGTGATCTTTCACTTCCTGTATTTTCTCTTTGATTTCACTCTTTATATCATTCTTTTCTTCACAGATCAGACTAGGTACTTTCTAAATGCCTTCCTGGGCATTTCTTCTATTGCGTTGTCAGGGGTTTCTCTTATTGGGGCAGCTTGGTTTGCTCCCCTTGTTTTCCATGGCTGTCTGTGTGTTCTCCCATCTAGTTGTGTGGATCTGGGGCAATACAGATTCTACCCTGTAGACCTATTTTGTCACTGAAGATTTCCAGGGTCCTACATTTCAGAAGGAGACTGATATCAACAACACCCAGTGCAAACAATACACAGCCTCAAATCCAGTAGCTCCCAGTAGGTGTCCACTGCCCTCTCACTAAAACGGCAAAGATGAGTTCAATCACTGTCTGCAATAAAGAGAGAAAATTTACCGAATGGATTTAAAATCTCAAATAGTGGGGAAGATAAAACAGAAACAGTGCAGAGCATGGTGTTCATGAGGGAGAAAGAGACAATCCGGAAGAAAATCCACAGGAAGAGTGAAGAGACACCAAAGGAGATTGGATGCTAGGTGGAAAAAAGGCAGGAAAAGAATCTTGGAAGATAGAAAAGTGAGAAGAACAACACATATAAAGAGAAAAATAATTAAAAATATAAGAATATATAGCAGAGGGCTGGGGATATAGCTCAGTTGGTAGAGTGCTTGCCTTGCAAGCACAAGGCCCTGGGTTCAATCCCCAGCACCGCAAAAAAAAAAAAAAAAAAAAAAAAAAAAGAATATATAGTCGAATTACAAAACACCATGCATATATCACAGTCCTCAAGAAACTGATGCAGAAAAAACACACTCTTCTCCAAATATGGTGTACAGAGATGCCAGAGAAGAAATAAATAAAAATAAAATAAATCATGGTGGAAAACTGAACAACTATTTCTGTGAGCTTCCAAATGCTTCTTAGCCCTGTCTCTGATTTCCCACAAGCGTGCCTGGCATGGACAGGCCCAGTCAGACCCAGTCACTACCTCAGTGGTCTAGGACTGAGATATCCTGGGTTAGCCAATGTTGTAATCCCAAGATCTCAATGGCACTGGAATTTGGAGAGAGACCACGAGGGATGAGCAATTCTGAGAGACAATAACTAGATGGTAGAAACACCCACTTCCAGGAGGAAGACCCCAGTTGCAGCCAAACCCATAGACACCCAGACACTGAACTTCCAGGTCCCAGCTGGTGTGCCCAGACTGGAGGAGCTGCACTCCACAACAGCAGTGGCAGCAATCACACTGGCACCCCAAATGAACCCCAGACTCTGGCTGGCATCTCAAACTGGATGTAGCTGTGGGCAACCAAACCGGACATCCCTCTGGCAGTGGACCCCTGGGCAATGTTGGAAGTGGTAGTAGCAGGAATTGGTGGCAGCAAGCAGGGGTTCAGCAGCAGCTGTAATATTGGTAACATTGGCAGTAGGTGGGGTACTGGGGCAGCGGTGGTGGCAGAGTTGGCTATAGATACAGTTGCAGCAGCAACCAGAGAGAAGACCCCAGGGAGTGGAAGAGGCCTTAGCAGCAGCACTGTTAAGTTAGCAGCAGCAGCAGTGTCCATGGCAGCCAGGCATCTGAGGCAGCATAGAGGACAACAGACCTCCAGAAAATGGCAACTGTGACAGAATCAATAGCACAAGTGCCCAGAGAAAAGGCCTTGGAACACCTGTTGCAGTGGTATCAGGGTCAGCTGTGACCCAAGAGAAAACTTCTGGGCAACAGCAGAGGTGCTGGACAGTGGTGCCTAGGGAAACCTTCCAGACATTTGCAGCAGCGTGGGCAGCCATGGTCCCTGGAGAGTACACCTCTGCACAGCTGTAGCAGTGAACTCAGGGGCAGCTGCATTCTGACCCCCAGAGAAGATCTCTGGCATCTGCTCATTTTTCTCTTCTTAACATTAATGTAGCCAGTTTATTGTGATTTCTAGACATTATCACTCTATATTGCATTTACATTGACACAGTTGATTGTAGAAATGACTTTTCACAACCCCTTCCTCCCAAGGCCATGGAGAAGTGTAAGGATGCAGGATTGGCCAAGTCCATCGGGGTGTCCAACTTTAACCGCAGGCAGCTGGAGATGATCCTGAATAAACCAGGCCTCAGATATAAGCCTGTGTGCAACCAGGTGAGACCCCTGAGCCTCATCAATATCTCTTATTCTTTTACTTATTTCTCCACATTCTATTTGTCTTGTTCCTCAGTTCATTTGCCTTTGGGGAACAGAAAAATCTAAAATTAGTGCCACTGTCTTGGAGTGTGTGGAGGGTTCTCAGTTGTTATCTCTGCTGGGTGACTCCCTTGTGACAATGAGGGAAGACATTAGTGCCCAGTTTATGGAGGAATCTTGTGATGTAGATGTGACCAAGGAGGAGAGTGACTGTTCATCCAACTTCAGGGGTAAGGTGACCTTGTTCTTGACCTCTTGGTGAATGAGCTGTGGGCGAAATTGTGGGTAGGAAAGGCCAGTGTACATGAATGTGAAGTGAACAAGAAAAGAGTGAAAACAGGAAAGATCCGCGGTTAGGGTCTGTGTGGAGGTTGGGTGCCTGGATTCTTTTATCTCTTATTTAATTTCCTGCATCTAGAGGAACAGTTAACAGGAAGAGTAAAGAAGAACTTTTGAAAGTTCAAGAATTGAGAGGAAGTTACTTGTTTATGGTGATACTGATGTTGGATGAAATCCACAGTTAAGAACTTTAACCAAAATGCACAGTTAGCCTTGTGCCTGATCCCCTCTTACCTGCTTTACAATAACAAATCAACGATGTAATCCCATCTAGTCTGTGCAAGGTTCTGTGCTAATGCGCACTTTATAAATTTTCTCATGGATTAATGGCCTTCAGTTGTGAACCTAGCCTATAAAATTCATGACTTCACATAGGTTGATAGAGCACCAAGAATTTAATATAAATGTTAAAAAGTTGAAAATAAATTTAGATTTGCATTTCTCTTATTACTAGAGATGTTGAACCCAAATGGTATGCCTTTACGCCATGTACAAACAGAGAAACAACATGTATCCCATTTGTTTACAATAAAAAAAAAAAGAAAATAAATTTAGAATTGAATTTGCCCAAATTGTTTATCATGAAAAATTTCAAACATACAAAAAGTGAGATTATAGTACAGAAAATTCATGTTTCCCTCCATATACCTAAAATTGCTGACTTCTTGGATCAGTGAAAGATGTCGATATATCTGCATACTTATGCATAGGATTTTCCAGATTCCCTTCAAAGCAAATTATAGATTAGGCTATTCACTTTAAGAGACCTCAGAGAGTATCTCTTAGGAATAAAGCTGATTTCTCATAGCTCATATTTATTATTATATATAATGTTGTTACTACGTCTCTCACATCATCTAAATCCAGTCTGCGTTCAAATTTCCCATTTCTTTTCTGAAATATCTTTTATAATTTTTCCTCATTTCCAGGAGGAAACTTTGGTTCACATTTTGCTTTCTTTTGTCTTTTTTTAAAGATCTTTTCACACAGACTGTTCACCCAATGCTTTTCCAAATAATATTGATGTTTTTTCAAACTCTCCTTTTATATCTGTTAACTTGTTTACATTCCCATTCTCAGACAGTAAGCGGTTAGAGTTGAATTTCTTATTATAATTCAAGGATCTGTGAAGGAGCCAAGGCAATCAGGGTGGTCTTCGTTACTGGGTTTTGCAACACATTAGAACAATTTCAGACATGTTGCTCAGAGTAGTAGACATGAGTTTATTAGAAAGGATAAGAAAGGGGAAAAGGCCAAACTACCAAGGAACAGAGTGAATCTGCTCAGAGAGGACAGGAATGGCACGCCCACCTGCTTTCCAGCTTTATTTGGAGTTCCATGTAAGATTTCAGAACCTGCCCAGATTCACTCCTTGACTGTTGACAGACAGTAGGGTTCCATGAGATCTCCAAGTCTCATTATGCATGTTCTTGTCCTGCAAAGGGGAGATTTTCAAGTCTTCTTCACTTTGGCCGACACTCACTAGATCTCTTAGAACATATTCTCAGAAATTATGGTTAGGGAGAATTGTTCTAAGCTGCCTGTGTTCTAGAATCTGGTTTTATTGTTTTTGATGAACAAAATTTACCCTAATGTCCCCTGCAGAACACCTACCAAATGTCCTTCATACATGTCCTCATGAGTCATTAGCCAAATTCTTGATTTATGGCACAATTTGAATCCAAGTTGCACCATTTTTAAAGCTTAGCTTCTTTTTCTGTTATTTTGTTTTTATATTAACATTAGCCTTTTGTAAAATTAGAAACCTTATGTCTTCTCCACTGCAGGTAGAATGTCATGTTTATCACAATCAGAGGAAACTGCTGGACTTCTGCAAATCAAAAGGCATTGTTCTCGTGGCCTATGGTGCGCTTGGGACTCAACGATACCCAGAGTGGTAATGAGAAAATAAGGGTTTTTACTTAATATTGTATTGTTGATGAATAATTTATAGTCCTAAAAGACTCATACTTCAGAAGATTACTCTCAACTGACCCTGGGAGAGGGTAGCATTTACACTTCTGAGAAGATCCCAAAAGACACTGATGCTGCTGGTCCAGGACCATATCTGAGGATGCCAATGTAAAGTGGATGAAAGAGACCTAAGTCTGTGTAGTAGGTGCAGTGGTGCTTGCTTTGAACCCACTGACTTTGGAGGCTAAAACAGTAAGACTGATAACTTGAGTCTAGCCTCAGGAACTTAGTGAGACCCTGTGTCAAAATAAAACTGAAAAGGTAACCTTTTGGCTCTGTGGTAGAATGCTGTTGGATTCAACCCTCACTAAACTACACCCTCCCCCAGAAGCATTAGAAATAAATGAATGGCTCCTAACTAACTCATTTTCAGGATTTCAGTATCTCTGTCTTTTCTCCCAGTGTTGACCAGAGTGACCCATTTCTCTTGGATGATCCAGTTCTTGGTGCCTTGGCAATAAAACACAACCTGTCTCCAGCCCTGATTGCCTTGTGCTACCAGTTGCAGCGTGGTGTTGTGGTTGTAGTCAAGAGTTTCAATGAGAAACGGATCAAAGAGAACAGTCAGTTATAGAGGAGGTCTGTGTGTATTCGGGTTGCTAAACAGTAATGTTCACATGTGTGATTCTTTGGAATATATAAGTACATTTTTGGGTCATGTCAATATCCCTTGAAGATCTGTTGCAGGTAGGGTTTTATATACTTTTAGTCATGTGTTTTCTTTCTATAATGGGACAAGAAGTACAAAACATTAGAAGCAGGATTGGATAAAGCAGAGAGATTTGGTTTTCATTATTGACGTGCAAGTATTGTGACACCCTATGCAAATGACATCTTTGTATTTGTTTTTATTTTCTGAGATGAAAATTTGGATTGGATGATTTTTATTCTATGAATTATGATTTTATTTTACATTTTCTCAAATCTCAACCTATTTTAATATTCATATTTTACTTCATTTTGATCATTTTGACTTGTTAACAATTTATGAAATGCCCATTTAAATAGGTTGTGATTTCATGTCCAAGTAGAAGATATTTATTGGATCATTACTTAGAGCAAGTTCAAAGCAAATCTTCCAAAATATCAAGGTTAGTGCAAAGAGCATTTGTTTATCTCATGATTCTTTGCTTTGACTATTTGCCTTGACTTGGCATGAACTCATTGAATGTCTTTAGGCTCCATTACTTCTCTAGTATTTGCAATAAACTCTCCTATGCCTCTGCAGAAGAGAGTGTTCCCTCTGCTTCGGTCCTGCTTGCTCTGTTGTCTGGGGAGCCTGAGCTCCCCTCCACAGAACTTTACATCCACCAGTCGATTATGCACGCTTCACCTCATCACTACCACTGTCCTCATGAAGTGAATGGATCCTTGCAGAGCCTTCTCATGCCTCTGCTCAGAATGAGCCTGTTACTGCTTCTGCCATGTTCTAATGGATACAGCAAGTTAGAGACATGGCAACGCCCTAGAAGTGGGGAAATAGACACTGTCTCTTTGTGAAAGGTGCTGCAAATTCACATAGGAAAGAGTTTGGAGACTGGGAGGAGTGAATTTTTGGGGGGGAGCATTTTTGCAAACAATTTACCTTGTTTATGTGTTCAGATGCAGATGTATTGGTTGAAATATATTCTCTCACTTGTACTTTCATTCTCCTTTTGGTATATTGTCATGAACAGTTTCTTCTTTAATTTTTGTCTTCATGCCTTCAATTTGTGAAGAATGAGGGTCATATTTTTTCTCTTATTGAGATCTCAACGGAATTCTATTACCTTTCTTTATGAAAGTGTTACTGTCTAAAATTCCAAACTTAATTCAATTGCAGTTTTTTAACATGTTTAATAAAAATCAAAATATGCACATAATTGTAAAATAACCCTAGCTAAACTTCCCAGAAGTAAGAGGTTCATTTCTGGCTAGTTTTCTCATCAGTAGTCTTATTTGATATTTCCATTGTCTGAATTACACTGGAAAATCAGTCTTTCTGTCCAAAACTGTGATGAAAACCTTAGTTCTTCATTCATTTTAAAATATCTTGTTATTTTACATTAATCTATTACAAGAAATTTAAATTCACTTTAGGAATCTGTATGCATATTGTCTCCTTTGTTTTGGTATTGCTTTGGAACACTCAATAACTTTGGAGGGAATATTTTTTTGAAATAGTAAAGATTCTAGTCCATTATTTTCAAGAGTTTTTGCTATTAAGCTTGTATTTAAACATATTGCAGTAATTTTATCGATGAAGAAATTTATATTAATTTTGTGAGATTTATTCATATAGGAGTGATAATTTTGATATCTTTAAATAAAACATTCTTTTTTATGTTGAGAATTTCCAAATGTACAGAAACGTTTAAACAAGAATGCAGAGAATTCTATTTTTATAATTTATCGATTGTTGAATGATAAATATTTTACTCTCTCACCGTTTTTAAAGAAATTTCTGAGGATTTATGTATTCATAGTTTTCAGTATGTTAGCAAGTAACTAAAATTTTTTCCATGTTGAAAATATCTCAAATTTAGAAAAGATGATTCTCTTTGAGCTAGGTCCTTTGTTTTTAACAGGATGTAGTTTGTAGTTTCAGAATACCTTTCCTAAGAATGTTGAACAAAAATTACTTTGGAGTTTAAAATTTTCATTGATGGGATACAGAAATCGAACTCTGTCCTTAACAAGTATTGAATTTTCTTACATATTTCAAAATTTTGCCCTAGATTTTTTTGGTCTTTTAATGCATGAACAGAGTTAATGTTTAATAACATTAGCTTTGTTTTGCTGCAGCAACTTTTTGAGATTTCTTTTTGACTTTAGTTAGTGCAATTTCTGTGTATTACATGCCAAAAATGATTTCTATTCAATTTTCACCTGATATTTATTGTCCATTCCTGTGTTTTGCTTGATGTCTTTAATAGCTTTTTGAAATTTATCTGATTTCTCTGGATTTCTTGGGTTGGCAATATGTACACTAAATGCTAAAAGTTTTCTACTTGTGTGATAGGTTTTTGATTTTGAGTTGACTGCAGAAGACATGAAAGACCTGGATGGCCTGAACAGAAATTTTCGATATGTTACCTTTAAGTCGTAAGTACCTTTAGAAGACATTTGGCGTTTACTTGTTTAGTTTCAAGACTTGCTCTCCTTTTCAGTGCAGCCTTGATCAGAACTCACATACTGCAATTGGCTTAAAAGTAGCTTCCAACAATGCTGTTGGGAGAATATTTGGTTTGAAGTTTGAAAATGTGGGCATCTCAATGCAGAGAATAAAATCATTTTTGAGAAGAAAGATACAACAGCAAGGGAAGAATGTGCAGAAAAAATACCCTTCTTGAACCAATTGATAGAAAATACAAAATCTTTATTCATTTGTTATATGTTTTCTGTTTAAAGAACCTGGCATTGAACATATACTATAAGTGAGGTTAAACAAGGAATATATTAAACTCTGCCTGTTGGAATTTTAAATCATAATACAAATAAAGGTGATGATGTATGAGAGGAGATTTGCTATTGCATCTTTTTTGTAGAATTAAAATAAAGGTGATGATGTATGAAAAGAGATTAGATAATGCAAAGTTTCATGTGTTTCAATACTGGAGATATATAATTATCATTACTAATATCTTTGTTAATACAGCTATAAATGAAGGACAAAGTAAGAACATAATGCCAAGAGATGGTGGCAAGACTTTGGTAATTCTCACTATATATTAAATACTTCAACAAGTAATGATTTTCCATTGTGCTACTTGTAAAGTATGGAGATCTTAATATGATAGGGCGAGCTTCTAGTATTTGTCAGTCTCTCTTATAATCAACATTCTTTTCACGTCTTAATGTAGCATTATAGCATGTGATGGACACTGAGCAAATAATTAATGAATTAGTTAAATGGAAGTGACATTGTTAGCAATATACTACACACCTAAAATCCTTTTTGTATTGGTCAGTATCTGAGTTTGACCTGATACTAAACATGGCATAAATGGAGGTGTCCTCCTGCACAAAGTAAGTAAATGAACATGGTGCATTCTCTTTTTGCTTTCCCTGAGAATATGAAAACAGAAGAGATTTCTTGGTTTTAGTAGATATAGTGTAGGGGTAAGGGAGATAAATACAAGTGAATTCTTGTGTCTGTCAATTCTTTGTGTTACATTCTCTACAAGAGAATAAAATTTGAATAATTTAGTTATAAGTGTAAGAAACATTTCCTATATACTATGATAATGAAAGTAGAAGTGTCAGGTTCTATCCCACCGGGGAAATATAATGGAGCACTTGTTTAGTCCTATTGACATGGAGTCATTTAGTCTGTTACACATTTTTTTTTTATTTTAGTGCTGCTGACCATCCAAATTATCCTTTTGCTGATGAATATTGATATGGACACCTTCGTCATATTTTCTACTAGTATATCCGACCTTAATAGAAATGTGTGAGATGTTAAGATACTGATGATTAGATGCATCACTTATGTTAGTCCATGCTTCTTAGCAATTCCCATTCTGCTACAGCAAGGATCACTAGTCCACCAAAGAAGGCACTAAGTTTTCACAATATTTGAAAACAAAATAAAATTTCATTCCTCAAGATTCTTACCTTCACTGTCTCCATTATATATATATGTTTTGTTTCATTTTGACTCATTATGAACAAAAATTAATTAGGCTACAAGCCTGTAAGCAGGGATTTGGAGATACAAAGTTCTTTGGTGGGAGTAGAGAGGAGCTTTCAGGTTCTAGCAAAGTAGCTGTTGATATTGATTAGTTAGTCTTTTTCCAACCCATAGTGTAACCCCCAAGAGATTGCACTTATATTATGGTTTTTGTTCTGCAAGATGAAGCACACAGGACAAGGATGAGCAACAGTTCAAGGGCTCACTATCTGCAGCTCAAGGAAGAGAGATCCTGGAAACTGGAGAATGATATTTTCCTTTTAGATTATTGTCAAGGATTTGAGATGATAACCTGCCAGGTTAACAGCATGAGGAGTCAGATGTGCCAAGGTGAAGAGGGCAGAGTTGAGTATTCAGCTGTTTGGAAATATCTTTCAAAATGCTTTTGTTTTGTTTTTTTTGGCAATTATAATTATACATAATAAAAGATGCATGATGCCAAATTCATACACGCACATAACATTTGATTAATCTCATTCCTCAATAATTTCCCCTTCTTTGTCCTCCTCCCTTTCCCTGATGTGCTTGTTCTACTTTCCTTAATTCCCTTCTATTATTGTTATTTTAATTCAAATGGTGTAATGTACATTTATATATATAGATGATCTGAAATATTGATTTACTCTACTATATTCATGCATGGTAAAAGTATAATAGTGTAGGTATTTCTTTCCCCAGTTACTTACACATGCATCTGTTTGCCCTGCCTCCTTCCACTCATTTTTCTCCTCTACTCTGTCTGACTTACCACAAATATTCTTTTGATAATTTTATTATGGAGATATAAAAGAGCTTTCTACATACTTTATTCAATGCCTCATTAGAGTCATGATTAGTATTTTTAAGAAAAACTGAAACAACTTTAATTGCAATATGTTTGGAAATTTTTATGTCTATTAGGATGCATTTACTGAATGGAATCTTATAAATGAGTGGGAAAAGTAGAACATAGAGTGATTTGAGAAAAGGTTGGATTAGAAAATCTTGAATTTGTCCCATGGAAACATCAAGAAACCATTCAAGTCTTATGAAAGAACACTATAGAAGATCTTGGAAGTTTCAGTTTTATAAAGAAATTAGAAAGCATGCAATAAAGAAAAACGTGGTTCCAAATGGCAGACAATGTCAGTGTGTTTGCCCACTATTGCCAAAGCTGCCTAGCACAATATGGTCTTGGTGCATGTGTGGTGTCATCAGAGCTATAAATTTCTACCCTCAAAGCAAAGTAACTGTACTTAAAGTCACTGCAATTTCTTTGGTCACAACCTTTGGAAGATATTGAGTAACACACCTGTGCTTATCATCTCTAAAACAACTTGCTTCATCCTCACAGCCAGGGAGACAGCTTAACCTCTTTGATAGTTTCTGAAATTAGATGACATGTCTCAGCAGATGAGGGAAACAGCATGTTACTCAAATTCCAGAAAACACCAGATTCCATGGCACATGTAAGATGCAGAAAATAAATTTTAAGTTACATAATGAATGGGCCACATTAATTAGGTGCCATTTTATGTATCTTAGATAAAGTTTCCCACAAATTCTTTATATACCATTGAAAATAGAAGATAGTGAATATTATTTTATTTTAGTCGCTTTTAATGAAAATAATTAGAATAAGTACCAGTAGTCTTTTCCAGTGCATGGAAAATGTACTGTGATGCTAGAAGACTGGAGGACAAAATTCAGGCCCTTTGCAACATTGCTGCAGCTTCTGCACATACAGTGGCCGACCAAAGGGGCTTATATTTCCAGGGGGATTCAGCAGCTTTCAAAGATTCTTTACGCTCTTGGATGTAGACAAAATGCAGTAAGTGCAGGGGATTCAAGTAGAAATTTATTATCTTCAGCGGTTACTTTTGTTTGGATATCACATGGCAGAAAATCCCATAAAATTATCATGTTGCCTTAAGCTGATAGACAGGTTTAATTTCATAACTGGTTTATTTATACATGAGTCTAAAATTTCTCCCATCTGCTCCTGATCTCTCGTGTTTTTTGACATGATTTTCAGGCTGAGAGGAGAGCACCCAGCACAGCAGTATTATTCCCAGTTGAGAATGAGAAGTCAACTCTGTAAAAAAAAAACTTTCATAGAACAATAGAATGCTTGTAGAGAAGCCCCCACAGGATTCTTCTCATATACCATTTACTAGGGCAGGGTTACCGTCCATTTCACATGGTGACCACATGATAATGCCAATGAAATTAACATGAGTAACTCAAAAAAATAATCTTTAGGAAAAGGGATGATGGGGAGATAACCATCTCAATCATTGAAGTCATACTGAAAAAATTAATTATTTCCATAGATTTGACGTTTCCAGTTTTGTCTAGTCCTTTGCCTGCTTGACACACTTAAAACCTTCTAATATCTTAAATTTTAATTCAGAAATAAAGAGTATGAGACTTTGGGTTCAGACTCAATGTGAGATAATGGGTACTTGTAAATAGAGGAGTGGTAAGTTCTCCTTTGAGGCAAGTTTACTCTATTGTTGGTACTAGGTAAGATAAACTGGTGAAATTGACAGGCCTCACCCAGCAGCAGATCTGTTAGAGGAGAAATGTGCAGACAGTGAGAGAAGTCTGACCAACTTTCACTTTCTTTATTACTTAATGCCATGTGAATACGTCAGCTTTAATAGGAACTTGACAGAGGAAAGAGGAGAGACTCAATGTCCTCAACTCTGATGGATCAGGATTTTGATGAATGGAGATGTAGTCGAAGCAACAGAGCAAGAGACATGCTTAGCATGGAATAAATTTAAAATTCCATCTTAGTTATCTCAAACATAGTTTATGTATGAGTAGAAATTTTTGGAGTTGAAAATGCCAAAATCTGATAGCTTCAGTTGTAAGCATGAAGAATGACAGGTTATATCCACATATCTTGGGCAGACACATAAACTAAGAGAATGAAAGGAGTGTGTGAAGAAATGGTTTGGTAACAGAATGTAGATGATAGCAGACTGAGAGGACCACATTTAAGTCTTAGGCAAAAGTAGAAATTCACAAATAAAGTACCTAGTACTACATTTTCCCACAATACATATACATGACATCGATATTTCTTATAGAATCATTAGGAATGTGTTAGTTCCGCTCACAGTGACCTGCATCAGTTATCTCAAATTTTAAACAAAGTAGAGTTGAATTTCCTTTTACTTCACATCTGAAAGCATCAGAACCTATCATTTCTTAATATTATGATGGTCAACAATTTATACAACATGACAAACAGCTTTTATTGTTTTTTGTTATTCATCTGCTTAATGTTACAACATGGTTCTTGCTTAGCCTTTATAAACGTGATATTTTCTTATTGTTGGATATTTAAGTTCTGAGAGAAAATTTCCATAATTTGGAGAATAAGCAAAAGAGTCTGCTGACCTTCAGACTTTTCTCCAGTATATATAGCACATGACACCTGTCATCATTTTAGCAAAGTGTGACAAATCTCTTTTAATTTTTTTTTTCCATATTCCAAATTAAACTTGGAATTCCAAGGTAGGAGACATCTGTTTCCCTCTTGGAGACCCTGCTGAACAGCTGGGCTGATCATCATGGATGTGCACAGCAGGCCAACCTCAAAGGAGAGACAAATTGGGAAATGTGTGTCTCAGTGTAAACAGGGATTTCTGATCAAAGGGCCTACTGAAGTTGTTTGCTCTACATTTTGAGAAAGTAGACCCCTCTCCAAATACTTTCCAGACATTATCAAAGTTACAGTATTCTCAATATAATTGCTTATGAGAACATAAATGTGTGGGTTTATATAATACATGGATTGATGTGTGCAAACATATGTCTATAATATAGGAATAACTCTTTTATCTCAGATATAATACAACAGTGGTCCTTTGCAGGATATGGTAAGATTTCTCTCAGTGGAGGATTGGTTGGCTATATTTTAGACACAGAAGTTCTCTTTATAATTTATCATTTGAGAATCTGAGATATTTATGGATGAATACAAACTCCTTATATGATATGAATGTTTATATATGGACATAAGATTTTATTTCTGTTGAAATCTGGACATTTTTGTATTTCTGTGATTTAAATTGGGTTTTAATTTCTCAATAAACTCCAAGATTCTATAACAAAGCTGAGTTTAGTATGGAAGGTGGGTGAGGCTGCTGACTAGTGAGGTGTGGTGGATGTGGAGCAAAGGTACTTTTCCCTGTGTCGAGAACATTCAGGGAGAGATTTGGGTGCATGTCACCATGTCCACATAGACCACGTGGAGGCCAGGATCAGAGCAGAAAAATAGAGAAGAGAGATGGAGACAATGTCCAGGAATTGCAACTCAGGTAAAGTCAAGAAATACGATAATCCAAATTGTATTTCATGGGAAGGTTCAGGCAGAATTTTCATAGTATATGGACAAAGAGTAAAGATGCTGGGCTCTCAGTGAGGTTTGTAGCACTGAGCAAAATCAGTTTGAGACACAGGTCACTAGGCAGGTTATCTGCCATGAAATTCTTTTGTATTTAATTTTCTAGGTCACAGCATTTCACTTTATACAAGTGAACCCTTTTCTTAGATTACAAAAGTGAAACATTAAGTGTAGAGGACTGAACAGCATAGGAAGGATTCAGCAATCACTGACTCCTACTTTTCAGAGAGATCATAGGGTTCAGTAGTATCATTTGAAATACATTTGCAGAGCTGTCATTTATTTATCCTTCACTAAGCAGTGTGACTTAGCGCCGTTTTAGTTCACATTTGTCAGGGTTGCACACTCATCAGCAATAAACATTTTCTTACAAAGTAAAATGAAAACATTCAGAAAATATATTGCCAATGAGAAAGCTATAAAGTCTATTTTGTTTTCAAATTTAAACTTTGATTCTTTTTTGAGGGTCGAAATTTGAAATGTGCCCAACAGTCCTTTTAAATTTTCTGTCTGTGCTTGTCTGTGGGGTAAGACAGTTCATTTTATCAAATAATGTGTGCTTGTGAAAGGGCTTTATAAAACAAAATCTAAACCACAGGAAAATAGGATCTGTCTGAAAAGTACAGCATTTCAATTTATGCAAGGAAATACTTTTTCAAATTATTAAAGTGACAAAAATGTCCAAGGGTGATTTAAAAGCAAGTACTTGATTACTCCTCATATAACTATGCAGAAAGAATGACTACTTACAATTTGTAGAATTTCCTATTTTGTTATGCATCATTTATGAACACAATATGTTGTTGACCATTCTTATTTAACCCGATTAAAAACTTTTATTCTTCTTTGTAATAAATTTTATTAATAAAATTCATGTTCAAATCTTAATCATTTCATATATTCCATTCAATCTGTGTATCAACATTACACAACTCTTCCCAGAGTCATAATAACATGATTTTTCCAGTTTTTAACTTTTTTGGACAATTTTGAATGAGGTAACAAATAATAAAAAATGTCTTGATTTTGCATCTTACATATTGACAATTTTCTGATAGTTATTTAACATGTGAAAGGCATGATGAACTTGAGTCTCTGGTAACCCACTACAAACTGAATTCTCCTGGCTCTAATTATTTGACTACCACTGAGCAGATGTCACAGTGAATGCAGTTTTTACTGCGCACTGGACAGGTCTGAATCCTCTTGGAAATTGGTAGTTAAATTATGGAAAATATGTTGCCACTGAGAAAATTAGAAGTTTACCTTTTGTTCATTTTAACATTTGATTATTTTTCTGAGACTCCAAACAGTGCTCCATTGTCACTGGATCTTTGCAGTTCCAAAATATTTGTCACCGCCTGCAGCAACAACTTGCACGGGTCTTATGGGTGGTGGAGTGGAAACTGAGGCACTTCTATCTTTCTCTTTAGTGCACAGCTTTCTTGCTTGTTTGTTTATAGAGGATAGAGGAAATGAGGTTTACTTGCTTTGAGAGGAGAGAGAGAAACTTTGCTTATCAGAGAGAAAGAGACTTCGCTTAAGAGAGACCTTGAGAGAAGGACAGACTTTGCTTAGAGCCCATAGGAAGATAGTTGCTATGCCTTAAAGTCCTGCATCTCAGTTCTCCGTTCCGCAATCTGCCTTCCCCCACTGCCCCTACTCGCTGCTGTGTTCTTTCTTCTGGCTTTTCTGCTAATGGCTACTGTTGCATGTTTTTCCCTCTGGCTGCTTCTAATGGCTGCTGTGGCGTGTCTTCTTCTGCTGTTTTTCTGCTAATGGCTGCTGTTCGTCCCTACTAGCTGCTGTGTTCCTTCTTCTTTGCTAATGGTTGCTGTGGCGTGTCTTCTCTGGCTACTGCCGACCGTGCGTCCTTCTTCTCCCGCTTTTCTGCTAATGGCTGCTGTGGCGTCTCTTCTTCTCTGGCTACTGCCGCATGGCATGTCTTCTGCTACTGCTTTTCTGGTAATGGCTGCTGTGTCTCTGTCTCGCTCTGCCTACGCTTATATCACCTCCAGGACACGGAGAGCAGGGCCACGCTTCTTACGCAAAGATTAGGCCAGACGCTGGAGCAGGCAATTAGTGCTCGAGAACACATGTGCATACATTGTGTGCGTGGACGAGAAAATCACCTGAGTGTGCTTATGTCAATTAACCTCCTCGCTGCCGATGTGATCAGGCGCCATCCTGGCGCCGCCAACATGGCACAGCCCCCAACACTCAATAACCTTGTATAAAAACTTTATGAGAATAGTGTATGATAGTTTGTCTTTTCTAATCATGTATGATCAAGGGGCTTATACTTGTCCAAAATAAATAAATAAATATATAAATCAGTACAAAAAACAAAGAAAATGCAAATAATAATAATAATAATAGTAATAATCATAATCATAACTGTGCTGTGAGTTTCCAGAATAAGAAATTGTACACAGTGGTTCAGTCTCTTACTTATTTATAATAATTTTGTAACGAGTAAATTTCCAAAAAGTAACACACTAATCACTATGTAGTCATTGACTTGAAATTTCTCCCATATGAAATAAGTTAACTGGTTCCAATTTTCTTCTATCATGTGGAATACTGCTCTAAACTCTCTCTGCCTATATAATATTGGTGAACTATTAAAAATCAATTAGAATCACTTAACCATTAGACAAGCAATTAGGGCTTTGAATTCCAGTTATTTTTAACTTTCATGGCAAAGGAGAAGCAGAACCTGCTCAGGCTGCAGAGTGACAGGTAATGGATTTCAAATGTCAGTAAGTGGAGCTCAATGATGGTGACAGCATTCCTGGAGTGGACTTTAACACCTATAAAGTTCAAGAGAGAATATCATGGAGTTGGGTTGAGGGTTGAAAGGCGACACAGGATGAATGGAATCCACTTTAGGCCATCAAGGTACTTGCTTCCTATATTACTCTGGGGGTGATCACATGGTTCTCTTTTTCTCCAGGCTATACTTATTATATGTACAGTAGAGAGAGTTGTCAGATATTGTTTTACATCAGTCCCTGATGCTGTCTTCACCTATTAAGTTTTCTGAGCTCTCCCTCTGCCCCCCACAGTTTATTCTATTCACAAACTTGATAGAATGATGAATATCAGAAATGGGTTTGCAATGGGACTTGTTTCTCTATTTATATACTTCTGGAAATCTTTTTCCTTCAAAGAAGCAAGATCTAGAGGCATTGGCATAGAAAAAGGCACTTGAGATAAGAAGCATAGAACAAATGGTGGGAAATACTTCCTTTTCACTGTGAGGAAGGTTTGAGCATCTCACAGATAGTGCTGGACCTTGGCAGAGTAAAATTTTCATGTACTTTCAACCATGGGAAATTTAGTTGAATGTATAATAAAACATGCTAGTAAGGCAAACTGTGACCTTGAAAGAGTATTTGTGAATTACTGGTCATCATTTATGTGTGTTGTATTGACAAATGAACATCTGAAGATGAGAAAGCTAAGTTCATTAGACTGGAACAAATTGTGTACTGTGGACACTTAATTATGTGACAAGAGATCATTTTCCTGAAGTTCTAATATAACATTTTTTCTTCTGCAAGACTTAAGGAAAAGTAGAGCAATTGTGATACATTTGAGAGGGCTTGTTTACATGAAGGGGGCTGCTAGAGCTTCAGTTGTACTTTACTTGCCTTTAAACCTAAGAAATTCAAGACTATACTCGTAGAGGGTAGTAGGACCCAGTATTGTATTCACTGTGATATCATGGAAACAGAAACATTCTGAAAATTTTAAAACAGAAATGAGTGCCTTTGATTTTCATTTATATTCTTTAACAAGAGGACTTGCAAATCATCTTCTAAATTTTGTAAACCATGTAATAATTGTGCTTTACACTCTTTTTATATCTTCCACAATAGTGAGTTATCACTGAGAGCTGACACTTATGTGAATAATCCCCTATGAGAAGAGTATAATTTCTTATTTGTAAGTGTATATCCTTGGAATATACTATTTTTTCCAGCCAGTGTTTAATTCTGTCATAGAGACACCATGGTGTGCTAGACTAGCATATTGCTGTTTGTTCAGGAGTCTATTATCAGTTTGGCACATTTCTGACTTCTAGAAACTAATTTTTCATATTTTTATGACACACAAAGATGGTGGAGGTTCCTAAACTTTAAACAGTGGAGTTTATTTATGTACTCTACAATTATGTTCATAGTCCAGTTATTTCAGGGCTATGAGTGACGTTGCCAAAAGACCAGAGTCAACACCTGGAGACTGCAAACAAGGCATACATATTAATTGAGGAAAGCATATGAGGAGGGCTCAGCGGTGGTAGACTGAACAGTCAGTTCCTTCCTCCCTCATGTTGCTGTGCCAAATGGGGATTTCTCTTCCTCATGACATTTTGTCCAGTGAAACCTGGTTGGATGAGTGACACTTATCCTTTCCCAAGTGCCCTGCTTTCTATCCCATTTACTGCAGAGTAGTTTTCCCCTCCATTTTTTATTAATTCTTTTTTATTCATAATTAGAGTGTATTTTAACCTTCGTAGAAACATGGAACATACTTGATTCTAATTAGAGTCACAGTCTTTCAAAGGTACATGATGATGGGACTCCCTGTGGTGTATTCGTATGTGAACTACAGAATATCCGACAGATGTGTTCCACCCTCTTTCCTGTTCCTATGCCCACTCCCTTCCTTCATTCCGTTTTGTCTAAAACTCTTACTTCTATTCTTTTCTCTCTTCCCACCTTGCTCTGCGTTAGCATCCACAGAAAAGAGAGATCACTTGTCCTTTGGTTTTTTGGAACTGGCTTATTTCATTTAGCACAATAGTTTCCATATTTGTCCATTTCCTGGCAATTGCCCTCAAGCCATTTCGCTATATGACTGAGTTACATTTCACTGTGAATCATAATTCACATTTTTGTTAACCATGTATCTGTTGAAGTGCACCTAAATTTCTTCCATAGCTTAGATATTGTGAGTTCCATTGCTATAAACATTGACGTATATGATTCATTGTAGTATGCTGATTTTAACTCCTTTGGATGCATAACAAGAAGTGGTATAACTAAGTCAAATGGGGTCGATTCCTATTTTTTTTTGAGAAATTATGATAGAGCTTTCAAGAATGGTCGCATCAATTTATATTTCCACCAGCAATGTGTATTATAAGATTTCTTCATATCAATACCAACATTTATTGTTAAAGTATTCTCTTTTGTTTTTGGTACTGCCAATTAAATTCTAGAGCACTCAACATTGAGCCAAACCTTAGCCCTATTGTTTGCATTTCATTTCAAGACAGGGTCTCACCAAATTGCTTAGCACCTAGCCATTGCTGAGGGTGGCTTGGAACTCCACATCATCCTATCTCAGCATGCTAAGTAATGGGATTATAGGCATCCTCCACAGTTCCCAGCTTTTACTATATTCTTGATATTTGCTTTTCTGAATGGAGTCAGTTGAAATCTCAGTATGATTTTAGTTTGTATTTCATTAATTTCTAGAGATGTTGAATACTTTTTCATATACTTGTTGACTATTTTCAGAAGTGTTTCTCACTTCCTTTGCCCATTAATTTTTAAAATAAATTTTTCTTTCTTCCTTCCTTCCTTCCTTCCTTCCTTCCTTCCTTCCTTCCTTCCTTCCTTCCTTCCTTCCTTCCTTCCTTCTTTTTTCAGGAGTTGTTTTCTGTGTGTGTTAAGCTTTATAGCTCATCGTATATTCTTGAAATTATTGACATCATCAGAGTGAGTGACAACAATTTTTCCCATTCTGTAGATTCAAGACAGGGGTTTTAAATTTTAGGCTACAGGAGCAGTATCATCATCAACAATAACTTACTTAATTTGCTTATATGACAAACATACCAAAAAGTCATTGTCCTGACATACAAGCAGAATCATCTTTCCCCAAGCAATGTTGCTTGTCCTCAGTTCCAATGTGCATGAAAGAAAGTCAGAGTCCTTACATAATTTATCAGATACATTGTAATATGACTATACCTCTATGCTGGGTACTGTGAGTCATTCCAGGAACTCACTTAACTTGAATGACTTCTGTTGTCCTCTGATAAAAATGTGCTGTGATTTCTGTGTCTGATGAGGCTAACTGGGTGTCATGTTTCTGCAATTAACTAGGGAAACAGAGAAAAAGCTTATTTGGGGTCTATTTCCCAAATCTAGATCTAAAACAAAAAAAATGGTGAAGTTGAGTTATATGAGGTCACTGCTTCTGACCATAACATTCAAAATTGCTCTTTGGCTAAATGTTTAACTCTCACATAAGGGAAAGGTGGGCATTCATGGTTCAGATTATAGCACATTATCACATAAGTAAGTCATCTGAAGAAAACTTTGGGATATAAAACTCCTTCCAGTCTAGTGCCTTGGCCATTGTGTTCACTATGAGTTACCTATCATGATATGATTCTCTAAATCATTGTTTTTTTTTTCTTCAGATTCCTAATAATAGTACAACAGAGGCCAGAAAAATACCTATAGAAACTGGATTTTGCCATATTAATTATGCTTGTGAAACAAGCAGAAGAGGAGGTAGGACTGGCCATTGGAAGCAAGATTGCAGATAGCACTGTGAAGAGAGAAGACACATTCTATGCTTCAAAGATATTGTGTATATTGTGTAATGTAAAGGTTAAAGGACAAGCTATAAATGTTATGAGGGGAGCAAATAAAGAGGCAAGCACACAGGATGGTGTACAGCAAGAAATGGCTCCAATGAGAAAGTCAGTCCAGTTTTATTTACTATTGCAGGGTTACATCAGGTTACTTTAGACTTAGCTTCTGCATGTGCTGATCATATAACTTGCTTCCCATAATCCACTGGTACCAAATACTCCTATAATGAGATAACATCCCCAGGCCTCAAAGGCAGAGGAGTTACCGGATGTTTCTAAGCCAGACAAACAGAGGGCTCCTACTGTCCTGAGGAGTGTGACCACTAAAGGACTTATGCTCCTCCATGCTTTGTCATGGCCTTTAAATCTACAGTGTAAAATTACTGCAAAGTGATCTGAAGAAGTGAAAATTTTGTTGGGTGATCAATGGTTGTTGATCAGTTGTTGTGGAATGTGATAATTGCTATGTTTACTCACAAAAGAGAGAAAGTATCAAAAACAGGAAGATTTTAAATTTCTATTTACAGTCTACACACATATCTTTTTTGTTCTTCAATTTTCTTATTCTTTAATGAGTAGTATGATTTATTAATTGTGAAATCAGATAGAATTATGACCAGATTATTGATTCATTATCTGCTTGTTGAATTTTTAAATTTTCATATCATTCTGAATATCAGCATTATATTTGCCATTATCAAAGACCAATGTAGAATATTTCTATTTGTAGCAAACAAATAGAAAAGTGTATTAATTATTAAAATGTTCAAAATATGTTTCCAATCATATCATTAAATTAGAAAATACTAATTTTTAACTCACAAATTTAATGGATAAGATAGACTAACCATAGCTTTGAAATCTCTATGAAACACAATTCAGAGATCCAATAATATTAGCATGTACAAAATTATGTCTTTTATAATTCCTTTCATAGTTTGTTAATCAAAAATAATAATAACAAAATAATTTAGTTTATATGAGTAGTCAGATCACTGGAAACCCAAGACCTGAAAAGAATATCTTTTCTGTAATCGAATGTTTCTAATGAATACAAAAATAAAGGTCTCAATATGAAGTTCATAAAATCTCTCTAATATAGGTAATATATTAATTCAGTCCATTTTACATTCTTCAAACTCTGTAACTTTGGTACACTTTTCATCAACAAGAACTCATCCAATACTGTTTGGAAAGATCACTTTAAAAGTTTCATTTGACTGTGTTGACTTCTACCTTATTCATTTCCCAATGGTGTTGAAGGTAGGTAATTGTATCATCAAACCTATTTGATTTCAGCTTTCAGCATGACCATCATTACCATGGATGATTACATTAAGCTTCTATTATAAAACCATGTAAATTTAATTTGCATGAATTATAGCAACTCCAAAGGATGACTAGATATATGATTGGAAGTAATCTGAATGTTTAAAGTTCATTCATTCATTATGTCTCTGTTATGACAGGTTTGTTTCTTTTTTGTCCTAGTTGTCCTAGCTTGTTTTTTTTTTTGTTGTTGTTGTTGTTGGTGGTGGTGGTGAATATGACATTGGAGAGTCCAAGTTACATGGTCAGTAATTTTGGTATGTACACTTCATCTTCCATCATCAATTTAACCATGAATTCAAACTTAAATGACCATAGCTGGTACACAAATGTACACTTGAACCCACGTGTCTCAGTAGATAAAGATTACTGTTTAGCCTGTGTCATGACTGAAATCCATTATTGCTAGGTATGAGTTCAATGCACCCATTGACATAACCAGTGAAAGAGAGGCATTTACCTCAGGGAATATATAGGAACTGCAGAAGTAACCTAAGCCACCTAGAAGACCCGATTAGATATCTGAGAATATCTTCTTTAATTATACATATATGTATGTATAAATAAAATTAAACATAGAAATAATATGATGCAAGAAGTTAAGTGCTTAAGGATATTTCTTACACTTCCACATGTAAACACTTTGTAAATACATGAGTATAGAATGATCCTCCACTTAATTCATAGAGTATTAGTGTCCATTCCTCAGATGTACCTAGCAGCATCGCTCTGTGTGGACAAACAAATTTGACAATTTTACTTTTATGATTTATTCCCTTCCATTGAAGTGAAGAGCTTTCTTTTTCCAAGTGATGTAAATGAAAAAATAATATATGACTCAGTGGATCTCTGTGCAGTATGAGGGGGGTGAGTGCCTGAAAGAGTACCCACAGAGGAAGCCAAGATGATAAAAGTCAGGTTATGTTTTCCCCTGAAAATTTATTTTGTAAAATCATGATGTTTAAAACAGGATTTTTGTTAGAGCTGTGGTGCAGAAACATTAAAGGAATGTAACAGAGAGAAATTGAAGACAAGAACTGATGATGATAAAGATATGCAACTCCTGCCTCCACATGTGGTGAATCTGATTCCCTAAAGAGGACACAGAAATTCTTTTATTGGTTTTCAATACCTTGCCCTATAATTCTTACCATTTTTTTCTTAACAACAATTTAGGGAACTATTTTGTCATTTCTTGACAGTGTTAGTGTTTCTCTTAACATATTTATCTAAAGAGAACATCAGGAAAATTACCTAAAATTCCATTGTTGATGAACCATTTAGACTCAGATTTCAGAAGATCAGATCAACTCCCCCTGGGAGAGGGGAGAATTTTATTTCTGGGAAAAATTCCACAAGATACTGATGCTGCTCTTCAAGGGGTCTGCATTTGGGGATCCCTATTTGGAGTGGTCCAAACTGTGCCGAGAAATTTTTGCAAGTGGGTCAATTGGTGCTTGCCTGTGATCACAGCAACTCAGAATGCTGAGGCAGGAAGACTGAAAACTGGAGGCTAGTCTAGAAACAGAGTGAAATTTTGTCTCAATGTAAAAATAAAAAACAATTAGGTATGTGATTCTGTGGTAGAATGACTTTGGATTCAACCCCCAGTAAACTATTCTTCCCACTAAAGAGAAATATTTAACAGCCAAACTAAGGACCTCAGGACTTCAGCCTCTGTCTCTTCTTCCAGGGTTGAACACAGTTCCCCAGTTCCAATGGATGATCCAGTTCTTGGTTCCTTGATAAAAAATCACAAGCAGTCCCCAGCCCTGATTACCCTCCTCATTCAGGTACAGAGAAGGCTGTGGGCATTTGGCTCCTTACAAAGTATCCATCACATGGTGCTTCTTTGAAACATATAGACTTTTTTTTTGTGAGCCAAGTCAATATCCCCACCATGTCCTCTGCATCTAAGTCTTCAGGTGCTTGCAGAAGTGTTTTCTTTTACTCCACAGTGGGAAAGGCAGTTTAGCTAGATAGACTTAGGGTTGCATAAATCACAGAGATTTGGTTTTCATCATTGCCATCCATGTATTGTGTAACCCTGTTCAAGTGAGATTTTATCACTTGTTTTTCTTATTTTCTGAAATAAGATTTTGTATTGGGTGATTTTTATTCTACAAATTATGATTTTATTTTGCATTTCCCCAAATCCTAAATATACAAGATATTTACATATTTCTTCATTTTGAGGTTTTTCAACTATCACCTCTTAGTTTATGAATTGTCAGTTAAATGGTTTGTTTATCTTTTCATTTTTCAAGTAGGAGAAATTTTTTGAATCATTACTTAAAGCAGTTCCAAAACAGACCATCTCCAATATTGAGGTTAGCTCAAAGGACATTTGTTTATTTCGTGATTCTTTGATTTGACTATTTACCGTGGCTCAGCTTGAACTCACTGCATGTCTTCTAGCTACACTGGCTTCACTTGCTTTTATAATGAACTCCCTTATGCATCTGAAAAATAGTGTTTTCCATCTACTTCAGTCATGCTTCCTCTGTTGGGTGGGGTGTCTGCGCAACACTCCATAGAACTTAACATCCACCAGTTGATGACCTAGGTTTCACCTCACCACATACAGTTCTCTCCAGGCAGTGAATTGATCCTTGGAGAGCCTTCATGCCTCAGCTCAGAATGAGCATATCACTGCCTCTGCCAGGTTCTAATGACCAAAGTCAGCTAGAGACCAGGAAAGACTTAAGAGAGGGGAAATAGACACTGTCTCTTAGTGAGAAAAACTACAGATTTACACAGGAATGCATTTGAAGACTGGAAGAGGTAAATTATTTGGTAAGGTGATCTCAATTCTGGATACAGCTTTTCAGCTGCAGATATATTTGTTGAAACATGTTCTCCCAAATTGTACTTGTGCCTCCATTCTCCTTTTGGTACATTTTCTGAAACAAAGTTCCTTCTCATATTATTGTCTTCCTGCCTTTACTTTGTGGTTGATAAGTGCCATGTTTTTTCTTATATTGGAAACAAACAGCATTTTATTATATTTCTTTATAGAAGGGTTATAGTCTTTAATTCCATATTTAATTTAACTGTAATTTTTGAACCGAACATGAAATAAAAATCCAAATAGACACATATTTCTTAAGTGGCCAGCTAAATTTCCCAGAAGGAGGAATTGCATTTCTGACTACTTTACTATTATAAAAGATATGGAATCATTTTATCAATCTCTCTGCAGATTGTCTCATTTGCTTGAAATTGCACTGGACCTCTCAAGAAGTGTGGGAGGAAATTACTCTTTTAAATTTAAAGATTTGCATTCATGATTTTGATATAAAATTTCAATATTTATCTAGTCTTTAAACATCTCAAGTGAATTGATATATGAAGGCATTTTCATAATTGTGTTAGATTTGTTGATACAAGAGTGATAATTTTGATAATCTTCAAGTATCATATTCCTTTTCATTGAAAATTTGCAAATTTATACAGAAGTTCACAGAAGAATGCAAAGAAAGTTATTTATCAAATTTTGCAATTGTTATCTACATTTTACTCTCTTGGAATTTCTTAAGTAAATCACCAAAGATTTAAATATCCATTTATTTTACTATGTTAGCAATTGCTGAAATTGTTTCCATGTTTTAAATACCTCATATTTATACAAGGTGTTTCTTGGAGCTACCTTCATTTTTTTAAACAGGATATAATTAGTGTCTTAACAATTCATGATTTAAAATTTTTGAACAACAATAATTTATGGAGTTTTAACTGTCCATACATGAAATATAGAAGTAAAACCCCATCCTTAAAAATTATTGAATTATCTTACATTTTTCAGAATGTTGCCTCTGGACTTCTATGGGTTTTTAAGATACAAGACACTGTAATCTTGGAATACTATCAGCTTCATTTGCTGCAGCTTGTTATTGAGATCTCTTTTTGTCTGTAGTTGGTGCAATTTCTATATATCACATGTCAACATTGATTTCTTTCTTATATTCACCTGGTATTTATTGACCATGTGAATGTTTGGATTGATATCTTGAATATCTTTTGGAAGCTTCTTGAATATTTTAAAAGCTTTTACAAAAATGTGATTTCATTGAATTTCCAGAATTGGAAATATGCAGACAAAATATGCTAAAAACTTTCTACTTGTGTGATAGGTTTTTGATTTTGAGTGTACTGCAGAAGACAAGAAAGACCTAGATGGCCTGAAATTTCTGATGTGTTCCCATGCAGGTGTAAGTAACTTTGGAAGACATGTGGCCTTTGTCTATTTCAAGTCTTTTCTGTCTTTCAGTGCAATATTCTGATCAGAACCCCCACACTGCATTTGACCATCAAACGGCTTCAATTGAGTCCGTTGGAAGAAAATATGGTTTTCTGTTTGAATATATAGGCATCTCAATGCAAAGTATAAAGATTTCTTGAGAAGAAGCGTTCACAAGCATGGGAAGAGACTCCCATAGCACAAGAATCAATAACTGGCATAGATTCAATCAAATGTTTTCTCTCAGCAAAGGAAACTATCAGCAATGTGAAGAGAGAACCTACAGAGTGGGAGAAAATATTTGACACATACTTCGGATAGATAACTAATTTCCAGAATATATAAAGAACACAAATAACTGTACACCAAGAATACAAATAAGCCAATCAACAAGTAGGCTAAGGAAATGAACAGACACTTTGCAGAAGAAGATGTACAAGCAATCAACAGACATATATATATAGATTCTACATCTCCAGTGAGATAAATGCAAATAAAAACTACCCTAAGATTCCATCTCACTCCAATTAGAATGGCATTTATCAAGAATACAAGCAACAATAGGTGTTGATGAGGATGTGGGGAAAAAAATACACTCATATATTGCTGATGGGGCTGCAAATTAGTGCAGGCACTCTGGAATACAGTGTGGAGATTCCTTAGAAAACTTGGAATGGAAATACCATTTAACCCAGCTATCACACTCGTTGGCCTATACCCAAAGGATTTAACATCAGCATACTACAGTGATGCAGCCACATTAATGTTCATAGTTGCTCAATTCACAATAGCCAGTTGTGGAACCAAACTAGATTCCGTTCAATTGATGAATGAATAAAGAAACTGTGATATATATATATATACACAATAGAATATTACTCAGCCAATAAGAATAATAAAATTATGGCATTTTTAGGCAAATGGATGAAATTGGAGAATATCATGCTAAGTGAGATAGGCCAATCTCAAAAAAACAAAGGATGAATGATCTTGGTGATAAGCAGATGATGATACATAAAGGGGGGGGTGGGATGGAGGCAAGAATGGAGGAAGGAGGGACTGTATAGAGGGAAAAGATGGGTGTGAGGGGTGGGGGGAAGAAAAAAGAAACCGAATGAATGAAACACCATTACCTTAGGTAAACATATGATTACACAAATGATATACCTCTACTTCATGTATAAATAGAGAAACAAGTTGTACTCCATTCATTTATAATAAAAAAAGAAAATGAATTTTTATAATTAAAAAAACACACTTGTTGAAGAGAATTGATAGTCATCAAAAATATCTTAACTCTTTTTTGTTTCTTTATGGTTGTGGAATCTGGGATCCGACATATATTGTGAGTGAGGATAACTTACCTGTGGGAATTTTAATTCATAATAGAACTATATGTGATGATGTATGAAAGAAGATTAGACTATCATTATTATATATTGTCAGGTATATTTTATCATTATTAATATTTTTGTTAATATAAGTAATAAAGCATGATGAAGTGGGAATAAAATGTCCTAAGAGACAGCAGCAAGGAACTGGCAATTCCTGCTTTCTATTAAGTATTTCAAGAATATTGATTGTCTGTTTTATTGTGCCCCAAGTATAGCGATCTAATATTTTATGGTAAGCTCCTGGGGTTTTGCATGTCTATCTTATAAACAACACTCTTTCCAAAACTTAAACTATCTCCATGTCATGTGTGATAGGCTGTGAGCAAATAATGATTTAATGAAATGGAAGTGAGATTGCTAGCAATATACTGTACACCTCATATACTTTTGGTATTGTTCAATATCTGAACTTGTCCTTATACTAAACATGGCATAAATACCATGGCATACATATCCATGTCATAAATATCCATGCGTAAATGAAGTAAATAAACATGGCACAATCTGTTTCTGTGTTCACTGAGAATTTGAAATAAGAAAGGATTTCTTTGATTTGGTTGGTTGTTGACGGCCGTCTTGGACAAGATGGTGCCTGGCAGTGAGCCAAAGGGCACTGGCTACCAAAATAAGGAAGTACCCAAAAAGGCTACTTGCTTACTAGTTCCTTGGAAACTTATGACTTGTTAAAGCCAGGCTCAAGGATTGGCTATCTAATATCATGCCGTGCATGGACAGCTCATGATTTATATAGTGTTATGCTGGCATTCCTCTGCATGCTCTCCTGCATGAGAGAAAGCTTTCCTATAATTGGCTGATAAGCTAGGAGCCTGGGGGAGGAGAGAGGGAGAGGGAAGAAGAAGGGAGATAGTGACAGAACAATGGAGGCGGAAAAACAGGGAGGACGCAATAAATCTCATCAACTAAGGATTGGTGGTGTCTCCTTTCTCCACACCAGTTCCGCTGGGCGGAACAAGTGGTGGCCCTTATGGGGAACTTCTTTCTCCTTCTGCATCCTCCCAGGTAAGTAACTTAAGGTAAGCTATAGGAAAACTAAGTAACTTATGGTAAGCTATAGGAAAACTGTAGTATGACCTCCCGGAAATCTCTGGCCAGAGTGTTTAAGGGGGAGGTCACATAACCCTGGTGGAGAGGTCACATAAACCCGGCAGAGGGGTCATATAACCCCAGTGTAGGGGTCACATAACCTGGTGGAGAGGTCACATAACTCCAGGATGGGGTCACAAGTATCAAGAAATAAAATGATAAGAATCATACAAGATGTGCTTAAGGCTAATGGGTCTGCATTAAAAAAACTACTGTAGCAGCATATGTAACCACACTGTCCAAGGTTAGTCCTTGGTTTTTGGAAGAGGGAGTCCTAAATATTCCACAATGGGAACATAATAAAGAGGATCTTATCAAAGCACAAAAGCAATCCCTGTTACCGAGAGGTATTTTCCCATGTGGCAGCTCATTAAGGAATGTCTAAATCTGAGAAAGGCAGAACAAATCTTTAGTAGAAGAAGGAAATATATGTCTGGAAGCGATAAAGGAACAACTAAGTGTAACTTCTCATAAAGAGGATGAAGAGGAGGAGGGGCTTACAGGGAGGGATTAGAGCATCAAGGACACTGTCGCCCCCATCAATTATGTCAGGAAGAAACACCAATCCCTTCCTGGAGGCAGCAGCTTCCCCCCCTAGGCAGCCTACCCCCTATGTCCCCCAAAGTACCCTTGGGAGGAGTTAGCTCATGCTATAAATCAGATGAGTTTCTCACCCCGAGGAGAGGAAACCCCCATTAAAGAAACCTCAGCAGTCCCACAATTCTTCCCTGTGCTAGAGGACCTAAATAGACAAAGATTCCACCAACCTTTGGATTTTAAAACACTAAAAAATTTTAAGGAAGCAGTAGCTACGTATGGTCCACAGGACCCATTTACAACTAGTATGCTGGAATCAGTAGCGGGGCTAAATCTAGTGCCAGAAGATTGGAAAAGGCTATGTAAACCTGTACTATCAGGCGGGCAGTACCTAGTGTGGAAAACTGCATGGTAGGAAGTCTTATTAGAAACAGCACGCTGCAATGTTGCCACAGGCTTTCCCCAAAGAAACGTAGAAATGCTAACAGGAGAAGGAAACTGTGAACGTATTCAGCAGCAGAGTATTTACAATCCTGGGGTGTATGCACAAATTGCTGCTGCTGCCACTAAAGTCTGGGAATTAATTCAAGGGACAGGAGATTTACAGGGGCAGTTGTCCAAGGTGATTCAGGGAAGTAACAAACCATTTGCAGATTTTGTTGCTAGATTAATCCAAAATGCTGCTAGAGTATTTGGGCATTCAGAACAAGCAATGCCTTTAATAAAACAATTAGCTTATGAGCAAGCAATAAATGGTGTAAAGAAGCTATAAGACCATGAAAAAATAAAGATTTAAGTACCTATAAAAGGACTGCAGGGATATCAATGATGCAGTCATAATAGGGCAAGTAATAGCTGCTGTCTTTCATGGGTCAAATCAGGGGCCATTAGGAGCTAAAGGAAAAGCATGCTTTAAGTGTGGGCAAGAAGAGCACTTCAGAAAAGATGCCCTGAAGGACCCATAGGACTAAAGCCCAGGGAATGGCAAATAGTCCCACTATGGGTCAAATATATGTTGGCCAAGCTATATCACAGATTAGACAACATTGTGAAGAACTTTATTGTCTCCATTATATGGATGATATTCTTTTAGCTCATAGGGAACAGGAGACTTTATTAGGGGTATTTGACAATGTTATTGAGACCCTAGGAAAATGGGTATTACATGTGGCCCCAGAAAAGCCCTATTACCTTTCTAGGGCATCAAATATTAGATACCTGAGTTAGGCCACAAAAGATTCAATTAGCCACGGAAAACCTTAAGACTCTAAATGATTTCCAAAAATTAATAGGTGATATGAATTGGATAAGGCCAAATTTTGGAATCACCACTGATCAACTTAAGTCTCTGTTTGATATTCTCCAAGGAGATTCAGACCCCATATCCCCCAGAAATTTAACTCCTGAAGGTAGAAAAGCCTTACAGTTTTAGAAGCTTTAGAAAATGCTCATAGTGATAGATTTGATCTATCCTTGCCTTTTAACCTCATAGTGTTAGATTCTGAATATGCTCCTACAGGTCTATTGTGGCAAACTTGACCCCTGATATGGATCCATTTGCCAGTGTCCCCCATAAATGTTGTTTCTCCATATCCTGTGATGGTAGCAAATCTAGTTACATTAGGACTTAAGACAGCCCTTCGAGTTTTTGGAGTTCATCCTTAGACAGTTATTGTCCTGTACATGGCAAAACAGATTGAAATACTAGTTAACAATAATGAAGATTGGGCAATTGTCTATTGTTCCACCATGGCCACATTTGATAATCACTTGCCAAGTTCACCTATTGTCAGTTTCTTCAACAGTCATCCTGTTATTTTCCCTCAGGTTGTTAAGGCTCAACCTATCCCAGCAACAAAAGCAATCTTTACAGATGGCTCCTCAGATACAGTAGTTTCTGATAAAGTACAGACTATTATTACTTCTCATAAGTCTGCTCAAAAAAATGAACTAGAAGCAATAATATCTGTCTTACAAACATTTCCTGAGGAACATTTAAATATTTATACTGACAGTCTCTACATGCCCAACTTGTGCCACGGCTTGAGACAGCTGGACCCACTAGTCCTCAATCTACCTTACAACAATGCTTTTATCAAGTACAAACTCTTCTGTGGGCTTGCAAAGAACCTCTATATAGGCCATATCAGAGCACATTCAGGCTTACCTGGGCCTTTAGCTCAAGGAAATTCTACTGCAGACTCAACTACTCGAGATACTCATGTGTTTAATATTGTGCAAGAAGCAGTTAATTTCCAAAAAGATTTTCATGTCAATGCTACTACTCTCAAGATAAAATATAACATTACAAAAGAACAAGCCAGAAATATAGTAAAACAGTGTCCTGCCTGTGTGCATCATTTATCTGATCCTCATTTTGGAGTCACTCCTAGAGGACTCCTTCCAAATCATCTATGACAGATGGATATCACCCATATCCCTGAATTTGGTACTTTAAGATTTGTACATGTAACTGTAGATACCTACTCAGGATATATATTTGCTACCGCCCATACAGGGGAAAAGACAAAAGGTGTAATCAGTCATTGTCTTCAAGCCTTTGCTACTATGGGAAAGCCAAAATCAGTTAAAACAGATAATGGGCCTGTGTATACTTCTTCTTCATTTCAACAGTTCTGCTCAAAGTTTAATATCTATCATTCTACAGGATTGCCCTATAATGCACATGGACAAGCTATTGTGGAAAGGGCTAATCAAACATTGAAAGTCTGCTTAACTAAACAAAAAGGGGGAATAGGGGCATTAGCACCTCCCAAGAACAGACTTATCCTTGCTTTATTCACCCTCAATTTTTTTAAGTTTGGATGCTATGGGCTGTACTGTGGCTGATAGACATTTTAGTGGAAAGTCTGGTGGCCATCCACAAGCAATGTGGAAAGACATCTTGTCTGGGTCCTGGAAAGGACCCGACCCGGTATTAATTTGGGGGAGAGGATCTGTTTGTGTTTTTCCTCAGGACCAACAACAACCTATCTGTGTCCCGGAGCACTTGGTATAAACTATCCATAAAAAAGAAAATGGCACTGAAACACTAAATGAGGGTGGTGTTGGTAAGCCTGCTGTTGTTAACTCTTCCTAAAACTTTTGGGGATATATTCTGGGGACTGCTATTGATATGGCCTATTCCCTTGCCTATTACTCATGACGCACAAGTTTTCCCTCAATTATTTCCTAGTACAGAACTTCTAGGATCCCTTACCTACCTGCTGGTTCCACTGTAAAGCCACTTAATACCAGTCTAAACTTCAAGTTAAGAGGTAATCTTTGCCTCCTCTGGTTACCCAACTCAGAAACTGCCATGATACAGGGAGGCAATCTCTCTCTCATTCAATAAAGGTGCAGTCAAAAGCAAGTCTGTATAAAGGGAAGTAATACACCTGTTTATAGTTATACAGGGTGCGAGGCCAATTTCACTTCCTTTAATCAATCTTTCCCCCCTACTCCTGTATGTGTCACGTCTCTGTTTGTGCTCATTCTGTCTAACAGTTCTAAGTTTAATATCAACATTCCTAATAACAATGATAATGATACTGAGGTCCTTAACTGCACTAACCAAAAGTGTTATGTATCTAGTTGTTGGGATGCTTCATTATTTCCTCTGGCTGTGATTGCCAGGATCCCTAAGTTTATTCCAGTCCCAGTGACCTTAAATCATAGTGAGTGGAATGTCCTACCCATGAGAACAAAAAGAGATTTTGGCATCTCAGCCATTATAGCCATCGCTGTTGCTGTGGTGGCTGCTGTGGCTACTGCCACTGCTGCTGGACTTGCCTTAGGAACTGCTATTCCCACTGTTCATGTGCTCAACAATCTGTCATGAGCCACTGTCGAAGCATTGACAGCCCAGGAAAACATCAATACACATCTCACCATGGGAATCCTAATTCTAAACCAAAGAGTGTACTTACTGCAAGAACAAGTGGACATGTTGACTGTTACCGCACAGATGGGCTGTCCAGTGCATGCCCAAGCATTATGTGTTACCCCTATACCCTATTCTAATATTACTGCTGCTGCAAATCTGTCCAAACAGCTTGGAAGCATGCTTAATGGGACATGGACTAAAGAGATTACTAATTTGACTACCCTATTATGAAATTCTATATTTGTGATAAATAGTACTCAGGTCAAGGTCCCGGGTATGCCTGAAGCCATTAGTTTCTTACAGTCAGCGTTACAGTTTGCTAAACAACGGATGGAAAGTTTTGCTATGATGGGATTGTTGTTCTTGCTATTATTATTGCTGCTCAGATATCTGTTGTCTCTAAGGAGTTGTCAAAGATGGCAAGCCTTAGTGGTACAGCAAGCCCTTACGGCCATGGACCATGGTTCTGAACTGCAGATTTGGCTCTCCCAATTACAGGACTGGTAGTGAAAGACAGGTAAGCACAGGGTGGACTTTATACCAACCTAAGACAGGGATCAAAGCATGCCAACAGCTCTTTGACTTCCAATGACGGGTAAGGACAAAGTCTGACTCTGGCACCTAAGACAGACACAGTCACTGTCCTTTTCTTTCTATAATAAAAAGGGGGAGCCTGTTGAGGGCTGTCTTGGACAAGATGGTGCCTGGCAGTGAGCCAAAGGGCACTGGCTACCAAAATAAGGAAGCACCCAAAAAGGCTGCTTGCTTACTAGTTCCTTGGAGACTTATGATGTGTTAACACCAAGCTCAAGGATTGGCTATCTAATATCATGCCACGTGTGGACAGCTCGTGATTTATATAGTGTTATGCTGGCATTCCTCTGCATGCTTTCCTGCATGAGAGAAAGGTCTGCTATAATTGGCTGATAAGCTAGGAGCCTGGGGGAGGAGAGAGGGAGAGGGAAGAAGAAGGGAGATAGTGGCAGAACAACGGAGGCAGAAAAACAGGGAGGGTGCAATGAATCTCATCAACTGAAGATTGGTGGTGTCGCCTTTCTCCGCGCCAGTTTCGCTGGACGGAGCAGTAGGTTGATACAGATAAGAGGGAAGGATATGAGTGAATTCTTTTCTCTGTGAGTTTTTGTGCTCTGTTCTTGGCATGAAAATAGAATTTGAAAAATTCAGGTATAAGTAAAGGTTCATTTCTTCCATGAGTATGTTCATGAAAGTAGACATGGCAGATTATACAACCATTCAGGAAATTTAATGGAACTTGTAAGTTTCACTTGTTTACTCCTGTTTAATTGGAGTCACGGAATCTATGTTACACATTTTTCTTTCTCATTTTTGAATGGCTGACCATCTGAACTATCCAATTGCTGATGAATATTAACACGGACACCTCTGTCGTGACTTGTACTGGTATCCTCCACTTCCATTGTGATGCAGGAGATGGCTCACATGATACTGATTGCACACATCATATCTGTTGTTAATCCACGCTTCTTAGCAACTCACATTCTGCCAGTGCAATGTTCATCAGTCCATTAAACAAGGCACTAAATGTTCATCAATTTATTAAAAAAATTATTTCCTCAAGATTCTTATTTTCACTCTCTCTCTCTGTTGTGTTTACAATTAGATTTTTTTGACTCATTATAAATAGAAATGAATTGCTTACAAACCTGTAAGTGGGGTTGATGAGGCTAACAGTTCTAGAGTGGGAGTCGATAGAATTTCTCAGCCTTTAGGCAAGTAGACATTGATATTTATTAGTCAATGATTCTCTGTCGCTTTGAGTTCAAGAAAACATTTTGCATTTGGATCATGGTTCATAGTCTGCAAGATGAAGCCTGCATGCCAAGGAGAAGCAGCAGTCCAAATGGCTCCCTTCCCATAGCTAAAGGGACAGAGCTCTTGGAATCTGGGGGATTATATTTTCCTTTAGACAATTGTCAAGGAGGTGAGAGGGGATCTGAACTGTAATGAACATAAGGATTCAGATGTGCAAAAGTTTAAAGGGCTGAGTTGAGCACTTCTCTGCTTAGAAAATACAGGCTCAATTTTGTGGGGTTTCTTGGTGCATAAAATTATACATAAAAGTGAGATTCATGATGTCTAATTCACACATGCACATAATATTTGATCAATCTCCTTCTTCAATAACTTTGCTTTCATGTCTTCCTCACTCTTTCTGATCTTGCAGTTGTCTTCTGACCTCCATAATATTATTGCTATTGTTGTTTTAAACCAGGTGTTTTGTCTATCTTCAAGTATATTTGAGGATGATTTGATTTATTGACCTGTTGTGGTATATTCTCACATGGAAATAGCACAATAGGTTAGACTTTATTTCCCAGGTCCTTCCCCATGCCTTCCCTTTTTATCTCCCTATTTCTTCTTGATTCCTTCCTCTCCTCTGCCCTTCCTCCTTCCACTAAATGTTCTTCCAATAATTTTATGCTACAGATAATAGGACTTTTTATATACTTTAGCCAATGCCATATCTAAAGCCATGATTAATATTTTGAAGAAAAACAGAAACAACCTTAATTACAATATGTTTAGAAATATTTGTGTCAATTATGATGCACTCATAGAACGAAATCACATGAATCACTTGGAAATGTAGAAGATGGGGTGATGTGATAATATCTTGCATTAGAAAAGCTCAGATTTGTCCCCCCAAATTCTATCAACCATTAGATTCAAGTGAATTAACACAATGCAAGATCTATAACCAGCATTTGACAAAAGCTCAAAAGATAGCATTCAGTGAAGGATAACATGATTCAAAATGGCAGACAATTTCAGTGCTTTTGTCTGTCATTGCCAAATCTGCCTCTTACAGTATTCTCATGGTCCATAGGTAGTGTCAACAGAGCTATCAATTTCTCTCCACAAATGAAAGTAACTGTACTAAAAATCACCACAACTTATCTGTTCACAGCTTTGGAAGATACCATAGCAGGGTTATACTTATCATCTTTAAACAGAGCTTTTCATCTGACCAGTCAGGGATGCAGTTTCACCTTTTACATAGCTATTGATATTAGATGATAATAAGCCTCAGCAGATCAAAGAGGAATCTTGTTATGCATAGTCCACTAAACACCAGATTTCACAAAAACAGCAGAAACAAATTCTAAGGTACATAAAATGGCACCACATTTGTAAGGTGCCACTTAATGAACTTAGAAAATGCCACAATATCCTTATGTACAATATAAAATTGAAGTATATCATTTAAAAAATTTTTAAGATAAGTAATTAAAATTATCACCAGTAGTCTTTCCCAAAATATGGAAAATGAAACATACCAGAGAAAGAATAAGCTCAGGATATTGTCCACATAAATCTAGAAATTCACCCCTCTTCTCATGGCATTTCTCTATTCTGTGTTTTGACATATTCAGGCTGGGTGCAGACTGTCATGCACAGCAGCACAGTATAGAGATTAGGAAGAGAAGGCATCTTTTTTGAAAATAACTCTCTTAGAAAAAAGGGATACTTACCCAGAAGTGCCCAATAGGGTCCTTCCTATGAGGCTTTGACTAACACTAGGTCATCGCCCCTTTAATCCAGTGATCACATGGTAATACCAATGGAATTACATGATTGACTCATGGAAATGATCTGTTGGAAAAGGAATGTTTGGGAGACAACCATCTCCATAACTAAAGTCATAATAAAAAAGCAATGATTTCTTTTATAGATTGAGGTCACCAGTCTTGCCTAGACTGTGAGCAGCTTGGCAAACTTAAAACTTTATACTATCTTAACATTTATTAGAGTCTGATGTTTATTTACCTTGGGTGGAGACTCAGTTCAATGAATAGGTCCATGTAAATAGAAGAACATTTATTTCTCATTAGAGACATATTTCTTCCTGATAGTTGATATAAGGACAGATCAATAGTTGAACAGGAAAGACCTCTTCACAGAGGAAACAATAGAGATCCTGTGACTACAACTCCTGTTGATCAGGACTTTTATTTGTAAAGTCATAGTAGAAGCCACAGAGTGAAAGACCAGTTTAGGATGCAATGCTTAAATTAAATTCTCAACATATTTGCATCAAGCATGGTCTAGGTATGAACAGAAATTCTCAAGAGTTGAAAATACCAAAACCACTTTCATTAGGTGCCATTTTATGTACCTTGGAAAATGCCGTAACATCTTTGTGTACACAGAAAATAGAAAATATATCATTTTCTCATGTTTTAGGGAACTAATTAATATAAATAACAGTAGTTTTTCTAAAACTTGGAAAATGGACTATGACTCTATAACAGTGGAGATGAAAATTGAGGCTTTTTGCAAACTGCATTTGGTCCTGTGAAAACCATTCTTAGCCCCTAGACACCAATGGGGCTTATGCTCTCTGGTATGATCCATCAATTTTCAAAGATCCTGAATGATCTTGGGTGGAGACCAAATGCAATGAGGGCAGGTGTTTCAAGGAGAAATGTGTTATCTTCAGTGGTTCCTTTTATTATCTACAACAAGGAATAAAACCTTATAAAAATATCCTATAGGCTTAATCCTCATAGACAGGTTTATTCCCAAAACAAAATGCCCATAGAAATAATGAGCTCAGGATATTGTCTATGAGAGTTGAGAAATTCTCCCTTGTGCTCCCAGCTTTTCCTTCTTTTTTGTGTTGACTCTTTATCAGACTATGAGTGAACTGCTGAGCACGGTAGCACAATACAAAGATGAGAAAGAGGGTCTCTTTTTAAGAAAGGCTTCTAGATCAGAAGGACGCTTGTAGAGAAGAAGCCTGCAGGATCGTTCTCAAGTAGCACTAACAAAGACTGTGCCACCGCTGCCAACCATAGTGACCACATGCTAACTCATTAACATGAGTGGTCCATGGAAATAATCTGGAGGAAAAAAGATGTTGGGGAGACAACCATCTCAATCACTGAGGTCATAAGGAAAAAGAAATGAGTTCCTTTTTTAGATTGATGTTCCCAGACTTGAATAGACTTTTAACTTATGGGCAAACTTAAAACTTTATACTATCTTAAGTTTAATTAGAGACAAAACAAGTGTTTATCTTTGGATTGGAGATTTAGTTCAAATGAATATGTCCACATACAAAGAAGCAGAATGATTAGTTCTCATTAGAGGCATATTTCCCCTGATAGTTGATACAAGGACAGAGCAATATGTAAAAAGAACAATCCTCACCCAGCAGCAGGTCTGTTACAGGAGAAATGTAGAGGGAATGAGAGGACTCTGACCAACTTTCATTTACTCTATTGCTTAATACAATGTCAAAATATCAGATTGTAAGAAAACAAAACAGGGAAGAAGAGAGACCCAGTGATTGCAAGTCTTCTGGATCAGGAATTTGATGTATGGAGATGTGGTAGAAGGCAAAGAGCAAGAAATGTGCTTAGCTCGAAGGACTAACCATTTTAATTTAATCTTAGTTACATCAAGCATATTCTAGGTATGAATAGAAATTCTTAAGCATTGAAAATGCCAAAAATTTGGAATGCTTCACTTATCTGCCCAAGAATGACAGGCGATGTCAACATATGTTGGGCAGAAATTTAAACTAAGATATTGAAAGCAGTGTACCAAGAAGAATGTAGGAAAACAAAATCAAGATGATTGCAGCCTTAAAGTAACACATTTACAGATATACTTTCCACATAGTATCTGAGGTGCATGTTTGCAGTTTCTAGATCTGGTGATAAAGATATTCAACATAGCTATCCAAAACCAGAAGGTTCTCAAATAAAGGACATAGTACTAAATGTTTGTATGACACATATACATGATATCAATATTCCTAATCGAGTGATTAGGAAACTAAATATTAGTTGCCCAAATTAAGGAACTTAATCAATTTTCTCAATTTCAAACCAAGGTGAGCTGAATTTTCTTTTTCTTAAAATTGTAAGCATCATAACCTAGCTATTTATTAATATTATAATATTCATCATATCATGTGACATTAAAAGCAGATTTGCAGTTTTGTTATTAATCTACACAATGTCACAACTTTGTTCTCACTTAGGATAATAAGACTTCATAAACTTAATATTTGTCATTGTTCGATGTTTCAGTTTCTGATTGAAAATATCCATATATTGCAGAATATGAACTAAGGCCCCTTAGCATCAGACTTTTCTCCAGCATAGTTACAACATGACACCTGTCCCAACATTTCACACAGATTGTGATAAGCCTTTGTTGATTTCTTAATTGTATATTCCAAATTAGACATTGAAATCTCAAGATAGGAGCCATCTGTTTTCCACTTGGGGCCCTTGCTATACAGTTGGACTGAACTTCATGGATGTTCACAGCAGGCCAAACTGAAAGTTCAGATAATTTGAGAAAATTGTGTCTTCTGAGATTGCCACCCAAGTTCTTAACTCTAATCTTTTAAGTTGGCAGATTTTTCATTTAATATTTGTCAAACATTATCCAAGTTACATCCATTTAATACAATTGCTTCCAATCACATAAATGAGTTTACATAGTAGTTGAATTTGGGGAAGCTAATGTATCTGTAATATAGTAATAACTCTGTTAACTCTCAGATTCACTAGCACAGTGACTCATTCCAGAACATGGCTAAATTTTTCTCAGTGGAGGATTGGTTTGATATTCTTTAGATACAGAAATTGTCTTTACAATTTATCATTTGAGAATCTACATTTTAAGGATGAACACAAATTCCTTATAAGATATGAGTCATTATATATGGCCATAAGATTTCATTCTTGTTGAACTGTGATCTTTTCTCTTTTTATGCAGTTTAATTTGGGTTTTTATTTCTCAATAAACCCCGAGACACTATAGATAAGCAGAGCTGATCTTGGAGCATAGATGAGGGTTTTGACTAGTGAGGTGTGATGGATGTGGAGCAGAGGTAATCTGCCCTGTGTCCAGGACACTCAGTTAGAGTCTTGGCCACATGATTACATGTGCAAATAGACCATCAGGAGTTCAGGGTCAGAACAGACAGATATTCTGATCTCAGAGAGAAGGGAGATGGAGACAATGTCCAGGAATTGCAACTCAGGTAAATTCAGGAGATACCATAACCCAAGTTTGTATTTCCCAGAAGAGGATAGGCAGAATTTTAGTAGTAAATGGAAAAACAACAGTGAAGACTGAGGGTTCTCTGTGAGGTTTGTGGCACTGAGCAAAAGAGGATTGAGAGAGTTCAATGGACTGGATATTTGGCAGGAATTTTTTTTCTGTTTAATTTTCAGGACTTTCATTTGTTTGTATACGTAAACAGTTTTCTTAGATTACAAATGTGAAACATTAATTGTAGGGCACTGAACCACATGGGGAAGATGTAGCAATCATTCAGGGTCCCACTTACCAAAAACACCGTAGGGCTTCTGACAGATCTTTTAAACAATTTTTGAAAACTATTAGTCATTTGTCTTCACTAGGCAACAAACATACCACCAGTTTTAGATCATACCTTCAGGACTACACCCTACCAGCAATAAACATTTTCATTTTAAAACAAATATGAACATTCAGAAAATATATTTCCAATAAGACAGATAAAAAGACTATTTTTTTCAAGTTTAAACGTTGATGCTTTTTTAATAGGAAAAATAAATGAGATCATTTAATTTCATGCTTCAAACCCTAAATATTTGAAATAACAGTTAAATAAAATTCAGACTCCCAGCTTTGGTTTTCAAAGCTCTACCTGAGGTGGAGGCTACTTCCCCTTCTATCTTTTACCATCTTTCCTTTCTTTTTTTAAAATTCATTCTGATTGTAAACAAATGGGATACATGTTGTTTCTCTGTTTGTACATGAAGTAGAGGCATACCATTGTGTAATCATACATTTACCTGGGGTAATGGTGTTTGATTCCTTCTGTTATTTGTTTTTCTTTTCGCCCACCCCTCCAATCCCTCTTTTCCCTCTATGGAGTCCCTCCATCCTCTTTTCTTGCCCCCTTTCCACCCCCTGTATGTGTCATTTCTGCTTATTGGTGAGATCATTTGTCCTTTGGGTTTTTTGAGATTGGTTTATCTCACTTAGCATGATATTCTCCAGCTGCATCCATTTGCCTGAAAATGCCATAATTTTATTATTCTTTATAGCTAAGTAATATTTCATTGTTTATATATACCACAGTTTCTTTATCCATTCATCAATTGAGGGGCATCTAGTTTGGTTCCACAATCTGGCTATTGTGAACTGAGCAGTTATGAACTTTGTTGTGGCTGTTTCCCTGTAATATGTTGATTTTAAGTCCTTTGGGTATAGGCCGAGGAGTGGGATAGCTGGGTCAAATGGTAGTTCCATTCCAAGCCTTCTAAGGAATCCCCACACAGTTTTCCAGAGTGGCCGCATTAATTTGCAGCCCTACCAACAATATATGAGTATACCTTTTTCCCCACATCCTCTCCAACACCTGTTGTTGCTTGTATGCTTGATAATCGGCATTCTAATTGGGGTGAGAAGAAAAAGTACGTCCAAATCTTTAACTTTTGCCTTAGGATCAGACTTCCTTAACAGGACTCCCATAAGTCCTGAAATAAAATAAATAAATAAAAGCAAGAATATAAATTAAATCAAGAAATAAAAGCAAGAATCAATAACTGGGATAGATTCAAACTAAATAGCTTTTTCTCAGCATAGGAAACTATCAGCAATGGGAAGAGAGAGCCTACAGAGTGGGAGAAATTCTTTGCCATTCATACTTCAGAAAGAGCACTAATTTCCAGATTATATAAAGAACTCAAAAAACTCTACAAGAAGAATACAAATAACCCAATCAACAAATGGGCTAAGGATAAGACACTTCAGAGAAGAAGATCTACAAGCAATGAACAAATATATGAAAAAAATGTTCAACATCTTTGATGCTTATTTTGTGGAGCAAAATTTAAAATGTGCTCAGGAGTCCTTTTTATAGTTTTGATTCATTGTACACAAATGAATTACAACTGTCATTTCTCTAATTGTACACAAAGTAGAATTATACCATTTGTGTATTCATACATGTACATAGGGTAATGATGTTTGTCTCATTCTACTATCTTTCCTTTCACCTCCCCCTCCCTACCCCTAATTTCTCTCTACACAATCCATTCATCTTCCATTCTTCCCTTACCTCCCCTTCCCCCATTTTGTAACATCAACTACTTTTCAGAGAGATCATTTGGCCTTTGTTTTTGGGGGACTGGCTTATCTCACTTAGCATGATATTCTCCAACTGCATCCATTTAACAGCAAATGCCATAATTTTATTATTCTTTATGGCTGAGTAATATTCCATTGTGTATATATATACCACAGTTTTATATCCATTCATCCATTGAAGGGCATCTAGTTATATTCCACAATCTAGCTATTGTGAGTTGAGCAGTTATGAACGTTGATGTGGTTCCATCAATGTAGTATGCTGATTTTTAAGTCCTTTGGATAGAGTCTAAGGAGTGGGATAGCTGGGTCAAATGGTGGTTTCATTCCAAATTTTCTAAGTACCTCCCCACCACTTTCCAGAGTGAATGCACTAATTTGCAACCCTGCCAACAATGCATGAGTGTACCTTTTTCCCCACATCCTCGCCATCACATATTATTGCTTGTATTCTTGATAACAGACATACTAATTGGGGTGAGATGGAATCTTAGGGTAATTTTGATTTGCATTTCTCTTATTATGAGAGATGTTGAGCAGTTTTCCATTATCTGTTGATTGCTTATAGATGTTCTTCTGTGAAGTATCTGCTCATTTCCTTAGCCCACTTATTGATTGGGTTACTTGTATTCTTGGTGCAAAGTGTTTTGAGTTATTTATGGATTCTGGAGATTATTGCTGTATCTGAAGTGTGTTTGGCAAAGATTTTTTCTCACTCTGTAGATCCTGTCTTCACATTGCTGTTTCCTTTGTTGAGGAAAAGCTTTTTAGTTAGAATACTTCCCAATATTTGATTCCTGGTGTTATTTCTTGTGCTTTAGGAGTCATGGTAATGAAGTCTGGTCCTAAGCCAACATGATGAACATTTAGACCGACTTTTTCTTCTGCCAGGTTCAGGGTTTTTGTTCTTATTCCTAAGTCCTCGATCCATTTTGAGTTGAGTTTTGTGCAGGTTGAGAGATAGGGGTTTAGTTTCATTTTGCTGCATATGGATTTCCAGTTTTCCTAGCACCATTTGTTGAAGAGGTTATCTTTTCTCCATTGTATGTTTTTGGCTCCTTTGTCTAGTATGAGGTAACTGTATTTATGTGAATTTGTCTCTGTGTCCTCTACTCTGTACAATTGGTCTACCTGCCTTTTTTGATGCCAATACCATGCAGTTTTTCTTACTATTGCTCTGTAGTATAGTTGAAGGTCTGATATTGCGACAGCACCTGCTTTGCTCTTCCTGCTAAGGATTGCTTTCAGTATTCTGGGTCTCTTATTCTTCCAAATAAATTTCATGATTGCTTTCTCTATTTTTATGATAATGTCATTGGAATTTTAATTGGAGTTGCATTGAGTGTGTATAGTGCTTTGGTAGTGTGACTACTTTGACAATATCAATTCTGCTTTTCCAAGAACATGGGAGATCTTTCACCTTCTAAGGATTTCTTTCTTTTTTTTTCTTTAGTTTTCTGTCATTCTCATTGTAGCGATCTTTCACCTCTTTTGTTAGGTTGATTCCCAAGTATTTCATTTTTTTTTTTTTTTGAGGCTATTGTGAATGGGGTAGTTTTCCTAATTTCTCCTTGAGAGGATTCCTCACTTATGAATAAAAATGCTTTTCATTTAAGAGTGTTGCTTTTATATCCTGCTACATTAGTGAACAATATGCTGGCTTCAAAAGACTCATCTCATAGAAAAAGATGCCCACAATTAAGGTGAAAGGATAAGAAAAAATGTACCATTGGGGATTTTCATCCTCATTTCAGATAAAGCAGACTTCAAACCAAAGTTAGTCAGAAGGGATAAAAAAGGATATTTCATGATGCTTAAGGGAAGTGTAAATCAGCCAGACCTAAAAATCGAAAATATTTATGCCCCAAGTAATAGCACATCCACATACATTAAACAAATCCTTCTCAATCCCAGGAATCAAGTAGACAAATGCACAATAATTCTAGGTGAGTTTTACACACCTCTGTCACCATTGGACAAATCTTCTAAACAAATATTGAACAAAGAAATCATAGAACTCAATAACACAAACAATAATTTAGACTTGACAGACATATATAGAATATTCCATTCACCAAGAAGCAAATACACTTTCTTCTCACTGGCACGTGGAAACTTTTCTAATATAGACCATATGTTATGCCACAAAGCTACTCGTAGCAAATACAAAAAGATAGAGATACTACCTTGTAATCTATCAGACCATAGGGGAATAAAATTAGAAATTAATGATAAAATAAAAAAGCAGAAACTACTCCACAACCTGGAGATTAAATAATACACTATTCAATGGTGCATGGATAACAGAAGATATCAGGGTTGAGATTAAAAAAATAATTCTTAGAGGTGAAGGAGAACAATGATACAACATATCAAAACCCTGGACACTATGAAAACAGTACTAAGAGGAATACTCATTGCATCAGCAGGCCTCTTAAACTCTGTGTGTGCTTGGGAGTGGAGCAACATAGCTCATTTTATAAAATAAGGAATGCTTGAGAAAGGGCTTCAACTTAGGACAAATGAAGGCAAAAGATAATAGGATTTATGTAAGGGTAGAACTTTTCAATTTGTACAAGTAAACTCGTTTTTGAAGTACAAAACTGACAAAATTTATGATCATATTACATCACTGATGACAATAGATTCCATTCTCTTTAACTAATGAAAAGTCCATAATCTTCTATGTAACAATTTTTATTAAAAATCTTCATATTTGACTTTTTAGTTTAATTTTTTAATTTGTTCTAAATAGTTATAAATGACAGTAGAATGCATTTGTGCATTTTGATAAATCATACATAAATGGAGTAAAATTTCTCATTTTTCTGATTATACCTATTGTAGGATTATATCTATCATGGAGATTATCTCATGTTTGATGTTTAATTGCTTCAAATATTCCATTTCATCTGTCATCATAGTTTAAACAACTATACCAAAATTCACACTAATTTCAGGTATTTCTAGATTTTTCCTTTTATATAGGATGTCAAACATATAAATAACATAAAAATCCTCAATTTTACATCTAACTTATTGATAGTTTTCTGTTAGTTGTCTAACAGGTGACAGCTATAATAAACTTCAGCTATAATCCTTTGTCCTCTATGGAGCGGAATCTCACAGTGAGTGTAGGTTTCCCTGCACACTGGTGAGGACTGCAGCCTCTTGGAAATTGGTAGTCAAATATGGGACATATTTCGCCAATGAGAAAATTGAAAATGCTAACCTTTGTTCATTTTAACATATGATTATTTCACTGAGACTCCAAAAGATGTTCCATAATGCTTTTAAAAATTTGTTTGTGTGCATGGTGTATGCTACTAGGCAGTTTCTATTAATTCTATTATTCTATTCTATTAATGATCAAGAAGAGGCTCATTATCACCAAAAAAAAAAAAAAGGAAAATTAAAAAAAGAAAAATTCAGAAAAAAAAAAAAAAAAAAACAAATGACAACAGAAAAAGAATACAAAAGACCAGGAATATGGTTTTCAGGCTAGCAATGGTCAATAATGGTCCAAATACACATGAAAACTTTTGACAGTTGTAAGGAGAAATTTTACTAAAACCTAGCACTATTTTCATCACTGTGTAGTAATTTATTTAAAACTTTTTCTATAGGAAATAAGTGCACAGTTTCAAATTCTATCCTCAAATGTAGAATATTTCTTTAACTTCAGTCGACTTATAAAACATTAGCTAAAAATTAGCCAACAAATACAAGTGGTTGGCCATTAGACAAGGAGTTGGAGTTGTGAAATCCAGTTAAATGTGTCCTGTGAAGGGAGAAGGGGAAGGAGCACTTTCTTACACCAAGGAGAGACAGCAAGGAATTCCAAACATAAGTATGTGGTGCTCAGTGATGGTCACATAATTCCTGCACTGGGCTATGTCATCTATAAACCTCAAGAGGTAAGAGTGTGATGTTAAATTGAGGGTTCAAAAGAAATTAGACACAGGAGGAGTGGAATTCAATCTGGGTTATGGACTTACATGCTTCCTATGTGACTCTGGGGGTTTCACATGGTTCTCTGTGTCTGCAGACTGGAAGTATTCCAGATACAGTGGACAGAATGCTCCAACAGTGCTCTCCATCAATGACTGATGGTGTGGTCACCTGTTGAGTTTTCTGGGAACTCTCTCCCAACATTTCAGTCTTTTTACCATCTTGGTAGAACAATGAATATGAGCAATTTGTTTGAAATGGGACTGTTATTCTTCTTTATTTCTATACTTCAGGATATATGTTTTTCTTTTGAAGAAGGCAAGATCAGGATATATCTGTGAAGCAAAAGGTAGTGGAAATGAGCATCATGGCATTAATGAGGGAAATACTTCCTTTACACTGTGAGCATCTCATAGAAAATGCTGACCTTGGCTGAGTAGAATTTTTCATTTGCTCTCTGTGGCGGGTGAGACCTGGGGCCCAGGGTTACACCACATGCATCCAAAGATGGCGACTGGCAGAGAGCCAAAGGGCATACTTAATGCGCCTTGAGAAAAATAGGAAGTGTTTACCATTGGGTGTATGATAATTAGTTCAGCGCCTAGCATGTGGACAGATATATCTGACAGGTATGCTTGAGCTCCTGATCGCTTGACCTTTAATAGGATTGGATGGACATATCTGGTTACAATTGCTTATGCATAAGACTGCTTATATATTGAGGGTGTTATCTGAATAAAGCGGAAGCTGCTTCATGAACCTCTGAAGTGTATGTGTCACTTGTCCCGCTGGTTGGCAGCAAGCAGCAAGCGGCAAGCAGCAAGCGGCGGCAAGCAGCACTCTCAACTGCGAGACATGTAGTTGGATGTGTAATATAACACCCAGATAAGTCAAAAGAGGACTAAAAACATTATTTGTCAATTGTTGGCCATTGTTTGTGTGTACTGTTTTGACAGATGACCTCTGAAGTGGATCAAGCTAAGTTTCATTGACTGAAATATACTTGTATTCCAGTATCATCCTCTGACCATTTACTGTGTTATAAGGGACTAATTCCCTGAAGCTTAAATTTAAATTCTTCCTTCTGCAAGACTTAAGGAAACATCCAGAGAGGAACTGTAAGAACCTTGACTGACTCGCTTACATGGTAGGGCAAAGCTGCATGAAGGACACCAATAGGGTTCCAGGTGTAATTCAAGTGCCTTTAGACCTAAGAAACTCATGACTAGAATCAGCAGATGATGGTAGGACATGGGATCATGTTCATTTTCATATTATAGAAATTAAAGATTCTGAATCTTCCACAAAAGGGAGTGAGTTAGATTTAAGGGCTGTTGATTTTTGAGTAATCCCTTACAAGGTGAGAATAATTTCTTATTTTTAAGTCCATATCCTTAGAGTAAACATTTTTTCCACCTAGAGATTTGTTCTTTCATACGGAGATATGATTGTGTACTGTGCTCAAGTGCTTATGATCAAGCTAGCCCCTTTCTGGCATTGGGAAACATTGATATTTAATTTTTTTTAACACACAAAGATGATGGAGGATCCTAGAGTATGAAAACAATGGAGTTTATGTATTCTGCAGTCAAATTCATAGTCCAGTTATTCCAGGGCGAGCCTTGAGACTGCATACAAGGCAAAAATTCTTATTGAGGAATGCGTAAGGAAAGGGTCAAGCAGTGACAGGCTGAACACACAGCAACTCCATTTTAACATTGCTTTGCCAAGCAGGGCTTCCTCTTCCTTATGGCATTTTGTCCAGTGAACTCTGACTGGAGGAGTGAAAACTATTATTTCCACAGTGCCCTCAGTTCTATCTCAGTTACCACAGTCAGAGGGATTTTAATATAAAATTTTTAGTTGTTCTATTTAATTATACATGACAGTAGAGTGTATTTTCACATGCTTAAAGAAACATGGGGCATATCTTATTCTAATAGAATTTCAGTCTTTCAAATGTGTTTGATGTAGCGATTCCCTGTGGTGTATTGATATATGAATATAGGAAAATTATGTCAGATTGATTCCACTGTCTTTCTTATTCCTATTCCCACTATTTTCATTTATTCCTTTTTGTCTAAAACTCTGAACTTCTACCTTACCCTTTTCTTCACCACGCCATTGTGTGTTAGCATCCACAAATCAGAGAGACCACTCAGACCCTTGGTTTTTGGGACTGGTTCATTTCACTTATCATGATAATTTACAGATCCATCTGCTTACAGGCAAATACCATGAAGTCATTTTGCTTTATGACTTTTTTCTTTTTTCATTGTGCATATACTTCACATTTTCATTAATCATTTTTATTTTGAAATGCACCTAGCTTCCTTTCATAGCTTAGCTATTGTGAATTCCACTGCTATTAACATCAATGCAGATACTTCACTAGAATATTCTGATTTTAACTCTCATGTATACATATTGAGACATGGTTTAACCAGGGTGAATGGTGGTTCCATTCCTATTGTTTTGAAAATTTACCATGCATACTGCTATCTAAAGTGGTAGCATCAACTTTCAGTTCCACCAGAAATGAATAATTTTCTTTACATCTTCAACAGCATTTATTGTTAATGTATTCTAATTTTTTGGTACTGGCAAATGAACTCTGGAGCAATCAATCTCTGAGCCACATCCACAGCCAAATGTTGTATTTTATTTAGAGTTGCTTATTGCTACTCTGTTTTGAAGGCAAGTTTTGAACTCTCTCTCCTCCTGTCTCATACATCAAAGTAACTAGGATTGCAGACATGTGCCATGGTGCCCAACTATTACTGTATTCTTGATATTACCTTTCTGAGTGAGGTCAGTATACTTTTAGTTTGCATTTTTTAAGTTCTAGATATATATTGTTGACTATTTGTATCTCCTATTTTAAGAAATGTCTGTTGACATCATTTGATCATAAATTGGTATTTTTCTTTTTTGTTGTTGTTGAGCTTTTGGAGATCTTGTATATTGTGGAAACTAATGTTTTATCTTCAGAGAGAGTGGAGAAGAGTTTTTTGTCATTTTGTAGACTCAAGAGAGGGGTTTTATATGTTAGACTGCTGGAGCAGTGACATCAACATAACTTGCTTAATTTGCTTATATGATCAACATAAGAAGAAGCCACTGTCCTGAAAATATAAGCAAAAACCATCTTTCCAAAGGAAATATTAGCTTGCCTTCAACTCCATTGTGCATGAGAGAAAGTCAGGATCTTTACAGAAAATGTATATCTGGAGGAAGAGTGTCAGTCTTGTTCTCATTATTTCATTATTGTCTAAGTTTTGGGGAACAAAAGGGGTCTTTGAGGCCCATTGTATTATACTATATTTCCTTTCTTTAGAAAGATTCATCTATATATGCTGTTCTTTGATAGACTGGTATTGTGGTGTGTCCTAGCATAGGTTATCAATTTAACCATCTCCATTGAAAATCTAAGGAAATTATTTCAACAGCTTTTCTTGGAAAAAATATTTTCCATGTGCTTTCAAAGTTCACTGTAGGGGGTATTTATTATATTTTGTGCATCTTTATTGAGAGATGAGTCATAGAATCTTGCACAGCATTTCCTTTATAATTCATCCCATGCAATCTTCCCATGTATTAATTTTACTCAGTGACACAAATTGTCACATAAATTATCAAATGACTATATGTGTATGCTGTGTAATGTGAGTTCTTCCAGACACTGAACTTGAATTGCTCCTGGGGTTCTCTGATGACAATGTGCTATAATTTCTGTGTCTCAGGAGGCTTCTTGGATGCCAAATTCTTGTCATTTATGAGGAAATCTCCAAACAAAGTGATTTTGGGTTCATTTCCCCATATGCAGATCTAACATAAAACATAGGCAATGTTGTTATGTGCAGTCACTACTTTGGACTATGACATTCAATATTTCTCTTTAAATATTTCCTTAAGTCTTTTATAAGAGAAAAGTGGGCATTCAAAGTGCAGCATCTTTGAACCTTATCAGATATTTATGGAGTCTGAGGAAATCTTTGGAGTATAAAGTTCCTTCCAGTCTAGTGACTTCTCTGCTCTGCTCACTATGAGTTATCTCTCATAACATGATTCTCCAAGTACTTCTTTTGTTTGTTCCTCTAGGTTCCTAATAGTAATACAACAGAGGCCACCAAAATAGGTATAGAAGCTGGGTTCTGCCATGTTGATTCTGCTTATGTTTACCAAGTAGAAGACAAAGTAGGATTGGCCATAAGAAATAAGATTGCAGATGGCACTGTGAGGAGAGAAGACATATTCTATACTTCAAAGGTATTGTGTATACAGTGCAAATATTACTGCAATGTGACATGAAGTAGTGAAAATATTTTTGAGTGGTCAGTTGTTGGTAGAATGCTATAATTGGCACAATAGTCACATAAAATAGAGTGTATCAAAAACAGAGAAAGCATATGAATTCCTACTCACAGTTTACAAACATGACTTTGACATCCTTCATGTTTCTTATTCTCCAATAAACTATAGGATTTATTATTGATTGTGGAATCAGATGGATTTGGCACCAGATTATGAATTCATTATCTCCTAGTTGACTTTTTAAATTTTCATATCATTGTATAAACATGACATTTGTCTTTAATAAAAAGTAATGTAGGACATTTCTCTTTGTAGTAAACAGGATATAGCTAAAGTGTCTTGATCAGTACAATGTTCAAATTGTGTTTCCATGCAGATCTTTAAAAAATGCTAATTCTTATCTTGAGAGTTGAATGGATAAGCTAGATGAACAACAGCTTTGTAATCTCTGTGATACACAATTCAGAGTGTCAATAATATTATTATTTCATAAAAAACATGTCTTGTGCAATTCCTTCCATAGTTTGAATGATTAATTATCAAAAATATAATCTGGTTCTCAGGAATAGGTCTGATCAAAGGAAACCAGAGTCCTGAAGAGAATATGTTCCTTGTGATTAAGAGCTTACAATGAATATCCATATACATTTCTCAATATGCAGTTAAACGAATCCCTCAAATATGGGTAATAATTTCATCCAATCCAATATTGTTTCTTTAACCTCTGTAAATTTGATCCAATTTTCATCAATGAGAAATGGTCCAAGCTTGCTTGGAAAGATCACTGAAAAAACTTCATTTTCACTATGTTGATCGTTATCTGATTTGTTTCCCAGTTGCAGTAAAGGTAGGCAATTTGTATTATGAAAATTATTTAATTTCAGTTCTCAGGATGTCTATCATTTCCATGGATGTATGAGTTATGCTTCTAATATGTAATTATTTAAACTTAATTAATATGATATATAGAAAGTGCAGACTATGCATAGGTTAATAATTAGAAATAATCCTCAGAAAGTTTTCTGTTTATTCATCCATTATGTCTGCATTTACAGAGGTATTGCTTGGTTTTGTCAAAGCCTTTTCTCCTGGTGATAAGTAGTACTTTAGGGCAATTGAAATTTCATGGTCTGTAATACATTTTCCATTTTCCAGCATGAATTTAAACTTGAATTTAATATCAGTGACTATCTTTGGAACACATATATATTCTTAGACACATATGTGCACAGGTAGGTAAAGACAAGTGTTTAGCCTGTTTCATCACTGAAATCCATTATTGCTGGAGACTATGCTTATCCAACCAATGATTTACAGAATGAAAGAGATACATTTTCCTATGGGAATGTATAGACATTGGAAAAATAACATAACCAACTAGAACACCCCATTAGGACACCAGATAATATCTTACTTAATTATACATGTATATATGTGTATATATACATATGAATAATTAAATATCTTTATATATGCTTTTCTCTTAAGATATACATATATTTGTATATAAATATATACATAATTTTCTCATACATATGTATATATACATACATTTTTATAAAATTAAACATAGGAACAATTTGATGTAACAGAATAAAGGAAACTAAGCATCTAAAGTTATACCTTCCACCTCCACATGTAAACACTTCGGAAATAGATAAATATAATGCTCCACCAATTTCATGGAGGATTTGTGTCACATCCCTTAAATTTACATAATAGCATTGCTCTGCATGGACATATAAATGAATTCAGCAAGTTTGATGTTATGATCACTTCTATTCCAGACAGGAGAAGAGGCTTATCCAAGAGATGAAAATGGAAAAATAATATATGACTCAGTGGATCTCTCTGCTATGTGGGAGATGAGTGCCTGAAGGAGTGATCCCACAGGAACCCCACAGGGTGGCAGTCAGGTCATGTATTCTCCTGAAATATTTGGTCTAAAAATCATAATGATTAAAAGAGTATTTTTGTTAGGGTTGTGAAGAGGAACACATTACTGGAATGTAAGAGGGAGAAATACAGGAGAAGAACTTATGACCATGAGGACATGCAACACCTGCTTCCATATGTGGTGATGTCTGATTCCCTAAGGAGAACAAAGGGATTCTTTTTCTGGTTTGTGTTACCTGGCCCTATACTCATTACCATTTTTCTCTTCTTAACAATCAATTCAGCATCTTTGTTAACATATTTTTACAGTGTTCCTCTTCAAAGATTTATCTTGCATTTATATAGACATAGTCAATTGTAGAAGTGACTCTTCATACCCCCTTCTTCCCAAGGCCATGGAGAATTGTAATGATGCAGAGTTGACCAAATCCATCAAGGTGTCCAGTTTTTACTGCAGGCAGCTGGGATCCTGAATAGACCAGGCCTTAGGTTTAAACCTGTCCACAACCAGGTGAGACAACTGAGTGTCATCAGTATCTCTTATTCATGTCCTTGTTTCTTCAGCACTGCCAGGTGTCCATTTGAGATGTCCCCCAGTTCATTTGCCTTTGTGAAACAGAAAAGTCTAAGATTAGTGCCACTGTTTTGGAGGATGTGGAGAGTCTTCTTTCTTTTTCTGAAGGGTGAATCCTTAGAGACAGTGAGGGATGGATCTTAATGCCCAGTTTATGTAGGACTCTGGTGATATAAAGGTGATCAAGGAGGAGAGTGGTTGTTGATCTGACTTCATGGCAAGGTGAACTTGTCCTTGAGCAATGATGGATAATGAGAGAATGGATGGGTGAATGTGCTGTGGAGGGAATTGTGTGTAGGAAAGAAGGTCAGTACACAAGAATGGGCAGTGAGCAAATCAAGAGTGAAAACGGGAAGTCAGTGGTCAGGGTATGTGTGGAGGTTGGCTGTCTGAGCCCTGATTATCTCTCTTTACATTTTTCAGAACCCAGATGAACAGTTAATAGGAAGGTAAATCAGAGCTTAAGCTTAAAGAACTGTGAGGAAGTTACATGTGTATGGTTTTTGTTATGAGGGATGAAATCCACATTCAGGCAGTTTTAGTTGATTGTGTAGTTGGTCTTGTGTCTGAGTCCTTCTGACATGGTTTCTTCTGTGCTTTCTGATATTAAATCTACTGTGTGATCCCATCAATTCTCTTCATGGGTCTGTGCTCCAACGTACATTTTGAAAACTTTCATTCATGGAGTGATGGGTTTCTGGTTGGAGCACAGCTTATCAAATTCATTAATTCATATATATAGATTGAGCACTATAAATTTCTAATATAAATGTTAAAAATAAAAGATAATTTCAGTAACATTTTTACCCCAATATTTTATTTTGAAATTGTTTAAACATACAGAAAAATTGAAAACATAATACAAAATATCCATATTTTTCACCTGTATCTAAAATTTTAGACTGACTATTCCCTTCTAGAGATCTCAGAGAACATCTCCTGGGTAAGAAAATGATCTCTCACATACTTTATTTTTCTCACTATGTCTGAAGATTTTGTTAAGTCTCTCACATCATCTACATTCAATTGCTCATGTTTCCTATTGCTGTACTGAAATCTTTCATAATTCCTCCCCTTTCCCAAATGTGACGTGGGTTCACATAATGCACTGTCATGTTTTTAAGCTCTTTTCACACAGAATGTTCACCTAGTGCTTTTGCACATGATAAAGAACCAGAGTTTTTTCAAAATATTTTATTATATCAGTTATCTTGTTTTACATTCCCTTTTTCAGTCAGTTAGGAGATAGAATTGAATTTCTTCTTAGAGATCAACAGCCTGAGGAGAAACCAAGGCAGTCAGAGTGGTCCTTAGTTACTGAGTTTTATATTACACTAGAAAAATTTTAGAGTGTTGCTTAGTGCATTAAAAAGGAGAAAATGGGAAAAATGTGAATGTCCCAATGGAGAGGGTGAATCTTCACAGAGAGGAGAGGCATGGCGGGCCCATCTCACCTCCCAGTTTTGTTGGGCATATCAAGGAAGATTTCAGCATCCTGCCCAGGTTCATGTTTTGAATGTTGACTGAAAGTAGGATTGCATTTGATTTCCAAGTCTTCATTCTGCATGTTGCTCCTCAAATGTGAGATTTTCAAGTCTGGGTCACTTTGGTAAACAATGACTTGTTCATATTGAAATTTCATTTTACTGATTATGTGATTATGTTAGAGGGAATGGGTCTAAGATCCCTAATTTCTGGATTGTTTTTCTTTTTTTCTCTTTCTTTTTTTTTTTTTTTGCTTTGGATGACTAAATTTACCCAAATGTCACTTTTAGAAAACTTACAAAATGTCTTTCAAACTACTCGGTGTGAGTGTCTTTGAATTCTTGTTTTAAGACACAATTTGAAGTACAGTTTCAATTATTTTAAAAATTCTAGTTCTTTCCTTTTGTTTCAATAATAATATTAGCATGTAGTAAAATCAGATACCTTCTATCTTGTCCACCAAAGGTAGAATGTCATGTTTATCACAACCAGAGGAAACTGCTAGATTTCTGCAAATCCAAAGATATTGTTCTGATTGCCCCTGGTGCCCTTGGGAATCGATGATACAAAGAATGATAATGAAAATATCAGGCGGTTTTCCAAAATGCCATTGTTGGTGAACTATTTATTCTCTTACAAGTCCTGGATTTCAGAAGACCACTCTCAACTGAGTCTGACAGAGGGTAGAATTTACAATTCTCAAAAGATCTCATAAGACACTGATACTGCTGGTCCTGGCAGTGCATTTGAGGATGGCTATATAGAGTGGTCCACACAGACCTGGCCTCTATTTTGAGTGGGTCCAGTGGTGCTTTCCTATAATCCCAGTGTCTTGAAAGGCTGAGGCAGGAAGACTGCAAATTTGAAGTTTGCCTCAGAAATGTAGCAAGACACATTGCCAAAATAAAAAATAGTTGACTAGGCGTATGTCCCTGTGGAAGAGTGCCTTTGGTTCAACCTCCAGTAAGCCACATCCTCCAAAAAAGAGGAATTAATGAATGCCTCCTAATTAACTTGTCCTCAGGTCTTCAACAACATTTTCTTTTCTTCCAGAGTTGACCAGAGCTCTCCAGTTCTCTTGGATGATCCAGTTCTTGGTGCCTTGGCAAAAAATCACAAGTGATCCCCAGCCCTGATTTTCCTCTGCTATCAGTTGCAGCGCAGTGTTGTGGCTCTGTTCTGGAGTTTTAGGAGAATGAAATAAAAAAGAACACTCAGGCATAGAGAAGGGATTTGGGCATTCTGGTTCTTACAGAGTACCCTTCGTCTGCATGCTTCTTTCAAACATATAAGGACATTTTGGGGCCAAGTCAATATCGGTAGCATGACCTTTGCCTGTAAGTTTTCAGGTGCTTTCAGAAGTGCATTCTCTTACTCTACAAGGGGACAGGCAGGCAGTGTAGCTGGATAGGATTAGGATTGCATAAAGCACAGAGATTTGATTTTCACTATTGGTAGCCATGTATACTTAACACTTTCAAGTGACATCTTTGTATTTTTTTGCTGACAGAAGAATTTGTATTCAGTAATATTTATTCCATAAATGATGATTTTATTTTACATTTCCCCAAATAATCAATATCTTTAAATATTCGTATTTTTATTCATTTTTTAGCATTTTTGCTTGTCCATTGTTAGCTTTTGAATTGCCCACTTAAATGGTTTGTTCATCTTTTCATTTTCAGGATAACTTTTTGAACCATTACTTACAGTATATGTAAAACAAACCACACTTAATATTGAGGTTAGTACAAAGAACATTTTATTATCTCATCATTCTTTGGTTTGACTCTTTGCTGTGGCTTGGTCTGAACTCTGTGAATATCTTCCAGCTACATTGGCTGCTCATGTATTTGTAACAAACTCTCATATGCACATGAAAAGAGTGTGTTCCCTCTCCTTCTGTCCAGCTTGCTCTGTTGTCTGGGTTGTCTCAGCTCCCCTCCATAGAACTTTACAAGCATCAGTTGATGACCCAAATTTGAGCTCATCACATACCACTGTCCCAAGCTAGTGAATGGATCCTTTTAGAATCATCTAATTTCTCTGCTCAGAATGGGCACATCAGTGTTTCTGCTAAGTTCTAATGGTCAGTGCATGTTATAGGCCATGCAAGTCTTTGGAGGTTGGGAAATAGACACCATCTCTTAGTGAAAGAGGCTGAAAAATTCACATAGGAAAAAGTTTGGAGACTGGGAGATGTAAACTACTGGGAGAGCACATTTTTAAAAAGTTCACTACATTTATATATTCTGGAACTTATTTTTCAGATTCAGATTAACTTGTTGAACTATGCTCTCCAAATTGTTTTTGTGCTTTCATTATCCTTCTGGTATATTTTCACGATCAAAGTGCATTCTCTTATTATTGTCTTCCTGCCTTCACTTTGTGGCTGATGAATCTCATGTTTCTTCTTATGTTGGGAACTCAACAATAATCTCTTTCATTACTTTACAAAAGTATTATAGAAATTCCAAATTTAATTCAACTACTGTTTTTTGTCATTATGGAAAATAAAGATTCATATACACACATAATGCTTAAATCACTAGTTAAACTTTCAGCAACAAAAACTATTTTTCTGACTACTTTTCTTACATTGATTGTCTTAATTGCTCTAACCCACAGATTTAATTATGGTCAAAAATATGAATTTCTGACCTATATCACAAAGCATTTTCTTACTTCTTCCCTCTTTTAAAAATATCTTGGTTACTGTAGATTGATGTAATACAGAGAAGTTAGAAGAATTTTACCAATCTCTCCCCAGATTGTCATTCTTTGCTTGATATTGCATTGAAACTCTCACCAAACTTGGAGAGAAACTACTCTGAAATATTGAAGATTCCAATCCAAGATTGATATGAGTTTCTAATATTAGCCAGTCTTATACAATATTGTAGTAAAATTTTATTTTATTTATTTCTTTTTCTCTTTCATTTTTTATTGATCTTTTAGTTTGTTTTACAGACTGCATTTTGATTCATTGTACACAAATGAGGTACATGATTTCATTTCTGTGGTTGTATATGATGTAGATTCATATCGTTTGTGTAATCATACATGTACATAGGGTAATGATTGTCTCATTCCAACATTTTTCATACCCCTTCCCTCTCATGTCCTTCTACATAATCTAAAGTTCCCTCAACTTCTCCTATTCCCCACCCTCACCCCCATTTTATATCATTCTCCACTTATCAGGGAAAACATTGAGCCTTTGTTTTTTGGGGCTTGGCTTATTTCACTTAGCATGATATACTCCAATTTCATCAATTTATTTGCAAATGCCATAATATTATTCTTGTTTTTGGTTGAACAGTATTGCATTGTGTATATATACCAGAGTTTCTTTATTCATTCATCTGTTGAAGGGCATCTAGGTTGGTTCCACAATCTAGCTATTGTGAACTGAGCTGCTATAAATATTGATGTGGCTGTGTTATGGTAGTTTCCTGATTTCAGATCCTTTGGGTATAAACTGGGCATAAGAGAGTCAAAAACACTGGCATAACTTGGTCAAAAGGTGGGTCCATTCTATGTTTCTGAGGATTCTCCACACTGCTTTCCAGAGTTGCTGCACCAATTTGCAACTCCACCAACAATGTAAATGTGGGCCTTTTCCCCCACATCCATGCCAACGTCTAATATTGTTTGTGTTCTTGATAGTAGCCATTCTAATTGGAGTAAGATGAAATCTTATAGTTGTGTTAATCTGTGTTTCTCTAATTATTAGAGGTGTTGAACACTTTTTCACATATTTATTAATTTCCTGTGTGTCTTCTTCTGTAAAGTGTCTGTCCAGGTCCTTGGCCAATATACTGATTGGTTTCTTTGTATTTTTGATTGTATTTTTTGCTGAGAAAAAGCTTTTTAGTTTGAGTCCATCCCATTTATTGATTCTTTCATTGATTTCTTATACTTTGGGTGTCTTGTTGAGGAAGTCTGATCCCAAGCCAACATGATGAAGTTTCGGGCCTACTTTGTCTTCTATTAGAAGCAAGGTCTCTTGTCTAATTCCTATGTCTTTGATCCATTTTGAGTTGAGTTTTGTGCACGGTGAGAGGTAGAGGTTTAATTTCATTTTCTTGTGTATGGATTTCCATTTTCCCAGTACTATTTGTTTAATAGGCTATCTTTTCTCCATTTTTTGTTTTTGGCTCCTTTGTCTAGTATGAGGTGGATGTATTGATGTGATTTTTGTCTCTGTGTCTTCTATTCTGTACCATTGCTCTGCCTGTCTGTTTAGGTGCTGATACCATGCTGTTTTTGTTACTGTTGCTCTGTAGTATAGTTTAATGTCTGGTATTGTGATACCTCCTGTTTCACTTTTTCTACTCAGAATTTTTTTGCTTATTCGAGGTTCCTTGTTCTTCCAGATGAAGTTCATGATTGTTTTCTCTATTTCGATGAAGAAAGTCATTAAAATTTTAATTGGAATTACATTGAATCTGTATAGCATCTTTGGAAGTATGGCCATTTGTCAATGTTTATTCTGCCTATTCAAGAACATGGGAGATCTTTCTATCTTCGAAGATTTTCTTCAATTTCTTTCTTTAATGTTCTGTAGTTTTCATTGTGGAGGTCTTTCACCTCTTTTGTTAGATTAATTTCCAACTATTTTATATTTTTTGAGGCTACTGTGAATGAAGTGGTTTGCCTAATTTCTCTTTCAGAGGATTCATCACTTATGAATAGAAATGTATTAGATTTACATATATTGATTTTACATCCTGCTACTTTGCTGAGTTCATTTATTAGTTCTAGAAGTTTTCTAGTGGAGTTTTTGGATCTTCTAAATATAGGATCATGTCATCAGCAAATAGTGACATCTTTAGTTCTTCTTTTCCTATTTGTATCCCTCTAATTTCTTTGGTCTGTCTAATTACTATGGCAAGTATTTCAAGGATGATCTTGAATAGAATTGGTGAAAGAGGGCATCCCTGTCTTGTTCCAGTTTTTAGAGGGAATGCTTTCAATTTTTCTCCATTAAGAATGATGTTGGTTGTGGGCTTAGCATAGATAGCCTTTACAGTGTTGAGGTATGTTCCTACTATTCCCATTTTTTCTAGCATTTTAAGCATGAATAGGAGCTATATTTTGTCAAACACTTTCTCAGCATCTATTGAAATAATCATGTGATTCTTAACTTTAAGCCTATTGATGTGATGAATTACATTTATTGATTTCTAGGTGTTGAAGCAACCTTGAATCCCTGGGATAAACCCCATTTAACTATCTTTTTAATATATTTTTGTACATGATTTGCCAGAAGTTTGTTAAGGATTTTTGCATCTATGTTCACCAGGGATATTGGTCTAAAGTTTTCTTTCCTTGCTGTGTCTTTGTCTGGTTGTGGTGTCAGAGTGATGTTAGCCTCATAGAATGAATTTGGAAGGGTTCCCTCCTTTTCTATTTCCTGGAATAGTTTGAGGAGTATTGGTATCAGTTCCATCTGGTCCTGGGCTTTCCTTGGTTGGTGGGCTTTTGATGACTTCTTCTGTTTTGGTGTTTGAAATCGATCTGTTTAGATTGTGTATGTCTTCTGATTCAGTTTGGGATGATCTATGTCTCTACAAATTTGTCAATGCCTTCAATATTTTCTATTTCGTTGGAGTATAGATTTTCAAAGTAGCTTCTAATTATATTATGTACTTCAATGGTGTCTGTTGTGATCTTCCCTTTTTCATCACAAATTCTAGTGATTTGAGTTTTCTCTCTCTTTCTCTTCATTACTGTGGCCAGGGGTTTATCAATTTTTTACTTTTTCAAAGAACCAATTTTTTGTTTTGTCAATTTTTGAATTGTTTCTCTGGTTTCAATTTCATTGATTTCAGCTCTGATTTTAATTATTTCCTGTCTTCTACTATTTTTGGTGTTCTTCTATTTTTAGAGTGTTGATGTAATGTTAGGTCATTTAGTTGTTGATGTTTTATTTGTTTACTGTATGACCTCTTAGTACAGATTTCAGAGTGTTCCAGAGATTTTGATATGTTGTGCCATTGTTCACAATTATGCCTAAGAATTTTTTATTTTTTCCCTGATGTCTTCTGTTATCATTGAATCATTCAATATTCAATATTATTTAGTCTCCATTTTTATGAGTAGTTTTAGTTTGTTATCATTCATTTATAATTGCATTCCATTATGGTCTGAGTACGGGTAGTATCTCTATTTTTATATATTTACTAATTGCTTCTTTGTTGCATAGCGTATTGTCTATTTTGGAGAAGGATCCATGAGCTGCTGAGAAGAAACTATATTTGCTTGAAGATGGATGAAATTCACTGGAAATATCCATTAAGTCTATAACATTATTGTATTATTTACTTCTATAATTTCTTTGTTCATTTTTTGTTTGGAGGATCTATCCAGAGTGGTTTGTTAGAGTCCCCCAGTATTAATTTGTTTTGGTCTATTTGATTCTTAAAATTGAAAAAGTTTTGATATAAATAGATACTCCATTGTTTGGGGAATAAATATTGAAAATTATTATATCTTGCTGTTTTATGCTTCCTGTAAGCAGTATGAAATGTCCTTCTTTATCCCTTCTGACTAACTTAGGTTTGAAATCCACTTTATCTGATATGAGAATGGAGACCCCTGAATTTTTACTGGGTCCCTGTGCGTGGTATGCTTTCTCCCATCCTTTCACCTTTAGTCTGTGGATGTCTTTTTCTATGAGATGAGTCTCTTAAAGGCAGCATATTTGTTGGGTCTTCTCAATCTGCCAGTCTTATCCAATCTGCCAGTCTATGTCTTTTGATTATTAATTTTAGTTCATTGACATTCAGGGTTATTATTGAGATATGATTTGTATTCCTGTTCATTTTGGCTTATTTTTGGTTTTTTACTTGTCCTTTGATTGGCTTTTCCTTTAGAGTAGCTCCTCCCTATGCTGACTGGTATTGTTGCTTTTCACATACTCTTCATGAAATATTTTGCTGAGAATGTTCTGCAGAGCAGAGTGTTTATTTGTAAATTCTTTTAACTTTTGTTTATCATGGAAAGATTTTATTTCATTGTCAAATCTGAAGGTCAGTTTTTCTGGGTATAGGATTATTGGTTGGCATCCATGTACTTTCAGAGCTTGAAATAGATTGTTCTAGGCCCTTCTTGATTTTAGAGTCTGAGCTGAGATATCTGTTGATATCCATTTTGGTTTCCCCTTATTTGTAATCTGTCACTTTTCTCCTGCAGCTTTTAAAATTTTATCTTTATCTTGACTGTGAGGTATTTTCATTATAATGTGTCTTGGTGTGGATCTGTTGTAATTTTGTGCACCTGGTGTTCTGTAAGCCTCTTGTATTTGATTTTCCATTTCATTTTCAGGTTTGAGAACTTTTTTGATATTATTTCATTATACAGGTTGTTCATGCCTCTGGTTTGTATCTCTGTGCCTTCCTCAATCCCAATAATTCTTAAATTCGGTCTTTTCATGATAAGCCATAATTCTTGAAGGTTATGTTCATGACTTCTTAACACCTCCTCAGCTTGTTCAACTTCATTTTCAAGATTAAATATTTTGTCCCCATTGTCTGAGATTGTGTCTTCCACGAGGTCTATTCTGCTGGTGATGTTTTCTATTGGGTTTTTAATGTGTTTTATTGTTTCTTTCATTTCATGTATTTCTTTTTTTTCTGAATCTCTATCTCTTTATTGAAGTGTTCTTTTGCTTCTTGCATTTGCTCTTTTAACTGTTTACTGGAATGGTCATGCATTGCCTGCATTTACTCTCTTATCTCATATTTTGCTTCACACATTATTTTATCTATGCAGATTCTAAACTCTTTTTCTCTCATTTTTAAAGCCATGCTGTCATTGGTGTCTATCACAAAGCATCTTGGTTTGTTAGGGACACCTTCTTCCCCTGTTTTTTCATATTGTTTCTATGTATTCTGTTCTAGCAGTGAAGATCAGGGATACTGAGGTTCCCCCTGCAGGCTTAGTATGACCCTGCAGTTTTCCACTTACTCTCCTTTAAAGGAAAGATCAATAGTAATAGCACTCAATATAGAGAAAGTGTAGCCCTGAACCAGATAGCTTCTATGAAAATTTTAACGTTATAAAATAAACAGGATCAGTTCAATTACTATTTACACTATTTCTATTTGTGAACAAGAGGATGGGGAAGGGTGTAGGATGTAAGTGAGTAAATAGAGGTACCTGTCAAAGGTCCTCCAGTCTCCTGTAGTTGTCTCAGGAAGGGAACTGCCCTTCCAATGATGATGGCCACACCCTCAGGAATAATTCAAAATACTTGCACCAGACTTCAAAGAAGCTAGGGAGCCCCAGCTGGGTGTGCTGAGTCATCATGGAGGCAGGCACAGTGTCCCTCAGGAGTAGGGGGGCAGGTGGGCAGGCTCAACTACCAGTCTCTGTCCTCAGTATGGGGGTGGGCAGTGGGACTCGGTGTCTGTGTGCAAGCAGTGGTGGGAGGGCTCAATGCCAGTCCCCAACCTTGGTGTGTGGGGGCAGTCAGGCTCAGTGCCAGCTTCTGACCTCAGTGGAGGGACGGGCGCACTAGGGGATGGTGTTGACCTCAGTGTGGGCAGTAGGCTTTTCAATGGCCTCTGACCTTGGTGGGGGGTCAGTAGGGCTATGGAAAATTTTATTGGAAGGTTTTTATTTTATTCTCACATCTGAAGCTTAATTCTACTTGGGAGAATATTCTTTGCTGACACCCATTTCATTTCAGAGCTTGATATCTATGATTCCATGACTTTATAGCTTTAAGTGTCTTGGCTGAAACATGAGTTCAGATCTGGATTTGTGTTTCTCTGAACACAATCTGCTGTTTCTCTCTGGCACCCTTTAATACCTATCCCTATTTGTATATTTGACATTTTCATAATAATGTGCCTTGGTGTGGGTCTGTTGAAATTTTGTGTATTTGGGGTCTTGTAAGATTTCTGTATCAGATTTCCATTTTTATTCTTTAGATTTGGAATATTTTGTTGTATTATTTCATTTAAAATTGTGTATTCCATTGTTTTGTATCTGTAAGTTCTCCTTTAATACCTAAAACTCAATCTTAAATTTGGATTTTCAGGCTGTGCCATATTTCTGGGAAATTCTGTTTATGGTCTCTTTATATCTTTTCTTCGTTGTCAACTTTATTTTTAGGATCATGGATTTACCTTTAATTGCCTGAAACTATGTTTTCTCAGTGTTGTGATCTGTTGTTGGTGCTTCCCATTGAATGTTTCATTTGGTTTATTTGTTTCTTCATTTTGAGGATTTCTGCTTGATTTTTTTTTTTTTTTAGAATGTCTTTTTCTTTATTCAAGTAATCTTTCACTTATTTTATTTCCTCTCTCATTTCACTCCTTACATCATTCTTTTCCTGGCAGATCACATTAACTATGCACATTCAAAACTCCTTCTGTGACATTTCTTCCATTGTGGTACTGATGAATTCTCTTACCGGAATATCTTGGCATGTATGGGGTAATTTGTTACCTTGTTATTTCATTTTGTTTGTGTGTTTACCCATATAATGATATGAATATGATGCAGTAGATTACCTATTCTGTAGACTTACAGTGTCCCAGAAGGTTTCAAAGACTTCACTCTTTTTTGGGAGTAAAAGAATAAAAAAAGCAATCAAACAATATATAGCATAAACCCAATTTTTTTATAACATCTACAATATTGTCACTATAAAGATAGGCACAGATATTGCAAACAACAAAAACAGTTAGTTTGCAAAAGAGTCTGTAATTTTGAATTGTGGACAGGGAGAGAACAGAGGTGAGGTAGGATGTGAGGAGTGTGAGGAAAAGGAGAGAAGGAAGGATTGAAAAATTAAAGTGTGTAAGAGAGAAGACCAGAGACTGGCATTGAGCAGAAGAAAAGAGAGTGATACTCAATGGAAACAGACAAGTGAGAGAATCAAAGTAAAAACTGAGAACATCAAATATGTAAAATAAAATAATAAAAAAAACAAACTGAAATACTTACAAAAATTCCTTGTCTTCAAAAAACCAGTCCATCAAAAAGTACTTGTTTCAAAAATGCTAGAAATGAAAAAATAACAAATATGAATAAGTATAAATGTCCAGGAAACAATAAAGTCACACTTGAGCAGAGTAATGTAAAAAGGGAAAAATAAGCAAAAAAAAAAAAAAAAAAACTTAACAAAAAGTTAAAGAATTGTGTTTCTTGGATTTCAAAACTCTGAGCTTCATTCCTCAGCACTGAGTTTGGGTTTTTTGAAGAATGATACTTACTCCACCCTCCTGGGGATATTGCTAGGTGAGACAGGTGATCCAAGAGGCCCAACTCTTGAAGCGGGGGTTGAGATTAGGTAGGCTCTAGACTATTTGTTCTATGGAATTGGTCTGGAAATTATACATCAGTACACCACTAGGACCCAATAATTGTTGGTCCAAACTGAAAGAGTATATCCCAGAGATCTCTCCTGGCCTGCACTCATGTGCTAAAATAACCAAATCTTTGTCCACTATGTCACCTGGGGTCTGCATGTTTCCTGGTCTTAGATCCAGTCTCCAAGAGCCTTCTCTCCAGTCCCCACCCTTTTGAATTTCCAGTCAGGTGAGTCTTTCTACCCTGGTTCTGGAAGCAGCTAGATTTCAAAGATAGGGGGAGTCAAGATGAGCTTCAGAACCAGTTATTCCCTTTGTAACATCTGCCCACAGTTGATTCTCTCATGGTTACTTAGGCATACTCTATGCTCTCCTTGTGGATTTGCTAGGCCTGTATTTTGGGTCAGACTCAGATTTTCCAACACACAAGGATATTATGCAGGGAAAGTTTTACTTTAGTTGGGCAGTGTTTTGATCTCAATTCTCTTACCCAGATATTCTTCAATCCTCTAAAATATATGGATTCTTTTAATCCCCTTATGCCTCCTCTGTGCTCATGGAGAGACCACTGTAGCTGTTGCCTCTAGCTGTGGCAGTGTCTTGGTCCTGAGGATTTCTTCCTTCTTTTATTATGTTTTACTGTATCCATCTTCATGAGCCAGTCCCAAAACTATTTTCAGTGTCAAGTATAAAATTTCAGTAGATCACACCCATTTTTTTGTTCAACTACCTTACTGAGAAGTTGCCTGTCTGCTTTCTTGGTTTCATGCCTTTGAATAGCCAGGAGGGTGATCTTATCTATTCAGCAAATTTGGAAACTCTATGCAGTAAACTACTGTATGAAGTCATTAGTATATATTCTTTTAGATTCATACAGTAGTGATCATTTTGATAACCTTTAGATTACATACCCCTAATCATTTTAAGAAGTTCCAAATGCATGGAAAAGTTCAAAGAAGAATTTAGTGAATGCCATTCAGGTAATTCTTGACTTTTTAAATTATTAGCATTTCATTCTCTTGCCATTTTAAAGAAAATTGCTAAATGCTTGAAGAATCCATTCATTTCACACTGTTATCAATTTTGATAATTGTTTTCATGTATAAACTCTCTCAAATGTAGACATGGTGATTCCCTTTGGACCAAATTATTTTGCCTTTGAACAAGATAAAATTAGTATTTTATGATTTCCTGACTTATTGTTGTTGAACCCCAGTGATTTGGGAGGCTGAGGCAGAAGGATCTTGAGTTGAAAGCCAGCTTTAGCAACAGCAGATACTATGTCATGAATGTGACCCAGTCTCTAAAGAAAATATAAAATAGTTCTGGGAATGTGTCTTAGGGGACAAGGGCCGGTGAGTTTAGTTCATGTTGTGACCTGCACCCCAAAATAGAAGTTGAAGTATATGCTTGAAAATAACTGAACTATCTTATATATTTCAAAATGTTTTTTTTTTTTTTTTCTGGGTGTTTTAAGCACATGACACTGTAATCTTGGAATAATATTAGCTTTATTTGGCTACAGCTTCTATATGAGATCAATTTTTGTCTGTCATGGGTGCAGTTTCAATATATCACACATCAGAAGTGATTCCTTTTTAATTTTCACCTGTTTTTCATTGAAAATTGAGTGTTTTGCTTGATTTCTTTAAAATGTTTTAGAAACTTCTCAGATTTTGTAAATGTTTTTGCAACAATTTGATTATATTTGACTTCCTTAGATTTTCAGTATTGGCAATATGTAGTCTACACATGCTAAAAATTATCTACTTCTGTGATTGGTTTTCGATTTTGAGTTGACTGCAAAAGACTTGAAAGACCTAGATGGCTTGGACAGAAATTTTGGATATCTTCCTGCTGAGTTTTAGGTAACTTTGTTGGATATGTGGCCTTTTGTTTGTTGCAGTTTCAAGTCTTTCAGTCCTTTCCAATGCAGTTTTATTCAGAATCCAGACACTAATTTGACTGTGGAAAGGCTTTAATTGAATTTTGAGACTTCCATTTGGTTTTGACTTTGAAAACTTAGACATTTTGAAGCAGAGATAAAGTATTATTTGAGAAGAAAGATTCAAGAGAAGGGAAGAGTGTGCAGAAAAGACACCCATGTTGAAGATAGTTGATAGTCATCAAAAAATTCCTTACTCCTGCTTGATACTCTATTGTTATAGAATTTGACAGTGTGCATATATTTTAAGTGAGATTGAACAAGGAACATATGTCCCTTCTGCCTGTGGAATGTTTAATCATACTAGAAATAATCATGGTGATATTTGAAGGGGGTTACATAATCCCTGAATACATGTGCTTAAAATGTGAAAGATAAATAGTTATCATTTCTAATATAGATAAAAATGAAGGATGAAGTTGTAATATAATATTGAGAGACAGTAGCTAGCTCCTGGCAATTCTTGCTATCTATTAACTATTTCAAGAAGTAATCATTTTCTGTTGTAGTATTACAAAATTGTAGATCTAAATATTGTATTATGAACTCCAGGGATTTGCATGTCCATGTTATAAACAACATTCTTTCCATATCTGAATCTAGCACTACGTCAAATATGATGGGCAGTGAGCAAATAATTAATGAATTAGTTAAGTGAAAGTGAACTTGCGGGCTTGGGAGATAGCTCAGCTGGTAGAGTGCTTGACTCGCAGACACGAGACCCTGAGTTAGATCCCCAGTACCGCAAAAAAAAAAAAAAAAAAAAAAAAAAAAAAAAAAAAAAAAAAGAAAGAAAAAGAAAAAAAAATGTGAAATTGCTAGAAAAATAGTGTATGCTTAAAATAGTTTTTGAATTATCAATACCTGAACTTGTTCTTATACTAAACATGGCATGAATAGATATGCCCTTCTTCACAAAATTAAGGAAGTATATGTGGAGCAATCTGTGTTTTATCTGAAAAGATGAAACGGAAAGATTTATTTGCTTTGATACAGGTATGGGATAAGAATATGAGTGTATTCTTGTGTCTGTGAGTTATTTGTGTTATTTTCCAAAACAAGGAATTGAATTTGAATAATTTGCTTATAACAAAAAAATACATTCCTTATAGTGATATGTTCATGAAAGTAGGAATGGCAGATTCTCCAACTACTCTGGAAATATGATGGAGCTCTGAAGGTTTCACTCCTTTACCATTGTGGAAATGGAATCAGTGACTTCATGTTACACACTTTCATTTCTTATTTTAGTATGGCCAACCACCTGAATTATTCATTTGATGTTGAATATTAACACGAACACCAGTGTTATGACTTAAACTAGGATGCACTGTGTTGATTGAGATGGGAGATATAACTGAGATGCTGCTGATTGGACACACCACTTCTGTTAGTCCAGGCTTCTTAGCAATTCTCTTTCTGCTACCACAAAGTTCAACAGTCCAGGCACTAACATTTCATCAGTTTTTGAAAACAAAATAAAGTTTTTTCATAAAGATTCTTATTGTCACTGTCTCTGTTATGTTTATGATCAGTTAGTTTTTGACTGATTATTGGAGGTGATAACATATTTCTACGTTAGAGAAGATAGGAATTCTCAGGCTTTAGGGAAGTAGTACCTGATATTTGTTAGTCAATATTTCTCTATCCCATGGAGTAACACGAAAACACTTTACACTCAGCTCATCATTCACAGTCTGCAAATGAAGCATGTATATCTAGGAGGAGCAGCAATCTAAAGGCTCCCTCCCTGCAACTCAAGGACCAGAGTTTCCCCTGGAAACTGGGGAATGAGGTTTTCTTCTCAGACGGTTGTCAAGGAAGTGGGCGGATAACTGGTCTGAAAAATACATGATAAATTAGATGTCCAAAGATTGACAAGGGCAGCATTGAACATTTCTCTGCTTGTGAACTCTGTTCAAAATCACTTTCTTTTCTTCTCTTTTTTGGTTCATTGTAATTTTGCATAATAGTGAATTTTATGATTTCAAATCCATACATGCACATAACAATCAATCTCATACCTCAGTACTTTCCCTGTCTTGCCCTCTTCCCTTCCCCAGACCTGCTAGATCTACTCTCTAGATCTTCTACTATTTTAATTTAATTTTTTTATACGTATACGTGTATAGCTGTGAATGATTTGATTTACTAAAGTATTCTGGTATATGCGTACATGGAAATAGCATAATATGTTAGTTTTCTTTTCCCAGGCAATTCCCTATTCCTTCCCTTTTGACCTCCCTTCTTTCTTCCGATTCCCTTCCTCTACTCTTCCCGTCTTCCTTCTACCAAATATTGTTTTTGATAATTATATTCTGCAAATAAAGGATCTTTTTGCATACTTTATTCAATGCCATACCTGAAGGGATGATTAGTATTAAAAAGAAAAGCTGAGACATCTTTATTTACAATACATTTGGAAATATTTATGTGAATTTCGATGCATTCTTAGAAAGGATACTCATAAAACACTTGGAAATTCAGAATATAGAGTGATGTGAAAAAATATTGGAGTACTAAAGATCCTGTTTCTCCCTTGGAAAGATTAAGAAACTTCATGCAACCTTGTCACTAGGCCCAGTGCCTGCACACATTCTCTGCTCCTCGACCTGACTCAGCTAACACTGACCTTCTCTGGCACACTTGCCCCAGCGCAATGTCTCCAGCACCTGCACCCCAGCCCATGATCTATCACCCATGCCCAGTGTTGCCAGTGCCTCCACTGTGGCTGACCATCTATCAACATGTGTGGTCACCTCTGCACACTAGCATAGATTATTTCCAACATGGAGGCCACCATCCCCAATGGGACAGCACCATTCCTGGGATACAACATTATCAAGTTTCCCTTAGGCATCAGGATGCTGATGGTTAGGAGGTTGGACCAGTTCAGTATATTTTTATTGTAGAATATTTTATTAGAAGTAATATTATAATTATTCCTATTATACCTACTATTATTCCTACTTTTCATTAATTAATATATTCCTGACTCATTATAACAACGAATTTCTTTTCATTCTGCTTTCTTTATTCCTACAAAATATACCTCTATAAACACACTTCTTACCTCATTAACATTATATTCTATACCCCACCATCCTCTTTGTCCACCATTGGAAACTGTGGTCTTAATTGCAAACCTATTTGTTATGCTGTAGATAATAATCAAACTCATCCTGTTTATTAAGATAATATGGGGCAATCCAAGATGGCAGGCTAGAGGGTGACCACATCTCCTGTCACTCCAGAACCCAGGATTCAAGAAGAGAAGGCATTGAGAGACACAGACTAAAATAGAGCCACAGGGTGAGTCTCCCCCACCGGGTGACGCTTGGCCTGGGCGGCAGGCCCAGATAGGGACAGCTTCTCAGAGCAGGGCAGGACAGCTAGAGACTTCCCCAGGTAGTCCTGCTCCCTCCGGCGGTGGGCTCCTCCCACATGGCCAGCTTCTCGGAGCAGACCACCTAGTGAGAGCTTTTCTGCACAGAACCAGCTCCAAGTCCTGAGCCAGTGGCGAGCTCCAGCCCACAGGGAGCTTCAGGGACCAGGACAGGGCAGCCAGGGACTTTCCCAAGCAGCCCTGCTCCCTCTGGCAGCAGGCTCATTTCACAGCCAGCTTCTCGGAGCAGACTGCCCAGTGATAGCCTTTCTAAACACAGAGCCAGCTCCAAGCCCTGGAACCAGTAGCAGGCTAGAGGCAGCTTTCTTCGGAAGCACTGCATTATCAAGTTACTCCAAGACTTCAGGCTACTGAAGGCTGGGAGGTGATATACTGGAAATCTACAGGGACAGTATAAGCCAATAGAGGAAATCTGCAATATCTCAGAGTCCCACTGACATCTGACCAATATGAGAAAGCAAGGGAAGAAAATGTCCCAAACAAACCTAGATACTATATCAATAAAACTCAATGAGAGCACAGCAGAAGAAATGTCAGAAAGGGAGTTCAGAATGTACATAACTAAAACAATCAGGGAAGCAAATGAGGAGATGAGAGAGCAAATGCAGGCATTGAAGGAGGAGACGAAAGAGTAAATGCAGGCATTAAATAATTGCAACAATCAACAGTTAAAAGAGCAAATACGGGAAGCAAGAGATCATTTCAATAGAGATAGAGATACTGGAAAAAAAAACAAACAAACAGAAATACTTGAAATGAAAGAAACAATGAACCAAGTTAAAAACTGCATAGAAAGCATAACCAATAGGATAGAACACCTGGAAGTCAGAACCTCAGACATTGAAGACAAAATATTTAATGTTGAAAACAAAGTTGACCAAATAGAGAAGATGGTAAGAAATCATGAACAGAATCTACAAGAATTATGGGATATCATGAAAAGGCCAAATTTAAGAATTATTGGGATTGAGGAAAGCTTAGAGAAACAAACCAAAGGAATGAACAATCTATTCAATGAAATAATATCAGAAAATTTCCCAAATCTGAAGAATGCAATGGAAAACCAAGCAAAAGAGGCTTATAGGACTCCAAAAATACAAAATTACAACAGACCCACAACAAAGTACATTATTATGAAAATACCTAACATACAAAATAAAGACAGAATTTTAAAAGCCGGGAGAGAAAAGAATGAAATCACATTCAGAAGGAAACCAATAAGAATATCAGCAGATTTTTCAATCCAGACCCTAAAAGATAGAAGGGCCTGGAACAAGATTTACCTAGCCCTGAGACAAAACGGATGCCAACCAAGAATCTTATACCCAGCAAAACTTACTTTCAGAAATGACGACAAAATAAGATCCTTCCATGATAAACAAAAGCTAAAGGAATTTACAAAAAGAAAGCCGGCATTACAGAACACTCTCAGCAAAATATTCCATGAGGAAGAGATGAAAAACAATAATGCAAATCAGCAACGGGAGGAACTAGCCTAAAGGAATAGCCAAATAAAGGAGAAACCAAATCATGTCAAAAAACAAAAATGAGTCAAATGATTGGGAATACAAATTATATCACAATAATAACCCTGAATGTTAATGGCCTGAATTCATCAATCAAAAGTCATAGACTGGCAGATTGGATTAAAAAGAAAAATCAAACTATATGCTGCCTGCAAGAGAATCATCTCATAGAAAGAGATACTCATAGACTAAAGGTTAAAGGATGGGAAAAACATACCATGCACGCGGACAGGGCAAAAATGCTGGAGTATCCATCCTCATTTCAGATAATGTGGACTTCAAGCCAAAACTAGTCAGAAGGGATAAAGACGGGCATTACATACTGCTTAAGGGAAGCATAAATCAGCAAGACATAACAATCATAAATATCTATGCCCCAAACATTGGCTCATCCATGTACATCAAACAAATCCTTCTCAATTCCAGAAATCAAATAGAACACAACACAATAATGCTAGGCGATTTTAACACACTTCTCTCACCACTGCATAGATCTTCCAACGAAAAATTGAATAAAGAAAACATAGATCTCAATAACACAATCAACAATTTAGACTTATCGTACATATATAGAATATACCACCCAACAAAGAATGAATACATTTTCTTCTCAGAAGCACATGGATCCTTCTCTAAAATAGACCAGGTTTTATGCCACAAAGCTACTGTTAGCAAATACAAGAAGATAGAGATACTACCTTGTATTCTAACAGATCACAATGGATTGAAATTAGAAATAAATAACAGAACAAGAAACAGAAACTTCTCCAATACTTGGAGATTAAATAATACACTATTATATGATGAATGGATAACAGGAGACTTCTGGAGGGAAATAAAAAAATTCTTAGAAGTAAACGAGAACAAAGACACATCATATCACAATGAAAACAGTACTTAGAGGAAGATTTATTTCATGGGGCGCATTCAACAAAAGAGGTAGAAATCAACAAATAAACGAGTTAACAGTACAGATCAAAGCCCTAGGAAAAGAAGAGCAAACAAACACCAAAAGTAGTAGAAGACAGGAAATAGTTAAAATGAGAGCCGAAATCAACAAAATTGAAACAAAAGAAATAATCGGAAAAATTAACAAAATAAAGAGTTGGTTCTTTGAAAAAATAAACAAAATGATAAACCCTTAGCAACACAAACAAAGAGAAAGAGGGAGAAAACTCAAATTACTAAAATTCGGAATGAACAAGGAAATATCACAACAGAGACGATTGAAATACAAAACATAATTAGAAGCTATTTTGAAAATCTATACTCCAACAAAAGAGAAAACCTCGAAGACATCAACAAGTTTCTAGAGACATATGAATTACCTAACCTGAACGAGGAGGATATACAAAACTTCAATAAATAGATCAATTTCAAGCAATAAAATAGAAGAGGTCATCAAAAGCCTACCAACAAAGCAAAGTCCGGGACCAGATGGGTTCTCAGCCAAGTTCTACAAAATCTTTAAAGAAGAGCTCATTCAAATACTCCTCAAAGTATTCCATGAACTAGAAGAGGAGGGAACCCTGCCAAACTCATTCTAAGAAGCCAATATCATCCTGATACCTAAACAAGACAGAAACACATTGAGGAAAGAAAATTTCAGACCAATATTGTTAATGAACATCAATGCAAATATTCTAAAAAAACATTTGGCAAATCAAATACAAAAATATATTTAAAAGATAGTGCTCCACGATCAAGTGGGTTTTATCTCAGGGATGCAAGGTTGGTTCAACATTCAGAAATCATTAAATGTCATTCCCCATATGAACAGTCTTAAAGTGAAGAATCACATGATTATTTAAATAGATGCAGAAAAAGCATTCGATAAAATACAGCATCCCTTCATGCTCAAAACACTAGAAAAAATTGGGGTAGTGGGAACATTCCTTAACTTTGTAAAGGCCATCTATGCTAAGACCATGGCCAATATCATTCTAAATGGTGAAAAAATGAAATCATTCCTCCTAAAAACTCGAAAGGCAGAGATGCCCTCTTTCACCACTTCTATTCAACATCATCCTTGAAACTCTAGCCAGAGCAATTAGACAAACCAAAGAAAATAAAGGGATATGAATAGGAAAAGAAGAACTCACTATCCCTGTTCACTAATGACATGATTATAATATATTTAGAGGAACCTGGAAATTCCAATAGAAAACTTTTAGAACTCATAAGTGAATTCAGTAAAGTAGCAGGTTACAAGATCAATGCCCATAAATCCAATGCATTTTTATTCATAAGTGATGAATCTTCAGAAAGAGAAATTAGGAAACCTACCCCATTCACAATAGCATCAAAAAAAATAAAATACTTGGGAATCAATCTAACAAAAGAGGTGAAAGATCTCTACAATGAGAACTTCAGAACACTAAAGAAAGGAATTAAAGAAAACTTTAGAAGAAGGAAAGATCTCTCATATTCTTGGATAGGCAGAATTAGTATTGTCAAATGGCCATACTACCAAAAGTGCTATACAGATCCAATGCAATTCCAATTAAAATTCCAATGATGTATCTTACAGAAATAGAGCAAGCAAATATGAAATTCATCTGGAACAATAATAAACCCTTAATAGCTAAAGCAATCCTCAGTAGAAAGAGCGAAGCAGGGGATATCACAATACCAGATCTTCAACTCTATTACAAAGCAATAGTAACAAAAATGGCATGGTATTGGTACCAAAATAGATGGGTAGATCAATGGTACAGAAGAGAGGACATGGACACAAACCCAAATAAATACAATTTTCTCATACTAGACAAAGGGGCCAAAAATATGCAATGGAGAAAAGATAGCCTCTTCAACAAATGGTGCTGGGAAAACTGGAAAACCATATGCAACAGAATGAAATTAAACCCCTATCACTCACCCTGCACAAAACTCAACTCAAAATGGTTCAAGGACCTCAGAATCAGACCAGAGACCCTGCATCTTATTGAAGAAAAAGTAAGTCCAAATCTTCAGCTTGTTTGCTTAGGATCACACTTCCTTAACAGGACTCCCATCGCACAAGAAATAAAAGCAAGAATCAATAAGTGGCATAGATTCAAACTAAAAAGCTTTCTCCCAGCAAAGGAAACTATCAGTAATGTGAAGAGAGAGCCTACAGAGTGGAAGAATATCTTTGCTACTCATACTTAAGATAGAGCGCTAATATCCAGAATATATAAAGAACTCAAAAAACTCTACTCCAAGAATACAAATACTCCAATCAACAAATGGGCTAAGGAAATCAACAGACACTTCACAGAAGAAGGTGTACAAGCAATCAACAGATATATGAAAAAATTTACAAGATCTCTAGTAATAAGAGAAATGCAAATCAAAACTACCCTAAGATTCCATCTCACCCCAATTAGAATGGCAATTGTCAAGAACACAAGCAACAATAGGTGTTGGTGAGGATGTGCGAAAAAAGGTACACTCATGCATTGCTGGTGGGGTTGCAAATTAGTGCAGCCACTCTGGAAAGCAGTATGGAGATTCCTCAGAAACCTTGGAATGGAACCATCAGTTGATCCAGCTATTACACTCCTTGTCCTATACCCAAAGGACTTAAAATCAGCACACTACAGAGATACAGCCACATCCATGTTCGTAACTGCTCAATTCACCATAGCCAGAGTGTGGAACCAACCTAGATGTCCTTCAATTGATGAATAAATAAAGAAACTGTGGCATATATATACAATGGAATATTACTCCACCATGAAGAATGGTAAAATTATGGCATTTGCAGGCAAATGGATGAAATTGGAGAATATCATGCTAAGTGAGATAAGCCAATCTCAAAAAACTGTAGAAGGAATGATCTTGCTGATAAGCGGATGAGGACATATAATGGGGGGTGGGAGGGGTTAACGTTAAGATTAGGGTTAGGTTTAGGGTTAGGGATAAGGAGGGTGGTAAGAATGGAGGAAGGAAGGACTGTATAGAGGGAAAAGAGGGGTGGGAGGGGTGGGGGAAGGGGAAAAATTACAGAATAAATCAAACAACGTTACCCTACATAAATTTATGATTGCACAAATGGTATGTATGCCTTGGCTGCTAGTACAAATACAGAAACAACATGTATCCCATTTGTTTACAATAAAAAGAAAAAGCAAAAAATTAAATAAATAAATTTAAAAAAGATAATATGATAAATTCCTTAATTAGGACTATTTGACTTAAAGATGCACATTGTTTCCATGGTGCGCTGTTAATATTGATCTCTCACTTTAGAGTGAGGTATTGGAAACCTGCAGGGACAGTATAGGTCCATAGAGGGGAAACTGCAATACATCAAACTCACACTGCTACATGGGATGATACAAAGAAAAACATGAGAAAACAAGGAAGAACTTGTCTCAAGCAAACCTAGGTGCTATATAAATAGAACCCAATGACAGCATGGCAGAAGAAATGTCAGAAAGGGAGTTCAGAATGTAATTAATTAAAATGATTTGGAAAGCTAATGATGAGATAAGAGAGAAAATGCAGGCAATGAATGATTGCACCAATAAACAGTTAAAACAAATGCAACAGTAAAAGACCATTACAATAAAGAGATGGAAATTCTGATTAAAAACCTTACACAAATCCTTGAAATGATGGAAACAATAAACCAAAGTAAAAACTCAATAGAAAGCATAACCAACAGGCTAGATCACTTGGAATATAGAACCTCAGATGATGAAGACAAAATATTTAATCTTGAAAATAATGTTGGCCAAACATAGAGGATGGTACGAAATTCTTACCAGAACTTCCAAGAATTAAAGGATATCCTGAAAAGATCAAATTTAAGAAATTTTGGGAATGAGGAAAGCATAGAGATACAAACAAAAGGAATGAATAAACTATTTAATGAAATAATAGCAGAAAATTTCCCAAATCTGAAGAATGAAAAGGAAAATCAAATAGAAGAGACTTACAGGACACCAAATGTACAAAATTACAACAGATCCACTCAAAGTAGCATTATAATAAAAATACTTAACATACAAAATAAAGATGGAATTTTAAAGTCTGTGATAGAAAAGCAATACGGATATCAGCATATTTCTCAGCGCGGACCCAAAGAGCATGAGGGTCTTGAACAACATATTTCAAACTCTGAAAGAAAATGGATGTCAGTGAAGAAGCTTATACTCAGCAAAACTTGCCTTCAGAATTGATGACAAAATAAAATACTTCCAAGTTAAAAAAAAAAAAGCTCAAAGAATTTACAAATAGAAAACCTGCACTACAGAAATTCTCAGCAAAATATTTCATGAGGTGAAATGAAAAACAAGAATGTAAGTCAGCAAAGGGAAGAACTACTCCAAAGGAAAAACCAATCAAAGGAGAAACCAAGTCATGTCAAAACCCAAAATTAGCCAAAATGACTGGGAATAGAAGTCATACCCCAATAGCAACACTGAACATTAATGGCTTAAACTCATCAATCAAAAGACATAGACTGGTGAATTGAATTAAAAAAGAAAAACCCAAAAATGTGGTGCCTTCAAGAGACACATCTCATAGAAAAAGACATTCACAGACAAAAGGTAAAAGGATGGGAAAAAACATACCATGCACATGGACTTAGTAAAAAAGTGGGGTTTCTGTCCTTATAATACTCGGTTGACTTCCTGCTGGGCTTTTCACATTTCTCTGGTGCTTTGACTTGGATGGGCTCTTCTACCACTTAGGCAAGTGGAATTCTATTTGTTGCCACAGACCCAAACCACCAGAAGCTATTCTCACCTTCCATTTGCTAGGACTCTCTCCTCCACATCCACCACCAACCTTCAGACTGGTGAATTTTCCCCTAGGTCAACTTAAACACTCTTCTGCTGACCTGTGATGTGAACAATGATCCTCCAGCACCCTCGAGGCAGTTGAGGAGTGGGAATTCCCTCAGCCACGACTTTTACAGTTAGTTGACCCCCATAGTTGACCTTATCTGATAGGTCAGTTCCTGATCTTTATGTTGGAGATTCTTTCTCAGGCTTGAGGCTCCTCTTCATTTTCTCTCTCAGAATTCCTGACATCAGGTCCTCAACTCTCTCAGCTTTTGCCAGGAACACACTGATGTTTGGGTGAGGACACCCATCACTGTGCTGCCTTCTTATCTCCAGCCACTTAGTCTGTGACCTAGGGATGCCTTGGGCACTGACTTTGCTGTTTTTCAGTCTCCACTATGTGATCTAGGCCTTCCATCCCAGCAGATCCACATTTGGGACATTTACTAGAAAATTTTTAATACCTTCACCTGATCCCTGACCAACAGCCATCAATATTTGTTTACTTGTGTAATGATATTTGGCCAAAGAATCCTTTAAATAATCAATCAGGATGGCCAATTAATGGCACCCTGGACCCCAATATTTTACAGGACTTATACAATATCTCTGAGCAAGTGGGCAAGTGAAAGAGCTTTTTAACTTGAAGCCTTTTCTTTCTTGTGTGCTAAACTTGATCTTTGGTCTTCAAACTAACCCAAACACCTCCTTTTGGTTTCTGCTCCCCCTCTTAATCCCTCTCCTCCTCTAACTTTGATCTGACTGATGAACCATTCCCATACTGGTACCCTGTGGCAGAGGCCACTCCAGTCAATACTCTTCCCTCTCCTTTACTGTTTCCACTTCCCCACTCAGCTCACCTAGTTCTCCCACCAAGTGGTGACATGCACATGTTCTAGTCCCCTTAAGGGAGGTGTCCAGTGTGGAGAGAGGGATTAGAGTCCATGTTCCTTACTCACTGTCTGATCTTTCCCAGATAGAGAAGCGGCCAGGCTCCTTCACCTCCAATGGAACAAATTTATTAAGGAATTTCAGTATCTTACCCAGTCTTATAAAATTACCTGGTATGATATTTATATACTCATGTGCAACACCTTGACCCCTGAGGAGCACAGGTGAGTCTGGGAACAGGCATGAAATTATGCAGAGAAGGTTCACCAATCGACCCCTTGGCCCAACCCATTGGGGTTGAAGCAGTACCAGATAGGGAGCCCTAATGGGATTATATCATGGGAACTGGGTGGGATGAGTTCCAAACCTGTTTTGTTGCAGGTCTTGGAAAGGCCACCATTAAACCCATTAATTATGATAAACTTCAGAAAGAAATACAAGATGAAACTGAAAATCCACCTGCCTTTCTGAGTTGCTTCACAGAGGTCATGCTCAGGTATACTAATCAGGACCCTGAAACTCTGGAGGGATGACAGTTACTCATGACTTATTACTTTTCCCAAAGCTACCCAGACATAATGGCTAAATTCAGGGGGTAGGACAGGGGACTCCTTACCCTGCAGTCAGAGGTTCTAGGCCATGGCATTCAGGGTGCATAACAGAAAGGAAGAAAAAACAAAAACTAAAATACCTAATGCTACCCAAAGCCTTTCAGCCAGGTAGACTTGACCAGTCAGACACTACTAGGAACACCCTAGCTCCCAGAAGACTTTCAGGCCCATGCCTCAAGTGCAGAAAAGAGGGCCACTGAGTACGAGACTACCCTAAATCTTGGTGGTGCCCAGGTCCTTGTCCAAAATGCCACCAACTGGGACATGGGATGGTGGATTGCCCTGATTCTCAGAGAAGTACCAGGTCACCCCCCCTTTCCCATTGTGACTTACTGGAATTGGAAATGGGTGACAGAAGGGGCCTAGGATTTCTAAACCCAATGACTATCACCACTCAATAGACCTGGAAGACCCTTATGGTGTCAGGCAGGAAGATATTTTTCCTACAGGTACTGGAGCCACCCCTTCAGTACTGCAGGAGTTTTGGGGACCCAAGTCCCCTGCCAAATCCTCTATTGTTGGGGTAGAGGGAAAACCATACTATCCCCCTACAAACCCCCACCAATAAGTTGCCATATTGAACAAATCTGCTTCACTCATTCCTTTTTGATAAGTCCTATATGTCCCATTTCCCTCCTGGGAAGGAACATCCTAACCAAATTGGGTGCATCTATTTCCTTCTCACCCACCACGCACCTCAACCACGACTCTTCTGCTATTCCTCTTCCTTATGTCCCTGCAGAAATATAAAACACAACCTGAGTCTTCATATCTCCTTCCTCCCTCCTTGTTGGCCCCAAGGTCTGGGATACCCACACACCCTCTGTAGCCAAATGCTCACCTGTACTCATTTGTCTCAAGGATCCTACATGCTACCCAGACCAGACCCAAAATCCCCTTCCCCAAGAGTCTCTGAGGACTTCAACCAGTCATCCATGATTTAAGGCATAAAGACTTCCTGAGCTCCACCAACTCACTTTATAACACTCCCATTCTGGCTTTTAAAAAGCCTAATGGGACTTACTGTTTGATGCAAGATCTCCGCATCATCAACTCGGCAGTTTTCCAAATCTTTCCCATTGTGCCCCATCTCTATATATTGCTTTACTCTATCCCCTTCTCCACTGCATCTCACTCTGTGTTAGATTTCAAAGATGCCTTTTTCACTGTCCCTGTTTGCCGGGGACCAGCCCAAGCAGCAGAGTCTAGGGGTCCTTGATGGCCTGAAATGTAAAAGCCCCGAGTGATTAGGCGGCGCAGCGTCGGCGATGGACAGCAACCACACAGACTCAGGTCAGTGTTAGGTTGCTGACAAGTTTATTGAATTCACCAGCAATTTTTATACCCTTTACAAACTTACTAAGAATAAAGGAGGGAGTTTCAAGGGCATAGATAACAGAAGAAGAATTTGGGCATTTAGCCAACAGGCGCCATCTGGTAATATCTTATCTTACTTGACACTTCCCCACAATGAAGTATCCTTGACTCGAAACTTACAAAGGCAAGTTGTTTACCACCTGTTTTTCCTTGAAGTTTAACTTCTATTTGATTTCTTACTGCTAAGATTAATTATAACTTCTAGTAATTTGTTATTAATTTTTCATGACTATAATTACATGTCTATGCTATGTTAAATCATATTATACTATTAAGAACCAAGTTATTGTCTTCAGAGTAAAAAATCTTTATCTAAAAGAACTAAAACTTTTCTTTTGAACTAAATATAATGTATTTCTGTGGGAGGCTCATTACTTTGCAGAAGAAACCAGATGTAATAAATATGTTGATCACTGAAGCTAAGAGAATCACTTATATGCAACTAGATGTCTGGGAGTCTTGTAAAAGTTAGCAAAAACATCACAAGACATATTGCTTCAGAATGTCCACCATTCCCTATAGGAATATTAGTGCTTTGTGTAAACAAATGAACTTTATTTTACTGGAATTGAGTTGACTCATATGAACTGTTTGTGTTCCCATCATCCTTCAACCGAAGAACTTTATTAAACATGATTAATCCGCGTAATATTGTGAGTTCTGGCGAAAAACAAAAAAGGAAGAGAGATTAACACTCTGAGGAAGGGGCTCCAGCTTTACTCAACTTACGACGAGTCCTTGCTATCGTCTTCCAGGGAAGGCCTTGGCAGCACCCAACTTATGACGAGTCCTTGCTATCATCCTCCAGAGGAAGATTACCAACCTCTGGCATGGGTCTTTATGCGCCAGGCACACTTCCCTGGCATGAGTTTTATGTGCTAGGCGCCCCCGCACCTGTTCATCCTGATTCTCAGGATCCCTTTGCCTTCACATGGATGGATCCTCTCACTAATGTTTCCTCTTGGTTGACCTGGACATTTCTCCCAGAGGGATTTTGGGACAGCCCTCACCTGTTTGGCCAAACACTGTCTGATGATCTTCCTCTCTTTCTTTTGTTTTCTCCTCTCTCTTACATTACGTTGATGATCTTCTATGTAGTCCTTCTTTTGAGGATTCCCAAGGAGACACTATTAAGCTTCTAAATTTTCTGACTTTTAGAGGGTTTAGAGTCTCTCCAGGAAAGGTACAATTTTCCCAACCTCAGGTTATTTCCTTAGCATTCAGCCTCTCACCTGGATTTAAGGCCATCATTGTCAAAAGAAAAGCATTATTGGAGAACATGCTAACTCCTTCTACAAAAGAAGAATTCCTTTCCTTTCTAGGGTAGCAGGATATCTATGATCCTGGATCCCAAATTTTTCATCCTGGCAGCCCCCTTTGTTTGAGGCTTCAAAAGGCATTCCCACTGAACCTTTCCTCAACCTGGTGGAAACCCCTATCCACACCCTAAGGAAAGCACTTCTAAAGCCCCCACCATGCACCACCCTGACATCACCAGACCCTTTATGTCTGAGAAAAGTGTGTTCACTCTGGGGGGTCTTAGGGCACCTGTTTGTTCTCACTCTTGACCCAGTGGCATACCTATCAAAAAGGCTAGACCCTATATTAAGTGGCTGAACAACATGTTTTAGGGTATTTGCCACAGCATTTGTCTTAATCCAGGAATTAAAAAATCTTTCCTTTGGGGCTCCCTGTGAAGGGCTCTCACCTCATAATCTGTCTGAGCTTCTTACTTCTCTGGGTCTGCAAACTCTACCTCACTGTCACGTGTTAGCCTTGCAAACTACTTTTATTGAAGGTTCTTCCTTTTTCTTTTAGATATGCCCTCCATTAAATCCAGCCACCCTCTTAACCTGTCTCTGACATATGTGATTCAGCAACCCATAGCTGCCTTGAGATTCTGGAAGAGTTACTTCCCTGCTCCTCCAATGTTCAGGAGGGGGCCCTATACAACTATACTTTCATATGCTTCACTGATGGGAGCTCTTTTCACCATGAAGGGATTCAAAGGGCCGGATATGTCATTGTCTCCCTGAAAGAGGTTGTAGATTTAGGACCACTATGTAAGAATACCACCAACGAACAGGTGGAACTAATCACCCTCACCCTCTCATTCACCATTGCAAAGGGAGAATCCCTCACAATGTACAATGACTTCAAATAGGCTTTTCATATTATTCTTTCCCATGCTGCTGTGTGGAAAAAGAGGGGCCTTCTTACTACCAACTCTAGCTTCATCCTAAGACTCCTTGAGGCTGTTTGACTCCCAGCATGATAGGAATTTTACATTGCCAAGTCCATCAGTAACACTAATCATTTATCTCTTCAGGGAACAAGAAGGTAGATGAGGAGGCTAAAAGGGCTGCCCCATCATCCATGCCAGCCCTCATTATGACTCTCCATGATCCCTTACCTCCCTGCCTCCACCATTTATTCCACCCTAACCTTTCTTCACTCTTATAATTCATTAAGACTTATCTCTACCTATCCTCCTCTGACATCTCTTTTCTGAAAGAACTCTCTTCCAAATGTAAAGTTTGCCTGGGAACCAATCCTACAGCTGTCAGGTCCCCCGACTTTTCCTACTCACCAGGCCAGTGGCATCATTCCAGGGGTAGAGTGACATCTTGATTTCACTCACATGTCCACAGTAAGAAAGTCTAAATACCTTTTGGTTATGGTAGATACCTTCTCAGGATGGGTTGAAACCTTCCCCACCTTCAACAATAGGGCACTAACTCTCTTTACCTTCATCCAACATGAAATCATTCCATGCTTTGGAGTACCTACCTCCTTCCAGTCAGATAATGGGCTTGAATTCATCTCTCAAATTTCCCAACAACTTGCCAAGGCCCTTGGGACCCCTTGGCATTTCCACATTCCCTTTCACAAAAGTCATCAGATAAAGTAGAATAAACCAAACTCTTAAAAATATCTTAACCAAGCTCTCTTTAGAATTTCACCTTGACTGGGTTATGCTCCTGCCCATTGTTCTGCATCTTCATTCAGTCCCAGAGAAACCTGCTACTTTTGAGCTGATGTATGGTCATGCCTTCCTTCTCCCTAGAATTGGGCCCCTTCCTTCCCCTCTTCCTTCTCATATATCTGTTCCTCCCCTAAACCACATTCAAGCATTCCTAAGGGTTTACACTACTCCTCCCTTACAAAATTTTTGTCTGGCTCCCCTGGCTCAACCTCTTCAAATAGGAGACCAATTTCTTATCTCTCCTCCTCAGGAGGCTACAATCCGTCTATCTCTCAAAAGGCAGGGCTTCCATATTGTTATCCTGGCTATGCCAATGGCTGTCAATTGCAGGATTTACCAGAATGGCTACACGTTTCTCAGGTTAAGCTCTACTTTCTGTCCACAAATCTCTCTTAAGCTTCTAATCCTCAGGCTTCTTCTAACCAATACTCAGTCACCCCACTGGCACCTCTCTGTCTTTGGCTGAGGGCCAACAAACCCTACACCTTTCTTTCCATTCCAGAGGATGAGGACCAGAATACAGAGTCACAGCACAATCATGCCCAGCCATGAGGACTGGACTGCCTGCTACGTTCTTTCTTCCCCTGCCATTTTTCCAGTCTGCCATTTTTCTAACAATCAGATTTTTTCCCAATAGATCTGTCCAGGTGCCAGCCTTTTCCTCTCTCCTGGATTGCCCATGGGTCCCCTGGAAGAATGAATCCTACTGTCCCCAGAGATGTTTTAACCATTGATGCTCAGAGGATTCACTCTTAACACAGTCTCAATTGAACTAACCCTCTTATGTCTCAGGGATATTGGCTGCACATGAGAATGGGGTTCTTTCATCTCCTGGCTATTGCTCTGGACTTTAAAAGCTCTTTAACTTTCAACAGCACTCCCTTGGAACAGGCGATCAAGAGTGTCTCTTCCAGTTTGCTTCCAGGTGCATATCTACTGATGGAAGTCACCCTGTGGGTTTACTAGAAAAGGAAAGTGCTGTCAGGGAGAGTACTGCCTCTGTGTCAACCAATCAGGTATTAATCAGATTGTAATATAAGGACCTCTCAGGAAAGAATTGGAGCCTAGCTACAAGTACACTCTCTAGAGAAATTATCTGGTCCCCAACCCCTGCCTTGCTGCAATAACATCTCCCTCCTCAGAATGAGCTCTACTCTCACACCCAGCAGAAAGCAGTTACTGAAGATGGATCTTTCCCCATGCACCAAAAGGGATTTTTTTATAAAAACAAAAATGGGGCAATATAATGTTCGGTTGGCTGCTGGGTTGGCAGACAACACATGGCAAATCTGCAGCTGCTGGTGCAGTGGTCTGCATGAAACTACTGGGTGTTGACTGACTGTGGCAGGCAGCAGGTGGGCACCAGATTTCCCTGCAATCTGACTCTTGTCTATCAGTCTGCAATCCTAACCAGCCGTTGGTCCACTTGTCAGCCTGTGCTCAGCAGCCACTGGCCTAATCGCTAGCCCACAAATTTTAAGCACTCCGAAATTGGCCCAATCATCACTAGTCTGCAAGATTCAACTAATTAAGTGAAACTCCATGCACCATGCACTCTGTCTCTCTCTCACTTCAGGGCAGACACTGTTTATATGCCTCAAAAATCTCGTGTGTGTTCCCATGTCCAGAGTGTTTTTTCTGGGCCCTTTTCAGTTTTCACTTCTCATATCAGGTAAAGAGACTTCAAGGCAAAGTTAGTCAGAAAGCATAAAGAAGGACATTTCATACTACTTAAAGGAAGCATGAATCAGCAAGACATAAAAATCAAAATTATTGATGTCCTCCAAAATAGAACATCCATGTAGGTTAAGCAGATTCTTCTCAATTCCAAGAACTAAATGGATCAAAACACAATAAAACTAGGTGACTTTAATACACCTCTCTCACCATTGGACAGATCTCCAAACAAAAATTGAACAAAAAACCCATAGAATTCAATAACACAAAAAATAGCTTAGACTTAACAGACATATATAGAATATTCTGTCAATCAATAGGCAAATAAACTTTCTTCTCAACAGCACACGTTCCTTCTCTAAAATAGACCTTATGTTATGCCACAAAGCTACACATAGCGAATACACAAATTGGAGATACTACTTTGTATACTGTCAGATCATAATGGAATAAAGTAGAAATCAATGATAAAATTAAAAACAGAAACTACTCCAACACCTGGAATCTAAATACTATGCTATTGAATGATGCATGGATGAAAACATCGGGGGAGAGATAAAAAGTCCTCAGGGGGTAGAGTTAAAGGAGAACAATAATACAACACATAAAAATCTCTTGGACTCTATGAATGTAGTATTAAGGGGAAAATTAATTGCATGAAACACATTCAGTAAAAGAAGAAAAAGTCAACAAATAAATGACCTAACATTATAGCAGAAAGCCCTAGAAAAAGAACAGATCAACAACAAAAGAAGGAGAATACAAATAACTAAAATCAGAGGTGAATTCAATGGAATTGAAACAAAAGGAACAATTCAAAAAATTGACAAAACAAAAAGTTGATTATTGAAAAAATAAACAAAATTTATAACCCCTTAAGCACACTAATGAAGAGAGAGAAATGAAATTACTAAAATTTGTGATGAAAAAGGAAATATTATGACAGACATTATTGGAATACAAAACAGTATAAGCTATTTTGAAAATCTATACTCCAAGAAAATAAAAATCTGGAATACATCAACAGGTTTCTCAACATATAACCCAATCAAATTGAATCTGGAGTACATAAATATTTTAAATTTATCTATTTCAGAAATGAAATGAAAGTAGTCATCAAAAGCCTACCAACTAAGAAAAGTCAAGGACCAGATGGATTCTCAACCAAATTCTACAAGAACTTCAAAGAAGAACTCATTCAAATACTACTCAAGGTATTCCATGAAATAGAAGAGGAGGGAACCCTTCCACACTCATTCTATGAAGCTGAAATCACCCTGATACCAAAACCAGAAACAGACACATTGAGGAATGAAAACTTCAGACCAATGTTGCTCATGAACATATATGAAAAATTCGTAGAAAAGTTTATAAAATTGCACACAAAAACATATTAAAAAGTAGTGCAATGTGATCAAGTGGGTTTCATTCCAGGGATGCAAGGTTGGTACAACATGCAGAAATCAATAAATGAAATTCACCACATCAACAGGCTTAAAGTTAAGAATCACATGATTATTTCAATAGATATAGAAAATGCATTTGATAAAATACAGAACCCATCATGCTCAAAACACTAGAAAAAATATGGATAATAGGAATGCACCTCAACATTGTAAAGGTTATCCATGCTAATATCATTCTAAAATGGAAAAAAACTGAAAGCATTCCCCCTAAAAACTGGAACAAGGCAGGGATACCCTCTTTCATCACTTCTATTCAACATCCTCCTTGAAATCCAGCCAGAGAACTTAGACAGACCAAGGAATTTAAAGAGATATGAATAGGAAAAAAGAAATCAAACTATCACTATAAGCTCATGACATGATTCTATATTCAGAGGACCCAAAAAAATCCACCATAAAACTTCTAGAAATTATAAATGAATTCAGTAAAGTAGCAGGATATAAAATCAACACTCAAAAATCTAATGTATTTCAATTCATAAATGATGAATCCTCTGAAAGACAAATTAGGAAAACAACTCATTCACAATAGCCTCAAAAAATGAAATATTTGGGAATCAATCTAACGAATGAGATGAAAGAACTCTACAATGAGAAGTACAGGGCAGTAAAGGAAGAAACTAAAGAAAACCATAGAAGATGGGAAGATCTCCCATGTTCTTAAATAGGCAGAATTAGTATCGTCAAAATAGTCATACTACCGAAAGTGTTATACAAATTCAAGGCAATTCCAATTAAAGTTGCACCATTACACCTAATAGAAATAGGGAGAGCAATCATGAAATTCATTTGGATGAATAAGAGACCCAGAATACTGAAAGCAATCCTTAGCAGGAAGAACAAAGCAGGTGCTGTCACAATACCAGAAATTAAAATATACTCCAGAGCAATAGTAAGAAAAACTGCATGGTATTGGCATCAAAATAAGCAGGTAGACCAATTGTACAGAGTAGAGGACACAGAGACAAACTCACATAAATACACTTATCTCATACTAGACAAAGGAGCCAAAAGCATACAATGGAGAAAAGATAACCTCTTCAACAAATGGTGCTGGGAAAACTGGAAATCCATATGCAGCGAAATTAAAATAAACCCCTATCTCTTATGCTGCACCAAACTCAACTCAAAGTGGGTCAAGGACCTAATAATTAGACCAGAGACCCTGCACCCAATAAAAGAATAAGTAGGTCCAAATATTCATCATGTTGGCTTAGGACCACACTTCATTAACGTGACTCCCAGTACACAAGAAATAAAAACAGGAATCAAAAATTGGGATGTGTTCAGACTAAAAACTTTTTCACAGTAGAGGAAACAATCGACAATGTGGAGAGAGAGCCTACAGAGTGGGAGAAAATCTTTGCCACACACACTTCAGATAGGGCACTAATGTCCAGAATTTATAAAGAACTCAAAAAATTTGCACCAAGAATACCAAAAACCCAATCAATAAGTGGGCTAAGGAAATGAGCAGACACTTCACAGAAGAAGATCTACAGGTAATCAACAGCTATATGAACAAATGTTCAGCATCTCTGGTATTCAGAGAAGTGCTAATCAAAACTCCCCCAGATTTCATCTCACCCTAATTAGAATGTCTATTATCAAGAACACAAGCAACAATAAGTATTGACAAGGATGTGGGCAAATGTACACTCATACATTGCTGGTGGGGTTTCAAATTGGTGCATCCACTCTGGAAAGCAGTTTGGAGATTCCTTAGAAAACCTGGAATGGAACTACCATTTGACCCACATACGGCACTCCTTGGTCTATACCCAAAGGATTTAATCAGCAAACTACAGTGACAGAGCTACATCAATATTTATAGCAGCTCAATTCACAATAACTACTTTGTGGAACTAACCTACATGCCCTTCAATAGATGAATGGACAAAGAAAATGTGGAATATATACACAATTAAATATTATTCAGCAGTAAAGAAGAATGAAACCATGATATTTCAGGTAAACGAATGGAGTTGGAGAATATCAAGCTAACTGAAATATGCCAGTCCTAAAAACTAAGACCAAATGATTTTGCTGATAAGTGGATGATGATACATAATGAGGGGTGGGAATGAGGCAAGAAAGAAGGAAATATGGATTGTATAGGAGAAATTGAGAGGTGGAGAGGGGGTGAGGGAAGGAAAATAATTGAATGAGAGAAACAACATTACCCTATGTACGTGTATGATCACATGAACGCTGTGACTTTTCTTCATGCATAACCAGAGAAACGAAAGTTGTACCCCACTTGTGTACAATGAATCAAAATTTACATAAAAGGGAACATTAAGAAACTATTAGATTCTTGTGAATTAGCACTGTACAAGTTCTATCAACAGTCAGGTGTCTAAAATAACAAAGAACGAATGCAATGAAGAAAAATGAGATTCTAAATGGTAGACAATTTCAGTTGGTTGTTGCCTGCATTGCCAATGCTGCCTCACACAGTGTGTTGTTGGTGTGTAGGTAGTGTCTGCTGTACTGTCAATTTCTTTCCTCAAAGTAAAATGGCTGTACTAAAAGTCACTGCTACTTATCAGGTCACAAAACTTTGGAAGATACCAGGTAGCAAGGCTTTGCTTATGATCTCTAAAACACCTTGCATGAAGTGTAACCATATAGATTGCTGCTGAAAATAGGTGGCAGGCCTTAGCAGATCAGAGAGGCAACTTGTTACTCCTGTTCTGGGAAATATCTGATTTCATGTGAAATGAATGATGAAGAAAATAAATTCTTAGTTAAATTAAAAAAGCACCACATTTTTAGGTGCCATTATTTTATACCTTAGAAAATGGTTGCCAAAGAATCTTTGACAGAGAACATAGACATATTGATTTGATTTTCTTTTTTTTTTTTTAATGAAATAATTCAAGTAACCTACAGTAGCCTTTCCCAGTGCATGGACAAGCGACCATGACTCTAGAAGAGTGCAGGAGAAAATTGAGACCTTCGAAACATTGTTGCTTCTGTGATTTCCATGGTCAGTCCTTAGAAACTGATGGGTCAAGCTCTCCAGAGACATTCAACAGTTTTTACAGATCTGAATGTTACTTGATGGAGGCAATGTTCAGTGAGGATAGGGGTTTCAAGGAGAAATGTGTTATTTTTAATGGCTTTTTTTTGTTTGTTTGTTTGTTTGACTAAAAACAAAAACAAAACAAAAAGCATTGCAAAAAAAAAAAAAAAGACAAAACTCATACAAAATTACATTGCCACAACCCTCTTAAGCAGATTTACTCCCACAACAAAAGACCAAATAAAAAATAAGGTCTGGATATTGTCCACATGAGTCTAGAAATTCTGTCATCTACTCTTGGCTCTTCCCTATTCTGTCTGTTGACATCATTTTACAGCTTGGAGCTGATTGCACAGCACAGTAGCACAATATCCAATTTAGGAAAATGATTCACCTCTTTTTAAAATAATCCACTTAGAACAAAGGGATACTGCAGAGAAGTCCCCAGCAGGATCCTTCTCATGTGCCATTGACGAAGAGTGGGTTATGGCCCCTTTGTTACAGTGACCACATGCTACGGCAATAGAATTAACGTGAGTGACCCAAAGAAACAATCTGTAAGAAAGAGATGTTGGAGAGGCAACCAACTTAAAACTGAATTCATTATGAAAAGGCAATGATATATTTAGATTCAGTATGTCCAGTCTTGCCTAGACTTTGAGCTGTTGGGAAACCTAAAACCTAGAAATATTTTATGTTTTATTTCAATCAAATGATTATGTGTCTCTTAGTTGGAGACTCAGGTTTAAATGAATGGGTCTATATAAATGCACATAGAATGATCAGTTGTCTTCATGCACATATTTCTTCCTGATAGTTGGCACAGGGTAGACCAATAGGTGAAACTGGGATCCTCACTGAGCAGCAGGTCTGTTAGAGGAAAAAGGTAGAGACAGTGAGAGGAGTCTGATCAACTTCCACTTACTCTATTATTTAATGCAATCTGAATAATTAATATTAATGGGAACTTAACAGAGAAAAGAAGAAATCTCAATATTTGCAATTGAGATGGATCACAAATTTGATACATGTAGTTGTAGTAGAAGTCAAAGAGCAAGAGATATGCTTAGCATGGAGTGGTTAAAGTTAAGATTTTATCTAGGTTACCTGAAGTATACTCTAGAAATGTGTAGAGATTCTTAAGTGAATACCAGACAACTGGAGAGTTTCCATTTTCTGCATGAAGAATAACACACAATGTCAACATATTTTGTGCTGTAATTCAGAGAGGGAGTGCATCAAGAAGTAGGTAAGGTGACAGAGTCAAAATGATAGTAGTCTTAAGTCCATCAATTCAGGTAAGATATTTCCACTTGATATCTGAGATGGGATTTTGGTGTTACACTTTTTGCTCTCAGGTTTAGTAGCACAGATGTTCATTACAGGATGTGGTAAAACATCTCTCAGTGTAGGAACAATCAGATACACTTTGGACACAGAAGATCCATTTAGAATTTATCATTTGTTGATCTAAAGATTGTTTATGACTATTATAAACTCCTTATAAAACAGAGATACTTATATATGGGCATCACGTTTTATTTCTGTAATCACACAATTTCACTTTTTCTGTGATTTAATTTGGCCTAAAAATCCCTCCTTCAAAAAAAAAAAAAAAAATTCTCTAAAAATACAGAGTTCACCATGGTTGCTGTTGAGGTTTTTGACTAGTGATGTTTGGTGGACGTAGAGCAAGGGTATACTGGTTCTGTATCCAGGACATGACATTCAGGGTGAGATTGGGCACAAGGTACCATGTACATATAGACCACCTGCAGCCCAGAATCAATAGAGATAAATATTCTCAACTCATAGAGGAGAGAGTTTGTGACAATGTCCAGCAAGTGCAACCCTTGTAATATCAAAACACACCACAATCCAAGTTTGTTTTCCAGAGGAGGTGATAGGCAGAATTTTAAAATTAATTATAGACTATTGTGAAGACAGAGGGCTCTCAGTGAGCTTAGTGGCACTGAGCAAAAGCAGTTTGAAAGAGGACTGGTTTTCTACCAGGAAATTCTTTTCTGTTTAATTTTCAGGGTGAGAACTTTTCCCCTTTATAAGTAAATACTATCCTTAGAATACAAAAGTAAAACATTAAGTGCAGGGAACCCAAAAACATCCTGAAGCTTTAGCAATCACAGAATCCCACATCTCAGAACGAGTCCGACAATTTTGGTACATGTTTCAAAATAATTTCCTGGTGCTCACTCATTTATTCTTCACTAAGCAGCATGACATAGCACCTTTATTGGTGCACAATTCTCAGGACTGCACACTCATAGACAATGGGTATATTTGACTTTTTCTGTGAGGATCAATATTTGAATTCTGTATATATGTTTGTGAGTGGAGATATATAGCACAATTTTTCAAATAAAAAGTGATTGAGAAAGGGCTTATCTTCACAAAATTAAAAACACAAGAAAATAGGACCTGGGTAAGGGGCAGAACTTTTGAATATATAAAGAAAATACTTTTTTAATATTATGAAGGTGGCCAAAAAAATGTTAGTGATTTAAAAGCATGTAGGAGATCAAACCTAGTCTCTTCAGAAATAATAATTATTTAAATTTTGTAGTCTTTTCTTTTATATTATGCATTTTATGAACTTATTATGTTGCTGATTTTAATATCTTTCCTTCTCTTTCAACTTAATTAAAAGACCTTTTTTTTACATATTTAATCATTTTCATTAATGCTTTCATGTATGACTTTTATTGTTTCCAATATTCTACTTCATCTGTGCATCAAAGGTTATGCTGCTCTTTAAGCATTTATAAAAATTCAAGGTTTTCCAGTTTCCTCCTTCAGTGGATAATGTTGAACATGGTAATATATAATAAAAAAAATATCAATTTCACTTCTTACATATTGATATTTTTCTCAAAGTTATCTAACAGGGGAGAGCTATAATAAACTTTAGCCTCTGTTTTCCTACTGCAAAGTGACTTGATGTGGGTATAATAATTTGTTTTCCACTGAGTAGGATATCCTTTTGAATGCAGATTTTATTGCACATTTTTCAGTTCTACAACATCTTAGGACTTGGTAGAAAAATTATAGGAAACATTTTACCAATGAGAAATTAGAAAGGCTACCTGTTTTACCTTTAACATTTGATTGATTTCTGAAGCTCCAAAAATGCTCCATAATTCCCTTCTGAAATTTCTTTCTGTGCATGGCAGATGATAGTTCATCATTTCTAATAATCGTAGTCAAGAAAGGGCTTCATCATGAACAAAACATATTCCCTAAGCCAAAACCTATCAAAATGTGAAAGAAGAGGAATGAGAGGTTTCCACACTAACAAATGATCAGTAAGGTTCCATTTCTTATCATAATGCATAATAATATTGTCAGGATAAAATGCATTCAAAATGTACACATTTTTATCTCTGTGTACTAATTTCCTTAAAATTTTTCCATATGAAATAAGTGACCTGGTTGCAGTTCTCATCTCACATGGGGTCTATTGTTTGAATCTCACTCCTTCTAAACATATTATCTAAACATTAGACACTACATAGATCTAGATAACCATTAAATAAGCATTTGGGTTGTGAAATCCAGTTATTTATGCCCTGTGAAGTCATAAGAAGAAGCAGAACCTGCTTATTCTGAGGAGCGACAGGTCGTGAATTCCAAACAAGAGTATGTGAAGCTCAGTGATGGTCACTTCATTCCTGGACTGGGCTTTGGCACATACAAACTTCAAGAGGTAACAGTAGCATGTTGGGTTGAGGGTTCCAAAGAAAGTAGACATAGGATGAATGGAATCCAAACTGAGTGGTCAGGTTACTTGCTTGCTATGTGATTCTGGGGGACTCACGTGCTTCTCCTTTTCTCCAGGATAGAGTTATTCCATGCGCAAGAGAGACAATGGTCAGACAGTGCTCTACAACAGTGTCTGATCAGCTATTGAGAATTCTGGATACTCCTACACGTATTTCAGTCTTCTTACCAACTTGGTAGAAAGATGAATGTCAGCCATTGATTTGCACTAGGAATGGTTTCTCTCTAAATTATGATACTTTGGGAAAGTGTTTTTCCTCCATCAAGCTATTGTCCAAACACATCTGTGTAGCAAAGCTACTGAAGATGAGAAGGATATAGCAATTGATGGGGAATACTTCATTTCCATTGTGAGGTAGCATCTAACAGAACATATTGAGCCTTGGCTGAATAGAATTTTCTGTTTTCTCAAATGTGAGAAATTTAACTGAATATAAAATATAACATCCTAATAAGTCAAACGTAAACGTAACAAGGGTATTTGTGAATTAATCATTATCTTTCAAGTGTGCTGTATTGACAGATTATCTTCTGAAGTGAAGCAAGCTACGTTCCCCAGATTAAAACAAATTTTATATTCCAACATAATCCTCTGACCACTTATTTTTGTGAAAAGTCCCTAGTTCCTTGAAGTTTGCATTTAAACTTTTTTCCTTCTGCAACACTCAAGAAAATTCTAGAGAGCAATTGTGAATACCTATGAGAGGCTGTGGTTGCATCATTGGGAAAAGCAGCTTAAGAGGACCACTAGGGCATCAGCCCTACTCCAAGTGCCTTTATATCTAATATATTCAGAGCTGCAATCTGTAGAAGGTGGTAGGACCCAGGATTGCATTCATTTTAATTTCATAGAAAAAGAAATCTGAAAATTTTCAAACAGAAGAGTTTGTTTTACTGATCTTTTTATTCTTTAACAAATGAACTTTCAAATCATCACCCAATTTTGTTTATTTTTTCAAAGAACCAAAAATTTATTTGCCAATTTTTTCGATTGTTTCTTTTGTTTCAATTTCGTTGATTTCAGCTCTGATTTTACCTATTTCCTCTCTTCTACTACTTTTGGTGTTGCTCTGTTCTCCTTTTTCTAGGGCTTTGAGCTGTAGTGTTAGGTCATGAAATAAATTTTCCTCTAAGTACTGCTTTCATAGTGTCCCAGAGATTTTGATATGAGGTTTCTTTGTTCTCATTTACCTCTAAGAATTTTTAAATTTCCTTCCTGATGTCTTCTGTTATCCATTCATCATACAATAGTGTATTCTTTAATCTCCAGGTGTTGGAGTAGTCTCTATTTTTAACTCTGTCATTTATTTCTAATTTCAATCCATTATGATCTGATAGAATATAAGGTAGTATCTCTATCTTCTTGTATTTGCGAACATTAGCTTTGTGGCATAATATATGATCTATTATAGAGAAGGATCCATATGCTGCTGAGAAGTGTATCCGCTCTTTGTTGGATGGTATATTCTATATTGTCTGTTAAGTCTTAATTATTGATTGTGTTATTAAGATCTATGGTTTCTTTGTTCAATTTTAGTTTGGAAGATCTGTCCAGAGGTGTGAGAGGTGTGTTAAAATCATCTAGTATTACTGTTTTGTGGTCTATTTGATTTCTGGAATTGAGAAGAATTTGTTTGACATATATGGATGAGCCACTGTTTGGAGCATAGATATTTATGATTGTTATGTCTTGCTGATTTATGCTTGCATTAAGCAGTATGAAATGTCCTTCTTTATCCCTTCTAATTAACATTGGATTGAAGTGCATATTATCTGAAATGAGGATGGATACTCCAGCTTTTTTGCTACGTCCATGTTCATGGTATGTTTTTCCCAGGGATGCAAGGTTGGTTCAACATCAGGAAATCAACAAGTATAAATCACCATACCAACAGACTTAAGGTCAAGAATCACATGATTATTTTAATAGATGCAGAATAAGCATTTGATAAAATACAGCACCCTTTCATGCTCAATACACTAGAAAAAATAGGGATAGTGGGAACATTCCTGAACATTGTAAAGGCTATCTGTGCTAAGCCCATGGATAATATCATTCTAAATGGTGAAAAACTGAAAGCATTCCCCCTAAAAACTGCACCAAGTCATGGATGGTCCCTTTCACAATTTCTACTCAACATTGTCCTTGAAACTCTAGCCACAGCAATTATACAGACCAAAGAAATTAAAGGGATATGCATAGGAAAAGAACAACTCAAACTATCCCTACTTGCTGATGACATGATTACATACTTAGAGTAACCAGGATTTTCTACCAGAAAACTTTTAGAACTCATAAGTGAATTCAGTAAAGTAGCAGAATATCAGATCAATGCTCATAAATCTAATACATTTTTATTTATAAGTGATGAATCTTTGGAAAGAGAAATTAGGAAATCTACCCCATTCACATTAGCTTTGAAAAAAAATAAAATACTTGGGAATCAACCTAACAAAAGAGGTGAAAGACCTCTACAATCAGAACTATCAGAACACTAAAGAAAGAAATTAAAACCTTAGATGATGGAAAGATCTTCCATGTTTTTGGATAGGCAGAATTAATATTGTCAAAATGGCCATACTACCAAAAGTGCTATACAGATTCAATGCAATTCCAATTAAAATCCCGATGATATCTTACAGAAAAAGAGCAAGAAATCATGAAATCCATCTGGAAGAATAAGAAACCCAGAATAGCTAAAGCAATCCTTCGTAGGAAAAATGAAGTAGGGGATATCACAATACCAGAACTTCAACTGTACTACAAAGCAATAGTAACAAAACGGCATCATATGGGTACCAAAATAGGTACATCAATGGTACAGAATAGAGGACATGGACACAAAGCCAAATAAATACAATTTACTCATACTAGACAAAGGTGCCAAATATATGCAATGGAAAAATGATAGTCTCTTCAACAAATGGTGCTGGGAAAATTAGAAATCCATAAGCATCAGAAAGAAACTAAATCCCTATCTCTCACCATGCACAAAATTCAACTCAAGATGGATTAAGGACCTCAGAATCAGGACAGAGACCCTTCATCTTGTAGAAGAAAAAGTAGGTCCAAATCTTCACCTTGTTGGCTTAGGATCAGACTTCCTTAACAGGACTCCCATAGCACAAGAAATAAAAGCAAGAATCAACAATTGGGATAGATTCAAACTAAAAAGCTTTCTCTCAGCAAAGGAAACTATCAGCAATGCAAAGAGAGAGCCTACAGAGTGGGAGAATATCTTTGCCAATCATACTTCAGATAGAGCCCTAATCTCAAGAACATCTAAAGAACTCAAAAAACTCTACACCAAGAATACAAATAACCCAATCAACAAACGGGCTAAGGAAATGAATAGACACTTCACAGAAGATCTACAAACAATCAACAGACATAGGAAAAAATGTTCAACATCTCTGGTAATAAGAGAAATGCAATTCAAAACCACCGTAAGATTCCATCTCACCCCAATTAGAATGGCATTAATCAAGAATACAAGCAACAACAGGTGTTGGCGAGGATGTGGGGAAAAAAAGTACATTCATACATTGCTGGTGCGGCTGCAAATTAGTGCAGCCACGCTGAAAGCAGTATGGAGATTCCTCTGAAAGCTTGGAATGGAACCACCATTTGACCCAGCAATCCCACTCCTTGGCCTATACCCAAAGGTCTTAAAATCAGCATACTACAGTGATGCAGCCACATCAATATTCATAGCTGCTCAATTCACAATAGTCAGATTGTGGAACCAACCTAGATGTCCTTCAACTGATGAATGGATAAAGAAACTGTGGTATACATATATACAATGGAATATTACTCAGCCACAAAGAATAATAAAATTGTGGCATTTACAGGCAAGTGGATGAAATTGGAGAATATCATGCTAAGTGAGATAAGCCAATCTCAAAAATCCAAAGGACAAATGATCTCTCTGAGCAGTGGATGATGACACACAGTGGGGGTGGGTGGGAAGGAGGTAAGAATGGAGGAAAGAGGAACTGCGTAGAAGGAAAGTATGGGTGAGAGGGGAGGGGGGAAGGAAAAAAATAATGGAATGAATCAAACACTATTATCCTATGTAAAAGTATGACTACACAAATGGTGTGCCTTTACTTCATGTACAAACAGAGAAATAGTGTGTATCCCATTTGTGTACAATAAAAATAAATTTAAATAAAATCATCACCCAAAGTTTGTAGACCATGAAATAATTGTCTTATTATGTCTTCCACAAAGGAAAGAGATTTAGTTTTAAGGCTTCCTCTTATGTTAATAATCCACTACAAGATGAGTGCAGTTCCTGCTTTATAAGTCTGTATCCTGAGAGTATACATTATTTTCCCGGTCAGTGTTTAGTTCTGTCATGCAGTGATTCAGTTGTGTGTCAGAGGTGACAAAGCACATGACTGATCAAGAGCCTATATTCAATCTGGCCCCTGAATTGCATCTGGAACTTTAATTCATGTAACCATAACACACAAGAATGCTGGCTTTCCCTAAAGGGTACAAACATGGTGTTTCTGCATTCTGCAGTCTTGTTCATAATCCAGATGTTCCAGGGCAGTACGATATGACCCCCCAAAACCAGACAGAATACCTGGAGTCTGCATGTAAGGCATAAGTCCTTACTGAGAAAGGCTTATGCAGAGTGCCCAGCAGTGTTCGGCTGGACAGAGAGCACCTCCCTCCCTCACACCACTTTTCCATAATGTTTCCTTTTCCCCATGACATTTTTTCCAGTGAAAGCTGGTTGGATGAGTGTTCCACATATGCTTTCCACATTGCCCTCAGTTCTAGCCCTGTCACCAGGAAGAGAGGGGTTTTAACCTGATTTTTTTGTTCTTTTTATACATGACAATAGAATGTGTTTTTATGTAGTTATAGAAACATGGAGTAAAACTTATTCTGACTAGGAACCTAATCTTGTGAGTGAACATTGGGCAAGGATTCACTGTTGCATATTTTTCTATGATGAAAGGAAAGTTATTTCAAATGTATTCCACTATCTCCCCTATTCACATCCCCATAATTATTTTCATTCCCTTTTCTCTAAACCTCTGTTCTTCTATTCTTCCCTTTTCTTCCCCCTTGTTGTGTGTTATCATCCACACATCTGAGAGAATATTTGACTTTTGTTTCATTGGGATGGCTTATTTCACTTAGCAAGACAGTTTCCATATTCATCCATTTACTGTCAAATGTCATAAAGTCATTCTTATTTATGGTTAAGTAATATTCCATTGTGAATATATACCACATTTTCTTTATCCATTCATTTGTTGAAGGGCACATTCTACTGGTTCTATAGTTTAGCTATTGTGAATTTAGATGTTATTAACATGGATATGGTGCTTCACTTTAGCATGCCAATTTTATCTTTTTTGGATACATACATAGAAGTGCTATAAACTGATCAAATGGTTATTCCATTCATAGTTTTGAGGAATATTCATATTATTTTCCAGAATTGTTATGCAAATTTGCAGTTCCACCAGCAACGTATGAGTATACCTTCTTCTCTACATTGTCTGCAAAACTTATTGTTACTGTATTCTTCATAGTTGACATTCTGGTGGTAGTGAATTGAAATATCTGTGTGGTTTTAGTTTGCATTTCTCTAAGATTTAGAGATATTGAATTTTTCATGTTCCTGTTAAATGTTTGTATCTGTGAGTCCTTCCAGAAACTCAGTAAACTTGAGTTTCTCCTGGGGTCCTCTGATCCCAATGGAGTAGTTTTCTGTATCTGACGGGACTTCTCGGATGTCAGATTATTGTAATTAACTAGGGAAAACCCAGACAAAGTGAAGAAAAGAGGCAAAATATTTACTTCAAAGGTATTGTGTATACAGTGTAAAAATTACTGCTATATGATATGAGGAATTTAGAATTATGTGAGGTGATCACTTCTTGGTGGAATATGACTTTATATATATATATATTTTTTTCCATTTTTTTATTAAAAATCATAAATTCACATAGGAAAATGTTGTTTGATTCATTCTGTTATTTTTTCCCTTCCCCCAATGCCTCCCTCCCCTCTTTTCCCTCTATACAGTACTTCCTTCCTCCATTCTTACCACCCTCCTTATCCCTAACCCTAAACCTAACCCTAGCCCTAACGCTAACCCCTCCTACCCCCCATTATATGTCCTCATCCGCTTATCAGCGAGATCATTCCTCCTTTAGTTTTTTGAGACTGGCTTATCTCACTTAGCATGATATCCTCCAATTTCATCCATTTGCCTGCAAATGCCATAATTTTACCATTCTTCATGGTGGAGTAATATTCCATTGTATATATATATGCCACAGTTTCTTTATCCATTCATCAACTGAAGGGGATCTAGGTTGGTTCCACCCTCTGGCTATGGTGAATTGAGCAGCTATGAACATTGATGTGGCTGTATCTCTGTAGTATGCTGATTTTAAGACCTTTGGGTATAGGCCAAGGAGTGGGATTGCTGGGTCAAATGGTGGTTCCATTCCAAGCTTTCAGAGGAATCTCCATACTGCTTTCCAGCGTGGCTGCACTAATTTGCCACCCCACCAGCAATGTATGAGTGTACTTTTTTCCCCAAATCCTCGCCAACACCTATTGTTGCTTGTGTTCTTGATAATCACCATTCTAATTGGGGTGAGATGGAATCTTAGGGTGGTTTTGATTTGCATTTCTCTTATTAATAGAGAAGTGGAACATGTTTTCATATATCTGTTGACTGCTTGTACATCTTCTTCTGTGAAGTGTCTGTTCATTTCCTTAGCCCATTTGTTGATTGGATTATTTGTATTCTTGGTGTAGAGTTTTTTGAGTTCTTTATATATTCTGGAAATTAGTGCTCTATCTGAAGTATGAGTGGCAAAGATATTCTCCCACTCTGTAGGCTCTCTCTTCACATTACTGATAGTTTCCTTTGCTGAGAGAAAGGTTTTTAGTTTGACTCTATCCCAGTTGTTGATTCTTGCTTTTATTTCTTGTGCTATGGGAGTCCTGTTAAGGAAGTCTGATCCTAAGCCAACAAGTTAAAGGTTTGGACCTACTTTTTCTTCTCTAAGATACAGGTCTCTGGTCTGATTCCGAGGTCCTTGATCCATTTTGAGTTGAGTTTTGTGCAGGGTGAGAGATAGGGGTTTAATTTCATTCTGTTGCATATGGTTTTCCAGTTTTCCCAGCACCATTTGTTGAAGAGGTTATCTTTTCTCCATTGCATATTTTTGGCCCCTTTGTCTAGTATGAGAACATTGTATTTGTTTGGGTTTGTGTCCATGTCCTCTATTCTGTACCATTGATCTACCTGTCTATTTTGGTACCAATACCATGCCGTTTTTGTTACTATTGCTTTGTAATAGAGTTGAAGATCTGGTATTGTGATACCCCTGCTTCGCTCTTTCTACTGAGGATTGTTTTAGCTATTCAGGGTTTCTTATTCTTCCAGATGAATTTCATAATTGCTTGCTCTATTTCTGTAAGATACATCATTGAGATTTTAATTGGAATTGCATTGAATATATATAGCAATTTGGTAGTATGGCCATTTTGACAATATTAATTCTTCCTATCCATAAACATGGGAGATCGTTCCATCTTCTAAGGTTTTCTTTAATTTCTCTCTTTAGTGTTCTGAAGTTCTCGTTGTAGAGGTCTTTCACCTCTTTTGTGAGATTGATTCCCAAGTATTTTATTTTTTTCAAGGCTATTGTGAATGGGATAGTTTTCCTAATTTCTCTTTCTGAAGATTCATCACTTATGTATAAAAATGCGTTGGATTTATGAGCATTGATCTTGTAACCTGCTACTTTACTGAATTCACTTATGAGTTCTAAGAGTTTTCTGGTGGAATTTCCAGGTTCCTCTAAATATATAATCATGTCATCAGCAAACAGGGATAGTTTGAGTTCCTCTTTTACAATTCGTATCCCTTTAATTTCTTTGGTTTGTCTAATTGCTTTGGCTAGAGTTTCAAGGATGATGTTGAATAGAAGTGGTGAAAGAGGGCATCCCTGCCTTGTTCCAGTTTTTAGGGGGAATGCTTTCAGTTTTTCACCATTTACAATGATATTGGCCATGAGCTTAGCGTAGATGGCCTTTACAATGTTAAGGAATGTTCCCACTACCCCAATTTTTTCTAGTTCTTTTAGCATGAAGGGATGCTGTATTTTATCGAATGCTTTTTCAGCATCTATTGAAATAATCATGTGATTCTTAACTTTTAGTCTGTTGATATGGTGAATGACATTTATTGATTTCCGGATGTTGAACCAACCTTGCATCACTGGGATAAAACACACTTGATCGTGGTGCACTATCTTTTTAATATATTTTTGTATGTGATTTGCTAAAATTTTGTTGAGAATTTTTGTGTTGATGTTCATTAAGGATATTGGTCTGAAATTTTCTTTCCTCGATGTGTCTCTGTCTGGTTTAGGTATCAGTGTGATATTGGCTTCATAGAATGAGTTTGGGAGGGTTCCCTCCTCTTCTATTTTATGGAATACTTTGAGAAGTATTGGAATGAGCTCTTCTTTAAAGGTTTTGTAGAACTCAGCTGAGAACCCATCTGGTGCCGGACTTTTCTTTGTTGGTAGGCTTTGATGACCTCTTCTATTTCATTGCTTGAAATTGATTTAGATTTATTTAAGTTGTGTATGTCCTCCTCGTTCAGTTTAGGTAATTCATAGGTCTCTAGAAACTTGTTGATGTTTTTGAGGTTTTCTGTTTTGTTGGAGTATAGATTTTCAAAATAGCTTCTAATTATGTTTTGTATTTCACTCGTGTCTGTTGTGATATTTCCTTGTTCATTCCTAATTTTAGTAATTTGAGTTTTTTCCCTCTTTCGCTCTGTTAGTGTGGGTAAGGGTTTATCAATTTTGTTTATTTTTTCAAAGACCCAACTATTTATTTTGTTAATTTTTCTGATTGTTTCTTTTGTTTCAATTTGGTTGATTTTGTCTGTGATTTTAACTATTTCCTGTCTTCTACTACTTTTGGTGTTGGTCTGCTCTTCTTTTTCTAGGTCTTTGAGCTGTAATGTTAAGTTGTTTATTTGTTGATTTCTACTTCTTTTGTTGAATGCGCACCATGAAATAAATCTTCCTCTAAGTGCTACTTTCATAGTGTGCCAGAGATTTTGATATGAGGTTACTTTGTTCTCATTTACTTCTAAGAATATTTTAATTTCCCTCCTGATGTCTTCTGTTATCCATTCATCGTATAATAGTGTATTTTTTAATCTCCAAGTATTGGAGAAGTTTCTATTTTTTATTCTGCCATTTATTTCTAATTTCAGTCCATTATGATCTGATAGAATACAAGGTAGTATCTCTATCGTCTTGTATTTGCTAACAGTAGTTTTGTGGCATAAAACATGGTCTATTTTAGAGAAGGATCCATGTGCTGCTGAGAGAAGAAAGTGTATTCGTTCTTTGTTGGACGGTATATTCTATATAAGTAAGTTAAGTCTAAATTGTTGATTGTGTTATTGAGATCTATGATTTCTTTATTCAATTTTTGTTTAGATGATCTATCCAGTGGTGAGAGAGGTGTGTTAAAATCACCTAGTATTATTGTGTTGTTGTCTATTTGATTTCTGGAATTGACAAGGATTTGTTTGACAAGCATGGATGAGCCAATGTTAGGGGCATAAATATTTATGATTGTTATGTCTTGCTGATTTATGCTTCCCTTAAGCAGTATGTAATGTCCTTCTTTATCCCTTCTGACTAGTTTTGGCTTGAAGTCCACATTATGTGAACTGAGGATGGATACTCCAGCTTTTTTGCTGTATTCGTGTGCATGGTATGTTTTTTTCCCATCCTTTCACCTTTAGTCTATGGGTATCTCTTTCTATGAGATGAGTCTCTTGCAGGCAGCATATTGTTGGATTTTTCTTTTTAATCCAATCTGTCTGTCTATGTCTTTTGATTGATGAGTTCAGGCCATTAACATTCATGGTTATTATTGTGATATGATTTGTATTCCTAGTCATTGAACTCATTTTTGTTTTTTGACATGATTTATTTTCTCCTTCATTTGGCTATTCCTTTAGGCTAGTTCCTCCCATTGCTGATTTTTGTCATTGTTTCTCATCTCTCCCTCATGGAATATTTTGCTAAGAATGTTATATAATGCTGGCTTTCTTTTTGTAAATTCCTTTAGGTTTTGGTTATCATGGAAGGATCTTATCTCATCGTCAAATCTGAAAGTAAGTTTTGCTGGGTATAAAATTCTTGGTTGGCATCCATTTTCTTTCAGGGCTTGGTAAATGTTGTTCCAGGCCCTTCTAGCTTTTAGGGTCTGGATTGAAAAATCTGCTGATATTCTTATTGGTTTCCCCCTGAATGTAATCTGATTCTTTTCTCTTGCGGCCTTTAAAATTCTGTCTTTATTTTGTCTGTTAGGTATTTTCAGTATAATGTGCCTTGGTGTGGGTCTGTTGTAATTTTGTATATTTGGAGTCCTATAAGACTCTTGTACTTGGATTTCCATTTCATTCTTCAGATTTGGGAAATTTTCTGATATTATTTCATTGAATAGATTGTTCATTCCTTTGGTTTGTTTCTCTAAGCCTTCCTCAATCCCAATAATTCTTAAATTTGGCCTCTTAATGATATCCCATAGTTCTTGTAGTTTCTGTTCATGATTTCTTACCATCTTTTCTGTTTGGTCCACCTTGTTTTCAAGATTAAATATTTTGTCTTCAATATATGAGGTTCTGTCTTCCAGGTGATCTATCCTATTGGTTATGCTTCCTATGGAGTTTTTAACTTGGTTTATTGTTTCCTTTATTTCAAGGATTTCTGTTTGGTTTTTCTTTCAGTATCTCTAACTCTTTATTGGAATGCTCTTTTGCTTCCCGTATTTGCTCTTTTAACTGTTGATTGGTGCATTCATTTAATGCCTGCATTTGTTCTTTCATCTCCTCGTTTGCTTCCCTGATTGTTTTAATTATGTACACTCTGAACTCCCTTTCGGACATTTCTTCTGCTGTGCTGTCATTGGGTTTTATTGATATAGTATCTAGGTTTGTTTCGGACATTTTCTTCCCTTGTTTTCTCATATTGGTCAGATGTTAGTGGGACTCTGTGATATTGCAGTTTTCCTCTATTGTCTTATAGTGTCCCTGTAGATTTCCAGTGTATCACCTACCAGCCTTCAGTAGCCTGAAGTCTTGGATTAACTTGACAATGTAGTGCTTCCGAAGAACGCTGCCCCTAGCCCACTACTGGTTCCAGGGAGAGAGACCTGGAGAAGTCTCTTGCTGCCCAGCCCTGGTCCCAGAGGCTGCTTGCAGGTCGGAGGTCTCCACTGGCTTGGGGACTTGTAGCTGGCACTATGTAGACAGGCTCTCACTGGGTGGTCTGCCCCGAGAAGCTAGCCTAGAAAGGCGCTTCCCACCAGAGTGGGCTGGGCTGCTTGGGGAAGTCCCTGGCACCCTGTGCTGGTCTCTGAAGCAAACTGTGGGCGGGCCGGAGCTGGCAGCGGGGTGGGCCAGAGCTGGCAGCGCTGCTTCTGTGCAGAAAGGCTCTCACTGGGGGGCCTCTCCGTGAGGCTGGAGAATATGGCCCTTGGGAGGAGCCCACCACCAGAGTGCTCAGAGCTGCCTGGGGGAGACTCTATCTGCCCTGTCCTACTCTAATAAGCTGCTCGAATCCGGGCCTGCCACCCAGCTGAGCTTCACTGGGTGGGGGAGACTCACCCCGTGGTTCTATTTTAGTCTGAGTCTCTCAATGCCTCCCCTTCTTGAATCCTGGATTCTCGAGTGACTGGATATGCAGTCACCCTCTAGTCCACCATCTTGGATCCAGAATATGACTTTTGATACAATGTTTATTCATAAGATTCAGTATCAAAATCAGAGCGTGATTATGGATTGTTAATCCATCTACTAATTTTATGACTTTAATGTTCTTCACATTTGTGATTCACCAAACTGTAGTGTGACTTTGTATTCATTGTGGAATCAGATGGAATTACGACAAAATTATCTCTTGATTATTTCCTGGGTGACTTTCTAAAATTTCTTATCATTCTGAGAATCATCTTTTACAGTTTTCATTATTAAAGAATAATATAGGACAGTTCCATTGGTAATAAATAAGATGTAGCAAATGTGTCTTGATTAGTAAAATGTTCAAAATGTGTTTCCCTCGTTCTTTAAATAAACAATACTAATTATTATCTTATGAAATGAATGGAAGGAGATAGACAAACTATCATTTTGAAACACAATTCAGAGATTCAATAATTGTATTATTTGATAAAATTTATATCTCTTGAGTATGTCTTTGGATTGTTTGACTTTTTGCATAATAATAACCAAAATATAATCCAGTTCACATGAATAGATGAGATCAAAGGAAACCCATGACTTGAACAGAATATTCCTGTGATCCATAGTTTCCAATCAATAGACAAATAAATGTCTCAATATGAAGATAAACAAGTACCCCAAAAATAGTTAATAGTTTAATCCAATGCAATTTTCTTGCTTTAACTCCTGCAACTTTGGTCCAGTCTTCATCAACTAGAGCTGGTCCAGTCTTGTTTGGAAAGATCACTGAAACAACTAATTTTGACTAATTTGACCTCTATCTTATTCATCTTACAATAGCCATTAAGGCAGGCAATTTGCATAATCAAAACCTATTTAACTTCAGCCATCAACATGACCATCATTACCATGGACATTTTAATTAATCTCCTATTATATATTTGTAGCACCTTAATTTGTATGAATTATAGAAAGTCCAAACTATGACTAGATTTGTGATTAGAAGTAATCCTCAGAATGTTCTGTGTTTATTCATTCATTCTGTCTGCCTTACTCGAGGTTTGCCTGGTTTTTGTCTTAGCTTTTCCACTGGTGGTAAATGTGACTTTGGGTCAGTTCAAGTTCCCTGGTTATTTATATTTGATAGGGATTCTACAGTTTTCAACATCAAATCAGTCTTGAATTGAAATTTTAATGACAATCTTTGGTACACATACATATTCTTCAATACACATATGCAGATAGATAAAGACCACTGTTAATCTGTGTCATCACTGAAACACATAATTGCTGGAGATCAAGCCCATGTAATCACAAAATTTCCCAGTAAGGGGTGGCATTTCCCCAGTGAGTGTATAGGGACAGGTAAAGTAGCATAAGCCAACTAGAAGACCCCTAGTTGGCTTATGTTACTGAAAAAATCTTATTTAATCACATAAATCTACGTGTATTTGTGTGTATATAATTATGTATATTATTAAACATGGAGATGATTTAATATAAGAGAGTAGAGCTAAGTACCTAAAGGTATCTGTTACACCTGCACATGTAAACACTATGTAAATAGATGAATATAGAATTTTGCTCCACTTAATTCATGAAGATGGAGTGTATCATCCCCTAGAAGTATGTAGTAGCATAACCATGAGTCAACATGTGAATTCAGCAAGATAACTTTTATGAGCACCTCTCTTCTAGCCATGGTATGAGCTTTACCCACAAGATGAAAAGCAAAACTAATATATGAATAAGGGGATTTCTGTGCTGTGTGTGGGGTTAGTATGTGAAGGAGGGAGCACATAGGAAGACCACAGGTTGGAAATCTGGTAATGCTTTATGCTAAAATTTTGGATGTAGAAATTGTTATCTTTACTGTAATGGAACATGGGGAAATCCTGGAGAAGTGATGATAAAGAGGACATGCAACTCCTTCCTTCACATACAGTGATGTCTGATTCCCTAAAGAGGACCCATGAATTTTTTTTTTTCTGGCTGTCAATACTTTGCCCTATTATCTTTACTATTTTTCTATTTTTAACAATGTAGCCAGGGTTGTTGTCATTTCTTGACACTGTTCCTTTTAATGGTTGTCTCTTGCATTTATATTGACATAGTTCATTTTACAAATGACTCTTCACAACCCCTCCTCTCAAGGCAATAGAGATGTGTAAGGGTTGACCAAGTTGATTGGGGTGTCCAACTTTAACCACAGACACAGGAAATCATTCTGAATAAACCAGACCTCAGGTATAAGCCTGTTGGCAACCAGTTGAGACCCCTGAGCTTCATTGCCACCTTGTCTTCATTTCCTTGTTTCTCCACCACTGCCAGGTGTCCAATTTTCCTGTCCTCTAGGTCATTTGCCCATGGGAAAGAGAAGAGTCTAAGATTAGCACCACTCTGGGTGTGCAGGATTCTCAGTCGTTATCTCTGCTGGGTGATTCCTTAGTGACATTGAGGGATAGATCTTAGTGCCCAGTTTAGGTAGGGATCTGGTGATTTAAATGTGATCAAGGAAGAGAGTGGTTGTTCATTTAGGAGCAAGGTGTGGTTTTCCTTGAGCCATAAAGGATGACCAGAGACTGAATGGTGAATGTGTTATTGAGAAGGTTGGGAGTAGAAATGAAGGCTGGTACACAAGAATGAGGAGTGAGCAAGAAACAAGTGAAAAGAGATCAGTTGTTAAGGTATGTGTGGAGGTAGGGTGCCTGATTCTTGTATTTAAGCTTTATAGACACAGAGACACAGTGATAGAAAAAGTAAAGCAGAGCTTTTGAAACTTATAGGACTAGAAGAAGTTATATGTTTATGGTGACACTGATGGGGGATGAAATTCACATTCAGGAAATTTAACCAGAATGTATGGTTGGCATTCTACCTGAAATCCTCTTACATAGCTTTACTTTCATGTTTTCTGATATAAGATCAACAGTGTAATAACATCTGTTGTGTGCATGGTTCTTTGCTCTCAGTTACGTTTTGATAAATTTTGATAAATTTTTGATAAATTTACTTTTTGATAAACATGTTTTTTGTTTGGCAAACAAAGCTGATAGCATTCATGACTTTCCTATATGTTGATACTGTGCTTTTAAATTTTAAATATAAACATTAAAAATTGAAAATAATTTCAGCATTATTCTTACCCCAAATTTCTTATCATGAAATATTTTAAACTACAGAAAATGTGAGAGCATGATAAAGGAATTCCATATTTTACACCCTGTAACTAATATTGTTGACTCCTGCGTTCTCTGTGAGATGTGATTTATGTAGGTATATCTATGTTCACCTGTGTAATACTTTCCTAAATCTCTTCAATGTAAATGTAGACTATACTATTCATTGTTAGACACTTCAGAGAACATTTCCTTGGAATGAAGATTATGTCTGACCTAGTAAGTTTCCATACTATATCTGAAGTCAGCAGTTAAGTCCCTCACATCATCTGAATCCAGTCTGTATTCAAGTTTCCCCTTGCTTTACTGAAATATCATGTATATTTCTACCCGTTTTCCAGGGTGCAGCTATGGTTTATATGTTAATTTGTGTCATCTTTTTTAAGCTCTTTTCACACATAATGTTCACCCAATGCTTTTCCTCATATCATTGAAGCAGGATTTTCTTCAAACTGTCTTATTATATTAGTTAACATGTTCTTACATTTCCATTTTCTGTGAGTTAGGAGTCCTCATTGCAAATCATGGGCATGGCAGTGTGGTCCTCAGTAACTGGCTTTCACATTACATTAGGAAAATTTCAGACATGTTGCTCAGTGTAGTGAGAGAGAGAAGAGGAAAAAGGACAATCTCAAGGGAGAGAGTGAATCCTCCCAAGAGAGGAGAGGGAGGGCTTCCCCTCCTGCCTTCCAGATTCATGGGAGTCCCATGTAATATTTCGCAGTCCTGCCCAGGTGCCCCTCTGTACTGCTGACTGACAATGGGCTTACTTCAGGTTTCCAAGTCTGCCTTGTGAATGTCCTTGCTCTGCAGAGGGAAGATTGTCAATTCTGGGTGACTTTGTCCCACACTGGCTGATTCAAATTGGAATTCGTTCTTACTTATTGTGGTAGGGGGAATTATTCTAAAATGCCAGAATTGGAATCTGGTTTTATTGCTTTGATGAACCAGTTTACCCAAATATCACCTGAAGGATATGTACCAAAAGTCTTTCAAACTTGATATCATGAGTCTTTGACCAAATTCTTGATTTTCGGCGCAATTTGATGTCTAAGTTTTGATTTTTTTAAATAATATGCTTCTTTTTCTTTGACTTTTTTATGTGAACATTATCATTTAGTAGAATTAGATGCCTTTTATCTTGTCCATGGCAGATAGAATGTCATGTTTATCACAACCAGGGGAAACTGCTGAATTTCTGCAAATCAAAAGACATTGTTCTGGTTGGCTATGGTGCCCTTGGAACTCCAGGAGACAATGGAGGGTAATGAGAACCTCAGGGAGTTTCCCAAAAATGCCATTGCTGATGTAAACTAATGTCCTACAACACTCAAATTCTCAAATTTCAGAAGATTACTCACTAATGATCCTTGAAGAGAGAAAAATGTATAATTCTGAGAAGATCCCATAAAACACTGAGGGTGCTGGTGCAGGCACTCTACTTGAGGATTCCTCTTTAGAGTGGTCCAAACAGACTTGGGTCTGTTCTGTGAATGAGTTTAGTGATGCTTTTCTCTAATTCCATTGATTCAGAAGGTTAAAATTGAAAGATTGCATACTTGAGGCCAGCCCAAAAACTTATAAAATCCTGTGTCAAAAGAAAAATAAAAGGGACCAGGCATAATGTTCTGAGGTAGAATGCCATTCGATTCAACCCTCAGTAACCTGAATGAACCCCACCAAAGAAGAGAAATGAATAAAAATCTGCTATCTAACTTGGCTTCAGGACTTCAACATCTCTATTTTCTTCTGGGTTTGATCAGAGTTCCCAGTTCTCTTGGATGGTTCATTTCATGGTGCCCTGACAAATAAGCACAAGCAATCCCCAACCCTGATTGCCCTCTGTTACAGCTGCAGTGTGGGGTTATGGCTCTGGCCTTTAGTTTCAATGAGAAGAGGATCAAGGAGAGTATGCAAATATAGAGGAGGACTGTGGTCATTTGGGTTGCTACACAGTATCCTTTAATGTGTGCTTCCTTGAAACATATGAGGAGGGTATTGGGACAGACAATATCCCCAGTACTTCCTCTGCTTGGAAGATTTCAGATACTTTCAGTAGTGTGTTCACTTACTCTACAATGGGACAGGCAGTGGAACTGGAGATAATTAGGATTGCATAAAGCATGGAGATTTGCTTTTCAGCATTGCCAGTCATGTATTGTGTAGCTTTGTGCAGGTGACATGTTTGTATTTGTTCTTATTTTCTTAAATGAGAATTTGTATTGGGTGATTTTTATTCAATAGGGATGATTTTATTTGACATTTCCCCAAATACTCAATATATTTTAATATTGATATACTTATTCACTTTGAGTGTTTTCATCTGTCAATTTATATATTGCCCATTTAAATAGGTTATTTATCTTTTCATTTCAAGTAGGAGTACTTTTATGGACCATTCCTTAGAATAGATGCAAAATAAACCCCTGTCAATATTGAGGTTAATACACAAAACTTATTTTTTCTTTCATAATTCTTTGACTTGACTCTTTGCTTTGGCTCATCCTGAACTCAGTGAATGTATTCCAGCTGTGCTGGCTTCTCAGGTGTTCTTAATGAACTCTCCTCTGCATCTGGAGAACTGTGTGGTCCCCCTGCTTCAGTCCTGCTTGCTCGCTTGTCTGGGGTGCCTGAGATCCTGTCCACAGAACTTCACATCCAACCGTTGATGACCCAAACTTCACCTCATCACATAGCACTGTTCCCAGGCAGTGAATGGATCCCTGCAGAGCCTTCTAATGCCTCCGCTCAGAATGGGCACATCACTTCTGCCAAGTTCTAATGGCCAATGCAAGACTCAAGAGGGAGTCTTGAGGGGAATAGACACTGTCTTTTTGTGAAAAAAACCTGCAAATTTATATAGGAAAGGGTTTGGAGACTGGGAGATGTAAATTATTGGGGGGGGGGAGGAGAATTTTTGCAAACAATTGACTACATTTATATATTCTGCATATTGTTTTTCAGATTTGAATATATTTTTTGAAATACATTCTCCCAGTCTCTACTTGTGCTTTCATTGTTCTTTTTGGTATATTTTCATGAACAAATTTCCTTCTCTTATTGTTGTCTTCATGCCTTTACTTTGTGTTTGATGAGTATCATGTATTTTTCTAATATTGGGAAGTCAACAGTATTCTGTTATATCACTTAAAAAATTGTTACAGTCTTTAATTCCAAATTTAATTAACCTGCGTTTTTTAACATTATATAATATAAAAATTGAAATACAAACATAATTTTTAAATGAACACCCCTACTTCCCAGAAATAGGAATTACATTTCTGGGTACATTTATCTCATCAGTTGTCTTATTTACTTTTTCACATTGACTTCATTATGTTGGAAAATAAGTCTTTCTGTCCAACATTGTCATGCATTTCTTAAAATATTCCTTCATTTAAAAATATCTTGGCTATTCTACATTGAACCATTTTAATAAATTTAAAATCACTTGATTAATGTCTACACAGATTGTCTCTGCTTCATATTGCATTGGACCTCTCAGTGATTTTGGAAAATGTTCATTTGAAATATTTAAGATTCAAATCCATGATTGTTATATGAGTGTCCAATATTTATTTTTTAGTATATTGCAGTTAAATTATTTTTGAAGGCAATTGTATAAATTTATTAGATTTATTCTTACAGGAGTGATAATTTTGATAACTTTAAATAACATATTCAGTTTCATTTTGACAATTTCCAAATGTATAGAAATTTTCAAAGAGAATGCAGTGAATTCCATTTATCTAGTTTATCAATATATAAATTACCAACATTTTACTTCCTCACCATTTTCTAAAGAAATTACTAAGGATTTAACTATCCATTTCTTTCAGTAGGTTAGCAATTCATAAAAATCATTTCTATGCTTAAAATGACTCAAATTTGGACAAGGACATTCTCATCCAGTCCGTTCCTTTGTACTTCAAGTAGGATATAATTAGTACTTTAATGATTATTGACTGATAAATGTTGAACGAAAATAATTTTTGGAGTTTTAAATGTCCACTTGTGGGATATAAAAATCAAATTGTATCCTTGAAATTTATTTAATTATTGTAAATTTTTCAAAATGTTGCCCTCAATTATTCTGGGTCATTTATGTATATAACATGGTGGTCTTTGAATAACATTAGCTTTATTTTTTTATGGCTACTGTTTAAGATTTCTTGTTATCTTCAGTTGGTAATGTTTCAGTACATTACACGTGAGAAACAATTTCTTTTTCATTTTCATCTGATATTTATTGACCATTTCCATGTTTTGCTTGATGTTTTTAATAAGATTTGAAAACTTCTCAGATATTTCAAATGTTTCTGAAACAATCTGATATTATTGAATTTTCAGGATTGGCAATAGCAGCATAATATGCTAAAATATTTCTACTTAGCTGATAGATTTTTGATTTCAGGTTGACTGCAGAAGATATGAAAGACTTAGATGACCTGAAGAGAAATGTTTAACATCTTACCTTTGAACCAAAGGAACCTTGGCAGATATGTGGTCTTTGTTTAGTTTCAAGTTTATCCCTCCTTTTAAGTGAAGTTTTGCAGAACCTAGACACCATTGGGCTTTCAATGCTTCCATTGAGGCTATAGGGAGAACATTTTGTTTTGAGTTTGAAAATATAGACATCTGAATGCAGTGGATAAAGTAGTATTTGAGAAGAGAGATTCAAAACAAGGGAGGAGTGTGAATAAGAACACACTTGTTTTCTTTAACTTATTTTTATTTTAAACAAATGGGATATATCTTGTTTCCCTGTACGTGAAGTAGAGGCATACCATTAATGTAATCATACATTCACACATAGGGTAATAGTTTTGATTCATTCTGTTATGTTTCCTCCCCCCCACCCCTTCCATCCCTCTTTTCCCCCTCTACAGTCCCTCCTTCCTCCATTCTTGCCCCTTCTCACCCCCCTTTATGTGTCATCATCCACTTATCAACAAGATCATTCATTCTATAGTTTTGTTGAGATTGGTTTATCTCATTAGCATGATATTATCCAATTTCATCCATTTGCATGGAAATGGCATAATTTTATTATTCTTTATGGTTGAGTAATATTCCATTTTACATGTATACCACAGTTTCTTTATCCTTTCATCAACTGAAGGGCATCTAGGTTGGTTACAAAATCTAGCTATTGTGAATTGAGCAACTATGAACATTGATGTGGCTGTATCTCTGTAGTATACTGATTTTAAGTCCTTTGGTGGTTATAGGCCGAGGAGTGGGATAACTGGATCAAATGGTGGTTACGTACCAAGTTTTCTGAGGAATCTCCACACTGCTTTCCAGAGTGGCTGCACTAATTTGCAGCCCCACCAGCAATGTATGAATATACCTTTTCCCCCACATCCTCGCCAACACCTATTGTTGTTTCTATTCCTGAAAAAGCAACAGTAAAATTGTAGGTCCAGGGCACTACTTACAATACTATTAAAAGAAAGCTACCATTTCTTACTTTACTTAAAATCTAGTAATGAACAATCAGAAAATGAATGTTGGCTCTACCAGGACAACTGCTGCTAGAAGGCTCCTAAAATTTTGATCTATTCATTTACAAAATAATTGTAATGCCTTATCACATGGAATCCTGTATTTACAGAAGATTAAAGGAGTCTGGCCATGAAGGACTAACTTGTTTGAGAGTAGACCCCCAACCATAAACAAGTAAAAAGTTGGCAAAATGCATGTTATAACCATTGATAAATGTTGGTCAACAGAAAGGAACTGCGATTCCCCAGAGAAAACAAATTACCTGAGCCCTCTGACAGTTCAAGTCTTGTGATTTTGAAGTGCTTTCCAGACTCTGATCAGAATGGGGAAATCTGGAAATCTGAGCAGAGCAGAAACCCAGTCAGAAACTCTAACTGGTTTTGGAAGTCAGTGACAGCTGTAATTTGTGGGACACCCTTTCATCTTCAGTAGGTAAAATTGCTGGACAAGCAATGTGTGAGATTCAATGGACAAAGAATCAATCTTTAGTTAACAAGCAACTACTTGGACACTACAAACTTAAGTACCAGAGTGGACACAGACATTTTGGATATGACCAAAGACGTTTTAACTCAGAGCATTCAGCTAAGACCTTGCAAACTGGGCTATACTATCCCTATGACAAAGGTCCCTCAAAAGCTTATTCCAACAAATCTTAATAAAAACAAGTCTTGAATTTGGATAAATACATCTTTTCATCTTTAAGAGATAAATGTCTATTTAAAGAAGATAAAAATAAAAATTAATTGTGGTTGTTAATGATTTAGATATTAGGTGTACCCCACAAACTCAGGTGTGAGATGATGCAAGAAGGCTTAGAAGTGAAATGATTGGATAATGAGATTCTCAACCTAGTCAGTGCATTAATCCCCTGATAGGAATTAACTTGGATGATAACTGTAGGCAGGTGACTGGAGGAGGTAGGTTACTGAGGGCATGCCTGTGGGCTTTGTATATTTTGTCTGTGGTGGAGAGGAGCTCTCCATGCTTCCTGGTGCCATGTCCCTAGTTGCTTTTCTCTGCCACACACTTCAACCATGATATTCTGCCTCACTCAAGCCCAGAGCAATGGAGTGGACCATCTGTGGACTGAGATCTCTGAAACCGTAAACCTGAAAATAAACTTTTCCTTCTTAAAATTGTTTCTGTCAGCTATTTTGATCAGAGCAGTGGAAAAAACTGGCTAAAATGTATGGGTTTTGCAACAATCCTAAAAATAAAATGCAGAAAAATACCAAAATGGATAGAAGGTGGAAAATTAGAGGTCTACTACCACAGAGGTCTTATTTAATACATCAAGCAGAATAGTTGTACTTTAAAGAAGATTGTGCCTACTATAAACTCTATAGTAGTCATAGAAAAAATAAGAGGGCTGGGAATGCATTTTCATTTCAAGCAGGCATTCTACCATGGGATTAGAAACCCAGCACCACCACCAAGAAAAAAAAAAAAAAAAGAAAACAGAGTATCACAGCCTCTGGGACAGGAATCTTCTATGTTTCTATTTTGCTACCAAAACAATACAACTTTTTACTTTTCCTAAAAAAAATATAGCAAATATACTATTGGTCATAAAATTAAATACTTAAAAATACTTATTCAAATCAATGAGAGGAATAAAAGAATATGTGATGAGGAGAAAACAAAGAGCAAGCCAGGTGCATTGGCACATATCTATATATAGTACCAGCTACTGAGGAAATGGAGGCAGGAGGGTCATAGGGCCAAGGTCAGCATGTCCCAAAAGGGCTGAGGAGGTCTGGGGATGTGGTTAATCTACCCTGAGTTCAATCCTTACCTCACTCATTCAACAATCTTTAACTCAAATCATTTCAAAGACCACAGTGTAAAACCTAAAGCTAAAAAACAAAACAAAAACTTCCTGAAGAAAAATAAAGAAAATATTAGTGACTTTAGAAACAAATCCTCAAATAAGATACAAAGAGGGGGATGGATTAAAACAAAACAATAACTTGGACTACATAGAAATTAAAAGACCCAGAATGACTAAAAACAATCCATAGCAGAAAGAACAAAGCAGGTCGTATCACAATATCAGACCTTCAACTATACTACAGAGCAACAGTAACAAAAACGGCATGGTATTGGCACCAAAATAGACAGGTAGACCAATGATACAGAATAGAGGACATGGAGACAAACTCAAATAAATACAGTGTTCTCATACTAGACAAAGGTGCCAAAAACTTACAATGGAGAAAACATAGCCTTTTCAATAAATGGTGCTGGGAAAACTGGAAATCCATGTGCAGCAAATGAAACTAAATCCCTATCCCTCACTCTGCACAAAACTCAACTCAAAATGGATCAAGGAGCTCAGATTAGAATAGAGACCATACACCTAGTAGAAGAAAAAGCACGGCCAAATCTTCATCATGTCAGATTAGGATCAGACTTCCTTAACATGACTTCCAAAGCAAAGAAATAAAAGCAGGAATCAATAATTGGGATAGATTCAAACTAAAAACTTTTTCCATTAAAGGAAATGATCAACCATGTGAAGAGAGAGCCTACAGAGTGGAAGAAAATCTTTGCCACACACACTTCAGATAGACCTCTAAACTCCAGAATCTATAAAGAACTCAAAAAAACTCTACACCAAGAATACAAATAACCAAATCAATAAATGGGCTAAGGAAATGAGTAGACACTTCACAGAAGAAGATCTACAAGCAATCAACAGATATATGAAAAAATGTTCAACATCTCTAGTAAAAAGAGAAATGCAAATCAAAACTACCCTGAGATTTCATTTCACCCAAATTAGAATGGCGATTATCAAAAATACAAGCAACAACAGGTGTTGGCGAGGATGTGGGGAGAAAGGTACACTCATACATTGCTGGCGGGTTGCAAATTAGTGCAGCCACTCTGGAAAGCAGTATGGAGATTCCTCAGAAAGCTTGGAATGGAACCACCATTTGACCCAGCTATCCCACTCCTTGGCCTATAACCAAAGGACTTAAAATCAGCATACTACAGAGATACAGCCACATCAATGTTCATAGCTGCTCAATTCACAATAGCCAGATTGTGGAACCAACCTAGATGCTTTCAATTTATGAATGGATAAAGAAACTGTGGTATATATATATACACAATGAAATATTACTCAGCAATAAAGAATAATGAAATTATGGCTTTTTTTCAGGCAAATGGATGAAGTTGGAGAATATCATGCTAAGTGAGATAACCCAATCCCAATATACCAAAGAACAAATGATCTCTCTGATGAGCGGATGATGATACATAATGGGGGGTGAGAGGGAGGCAAGAATGGAGGAAGCATGGATTGTATAGAGGAAATAGAGGGGTGAGAGTGATGGGGGAGGAAAAATGATAGAATGAGACAAACATCATTACCCATGTACATGTATGGTCACCCAAATGGTGTGACTCTACTTCATGTACAACCAGAGAAACAATTTGTACCCCATTTGCTTACAATGAATCAAAATAAATAAATTATTAAAAAAAAAAACTCCTGGAATTTAATTAACACAAAACCTAATTTTTAAATGGGTAACAGAGTTGAACAGATATTTGACCAAAATATATGAAAAAGCACATTAAAAAGATGATCATCATTAGTCTTTGGAAATTACAAATTAAAACCATGATGCTATATCATGACAGACCCACCACTAAACTAAAGTTAACAAAGGCTAAGAATACGAAGTGTAGACAGGATGCAGAGTACATGGAATTACTCAGAAGTTATTAGTGAGAATGCAAAATAGGTGGTTGAAAGTTACAAACATACACTTTTCATACAACCCTGCAATTTCTACTCCTAAGAAAATAAAAATACATGTCCACCCAAAAAGCTGTTTGCAAATGTTCATAGGAAATATGTCCAGAACAAAAATTAGAATCAGACTAAGTGTCCATCAGCTAGAAGACAGACTCAGAAATGTGAAACATCCACATAATTAAATCCTACTTAGCAATTAAACAAAACACTAGTCCTTTGAATAACATGGATGAATCTCAAAGTATCATGCTAACTGAAGAAGACATGCACAAATAGTGTCCTGTATCATTCCAATATATGACACCAAGAATAAAGGTAAAATCTGTGAAAATCATACATCTCTAAAGTTTTGTTTAAGATTTGGCAGCAAAGTAATAAAAAATACACATGCATTCTCAGGTAAGACAAATATTTTCCTTTTTTCTTAGTTAATTGACCTACAAGAAATTAATGACTTATCAAAATTATTCCTTTAATAACCTGTGGAGTCATATTTTGGGATACAGACCACTTTACTATAAATCTAACTTGGAATGTGTGCATTGGAAGTGGCAATGAAGGTCTGTATAACTAAGATCCTTTAAGTGGAGCTCCAGGAACTATATTTAATATTAAAGTTTCAATTTACATAGGAACAAACAGTAAAAACTGGACAGTGTGGCATAGATATCTCAAATGCCTGGGTTACCACCTTCTGCTGTCAAGGGTCAAGTTTATTTTGGGACTGGAATATTTAATATTAAAAGTTAATATTCATCATGACTCCTAGTCATTAACCACATTCATCAAAGAATTCCAAAACTGTCCTGAAAGTTTTAAGCACTGTAGTCCCCCTACCTACGATTTCCATGATTTTGTTATGCAGTCACCCACAGTCTGGCATTACTTTGGTGCAATGAGGAATTAAGATATTTTAAAAGACAAGACATTCGGAGAGTTCTTACCACAGTATATTACTGTTCTTTTTCACCATTAAACTAGACTGGTAACATCGTAGAGTGTCTACTTAATAAAGGTTATGAGAGATAAATAGAAAACATAGTTTTTATATAGAAGGACTTTGTACTACCTGTATTTCCAGGCATCCACTGGGAATCTTGGAACAGGTATCAACTCTGGGTTAAGGGGCTATTACTATACTCATTTTCAATTCCCATCTCATGTGTTACCCTTAAGTAATTAGTGTTAAGTAACAGAAGAATCAGATTGTGCAAGTCAACATAATACCAACAGCTTATTAAAAAGAAATACAACAAGGCTGAGCATAATATATCATTATCTACATTATCATAATCCTCAACCTAAAGAAAACAAGCTAAGATATTTCTTCACCTCTGTCACCAATTCCTTTTGCAGGAGTCTAGCATTTAATCTAGAATGGGACAATCTATGGAACCTAAAACCATCACTAAAGTTCACCAACATCTAGCAAACATGTAACTCAGACCTCTTCTGTTCTATTGTTTACCCAGGTTTTCTTACCCCCTTTCTGCCCCTTCTATGTGGTTACCACAGCTACTTTGATTAAAAATAATAAGAAGACATTCACAATACAGCACACCTCTGATCCCAGCAACTGGGGAGGCTGAGGCAGGAAAACAACAAGTTCAAGAGCAGCCTTGGCAACTTAGTGACATCCTGTCTCAAAATTAAATAATAAGGACAAGGGATGCCCAACTTGGTTCAAGCCCAAGTACCCAAAAAAGATATTTATGCCTAATTAATGAAATTACAAATAGTCTGATTTTATCTCTGCCCTTCTCTTTAAAGGAAACTCCTACACTGTATTAGTATATAAAGAAAGGAATACTGGTATATTCTATACTTAAAAATAATTTTACTTCTAAGTAAGGGTCATTAATAAATGAGATACTTTATTATTTCCACACTACAGATTCTGGATATTAGTTCATATATAAGCTGAGTTTACCTATGTATAGTAAATACTTACACTGAGATTAAAATCCAAATTATCTTTAAATACTTAGCAAATTCAATGTAGGAACAGTATTATTCAGATTAATACTGAATTTTTAGTCAGAAATTTCAAATTTAAGTGAAAGAAACCCAAGTCAAGCTAACAAACAAAATCAGAAATTATCGTCTCACAGGATTTGGAGGTCGTGCTTAGAAACAAAGAACTGAAGGCCTCAAAGGCTCAGTGCCACCTTCTCATCTCCTAGCCTATGCTCTTCTCTCCTTTTTGGCCTCATTTTCTCCCACAGCTGACACACCTCCTGATCAGGTAGAGCAGGGTGAATGTATGAGCAGTCTGAGCTTCAGGAGTCCAGAAGGAAAAGGTTGCTCCTGTCATCTATGTATCTATCAGTGAGGGGAAAAATGCCTACTGACCCTTGGAGAAAAATGTCAATACTTTGTATCAATCAACATTACAAGGGAGAGCAGTACAAAATGGGACAAGTCTGACACACATTTTCAAGTCATAAGACAACAGAAAATTAGAAGTGGGAATCTTTTCTCAATAATCGGGAAGTGAGAATTCTCCATTATTAAATGTTAAATTTCTATATCATGAACTAAATGCAAAGATCACAAAAAAGAAGACATAGTAATAGATCAAAAATAGCAAAATAGAACAATTATGTAAGTTATGTGAATAAAATTATGTAATAAAAATCTCAAAAACCAAAAAGATCCTGTGAATACTGTATTTCTTTAACTGATATAATTGTTGAGAAGAGACCCCTAAATGATCAAAAAATCTGGCTTAAGAAATCTAGAAAGCCAGGTGGGGTGGCAAACACCTGGAATCCCAGCTGCTGAGGTGACTGAGGCAGGAGGATGAAAACTTCAAAGCCAGCCTCAGAACTTGGCAAGGCCCTAAGTAACTTGAGAGAAACCCTGTCTTAAAGTAACAAAGGACTGTAGATGTGGCTCAGTGATGGATCGATCCTGGCTTCAATCCCTGGATAAAAAAAAAAAAAAAAAAAAAAAGGAATATAATCTAGGAATTAGTAATAATCTGAATATATATGAAAATTAATCTAACAGCTGTCACTTAAACACTCATCTACAATTAACAGAAAGTCCTATCACGGGGGAAAAAGCATAAAAGTCAATTTAGTAAGATTATACATATGATATTTTAACAAGAAAAAGGGCAGTCTCAGTTTTAAAATTTTAGGGGTAGGGTATTACTCAGTGGTAAGGCCTTGGTTAAGATGTGCAAGCCCTGGATTCAATCCTGAGTACTGAAAAAGAAAAGGAAAGAAAGAAATACATTGTGGTAATTATTATTCCTTAATACAAAGTTCTGTAAGGATAAAGTGTTTACAAAATCAAATTACATAAATGAAAACTGCAAATACTCTATGGAAGGAGAAAAGGTCTTTGCTTAAGATAAATGTTAAGACAACATGCAGAACATTCTATTAAGGGCTGTGCCATTCATTAATCATTTAATCTTAAAACACTACTACAAGATAGGTAATATTTTCCTCATTCTACAATGAAGAAAACTATGTTGCAAAGATAAAATAATTAGCACAAGTCATAAAGGTAGTTAATAAATAATTTACAGATACAAATTTAAACCATATAAAAAATTAGTAGGTTTAGCCTACATGGCACCAACTCAAAGGCAAAAGAGCAAGACTGAGGGTATAACTTAATGATATAAATGGCTTGCCCAGCATGTGTAAAGCCCGGGGTACACACGCAGCACCTATACAAATGAGGTGGGCAATAACACTATCTTAAAAAGGCTGAAAAAAAAATTAAGGGAAACTATAAGGGATTTGTGGTTGAAATGCTACAAAAAGTAGCATATTTCTAAAATAATAATAAAGCACTTTTAATTACCCCCAGGGCCTGGTGCATATTAGGTGAGTACCTCTGAGCCCTTTTTAATCTCTACTGATAAATAAATTTTCTTCTATTTATTCCCCTTATTATCCTTTTAGACTGGAAACTGAAGCTTCCTATAGTCACAAAGTGTATATAAAAGTAAAATTAAAATGTTATCAAATAAAATATGAAATAAAATACATTATTATTTGATTTGAAAATCCGGGCAGCAAAGGCAAAATAACTCGGATCTATTGACATAAGTAGAAAATATGGAAGCAAGTTCTTAAAGAAGTTATGAAAAATTGGACACTTAATTCTTCACCTATAAAAGTAAGACTTCAGATTAGCATTTTAAGTACTCCATTTTAGACCAGTTTTGGATTCTTACAAAGTAGAGCAAAAGGTACACATGATCAATCTCCTGCCCCCAAACACACAGCTATTCCAGTATTATCAACATTCTACTCAGAGGTACATTTGCTATAGCTGATAAACATACATTGACACATAATTATCACTTCAAATCCAGTTTACCCTAGTATTCACTCTCACTCTTGTCCTCTGTATGAGTTTGAGCGAATTTAAAATGACTGTATCCACCATTGAGGTATTACACAGAGTATTATTTATAAAAAAACTTTTAAGTTTGTTCTAAATAGTTATACATGACAGGAGAAGGTAGTATTATCCAACAAAAACTTTTGTGCTTCACTTACTCATCTTTTTCGTCTCCCTACCCACTGGCAACAACTATTTTTTGTACTGTTTCCATAGCTTTCCTTTTCCATGATGTCACATAGTTCCAATCATACAGCACATAGCCTGTTCAGATTAGTTTATGCATTTAAAGTTTTCTCTATGTCTTTTCATGACCTAATGACTCATTTCAAACATTTTGGATTGCATAACACCACACTGTCTGCATATATCATATAGTAGTTCCCTTTATCTGTAGTTCAAAATATTCAGTCAGTGATGAAAACTGCAAGGAAAATCATTATTTTACACTAACACTGATTCTAGGTTGATTTTGGAATATTTTTTAATTACAAAAACTGTTTTACCCTCCCCCTTGAGTGTATTTTTGAAGTAAAACCAAGCAATTGATAAGAATGTCTGTGTCTATTTTTGAGTAAAAATAATTACAAATATTTTATTACTAATTTTTCACATAGCTAGCAGTTGGAGCTCACATATTAGTAAGCCTTTAAGAATTATGTGAGGAGACTGATATCCATATTAATTTTATGTACACCATCCTCTACACAACTCTGATTAACATAGGGAGCATATGGCAGTTCAGTTCTCCATTTTTGCTCCTACCTGTAATTATCATTTCAAACATTTACTTATTCAATCCTTTCATGTGTCTACATAAGACACATAGCTTAATCTTCATAGATTTTTGTTTAACTCTCTTTTCTTTTTACACACTTTCAAGGGGGAAGAGATTAAAACATAAACCAGTAAATATCTACTATATTAATATAAAGTATATGAAATTTTAATAGTTATGATAGAGAAAATTATGTTACATCACATATACTATGCAATTTTATACCACATAAATGACATAATGCTAAATATGCCATATAAATAGACACTACTAAATGCTTTGGCCAATTCTGTGCTTGCCCATAAAAGGTATATATTAGAAATAAAAATCGATTTTTATATGAAATTCTCAATCAAAATAATTTTGTGGTATCAAGAATCAACTCTCTTCATCTCTCCTGCACATGATCAAATCTTCCTCTTCTACTCCCTAGTTACTGAACTTAATAGAGGACTAAATGGCAAAGAAAAATGTAATTTTGTAGATTCCCAGTACAAGCAAATCAAATCAGAATATAAAATGGTAGGCCTGAGAATGGGAGATAAGAACATAATGACTAATCCTCATTAAAATTTGGTTTAATGACTTCTGGCTTCTGAAGATAATGGAGTCAGATCCCTTTGGGTGCTTAACCTCTTGAGGCAACCATTACATGTGGCCAAAATGTAAAAAGCAATCCACTCAAGTTATAGGAGCTTTAACATCTGACAGGCTCTGTTAAGAAGTACCCATGCAAAGGAGCTGGGCAGACAGCTATGTGAAGTACTCATTTTGCAGTCTGCCTTCCCTGAGTGTAGCCTGTGAGACACAGGTGATGAGATGTTCATGCCATTAGTAAGAAACAATCTTTGTGGTTAGGGAAACAAAAAACTGTACCTTGTAAACAGGCAATGAATGACACAGGAAAATTCAGAAAACTAGAAATGGGATCTTCATATTAACTCTGTCCACAATTCTGACCAAAACCTGATTCATACATTGGTTGCAATATACTGACAACAACTATAATAAGCATGAATTTATCTGAACTTTTGTTGAAGCTACTAAGAAAATGCTTCAAAATAAAGAATAGCTGGAATAACCACTGATAAACACCTAGGTATGACTATTTCTTCCCTAATATAGACATCAATATATGACAACTATGTGAAAAAGAATATGTGTATGCATGAGAACACGTTTTTACGTGACATACTATAGTAAATGTGAATGAGCTTAGAAATGCTAAGTAAATATTAAATCCCTAGAATAAAATTCCTAATATTATTGGAACAATTCAAAGAAGCATGTTTACAAAGATGAGAGGAAAATTAAAGGTAATTCTAACACAAATTTTAAAAGTTTTGATAAGAAAAAAAGAGAAACAAAACAAGACTACTTTGTAAGATATACTTAATATGATGGTAGAAAAAACTATAAATATGTCAGCAATTTTATTAAAGTTTAATGAATTAAGAGCAAATTTAATGGCAGAGGCTGTGAAGATGGGTTTAAAACATTATTAAGTATATGCTGTCTTATTAAGTATATGCTGTCATATTAAGTATATGCTGTCTTTATAAAGACAGCATATACTTAATATGCTGTTTTGAAAATAAAGAGAATATAAAGAGAAAACAAATTCTAAGTGAAAGAAAGTAAAGTTTTGAATATAAAGAGAAAATAAATTCTAAGTGAAAGAAAAAATGCATCATGAATGCAGTAAATGTAAGCTTACCAAAATGTCTGATAAAATAGATCTCAAGACAATGAGTATTAGCAAAGTTTTGGAGATATATATCATCATAATAATGTGTTAATTCACGAGTGCACAGGAGCAGTCATACCCACTTTACATACTTAAATATAGTTTCCAAATACAGTGAAAAATGTTTACAGAATTAAAGCAAAAAGTAGAATATTCCATAATTATAGTTGGAAATATTAATATTCAAAAGACTCTACTAATAAATTAGAAGATGAGGAACATTGCCAATAAATTATTTTTGCAAAACACCATATCTAAAAATAGCAGTTTTTTTTTTTTCCTCTTGTTTTCAAATGTTTGGAACACTTACTGAAATGACCATATACTGGGCTATGAAGTAATAAACTTAAAAATATTGAAATCATATCAGTTATGTACTCTGGCCACAATAAACTTATTATAATCAACAGCAATAAGATAATATGATATAACACACCACAAAATATTAGAAAACATTAACAACTTGTAAGTAACTGATTGGTCAAAGAAGAAATGACAGGGGTTATCAGTAAACAACTTGAAGTGAATGATGCTCAATATTAGACCTAAGACCAGCTGGCTCTGGAAAGCCCACGTTTAGCCTGTGCGGAGGCTAGTAACAAACCTCAGCAAACATTCACCTCTCATAAATTCTCGTTGACTCTGTGACCCCTTGAAGAGGAGGTGATATAGGTCATTCAATGTGGATGTTTAAAATTTTTTCTTACACCCCCCAAGTTTAAACCTAGTATCACAATGAAATTAGCAATAGAGAGCTCCTAAAATATTGAGATAATTCAACATTTTCAATATTTCACAGACCAACTCTCTGTCAGCCTGAGTTACAAGCCAATGTTGTAGCGTTTTAGTCTCCTCAGACACTTAGTAAATTCATTCTATCACACTAAACCATTTTAATCTGTGAAAAAAGTTCCAGGTCTTAAGATGCTTAAATAAGAAATATGAGATACTTTAACTTGCGGGGGGAATTCACAAAAATCCTGATAAAACTGGAGTTAAAACATTTGGAATAAATTTTAATTATATGATTAATAAATATGCATATGTTCATGTGTATAAGCACACAAGCACATATAAATCAAGACTTAACACATTATTTCATTTAGGGGTTCTTTTTGTCTCCCCTGCACATTTATTTCTTGTTCTTCCTGAAATTAGTATCTAACCACTTCAGAATTTCTTACATTAGAATCTGAGAGCCCACATTTCAGATATCTCACCCATAAACATACAGGGTTTTGAGAAAAAAAGAATTTTCACAAGCAAGACAAAACACCTTTTGCATTTTCCAGTAACAAAGGAAAACAAAAGAAAAAGTCAGTATGGGGACATTCAACACATACTGACCTCTTGAAGGTCAAAAAGAAATACTGTGAAGACAGACGCACTCCATTCCCCAGACATGCCGCAGTGCAGGGCACCCCAGCAATCCACCCTCTTTTTCTTCCAAAGGTCTTCTCTCTTGAATTCAAAGAATGCAATCCTCTGGCAAGAATAATCATTTGTTGACGATCAAGAGTAGAACACGAGCACCTAGACAACGGAGCTCCTGTTAGGTATTCTTCCTCCAATTGTGCTTAGCAAATGGTGACAAGGGGTCTCCATAGCACTTGGGTTACTGTGATTGGTCCATAGTTATGCTAAATAGGGCTTGAAAATGTACCAATGCTATTGGTCCAGAACGTACAAACACTATCAGTCAATTCTTGAGTCCCAGCATTCACTTGGCTCTGCCCCACTTCATTTTTCTCAATGCAGGTTGAAAAGTGGGAGGTTGAGGTCCCGATGGGCCCGCAGTGCTGCATGGGGCAGCTATTGTGAGAGGCCTCCCTACTCTATCTGGGTCTGATGGCTGCAGGGCGACAGTCAGTGAGCCTTTGTTCCCCTTGGTGCTGGCCCACGGTACTTGTGTGGCAGCGTTCATGCTGCAGCAGGGCCTCCAGTGCTCAGACCCACGCAGGCCCAACTCCACCCCTCCCAAGCTCCACTGCCACTCTCCTACCCTTGGCCTTGCACTGACACCTATGAAGACCAGCAGTGCAGACCCTCGGAGTCCACTGGTCTCACAGCTGGTGGCTTAGGGTGGGAGGGTCAGAGGTCTGCTTCTCTTCTATGCTGCCACCACCCCCATTGGCCTGCTGTCCCAGATTCTCATTCACATTAGCTTCCTAATGGAGGAGTTCAGGCACGTTTTCAGCCTTTGGGTGCTGAAAGGCGGGCCTCTAGGGGAGATGGTGCAGTGGGCAGATATCCTGCCTGCTCTCTACATCCTGGGCCACAGGCTGTGGGTCACCATCTCCTTGAGGGAGCTGCAGAGGTGAGTGCTGGGGACAGCCAGAGCACTGTGATGGGATGGGAAGGGACCCAGGAGAACATTCCAGAAGCCCCTGCTCCACTGCAGGTCTCATGGCCCACGGATCCTGGGAGGCTTTCTGGCCTTCTGTCAGGTACTGGCATCCCCAGGTCCCCACTGACCCACTCTGTCTGCCTCCTGCTTCCCCTCCATGCTGACACTCAGTCACGTTTAGGACACACCCAGGAAGTTGTTTGCACAGTACACTTCTAATGGTATTCTGGTCTCCATCTCTGAGCCTGTGTTGGGGGACAGTGTTTGCATTTAGGGGCTGACAAATTTGGCTTGAGGGCCGGGCATGGTGATACACCCTGTAATCCTCAGCTCCAGAGGCTAAGTAAGGAGGATCATCAGTTTAAAGCCAGTCTCAGCAAAAGCAAGGCGCTAAGCAACTCAGTGAGACCCTGTCTCTAAATAAAATACGGTTGGGGGTATGGCCCAGTGGCCAAGTACCCCTGAGTTCAATCCCCAGTACCCCCCAGAAAACATTGGCTTGAGGGACTGAGGCACATTATGAAGATGGGGTCCCTGGTGCTTGCCACCACAGTGGTTTGGGCACACCTTTGGGGGTTTCTGTTCTGGAACAAGATTCCTTCCTGGGCCTACTGTGGAGGCTGGGCCCATAGGACCTGGAGGGTGCTGGGGTGGGTGGCCACTCTTTCTCCTCTGCTGGCTCTCCAGGGTCCTGCTCCTGACATTGGTCAGAGGAGGGGGCTCCTAGTGCTTGAGAGAAGGTGGAACAAAAGGTTAGGAGTGTGGGAGAAAGGGCAGCGGGTGGAGATTGGGTGCACCGCATTGTCGGAGTGGAGAAATACACACGATTTCCCCCCCTTATCTTTTATATTTATCATGTGATATTTGGTACAGATGAAAGTATATGGAAACTCTGTAATGATACCAGGAACAGGATGACCTCCCACAGTGTTGCCACCCACCATGAGGTGGAGAGGATCAAGAGGCTGGGTTTCTCTGCCTCCCCCAGAAGAAACCCATGGCCTTTGCTTTTCTTTTTTTTTCAAAATGGGTTTTTCCCATATGTGTACATCTGTAAATGACGTGTGGTATGGTTTCGGTGTGGTCTTGGGCTTTGTGATGATGGTGACCATGGTGTCCACAGTCCCTGCCCCCAAGACCTCCTTTCTCCTCCATTGTGGCTTCAGACTCGTCCCTGCCACGCATGGCCGTCTTCCACTCATTTCCACTCTGTAGAATATTCTACTGTGTGAACGTGCTGTCATTATTTATCAGTTTTTGCTGTCTGCAAACATTTTTTTCTTGCCTTAAAAATTGATTTGAGAGCCAGGGCTGTGGCTCATTGGTAGAGCACTTGCCCAGCATGTGTGAGGCACTGGGTTTGATCCTCAGCAACACATAAACATAAATAAATAAAATAAAGGTATTGTGTTCATCTACATCTAATTTATTTTTTAAAGTGGGTTTGAGCCAGTCACAGGGGTCCACACATGTAATTCTAGCAACTCTGGAGGTTGAGGCAGGAGGATTGCAAGTTCAAGGCCAACCTTGGCAACTTAGTGAGGCCCTTTCTCAAAAATAAAAAAATAAAAAAGTTCTTGGGATATGACTCAGTGGCTGAGCATCCTTGGGCTCAATCCCCAGTACCAAATTAAAAAAAAAAAAAAAAAAAAAAGACAAATTGGTTTGAAGAGTGTGTGCTGTGGTGGACATTTAGGTCCATGTCACTTGGGGTACCTGCGTAAGGGTTTTCTCAGGTCAGCTGAAGAACTCATCCTCAGGCTGGCAACCTCCTGAGTCTGGTGCTGAACTCACAGTGTGTTTTAGCAGAACTGTCCAGGGACAAATCCTTCAACTGAATACAGATGAGAGACACATAGTTCTACTGATTCAGTGTCTCTGGGGCCTAGACTTAGATACACAGTTTCTGAGGTTTAGGGTGTGTGCAAATTCAACTTTATAAGAATATGTAAAACTGGCTTCCACTGTGACTTTGTGGACTGGCAGTCCCACCTGTTGGCCACACCCCCATACTTAGGATGCCGACTTCCTGGGTGAGCTGTACATGCATGATATCCTGCCTGCCTTGCTTTGCATTTCCTGGCAGCCATGAGTGTCCTGTCCTGGGCTTGCTATTGCTTCTTATTCGTGAAATGCCCATTCAAATTGTTCACTGGGTCCTTCTCCTTATTGAGTTTCAAGATTCTTTATATATCAGATAAATATCCCATGAGAGTTGTGTGTGTTAAATCTAATTTGCATGTAATTTTGTAATTTCCTTATGACTTTTTCCCCTCCGAGGAGGAGAGGTCCTTAATTTTAACATAGTGGAAGTAAACAATCTTTCTCTTCATGACGAGGGATGTGGTGCTGAGTGGGATTCCATTCCTCCTTCTGATTGACTTTTTTCTTTTATTTTAACAAATGGGGTAAAACTTGTTTCTCTCTTTGTACATGAAGCAGAGGCATACCATTTGTGTAATTATAGATTTACATAGGGTAATGGTGTTTATTCATTCTGTTATTTTTTCCTTACCCCCACCCTTCCCACCCCTCTTTTCCCTGTCTACAGTCCCTCCTTCCTCCATTCTTGCCTCCCTCCCACCCCGAATTATGTATCATCATCCACTTATCAGGGAGATCATTCATTCTTTGGTTTTTGAGATTGGCTTATCTCACTTAGCATGATAGTCTCCAGTTTCATGCATTTGCCTGAAAATTCCATAATTTTATTATTCTTTATGGATGAGTAATATTCAATTGTATATATACACCACAATTTCTTTATCCATTCATCAATTGAGGGGCATCAAGGTTGTTTCCACAATCTGGCTATGGTGAATTGAGCAGAAATGTGGCCACGTCACTGTAGTATCCTGATTTTAAGTCCTTTGGGTATAGGCCAAGGAGTGGGATAGATGAGTCAAATGGTAGTTCCATTACAAGTTTTCTGAGGAATCTATGCATTTCTTTCCAGAGTGGCTGCACTAATTTGCAATCCCACCAGCAACGTATGAGTGTACCTTTTTCCCCACATCCTCGCCAACACTTATTGTTGCTTGTATTCTTGATAATCACCATTCTAATTGGCTGAGATGGAATCTTAGGGTAGTTTGGATTTGCATTTCTCTTATTACTAGACACGTTGAACATTTTTTCACATACCTGTTGATTGTTTGTAGATATTCTTCTGTGAAGTGTCTGTTCATTTTCTTAGCCCATTTGTTGACTGGATTATTTGTATTCTTGGTGTAGTTTCTTGAGTTCTTTGTATATTCTGTAAATTAGTGCTCTGAAGTGTGAGTGGCAAAGATTTTCTCCCACTCTGTAGGTTCTCTCTTCACATTGCTGATAGTTGCTTTGCTGATAGAAAGTTTTTTTAGTTTGAATCTATCACAGTTATTTATTCTTGTTTTTATTTCTTGTGGTATTGGAGTCCTGTTAAGTAAGTCTGATCATAAGAAGACATGTTGAAGATTTGGACCTATTTTTCTTCTATAAGAAGCTGGGTCTCTGGTCAGATTCCAAGGTCCTTGATCCATTTTGAGTTGAGTCTTATGCAGGGTGAGAGACAAGGGTTTACTTTCATTCTGCTGCATATGCATTTCCAGTTTTCCCAGCACTATTTGTTGAAGAGGGTACCTTTTCTCCATTTTTGGCACCTTTTTCTAGTATGAGAAAATTGTATTTATTTGGGTTTGTGTTTTCTGTTTTTGTACCATTAATCTACCTCTCTATTTTGGTATCAATACCATGCCATTTTTGTTACTATTGCTTTGTAATATAGTTGAACTTCTGGTATTGTGATACCCCTGCTTCACTCTTCCTATTAAGGATTACTTTAGCTCTTCTGGGTTTCTTATTCTTCCAGATGAATTTCATGATTACTTCCTCTCTTTCTGTAAGTTACATCATTGGGATAGTAATTGGAATTGCACTGAATCTGTATAGCACTTTTGGTAGTATGGCCATTTTGATAACATTAATTCTGCCTATCCAAGAACATGGGAGATCTTTCCATCTTCTAAGGTTTTCATTAATTTCTTTCTTTAGTTTTCTGAAGTTCTCATTGTAGAGATCTTTCACATCTTTGGTTAAATTGATTCCCAAGAATTTTACTTTTTTTGAGGCTATTGTGAATGGGATAGTTTTCCTAACTTCTCTTTCTGAATATTCATCACTTATGTATAAAAATGCATTGGATTTATGAGCACTGATCTTATATCCTACTACTTTACTGAATTCAATTATGAGTTCTAAAATTTTTCTGGTGGAATTTTTTGGATCCTGTAAGTATATAATCATGTCATCAGCAAACAGGGGTAGTTTGAGTTCTTCTTTTCCTATTCATATTCCTTTAATTTCCTTGGTCTGTCTAATTGCTCTGGCTAGTTTCGAGGACGATGTTGTATAGAAGTGGTGAAAGAGGGCATCCCTGCCTTGTTCCAGTTTTTAGGGGGAATGCTTTAGTTTTTCACCATTTAGAGTGATATTGGCGATGGGCATAGCATAGATGGTCTTTACAATGTTAAGGAATGTTCCCACTATCCCTAACTTTTCTAGTGTTTTGAGCATGAAGGGATGCTGTATTTTATACAATGCTTATTCTGCATCTATCAAAATAATCGTGTGATTCTTGACTTTAATTCTATTGATATGGTGAATTACATTGATTGATTTCTAGATGTTGAACGAACCTTGCATCCTTGGGATAAAACACACTTGATCATCTTTTTAATAAATTTTTGTATGCGATTTGCTAAGATTTTGTTGAGAATGTTTGCATCAATGCTCATTAAGGATATTGGTCTGAAATTTTCTTTCCTCAATGTGTCTGTGTGTGCTATAGGTATCAGGGTGATATTGGCTTCATAGAATGAGTATCGGAGAGTTCCCTCCTCTTCTATTTCATGAAATACTTTGAGAAGTATTAGAATGAGCTCTTCTTTAAAGGTTTTGTAGAAGTCAGCTGAGAATGCATCTGGTCCCAGACTTTTCTTTGTTGGTAGGTTTTTGATGATTTCTTCTATTTCAGTATTTGAATTTGATCTATTTAAATTGTGTATGTCCTCCTCGTTCAGTTTAGGTAATTTATATATCTCTAGAAACCTGTTAATGTCTTTGAGATTCTCTATTTTTTGGGGGGTATAGATATTCAAAGAAGCTTCTAATAATGTTTTGTATTTCACTCATGTCTGTTGTGATAGTTCCTTCTTCATTCTGAATTTTAGTAATTTGAGTTTTCTCTCTTCTTCACTTTGTTAGTGTGGTTAAGGGTTTATCTATTTTGTTTATTATTTCAAATAACCAACTATTTATTTTGTCAGTTTTTTCTATTGTTTCTTTTGCTTCAATTTCCTTCATTACAGCTCTGATTTTAACTATTTCCTGTCTTGTACTGCTTTTGGTGTTGCTCTGTTCTTCTTTTTCTAGGGCTTTGAGCCATAGTGTTAGGTTGTTTATTTGTCGATATTTTTCTTCTTTTATTGAATCCACTCCATGAAATAAATTTTCCTCTAAGAACTGCTTTCAAAGTGTCATAGAGTTTTTGATATGAGGTTTCTTTGTTCTCATTTACCTATAAGAATTTTTTAATTTCCTTCCTGATATCTTCCGTTATCCATTCATCAAACAATAGCAGATTATTTAACCTCCAGGTGTTGGAGTTATTCTGTTTTTGACTCTGTCTTTCATTTCTAATTTCAAACCATTATGATATGATAGAATACAAGGTATTATGTCTATCTTCTTCTATTTACTAACAGTAGCTTTATGGCACAATATATGCTCTATTTTAGAGAAGGATCCATGTGTTGCTGAGAAGAAAGTGTATTCACTCTTTTTTGGATGGTATATCCTATAAATGTTTGTTAAGTAAAATTATTGATTGTGTTATTGAGATCTGTGGTTTCTTTGTTCAATTTTTGTTTGGAGGATCTGTCCAGTGGTGAGAGAGTTGTGTTAAAATCAACTAGTTTTATTGTGTTGTGGTCTATTTGATTTCTGGCATTGTGAAGGACTTGTTTGATGTATATAGATGAGCCACAGTTTCGGGCACAGATATTTATGATTATTGTGTATTGCTGATTATGCTTCCCTTAAGCAGTATGAATGTCCTTCTTTATCCCTTCTGACGAACCTTGGCTTGAAGTCCACAGTATCTGAAATGAGGATGGATACTCCAGCTTTTTTGTTGTGTCCATGTTCATGATATGTTTTTTTCCCCATCCTTTCACCTATAGTCTGTGGGTATCTCTTTCTGAGATGAGTCTCTTCCAGGCAGCATATTGTTGAATCTTTCTTTTTAATCCAATCTTCCAGCCTACGTCTTTTGATTAATGAGTTCAGGTCATTAACATTCAGGGTTATTATTGAGATATGATTCGTATTCCCCGTCATTTGGCTCATTATTTTTTTGACACGACTTGATTTCTCCTTTATTTGATTGTTCCTTTAAGGTAATTCTTCCCTTTGCTGAGTTACATCATTGTTTTTCATGTCTTTCTCATGGAATATTTTGCTGAGAATATTCTTTAATGCTGGCTTTCTTTTTGTAAATTCTTTTAGCTTTTGTTTATCATGGAAGGATTTTATTTCAATGTCAAATCTGAAGGTAAGTTATGCTGGGTATAAGATTCTTGGTTGTCATCCATTTCTTTCAAGGGCTTGAAAAATGTTGTTCCAGACCCTTCTCGCTTTTAGAGTCTGGATTGAAAAATCTGCTAATGTCCGTATTGGTTTCTCCCTGAATGTTATTTGACTCTTTTCTCTCACAGCATTTAAAATTCTGTCTTTATTTTGTATGTTAGGTATTTCCATTATAATGTTTCTTGGTGTGGGTCCAGTGTAATTTTTTTTTCTTTTTTTCTTTTCTTTTTTTTGTATTTGGAGTCCTATAAGCCTCTTGAACTTGATTTTCCATTTCATTCTTCAGATTTGGGAAATTTTCTGATATTATTTCATTGAATAGATTGTTCATTCCTTTGGTTTGTTTCTCTAAGCCTTCCTCAATCCTGATAATTCTCAAATTTGGCCTTTTCATGATATCTCATAGTTCTTGTAGATTCTGTTCATGATTTCTTACCATCTTCTCTTTTTGGTCGACTTTGTTTTCAAGGTTAAATATTTTGTCTTCAGTATCTGAGGTTCTGTCTTCCAGGTGTTCTACCCTATTGGTTATGCATTCTGTGGAGTTTTTAACTTGGTTTATTGTTTCCTTCATTTCAAGGATTTATGTTTGTTTGTTTGTTTTTAATATCTCTAACTCTTTATGGAAATGACCTTTTGCTTCCTGTATTTGCTCTTTTAACTGTCGATTGGTCCGATCATTCAATGCCTGCATTTGCTCTTTCATCTCCTCCTTCAATGCCTGCATTTGCTCTTTCATCTCATTTGCTTCCCTGATCGTTTTTGATTATGTACATTCTGAACTCCCTTTCTGACAGTTCTTCTGCCATGCTGTCACTGGATTTTATTGCTATACCATCTAGGTTTGTTTGGGACATTTTCTTCCGTTGTTTTCTCATATTTCAGGTATCTTCCCCTCTAGTAGTAAAACTCTGGGATATTGCAGATTTCCTCTGTTGACTAATATTGTCTCTGTAGATTTAAAATAACTCACCTCTTAGCCTTCAGCAGCCTGTAGTGTTGGAGGAACTTGATAATGCAGTGCTCCACTAGGAAGCTGGCCTTCTAGCGGTGGTGGCCTTCAGGTGGGGTATATTCCCTGGTAGCTCTGAATTGATCCCGAGTCTCTCAATACCTCCTCTTCTTGGCTTCTAGGTCTTGGTAAAGGTCCTCTAGACTTCTGCATCTGTCTCGGGAAGGGAGTTGCCCTTCCAATGATGATGGCCACGCCCTCAGGGGTCATTCAAAATGCCTGCACCAGCCTATGAAGAAGCCTCTGCATAGCTCCATGATGGCAACTATCCTCAGTGTGGTGGTCGGGCGGGGTTGTTCAGTGATGGTGTCTGTCTTTGGCCTAGTGGTTTGGCGGGTTGGTCACCTGACACCCAGCTCAGCATGGCAGGTGGGTTGGGTGCCTGCCTGCTACCTCTGCTATGCAAGTGGCGGACTCACCCGCCAGCTCAGTCCACAATCACAACCATCCAGTGATGGCACCAACCTAGGTGCAGGGGTCAGGTGGGGTCACTCAGTTATGATGTCTGTCCTTGGCCTGGTGTCTGGGCAGGATAGTTGCCCACCGCCTACCTCCGAGATGTAGGTGGTGTGACTTACCTGCCAGCTTGCACCAAAACTGTGACCAAGATAATAGAATTTAAATTATTTAGTTCTAAATAATAAAGCATTTCTTACAGAGCTATGTTGATGAAAGGAGGAATGGCAGATTGCTCAGTAACGTAGGAAATATAATGGGCTTCCCTAAGTGTCCTGGTTTAGCCCTGTAGAAATAAAATAGCTGAGTCTATCATACATTTTTTTCACTTTTGTTTGACTGACCACCCAAATATCCATTTGCTGATGAATATTAACATGGACACATTTGTCATGATTTCTACTAGTACCCCCTTTGTGATTTGGGAGATGGTGTAGATGCTGCTGACTGGAAACATCACTTCTGTTGTTAACCCATGCTTCTTAGTTACTCATTTAATGCTACAGTAAAGTTCATCAGTCCAGTAAAGAATATACTAAATTTTTAACATTTAGCATCAACAGAACTATCCATTTGTTTTCATGAAGCAAAGTAAATGTAGTGATGGGCTAGACATAAAGCTCAGATGGTAAAAGGCTTGCCTTGCATGCACAAGGCCCTGGATTCAATCCCCAGCATGGTCCCCCCCAAAAAAGAAAGTAAATGTTCTGAAAGTCATTGCAACTTTGAAAGATACCAGGTAGAAAGTTTGTGCTTATCATCTCTAAAACACCTTGCATAATCCTCCCAGAGAAGCATGCAACTTAATACCTTAAAGAGTTACTGAAATTAGATACAAGCCTCCACAGAGTAGAGAGGCAGCATGTTACTCATATTCTAGCATACCCTAGTTATCATGGCACATGATTGATACAAAAATTAAACTCTAATTTATATAAATATGGCACCAATTTTTAAGTGTCATTTTTATGTATCTTAAAAAATGTTTGCCACAGAATTTTTGTGTGCCTTAGACAACAGAACAAATTTACTTTTGTTTCTTTTTAAATTAAAAAAATAATAATAATTAAAATATCCTAACCACCAGTGGCCTTTCAAAGCATATGGAAAATGGAACAAGACTGTGTAAGAATGGACAATAAAATTGAGGCCCTTGGCAACACTTCTACAGCTTCTGCACAAACCATGGACAGTCCTTAGAAACCAAGGAGGCTTATAGTCTCAAGAGTTTCAGCAGTTTTCAAAGATTCTGAATGTTCTTGGATGCAGGCCAAATGCAGGTAGGGCAGGAGTTTCAGGGAGAAACTTATCTTCAGTGGTTGCTTTTATTTGGCTACAACAAGACATTAAACCTTATAAAGATATCATATTGACTGAATGCTCATTGACATGTTTACTCCCATAACAAAAAGTCCACAGAAAGAATAACCTCTGGATATTGCCCACATGAATCTAGAAATTCTCACATCTGCTACTGGTTCTTTGCTATTCTGTCTGTTGACATAATTTTCAGGCTGGGAGCAGACTGCATAGCACAGAAGCACAATATCCACATTAGGAAGAGGAGTTAACTACTTTTAAAATAACCTAATAAAACAGAGAGATACTTATACATAAACCCCCAATAGTATTCTTCTCAAATGCCATTCACTAGGACTAGTTCATAGCCCTTTTCCACAGTGAACACATGCTAATGCCAAAGGAATTAACATGAGTGACCCAAGGAAAAACCTGGAGAAAGTGGAAGTTGAGAAGACAAACAACGTGGTCCTTGAAATCATAATGAAAAAATCAAGAACTTTTATTTTATTTTTGTTAAGATTCAGTGTTTATAGTCTTCCTTAGTCTTTGATCTGCTTGGGAAACTCTTAAAATCTTATAATATATACAGTTTTATTTTAGACCAAATGAGAATGTGTTGGAAACTCAGTTTAAATGATTGGGTCTATGTAAACAGAAGCAGAGTGACTAGTTCTCATTAGAGATGTTTCTTATACAGAGTTGGTACAAGGACAGACCAACAGGGGAAAATAACAGGTGTTAGCACAAAAAGACTGGGCAGGATACAAATCTCACAAGTCATCTCAGCTGTTTATTCACGGGGTGCAGGAATGAAATGGCACCTGTGGACCCACATTCCTGGTGAAAATTTTACTGAACAAAGAAACAGAGTGGGTTCATATAGGTTATTTTAGGGAAGGGTTATGTAGTGAACACATAAATTTCCTTGAGCACTCAGGAATTTGAGCTTTCTTTGGTTAAAGGTCTTTGGGCTATGTTTGGAGAGGATTTACTTTGGAGGTGATTAAGGCCTCCTAGAGACTGTTTCTTTTAAGGATGATAATACACCTCCTCCCTGTCTACAGCTGACACCTGGAAAACAATTGTCTTGGGAAATGAAGGTCATCAGTGCATGACCATCATTTTTACTTCTTCTTCTCAGGCATTATCTTGGGGATTTCTCATTTTCCGTATCTATTAACATGCCCCATCCAGCAGTAGGTCTGTTACAGGAGGTATGAAAAGAGGACTCTGACCAAATTTCACTTACTCTATTAGTTAATGCAACGTGAATACTTCAGCTTCTATGGGAACTTAACAGAGAAAAGAGAGAGACTCAGTGACTTCAACTCTGGTGGATCAGGAATTTGATGCCTGAAGATGTAGTAGAAGCCACAGAGCAAGAGAACTTCTAAGAATGTAATGATTGAAATTAAATTTCATCTTTTACCTCGAGTAATTTAGCTATGAGTAGAAATTCTTAGGAATTGAAAATGCCAAAAAACTGGAAGCTTCAGATATTTCCACGAAGAATGAGAGGTGACGTCCACATATCTTGGACAGAAACTAAGAGAATGAGTGTACTAAGAAGTGGGTAAGGTAATATAGTTAAGATGATAGCAGTCTTAGAGGACCACATTTTTACAGACATGGTTTCTACTTGGCATCTGAGATGGAAATTTAGCTTGTAGACCTAGTGATATAAATTTTAATGTCTCTATCAAAGAGCAGAAAGCTTTCAGATAAACAACCTAGTCTTGTATTTTCCTTTAAAACATAAATATAATATCAATATTCCTAATAAAATGTTTAAGAAACTAAGCATTAGTTGTTCCCAATTTGTGGTCTGCATCAATTTTTTCTAATTTGAATTCAAGTTGCATGGAATTTTCTGTTTTCATATATGAAAAATTCTAATGTAGCAATTTTCCACATTACAATGTTCAATACTTTATGCAACATAGAAGGCAAATTTTACCTTTCTTCTTATTGATATGATGAATGTTACCACATGGTTCTCACTACTCACTTGTAATTATTCTTCATAAAATTAATATTTGTTTACTGTTGGATATTAAGATTGCTGCTGAATAACAAAAGAGTACCGATACCTGACATTTCTACAGCAAAGGCAACATAAAGCACCTGTTCTTACCATTTCAGGTAAATTTTGACAAGAAACATTTGGTATTTTGTTTTTCTATATTCCCAATTAGATATTGAAATCCCAAGGGAGGAGTCATCTGTTTTCCACTTGGAGTCCCCTCTAAACAGCTGACTGATCATCATGGATGTGCACAACAAGCCACCCTCAGTGGATCAGACAATATGGAAAGAGCATTTCTCAGTGCAAACAGAAAATGGTGACAAGAGGAAACACAAGGACTTGCTCTAATTTTTGAGATAGTAGATCCTTCTCCTAATACTTGTCAAACATTATCAAATTTGCAATGATCTTGTATAATTGCTTATAACAAAATAGATTTGGGCTTCCATCTTACCTGAATGAATGAATGCAAATATGTGCATGTAATATAGGGATAACTCTTTCACTGCTATAGGACAGAAGTAATGAGACAACTGAGGAATATTTAGGATACAGTTTTATTTTAACTTCAGTGATACAGGTGCTAGATGTTGAGACTGGTAATAATTTTTTTTTAATTGTAAACAAATGGGATACATGTTGTTTCTATGTTTGTACATGGAGTAAAGGTGTACCATTTGTGTAATCATAAATTTACATAGGGTAATGTCACTTGATTCATTCTGTTATTTTTCCCTTCCCCCCACCCCTCCCACCACTATTTCCCTCTATACAGTCCTTCCTTCCTCCATTCTTGCCCCCCTCCCTAACCCTAACTCTAACCCTAACACTAACCCTCCAACCCCCCATTATGTGTCATCATCCACTTATCAGCGAGATCATTCATCCTTTGGTTTTCTGAGATTGGATTATCTCACTTAGCAGGATATTCTCCAATTTCATCCATTTTCCTGCAAATGCCATAATTTTATCTTTCTTTATGGCTGAGTAATATTCCATTGTAACGAAAGGGCATCTAGGTTGGTTCCACAGTCTGGCTATTGTGAATTGAGCAGCTATGAACATTGATGTGGCTGTATCTCTGTAGTATGCTGATTTTAAGTCCTTTGGGTATAGGCCAAGGAGTGGGATAGCTGGGTCAAATGGTGGTTCCATTCCAAGTTTTCTGAGGAATCTCCACACTTCCTTCCAGAGTGGCTGCACTAATTTGCAGCCCCACAAGCAACGTATGAGTGTACCTTTCTCCCCACATCCTCGCCAACACCTGTTGTTGCTTGTATTCTTGATAATCACCATTCTAATTGGGGTGAGATGGAATCTTAGGGTGGTTTTGATTTGCATTTCTATTACTACTAGAGATGTTGATCATTTTTCCACGTTTGTTGATTGCTTGTAGATCTTCTGTGAAGTGTCTGTTCATATCCTTAGCCCATTTGTCGATTGGGTTATTTGCATTCTTGGTGTAGAGTTTTTTGAGTTCTTTATAGATTCTGGAGATTAGTGCTCTATCTGAAGTATGATTGGCAGAGATTTTCTCCTACTCTGTAGGCTCTTTCTTCCCATTGCTGATAGTTTCCTTTGCTGAAAGAAAGCTTTTTAGTTTGAATCTATCCCAGTGGTTGATTCTTACTTTTATTTCTTGTGCTATGGGAGTCCTGTTGAGGAAGTCTCATAGTAAAACGACATGTTGAAGATCTGGACCTACTTTTTCTTCTATAATCTGCAGGGTCTCTGGTCTGATTCCGAGGTCCTTAATCCATTTTGAGTTTAGTTTCGTGCACAGTGAGAGATATGGGTTTAGTTTCATTCTGTTGCATATGGATTTCCAATACTCCCAGCACATTTGTTGAAGAGACTATCTTTTCTGCATTGCATATTTTAGGCACCTTTGTCTACTATGAGAAAATTGCATTTATTTGGGTTTGTGTCTGTGTCCTCTATTCTGTACCATTGATCTACCTGCCTATTTTGGTGCAAATACAATGCCATTTTTGTTACTATTACTTTGTAGTAGAGTTGAAGATCTGGTATTGCGATACCCCCTGCTTTGCTCTTTCTGCTAAGGATTGTTTTAGCTATTCTGGGTTTCTTATTCTTTCCGATGAATTTCATAATTGCTTGCTCTATTTCTGTAAGGTACATCATTGGGATTTTAATTGGAATTGCATTGAATCTGTGTAGCACTTTTGGTAGTATGGCCATTTTGACAATATTAATTCTTCCTATCCAAGAACATGGGAGATCTTTCCATCTTCTAAGGTTTTCTTTAATTTCTTTCTTTAGTGTTCTGAAGTTCTCATTGTAGAGGTCTTTCACCTCTTTTGTGAGATTGATTCCCAAGTGTTTTATTTTTTTCAAGGCTATTGTGAATGGGGTGGTTTTCCTAACTTCTCTTTCTGAAGATTCATCACTTATGTATAAAAATGCATTGGATTTATGAGCATTGATCTTGTAACCTGCTACTTTACTGAATTCACTTTTGAGTTCTAAAAGTTTTCTGTTGGAAAATCCTGGTTCCTCTATGTATACAATCATATCATCAGAAAACAGAGATAGTTTGAGTTCTTCTTTTCCCATTCGTATCCCATTAATCTTTGGTCTGTCTAATTGCTCTGGATAGAGTTTCAAGGTCGATATTGAATAGAAGTGGTGAAAGAGGGCATCCCTGCCTTGTTCCCGTGTTTAAAGGGAATGATATCAGTTTTTCACCATTTAAAATGATATTAGCCATGGGCTTAGCATAGATGGCCTTTTCAATGTTAAGGAACATTCCCAGTATCCCTATTTTTTCTAGTGTTTTGAGCTTGAAGGGATGCTGTATTTTATCAAATGCTTTTTCTGCCTCTATTGAAATAATCATATGATTCTTGACTTAAATCTATTGATATATGAATTACATTTATTGATTTCCTGATGTTGAACCAACCTTGCATCCCTGGGATGAAACCCACTAAATCATGGTGCACTAGCTTTTAATATGTTTTTGTATGTGATTTGCTAAAATTTTGTTGAGAATTTTTGCGTCGATGTTCATTAAGCATATTGGTCTGAAATTTTCTTTCCTCAATGTGTCCCTGTCTGGTTTAAGTATCAGGGTAATATTGGCTTCATAGAATGAGTTTGGGAGGCTTCCCTCCTCTTCTATTTCACGGAATGCTTTGAGAAGTATTGGAATGAGCTCTTCTTTAATGGTTTTGTAGAACTCGGCTGAGAACCCATGTGGTCCCTGACTTTTCTTTGTTGGTAGGCTTTTGATGACTTCTTCTTTTCATTACTTGATTGGTCCATTTAAATTGTGTAAGTCCTCCTCGTTCAGTTTAGGCAATTCATATGTCTCTAGAAACCTGTTGATGTCTTCGAAAATTTCTATTTTGTTGTAGTAGAGATTTTCAAAATAGCTTCTAATTATGTTTTGTATTTCACTCATGTCTGTTGTGATATTTCCTTGGTCATTCCAAATTTAATGATTTGGGTTTCCTCTCATCTTCTCTTTGTTAGTGTGTCTAAAGGTTTATCAATTTTGTTTATTTTTCGAAGAAACAACTATTTAGTTTGTCAATTTTTTGTGTTGTTTCTTTTCTTTCAATTTCGTTGATTTCAGGTCTGAGTTTAACTATTTCCTGTATTCTACTACTTTTGGTGTTGGTCTGTTCTTTTTCTAGGGCTTTGAGCTGTAGTGTTCGGTCATTTATTTGTTGAGTTTTACTACTTTTATTGAATGCAGTCCATGAAATAAATTTTCCTCTCAGTACTGTTTTCATCATGTCCCAGAGATTTTGACATGTTGTTTGTTTGTTCTCATTTACCTCTAAGAATTTTTTAATTTCCTTCCTAAAATCTTCTGTTATCCATTCATCATATAATAGCATATTGTTTAATCTCCAGGTGTTGGAGTAGTTTCTGGTTTTTACTCTTTCATTTCTTTCTAATTTCAATCCATTATGATGTGATAGAATACAAGGTCGTGTCTCTATCTTCTTGTATTTGCTAACATTATCTTTGTGGCATGATATAAGGTCTATTTTAGAGAAGATGTGCTGCTGAGAAGAAAGTGTATTCGCTCTTGGTTGGATGGTATATTCTATCAATGTCCGTTAACTCTAAATTATTGTGTTATTGAGATCTATGGTTTCTTTATTCAATTTTTGTTTGGAAGATCTGTCCAATGGTGGGAGAGGTGTGTTAAAACTACCTAGTATTATTGTGCTGTGGTCTATTTGATTTCTGGCATTGAGAAAGATTTGTTTGATGTATATGAATGAGCCACAGTTTGGGGCATAGATGTTTATGATTGTTATGTCTTGCTGATTTATGCTTCCCTTAAGCAGTATGAAATGACCTTCTTTATCCCTTCTGACTAACTTTGGCTTGAAGTCCACATTATAGGAAATGAGGATGGATACTCCAGCTTTTTTGCTGAGTCCATGTGCATGGTATGTTTTTCCCCATCCTTTCACCTTTAATCTATGGGTATCTTTTTCAATGAGGTGAGTCTCTTGCATGCAACATATTGTTGGATCTTTCTTTTTAATCCAATCTGCCAGTCTATTTCTTTTGATTGATGAGTTCAGGTCATTAACATTCAGGGTTATTATTGAGATATGATTTGTATTCCTGGACATTTGGTTCATTTTTAATATTTTATTTCTTTATTTTTTTTTTTATTTTTTTGACCCGACTTCGTTCCTCCTTTATTTAGCAATTCCTTTAGGATAATTCCTCCCTTTGCTGATTTGCTTCTTTGTTTTTCATCTCTTCCTCATGGAATATTTTGCTGAGAATGTTCTGTAATGCTGGCTTTCTTTTTGTAAATTCTTTTAGCTTTTGTTTATCATGGAAGGAGTTTAATTCATCGTCAAATTTGAACGTAAGTTTTTCTGAGTATAAGATTCTTGGTTGGTATCATTTCTTTCAGGGCTTGAAAAATATTGTTACAGGCCCTTCTCGCTTTTAGGGTCTGATTGAAAAATCTGCTGATATCTGTATTGTTATCTCCCTGAATGTAATTGGTTCTATTCTCTCACAGCCTTTAAAATTCTGTCTTTATTTTGTATGTTAGGTATTTTCATTATAATGTGACTTGGTGTGGGTCTGTTGTAATTTTGTGTATTTGGTTCCTATAAGCCTCTTGAACTTGATTTTCCATTTCATTCTTCAGTTTTGGAAATTTTATGATATTATTTCATTGAATAGATTGTTCATTCCTTTGGTTTGTTTCTCTAAGCCTTCCTCAATACCAATAAATCTTAATTTGGCCTTTTCATGATATCCCATAATTCTTGTATATTCTGTTCATGATTTCTTACCATCTTCTCTCTTTGGCCAACTTTGTTTTCAAGGTTATATATTTTTTCTTCACTATCTGAGGTTCTGCCTTCCAGGTGTTCTATCCTATTGGTTGTTCTTTCTATGGATTCTTAATTTGGGTTATTGTTTCCTTCATTTCAAGGATTTATGTTTGGTTATTTTTCACTATCTCTAACTCTTTATTGAAATGACCTTTTGCTTCCTGTATTTGCTTTTTTAACTGTCAATTAGTGTGATCATTCAATGCCTGCATTTGCTCTTTCATCTCATCATTCAATGCTGCATTTGCTCTTTCATCTCATCGTTTGCTTCCCTGATCATTTTAATTATGTACATTCTGAACTCCCTTTCTGACATTTCTTCTGCCATGCTGTCATTGGATTTTATTGATGTAACATCTAGATTTGTGTTCGGGGCATTTTCTTCCCTTGTTTTCTCATATTGTTCAGGTATCAGTGGACCACTGAGATATTGCAGATTTCCTCTATTGACTTACAATGTCCCTAAAGATTTCAATATATCCCCTCTTATCCTTCCATAGCCTGAAGCCTTACAGGAAGTTGATAATGCGGTGCTCCACAAGGAAGCTGCCTCTCTAGGGGTGGTGGCCTTCAGGTGGGGTATATTCCCTGCTAGTGGGAAGAGTTGCCTCCACTTGTTGACCAATGGTCATCCAAAGGGGAACTAGGATGCAGGCTGAGGCAAGGCCTGTTTGGGCCCTTGTCTCTGGTTTTACCATCCTTGTGGGAAAACCTCACAGAGCAGGAAAGACTCACCCGGTGGGCAGGTCTCTCAGGTTAATTTCCGACCTAGAGGTTCCCCTCAATCCACAACTACTGCCTGGGCTGGGCTGCCTTCCTCTGCAACGTTCCCAGGGGCCTGGACCTACCTCCTGGGTCTGGGAGCCTCACCCTTCACAGACGAGTCTCCTTAGGCTGCCTCTCCTCAGAGAATCTGCCCACAGTCCTCTACAATGCTCCCAGTTGTCCCTGTTCACTGCTCCAGTGGGAGAGGTGGTGTCTCGTTGGATAACTCTACTTCACAAAGTTCCCTGCGTTCCGGGACTACCGCCCCATCCGGGACACCTCCCCAAAGGGAGAGACTCACCCGGCTGCTTTGAGTTGGTCCCAAGGCTCTCAATATCTCCTCTTCTTGAGTCCTGAATCCTGGAGCAACATGAAATGCAGCCACCCTCTAGTCCGCCATCTTGAAACCCCCCTGGTAATAATTTTAAAATATTTTTTTAGTTGTAGATGGACACAATGCATTTATTTTATTTATTCATCTTTATGTGGTGCTGAGGATCGAACCCAGTGCCTCACATGTGCTAGGTAAGTGCATTACCACAGAGCCACACCCCAGCACCAAATCTGGTAATTCTTTATACTTTATATTTAGTGGGGTGGTAACATGTCAGTGAGTGGGTACATATTGATTACTCTTCGTCCCATATTCTTAGACTAGATAGAAGTTTTTATCAAGAAATCACAGATAGTACTTTTGCATAGTAACAAGCTCTTTTGGATGTAGACTCTTAACACCTTTTGTCTGCTAATCTACTGTTTACATAAAGTGGAAGATTCAAACCAAAGTGGGCTCTGCACAAATACTGATAAGATTTTGTTGACACTGTTTCTAAAATCTTGGTGATGAGAAGCTTATTTATGGGAGGTTTTAGGAGAAACTTAATTGTAGCTGGAATTTCAACTATGGATGCCTGCTGTGCTTCATTTCTCCCTTTGATGATGATAATTTTTTAATCCTTTAAACCAAAGTGCATTATCATCCTCCTGGCCTAAAGCCTTATGCAATGTCATAATTTTAGTTAACTTTCTTTTTCAGTTGCTTCTTTAGTAGATCCAAAACTTCTAATGTATATAGGAACTGATCATGTAATGTTTAAAGAGCATAATAATTACTATGCCAATTAAGGTTTAAAATTTACCAAGAATAAAACACCATAGGAATTCAAATGGCACAGCAGTTCAATTAGTCATAATTTCCATTACAGCTTGTAATGAATAATCAAGTTTAGCATATAAACTAGAGTTGTATAGCACCAATTGCCATCCTGTGTTCAGGTAGCAGGACCAGAAGTGGCAATAATCCTCTGGAGTGGCCAGCCATCTTTACCCCCAGGTTGTTGACCTCCTGGATCACGTCCAGTCCCATTATACACTGTTTTTTAATTTAGGTGAGTTTCCTGACAATATACCCAATGAATCCATTAAAGTTATATATATATATATATATATATATATATTATATATATATAAATATATATAATATATATGTGTATATATATATATTATATATATATAAATATATATAATATATATGTGTATATATATAATATATATATATATATATTTTTTTTTTACTTTAGCAGACCTCTGTGGACTATAGGCAGTATTTAATTTCCATCTGATTTTTAAACTCTTGGTAAATAATTGTATTGACTGTGGCACAAAAGCTGGCTCTCTGTTTACTTTTTTCAGTCTTACACCAATTACTTTCTTGCTGTGAATATTTCGGTTCCCAATCTGTGAGAGGATTAGGAAGAAGAGTGGAATTTAAGACACTAGAGCCAAGTGTTTTGTTGCTTCCTGCAAGCTGAGAACTTTGCTTCTAGGTAGACCTGCATTTCCTTGCCCTTACCAATCATAATGTTCCCATTTCAGTGAACCAGCAATGCGTAACTGCACCTTTTTTGAGTTTCCATACCATATCTGTAAGGTTAAGAATTTCCTGTTCATGTTTTATTCTTTTTACTCCTGAGTTAATTAGGCCCATTTTTTTTTAATAAGTCCCTGTGATATTGAAGAGTGGTGAGGGCATATTTATGGATCTCTATAAATGTTAGCACGGATTTCTTCTGTCAGTTGGACATTTTGTCTCAGAACAAAATGTTCTACCTATTCTGCTGAAGGTTCCTGGGACAGAGGGTTTGTCTCAATAGTGGGGTCTGGAGTGACCACTGCATACCCAGAAAGATGTATTCTATTTTTTATGAAACTGCTTTAACCTATGAAGTTCTTCAAATCAGAATCTATCACCACATGTCCAGAATGGGTGAGGGAAAGTTTTTCTATCAGAGGGATGGTCCAACTGTAAATTAATCACTAATAAACTTATTTTTTTTCAGTGCTGGGGACTGAACCCAGGTCCTTGTGCTTGTGATGTAGGCACTCTATAACCTGAGCTATGTCCCCAGCCCTAATAAACTTATTTAATAGAAAAAAACAGAGGAGACAATTATCTTTTGAATCCGGGGGCATGATGGATTGAGCCTTGCTAAGATCTGACTGTAACCAAGACTGGTTTATTTATATTGGTACAGATTAAAGGGGGGCCAGAAAGAGATTCTTTCATGTGAAGCAGGATGGATTGGAGTTAAGGAAGTCAATTTGCTCTAGCAGTTCATGAGACACATCTGTTCATCTAGGACATGCAAATTTCAGCAGTGAGCCACACTGCAAAGAAACCACATACTTTGGACCATCTGAAATGATCTCTGATGACTGCCAGTTCCTGAAAGTCAGGTTTCTGTGTCTGATGACTGGATCAATCCTGATTTTATTTGGTAGTCAAGAATGGCTTCCCACAAGGATACTTGATGGGATGGGTTTTTTGGTGTGGTCTATTAGAGAACTGTTCATCCATAGATTAATGCACTTGTGATTATTTTTTTGACTCCTGATGGGCAGCAGGGTTGCTGGATTTAGGGTCCAGATGATTTTAATGTTTACAGATGAATCTTCACATGACATGTCCTGGTATCTGTCAATCCTCACATTCGTCAGCCAGTATTTTCCTTTGTATTCCCACAGTGCCAGAACAGAGTATTAGATTCTGTCCCATAGCCTCCAACACCAGAAGATCTTGGCAGCAAGGGCCCTTAACAAGGGGGCCAGAATTGGATCACAGAGTCCAGCTGTGCATGATGATAGATCAACAGGTGGTGCCATGGTCCCAACATTTGGGTTATCATCTTACAGCTATTTCAGGCCATTCATGGACATAGAGAAGGAAGGGCTTTGATAGGTCAGGGTGTCCTAGTCCAGGTGCACTGGTGAGTGTTCATTCAACATCCTAAAATCTTTTGTTGTGTTGATCCACATATTAGAGGCTCCTGTTTTTATCCCACTTTTTGCCTTATGGAGTTGTTTGGCTTTGACTGAGAAGTTAGGGATCCATATATGCAGCGGAGTCCAGCAGGACACAGCAACCCTGAAAACTGGCAGGTAGAAGGGACTGGAATTGCGTAGACTGCTTGTTTATTCTTGGGGTCCAGTTGCCTTTGTCTCTGTCTCAGATAGGAAGTATTATTTGACTTTTTAGTATTAGTATTATTTGACTTTTTTCTTGAAAGATGTGGACTTTACTTCTTGAGATGCCATAGTCAGTTTCATGAGGAAAGTGAGAATCCTATGTGTCCACTTCTTGCAATCTTCTTAGGTTGCTTAGACCTGAGATAGATCATCTACATAATGGAGCAATATGAATCCACATTAGAGGCCAGCATCCACATCATGTGGATTAAATGCTCTCAAATCAGAAGTTGGTGCCATGTTAAAGATGGTGAGTTTTTGAAGCCCTGTGGCAGCCTGGTTGGTCTAGGTCCACTAAACTTCAGTTGGGGTCATTCTCTCTTTTAGTGGCCCTCTTTATGACAGTAGGCACATTGGATTAGTCTCAGCCTTGTCCCTTGGATTAGGTGGTCCTTTCATCCAGACCCATTTTTGGCCTTGCATTTGGCTCCAATTTTGATACTTGCTTTGACTTTGTCTTGGTGGGACTCCCCTTTGGGTGACTTCTGAGATTTTAATGATGGCAGCTACAAGGAGCTCTTCTTTATCTTTTGGTTTGCTTCTTGCATAAACATTCATAGAAATTGCTGTGGCTTTTTCAGGCATTTGTATTGCTTCTGAAATTTTGTTCATGTTTTGGGGTCTTTGTGACCCTCTCTTATTCTACTAATGAAAACCTCTATTTATCCCTTTATCTGTTGAAAACTTTTTTCTTTGTTAGGATCCCACCCTAATTCTGTGTCTGAAATTTGGGTCTGAGCCAAGGATTGAGTGCTGTCTTGTTGATCCAGAGTATGTTCCTCTAGCCATTTTAAAGGTGCTGGGGTCATGCATCTGTTGCGTCTTGGGTTGAGGGTTCTGTGGGGACAGCCTGTTGTCCCAATTGTCTTGGCAAGTTCAGGTAGAGGGGCATGTAAAGTGATGAGTTCACTTCTGGCTAACTGGAAATATTGACCTCATTTCTGTCTTTTATTGTCATTTTTTTTCTGCTCAGTATCCATTTGTTGGGTCATAGGAGCCACTGTAATCTGAACTACATCAACTTGGACTGTCTTTCCAGAAAAGCTGTCAACCAAGGGGCCCATTTCTGTGTTATGCCTTCCCAGTAATCAATATAAGGAAATTGCTCTGGGTGTCTGGAGATTTGGAAAACTATTTAGGAAACATCAGCAATGACACCTTTGTCTAAAGATCCTTCTGGTGGCCTGCCCACACCAAAGGTTGACCATTCTAATTTGCAGACAGAATATAACTTTTGTAGAGTGAGTTTTACCCCACAGTCACTATACAAACTTTCATAAAGTTTTCTAGCATACATAAGTAGGGCTCAGTTTACTTTGTGTGCCTCCCACATTCCCCATGCATTAGTGTCACACATTTAGAGCAAGATTTGCTTCATCCATCTCTGGCCATTTCCCTCTCAGAGACTCTGGGTCCACTCAGCCTTATGAGTGAATCTAAGCCTCCAACCACGAGTTTCCACCTATATATTGGTTGGTGGAATTCACCTTAAACTGTATGAGGTAACTTGCAACCGCAGAATGGAACTTCACATTCACTTTTGCCCTTGGATTAGGTAGGAACCCTTTCACTCTATTCATGACTATTCCCAAATTCATAATAATTGAAGATTTTTCTGGGTTTTAATCTTTTATAGATAATGTTTAACAAGAACATAAATAGTATAAAATGTCTTAATTTTGCATCTTATTTATCATTTTCTCAATGTTATCTAAAAGGGAAAACTTTAATAATCTTTTTAGTTTCTGGTTGCATATGGCAAAATGACTTCCTGTGGCAGTAACCATTTGTCTTTTACTGAGCAGAATGTCATACTGAGTGCACATTTTATTGGACTATTTTCAGGACTGCATCTTCTTGGAATTCAGTAGTCAAATTTTGGAAAGCATTCTTTTAATTAAAAAATTAAAAAGGCTAACTTTTTTTCCTTTTAACATTTCATTATTTTTCTGAGATTCAAACAAATGGTTCATAATCCTTTTTAAATTCTTTGTTTTTGTGCATGGTGTGTGATAGTTCATCATTTCCAATAATGTATGCTGAAAAATAGTTTCATCATGACCCAAAATAAATAAATGAATGAATAAGAAATGCCAAAACCCTCCTCAGGAAAAAAAATACAAAACAGCAGTAGTCTGAGGTTTCAAGGCTAACAATTGATTGATAATTATCCAATCACTTATAGTAAACCCTGGTAATTGTAAGCAGAAAATTTATTTTAAATTAAGACTGTTTACCACTGTATATTAATTTACCTCAAAATCTTTTCATATGAGAATACATGATCTTGTTCCAATTCCCATCTCACATGTGGAATATTCCTTTAATCTCACTCCTCCTATACAACATTGTATGAATATTAAACAGTAAGTAGAACAGGTTAATCATGAGAGAAAGAGCTGTGATTGTGAAATTCATTTATTTATTGCCCTGATAAAACAGAAGAAAAAGCAGAACCTGCTTAAGTTGAGGAGTGACAGCAATTAATTACAAACATCCGTATGTGGAGCTCAGTGATGGTTACTTCATTTCTGCTCTGTGCTTTGGCACCTAAAAATGTCGAGACATAACAGTAACATGTAGAGTTGAAGTTCAAATATAAGTAGAGAAAGGATGAATGGAATTCAATCTGGGTTGTCAAGTTTCATGCTTCCTATGGACTCTGGGGACTCATGTGTTTCTCTGTTTCTCTAGGATAGAGGTATTCTGAGGACAGGACAGACAGAGCTCAGACATGCTATACATCAGCAACTGAAGGTGTAGTCACCTATTGAGTATTCTGGCAATTCCTTCCCCACCACATTTCAGTCTATTTACAAATTTGGTAGAAAACCTGAGTGTCAGCAATTGTTTTGCAGTGTGACTCATTTCTCTCTTTAATTCTATAATTTAGAAAATCTTTTTTCCTTCCAAGAAGGCAATGTTCAGAGACATGTGTAGCAAAATGTCCTGGAGAAGAGAAGCACAGAATAAATAATGGGGAAAACTTCCTTTTCCCTGTGAGGTAGCCTTTAGCATCTCAAAAAATGCTGGCTCTTGGCAGAGTAGAATTTTTCATTTGCTCTCAACAGCAGGAAATATACCTTAATGTATATATTACCTCCTTATAAGTCAAACTGAGACCTAACAAAGATATGTGGGAATTTTTGGTCATCATTCCTGTATGTTAACAGATAAACCTCTGAGCTGGAATGAGCTAAGTTCACTAGACTGGAATAAATTTCAGATTCCATTTTCATCCTCTGATCACTTAATTGGGCCACAAGAGACTGCTTTCCCTGAAGTTTGAATTTAAACTTTTTTTCTGTGCAAGATTGAACAAAATATGAAGAGAGCAACTGTGAAGACACCTGACAGGAATTGGTTACATTGTCAGGCAATGTGGCATAAAGGGGACAACTAGGGTTCAGTCCTCCTCCAAGTTCCTTCATAGCTATGAAATTCAGGGCTGCAGTCAATCAGCAGAGGGTGGGAGGGCCCAAGATCCCATTCATTTTGCTTTCATGGAAAAAGAAATATTCTGAAAATGTTAAAACTGAAAAGAGTGTGTTTGATCAGCCTTTTTATTCTTTAGCAAATAAACTTTCAAATAATCCCAATTTTGTAGAACATGCAATAATTGTCAATTTCATTATTATTATATTTGTCAAAAAAGAAAGAGATTTTGCTTTAAGGGCTGGTGCTTATGTGAATCATCACTTACAGGATGAGTATAATTCCTCATTTACTATCTTCCTTTTCTTTAGAATGATATATCTACCTTTTTAGAAGACTGGAATTGTGCTGTGTCTTACCATAGGGTGTCACATTATCCAGCACCACTGAAAACCTTAGGAATTTATCTCAATAACTATTCTTGTGGGAAATATTTTACAAGTGCTTTCAAAATTCAACATTGAGTGGATTTATTATATTCTGTGTATCTTCATTGTGAGAATATTCATAGAACATTGCACAGAATTTTTCTACAATCATTCCATGCACTCTTACCCTTAATTAATTTTACTTAGTGATTATATCACGTAAATTATTGCATGACTATTTCTGTATCCTGATCCTGTGACTCCTTCCAGAAACTCACTAAACTTGAGTTACTTCTGGGGTCCTCTGATGAAAATGTACTAGGATTTCTGTTTCTGAAGAGGTTTCCTGGATGTCAGATTCCTCTAATTAACTAGGAATAACCCACACAAATGATTTTATTACCCCAAATGCATATCTTACCACGTCGTTGGTAATGTTGAGTTATATGAGGTCACTTCTTAAGCTGATGTCATCCAATATTTCTCTTTGGATACTTCCTAAGTCTAACATAGGGAAAAGTGAGCAACGTTCAGGGGAGTAGCTGTTTATTACATAATTCAGTATTCTGAAGACTACATTGGAATATAAAATTCTTTCCAGCTTAATGAATTGTCTACTTTGCTCACTGTGAGTTACCTCTCTTAATATGATTTTTCAAGTACACTTTTGGTTATTTCTTTAAGTTCCTAATAGTAAGATATCAGAGGCCAATAAAATAGCTATTGAGTCTGGTTTCCACCATATTGATTGTGCTTATGTATACCAAGTATAAGAGGAGGTAGGACTGGCTTTTTGAAGAAAGATTGCAGACAACACTGTGAAGAGAGAATATATATTCTATATTTCAAAAATATTGTTTATACAGTGTAAAATACTGTATGATTACTGCAATGTGATATTCAGAATTGAAAATTATGTTAGGTGATCAGTTTTGTGTTGAATGTAGTTATTGGAATAGTGTTTATTAACATATAAGATCCTGTATTAAAAACAGAGAAAGATTGTGAAGTCCTGCCTTCAGTCTACAAATTTAAAAGTATAGTTCCTTTAATTTTCTGATTCTCTCATCAGCAGTATGACTTTTTTTATTGGTTGTGGAGTCAGATAGAATTATGACCAGATTATGGGTTTATTATCACTTGAATGATTTCTAAAATTTCTTATCATCTGGAATATCTACTATTACAATTGTCATTATCAAAGAACAATGTAGGACAGCTATACGGGTACTAAAGGAGACATAGCTAAAGTATCTTGATTCATTTCTGGCCCATGTTACAATGATCAAAATGTGTTTCCCTTCAGTTCTGTAAAAAAAAAAAGTACAAATTCTTACATCATGAAATGAATTGATAAGATAGACTAACTAAGATATTGTAATTTCTATGAAGCACTATTCAGAGTTTCAATAATGTTATTATTTGTTCAACATTTCATCTCCTGAGCAATTCCATCCATTGTTCAGCTGATTGAGTAAAAATAATGAAAAATAAAATATAATCTAGTTCACATAAATAGGTCCAATGAATGAAAATCCAAGACCTGAAAGGAATATCCTCCCTGTGATCAACATTTTCCAAGCATTTGACAAATAATTATCTCAATATAAATTTCTGACTTGTACTCTTTTTGATTTTGATTTGTTCTTCTATTTTTAGGTCTTTGAGATGTAATATTACTAAATTTATTTGTTGACTGCTTATTCTTTTTATAAATGAGCTCAATGCAATGAACATTCCTCTTAGTACCACCTTCAGAGTGTCACAGAGATTTTGGTTTGTTGTATTGATATTCTCATTAACTCTAAGTATGTTTTCATTTCATCATTGTTTTCTTCTTCTATCCATTCATCACTGTACAGTGCATTATTTATTCTCCATGTGTTTGAGTAGCTTCTATTTTTTATTTTATTGTTGATTTGTAATTTCGGTCCCTCATGATCTGATAGAATGCAGGGCAATTATCTCCATGTTTTTTGTATTTACTAACTGTTGATTTGTGGTGTAAGATATAGTCTATTTTGGAAAAGGATCCATGTGCTGCTGAAGGAAAAATTTATTCACTTGTCCTTGGATGAAATATGATATATACATCCATTATATCTAAATTATTGATTGTATTACTTGTTTCTACATTTTCTTTATTTAGTTTTTGTTTAGAAGATCAGTCCAGTAGTGAGAGAGTTGTGTTAAAGTTACTCAGTGTTATCATTTTATGGTCCATTTTTTTTCTTGAAATTGAGAAGGGTTTGTTTGATATACACAAATGCTGCATTGTTAGGAACATAAATATTTAGAATCCTTGTGCCTTGCTGCTGCTGTACAATTACCTTCAATAGAATGAAATTACTTTCTTTGTCCTTCCTATTAAGTTTGACTTGAAGATCACTTTATCTAATATGAGGATGTAAACAACCCCTGCTTGTTTACACAATTCATATAGGTGATTTGTTTTTTTCCCATCCTTTCACCTTCAGTCTATGGATGTCTCCACCCATGACTTGTGTCACTTGGAGACAGCATATTGTTGGTTCTTGCTTTTTAATCCAATCTGTAAGTTTATGTCTTTTCATTGATGAGTTTTTTACATTGATATTCAAGATTATTACTGAAATGTGACTTGTATTCCCAGTCATTTTTGGTTTTTATGGCTTTGAATTTGATTTATTTTGCCTTTTGATTATTCCTTTAGTGTAATCCCTGCTTTGGCTCATTTACAATACTTTTTTCACTTCATCCTCATGGCATATTTTGTGGAGAATATTCCATTATGCAAGCTTTCTAATTGTGAACTCTTTTAAATTTTGTTTATCATGGAAGGTATTATTTCATATTTAAATCAAAAATAATTTTTCTGAATATAAAATTCTTGGTTGACATCCATTATCTTTCAGACCTAGAAAAATGTTGTTTCATGACTTCCTAGCCTTAAGTGTCTGGGTTGAGAAATCAGTTCAGATTTAAATTAGTCCTCCCCTGTACATAATTTGCTTTTTTTCTCTCACGGGCTTTAAGACTTAATCCTTATTCTGTGTTTTAGTCATTTTCCTTATAATGTGTCTTGGTGTGGGTTTGCTGTAATTTTCTACATTTGGCGTCCTGGAAGTCTTCTGTATTTGATTTTTCATTTCCTTCTTTAGGTTTGAGAAATTTTTTGATATATCATTGAAAGATTGTGCATTCTTTTAGTGAGCCCCTTTGTCATTTCTTCATAGGGTTCCTTGTAACAGAAATATCTTGCATTTATATTGACACAGTTGTTTGTAGAAATGATTCTTCAAAATTCCTTCCTCCCAAGGCCATGGAGAAGTATAAGAATGTAGGATTGGCCAAGTTCATTGGGGCCTCCTACTTTATCTGCAGGCAGCTGGAGAGGATCCTGAAATAACCAAGACTCAGGTATAAGCCTGTCTTCAATCAGGTGAGACCCCTGAGTGCCAACAGCATCTCTTATTCATTTCCTTGTGTCTGCACAACTTCCAGGTGTCCATTTCACCACCAGTACATCTGCCTTAGTTGAAAAAAAGATTCTATGATTAGTGCCACTGTGTTGGAGGATATGGAGGAGTCTAAGTTTCATCTCTGATGGGTGAATCCTTAGTGACAATGAGGGGGAGATCTTAATGCACAATTTATGGAGGAGTCTGGTGATGTAAAGTTGACCAAAGAGGAGAATGTTTATTCATCTGACTTTACCGGCCGTCAAGGTGAGCATGTCCTTGAGCAATGATGGGCCAAAGACTGGATGGGTGAATGTCCTAGAATTGAATTATGTGTAGGAAAGAAGGTCAGTCACCAAGAATGGGCAGTTAGCCAAAAAATAGTGAAAAGAGTGCAAGATCAGTGGTCAGGATATGTGTGGAGGTTGGGTTCCTGAGTCCATGTGTTCTCTTTTTTCAGTTTTTTGGACCCAGAATAAGAGTAAACAGGAAGGGTAAAGCACAGCTTAAAAATTAAACAAGTGTGATGAAGTTACAGATGTATGCTTTTAATGATGGCGGATACAATTCACATTCAGTAACCTTTAACTGATTATGCAGTTTGATTTGTGTCTGAGTCCTTCTCACATAGTTTATTCTATGGTTTCTGATATGACATTTACTGCATAATCCCATCTGTTCTGTGCATGATTCTGTGATCTAACTTACTTTATGACAATGTTCAGTCATGGTTAAATGGGCTTGTGGTTGGAACACAACTTATAAAATTAATGAATTAGTATACATTGATCGAGCTCTAAAATTTTCTAATACAAATGTTAAAAATTGAAAATACTTTTAGTATTAATTTTACCCCAAATTTTTAATATGAAATTTTCAAACATATAAAGAACAATGAGAGAATGATACAGGCCATCCATATTTTCCACCCTGTATTTAGAGTGGTTGGCTTTTGCCATCACTGTGATATGTTTATATTTGGGGTTAAATCTGCATACCAATATGTAATAATTTACTAAATCTCATTAAAGTTAATTTTGGTCTAGACTATTCACTTTTAGAGGTCTAAAGGATATCTCCCATTAATGAAGATGATCTCTCAAAGAGCACATTTCCACTACTATATAGAAAGTTATCAGTAAGTTTCTTACATCATGTAAATCTAGTCTGTGTTCAAATTTGACATTGCTTTTCTGAAATATCTTTTATGGTTCTTCCCATCTTCCTTGTTGCCACTCAGGTTCACATGTTGCTTTTCGTCACTTCATACATAATGTTTACCTAATGCTTTTCCACATAATATTGAACCAGCATTTTTGTTTGTTTGTTTTGTTTTCCCCAAAACTGTCTTACTATATCAGTTAACTTGGTTTACATTGCCATTTTCAGTCAGTTAGGACTTTAACTTGAATTCCTTCTTGCAGACCAAGCACCTGAGGAGAATCCAAGGTAGCCAAAGTGGTCCTCAGTTACTGGTTTTTGCATCACACTAGAAAAATATCAGACATGATGCTCAAAATTACAAGAATGAGTTATTAGAAAGAATAAGAAATGGGAAAAGGTGAATCCCCCTACTGAGAGAGTGAATCTTCACAGAGAGGAATGACAGGCCCACCTCACTTTCAAGTTTTGTTGGGAATATCTTGGAAGTTTTGAGAGACCTGTCCAGGTTTACCTCTTGAGTGTTGACAGATAGTAGGATTGCATCTGATTCCCAAGTCTTCATTCTGCATGTTCTTATCTCTCAAAGCGGAGATTTTCAAGTCTGTGTCACTTTTGTGCACACTGACTGGTTGTAATTGGAACTTGTTCTTATAGATTATGTTGGGGAATTTATCCTAAGCTCCCTGCATTCTGGAATTCAGTTTAAATGTTTTATGAACAAATTTACTCAAATGTCACCTGTAGAGTGCCTACCAAATGTATTTCAAAATGTCCTCTTGAGATTTTGACCAAATTCTTGATTTATGAAACAATTAGAGTTTCATTTTGAAATTTTTGTAAAAAATTCAGCTTCTTTTACTTTATATTTTATTCACATATTAGCATTTGCATTTACTAGAATCCAAGACCTTCTCTCTTCCTCACTGCAGGTAGAATGTCATGTTTATCAATACCAGAGGAAAATGCTGGACATCTTGAAATAAAAAAAAAAAAATGTTCTGGTTACTTACAGTGCTCTTGGACCTCAAGGAGACAATGCTTCTGAGAACATGACAGAATTTACCTAAAATTCCAAAGTTGATGAACTCTTTAGATTCAGATTTCAGAAAACCAGTCCAACTCACCCTGAGAGAGGAGAATTTCATCTCTGAGAAAAATTCCAGAAGATACTGATGCTGCTGATTCTGGGGTCTGAATTTGGGGATCCCTATGTAGAGTTGTCCAAAGAGGCCTGAGTCTTTTTTGCAAGTGGGTCCAGTGCAACTTGACTGTAATCCCAGCGACTCAGAATGCTGAGGGAGAAATAATGCAAACTTGAGGTAACCCTCAGAAACATAGCGAGATCTTGTCTCAAAGTAAAAATGAAAAGGATTAGACGTATGGCTCTGTGGTAGAATGACTTTGGATTCAACCCCCAGTAAGCTACACCTCCCAGGAAAGAGAAAGAAATAAAAGCTTTCTAAATATCTTGACCTCAGGACCTTCACCTCTGTCTTTCCTTCCAGGTTGCACAGAACTCCTCAGTTCTCTTGAATGATCCAGTTCTTGGTACCTTGGAAAAAAAGCACGAGCAATCCCTAACCCTATTACCCTCCTCATTCTAGTACAGAGAAGGCTGTGAGCATCGGGGTTCTTACACAGAATCTACCACATGGGTGCTTCTTTGAAACATACAAGGACATTTTTGTGCCATGCCAATATCTCCAGCATGTCCTCTGCATCTAAGCACAGAGATTTGGTCTTCATCATTGCTAGACATGTATTGTGTAACCCTGTGCAAGTGAGATCTTATCATTTTTTCTTAAATAAAAATTTTTCTGAAATAAAAATTTGTATGGGGCTATTTTTAATCTAAAATTATGATTTTATTTTACATTTCTCCAAACCCTAAATATATAAAAATATTTACATATTTCTTCTCTTTGAAGTTTCTCAATTGTCAATGCTCAGTTTATGAATGGTCATTTAAATGATTTGCTTATCTTTTCATTTTCATGTAGGAGATTTTTTTAATCACTTCTTAGAGCAGTGGCAAAAGAGACCATTCCCAATATTGAGGTCAGTATAAAAAACAATTTTTCATTTCATGATTCTTTGGTTTGACTATTTTCATGGCTCAGCCTGAAGTCACTGAATGTCTTCCAACTTCACTGATTTCTCATGTATTTTAATGAACTCTCACATGCATCTGCAGACCAATGTGATCACTGTGCTGCAGGCCTGCTTGTTCTATTGTCTAGGGTGTCTGAGCTTCCCTCCATAGATCTTTACAAGCATCAATTGACAACAGAGGATTGAGCTCATCACATACTGCTGTCCCCATCTTGTGAACTGATCCTTGCAGAATCTTCTGGTCCCTAGACTCAGAACGGTCACATCACTGTTTCTGCCAAGTTCTAATGGCCTATGCACATTATGGACTATGTAAGACTTCCGAGGCTGGGAAATAGACACTGTCTCTTAGTGAAAGAAGCTCCAAATTCACATAGGAAAGAGTTTGGATTCTGAGAGATGTGAATTACTGTGAAAGCATTTTTGCAAATAGTTGACCACATCATTTTGGAAGCTTTTTTGTATTTGTGGTGCTGGGGATTTAACCAGGGGCTTTGTGGCTGTCAGGCCAGCACTCTAATAACTGAGGTGTATCCCCAGCCCCTGACCACATTATTTTGCATATGCTTTATCAGATGCAGATATATTTGGTGAAATAATTTCTCTCAGAATTCTTCTTCTGCTTGCAATCTCCTTTTGGTATATATTTCTTTTCTTATTTGTTATCTTCATATCTTGACTCTATGGTTGATGACTCTCATGGTTTTTCTTATATTGAGAACACAACAATTATCTATTACATTCTTTAAAAAGTATTGCACTCTTTTATTTGAAAGCTAATTCAAGTGTATTTTTTTAACATTATAAAAAATAAAGACATATATACACCACATAAACTTTGAAATAACTAGCTAATCTTCCCAGCAGCAGGAACTACATTTCGGGTTACTTTTCTGTCAATGATTGTCCTGTTTGTTCTTTCCCACAGTCTTAATAATGAATAAAAATTACACTTTCTGTCCTACATCACAAAGCATTTCCTTACTTCTTCACTCATTTAAAAATATCTTGACTATTGTAGATTGATCTATTACAAAGAATTTAGAATCAGAATACCAGTTTCTCCTGAGATTGTCATTGTTTGCTTGAGATTGCATTGTAATGCACCAAATTTTGAGAGAATTATTTTGAAATACTAAAGATTCCAATCCATGATTGTGATATGTTTCCAATATTTAGCTAGTTATATGCCATATTGCAGTAAAATTCTAACAGAAGATTTTTCTTTCATCTTCAAACCTGAAGCTTAATTTTGAGTTGATTTTGGAAGACATGAAAGACCTATATGGCTTGAACAGAAATTTTTGATATCTTGCTGCTGAATTGTACATAGCTTTAGTGGAGGTGTCCTTTGTTGTAGTTTCAAGTCCTTCTCTCCTTTTGAGTGCACTTTTGATCAGAACCAAGTCACTTACTTGGCTGTCAAAAGGCTTCTATTGATGCTGTTGGGAGAATATTTGGTTGTGAGATTGAGAATGTAGACGTCTCAATGCAGAGGATAAAGTAGTTTTTGTGGAGAGAGATTCTAAAGCAAGGAATGAGTGTGCAGAAAAGAAAATATACCCTTGTGGATAAGAATTGATAGTCTTGAAAAGATCTTTACTCCTCCTTGATACTTTATGGTTATAGAGTCTGACAATGTGCATATATTTTAAGTGAGGGCATAAAAGTAATTTATGTCTGTTATGTCTGTGGGAATGTTAATTCATAATAGAAATAAATCTGATGATGTTTGAAAGGAAATTAGATAATCCTTGATTACATGTGCTTAAAAATTGAAAGGTATATTGTTGTCATTACTAATATCTTTTTAAATATAGATAAAAATGAAGAACAAGTTAGGAAGATAATGTCAAGGGACAGAAGCAAGCAACTGGCAATTCTTTCTATTTATTAAATATTTTGAGTGGTAATGGTTTTCTGTTGTATTGTTTCTAAATTAGAGAGATCTACATACTAAATGGTGAGCTCCAATACCTCGCAGGTTCATCTTATAAATAGCTTTTTGTAGTGATCATATTTGAACTTGTTCTTATACTAAATTGGCACCTATGAATGTTCCCTACTTCACAATACTAAGGAAGTATAAGTGGAGCAATCTGATTGTGTTTTCACAGAGAAGATGAAATAAGAAAAGATATTTTTTCTTTGATACAGCTAAGGGAGATGAATGTGAGTGAATTCTTTCTCTATGAGTCCTTGTGATCTGTACTAGGAAAGGGAATTTAATAAAAATAATTGAGATATAACTAAAAAAAAAATTATTTTATACCTATGTAATGAAAGTAATAATGGCGGGTTCTCAAGCCAGTCAGGAAATACAATGGAGCTCTGTAGGTTTCACTTGTTCATCCCTGTAGTAATGGAATCAGGGAATATTTGTTACACATTTTTCTTTCTCATTATACTGTAGTTGATCATCTGAATTATCCCTTAGCTGATGAATATTAACATGAACAACTTTGTCATGACTTTAAATAATATGCCCTGTGCTGATAAAGATCAGAGATGACTCAGATGCTGTTGATTGGACATATCTCTTTTGTTAATTCATGCTTCTTAGTAATTCTTGATCAGCTACAGCCAAGGTCAACAGTCAAGACATTAAATCTTCATTAATTTTTGAAAATAAAGTTATTTTCATCAAGATTCTTATTTTCAATGTCTCTGTTATTTTCATGATTATTTTCTTTTTGACCAATTATGAACAAAATCTAATTGGCTACCTGTTTCCAAGCAGGAGTTTAGAGGTGATAATAATTATGGGATAGGAGAAGATAGAAGTTCTCAGGCTTTAGGGAGTAGGAGTACATTCTTATTATTCTTTTTTTCTCTAGCTCATGGAGTAACCAGAAAACACATTGCTTTTAGATAATTGTTCACCATTTGCAAGATGAAGCACACATGTCAAAAAGGAGCAGTAGTCCAGCAAAGACTCCCCTCCTATAGCTCAAGAATGAGTGCTCATTCCTGGAAACTGGGGAATAAATTTATCCATTCAGGAGTTCATCAAGGAGATGAGAGGAAAACTGACCTGAAAAAGGAATGAGGAGTCAGATGTGCAAAAGTTGAAGAGGGCAGAGTTGATTCTTTCTCTTCTTGGGAACTCCATTCAAAATTCCTTTTCTATTTTTTTTTTTCATTTTAGGTTCATAATAATCATACATATTAGTGAGTTCAAGGATGCCAAATGCATATGTGCACATAACATTTGATCAATCTCATACCTCATTAACTTCCCCTTCTTGTTCTCCTCCCTCCCCCTACTCTGCTTCTTCTACTCTGCAGATCTTCCTACTATTATTGTGATTTACTTACTGTGATATACATATACATGTATACATGGGAATGTATTGATTTAGTGATATACTGTGATATATGCATACATGAAAATAGAAAATATAGCAAGGTATTTCCCCATGCATTTCTTTCCCTTTTAACTCCCTTCCTTCTCTGGATTCACTTCCTTTACTCTGCCAATCTTTCTTGTAGCAAATGTATTTTGGATAAATATATTCTGCAGACAAATGGACCTTTTTTCTACTTTATCCCATGCCACAGCTGGAGTCATGGTTACCATTAAAAAGAAAAGCTAAAACAACTTTAGTTACAATATATTTGAGAATATTTTTGTCAACTAGGATACATTCAGGAAAGGAATCTCAAAAATTGGACATTTATAATTCAGTGTAATGTGGTAAAATGTTGGACTAATAAAGATCAAATTTTTCTAATAGAAAAATCAAGAAACCCTTAGATTCTGGTGAATTTACACTGAAATAATCTATAAAGAGTCAGTGTCTACAGCAACAAAGGAAGCACACAATGAAGAAAAATGAGATTCTAAATGGAGACAATTTCAGTTTGTTTTGCCTGCCATTGCCAAAGCTACCTCACATAGTGTGTTCTTGGTCCACAGGGGGTACCATCAGAGCTGTCAGTCTCTCTCCTAAAAGTACAGTGGATGTACCAAAAGTCACTGAAACTTATCTCATCAAAAAGTTTGAAGTATACCTGATAGCAAAGCTGTGATTTTTATCTCTAAAACACTTTGCTTTGGCATGCAGTGTAAACTCATAGATTTTTGCTGAAATGAGATGACATGCCTGAGCAGATCAGAGAGGAAACTTTTTCCTTGTAGGGCAGGAAACATACAATTTTATGGGAAATGCATGGTGCAGAATATAAATTTCTAGGTAAATAAAAATGGCACCACATTCTTATGTGCCATTTGTATGGTTACCACAGAAACTTTGTGTGCAAAGAATGTAGAAGTAATTTGATTTCTTTGTTTTAATACTTTTTAAAGAACATAATTAATCAGCAGTAGTATATCCCCATGAATGGACAACTGACCATGACTCTAGAAGAGTACAGGAGGAAACTGAGGCCTTTACAACACTGCTGCTTCTGCCAGTCCCACGGTCAGCCTTTAGAAACCAATGAACTTTTCCTGTCCAGGAGGATCCAGAAATTTTCAGATTCTGAATGTTCTTGGAAGAAGGCCAAATGCAATGAGGGTAGGGTTTTCAAATGAAATGTGATACTTTCAGTGGTTGCTTTTGTTTGGATACAATGAGGCAAAAAACAGAACAACAACAACAAAAAACGCACTCATACAAAATCACATTGGCTTACACTCTTAGATCACTCCCATAACAAAAATGTCAAGAAAGCAATAAGCTCTGGATATTGTCAATGGCAGTCAAGGAATTCTCCCATCTACTCTTGGCTCTTTCCTTTTCTGTGTGTTGACAACATGAGGTTGGGAGAAGAGCACCCAGTCCAGCAGCAATTCCAGTTTAGAAAAAGGATTCACCTGTTTTTATAATAACCAAATTAAAACTCAGGGACACTTGCAGAGAAGCCCCCAGCAGGATCCTTCTCAGGTGGCACTGACTAGGACTGGATCACAATCCCTTTGAAACAGGAACAACATTCTAATGTCAGTGGAATTAACATAATCCAAAGAAATATCTGGAAGAAAGATGTTTAAGAAACAGTGATCTTAGCCACTGAAGTCACAAGGAAAAGGCAATGTTTTATTTAGATACAATATTTCCAAGATGCCCAGGCTTTGAACTGTTGGGAAACTTAATACCTAGTAATATCTTAAGTTTTATTTAAACCAAATGATTTTGTGTCTCTGGGTAGGAGACTTAGGTGTAAATGAATGGGTCTATATAAATAGACACAGAATGATTAGTTGTCTTTGTACACATATTTCTTCCTATTGTTGGCACAAGGATAGACCAACATGCAAAGTTGAGAGCCTGACACAGCAGCAGGTCTGTTAGAAGGGAAATGCAGACAGTGAGAGAAGTCTGACCAACTTTCACTTACTCTATTATTTAATGCAATCTGAATACATATGCATTATTGGAACTTAATAGAAGAAAGAAGAGAGACCCAATGACTGCAATTCAGATGGATCACAAATTTCATGCATGGAAGCATAGTAAAAACCACAGAACAGGTGACTTGCTTAGCATTCATGGTTAACATTCAGATTTTATCCAGAGTACTTCAAGTATACTCTAGGTATGAGTAGAAATTCTTAGGAGAACACCAAACAACTGGAGAGCTTCCATTTTCTGCATAAAGACTGACAGATGATGTCAACATATCTTAGGTAGAACATTCAGAGAATAAAAGGCGTGTATCAAGAAGTGGTAAGATAACAAACTCAAGATGATAGCACACTTAAGAGAACACCTTTTTAGGTACGATAGCTCCACTTGGTATCTGAGATGGAAGTTTGGCATTTCTAGACCTCATGATATAGATATTCAAGGTCTCTATCAAAACAGCAGAAAGATCACCAATAAATGATCAAGTATGACAATTTCCCATTATACCTATATTATATATGAATATTTCTAATAGAATGATTAGGAAGCCAATTGTTCATTGCCCCAGAGTAGTGATCTTCATCAATTTCCACATATTTTTAAGCAAGATGATTTTAATTTTCTGTTTCTTACAACTGAAAACATCAGAAAGCAGCAATTTAAATATTATGCTTTTTGGTACTTCCTGCAACAATAAAGGCAGTTTTTGCCTTTTTTATTGATCTGTGTAACATCATAGCATAGTTCTCACTTACAGTAATATGCCTTCATAAATTTAATATGTTTTTATGGTTGCATATTAAAGTTTGTGTTAGAAAATTTTCATAGTTTGGACAATAAGAAGAGACTGCTGATCATGATACTTTTCTCCAGCATTGTTATAACATAACAAATGTCCTAACATTTCAGGGAAATTGTGATAAGTCTGTTGATATTTTGCTTTTCTGTATTCCCAATGAGACATTAAAATCCCAAGGAAGAAGCTATTCACTTGGAGTCCTTGTTAAGCTGCTGTATTGATATCCCTGAATATGCATGGCAGGCCAGGTGAATGGATCAGACCATTTGGGAGGAGTGTGTCTCAGTGGAAAAAGGGACAGGTGACCAGAGGACTCACCCAAGGACTTAGCTCCAAATTTTGAGATGGTAGGTCCTTCTTTTAATATTTGCCAACCATCATCAAAGATGCAAATGGCTCAATGTAATTACTTTTCAAAAATAAAGAACTTGGCTCACATATTATCTGACTTTTGGATGGGAACAAATGTATGTAATCTATGAATAACTCTTGTTGCTTTCAGTTTTAATAGCACAGATATTTATTCTGGGACATGACAAAGTATCTTTCAGAGTAGGAATGGTCAGATATATTTTAGACACACAAGAGTTATTTAGAATTTATAATTTACAGATTTAAGAATTGCTTATGACTTGTAATCTCCTTAAATAATCAAGATGCTTACATATTACCATTACTTTATTTTTGTGACCTCACAGTTTTACTTTTTCTGGGATTGAAATTGGCCTACAAATTCTCCCCTTAAAAAAAGGGACATCTGGTGATCAAGGAGGAGAGTGGTTTTTCATCCAACTTTGAGTATACAATGAGCTTGTCCTTGACCTCATGGAGAATGTGTTGTGGAGCAAACTGTGTGTGGGAAAGGCCAGAGTACATGGGAAATGAGCAAGAAAAGAGTGAAACCCAGGAAGATTAGTGTTCAGGGTTTGTGTGGAGGTTTGGTGCCTTTTATTCTTTTATCTCTTACTTAATTTTCTGGATCTAGAGAAGCATTTAACAGGAAGAATGAAGCATTGAAAGTTAAATAATTGAGAGAAAATTACTTGTTTATGGTGATATTGACTTTGGGTGAAATCCACATTTAGAAACTTTAATGACAATATAAATTGGCCTTGAGCCTGTGCCCCCTTACTTGCTTCCTGATAAGAAATGAACTATAATCCCATCTAGTCTATGCAAGTCTCTGTGCTGATGTACAGTTTGTAACTCTTGGTCATAGAGTAATGGTCTTTGGTCAGAATTCTAGCCTAAAAAATACATGAATTTCATATAGGTTGATAGAGTACTATAAATTTCAAATGTAAATGTTAAAATATTGTAGATAAATTTAATATTAAATTTACCCAAAATTGTTTATCCTGAAAATTTTCAAACCTACTGAAAAAGTGAGATTATAGTACAGGACATTCATATTTCACACCCGATATATAAAATCGATGACTTTTTGCATCAGTGTAGCATGTTGATTTATGTTGATATATCTGCATACTTATATGTAATATTTTCCTAATTCCCTTCAAAGGAAAGTATACACTAGACTATTCATTTTAGAGACCTCAGAGAATATCTCCTAGGAATGAAGCCAATTGATCACATAACACATTTTTGTTACTGTATTTAAAGTTATCAGTAAGTATCTAACATTATCTAAATCCAGTGTTCAAATTTCCCATAGGTTTTCTGAAATATGTTTTATATCTCTTCCTCTTTTCCAGAATGCAACTCTATTTCACATGTTGCTTTCTTTCATTTTAAAGCAGATATTTTCACAAAGACTGTTCACCCAATGCTTTTCCAAATAATGTAGATTCTTTCAAACCCTCTTATTATATCTGTTAACTTGTTTATATTCCCATTCTCATTCCTTAATTAATGAGACTTGAATTCCTTATTATAATTCAAGTGCCTGTGAAGGAGCCAAGACAATAAGAGTGGTGTTAGTTACTGGGTTTTGCGTTACTAGAACAATTTCAGACATGTTTTTCAGAGTAGCAGGCATGAAAGAATAAGAAAGGGAAAATGGTGGAAGTCTCAAGGTACCGAATGAATTCTCTCAGATAGGAGAGGATGGCATGCCCATCCTGCTTTCCAGTTTTATCAGGAATCCCATGGAAGATTTCAGAGCCTGCTCAAATTCACCCCTTGACTGTTGACAGACAGTGGAGTTGCATGAGATTTCCAAGTTTCATTTTGCATGTTCTTGTCATACAGAGAAGAGATTATCAAGTCTGCTTCATTAGGCCCATAGTTCTGTTGGAACTTATTCTTAGAGGTTATCATTAGGGGGAATTATTCTAAGCTGCCTGTGTTCTTGAATGTGGTTTTATTGTTTTTGATGAACAAATTTACCCAAATGTTACCTGCAGTACACCTGCCAAATGTCTTTCACACTTGTCCTTTTGAGTCCTTGACCAAATTATTGATTTATGTCACAATTTGAGGTTGTAGATTTTAAAAAATACACCTTCTTTTTTTGTTATTTTTTTCTTCATATTAACATTAGCCTTTTATTGAATCAGACATTTTATCTTGTGCACTGCACATAGAATGTCATGTTTATCACAATCACAGGAATCTGCCTGACATCTGCAAAGCAAAAGATATTGTTCTGGGTGCCTATAGTGCCCTTGGGACTCAACAATACAAAAGCTGGTAATGGAAACATAAGGGAGTTTACCTAATATGCCATTGTTTATGAACTATTTATAGTCCGCCAAGATTCATATTTCAGAAGATCACTCTCAACTGAGCCTGAGAGAGAGGAGAATTTACATTTCTGAGCTGATCCCATAAGACACTAATGCTTCTGTCCCAGGACTGTATCTGAGGATGCCAATTTAAAGTGGATGAAAGAGAACTGTCTGTGTAGTGAGTACTGCAGTGCTTGTTTTGAACCCACTGACTTTGGAGACTAAAATGGTAAGATTGAAAACTTGAGGCTAGCTTCAGGATCTCAGTGAGACCTTGTGTCAAAATGAAATTGAAAAGGCAGGCTTTTGGCTCTGTGGCAGAATGCCATTGGATTCTACTCCCAGTAAACTACACCCCTCGCTCTAAGAAAAGAGAAATTAATGAACACCTCCTAAGAAACTTGACCTCAGGACTTCTCTTCTCTGCCTTTTCCTCCAGTGTTGACCAGAGCTTCCAGTTCTCTTGGATGATCCATTTCTTGATGCCTTAGCTAGAAAGCACAAGCATTCACCAGCCCTGGTTGCCCTGCACTACAACCTCACTGTGGGGTTGTGGTCTTGGTCAAGTGTTTCAATGAGAAATGGATCAAAGAGAACATTCAGGTATAGAGGAGGCCAGTGGGTATATGGGCTGCTGAACAGTATCCTTCACATATGTGCTTTTTTGGAATATATAAGGACATTTTTGGGTCATGTTAATATCCCTTGAATGTCTTTTGTAGGTAGAGATTCAGATACTGTTAGTAATGTGTTCTCTTACTCTACAATAGGACGTGGAGTATAAAAAGACAGAAGTAGGTTTGGATAAAGCACAGAGATTTGGTTTTCATCATTGCTAGCCATGTGTTATGTGACCCTGTGCAAATGACATCGTTGTATTTGTTTTTATTTTCCGAGAAGAGAATTTGGATTGGGTGATTTTTATTCTATGAATTATGATTTTATTTTACCTTTCTACAAATACTCAATATGTTTTAAAATGCATATTTTTCATCTTCAGTATTTTTACTGTTGTCAGTTTATGAAATGCCCATTTAAATAGGTTGTTTTGCTTTTTATTTTCATGTAGCAGAACTTTATTTAACCATTACTTAGAGCAGTTGCAAAAAAAGTTACCCCCAGTATTGAGTTTAGTGCAAAGACCATTTGTGTCCGTCCTCCTCTTTGGTTTAACTCTGCCTTGACCTGTACACAGTGAATGTATTCCAGCTATACTGGCTTCTCATGCCTGTTGTCTGGGCTGTCTGAACTCCCCTCCACAGAACTTCACATCCACCAGTTGATGATGCAGGCTTCACCTCATCATGTAGCACTGTCCCCATGAAGTGAATGGATCCTTGCTGAGCCTTCTCATGCCTCTGCTCAGAACGGGCACATCACTGCTTCTGCCATGTTCTACTGGATACAGCAAGTTAGAGGCAAGGCAACAAACACCCTGGAAGTGGGGAAGGAGACACTTTCTCTTTGTAAAATGTGCTGCAAAATCACATAGGAAAAAATTGGAGACTGGGAGATGTGAATTATTGGGGTGAGCATTTTTGCAAACAATTGACCATATATATGTATTCTGGATATTGTTTTTCAGATGCAGATGTATTTGTTGAAATATGTTCTCCCACACTCTACTTCTGCTTTCAATCTCTTTTTGGTACATTTTCATGACCAAAGATTCTTCTCTTACTGTTGTCTTCATGCCTTATGTTTGTGAAGAATGAGGGTCATATTTTTTCTCATTTTGAGAACTCAACAGTATCCTATTACATTACTTTAAAAAAGTTTTGCAGTCCTAAATTTCAAATTTCATTCAACTGCAGTTTTTTTAACATGTGTAATAAATATCCAAATATATACAGAATTGTAAAATGACTAGCTAAACTTCCCAGCAGCAGAAGGTGCATTTCTGTAGTTTTTCTCATCAGCTGTCTTATTTTCTCTTTCCCATTGTATTATTTACATTGGAAAACCAGTCTTTCTGTGCAAACTGTGATGAATTTCCCTAGTTCTTCATTTGTTTAAAAATACTTTGGTATTCTACAGTGGCCTATTACAACGGATTTAAGTGTACTTTCTCAATCTGTATGCATATTGTCTTCTTTTGCTTTCTATTGCATTGAAATGCTCAATACCTTTGGAGGGAAACTTATAAAGGTTTTAACCCATTATTCTGATATGAGTTTCTGATATTTAGCTAGTGTTTAAATATATTGCAGCACTTAACTATGAAAGTATTTGTACAAATTGTGTTAGAGTTATTCATAGAAGAGTAATAATTTTGATAAGCTTTAAATACCATATCCTTTGATTGGTTTATTTTGAGAATTTCCAAATGTAGAGAAAAGTTTAAAACTAATGCATAGAATGCTATTTATGTAATTCATCAATTGTAAGTGTTGAACATTTCACCTCTCATCAGTTTTAAAGAAATTTCTAAGGATTTAAGTATCCATATTTTTTGGTATGTTAGCAATTAATGAAAATTGTTTCCATGTTGAAAGTGTAGACAAGATAATTTTCTTGAACTACGTCCTTTGGTTTTTGAACAGGATATTGTTTGTAGTTTCACAGTTGCTGTTGTAAAAATGTTGAACAAAAATCAGTTTTGCAGTTTAAGTTTTTCACTGACGGTATATAGATATCAAACTGTATCCTTGAAAACCATTAGATTATCTTACATTTTTCAAAATTTTGCCCTAGATTTTTCTGAGTCTTTTAATACATAAACACAGTGAACTTGGAATAACATTATCCTTATAGGCTACAGCATCTCATTGAGATTTTGTTTTGACTGTAGTTATTGAAGTTTCCCTATATTACATGCCAAAAGTGATTCCTATTAATTTCCACCTGATACATATTGTGCATTTCTGTGTTTTGCTTGTTGTCTTTAATAAATTTTGGAAATTTATATGATTTCCCTGGATTCTAGGATTGGCAAAATGCAGACTAAATATGCTAAAGATTTTGCACTTGTGTGATAGGTTTTTGATTTTGAATTACCTTTGGAGGACATGAAAGACCTTCAAGGCCTGAACGGAAATGTTTGATATGTTACCTTTAAGTCATAAGTAACTTTGGAAGATATGTGGCCTTTGTGTGTTAATTTTCAAGTCATTTCCTCCTTTTCAGTGCAGTTTAGATCATAACCCACACTCTAATTTGGCTGTCAAAAGACTTCTATTGATGCTATTGGAAGAACATTTGGTTTGAAGTTTGAAAATGTGGGCTTCTTAATAGAGGACAAAATAGTTTTTGAGAAGAGAGATTTAAAAGCAAGTGAACAGTGTGCAAAAAAACACACATGTTGAACAAATTGATAGAAAGACAAAATCTTACTGATTTTTGATGCTTTGTGATTATAGAGTCATGCATTGGACATATACTATAAGTGAGGATAAACAAGGAATGCATGGCCCTCTGCCTGTGGGAATTATAATTCATAATAAAAAAGGTGATGATGAAAGGATATTAGAGAATTCACAATTACATGTGCTTATATATTGGTAGATATATCATCATTACTAATATCTTTATTAATGTAGCTACAAAGGAAGGACAATTTATTAACATAATGGCAATATATAGTAGCAAGACATTGGCAATTCTCATCACATATCAAATACTTCAAGATGTAATGATTTTCCATGTGCTGCTTGTAACATATGGAGATCCAAATATGGTATGGTGAGCTCCTTTTATTTGCAAGTGTCTCTTATAATCAACATCCTTTCAATATCTGAATCTAGCACCATGTCCTGTATGATGGACAGTGAATACATAATGATTTAGTAAAAAGAAAGTTGCATTGCTAGCAATGTATTGGTTAATATGTGAACTTGACCTTATACTAAACAATGCATAAATGCAGAGGTCCTCCTGCACCAAGTATGTAAATAAACATGGTACACTCTGTTTCTCATTTCTTTGAGAATATGAAAAAAGAAGGGATTTCTTGTAGCTGAGGGAGATGAATACAGTGAATTCTTATCTCTCTGACTTCTTCGTCAGAGAGAATAAAAACTGAATAATTTAGTTATAATTAACATAAACATTTTCTATATGCTATGTTCATGAATTTAGGAATGGCAGATTGTACCCCACTCAGTAAATATAATGGAGCTCCCAGCGTGTCAAGTGTTTAACACTATGGAAATGGAGTCACTGAGTCTATGTTACAGATTTTTCTTTCTCATTTCAGTGCTTCTGATCATCCAAATACTCCTTTTGCTAATGAGTATTAATGTGTATACCTCCTTCATAACTTTTTCTAATATTCCCCGCCTGGATAGACATACGGAGATGGCTCAGGTGCTGATGATTGGATGCATCACTTCTGTTAATCCGTACTTCTTATCAATTCACATTCTGCTACAGCAAAGTACACTAGTCCACTAAAGAAGGCACTAAGTTTTCAACATTTATTTAAAACAAAATAAAGCTGTTTTTCTCATAATTCTTACCTTCACTGTCTCTGTTATATTCATGTATTGTTTCAGTTTTACTCATTGTGAACAAAAACTAATTGGGCTACAAGCCTGTATGTAAGGGTTTGGAGATGGTAACACAGTTCTGGGGTGGGAGTAGAAAGGAGTTCTCATGCTCTAGAGAAGTAGCAATTGATACTGATTAGTGTTTCTCCAGCCCATAGAGTGACCTTAAAGCAGATTGCATTTAGATCATGGTTTTTGGTCTGCAAGATGAATCACACAGGGCAAGGATGAACAGCAGTCCAAGGGCTCCTTTCCTGCATCTCAATGAATGGAGGTCCTGGAACCTGGGGATTGAGTGTTTCCTTTCAGATGTTTGTCAAGGAATTGAGAAGATATCCTGCCAGATTAGCATCTTGTGACAGATGTGTGAAGGTGAAGAGGGCAGAGTTGAACACTCAGCTTCTTGGGAAATATCTTCAAAAATATTTTTTTTTTTGTTTTTGGTCCATTATAATTATATGTATTAAGGGATTCATGATTCCAAATTCACATATGCACATTTTATTTGATCAATCTCATTTCTCAATACCTTCCCCCTCTTTGTGATCCTTCTCCCTGATCTACTTTTTCTAATTTCCTGAACTCCCTTCTATTCTGGTTATTTTAATTCAAATGGTATAATGTATATTTATATATGTAGATGATTTGATTTATTGAACTACTGCATTTTACCACGTATGGTAATAGCATAATGGGGTAGATTTTTATCCCCAGTCACTTCCCCATGCCTTCCCTTTTGCCCTCCCTCCTTCCTTTTGTTTCCCTCTTCTTCTCTGCCCTTCATCTTCCACCAAATATTCTTTGGATAATTATATTATGGAGACAAAAGGGAACTGTTTGTATATTTTATTCAATGCCATAGCTAGAGTCCTGATTAGTATTCTAAAGAAAAACTGAAACAACCTTAATTACAATATGTTTGGAAATATTTAAACCTATTAGGGTGCATTCACTGAATGGAATCTCATAAATGACTTGGAAATGTAGACTGTAGAATGATGTGAGGAAATGTAGCATTAGAAAAGCTCAAATTTGTCCCATGAGAACATCAAGAAGCAATCAGAGTGGTGACTGAAGACTATGCAAGATTTCTAAAGATTCAATTATATAAAGAATCAAGAAAGTATGCAATAAAGAAAAATAGGGTTCCAAATGGCAGACAATTTCAGTTTATTATGCCAGCCATTGCCAAAATCTGCCTAGGACAATGTGGTCTTGGTTCATACAGTGATGCCAAAATAGCTATCAATTTCTTTCTTCATAATAAAGTAACTGTATTTAATGTCACTGAATTTTCAGTGTTCACAATCTTTGGAAGATACTCTTTAACAAGTCTGTGCTTATCATCTCTAAAACACCTTGCTTCATCCTCAGCCAGGCATGCAACTTAACCTCTTAGATAGTTGCTGAAATTAGATGACATGCCTCAGCAGATCACAGAAGGAGCTTGTTACTCAAAGTCCAGCAAACACAAGATTTCATGGCACATGAAAGATGCAGAAAATAAATTCTTGGCTACTTAAGAGGGGCCCCACATTTATTAGGTGCCAATTTTATGTACCTTAGAAAATTTATCCACAAAACCTTTGCATACCATCAAAAATAGAAGAAATTGAATATCATATTTTAAGAATATAATTAGTATAACCACCAGGAGTCTTTTCAGTGCATGAAAAATGGACCATGATTCTATATGAGTGGACGACAAATTTCAGGCATTTTTAACATTGGTACAGCTTCTGCACAAACCATGGTCACCCCTTAGAAATCAAAGGGGTTTATACCTCCAGGTGAATTTAGCAGTTTGCAAAGATGCTGATGCTCTTAGATGTAGACAAAATGTAGTAAGAGCATGGTATTCAAGAAGAAACTTATTATCTTCAGTGGTTACTTTTGTTTGGATACTGCATGGCAAAAACTCTTGTAAAAATATCATATTGCCTTAAGCCAATAGACAGGTTTATTTCCATAACAAAAACTCAGAGACAGAATGAGCTTTGGATATTATCCATGTGAGTCTAAAAATATCTCACCTACTCCAGGATCTTTTCTTTTCTGTTTGCTGGCATCATTTTCAGACTGGGAGAAAAGCACTCAGCACAGCAGCACAATAACAACTTTAGAATGAGAAAACAACCATGTTGAAATAAACTTCATAGAAAAGAAGGATACTTGCAGAGAAGCCCCCAACAGGATCCTTCTCATGTGGCATTCACTAGGACTGGGTCAAAGCCCCTTTTACGTGGTGACCACATTGATAATGCTAATGGAATTAGCCTGAGTGACCCAAGGAAATAATCTGTAGGAAAAGGGATGTTGAGAAGATAACCATCTTGGTACCTGAGGTCATAATGAAAAATCAATTATTTCTTTAGATTTGAGGATTTTAGTTTTGCCTAGAACTTAGCCTGTTTGATCAATTTAAAACCATGTAACATCTCAAGTTTTATTTCAGGACTAATGAGTATGAGTGTTTGGGGTTCAGATTCATTTTTAAGAGAATGGGTACTTATAAATAGAAGAGTGATAAATTCTCATTAGTATAAGGTTTATTCTAGATAATTGGTACAAGGGCAGACCAATAGGTGAAAATTACAGGCCTCTCCCACCAGCATATGTGTTACAGGGGAAATGTAGAGAGAGAGAAAGGAGTCCGACCAACTTTCATGTACTCTATTATTTAATGCAATGTGAATACATCAATTTTAATGGGAACTTGACAGAGGAAAGAAGAGAGACCAAATGACTGCTACTCTGATGGATCAGGAATTTTATAGATGGAGATGTAGTAGAAGCAATGGAGCAAGAGACATACTTAGTATGGAATAAAGTTAAAATTTCATCTCAGTTACCTCAAACATAGTGCAGGTATAAGTAGAAATTGTTAGGAATTGAAAATGCCAACAACTGAAAACTTCAATTAATTGCATGAAGATTGACAGGTGACATCCACATATCTTGGGCAGAAATTTAAAGAAAAAGAATGAAAGAAGTGTACTAAGAAGTGGTAAGGTAACAGACTCAATATGATAGTAGCCTTAGAGGACACCTTTATATCTTATCCAAAAGTAGAAAGTTCACAAATAATGTATTCAGTACTACATTTTCCCATAATGAATGTACATGATATCAATATTCCTAATATAATTATTAGGAAAGTAACATTGGTTCCCTCTAATTAGTGACCTGCATCAATTTTCTCAAGTTTTAAACCAAATTGAGTTAAATTTTCTGTTTCTTAACAACAGAAAACATCAGAACCTAGTATTTTTTAGTGTTACAATTGTCAGTGATTTATGAAATATGAAAAACAACTTTTATTGGTTTTCATTATTGATCTGCATGTCACAACGTGGTTCTCACTTAGCCTTTATAAATGTAATATCTTCTTTTTTGTTGAATATTTAAAGTTCTGACAGAAAATTTCCAGTTTGCAGAATAAGAAAAGAGTGTGCTGAATACCAGACTTTTCTCCAGCATAGTTACAACTTCACACCTGTTCTTATTAATAGAGCAAACTGTCACAAACCACTTTTAATATATTTTTTTCCATGCTCCAAATTAGACTTGAAATCCTAAGGTAGGAGTCATCTAATTTCCACTTGGAGCCTTTGCTCAACAGCTGGGCTGATCATCTTGGATGTGCACAGCAGGCCAAACTCAATGGAGAGACAATTTGGGAAGTGTATGTCTCAGCAGAAACAGGGATTGGTGATCTGAGGGCCTACCCAAATTCTTTATTCTAATCTTTGATATGGTAGATCCCTCTCCTAATATTTGCCAAAGAATATCAATGTTGCAATGTCTCAATATCCTTGTTTAGAACAAGATAAATATGTGGATTAATATCTTACATGAATTTATGTGTGCAAAATTATGTATATAATATAGGAATAACCCCTCTCTCTGATTGAATAGCACAGTGGTTCTATCAAAGATATGGTAAAATTTCTCTCAGTGGAGGATTGGTTGGATATATTTTAGACAGAGAAGTTCTCTTTAGAATTTATCATTTGAGAATCTGAGATATTTATGGATGAATACAAACTCCTTAAATGATATGAATGTTTATATATGGACAGCAGAAGATATGATATCTGTTGAAATCTGATCATTTCTCTTTTTCTGTGTTTTAATTTGGGTTTTTATTTCTCAATAAACCCCAAGACTGATTTTAGCATGGAAGGTGGGTGAGGTTGTTGACTTGTGAGGTGTTGTGGATGTGGAGCAAAGGTTTTCTGCCCTATGTGCAGCAGAGTCTTGGGCACATGTGACCGTGTCCATGTAGACCACCTGGAGACCAGGATCAGAGCAGACAAATATTCTCATCTCAGAGTGAAGAGAGATGGAGAAAATGTCCAAGAATCACAACTCAGGTAAAGTCATGGGATACCATAATTCTAATTTTTATTTCATGGGAGGGGACAGGGGAAATGTCAGTAGTAAATGAACAGAGTGAAGACTGTGAGCTCTCAGTGAAGTTTGTAGCACTGAGGAAAACAGTTTGAAAATTTTGAGAGAGAGTTTACTGCGTAGGTTATGTGCCAGGAAATTTCTTTCTTTTTAAATTTCAAGGTCAAAGTTCTTCACCTTCTACAAGTAAATATTTTTCTTAGATTACAAAAGTGAAACATTAATTACAGAGGACTGAACAACATAGGGAAGATTCAGCAATCACTGAGTCCCACTTTTCAGAAAGGCCATAGGGTTCAATAGTATCTCTCATTTATTTATTCTTCACTAAGCAAAATTTTCAGTTCACACTTGTCATAGTTCTACAAATTGCAGCAATGAACATTTTCATTATGAAGCAAAAAGAGAATATTGCCAGTAAGAAAGATATAAAGACTATATTGTTTTCAATTTTAACCTTTGATTCTTTATGTGAGGGTCAAAATTTGAAATGTGTCCAACAGTCCTTTGAAATATTCTGTGTGCATGTCTGTGAGGTAAGGCAGTTCATTTGATCAAATAATGTGTGACTGTGAAAGGGCTTTATTTAACATGATCTAAACCACAAGAAAGTAGGATCTGTGTCAAATGTAGACCATTTAAATTTATGCATGTATACACTTTTTCAAATTATAAGTGACAAAAATTTCTCAGGGCGATTAAAAAGCAAGTACTGGGTTACTCCTCTTCTCACTATGTAGAAAGAATGACTACTTGAGTTTGTAGAATTTCCTATTATACCATACATCATTTATGAACATATTCTGTTCCTGATTCCCTTCTCTTTTAACCCAATTAAAAGGTTTTTTAATCTTAAACATTCCATATATTCCATTCCATCAGTGTACCAACCTTTACACAACTCTTCCCAAATTCATAATAATTTAAGATTTTCCCAGTTTTTAACTTTTATGGATAAGTTTGAACAAGGTAATAAATTATATAAAATGTCTTAATTTTGCATCTTGAATATTGATAATTTTCTGATTCTTATCCAACATGCGAGAGGCTTAATAAACTTTTGCCTCTGTTTACCTGCTGCAAACTGACTTCCCCTGCCTATATATCATTTGGCTTCCACTGAGCAAAAAGCCACAGAGAATGTAGTTTTTAACTGCACACTGGTTAGGCCTGAATCCTCTTGGGAACTGGAAGTCGAATTATGGAAAATGCATTATCCAGGAGAAAATTAAAAGTTTAACTTTTGTTCATTTCAGTATTTGATTATTTTTCTGAGACTCCAAACAATGCTCCATAAACTTTTTAAAAGTTTTTTGTTTGTGAGAATGGGGTATTTTACTTCATAATTTCCAATAATGTATGATCAAGAAGTTGCTTCAGCATATCCAAAAAAACAAAAATGAGTACAAAAAAAAAAAAAATGGAAACAATGTGGAATGTGAGGTTTTCAGGCTAAGAAATGGTCAATAATTGTTCAATATTTTATAATAGTTTATAATAATATTGTAAGAAGAAAATGTACAAAAACTAACACTTTTATCACTATGTAGTAATTAAGATGAAATTTTTTCCATATGAAATAAGTGCAATGGTTCAGTTCTCTTCTCTAATGCAGAAAATTGCTTTAACCTAATTCTGCCTGTATAATATTGGTTAAATATTAAAAGGCATGTGGAATTGTTTAACCATTAGACAAGCAGTTCGGTCTTCCATTCTAGTTATTTTTTAAGTCTGATAACAAAGGAGAATCAGAACCTGCTCAGTCTGAGGAGTGACAGGTGATGCATTTGAAATGTCAGTAAGTGAAACTCAATGAAGGTCACTCCATTCCTGGACTGGGCTTTAGCACCTATGAAATGCAAGAGGAAACAGAAGGGGGTTGGGTTGAGGGTTCAAAGAAAAGTTGACATAGGGAGAACAGAATCCAATTTGGGCCATCAGGTTACTTGATTTCTATGTTACTCTGGGGGCTCACATGTTTCTCTTTTTCTTCAGGCTATACTTAATCCATGTACAGTAGACAGTGGTCAGACATTGTTCTACATCAGTCCCTGATGTTGTGGTCACCCATTAAGTATTCTGAGCATTCCCTCTGCCCCCCTCATTTTATTCTATTCACCAACATCATTGTAGAATGATGAATGTCAGCAATTGGTTTGCATTGGGACTTGTTTCTATATTTATATACGTCAGAAATATTTTTTCCTTCTAATCAGCAAGATCTGGAGGCATTTGTGTAGAGAAAGGTACATGAGATGAGAAGCATAGAATAAACGATGGGGATACTTCCTTTCCACTGTGAAGAAGTCTTGAGCATCTCACAGATATGGCTGGACCTTGACTGAGTAAAATTTTTCATGTGCTCTCCACTGTGGAAAATTTAGCTGAGTGTGTAATATAACATCCTGAAAAGTCAAACTGTGACCTTGGAAGGGTATTTGTGAATTATTGGTCATTGTTTATGTGTGTTGTATTGACAAATGACCATCTGAATGAGAAGAAGGTAAGTTCACTAGACTGGAACAAATTTTGTACTGTGGACACTTAATTGTGTGACAAGAGATCAGTTTCTTGAGGTTTGATAGAACATTTTCTTTTCCAAGACTTAAAAAAAATAGAGCAATTGTGACACATTTGAGAGGTCTTGTTTATACTGTATTGCAATGTAAAGGAGAGTGAGTTAGCATTGAGTGTGACACTTTTGAAATAATCCCTTACAAAATGAGTATAATTACTTATTTTTTAGTCTATATCCTTAGAATATACAGTTTTTTCCACCCAGTGTGTAATTCTGTCACAGAGATACGATTGTGGGCTAGAGTTAACATAGCATATTACTCTTTGTTCAGGAGACTATTATCAATCTGTCCCCTTTCTGACATCTGGAAACTGATTTTTCATATTTTTGTGACACCCAAAAATGGTGGAGTTACCTATACTTTAAACAGTGGAGTTTATTTTTGTATTCTACATTTATGTTCATAATTCAATTTTTCCAGGGCAGTGTGAGAGGGTACCAAAGACCAAGGGCTGCATACAAGGCATAAGTCCTTATTGAGGAATGTTTATGGGGAGGGTCCAGCAGTGATGGGCTGGACAGGCAGCACCTCCCTACATCCCTCATGTTGCTTTGCAAAGCAGAGCTTCCTCTTCCTCCTAACAGTGTGCCCAGTGAAACCTGGGTGTTTGAGTGACACTTATTGTGTCCCAGTGCCCTCAGTTCAGTAAAAGTCACAACAAATATCAGGGTTTTAACCTGAATTTTTTTTTATTTCTTCTTTGTATGTATGACAGTAGAGTGAATTTTTACATATTTATGAAGGAGGGATTATAACATTTTTGAATTAGGATCCCAAGGTGTGGATGTACACCATGTGGAGATTCATTGTCATGTATTCACATATGGATAGGAAAGATATTGTCAGCTTTGTTCCATAGGCTTTCCCATTCCACTCCCCCTCCTTTCCCTTCATTCCTGGTTTTCTAATCCTCTGAAGTTCTATTTTTCTTACCCTTTCTCCCTTGTTGTTTTTTAGCATCCAAATACCAGAGAGAAGTTTTGACATATGATTTTTTGGGTCTCTATTTCACTTAGGATGGTAGTTTTCAGAACAATACAATAATTGGCAAATGTCATAAGTTCATTCTTCTTTATGGCTGAGTAATATTCCATTTTGTATATATGTTGTGATTTCTTTATCCATTCATCTGTGCAGGGCACCTTATTTGGTTCCATAGATTAGCTATTATAATTTGAGCTACTATGAACATTGATGTGGCTGCATCACAGTAATATGCCAATTTTAGCTCCTTTGCATATATTCGAAGATGTGGAAAAATGGGGTCAAATGGTGGTCCCAATCTTAGTTTCTTCATGAATCTTCATAGTGTTTTCCAGAATGTTTGCCTCAATTTGCAGTTCCAGCAACAATGCTTGGGTGTACATTTTTCCCTACATATTTAGTTACTATTTGTAAAAATTTGCCATTATGAGTGGAAAGAGGTAAAATCTCATTGTATTTCATTTTGCTTTTGCTAAAGCTGAGAGATATTGAACATTTCTTCATGTACTTATTGACTGTATATCTACTTTTGAAAAGTGTCTGTTTAGTTGCTTTTTTCATTATGGATTGGGATTTTTGCTGTGGAGCAAAACCGCAGCTTCTTTGCCTGGCTTGCTTCAAGCAGTTCGGCGCAGCTTCTTGCTCTTTTCGCTTACCTAAAACCGCCACTTCTCACACTTACGGCCCGACCAGCGAGACAGAAGACACATACTTCAAAGGTTCATCAAGCAGCTTCCCCTTTACTCAAATAACACCCTCAATATATAAGCAGTTTCATGTATAAGCAATTGTAACCAGATATGTCCATCCAATCCTGTTAAAGGTCAAACAATCACTTGCTCGAGCATACATGTTAAGTATATCTGTCCACATGCTAGGCAGCTGAACTGATTATAATACAGCCAATTGTAAACCTGTTCTGCCTTTCTCCAGGCATAATCAGAATGCTGTTTGCCCTCTGCCAGTTGCCATCTTTGGATGCACATGGTGTAACCCTGGGCCCCGGGTTCCACCCACCACAACTCCCCCTTTCTGTTTATAAAAGGGATCATGCCTGTCTTAGTTTGTCCACGGCAGAGCAACATCCTTACCTGTCATTGGACAATGAGGCTCTAGCCCTCATTTCCTGTCTTAGGTTGGTATACGCTCCCCATGAATCTTACCCATCATTGGCTACTGGTCTAGCATAATAAACCAGACTTGGGGGGATGGGCCAGCATCAATTGGGACAAGAGCTTGGCGAATAATGACTGTTTCTCTGCGCAGATGTATATGCATTTTGTATATGCACAGGACAGATACAACACACAAGAGACCTCCCCTGGACAAAAACTTAAACCATTCTTTTCCCCATAGAACAGTGGACTGCAGAAATGCGGCCAAAGGTTGTAAAGTTAGGAGGATATAGAATAGAGGAGTTGGTAAGGGGTACAGGATAGGGCCACCTCTACTATCCCCCATAGTTTACGCGGGTCTCCTCCATTAATTTGACAAGAATTCACCAGCACCATCAGCGGGAGAGGCCTCCTCATCTTCTTCCTGTTTTTGGGTCTCTGTTGAGGCCTTGACCAATCTCTCTGGCACCCAAATCGGCCATTGTGCATCCTGTGGGAAAACACAAACAGACCCTCTGGTCCAGATTAATACCGGATCTGGGCCTTTCCATTGTCCTGATAGAATGTCCTTCCAGATCACTTGAGGTAGATGCTTTTTATTAGGCTCTGAATGACGGTCAGCAGCCGATCAGCCATCAGAATCAAGATTTAAAAAATTTAAAGTGAACAAGACAACAGACAATTTGTCTTTTGGGGATCTGAATGATGCTCCTATTCCCCCTTTTTGTTTATAAAGCATGTTTATAAGTTTTAAATGAGCATGCTCAACAATGCTTTGTCCAGTAGGATTATAGGGAATTCCTGTGACATGTTGAATATCAAAGGTGGAACAAAATTGTTTAAAGGCCTGGGACGTATATCCAGGACCATTATCTCTTTTAATTTGTTTGGGAACTCCTAGGATGGAGAAAGATTGTAAACAGTGTGTTATTACATCTTTGGTTTTTTTCTCCAGTAAGAGCAGAGGCCATAATAAATCCTGAAATGGTATCAATAGACACATGAATGAATTGTAGTTTTCCAAATTCTGAATAATGAGTTACATCCATTTGCCAAATATGATTGGGCTGAAGCCCTTTTGGATTTACTCCTAAAGGGGGGTTAGGAATAAATGTAACACATTTAGCACAAGACTAAATGTCTCGAGGTGTTGCCTTAGTAATTTTATAGCGTGTGCACAGAGTGGAAGCATTTATGTGAAATTTGGAATGAAAAGATTTTGCATTTTCAAGCGTATTAAAGATGTGTGGGTCTCTGGTGGCCATGTCTGTTAAATCATTGTGTAAACTTAAAGGACCTGGAAGGCCAGTATGAGCCCGATCATGCCCAATAAAAAAAGGATTTTTTCTGTCCCAAATAAGTTTTTGTAAACTTTGCAAATATTTAGTAATAGTGGAGGTGAGGGAAATCATACCAGTTAATTCTAAATTTTGAACAGCATTAAAAATGTATTTGCTATCAGAGAATAGGTTAAAGGGTTCATGGTGGGTTTTGAATACTTCTATAGCTACTAATAGTTCCGTTTGTTGTACAGATAGAGTACTAAAGAACAATGTTTCTGTAACATTATCTATAGTAATAGCACCCATACCATTTTTCAATCCGTCAGTAAATATAAGGGTAGCTCCTGTAATAGGTTGTTTTCCGGTGACTTTAGGAAAAATTATAGGATGTTGACTCCAAAATTGGAGAAGAGGATCAGATGGCAAATGATTGTCAAACACAGCAGAAGTAGTAGTAAAGACTATAGCCCATGAATTTGAATTATTAATCAGATATTGTCTCTGATCAGTAGTATATGGAGTAGTGATAGTTGAGGGATGTGATCCAAAGGTGGAAAGGGATACTTTTAATGCCTTAAGGATTAATTCTGCCACAGATTCAGTAAACAAGGCTAAGACCTTTTTAGGTGCATAATTCATGTGAACCCATAGAATAGGACCGTTTTGCCAAAACACTCCTGTGGGTAACTTATTTGTGGCCAAGACAATGAATGATAAAGGGTTAGTTAGGTCAATATGATCAAGATGAACCTTTTCCATAGCTGTTTCAATAAGCTTGAGAGCTGTTCCAGCCTTAGGGGTAAGCACTCCCTTAAAAAGAGGGTTGGAATCACCTTTAAGAATATCAAACAGGGAGCCCAAACTTGAGGTGGCTAAATGAAGGTAAGGTCTAATCCAATTAATATCACCCAAAAGTTTTTGAAAATCATTTAAAGTTCTAAGCTCGTCCACCTGAACGGTAATTATCACCGTTTAACCATAGTTTGATTTATGATAGATCCCAGGAAGTTTTTGGTGTCTGTGATTTGTATTTTATCCATAGCAATATGTAAGCCCCATCTTTCAAGTGACTTTTGTAAGAAATTATAACATTGCTCTAAGACAGGTTTTTCCTTATGAGCTAGCAAAATATCATCCATATAAGGATAGACTAAAAGTTGAGTGTTAATGTGTTCATACACACCAGGGTTCTGATTACCTTGCCCTTCATATGATCCGTGGCCTATTAGCATGTTTTGATTTCATTGAGGATTGCCTGCAACTGGATTACATCAGGCAGTATCAGAACTTAACTCCTGGTTAGCCACCTTCCATTTTAATATGGCTGTGCTTTTGTTAGGATTGGAAGCCATACCCAATCCCCTTGAAGTCTGATCTTCCTGTTGAAGTGGCCAGGCTTTGGGCCATTCTGTAATTTTGATAATACTTTTGTCAGCCCCAGTATCTAATAAGCCCTCAAAACTTTTGCCTTCTATTACTAACTTTGTCATAGGCCTATCTTTTAAACCCCATGTTAACATGACCATATTTTGGCCAATAGAACCTAACCCTTTATTTCCCCTAATAATATTTTTTGATGGATATTGATCATAGCAACTGGGTAAGAGCAAAAATTGTGCTATGTGATCATCCTGAGCTATTATTGCTACACCTCTTGGTGAAGAAGCAAGGATTTTTATTTCTCCTGTAAAATCAGGGTCTATAACTCCAGGGACAATATTTAATCCTTTTAAAGCAGAAGAACTCTTCCCCAGAACTAGTCCCACTGTTCCTTTACGTAATGGGCTGACAACCGAAGTTGGTATTGGCTGTACTCCCATCTCTGGAGTTAATACTGCTCTGGCGGAGGCACAGAGGTCTATAACTAATATTTGATGATATCTCTGATTGCTTTGATCTTTAAATAGTGGGAGTATTGGGAACACTGATCGAGATTCTACATCAGCCCACTGTCTGGGGACCTCCCTTGTGCAGCAAGTAAATGCGCCCTTACAACTTGAAAAAGGACGATGATCTGGATTATATGCTGGAGGGCATGGCGAGGTAGGGGTTAAATGCCACTGAGGTAACTTCTTTTCTGGCTCTGTCTCAGATTGCTCTTGTTCCTCAGAGTCTGAACATCTACTTTCTCTTTCAGAAGCTTGATTTGGTTGTTCTTTTTCTACAATTTCTAATATCTTTTCCCCTTCTCTTAACTGTTTTTGAGATTTTGGTTTTTTGGAAGTCAGACAAAAATGAACTAATGTACACAATGCCATAACAACAACAAATAGAAACCAAACAAGAAAAGGTAACACAAACATTAATTTACACATATTTGTTATGGGACGTCCTTTGCTGTCTCTTGGGACAGCCTTTCAATATATTCTCTCTCTAGGAGAATCTTCTGTTAATAATCCCTCTCTAAGAGACCCTTCAGTTAAAACATTAAGGTAACTGTTTCCTCAAATAGGGAAACCTTTTCATTAATTACACTAGTGGAAACTGTTTTTTATTTATATCAGCACTCACCCATCTCTCAGGTCGATCCTCATTTGATCCCAGTCCGGGCAACCAATTACCGAGAACCACTGCTTTTTGCCAACGGGCTGCTTCAAGCGGCTCTGGTTACAGAGCAAAACCACAGCTTCTTTACTTGGCTTGCTCCAAGCAGTTCGGCGAGGCTTCTTGCTCTTTTCACTTACCGCCGTTTCTCACGCTTACGGCCCGACCAGCAGGACAGAAGACACATACTTCAAAGGTTCATCAAGCAGCTTCCCCTTTATTCAAATAATATCCTCAATATATAAGCAGTCTGATGCATAAGCAATTGTAACCAGATATGTCCATCCAATCCTGTTAAAGGTCAAGCAATCACTAGCTTGAGCATAAATGTAAAGTATATCTGTCCACATGCTAGGCAGCTGAACTGATTATAATACAGCCAAATGTAAACGCATTCTGCCTTTCTCCATGCATAATCAGAATGCTGTTTGCTCTCTGCCAATTGCCATCTTTGGATGCATGTGGCATAACCCTGGGCCCCAGGTTCCTCCCGCCAGATGGAGGCACCTATATAACCCAGTCCAGAGGAAATTAGAGTGGAGCTCGCTCCTAGGACATTCCAGATCTTCTTGGAGGTTTTTGATTCTACCTTGTACAATGCCAGAGTGGTTGGCATAGAAACAGCACTCTTCACCAAGGAACAGGCAAAGCCATCCTTCCTTCACCTTTGCAGGAACACAGCGCCCAAGGAATCAGGTTGAGCCTGTAGATCTAAGATAGTAGAGCTGCAAATTGCAATGTTAGGAGCTCTGTGTAGCTCTCAAGGAAGTCCACTGTCCAAAGTCATGAGGTCAGAGACCCCAGTCTCAATCACTGTTGTCCCATTATTGCCTCTGCGCATTACACTCTTTCTTAATTGTCATTTTAAGCAGTTTACATATATTGACTCCTGAGTCTACATGAATATTAGTTAACACAATTTAACATTATATCTAAAACATGAATTAAAGAAAGGCTGAGAGAGCTTTTAACATTTCTTTTTTTTTTCATTTCTTTTTTTTCTTTAACATTTCTTTTTGACAAAATGTTTTCATGTTTCACAATATTAACCTTTAAACAAATCAGGCTCTAACTTTTAGAAATATATTTACACTTAAAACTTTTATCTTGGTGTAAAAAGTAACAAATTTTACATATACCCTATTGATAAGAGGTCCTATACTAGAACATTAAATGATAGAAATAAATAACCAATAAAATTTATTCTTTATAATTACCATTACAAACAAGTTTAGTTTGGAGAATAGTAGCTTGATAAATTCCCTGCTTTAAAACTTTTATACCTGGAAAATATGAACACATCTAATATACAAAAAGTGACCATTTCACAATTACCTTGGCACTTTTGTATTACTCAATTTAGTTTTTAAAGAAAAATTTAGACTGTAACGTAGTACAATACTCTAACAGTTGTTTAACCTAATTGTATAAACCCCAATTTTTAAGACTAATTGTTCTAAAGAATAAAACTTAATAGGCACAAAGTTAAGAGTAAATTAGTGTTTCTAAGAAATCCTTGTCATTTTACCATGTCATTTTACCACATAGATTAAACTTTGGTTTATATCAGAACATTAGTATTTCACTTTAGGTAAAACCTTAAATAGCTTTGACTGTCTCACATACATACAACCAAATTAGTTACATGCAAACTTGTTGAAATTTGCCCTTAACTTACACACAGACTTTCTTAGCACTAACTTAGACCCTCATGTATTTCATCACATAAATACTTTCTTACCCAGAAAGATTTTGCTCTTCACTAAATATATTTCCATATCTAGAACCTTTTATTTTCTTTTTCCTATATGTTGACCCCTTTTGTTCACATTCTGAAGCAGCTCTTAAGAAATTTCTGAATTTAGATAAATTACTCCATTTTAATAAGATTAAATATTTTGTTATTTATAGTACTCTAATTGAAACACAGTAGAAACATTTAGAACCCTTTGTATATAGAATTGTACCTGTTAGGACATAACTCTTAGTAACCTTTTTTTACCTAAGATATTAGACAAGTGTCCTGAACAGTATTTGCCATCATTTTCTTGTTGAAGGAAAGTCCTAGAAAAATTGATGTTAGACATTTTATTAACATCAACATTTTATTAATTTGACCACCTAGAGACTTGTGAGTTAATTTTGAAGACATTTTACTTCTATCAGTTTACCCAATTTAAATTGTACGTTTTTAAATCACTTGAATTGAAAATATTTGGATCCATTTTTAAATTTTAATTTTAGGAGCGCTCAGTTTTGATACAGACAAAACATGACATCAGACAGCACAACATACAAATAACACAAAATCAAAGGCCTTGTAACTTTATAGGTCAATCTCCATTGTAATGTAACAGATGTTCAAAATCTAGTTGAATAAAAAAATAGAACTGAATAAATGAAAGAGTAAAACACAGAAACTATTCCAACATCTGGAGATTAAACAATATGCTATTATATGATGAATGGATAACAGAAGATTTTAGGAAGGAAATTAAAGAATTCTTAGAGGTAAATAAGAAAAAAGAAACATCATATCAAAATCTCTGGGACACTATGAAAGCACACTTAGAGGGAAATTTATTTCATGGAGCGCATTTAATAAAATAAGTAAAACTCAACAAATAAACGACATAACACTACAGCTCAAAGCCCTAGAAAAAGAAGAACAGAACAGCACCAAAAGTAGTAGAAGACAGGAAATAGTTAAACTCAGAGCTGAAATCAATGAAATTGAAACAAAAGAAACAATACAAAAAATTGACAAAATACATGGTTGGTTCTTCGAAAAAATAAACAAAATTGATAAACCTTTAGACACACTAACAAAGAGAAGACGAGAGAAAACCCAAATCACTAAAATTCGGAATGAACAAGGAAATATCACAACAGACACGACTGAAATACAAAACATAATTAGAAGCTATTTTGAAAATCTATACTCCAACACAATAGAAAATTTCGAAGATATCAACAGGTTTCTAGAGACATATGAATTGCCTAAACTGAACGAGGAGGACATAAACAATTTAAATAGACCAATTTCAAGTACTGAAATAGAAGAAGTCATCAAAAGCCTACCAACAAAGAAAAGTCCGGGACCAGATGAGTTCTCAGCCGAGTTCTACAAAACCTTTAAAGAAGAGCTCATTCCAATACTTCTCAAAGTATTCCATAAAATAGAAGAGGAGGGAACCCTCCCAAACTCATTCTATGAAGCCAATATCACACTGATACCTAAACCAGACAGAGACTCATCAAGGAAAGAAAATTTCAGACCAATATCCTTAATGAACATCGACACAAAAATTCTCTACAAAATTTTAGCAAATCGCATACAAAAACATATTAAAAAGATAGTGCACCATGATCAAGTGGGTTTCATCCCAGGGATGCAAGGTTGGTTCAACATCAGGAAATCAATAAACATAATTCACCATATTAATAGACATAAAGTCAAGAATCACATGATTATTTCAATAGATGCAGAAAAAGCATTTGATAAAATACAGCACCCCTTCATGGTCAAAACACTAGAAAAAATAGGGATAGTGGGAACATTCTTTAACATTGTAAAGGCCATTTATGCTAAGCCCAGGGATAATATCATTCTAAATGGTGAAAAACTGAAAGCATTCCCCCTAAAAACTGGAACAAGGCAGGGATGCCCTCTTTCACCACTTCTATTCAACATCATTCTTGAGACTCTGGCCAGAGCAATTAGACAAACCAAAGAAATTAAAGGGATACGAATTGGGAAAGAAGAACTCAAACTATCCCTGTTCGCTGATGACATGATTATATATTTAGAGGAACCTGGAAATTCCACCAGAAAACTCTTAGAACTCATAAGTGAATTCAGTAAAGTAGCAGGTTACAAGATCAATGCCCATAAATCCAACGCATTTTTATACATAAGTGATGAATCTTCAGAAAGAGAAATTAGGAAAACTACCCCATTCTCAATAGCCTCAAGAAAAATAAAATACTTAGGAATCAATCGCACAAAAGAGGTGAAAGACCTCTACAATGAGAACTATACAACACTAAAGAAGGAAATTAAAGAACACCTTAGAAGATGGAAAGATCTTCCATGTTCTTGGATAGGAAGAATTAATATTGTCAAAATGGCCATACTACATAAAGTGCTATACAAATTCAATGCAATTCCAATTAAAATCCCAATGAAGTACCTTACAGAAATAGAGCAAGCAATTATGAAATTCATCTGGAAGAATAAGAAACCCAGAATAGCTAAAGCAATCCTTAGCAGGAAGAGTGAAACAGGGGGTATTGCAATACCAGATCTTCAACTCTACTACAAAGCAAAAGTAACAAAAATGGCATGGTATTGGTACCAAAATAGAAAGGTAGATCAATGGTACAGAATAGAGGACACGGACACAAACCCAAATAAATACAATTTTCTCATACTAGACAAAGGTGCCAAAAATATGCAATGGAGAAAAGATAGCCTCTTCAACAAATGGTGCTGGGAGAATTGGAAATCCATATGCAACAGAATGAAACTAAACCCATATCTCTCACCATGCACGAAACTAAACTCAAAATGGATTAAGGACCTTGGAATCAGACCAGAGACCGTGCAGATTATAGAAGAAAAAGTAGGTCCAAATCTTCACCTTGTTGGTCTAGGATCAGACTTCCTTAACAGGACTCCTATAGCACAAGAAATAAGGATAGCAGGGTCAAATGGCAGGTCTATTCCAAGTTTTCTGAGGAATCTCCACACTGCTTCCCAGAATGGCTGCACTAGTTTGCAGCCCCACCAGCAATGTATGAGTGTACCTTTTCCCCCACATCCTAGGCAACACAGAATGTTGCTTGCATTCTTGATAATCACCATTCTAATTGGGATGAGATGGAATCTTAGGGTGGTTTTTATTTGCATTTCTCTTATTACTAGAGATGTTGAACATTTTTTCATATATCTGTTGATTGCTTGTAGATCTTCTTCTGTGAAGTGTCTGTTCATTTCCTTAGCCCATTTGTTGATTGGGTTATTTGTATTGTTGGTGTAGAGTTTTTTGAGTTCTTTATAGATTCTGGAAATTAGTGCTCTATCTGAAGTATGAGAGGCAAAAATATTCTCCCACTCTGTAGACTCTCTCTTCACATTGCTGAAAGATTTCTTTGCTGAGAGAAAGCTATTTAGTTTGAATCTATCCCAGTTATTGTTTCTTGCTTTTATTTCTTGTGCTATGGGAGTCCTGTTAAGGAAGTCTGATCCTAAGCCAACAAGGTAAAGATTTGCACCTACTTTTTCTTCTATAATCTGCAGGGTCTCTGTTCTGATTTCAACATCCTTGATCAATTGTGAGTTGAGTTTTGAGCAGGGTGAGAGATAGGGTTTTAATTTCCTTCTGCTGCATATGCATTTCCAGTTTTCCCAGCACCATTTGTTGAAGAGGCTATCTTTTCTCCATTGCATATTTTTGGCACCTTTGTCTAGTATTAGAAAATTGTATTTATTTGGGTTTGTGTCCGAGTCCTCTATTCTGTACCATTGATCTACCTGTCTATTTTGGTGCCAATACCATGCTGCTTTTGTTACTATTGCTTTGTAGTATAGTTGAAGTTCTTGTATTGTGATACCCACTGTTTCATTCTTCCTGCTAAGGATTGCATTAGCTATTCTGGGTTTCTTATTCTTCCAGATGAATTTCATGATTGCTTGCTCTATTTCTGTGAGTTACGTCATTGGGATTTTAATTGGAATTGCATTGAATCTGTATAGCACTTTTGGTAGTATGGCCATTTTGACAATATTAATTCTGTCTATCCAAGAACATGGGAGATCTTTCCATCTTCTAAGGTCTTCTTAATTTCTTTCTTCAGTGTTTTGTAGTTTTCATTGTAGAGATCTTTTACCTCTTTGGTTAGATTGATACACAAGATTTTTTTTTTTTTTTTTTTTTTGAGGCTATTGCAAATGGAGATGTTTTCCTCAATTCCCTTTCAGGTGTTTCATTGCTTGCATATAAAAATGCTGTAGATTTATGCATGTTGATTTTATAGCCTGCTATTTTGCTGAATTCATTGATGAGGTCTAGAAGTTTTCTGGAGGAGGTTTTCGGATCCTCTAAATATAGAATCACATCATTCGCAAATAGTGACAGCTTAAGTTCCTCTTTTCCTATTCGTATCCCTTTAATTTCTTTAGTCTGCCTAATTGCTCTGGCTAGAGTTTCAAGGACAATGTTGAATAAAAGTGGTGAAAGAGGACATCCCTGTCTTGTTCCCATTTTTAAATCTAGATTCTATAGTAATAGAATCCAATGACAGTATGTTAGAAGAAATGTCAGAAAAGGACTTCAGATTATACATGATTAAGATGATTTTCAAAGCAAAGGATGAGATAAGAGAGTAAATGCAGGCAATGAATGATAATACCAATAAGCTGAAAGAGCACCTGCAGGAAGCAAAAGACCATTTCAACAAAGAGATAGAGATTCTCAAAAAAAAAAAAAAAAAAGCAAAAAAAAAAAAATGGAATTCTTTGAAATGAAGGAGACAAGAATCAAATAAAAAAACCTCAATGGAAAACATCACCAACAGAGTAGACCACTTGGAAGACAGAACCTAAGACAATGAAGACAAAATATTTAATCTTGGAAGACAGAACCTCAGACAATGAAGACAAAATATTTAATCTTGAAAATAAAGTCACCCAAACAGAGAAGAAGGTAAGATATCATAAATCTCCAAGAACTATGGGACATCATGAAAAGACCAAATTTAAGAATTATTGGGATTGAGGAAGGCACAGAGATACAAATCAAAGGAATGAACAAACTATTCAATGAAATAATATCAGAAAATTTCCCAAACCTGAAGAATGAAATGGAAAATCAAATACCAGAGGCTTACAGAACACAAAATGCACAGAATCACAACAGATATAAGGCACGTTATTATGAAAATGCCTAACATTCAAAATAAAGATAGGATTTTGAAGGCCACGAGAGAAAAGCATCAGATTACATATGGGGGAGACCAAAACGAATAGCAGCCGACTTCTCAACCTAGACTCTAAAAGGTAGAAGGGCCTGGACCAACATATTTCAAGCTCTGAAAGAACATGGTTGCCAACCAAGAATCCTATACCCAGCAAAACTAACCTTCAGATTTGAAGATGAAATAAAATCCATCCAGGATAAACAAAAGTTAATAGAATTTACAAATAGAAAGCCTGCACTACAGAATGTTCTCAACAAAATATTCCATGAGGAGGAAATAAAAAACAACAATGGAGGTCAGCAAATGGAGGAACTACCTTAGAAAAAAAGCACTCAAAGGAGAAACCAAGCCAACTTAAAAATCAAAAATAAGCCAAATGACTGGGAATACAAATCATTTCTCAATAACAACCCTGAACATTAATGGCCTAAACTCATCAATGAAGAGACATAGACTGGCAGAATGGATTAAAAAGAAAGATTCAACAATATGCTGCCTGCAAGAGACTCATCTCATAGAAAAAGACATCCACAGATTAAAGGTGAAAGTATGAGAAAAAAACCTACCACGCACATGGACTCAGTAAAAAAGCGGGGGTTTCCATCATTATATAAGATAAAGTGGACGTCAAGCCAAAGTTAGTCAGAAGTGATAAGGAAGGACATTTCATACTGCTTAAGGGAACCATAAATCAGGAAGACATAACGATAGTGAATATTTATGCCCCAAACAATGGTGCATCCCTGTACATCAAACAAATCCTTCTCAATTTCAAGAATCACATAGACCACAACACAATAATTCTGGGTGACTTTAATGCACTGCTGTCACCACTAGATAGATCTTCCAAACCAAATCCAACCAAAGAAAACATAGAACTCAATAACACAATCAATAACCTAGACTTAATAGACTTATATAGAATATTCCATCCATCAACGAGCGGATACACTTTCTTCTCAGCAGCACATGGAACCTTCTCGAAAATAGACCATATGTTATGCCACAAAGCAGCCCTTATGAAATGCAAAAAAATAAAGATACTGCCTTGTGTTCTATCAGATCATAATGGACTGAGAGTGGAAATAAATGACAAAATAAAAAAAAAAGGAAATTACTCCAACACTTGGAGACTAAATAATACGCTATTGAATGAAACATTGATAACAAAAAACATCAGGGAGATTAAAAAATTCTTAGAGGTCAATGGGAATGATGATACAACATATCAAAATCTTTGGGACACTATGAAAATGATACTAAGAGGAAAATTCATTGCATGGAGTGCATTCCAGAAAAGAATGAAAAGTCAACAATTAAATGACCTAACATTACAGCTCAAAGCCCTAGAAAAAGAAGAACAGAATAACAGCAAAATAGTAGAAGGCAGGAAATAATTAAAATCAGAGCTAAAATCAATTAAATTGAAACAAAAGAAACTATTCAAAAAATTGACTTAACAAAAAGTTGGTTCTTTGAGAAAGTAAACAAAATAGATAAACCCTTAGCAAAGAGAAGGAGAGAGAAGACTCAAATTACTAAAATACATGATGCAAAAGAAAATATCAAAACAGACACCACTGAGATACAGAACATAATGAGAAGCTACTTTGAAAATCTGTATTCCAACAAAATAGAAAGTACCGAAGACATTGACAAATTTCTAGAGACATATGCTACTCACAAACTGAACCAGGAGGACATACATGATTTAAACAGATCAATATCAACCAATGAAATAGAAGAAGCCATTAAAAATCTACCATCCAAGAAAAGCCCAGGACCAGATGGATTCTCAGCCGAGTTCTACAAGACCTTAAAAGAAGAACTCATTCCAATACTTCTCAAATTATTCCAGGAAATAGAAAAGGAGGGTACCCTACCAAACTCATTCTATGAAGCTAATATCACCCTCACACCCAAACCAGGAAAAGACACATCAAGGAAAGAAAATTTTAGACCAATATCCTTGATGAATATAGATGCTAAGATCCTTAACAAAATATTGGCAAACTATATCCAAAAACATATTAAGAAAATTGTGCACCATGATCAAGTGGGGTTTATTCCTGGAATGCTAGGATAGTTCAACATTCGTAAATCAATAAACGTAATCCATCATATCAATAGTCTTAAGGATAAGAATCATATGGTTATTTCAATTGATGCAGAAAAAGCATTTGACAAAATACAATACCCCTTCATGCTCAAAACACTAGAAAAAATAGGGATAGTAGGGACATACCTGAACATTGTAAAGGCTATTTATGCTAAGCCCATGGCCAACATCATTCTTAATGGAGAAAAACTGTAGTCTTAATTATGGTGGAAAATCACACTTTCTGTCCTACATCACAAAGCATTTCCTTACTTCTTCACCTATTTAAAAATATCTTGACTATTGTAGACTGATCTATTACAAAGAACTTTCAATCATCCTATCAGTCTCTCCTCAGATTGTCATTGTTTGCTCGGTATTGCATTGGAACTCACACCAAACTTGGAGAGAAACTACTTTGAAATATTAAAGATTCCAATCCATAATTGTGATATGAGTTTCCAATATTTAGCTACTCTTTTACCATAATGCAGTCAAACTAATGGAAGATTTTTATTTCTTCCTCATATGTGAAGCTTAATTTTGCTGGGTAGAGTATTTTTGGTTGGCTAAGAATTTGACACAGATCTGTATTTGTGTTTCTCTATTCATTCCTTGTCATTTTTCTCTAGGAGTCTTTAATATGTATCCATATTTATATGTTAGGCATTTGAAAGTAATGTGACTTGGTGTGAGTCTATTGAAATTTAGTATATTTGTGGTCATGTAAGCCTCCTGTATAATATTTCCATTTTCATTCTTTAGGTTTGGGCTATTTCACTGTATTATTTTATTTAAAATTTGTGCATTTTGCTGTTTTATATATCTGAGTCATCTATTCCCATCAATGTTAAATTGAGTTAATATCAGGTTTTCACAGGATTCTTCAGGTTATCACATATTTCTCTGAAATTCTGTTCATTGACTTTCCAACTTTATTTTTAAGACCATGGATTTTGTCTTTATAGCAGAAACTATGGTTTCTCAGTGTTCTAGCCTGCTGTTGATGTTTTCCATTGAATTTTTTCTTGGTTTATTTGTTCCTTCATTTTGAGAATATCTGCTTGATTTATTTTTGAATCTCAATTTATTGATGTGATCTTTCACTTCTTGTGTTTCCTCTCTGATTTCACCCTTACATCATCATTTACCTAGCAGATCAGATTAATTATGCACATTCAAAACTCCTTCTGTGACATATCTTACATCATGGTGTTGATGGATTCTCTTATTGGAGTATCTTGGTTTGTTTAAGTCAATTTGTTACATTGCTATTTCCATTTTGTTTGTGTATGGATCCTTCTAATGGTATGGATCTGAGACAGTAGATTTTCTGCTTCATAGCCTTGTAGTGTTCCAGAAGGTTTCCAGAACCTCATTCTTTTGGGAGAGAAAAAAATAACAATAAGCAATCAAGCAATATACGGCATTAACCCAAATATATTCTGTTATGATGTATAGCGTGTTGTCACAATAAAGTCAAATGAAAGAGACAGGTATTGCATACAACAAAAACATGTAGTTTGCAATACAGTTTTTAATTTTGAATTGAGGATATGGAGAAAGCAGAGGTGATGTAGAATTTGAGGAGTAAGAAGAAAGAGGAGAGAAGATATAAGTGAAATATTAAAGGAAGGGTGAAAGAGAGAACAGAAACTGAGCATTAGCAGAGGCAAAATGAAAGAGTCAATGGAAACAGACAATGAGAACAAGGTAATAATTATAATGTTAATTATAAACACCGATGTCTAACCAGGCGCTGAGCCTTCCGCCCGACACCGAGGTCAGAGACCGGTAGCTGAGCCTGCCCACCTACCCCCTACTGCTGAGGGATGCTGCACCTGCATCCATGCTGACTCAGAACACCCTCACTGGGGCTCCCCAGCAACTTTGAAGTCTGGTGCAGGCATTTTGAATTATTCCTGAGAGCATGGCCATCATCATTGGAAGGGTGGCTCCCTTCCTGAGACACCTATAGGAGACTGGAGGACCTTTCACAGGTACCTCTATTTACTTACTTACATTCTACACCCTTCCCCATCCTGTATTCACAACTAGAAATGCTGTAAATAGTAATCAATCTGATATTGTTTATTTTAAAAATGTTAAAGTCTTTATAGAGGCTCTCTGGTTCAGGGCTATGTTTTCTCTGTAATGGGTGCTACTTCTATTCATCTCCCCTTCAAAGAAGAGGTAGTGGAAAACTGCAGGGTCATAATAAGCCTGTGGGGGGGGGCGGATTTGAAGATCTTTGATCATCACTGCTAGAGAGGAATATATACAAACAATATGAAAAAACAGGGGAAGAAGGTGTCCATAACAAACCAAGATACTATTGTGATAGAATCCAATGACAGCAAGGCAATAGAAATGACAGAAAAAGAGTTTAGAATCTGTATAATTAAAATGATCCATGAAGAAATAGATGAGATAAGAGAGCAAATGCAGGCAATTCATGACCATTCCAGTAGACAATTAAAAGAGCAAATGCAGGAAGCAAAAGAACACCCAAATAAAGAGATAGAGATTCTGAAAGAAAAAAAAAAAAAAAAAAAAAACAGAAATACTTTAAATGAAAGAAATGATAAATCAAATTAAGAACTCAATAGAAAGCATCAACAACACAATAGATCTCATGGAAGACAGAATCTCAGACCACAAAGGCAAAATATTTAATATTGAAAATAAAGTTGGACAAACCAAAAAGATGTTAACAAGTCATGAAGGGAACCTCCAAGTATTATTGGATATCATGAAAAGACCAAATTTAAGAACTATTGGGATTGAGCAAGACACAGAGAAACAAACCAAAATCATGAACAATCTGTTCAACAAAGTAATTTCAGAAAATTTCCCAAACCTGAAAAATAAAAAGGTAAATCAAATACAAGAGGCTTACAGAACATCAAGTGCACAAAATTACAACAGATACACACTAAGACACATTATAATGAAAATACATTACATACAAAATAAAGATAGGATTTTAAAGGCTGCAAGAGAAAAGCATCAGGTTACATATAAGGGGAAACCAATATGTATATCAGCGGATTTCTCAGATCAGACTCTAAAAGCAAGAAGGGCTGGAACAATCTATTTCAAGCTCTGAAAGAACACGGATGCCAACCAAGAATCCTTTCCCAGCAAAACTAACCTTCAGATTTGGCAATGAAATAAGATCATTCCATTATAAACAAAAGTTAAAAAAAAATTTACAGATAGAAAGCCTGACCTGCAGAACATTCTCGGCAAAATATTTCATGAGGAGGAGGTAAAAATCAACAATACCAGTCAGCATAGGGAGGAACTACCCTAAAGGAAAAGCCAATCAAAGGATAAGTAAAAAACCAAAAAGAAGCCAAATGACCAGGAATACAAATCATATCTCAAAAATCACCCTGAATGTCAATGGCCTTAATTCAATAAACAAAAGACATAGACTGGCAGATTGGATTAAAAAGAAAGACCCAACAATATGCAGCCTTCTAGAGACTCATCTCACAGAAAAAGTCATCCACAGACTAAAGGTGAAAGGATGGGAAAAAACATACCATGGAAAAGTAAAAATGCAGGGGTTTCCATCCTCATATCAGATAAAGTGGACTTCAAACCAAAGTTAGTCAGAAGGGATAAAGAAGGACATTTTATACTGCTTACAGAAAGCATAAAACAGCAAGATATAATAATTTTCAATACTTATTCCCGAAACAATGAAGTATCTATTTATATCAAACAAACCCTTCTCATTTCCAAGAATCAAATAGACCAAAACACATTAATTGTGGGGGACTTTAACACACCTTTCTCACAACTGTATAGATCCTCCAAACAAAAACTGAACAAAGAAACTATAGAACTAAATAATACAATCAATGATGGAGACTTAATGGATATTTACAGAGTATTTCATCCATCATTGAGTGAATATACTTTCCTTTAAGCATTTCATGGATCCTTCTCTAAAATAGACCATATGCTATGCCACAAAAAAGCAATTAGTAAACACTAAAAAATATAGATACTATCCTGTATCCTATCAGATCATAATGGAATACAATGGAAATGAATGATAAAATAACAAACAAAAACTACTTATATACATGGAGACTAAATCATATGCTATTGAATGATACAATGATAACACAAGAAATCAAAACTTCTTAGAGGTAAATGAGAACAATGACACAACATATCAAAATCTCTGGAACACTCTGAAAGCAGTACTAAGAGTACTGTACTAAGCGGTACTAATTGGAAAGGTCATTTCATTGAGCTCATACATTAAAAAAATAAAAAGTCAACAACTAAATGACATAGTAAAACAAAAACAGATCAACACCAAAAATAGTACAAGATGGAAATAATTAAAATCAGCTGAAATCAACAAAATTGAAACAAGAGAAATAATTCAAAAAATTGACGAAACAAAAAGTTGGTTCTTTGAAAAAGTAAACAAAATTGATAAACCCTAGTTACACTAACAAAGACAAGGAGAAAGAAAATTCAAATTACTAGAATTTGTGATGAAAAAGGAAAGCTCATGACAGCAACATTGAAATACATAAAATAATTAGAAGCTACTTTGAAAATGTATACTCCAACAAAATGAGAATATCAAAGACACAAATTTTTAGAGACATATGATCCTCCCAAACTGAATCAGAAGGATGTACACAATCTAAATAGCTCAATTTCAAGCACGGAAATAGAAGAAGCTGTCAAAAGCCTACCAACAAAGTAAAGCCCAGGACCAGATGGATTCTCAGCCAAATTCTACAAGAACTTTAAATAATCACTGATACCAATACTCCTCAAAGTATTTCAGGAAATAGAAAAGGAGGGAACCATTCCAAATTCATCCTATGGGGCTAGTATCACTCTGATACCAAAACCAGATAAAGACACATCAAGTAAAGAAAACTTTAGACCACTATCTCTGATGAACATAGAAGCAAAAATCCTTAATGAAATACTGGCAAATCACATAAAAATATATATTAAAAAGATAGTGCACAATGATCAAGTGGAGTTTATCCCAGGGATGCAAGTTTGGTTCAACATCGGGAATTCAATAAATATAATTCACCACATCAATAGATTAAAGATAAGAATCACATGATTATTTCTAAAGATGCTGAGAAAGAATTTGATAAAATACAGCACCACTTCACGCTTAAAACACTAGAAAAAATAGGAATAGTAGGAACATACCTCAACATTGTAAAGGCTATCTATGCTAAGCCCAAGGCCAACATCATTCTTAATGGAGAAAAACTGAAAGCATTCCTTCTAAAAACTGGAACAAGACAGGGATGCCCTCTTTTACCACTTCTATTCAACATCATCCTTGAAACACTTGCCAGAGCAATTAGACAAACCAAACAAATTAAAGGGATACAAATAGGAAAAGAAGAACTCAAGCTGTCGCTATTTGCTGATGACATGATCCTATATTTAGAAGATCCAAAAAACTTCACTAGAAAACTTCTAGAACTAATAAATGAATTCACAAAAGTAGCAGGATATAAAATCAATACACATAAACCTAATGCATTTCTATTCATAAGTGATTAATCCTCTGAAAGAGAAATTAAGAAAACCACTTCATTCACAGTAGCCTCACAAAAAATAAAATACTTGGGAATTAATCTGACAAAACAGATGAAATACCTTTAAAATGAAAACTAAAGATTAAAGAAAGAAATTGAAGACAACCTTTGAAGATGGAAAGATCTCCCTAGTTCTTCAATAGGCAGAATTAACATTGTCAAAATGGTCATTCTACCAAGGGTGCTATACAGATTCAATGCAATTCCAATTAAAATTCCAATGACATTCCTCTAGAAATAGTGAAAGCAATCATGAACTTTTCGAGGTCTCGAAAAGCCAAAACAATCCTGAATAGAAGAAGTGAAACAGGAGGTATCACAATACCAGACATTGAACTATACTACAGAGCAATAGTAACAAAAACAGCATGGTATTGGCACCAAAATAGGCAGAGCAATGGTACTAAATAGAAGACAGAGAGACAAAATCACATCAATACACTCACCTCATACTAGATAAAGGGGCCAAAAACATACAATGGAGAACAGATAGCCTGTTCAACAAATGGTGCTGGCAAAACTGGAAATACTTACGCAATAAAATGAAATTATACCTCTATCTCTCATTCTGCACAAAACTCAACACATAATGGAACAAAGACAGGAATTAGACCAGAGACCCTACATCTAATAGAAGACAAAGTAGGCCCAAATCTTTATCATGTTCCTTAGGATCAGACTTCTTCAACAAGCCTCCCAAAGCACAAGAAATCAAAGCAAGAGTCAATAAATGAGATGGACTCAAACTAAAACCCTTTTTCTCAGCAAAAGATACAATTGAGAATGTGAAGAAAGAGCCTACACAGTGGGAGAAAAATCTTTTCCACATGCACTTATAGAGCACTTATCTCCAAAATTTATAAAGAACATACAAAACTTTACACCAAAAATACAAAGAACCCAATCAATAAATGAGTCAAGGAACTGGACAGAAACTTTACAGAAGAATACACACAGGCAATTAATAAATATATGAAAAAGTGTTCAACATCTCTAGTAATTAGATAAATGCAAATTAAAACAAGTATAAGATTTCATCTTACTCCAATAGAATGGCTATTATCAAGAACACAAACAATAATAAATGTTGGCATTGATGTGGGGAAAAAGGCCCACTTTTACATTGCTGGTGGAGTTGCAAATTGGTGCAGCTACTCTGCAAAGCAATATGGAGAGTCCTCAGAAAACTTGGAATGAACCCACCTTTTGATCCAGTTATCCCACTCCTGAGTTTATGCCCAAAGGAATTAAAATCAGCAAACTACAGTAACACAGCTACATCAATGTTTATAGCTGCTCAGTTCACAATAGCTAGATTGTGTAACCAACCTACATGCCCTTCAATTGACGAATGGAGAAGGAAACTCTGGTATATATACACAATGGAAAACTATTCAGCTATAAAGAAGAATAATATTAAGGCATTTGCAAATAAATGGATGGAATTGGATAATATCATGCTAAGTGAAATAAGCCAAGCCCCAAAAACCAAAGGCCAAATAATTTCCCTGATAAGTGGAGAATGATATATTTTGGGGTGATGGGGAGTGAGAGAAAAGAATTGGGGAACATTAGAATATGTAGAAGGAAATGAGAAGGAGGGGGTATGAAAAATGGTGGAATGAGACAGACATCATTTCTCTATGGACATGTATGATTACACGAATGGTATGAAACTACATTGTGTACAACCATAGAAATGAAATGATGTACCCCATTTGTGTACAATGAATCAAAATGCAGTCTGTAAAAATTAAAAGCTAAATAAAAAAAAATATTAAAAAATGATGTTGTAGAAAACTTGGGATATTCAGTAAAGTACAATGACAAAAATAAATGTCCGTAATCTTATGACTAAAAAAGTTAATTATAAAAATAAAATATAAAACTGAAATATACTTATAAAACTTCCTAGTCCCCCACAAAGTGGACCATTAAAAAGAACTGGTTTCAAAAATGTTAGTAATGAGAAAAAATAACAAATATAAATATGTGTAAAAGCCTATGAAACAATAATGTCACACTTGAGCCAAGTAATGAAAAAAAAATGGAAAGAAAGAAAAAGATCTTAATGGAAAATTGAAGGATTGTGAGGATTGTGTCTGTTGGAATTAAAAAAATTCTCAGCTCTCTTTCTCAGCAGTTATGTTGGATTTTTTGGAGAATAATACTTGCTCCACGCTCATGGTAGTTTTGCTAGGGTGAGACAAGGGTAATCCAAGAGGCCCAACTCCTAGAGCCAAGGTTTAGGCTTAGCTAGGCTCCAGACTCTTACTGAATGGAATTGGTCTGGAGACTTTAAATCAGTACACCTCTGGGGCCCAGTAATTGCTGCTCCAGGGTGAAAGATTGTACCCCAGCAATGTACCCTGGTCTCCACTCATGTGGAGGAGGAGCCAATTTTATTCCACTAGGCCACCTGGGGACTGCATGGTTCCTGGCCTTGGATTCAGTCTCCAAAGGCCATCTCATCAGACCCCACCTTTTCAAATGTCCAGCCAGGTCAGTGTCTCCCTGTAGGTTCTAGGAGCCGTTCAATTGCAAGGGGAGGGGAAAGCAAAACTAGTTGTCCCCTATATAAACCTCTTTCCACAGGCAATTTTTCTCCTGTTGAAATAGGCATATTCTCTACTGTACATGTGGGTTTGCTAGACCTGTATTTTGGGCCAGATTCAGATTTGCCAGAATCAGTTCCTTCAGCTGCTGGCTTTCTGCACCACTGCTGAAAATGTGTTCCTCCCTCTGTCCTCCATATGTCACCATAAGAGATGAGGATTCCTTCACACACGAGCATATTGTGCAGGGAAATTTTTAGTTTAGTTAGTTTTTGATCTTTAAACTCTCCTGACCCAGACATTCCTCAGTCCTCTAAATAATATGGATTCCTTTAATTCCCTTATGCCTCCTCTGTGCTCATAAATGGTCCACTGGCTGTTGCATCTAGCCGTGACAGTGGCTGTGCTGCTGGAAATTTCTTCCTTATTTTATTACATCCATTTTCATGAGTCCTCAGTCTATTTTGAAATTATATAAATTTTAAAATATAAAATTCCAGTAAAGTTCCCCCATGGTCTTGTTTGCGTACCTTGTTGAGAAACTGCATGTATGCTTTCTTGATTTAATACCATGGAGTAATCAGGAAAGTGACCTTATCTACTCAGTGAATTTGAAAACTCTGTGCAATAAACTACTCTATGAAGACATTCATACATATTCTATTAGATTCATTCATAGAGTAGTGATAATATTTTGATAATATTTAGATTACATATTCATTTTCATTTGAAAATTTTCAACTACACAAAAAAGTTTAAGGAAGAATTCAGCGAATGCCATTCACGTAATTCATCAATGTTTAAATTTTCAACATTTTACTCTCTTGGCATTTTTAAGCAACTTGGTAATGATTCAGGTATCCACTCATTTCAGCATTTTAGCAATTTGTGAAAATTGTCTCGTGTAGACAAGGTGATTCTCTTTGAGCCATATTTTTGCTTTGAACAGGATATAATTAGTATTTTAAGAATATCAACTTAAACTTGTTGAATCCCAGTGGCTTGAGGACTGGGGAATCTCAAATTCAAAGCCAGCCTCAGCAAAAGTGAGATGCTAAGCAACTCAATGAGACCCTGTTGCTAAAGAAAATATAAAATAATATTGGGGATGTGGTTCATGGGACAATGGCCCTTGAGCGCAATCCCTAGTATCCCCAAAATCTCCCATAAAATCAAAGTGTGACCTTGAACATTATTGAATTATATTACATGTTTCAAAATGTTTCCATGAGTTTCCTCTGGGCCTTTTAAGCATATGACACTATAATCTTGGAATTATATTATCTTCATTTTGCTACAATTTCTATTTGAGATATCTTTTTCTCTATACTTGGTGCAGTTTCAATATATAACATGTCAAAATTTATTCCTTTTTAATTTTTGGTAATGTTTATTACATATTTGAGTGTTTTGCTTGATGTCTTTAATAAGTTTGGAAACTTCTCAGATTTTGCAAATGTTTCTGCAACAATCTAATTGTGTTTGACTTCATTGGAGTCAAACAGAGATAAAGTATTATTTGAGAAAAATAATTCAAGAGAAGAGGGTGCCAAAAAATACCTATATTGAAGATAGTTGATAGTCATCAAAAAATTCTTTACTGCTTCTTGATACTCAATTGTTATAGAATCTAACAGTGTCCATGTAAGTGAGATTGAACAAGGATATATGTCCTTTCTGCCTGTGGGAATTTTTAATCATACTAGAAATAAATGTGGTGATATTTGAAAAGGTATTAGATAATGCATAAATATATGTGCTTAAAAATTGGAAGATATTCTGTTATCATTTCTAATATATTTTTAATATAGATAAAAGCAAAGGATAAATTCAGAATATAATATTGAGGGACAGTAGCAAGCATCTAGCAATTCTTCCTACCTATTAAATATTTCAAGAAATAATGATTTTCTGTTGTATTGCTTCTAAAGATGAGAGAGCTACATACTAAATGTCAAGCTCCAATAATTTGTAGGTCCATTTTATAAACAACATTCTTTCCATATCTGAATCTAGCACCATGTTGCATGTGATGGGCAGTGAGCAAATAATTAACAAATCAGTTAAGTGAAAGTGAACTTGCTAGCAATATACTGTACACCTAAAATAGTTTTTGTATTCATCAATATCTGACTCATTCTTGTACTAAACATGGCACCATTGGATGTGCCCTACTCCACAAAATTAAGGAAGAATAAATGGAGCAATCTGATTGTGTTTTCACTAAGTAGACAAAAGAAAAAAAATGAATTGTTTGCTTTTACAGCTAAGGGAGATGAATACGAATGATTTCTTTCTCTATGAAATCTTGTGTTCTGTTGTAGAAAAGGGAATCTACTATGAAGAATTGAGGTATAACAAAGACAACTATTTCTTTTTTAACTATGATTATGAAAGAAGGAATGGCAGATTCTCACGTCACTCAGGAAACATAATGGAGTTCCATAGGTTTCACTTGTTTACCCGTGTAGATATGGAAGCAGTGACCATATGTTACACATTTTTTCTCATTTTAGTATGGCTGACCATCCAAATTATCCATTTGCTGATGAATATTAACATGAACAACTTTGTCTTGACTTCAACAAGAATGCTCTGGGTGGATAGAGATGGAAATGATGGCTCAGATGCTGTTGATTGAGCACATTACTTCTATTAATCCATGCTTATTTACAATTCCCATTCTACTACAGGTAAACTCAACACTTCAGGCATGAAATTTTCATTTATTTTTGAAAACAAAATAAACTTGTTTTCGTCAAGGTTATTTTTAAAAATTTTTTAGATGTTGATAGACCATTATTTTATTATTTATATGTGGTGCTAAGAATCAAACCCAGTGCCTCAACATGCTACGCAAGCACTCCACCACTGAGACACAACTCCAGCCCTCAAGATTCTTCTTGTCACTGTCTCTGGTGAGTTTATGATTGGTTTCTTTTTGGTTGATTATGCATGAAATCTAAATGGTTACATGTCTCTAAGCCTGGGTTTGGAGGTGATAACAGATTTCTGGGGTAGGAGAAGATTGGAGTTCTCAGGTTTTAGGGAAGTAGTAACTAATATCTATTGGTCTATATTTATCTAGCCCATGGAGTAACAAGAAAACCCTTTTCTTTTAGCTCATCATTCACAGTCTCCAAATGAAGTACATATGCCAAGAATGAGTAGCAGTCTAAGGCCTCCCTTCCTGCAGCTCAAGGACCAGAGTTTCCCCTGGAAACTGGGGAATGATGTTTTCCTCTCAGATGATTGTCAAGGAAGTGGGAGGATAACTGGATTGGAAAAAACAAGAAATTATATATGCAAAGTTAGAAAAGGGCAGAGTTGAACATTTTTCTGCATGGGATCTCTGTTCCAAATTCTTTTTTTTTTTTTTAAGTTAATTTTAAGCTTACATAGTAGTGAGTTTTTTTATTTCAAATTCATACATGCACATAACATTCAATCAATCTCATACCTCAATACCTTCCCCATCTTGCCCTCTTCCCTTCCCATGATTTGATTGCCTTACTCTCCAGATCTTCCAGCTATTACTGTAAGTTACTTAATGTGATATACATATACATGTATCATTGTGGATGATTTGAATTACTAATGTACTGTGGTACATGCATACATGGTAATAACATGATCTGGTAGGTCTCTTTACCCAGGGACTTCCTCATGCCTTCTCTTTTTTCCTCCTTCCTCCCACTTGATTCTTTTCATCTACTCTTCCAGTCTTCCTTCTACCAAATGCTCTTTTGATAATAATATTCTGGAGAACAAAAGGATCTTTTGGCATATTGTATCCAATGTAGCTGGAGTGATGATTAGCACTAAAAAGAAAAGTTGAAATAATTTTAAAGAAGATACATTTGAAAACATTTATGTCAATTTGGATGCATTCATGGAAAGAATCTCATAAAATACTTGGAAAATTACAATATAGAGTGATGTGAGAAAATGTATGAGTAGTAATGATCCTGTGTCTCCAATAGAAACATTAAGATACAATTAGAATCTGGGGAATTGTCACTGTAAAATTTCAATCAGCAGTCAGTTGTCTACAGCAACAAAAAAACAATATAAAAAAATGAGATTCTAAATGTTAGAAAATTTCAGTGTGGTTTTGACTTCGATTGCCAAAGCTTCCTCACACATTGTAGGAAGGTCACATGAGCTATCATATTTTTTTTTCCTCAAAGTAAAGTGGCTATACTAAGAGGCACTGCTACTTATCTGTTCACAAACTGTAGAAGATACCAGGTAGTGAGGCTGAGCTTTTAATCTACAAAACATCTTGCATGCATTGTAACACATATATTATTGCTGAAAATAGATGGTAGGCCTTAGCAGATAGGAAAGGAAAATTGTTACTGATGTTCCAGCAAACATCTGCTTTCATGACAAAGGAAGATGGAGAAAATAAATTTTTAGGTTAATAAGAAAGGCATCACTTTATCGGTGCCATTTTTGTATACCTTGGAAAATAATTACCACTGAATCTTTGTGTACCAAAGAAAATAGATGATACTTGACTTTCTTTTCATTTACTTTTTTTAAAAACATAATTCAAGTAACCAAAAGTGGCCTTTCCCAGTTCATGGACGGACAATTGACCATGACTCTATAAGACAAAATTAAGCCCTTTTCAACATTGCCTCTTCTATGAATCCCATAGTCAGCCCTTAGAAACCAATGGGGTTAAGATCTCCAGAGGGATTCAACAGTTTTCACAGATTCTGAATGTTGTTTGATGTAGGCAATGTGCATTGAGGATAGAGGTTTCAAGGACATATGTGTTATTTTCAACAGTAGTTTTATTTGGCTACATCATTGTAAAAAGAAAGAAAAATTGGGGGTTTTCAAGATGGCAGACTAGAGGGTGGCTGCATTTCATGTTGCTCCAGGACTCAGGATTCAAAAGAGGAGATATTGAAAGACTTGGGACCAACTCAAAGCAGCCGGGTGAGACTCTCCCATTGGGGAAGCATCCTGGATGGGGCGGTCGTCCCAGAACGCAGGGAACTTTGTGAAGTAGAGCTGCCGGGCAAGGCACCCCTCCCCCTGCTGGAGCAGTGAACTCAATCAACTAGGAGCATCATAGAGAAGGCTGCTCAGCACAGCGCTGGGACTCAGAGCAACCACTCGGGCTCCGGGTGGCTGCCAGAGGAGGAGCGGTGAGGAGAGCTGTGTGGACTCAGAGCAACCACTCCTGAATGCCGGGGCCTGCCCAGAGGAGGAGGAGAAGGAGCGTGGCCGCTTGGATTCGGAGTGGCTATACCAGAGCTACAGGTGGTTACCAGAGGAGGAGCTGCGCGGCAAGCTGTTTGGACGCAGAGAGACCGCTTCTGAACACCGGGGGAGGGGGGGTGCTGCCCGAAGGAGGAGGAGCGTGGCGGGTCACTTGGACCCGCAGTGACTGCATTAGAGCTCCAGGCGGCTGCTCAGAGGAGGAGGGGAGTGGTGAGTTCTTTGGACTCAAAGCGACTGCTCCTGAACACCGGGGGGCTGCCTGGAGGAGCAGCGCAGTGGGTCGCTTGGTCTCGAGTGGCCGCACCAGAGCTCCGGGCGGCTGCCCAGAGGAGGCATGCAGCGGGTCACGTGGACTCAGAGCGACTCAGAGCGACCGCTCCAGAACACACGGGGGGCTACCTGGAGGAGGAGGAATGGGGCGGGTCACTTGGACTTGGAGTGACTGCCCAGGACTATGGGTGGTTGGCAGAAGGAGGAGGCATGCAATGAGTTGCTTGGACTCCTACTGACCGCACAAGAACACCAGGAAGCTGTCTGGAGGAAGAGGCGTGCGGCAGGTCTCTGGGACTCAGAGCGATTGTACGGGGCCCAAGGTGGCTGATCAGAGGAGGGGCCACATAGCCAGGCGATTAGGTGCAGACCAGGGTCCCAGGACCTAGGAGGCTTCCTGGTGGAAGAGATGCTTAGGGGTGGAGCAAAGGTTCCAGGACTGCGGGCAGATTCTCTGAGGAGGGGCAGCCTAAGGAGACTCGTCTGCGAAGGATGAGGCTCCCAGACCCAGGAGGTAGGTCCAGGCCCCTGGGAACTTTGCAGAGGAAGGCAGCCCACCCAGGTGGTAGCTGTAGATTGAGGGGAACCTCTAGGAGGGGAACTGACCAGCGAGACCTCCCCACAGGGTGAGTCTTCCCTGCCCGGTGAGGTTTTCCCACAAGGATGGTAAAACTAGAGACACAGGCCCAAACAGGCCTTGCCTCAACCCACAGCCAAGTTCCCCTTTGGATGACCATTGGTCAACAAGTGGAGGCACCTCTGCCCACTAGCAGGGAATATACCCCACCTGAAGGCCACCACTCCTAGAGAGGCAGCTTCCTTGTGGAGCACCGCACTATCAACTTCCTCCAAGACTTCAGCAGACTGAAGGCTAAGAGGGGATATATATAGAAATCTTCAGGGACATTGTAAGTCAAGAGAGGAAATCTGCAATATCTCAGCGGTCCACTGATACCTGAAAAATATGAGAAAACAAGGGAAGAAAATGCCCCATACAAATCTAGATGTTACATCAAAAAAACCCAATGACAGCATGGCAGAAGAAATGACAGAAAAGGAGTTCAGAATGTAAATAATTAAAATAATCAGGGAAGTAAACGATGAGATGAAACAGCAAATGCAGGCACTGAATGATGAGATGAAAGAGCAAATGCAGGCATTGAATGATCGCACCAATCGACAATTAAAAGAGCAAATACAGGAACCAAAAGATCATTTCAATAAAGAGTTAGAGATATTGAAAAAGAAAACAAACAGAAATCCTTGAAATGAAGAAAACAATAAACCAAATTAAGAACTCCATAGAAAGCATAACCAATAGGATAGAACAACTGGAAGACAGAACCTCAGACATTGAAGACAAAATATTTAACCTTGAAAACAAAGTTGAAAAAACAGAGAAGATGGTAAGAAATCATGAAAAGAATCTACAAGAACTATGGGATATCATGAAAAGGCCAAATTTAAGAATTATTGGGATTGAGGAAGGCCTAGTGAAACAAGCCAAAGGAATGAACAATCTATTCAATGAAATAATATCAGAAAATTTCCCAAATCTGAAGAATGAAATGGAAAATGAAGTTCAAGAGGCTTATAGGACTCCAAATACACAAAATTACAACAGACCCACACCAAGGCACATTATAATGAAAATACCTAACATACAAAATAAAGACAGAATTTTAAAGGCTGTGAGAGAAAAGAACCAAATTACATTCAGGGGGAAAACAATACAGATATCAGCAGATTTTTCAATCCAGGCCCTAAAAGCTACAAGGGCCTGGAACAACATTTTTCGAGCCCTGAAAGAAAATAGATGCCAACCAAGAATCTTATACCCAGCAAAACATACCTGCAAATTTGATGATGAAATAAAATCCTTCCATGATAAACAAAAGCTAAATGAATTCACAAAAAAAAGGCAGCATTACAGAACATTCTCAGCAAAATATTCCATGAGGAAGAGATGAAAAACAAAGAAGCAAAACAGCAAAGGGAGGAATTGTCCTAAAGGAATTGTCAAAGGAGGAACCAAGTCATGTCAAATAAATAAATAAATAAATAAAATTTAAAAAATGAACCAAATGACTGGGAAACTAAATCATATCTCAATAATAACCCTGAATGTTAATGGCCTGAATTCATCAATCAAAAGACATAGACAGGCAGATTGGATTAAAAAGAAAGATCCAACAATATGTTGCCTGCAAGAGACTCACCTCATAGAAAAAGATACCCATAGAGTAAGGGTGAAAGGATGGGGAAAAACATACCATGCACTTGGACTCAGTAGAAAAGCTGGAGTATCCATCCTCATTTCAGATAATGTGGACTTCAAGCCAAAGTTAGTCAGAAGGGATAAAGAAGGACATTTCATACTGCTTAAGGGAAGCATAAATCAGCAAGATATAACAATCATAAACATCTATGCCCCAAACAGTGGCTCATCCATGTATGTCAAACAAATCCTTCTCAATTTCAGAAACCAAATAGACCATAACACAATAATACTAGGTGATTTTAACACGCCTCTCTCACCACTTGACAGATCTTCCAAACAACAATTGAACAAAGAAACCATAGATCTCAATAACACAATCAATAATTTCGACTTAACGGACATTGATAGAATATACCATCCAACCAAGAGCGAATACACTTTCTTCTCAGCAGCACATGGATCCTTCTCTAAAATAGACCATATATTATGCCATATATTTGCTAATGTTAGCAAATACAAGAAGATAGAGACACTACCTAGTATTCTATCAGATCATAATGGATTGAAGTTAGAAATAAATGAAAGAGTAAAAAACAGAAACTATTCCAACATCTGGAGATTAAACAATATGCTATTATATGATGAATGGATAACAGAAGATTTTAGGAAGGAAATTAAAGAATTCTTAGAGGTAAATGAGAGCAAAGAAACATCATATCAAAATCTCTGGGACACTATGAAAGCAGTACTTAGAGGAACATTAATTTCATGGAGCGCATTTAATAAAAGAAGAAAAACTCAACAAAAAAACGACCTAACACTACAGCTCAAAGGCCTAGAAAAAGAAGAACAGACCAACACCAAATGTAGTAGAATACAGGAGGAAATAGTTAAACTCAGAGCTGAAATCAACAAAATTGAAACAAAAGAAACAATACAAAAAATTGACAAAATAAATAATTGGTTCTTCAAAAAAATAAACAAAATTGATAAACCCTTAGCCACACTAAAAAAGAAGACGAGAGAAAACCCAAATCACTGAAATTCCGAATAAACAAGGAAATATCACAACAGACACGACTGAAATACAAAACATAATTAGAAGCTATTTTGAAAATCTATACTCCAACACAATAGAAAAATTGGAAGACATCAACAGGTTTCTAGAGACATATGAATTGCATAAACTGAATGAGGAGGACATACACAATTTAAATAGATCAATTTCATGTAATGAAATAGAAGAAATCATCAAAAGCCTACCAACAAAGAAAAGTCCGGGACCAGATGGGTTCTCAGTTGAGTTCTACAAAACCTTTAAAGAAGAGCTCATTCCAATACTCCTCAAAGTATTCCATAAAATAGAAGAGGAGGAAACCTTCCCAAACTCATTCTATGAAGCCAATGTCACACTGATACCTACACCAGACAGAGACACATCGAGGAAAGAAAATTTCAGACCAATATCCTTAATGAACATCGACGCAAAAATTCTCAACCAAATTTTAGCAAATCGTATACAAAAATATATTAGAAAGATAGTGCACCATGATCAAGGGGGTTTCATCCCATGGATGCAAGGTTGGTTCAACATCAGGAAATCAATAAATGTAATTCACCATATCAATAGACTTAAAGTCAAGAATCACATGATTATGTCAATAGATGCAGAAAAAGCATTTGATAAAATGCAGCACCCCTTCATGCTCAAAACACTAGAAAAAATAGGGATAGTGGGAACATTCCTTAACATTGTAAAGGCCATTTATGCTAAGCCCATGGCTAATATCGTTCTAAATGGTGAAAAACTGAAAGCATTACCCCCTAAAAACTGGAACAAGACAGGGATGCCCTCTTTCACCACTTCTATTCAACATCGTCCTTGAAACTCTAGCCAGAGCAATTAGACAGACCAAAGAAATTAAAGGATACGAATAGGAAAAGAAGAACTCAAACTATCCCTATTTGCTGATGATATGATTATATACTTAGAGGAATCAGGAAATTCCACCAGAAAACTTTTAGAACTCATAAGTGAATTCAGTAAAGTAGCGGGATATAAGATCAATGCATATAAAACTAATGCATTTTTATACATAAGTGATGAATCTTTGGAAAGAATAATCAGGAAAACTACCCCATTCACAATAGCCTCGAAAAAAATAAAATACTTGGGAATCAATCTCACAGAAGAGGTGAAAGACCTCTACAATGAGAGCTACAGATCACTGAAGAAAGAAATTAAACAAAATCTTATAAGATGGAAAGATCTCCCATGTTCTTGGATAGGAAGAATTAATATTGTCAAAATGGCCATACTACCTAAAGTTCTATAAAGATTCAATGCAATTCCAATTAAAATCCCAATGACATAACTTACAGAAATAGAGCAAGCAATTATGAAATTCATCTGGAAGAATAAGAAACCCAGAATAGCTAAAGCAATCCTTAGCAGGAAGAGTGAAACAGGGGGTATCGCAATACCAGATCTTCAACTCTACTACAAAGCAATAGTAACAAAATGGCATGGTATTGGTACCAAAATAGAAAGGTAGATCAATGGTGCAGAATAGAGGACATGGACACAAACCCAAAAAAATACCATTTTCTCATACTACACAAAGGCGCCAAAAATATGCAATGGAGAAAAGATAGCCTCTTCAACAAATGGTGCTGGGAGAATTGGAAATCCATATGCAACAGAATGAAACTAAACCCATATCTCTCATCATGCAGGAAACTAAACTCAAAATGGATTAAGGACCTCGGAATCAGACCAGAGACCCTGCAGATTATAGAAGAAAAAGAAGGTCCAGATCTTCAACATATCAGCTTAGGACCAGACTTCCTTAACAGGACTCCCATAGCACAAAAAATAAAAGCAAAAATCAATAACTGGGATAGATTCAAACTAAAAAGCTTTCTCTCAGCAAAGGAAACTATCAGCAATGTGAAGAAAGAACCTAAGAGTGGGAGAAAATTTTTGCCAATCATACTTCAGATAGAGCACTAATCTCCAGAACCTATAAAGAACTCAAAAAACTCTACATCAAGAATGCAAATAATCCATTCGACAAATGGGCTAAGGAAATGAATAGACACTTCACAGAAGAAGATCTACAAGCAATCAACAAACATATGGAGAAATGTTCAACATCTCTAGTAATAAGAGAAATGCAAATCAAAACTACCCTAAGATTCCATCTCACCCCAATTAAAATGGGATTATCAAGAACACAAGCAATAATAGGTGTTGGTGAGGATGTGGGGAAAAAGGTACACTCATACATTGCTGGTGGGGCTGCAAATTAGTGCAGCCACTCTGGAAAGCAATGTGGAGATTCCTTAGAAAACTTGGACTGGAACCACCATTTGACCCAGCTATCCCACTCCTTGGCCTATACCCAAAGGACTTAAAATCAGCATACTACAGAGATACAGTCACATCAATGTTCATAACTGCCCAATTCACAATAGCCAGACTGTGGAACCAACCTAGATGTCCTTCAATTGATGAATGGATAAAGAAAGTGTGGTGTATATATCTATATATATATATATATATATATATATATATATATAGATAGATATATACAATGGAATATTACTCAGCCATAAAGAATGATAAAATTATGGCATTTGCATGCAAATGGATGAAATTGGAGAATATCATGCTAAGTGACATAAGCCAATCTCAAAAAGCCAAAGGACGAATGATATCGCTAATAAGTGGATGATGACACATAATGGGGGTGGGAGGGGTTAGTGTTAGGGTTAGAGTTAGGGTTAGGGAGGGGGGCAAGAATGGAGGAAGGAAGGATTGTATAGAGGGAAAAGAGGGGTGGGAGGGGTGGGGGGAAGGGAAAAAAATAACAGAATGTATCAAACAACATTATCCTATGTAAATTTATGATTAAACAAATGGTATGCCTTTACGCCATGTACAGAGAAACAACATGTATCCCATTTGTTTACAATAAAAAAAAAAGAATTGAATCCTCAACACCCCCGCCAAAAAAAAAAAAAAAAGAAAATCTTATACAAAATCACATTGGCTTAACACTCTTGGAGAGATTTACTCTCACAACAAAAAGATCAAATAAACAATAAGCTCTGGATATTGTCCAACTGAGACTGGAAATTCTCCCATCTACTCTAGGTTCTGCCCTATTCTGTCTGTGGACATCATTTCCCAGCTTGGAACTGATTGCATAGCATAGCAGCACAATATACAATTTAGGAGAAGGATTCACCTTTTCTTAAAATAACCTACTTAGAACAGAGGGATACCTGCAGAGAAGACCCTCAGCAGGATCCTTCTCATGTTGAATTTTCTAGGAGTGTGTCACAACCCCATTTCAACAGTGACTGCATGCAAATGGCAATGAAATTAACATGAGTGACCCAAAGAAATAATCTGGAAGAAAGAGATGTTGGAGAGACAGCCATCTCAATCACTGTGCTCATAATGAAAAGGCAATGATTTATTTAGATTTAATGTTTCCAGTCTTGTCTAGAGTTTGAACTGTTGGGAAACCTAAAATGTAGTAATATCTTAAGATTTATTTCTATCAAATAATTATGAGTCTCTGGATTGGAGACTCAGGTTTAAATGAATGGACTCATGTAAACAGACACAGAATGATCAGCTGTCTTCATTCACATCTTTCTCCCTGATTGTTGGCACAAGAATAGACCAATAGGTGAAACTGGAAGCCTCACTGAGCAGTGGGTCTGTTAGAGGAGAAATGCAGAGAGAGTGAGAGTAGTCTGACCATCTTTCACTACTCTATTATTTAATGCAATCTGAATACATTGGCATTCATGGGAAATTAACTGAAGAAAGAAGAGAAACCCAATAATTTCAATTCAGGTGGATCAAAAATGTGATGCATGGAGATGTAGTAGAAGCCACAGAGCAAGAGATGTGCTTAGCATGGAATGGCTAAAGTTAAGGTATTATCTAGGTTGCCTCAAGTATAGTCTGGGAATGTGTAGATATTCTTAGGAGAATACCAAACAAATGGAGATTTTCCATTCTCTGCATAAAGATTGATCCAGGATGTCAACATATTCTGTGCGGTAATTCAGAGAACTAAAGGAATGCATCAAGAAGTAGGTAACCCTATGAACATGTATGATAACTACCTTGTGTACAACCATAGAAACAAAATAATGTACCCATTTGTGTACAATGAATCAAAAATGCAGTCTGTAAATATATAAAAAAATATAATTAAATAAATACTCTAATAAATATTAAAGATAAAAAAGTAGGTAAGATAACAGAGTCAAAATGATAGCAGCCATGAGACCACCATTTTTGGTAAGATAGTTCCACTTCACATGTGAGAAGGAAGTTTGGTGTTTCTAGGTCTAATGATATAGATATACCAGGTCTCCATCACAAAAGCGAAAGATCACCAGTAAATGAAGTAAGTAGTTTGAAACTTTCCCATCATAGCTATGTATTATATCAATATTCCTAATAGAATGATTAGAAAGCTAATTGTTCATTGCCCCTGATTAGTGATCTTCATCAATTTCCTCAATTTTTCACCAAGGGGAGTTGAATTTTCTCTTTTTTATATCTGAAAGCATCAGAAACTAGAAATTTCTCCATATTGCACTATTGAGAAATTCATGCAACAATAAAGGCAGGTTTTGCATTTTTAATTGATCTTTGTAATGTCACAGCATGGTTTTCACTTAGAGTAATAATTCTTCATAAATTTAATATGTTCTTATTGTTGGATATTTATGTTTTTGTCAGAAATTTCTCATAGTTTGTGCAATTATACAGTCACTGATTATGAGACTCTTCTCCAGCATAGTTTTAACATGACACCTGTCCAGCCATTTCGGGCACATTGTGATAAGCCTCTGTTGATATTTTGGTTTCCTGTATCCCATCTCCTCTCCAGTTGGCGCCCATGTTAAGCTGCTGTGCTGATCACCCTGGATGTTCCTGGCAGCCCAATGTGAATGGATCAGACAGTTTGAGAAGAGTGTGTCTCAGTGGAAACAGGGACTGGTGACCTGAGTGACCACACCCAATGTCTTTGAGATGGTAGATCCTTCTTTTAATATTTGCCAACCATTATCAAGGATACTGCAGTCTCAATATAATTGATTTGAAAAAATAAAGATCTTGGTTCACATCTTACCTGATGTTTGCATGCAAACAAATGTATATAATCTAGGAATAACTCTACTTGCTCTAATGTTTAATAGCAGAGATGTTCATTCCAGGATATGGTACAATATCTCTCAGTGTAGGAATCATCAGGTGTATTTTAGACACAGAATAATTGTTTAGAATTAATCATTTGTACTTCTAAGAATTGTTGATGAAAACTGTAAACTACTTATAAACCAATATTGTATATTTTCGCATCACATTTTATATCTGTAAACTCAGTTTCACTTTTTATGTGATTTAAATTGGCCTACATATCTTCCCCCCAAAAAAACTCCCAAGATGCTATAAATAAACAGATTTAACCTTGGATATTGTTGAGGTTGTTGACTAGTGAGATCTGGTGGATGTGGAGCAAGGACATTACGGCTTTGTGTCCAGGACATTCAGAGAGAGACTTGGGCACAAGGTATCATGTCCAAATAGGCCAGCTGGAGCCCAGGATCAGCAGACAAATATTCTTATCTCAGAGAGAAGACAGGTGGTGACAATATCCAGCAGATGCATCCCAGGTAAAGTCAAGAAACACCGTAATCCAAGTTTGTGTTTCACAGGAGGTGATAGGAAAAATTTAACAGTAAACCACAAAGTACTAGGGAGGACTGAGGGCTCTCAGTGAGGTTAGTGACACTGAGCAAAAGGAGTTGGAGAGAGGGCTGGTTTTCTTCCATGAAATTCTTTTCTGTTTAATTTTCAGGTTCAGAACTTTTTCCCTTTTATAAGTAAGTAGAATTAGGACTGCATTAAGCACAGAGAGTTGGTTTCCAGCTTGCCAGTCAGGTATTGTGTAACCCTTGCAAGTGACATGTGTGTATTTTTTTTCTTATTTTATGAAATCAAAATTTGTATTGGGTGATTTTTATTCCACAAATAATGATTTTAATTTACATTTCCCCAAATGCTCAATATATTTTAATATTGATTTTTTATTTTCATTATTTTCACTTGTTGACTATCATTTTATATATTGCCCATTGAAATAGTTTTTCTTTATTTCATTTTCAGTTATGAATATTTTTTGAGCCATTACTTAGAGTAGATGCAAAACCAACCACCCCCAATATGGAGGTTAATACACAGAACCTTTGTTACCTCATGATTCTTTTGTTTGACTCTGCCTTTTCCTGCCTGGAACTCAATTAATGTCATCCAGCTACACTGGCTTCTCATGTATTTGTAACTAACTCTCATATGCATCTGAAGAACAGTGTAGTCCCTCTGCTTTGGTCCTGCTTGCTCTGTTGCCTGGGGAGTCGAGCTCCACTCTATGGAGCTTTTCATCCCCCAGTTGACAACCCAGGCTTCACCTCATCACATAGCACTCTCCCCAGGCAGTGAATGATCCTTGCAGAGTCTTCTCATGTCTTGGCTCAAAATGGGTGCATCACTGTTTCTACCAAGTTTTAATGACCAATGAATGTTAGAGAGGAAAGACCCAAGAGGTGGACGTAGACACCTTGTCTTAGAGAAACAATTTTAAAAAGTCACAGAGAAAAGAGTTTGAATACTGGGAGTTGTGAATTATTGGGGGGAGCACTTTGTGAATGGTGGACAGCATTAATATGTTCTGGATATAGTTTTATAGATGGAGATGTATATGTTGAAATATTTTCTCCCACATTCCACTTGTGCTTCCATTCTCCTTTTGTTATATTTTCATGAACAAAGTGCTTCCTTTTATTCTTGTCTTCATGCCTTTACTTCGTGGTTGATGAGTATCATGATTCTTCTTGTATTAGAAAGTAAATATCATAATCCATTACTTTACAAAAGTGTTACAGTCTTTAATTCCAAATTTAAATCACCTGTTAACATTATGGAAAATAGAAATCTATATACACACATAAGTTTTAAATCACTAGATGAACTTCTCAGTAATAGGAACTACATTTCTTGCTACTTTTCTATCATCAGTTGCCTGGTTTCCTCTTTCCCACAGTCTTAATGGTGGTGGAAAATTATGTTTTCTGCCCTACATCACAAAGCATTTCCTTACCTCTTCACTCATTTAAAAATATCTTGGCTATTGTAGACTGATCTCATACAAAGAATTTGCAATCACTATCGATCTCTTCACAGATTGTCATTGTTTGCTTGATATTGCATTGGAATTCATTATTTTGGAGAGAAACTACTTTGAATCATTGAAGCTTCTAATCCATGATTGTGATATTAGTTTGTAATATTTAACCAGACTTTTAACATATTAATGCAAACATCTCAATGAAGGCATTTGTGTAAGTTCAAATAAATTTATTCATACAGCAGTGATAAGTTTGATAATGTTTAGATATACATATTCACTTTGAGAATTCCCAAGTGTATACCAAAGTTCAAAGAAGAATGCAGTCGATGCTATTTATATAACTCATCAATTTTTAAGTCATCAGTATTTACTCTCTCACCCCTTCTTAAGGATATTGCAAAAGACTTAAGTATCCATTCTTTTGAGTGTGTTAGCAATTTGTGAATATTGATTTCATCTCATGGGTAAAATATTTTAAATTTAGACATAGAGATTCTCTTTAAGGCATCCCCTTTCTTTTTCTGAACAGGATATAATTAGTACTTTAACTGTTCCTGACTTATTGAACAAAATCATTGTTGGAGTTTTAACTTTCCATTGGTAGGATGTAAAATCAAACTGCATCCTTGAAATTTATACAGTTATCTTACATCATTGTCAATGTTGCATCTAGATTTTCCTGGGTCCTTTAAGTACATGACACTGTAATCTCAGAATAACGTTAATGTTATTTTGCAACAGCTTCCTTTTCAGATCTCATTTTCTCTGTAGTTGATGCAGTTTGAATATATTACATGTCAAAAGTGACTTCTTTTTTATTTTCACCTGATAACGATTGATCATTTGAGTGTTTTGATTGATGTCTTCAATAAGTTTTGGGGACCCCTCAGGTATTTTAAATGTTTCTGCAAATATGTGATTTCATTGGATTTCCAGGATTGGGAATAGGTAGTCTACATATGCTCAAAACTTTCTACTTCTGTGATAGGTTCTTGATTTCCAATTGACTGAAGAAGGCATGAAACATCTAGACGACCTGAACAGAAATTTGCAATATCTTGCTATGCACTCATAGGTAACTTTGGTACATATGTCACATTTTTTTTTGTTTCAGGTTCAAGTCTTCCCTTCCTTTTCAATGCAGATTTGATCAGAACTCAGATACTGCATTTGGCTGTCAAAGTTTTCAATTGAGGTTATTCAGAGAACACTTGGTTTTGAGTTTAAAAATGTTGACATCTCAATGCACAGCATAAAGTAGTTTTTGAAAAGAGAGTTTCAAAATCAAGGGAAGAGTGTGCAGAGAAAACACCCTTGTTGAACTACTTGATAGTCATCCCACTATTTTCACATTATATATGTTCTTTTGGCCTGTCAGAATTATAATTCAAAATACAATTAAATGTGATGATTTTTGAAAGGGGATTATAGAATAGATGATTACATGTGCTTAAGTATTGGAAGATATATTGTTATCATTACTAATATTTTTTAATATAGATAAAAATGAAGGACCAAGTGGGAACATAATATGTAGTGACAGTACCAAGCAGTTGCCAATTTCTGATGCCTATTAAATATGTCAAGAAATAATGATTTTCTGTGACTTTTTTCTGATACAGAAATCTAAATATGATATGGTGAGCTCCTGGGATTTGTAAGTGTCCCTTATACTCAACATTCTTTCCATGTCTGAATCTACCACTATGTCCTGAGTGATGGTCAGTAAGCAAATAATTAATGAATTAGTGAAATGAAGTGAAATTGTGAGCAATATGCTGAACACATAAAATGTTTCTGTATTGGTCAATATTTGAACTTATCTTTCTACTAAACATGACATAAATGGATGTGACTTGCTCCACCAAAAGTAAGTAAATAAATATTGTGCAATCCTTTTTCCGCTTTAACTGAGTATATAAAATAAGAAAAGATTTCTTTGCTTTGGTAGATTGACTATCAGTCAATAATTTATTCATCTCCCTTGAATGAATGAATATGAATATGAATTCTTATCTCTGTGAATTCTTTTTTTCTATTCTAAAATTGAAATAGAATTTGAATAATTTAGTCATAATTTTTAAGAATAAACATTTCCTATAAAGCTATTTTCTTGAAAGTAGGAATGGCAGATTCTCCAACCACTCAGGAAATATAATGGAGCTGTGTAGGTGTCACTTCTTTAACCCTGTGGAAATGGAGTCACTGAGTGGATGATACAGTTTTCTTTCTTATATTTGTATGACTGACCATCTGAGATATGCATTTACTGATGAATATTAACATGGAACCTTTGTCATGACTTCTGCAAGTACCTCCCATGTGGATAGAGATGTGGGAGATGGCTCAGATGCTGTTGATTGAACACATCACTCCTGTTAAAACGCGCTTTTTATCAACTCCCATTCTACTACAGCAAAGTTCACCATCCAGTGAAAAAGGCACTGACTTTGAACCCAGTGAAATGTTTATCCTCAAGAGTCTTACCTTGCACTGGCTCTGTTATGCTGAAGATTTGTTTGTTTTGACTCATTAAGAGTAAGCACAAATTTGGCTACATGTCTCCCAGCAGGGATGGAGAGATGATGTCACATTTCTCACATATGAGAAAATCAAACTTCTCAGGTTCTACAGAAGTAGCTGTTGACACTTATTAGTATGTGTTTCTCTAACTCACGGAGTAGCCAGAAAACATTTTGCATTTAGCTCATGGTTCACAGTCTGCGAGATGAAGCACACATGTCCAAGGTGAGCAGCAGTCTAAGGGCTCCCTTCCAGCAGCTCCAGGACCTAAACTCCTGGAAACTGGGGAATGAGGTTCTCCTTTCTGATGGTTGTCAAGCAGATGAGAGGGGAACCAGCCTGGAAAACAACCTGATTGGTCAGATATGTGAAGGTTGAAGAGGGGAGAGTTGAATAATTTTCTGTTTAGGAAATAGGCTTGATTATTTTTACTGGAGGGAATTAAAATTAGACATAATATTGGGATTTATAATCCAAATTCACACATGCATGCAACATCTGGTGAACCTCATGCCTCGGTACCTTCCCTCTCCTTGCCTTCCTCCTGACTTCTTCCTCTACTACCCTGATTTCCCCTCTTCTACTGTTATTTTAATCAATGGGACATGTACATGTACATGTTCATTATGGATGGTCTGACATTTTCTTGCTGTGGCGTATTCACATGAGGAAGCAGCATAAATGGCAGATGTCTTTCCCCGGGTACTTCTGCAATCTCCCCCTTTTCCACTCCCTTCTTCTCGATCCCTTTCCTTTCCTGAGCCAGCGCTCATCGTACCGAATCTTCTTTTGATGATTATATTCTGCAGACAACCAGGAGCATTTTGCACTTTATTCAATGCCATATCTGGAGTCATGATTGATATTTTAAAGAAAAACTGAAACAATCTTAGTTACAACATGTTTGAAGATATTTCTCCTAAGTCACAAGGAAATCTAACATATAGAATGATGGGTGAAAATGTTGGACTAGACAATCCCCAGATCAGAAAGAGTATACTCTCTGGATAGTGTCCCTGAGAATATAGACATTCTCTCATCTCCTCCTGGATATTCCCTGTTTTGTCTGTTGACATCATTTTCAGTCTGGAAATAGACTGCACAATATCCAAACTAGAAAGAGGAGCTACCTCTTTTTCAAATAACTTTCTTACCACCAACGTGATTCTATAACTAATAAATGAATTCATCAAAGTAGCAGGATATAAAATCAATAGCCAAAAATCAAATGCATTCCTGTATGTCAGTAATTAATCCCTAGAGGGGCAGCTTCCTAGTGGAGCACTGCATTATCAAGTTCCTCCAAGACTTTAGGCTACAGAAGGCTCAGAGGTGAGTTATTGGAAATCTACAGAGACAATATGAGTCAATAGAGGAAATCTGCAATATCCAAGAGTTTCACTACTAGAGGAGTAGATACTTGAGAAATATGAGAAAACAATGGAAGAAAATGTCCAAAACAAACCTAGATGGCATAGCAATAAAATCCAATGACAGCAAAGCAGAAGAAATGTCAGAAAGTGAGTTCAGAATGTACATAATTAAAAGGATCAGGGAAGCAATCAAGGACCAAATGCAGGCGTTGATGAGATGAAAGAGCAAATGTAGGCATTGAATGATTACCCCAATCGACAGTTAAAAAAGCAAATACAGGAAGCAAAAGATCATTTCAATAAAGAGTTTGAGATATTGAAAAAACAAACAAACAAACAGAAATCCTTAAAATGAAGGAAACAATAAACCAAATTAAAAACTCCATAGAAAGCATAACCAATAGGATAGAACACCTGGAAGACAGAACCTCAGATATTGAAGAAAATATATTTAATCTTGAAAACGAAGTTGACCAAACAGAGAAGATGGTAAGGAATCATGAACAGAATCTTCAAGAATTATGGGAAATCATGAAAAGGCAAAATTTAAGAATTATTGGGATTGAGGAAGGCTTAGAGAAACAAACCAAAGGAATGAACAATCTATTCAATGAAATAATATCAGAAAAATTCCCAAATCTGAAGAATGAAATAGAAAATCAAGTACAAGAGGCTTATAGGACTCCAAATACACAAAATTACAACAGACCCACACAAAGACATATTATAATGAAAATACCTAACATACAAAATAAAGACAGAATTTTAAAGCCTGTGAGAGATAAGAATCAAATTACATGAAGGGAGAAACCAATATGAATATCGGCAGATTTTTCAACCCAGACGCTAAAAGCTAGAAGGGCCTGGAACAATATTTTTCAAGTCCTGAAAGAAAACGGTTGCTAACCAAGAATCTTATATCCAGCAAAACTTACCTTCAGATTTGACGATGAAATAAAATCCTTTAATGATAAACAAAAGCTAAAAGAATTTTTAAAAAGACAGCTGGCATTACAGAACATTCTCAGCAATATATTCCAAGAGGAAAACTTGAAAAATAATGACGTAAATCAGCAAAGGGAGGAAGAACCCTAAAGGAACAGGAACAGTCAAATAAAAGAGAAACTAAGTTGTGTCAAAAAAAAAAAAAAGCCAAATGACTGGCAATACAAATAATATCTCAATAATAATCCTGAATGTTAATGGCCTGAACTCATCAATCAAAAGACATAAACTGGCAGATTGGTTTAAAAAGAAAATCCAACAATTTGTTGCCTGCAAGAGATTCATCTCATAGAAAGAGAAACACACAGACTAAAGGTGAAATGATGGGAAAAAACATACCATGCACATGGACAGAGCAAAAATGCCGGAGTATCCATCCTCATATATGATAATGTGGCTTTTAAGACAAAGTTAGTCAGAAGGGATAAAGAAGGACATTTCATACTGCTTAAGGGAAGCATCAGTCAGCAAGACATAACAATCATAAATATCTGTGCCCCAAATAGTGGCTCATCCATATGCGTCAAACAAATCTTCTCAATTCCAGAAATCAAATAGACTTCAACACAATAATACTAGGTGATTTTACACACCTCTCTCACCAATGGACAGATCCTCCAAACAAAAATTGAACAAAGAAACCATAGATCTCAATAACACAATCAATAATTTAGAGTTAACGGACATTGATAAAATATACCATCCAAAAAAGGGTGAATACACTTTCTTCTCAGAATCACATGAATCCTTCCCTAAAATAGACCATATTTTATGCCACAAAGCTAATGTTAGCAAGTACAAGAACATAGAGATACTATCTTGTGGGGTTTTCAAGATGGCGGCCTAGAGGGTGGCTGCATTACGTGTTGCTCCAGAACTCAGGATTCAAGAGAGGAGATATTGAGACGCTTGGGACCAACTCAAAGTAGCCGGGTGACTCTCACCCCCTGGGGGGGCATCCCGGATGGGACGGGGGTCCCGGAACGCAGGAAACTTTGTGAAGTAGAACTGCCGGCGAGACGCCCCTCCCCCCGCTGGAGCGCCATAGAGGAGGCCGCTCGGCACAGCGCTGGGACTCGGAGCAGCCACTGGGGCTCCGGAGGCTGCCCGGGGGAGGAGTGGCGGGGAGAACTGTGTGGACTCAGGACACCGGGGCCTGCCCTGAGGAGGAGGAGAGGAGCGTGGCCACTTGGATTCGGAGAGACTGCGCCAGAGCTGCAGGCGGTTGCCAGAGGAGAAGCCGCACGGCGAGCTGTTTGGAATCAGAACGACGCTTCTGAACCCCGGGGCCTGCCCTGAGGACGAGGAGGAAGAGGAGCAGCCGCTTGGATTCGGGTGACTATACGGGAACTACAGGCGGTTGCCAGAGAAGGGGTTGCGTGGCGAGCTGTTTGGACTCTGACCACTTCTGAACCCCGGGGCCTGCCCGGAGGAGTAGGAGAAGGAGGAGAAGGAGCGCGGCGGGTCCTTTGGACTCGCAGTGACTGCATTAGCGCTCCAGGCGGCTGCTCAGAGGAGAAGGCGAGTGGTGAGTTGTTTGGTCTTAAAGTGACAGCTCCTGAACACAGGGGGGCTGCCTGGAGGAGAAGCGTGGTGGGACGCTTGGTCTTGAGGGACCACACCAGAGCTCCGGGCGGTTGCCCAGAGGACCCGTGCAGCGGGTCACGTGGATTCAGAGCCACTCAGAGGGACTGCTCCTGAACACCCGGGGGGTTATCTGGAGAAGGAGGAGGAACGGGCAGGGTCACTTCCACTCGGAGTGATTGATTGCCCCGGGCTACGGGTGGTTGGTGGGAGGAGGAGGCACGAAGTGAGTTTCTTGGACTCCTAGTGACCGCACCGGCATACTGGGCGGTTGTCTGGAGGAAGAGGCCTGTGGCGGGTCTCTGGGACTCAGAGCGATTGTTCGGGGCCACAGGTGGCTGCTCAGAGGAGGGGCCGCACAGCCAGGCGATTAGGTGCAGAACAGGGTCCCAGGATCTAGGAGGCTTCTGGGTGGAAGAGCCGCACAGAGACAGGCTTAGGGCGGAGCGAAGGTTCCAGGCCTATGGGCAAATTCTCTGAGGAGGGGCAGCCTAAGGAGATTCATCTGCGAAGGGTGAGGCTCCCAGGCCCAGGAGGTAGGGCCGGGCCCCTGGAAACTTTGCAGAGGAAGGCAGCCCAGCCCAGGCAGTAGCTGTAAATTGAGGGGAACCTCTAGGAGGAAACTGACCAGCGAGACCTCCCCACCGGGTGAGTCTTCCCTGCTGGGTGAGGTTTCCCACAAGGACGGTAAAACCAGAGACTCAGGCCCAAACAGGCCTTGCCTCAGCCCACAGCCTAGGTCCCCTTTGGATGACCATTGGTCAACAAGTGGAGGCACCTCTGCCCACTAGCAGGGAATATACCCCACCTGAAGGCCACCACTCCTAGAGAGGCAGCTTCCTTGTGGAGCACCGCATTATCAACCTCCTCCAAGACTTCAGCCTACTGAAGGCTAAAAGGGGATATATATAGAAATCTTCAGGGTCATTGTAAATCAACAGAGGAAATCTGCAATATCTCAGCGGTCCACTGATATCTGAACAACATGAGAAAACAAGGAAAGAAAATGCTGCAAACAAATCTAGATGTTACATCAATAAAATCCAATGACAGCATGGCAGAAGAAATGACAGAAAAGGAGTTCAGAATGTACATAATTAAAATGATCAGAGAAGCAAACGAGGAGATGAAAGAGCAAATGCAAGCATTGAATGATGAGATGAAAGAGCAAATGCAAGCATTGATTGATCGCACCAATCGACAGTTAAAAGAGCAAATACAGGAAGCAAAAGATCATTTCAATAAAGAGTTAGAGATATTGAAAAAAAACCAAACAGAGATACTATCTTGTATTCTATCAGATCATAATGGCTTGAAATTATAAATAAATGACAGAGTAAAAAAGAAACTACTCCAACACCTAGAATTAAATAATATGCTCTTTTATGATGAATGGATAACAGAAGATATCATGAAGGAAATTAAAACATTGTTAGAGGTAAATGAGAAAAAAGAAGCATCATATCAAAATCTCTGGGACACTCTGAAAGCAATTCTTAGAGGAAAATTTATTTCATGGACTGCATTCAATAAAAGGTGAAAAAAATTGACAAATAAACGACCTAATACTATAGCTCAAAGCCCTAGAAATAGAAGAACAGAGCAACACCAAAAGTAGTAGAAGACAGGAAATAGTTAAAATCAGAGCTGAAATCAATGAAATTGAAACAAAAGAAACAATCGAAAAATTGACAAAATAAAAAGTTGTTTCTTTGAAAAAATAAACAAAATAGATAAACCCTTAGCCACAAAAAAGAGAAGAAGAGAGAAAGCCCACATTACTAAAAATTTGGAATGAAGAAGGAAATATCACAACAGACATGATTGAAATACAAAACATAATTAGGAGCTATTTTGAAAATCCATGCTCCAACAAAATAGAAAATCTCAAAGATATCAGCAGGTTTCTAGAGACATATGAATTACCTAAATTGAACCAGGAGGACATACAAAATTTAAATAGATCAATTTCAAGTAATGAAATAGAAGAAATCATCAAAAGCCTACCAACAAAGAAAAGTCCGGGACCAGATGGGTTCTCAGCCGAGTTCTACAAAACTTTTAAAGAAGAGCTCACTCCAATACTTCTCAAAGTATTTCATGAAATAGAAGAGGAGGGAACCCTCCCAAACTCATTCTATGAAGCCAATATCACACTGATACCTGAACCAGACAGAGACACATTGAGGAAAGAAAATTTCAGACCAATACCCTTAATGAACATTGACACAAAAATTCTTAACAAAATCTTAGCAAATCTCATACAAAAATATATTAAAAAGATAATGCACCTTGATCAAGTGGGTTTTATTCCAGGGATGCAAGGTTGGTTCAACATTCAGATGTCAATAAATGTATTTCACCATATCAACAGACTTAACGTCAAAAATCACATGATTGTTTTGATAGATACAGAAAAAGCATTTTATAAAATACAGCATCCCTTCATGCTGAAAACACTAGAAAATTTTGGGATAGTGGGAATATTCCTTAACATTGTAAAGGCCATCAATGCTAAGCCCAGAGCCAATGTCATTCTAAACGGTGAAAAATTTAAAGCATTCCCCCTAAAAACTGGAACACTGCAGGGATGCCCTCTTTCTCCACTTCTATTCAACATTGTCCTCGAAACTCTAGCCAGAGCAATTAGACAAACCAAGAAAATTAAAGGGATACAAGTAGGAAAAGAAAAACTTAAACTATCCCTTCTTGCTTAAGACATGATTATATATTTAGAGGAACCAGAAAATTCCAAGAAAACTTTTAGAACTCATAAGTGAATTCAGTAAAATAGCAGGATATAAGATCAATGTTCATAAATCCAATGCATTTTTGTACATGTGATGAATCTTCAGAAAGAGAAATTTGGAAAACTACCCCATTCACAATAGCTTCAAAAAAATAAAATAAAATACTTGGGAAACGATCTAAAAAAAGATGTGGAAGACCTCCACAATGAGAACTACAGAACACTAAAGAAAAAATTAAAGAAAACCTTAGAGATGGAACGATCTCCCATGTTCGTGGATAGGCAGAACTAATATTGTCAAAATGGCCATACTACCAAAAGTGCTATATAGATTCAATGCAATTCCAATTAAAATCCCAATGACATACCTTACAGAAATAGAGCAAGCAATCATGAAATCCATCTGGAAGAATAAGAAACCCAGAATAGCTAAAGCAATCCTTAGCTGGAAGAATGAAACAGGGGTTATCGCAATACCAGAACTTCATCTATACTACAAAGCAATAGTAACAAAAACAGCATGGTATTGGCAGCAAAATAGACAGGTAGATCAATGGTACAGAATAGAGGACATGGACCCAAACCCAAATAAATACAATTTTCTCATATTAGACAAAGGTGTCAAAAATATGCAATGGAGAAAAGATAGCCTCTTCAACAAATGGTACTGGGAAAACTGGAAATCCATATGCAAAAGAATGAAAATAAACCCCTATCTCTCACCCTGCACGAAAATCAACTCAAAATAGATCAAGGACCTTGAAATCAAACCAGAGACCCTGCATATTATAGAAGAAAAAGTCATTTCAAATCTTCAACATGTTGGCTTAGGATCAGACTTCCTTAACATGACTCCCACAGCACAAGAAATAAAAGCAAGAATCAATAACTGGGTAGATTCAAACTAAATACCTTTCTCTCAGCAAAGTAAACTATCAGCAATGTGAAGAGAGAGCCTACAGAGCGGGAGAAAATCTTTGTCGTACATACTTCAGATACAGCACTAATTTCCAGAATATACAAAGAACTAAAAAAAAACACTACATAAATACAGGTACCTCATACTAGACCAAGGTGCCAAAAATATTCACTGGGGAAAAGATAGCGTATTCAACAAATGGTGCTGGAGAAAATGGAAAGCCACAAGTAACAGATTCAAATTGAATTCTTATTTCTCACTGTATATGAAATACAACTCATTATGGATCAAAGAGTTAGGAATTAGAACAGAGACCCTGTGACTACTAGAAGACAGAGTAGGCCCAAGTCTTCATCATGTTGGCCTAGGATCTGACTTCCTCAACAAGATCCCTAAAGCACAAAAAGATAAATCAGGAATTAATTAATAGGATGAATCCAAACTAAAAAGCTTCTTCTCAGCAAAAGAAACCATCAGTAATGTGAAGAGAGAGCCTATAGTTTGGGAGAAAGTGTTTACTACATGCACCATGAATAAAGCATTAATCTCTAGGATATATAAAGAACTCAAAAAGAAATAACAGCAAAAAGTTAAACACAATCAATACATGGGCTAAGAAACTGATCAGACACTTCACAGAGGAAGATAAACAATCAAGAAACATTTATATAAAAAAGTCTTCAACATATTTAGCAATTAGAGAAATGCAAATCTAAATGACTCTAAGATTTTATCTCACTCCAATCAGAATGGCAATTATCAAGAATACAAGCAACAATAAATGTTGGTGGGGATGTTGGGAAAAAGGTACACTCATACATGGTTTTTGGGAATGCAAAATGGTGCAACTATTATGGAAAGAAGTATGAAGATTCCTCAGAAAACTTGGAATGGTACCACCATTTACCTCAGCTATCCCACTCCTTGGTCTACACCCCAAATCAGCATACTACAGAGACACAGCAACACCAATGTTATAGCAGCACAATTCACAATAGCTAAACTATGGAATCAGCATAGGTGCCCTTCAGCACATGAATGGATAAATAAAATGTGGTGAAAATATATATGATGGAATATTACTCAGGTTTAAAGAAGAATTTAATTTCTACCTTTGCTGTTAAATGGATGGAGTTGGAGAATATCATGCTAACTGAAATAAGCCAAACAAAAAACCAAAGGCCAAATGTTTTTTTTCTGCTGGGCAGATGCTAATGTGCAATAATGGTCGGGGAATAGGGAAAATAGAGTTACTTTATATTAGGTAGAGGTGAGTGAAGGGAGGGGACAGGGTATGGGGGTAGGAAGGTTAGAAGAGCGAAACAGTATTTCCTCATGTACATATACAACTGCAACACTGATGTGTTCCTACAATCTGTATAATCAGAAAAATGAGAGATTGCACTTCATTTATGTATGATCTATCAAAATGTATAAATGCATTCTGTTGTCATGTACAACTTATTAGAAAATATTAAAACATTAAAAAAGATATACTATGCAAACATTAATTAAAATAAATAAGAAGTGTCTACATTGGAAGCAAATAAGTAGACTTTGGAGCTCAGAAAATTATGGACACAGAAAAGGACATTATATCATGACATAAGGTTGATCTTCCAATAGAAAAACTATAACCCTAAAGGTAACCCAAACAACAGAGCTGCAAAATATTGAAGAAAACCTGATTGAAATGAAAGAATGAATAGACAAGTCAACAAGTATAGTTAGATATTTCAATACTTCTCTGTGATGATGGAACAACTATACAGAAAATTAGCAAGAATATGGAAGAACTAAACAACTTTGTTATACAGAGGGATGATGATTTTATAAATCAATGTTAATGAGAAAACTGCACCCATCAATGGCAAAATACAGTTTTTTTTTTCAAGTACTCTGAAACATACACTAATACAGACCATACCCTAGGCCATAAAATAAACCTTAACCAATCCAAATGAAATCATATATCATGTGTTCCCTGACCACAGTGAAATTAAACAAGAAATCACATAATGATAACATCAAAATCTTCAAGCACTTGAAAACTAGAAAACACACTTCAAAATAATCTATTCAGAGATTATACTAATGTGAAATAAAAATGAGTGGAGCGAAAGTAATTGTACAACACTTCAAAATTTGTGGGACACAGCTAAAGTGGTACTTAGAGGGAAATTTATAGTATTAAGTGGATATATTAAGGAATAAAAATGTCTTCAATCAATAATCCAAGTATTCATATCAAGAACCTAGGAAAAAGAAAAGCAAAATAAATCCAAAGCAAACACAAGGGAAAGAATATTGTGTTCCATAATATGTTAAAGCAAAAACCTATGCAGAAGTATTCACTGAAACTTATGTGCAGGTTTGAAATAAACATTTGATTACAATATTACATTTCCAGATGTTTGTGAGGTCTACCTATTCAAATATTAAGTTATTTTTGATATCAACATCTGGTAGTATAAGCCATTCCAGAGTTGACCAGTCTTTCTTCTGAGTGGCATGACCTTTTCTAGTCAGTATTTACTTTCATTCAATCTATGGTCAAACCTGTGCTCCCGAGAACCATCTTGTCTTAAATGTTTTCATATATTTTTAACTCTCACTATAACATTGTTATCATGCTGCTTCCATAACGTCTATATTCTTGGGTAAATATCATGATTACTCCAATCCCCCCGAAAAAACATTTTAGAACAGAGGATACTTACATGGGACCCCAGCAGGATCCTTCTCATGTGGCATTGACTAGGACTGGTTCACCACCCCTTTTAACAGTGACCACCTGCTAATAGAAATGAAATTAACAAGAGAGACTCAATGACTAATTTGGAGAAAAAGGGAGATTGGGTAGATAACTATTTTGCTCACTGAAATCCTAGTGAAAAAGCAATAATTATTTTAGATTTGACATTTCCAGGCTTGCCTAGAATTTGAACTACTTGATATAATCTTAAAACATTGAAATATCTTAGAATTTATTTCAGATCAAATGAGCATGAGTGTTTGGGATGGAGACTTAAGTTTAATTGAATGGGTCTATGTAAATAGAATCACAATAGCTAGTTCTCATTATAGACATGTTTCTCCTAGATGGTCCAAGACCAGATCAATAGGTGAAACTAAGAGGCTTCACCCAGCAGCAGGTGTGTTACAGGAGAAATGTAGGAAGCGTAAGAGGAATCTGACCAACTTTAACTTACTGTATTAGTTAATAAAATCTGCATACATCAGCTTTAATGGGAACTTAACACAGGAAAAACAAGATACCCAATAATTGCAACTCTGCTGGATCTGTAATTTGATACTTGGAGATGTAGTAGAAGCCACAGAGCAAGAGATCTGATTAGCATGGAATGGTTAAAGTTAAGATTTCATGTTAGTTGCCTCAAGTACAATTTATGTATGAGTAGAAATTCTTAGGAGTTGATCATGCCAAGAACTGGAAAGCTTCATTTGTCTGAATGAACAATGATTTATGACATCAACATATCTTGGAAAGAAACTTAAACTAAGAGAATGAAAGGAGTGCACCAAGAATGTGTAATAGGATGAGAGCAGCCTTAGAAGGCCACATTTTACAGATGTGGTTTCCACCTGGTATCTGAGATGAATGTTTGGAATTTTGAGGGCTCATTATATTATTAAGGTCTCTATCAAAACCCAGAAAGATCTCAAATAAAGAACTTAGCACTACATTTTCCTATAATACATATATGTAGTATTCATATTTCTAATAGAATAATTTGGAAACTCAGCATTAGTTGCCCCAAATTATCTCTTTGGATCCATTTCCTCACATTTTCAAGCAAGACGAATTGAATTTTCTGTGTCTCTACAACCAAAAGCATCCTATCCTAGGGTTTCTCAATTTTAAAAATTCAGTAGTTTATGCAACAATAAAAGCAACTTTTGCCTTTTTTGTTATTGATCTGCATAATGTCTCAACATGATTCTCACTTAGGGTAATAAGCCTTCATAAATTTTGTATTTTCATTTTGTGAGTATTTAATGTTCTGAAAGAAAATTTCCATAGATTAGAAAATAAGAAAAGAATCCACTGATCACCACACTTTTCCCTAGCATGGTAACTACATGACATCTGTCCTTAACATTTCAGGAAAAGTGTGATAATCCTCTGTTGATATTTACATTTTCTGTATTTCCAATTGGACATTGAAATCCCAAGGGAGGAGCCATCTGCTTTCCACTTGGAGCCCTTGTTAAGCTGCCGTGATGGTCATTAGGGATGTGCATGGCAGGCCAAGGTGGATGGAAAACAAAATTTGGGAAGAGTGTGTCTCCGTGGAAACAAGAACTGGTCACCAGCGGGGTCACCCAAGGTCTTTGTTCTGAACTTTCAGATAGTAGATTCTTCTTTTAATATTTGCCAACCATTATCAAAGATGCTATTGTCTCAATATAGTTGCTTTTAAAAATTAAAGAGCTGGGCTTAGATCTTTCCTGATGTTAGGAAGCAAACATATGTATATAATCTAGGAATAATTGTTTTTGGTCTTGATTTTAATAGGAAAGATGTTCTTTCCATCATATGGTAAAATACCTCTCAGTGTAGGAATGGTCAGATATATTTTAGACACATAGTTACTGTGTAGAATTCATCATTTGTAAATCAAAGATTTGCTCATCTCTATTGAAAAAATCCTTATATAATATAGGTGTTTATATATGGCCACAATGCTTTATTTCTCTAATCTTACCATTTCACAATTTTGTATTTAATTTAGCCTACAAATCTCCCCACCAAAACCAAGATTCTATAAAGAATTAGAGTTCACCATGGATTTTGTTGAGGTTGTTGACTAATGTGTCTGGTGGATGTGGAGAAAGGGCTTTCTGGTCCTGTGTCCAGGACGTTCATGGAGAGACTTGCTCACAAGGTACCATGACCAAGTAGACCACCTGGAGCCCAGGAGCACTACAAACATTCTTACCTCAGAGAGAAGACAGATGGTGACAATGACCAGAGAATTCAAACCAGGTAAATTAGGACACACCATAATCCAAGTTTGTGTTTTACAGGAGGTGATAGGCAGATTTTAACAGTTAATTGCAACCCAATAGAGAAGACTGTGGGTTCTCAGTGAGGTTGGAGTCACTGAGCAAAAGCAGTTTCAGAGAGGGCTGGTTTTCTACCAGGAAATTCTTTTCTCTTTAATTTTCAGGGCCTGAGCTTTTTACCATTTTCAAGTAAATACTTTTGTTATAATACAAAAGTGAAACAATAAATGCTGGGAATTGAAATATATACTGAAGCTTTAACAATCACTGGGAATTCAAAATTTCAGAAAGTTCATAAGGTTTCTGCTGCATCTTGCAAAATATTTTCCAAGAGCAGTCATTAATTTATCCTTCATTAAGCAGCACGAGATAGCAACATTTTTTGGTGCACACTTCTCAGGGCTTCTCAGCACTGCACACTCATCAACAATGGACATTCTTTGTTGCAAAGCAACATAAGAAGTTTTGTAAAGTATTTTGCAAATGAGAAAGTTAAAAAGGCTAATTGTTTTGCCATTTTAAACTTGATTCCATTTTGAGTGTCAGAGTTTGAATAATGTACAACCATTCTTTTAAATTCTGTGTTTTTGTGTGTGGCATAAGACAGTTCATTTTATCAAATAATGTGTGATAAAGGAGGGATTTGTCTTAAAACCAAAACCACAAGAGAATTGGATGTGTGTAAGGACCAGAGCTTCTCCTTTTGTATAAGTAAGCAATTTATGGAAATTATGGAAGTCACAAAAAGTCTAGTTGATTAGAAAGCTTGTCAGAGAATCACTATTCAGAGAGAATAAGTAATTACAGTTTATTGTCTTTCCTATTTTTATTTTAATTTATTTATATTATAAAAAAATGGGATACATGTTGTTTCTGATTGTACATGGAGTAACAGCATACCATTTGCGTAATCATACATTTACATAGGGTAATGGTGTTTCATTCATTCTGTTATATTTTCCTTCCCCCCCACCACCCACCCCTCTTTTCCCTCTATACAGTCCTTGCTTCCTCCATTCTTGCCGCTCTCCCACCCCCCATTATGTGTCATCATTCGCTTATCAGTGAGATCCTTCGTCCTTTGGTTTTTTGAGACCAGCAATGTATGAGTGTACCTTTTTCCCCACATCCTAGCCAACACATATTGTTGCTTGTATTCTTGAAGATTGCCACTCTAATTGGGATGAGATGGAATCTTAGGGTAGTTTTGATTTGCATTTCTCTTATTACTAGAGATGTTGAACATTTTTTCATATAACTGTTGATTGCTTGTAGATCTTCATCTGTGAAGCGTCTGTTCATATGCATAGCTCATTTGTTGATCGGATTATTTGCATTCTTGGTGTAGAGTTTTTTGAGTTCTTTATATATTCTGGAAATTAGTGCTCTATCTGAAGTATGAGTGGCAAAGATATTCTCCCACTCTGTAGGCTCTCTCTTCACATTGCTAATAGTTTCCTTTGCTGAAAGAAAGTTATTTAGTTTGAATCTATCCCAGTTATTGATTTTTGGTTTTATTTCTTGTGCTATGGGAGTCCTGTTAAGGAAGTCTGATCCTAAGACAACAAAGTGAAGATTTGGACCTACTTTTTCTTGTATAAGATGCATGGTCTCTGGTCTGATTCCCAGGTCCTTTATCCATTGTGAGTTGATTTTTGTGCAGGGTAAGAGATGGGGTTTTAATTTCCTTCTGCTGCATATGCATTTCCAGTTTTCCCAGCACCATTTGTTGAAGAGGCTATCTTTTCTCCTCTGCATATTTTTGGCAACTTTGTCTAGTATGAGAAAATTGTATTTATTTGGGTTTGTGTCTGTGTCCTCTATTCTGTACCATTGATCTACCTGTCTGTTTTGGTGCCCATACCATGCTGTTTTTGTTAAAGTTCTGGTATTGTGATAACCCCTGTTTCATTCTTCCAGCTAAGGATTACTTTAGCTCTTCTGGGTTTCTTATTCTTCCAGATGAATTTCATGATTGCTTGCTCTATTTCTGTAAGGTACGTAATTGGGATTTTAATTGGAATTGCATTGAATCTGTATAGCACTTTTGGTAGTATGGCCACATTGACAATCTTAATTCTGCCTATCCAAAAACATGGGAGATCTTTCCATCTTCTTAGGTCTTCCACAATTTCTTTCTTCAATGTTTTGAAGTTTTCATTGTAGAGATTTTTTACCTCTTTTGTGAGATTGATTCCCAATTATTTTATTTTTTTTTTTTTTTGAGAATATTGTGCATGGAGTTGTTTTCCTCATTTCCCTTTCTGCTCTTTCATCACTTGTGTATAAAAATGCTTTAGATTTATGTGTGATGATTTTATAGCCTGCTATTTTTCTGAATTTATTGATGAGGTCTAGAAGATTTCTGGAGGAGTTTTTTGGATCCTCTAAATATATAATCATATCATCAGCAAATAGTGACAGCTTAAGTTCCTCTTTTCCTATTTGTATCCCTTTAATTTCTTTGGTCTGCCTGATTGCTCTGGCTAGAATTTTGAGGACGATGTTGAATAGAAGGGGGTGAAAGAGGACATCCCTGTCTTGTGCCCATTTTTAAAAGGAATGGTTTCAGTTTTTCCCCATTAAGGATGATGTTGGCCATGGGCTTAGCATAAATAGCCTTTACAATGTTCAGGTATGTTCCTACTATGCCTATTTTTCCTAGTGTTTTGAGCAAGAAGGGGTGTTGTATTTTGTCAAATGCTTTTTCTGTGTCAATTGAAACAACCATATCATTCTTATCCTTATGTCTATTGACATGATGGATTACATTTATTGATTTACAGATGTTAAACCTCCCTTGCATTCCAGGGATGAACCCCACTTGAACGTGGTGCACAATTTTCTTAATATGTTTTTGGATATGGTTTGCCAATATTTTGTTAAGGATCTTTGCATCTATATTCATCAATGATATTGGTCTAAAATTTTCTTTCCTTGATGTGTCTTTTCCTGGTTTGGGTATGAGGGTGATATTAGCTTCATAGAATGAGTTTGGTAGGGTACCTTCCTTTTCTATTTCCAGGAATACTTTGAGAAGTATTGGAGTGAGTTCTTCATTGAAGGTCTTGTAGAACTCAGCTGAGAATCCGTCTGGTCCTGGGCTTTTCTTGGATGGTAGGTTTTTAATGGCTTCCTCTATTTTATTGCTTGATATTGATCTGTTTAAATCATGTATGTCCTCCTGGTTCAGTTTGGGAGGAGCATATGTCTGTAGAAATTTGTCAGTGTCTTCAGTAGTTTCTATTTTTTTGGAATACAGATTTTCAAAGTAGCTTCACATTATGTTCTGTATCTCCGTGTTGTCTGTCGTGATATTTCCTTTTACATTATGAATTTTAGTAATCTTTCTCTCTCCTTCTCTTTGTTAGTGAGGCTAAGGGTTTGTCTATTTTGTTTACTTTCTCAAAGAACCAACTTTTGTTTTGTCAATTTTTTGAATTGTTTCTTTTGTTTCAATTTCATTGATTTTAGCTCTGATTTTAATTATTTCCTATCTTCTACTACATTTGCTGTTATTCTGTTCTTCTTTATCTAGGGCTTTGAGCTGTAATGTTAGATCATTTAGTTGTTGACTTTTCATTCTTTTTTGGAATGTGCTCCATGCAATAAATTTTCATCTTAGTACCACTTTCATAGTGTCCCAGAGATTTTGATATGTTGTATCGTCGTTCTCATTGACCTCTAAGAATTTTTTTATCTCCTCCCTGATGTTTTCTGTTATCCATGTTTCATTCTATAGCATATTATTTAGTCTTCAGGTTTTGGAGTAATTTCTGGTTTTTATTTTGTCATTGATTTCTACTCTCAGTCAATTATGATCTGATAGAACACAAGGCAGTATCTCTATTTTTTTGCATTTCCTAAGGGCTGCTTTGTGGCATAACATATGGTCCATTTTTGAGAAGGTTCCATGTGCCGCTGAGAAGAAAGTGAATCCACTCATTGATGGATGGAATATTCTATATACGTCTATTAAGTCTAGGTTATTGATTTTGTTATTGAGTTCTATTGTTTCTTTGGTTGGATTTTGTTTGGAAGATCTATCTAGTGGTGACAGAAGTATGTTAAAGTCACCCAGAATTATTGTGTTGTGGACTATTTGATTCCTGAAATAAAGAAGGATTTGTTTGATGTACAGGGATGCACAGTTGTTTGGTGTATAAATATTTACTACCATTATGTCTTCCTGATTTATGGTTCCCTTAAGCAGTGAGAAATGTCCTTCTTTATCCCTTCTAACTAACTTTGGCTTGAAGTCCACTTTATCTGATATAAGGTTGGAAACCCCCACTTTTTTACTGAGTCCATGTGCATGGTAGGTTTTTTCCCATCCTTTCACCTTTAATCTGTGGATGTCTTTTTCTATGAGATGAGTCTCTTGCAGGGAGCATAATGTTGGGTTTTTCTTTTTAATCCATTCTGCCAGTCTATGTGTTTTGATTGATGAGTTTAGGCCATTAACGTTCAGGGTTATTGTTGAGATATGATTTGTATTCCTAGTCATTTGGCTTATTTTTGGTTTTTAAGTTGGCTTGGTTTCTCCTTTGAGTGGTTTTTCTCTAAGGTTTTTCTCCCTTTGCTGACCTACATTGTTTTTTCTCATTTCCTGCTCATGGAATATTTTGTTGACAACATTCTGTAGTGGATGCTTTCTATTTGTAAATTCTTTTAACTTTTTTTTACCATGGATGGATTTTATTTCATCTTCAAATCTGAAGGTTAGTTTTGCTGGGTATAGGATTCTTAGTTGGCAACCATGTTCTTTCAGAGCTTGAAATATGTTGTTCCAGGCCCTTCTAGCTTTTAGAGTCTAGAGAAGTCGGCTGCTATCCGTTTTGGTCTCCCCCTATATGTAATCTGATGCATTTGTCTTGCAGCCTTCAAATTCCTGTCTTTATTTTGAATGTTAGGCATTTTCATTATAATGTGCTTTGGTGTGAACCTGTTGTGATTTTGTGCATTTGGTGTTCTGTCAGCCTCTTGTATTTGATTTGCCATTTCATTCTTCAGGTTTGGGAAATTTTCTGATATTATTTCATTGAATATGTTGTTCATTCCTTTGGTTTGTATCTCTGTGCCTTCCTCAATCCCAATAATTCTTAAATTTGGTCTTTTCATGATGTCCCATAGTTCTTGGAGATGCTGTTCATGATTTCTTACCATCTTCTCTGTTTGGGTGACTTCATTTTCAAGATTAAATATCTTGTCTTCATTGTCTGAGGTTCTGTCTTCCATGTGGTCTAGTCTTTTGGTGATCTTTCCATTGAGTTTTTTATTTGGTTTATTGTTTCCTTCATTTCAAGAATTTCCGTTTTTGTTTTTGTTTTTTTGAGAATCTCTATCTCTTTGTGAAATGATCTTTTCTTCCTGCAGTTGCTCTTTCAGTTTATTGGTATTATCATTCATTGGCTGCATTTGCTCTCTTATCTAATCCTTTGCTTCATGAATCATCTTAATCATGTATAATCTGAAGTCCTTTTCTGACATTTTTCTAACATACTGTCATTGAATTCTATTAATATAGAATCTAGATTTGTTTGGATCATTTTCTTCCCTTGTTTTTTTCATGTTGTTCATGTATCTTCCCTTCTAGCAGTGCAGATCTGGGATATTGCAGATTTCCCCCTATAGGCTTATAGTGGCCCTATAGGTTTCCAAAACCTTTTCTTTAAGGGGAGATCAATATTAGCAGTGCCCAATTCAGACACTATGCAATCCTAGACCAAATAACCCCTCTGAGGACAATAACAAAATTGTCATAGTAAACAGAATGTGTTCAAATATTATCTTCAGTAAAAGAAACAGATTTGCAATAAGGTCTGCAGTTTCAAATGGAGGACAAAGAGGATGCAGAGGGATGTAGAATGTGGCTGTTAATTGGACAAGAAAAGAATATACAGAAGTTCTATATAATATAAAGGGTGAGAGTGTAATCAAAAGAAATTGGATGTTAGCATGCAAAAAAGGGAGAAAGAGACTCTGAGGGAACAGGTAAACAAAAGGAAAAGAGAGAAAAAAAAGTAAAGAAATAAAAACTTAAATTTTTCAATAAGGAGAAAAAAGAAAATCTACAGTATAACAGTCACATAGTAATGAAACCTCCCAGTCTTCAGTTGCCTGATGCATGAGAGGTACATGACAATGAGCTTCAAGCCTCTCGCAGGCATCTCAGAGGCATCCCAGGATGGGATTTGCCCCACCTAAAGATCAGATCTATGGCTTCCAGGATTATCCAAGATGGTCACTCTGGCTTCAAATGTGTTGGCAAATGGGGAGCTGCAGCTCAAGGTGTGACTGTGATCAGCAAGGAGGTCCTGGAGGTGGGATGTGGTTGGTCAGGTAGGGGTCCTGAAGGTTGGGTGTGTTTGGCATGGTTGTGGGATCCTGGAGACTGGGTGCAATCAGTCAGTCTGGGGTCCTGGTGATAGGGCACAGTCAGTTGGTCTCGGGGTCCTGGCGGCAGGGAGCAATCAGTCAATATGAGGGCCCCAGATGCAGGGAGTGATCGGTCGGGCTGATGAATCCTGGAGACAGGGCTCAGTCAGTCCGGCCAGGGGTCCTATGGGGCCTGGCTATTGTCTCAAAATGGCGGCATCCACATGTAATCAAACCTGCAGGTACTGTAACAGTGAACTTCCAGGCAACAGCAGGCAGCTGGTGCTCCACTGGCAGTCAGGGATCAGTTTGCTGACTGTTGTTGGACGATCAGGGGGTGAACCTCATGCATTGGGTGATGGATAGGTGTAAGGCAGGCAATGTACAGGAGAGAGGCAGGCAAATGGCGGATGATAGACACCTGACAGTGAGCAATTCGCCTGTCTTTCCATTTTTATCCTGCATCTTTTACAAATATATTATGTTGGTTGTTATACTATAGTCCCTTCATTTTACACTGAATTAAAAGCCTATATTTTTATATTTAATAACTCTTATTTATAAACATTTATGTTTGACTTTGAATTGTTCAAATATTCCATTTAATCAGTCCATAAAATTTTACACAGCTGTGCTAAAATTGATAATATTTTAAGATTTCCTAAGTACTATCACACTTTTATCACTGTGTAATAATTTACATAAAATTGTTACATATGAAATAAGAGAACTGGTTCTAATTTTCTTCTTATATATCAAATATTTCTTTAATCTCATTCCACTTAAAAAATACTGGTTAACCATTAGATAGCAAGTACAATTGGTTAACAATTACACAAGTAATTTGTGTTGTGAAATCCAGTTATATCTGCCTTGTGAAGGCAAAAGAAGGAGCAGAACCTGCTTAGACTGAGGAGAGACAGCAATGAATTCCAAACATCAGTACGTGGAGCTCAGTGATGGTCACTTCATTCCTCCACTGGGCTTTGGCACTTACAAACTTCAAGAGGTAAGAATAGTATGTTGGTTTGAGGGTTCAAAAGAAAGCAGATAAAGGATGAATGGAATCCAATCTGGGCTGTCAAGTTTCTTGCTTCCTCTGGACTCTTTGGGCTCCTGTGTTTCTCTGTTTCTCTAGGGCAGATATTCCATGGACAGGACAGACAATGGTCAGACATGGTTCTATACCAGTTTCTGATGGTGTGGCCACTGACTGAGCATTCTGAGCACTGCCCTTCTCACCACATTTCAGTGTATTTACCAACTTGGTAGAAAAAATGACTGTAAGCCAAATGGCTTGCAGTGGGACTGGATTCTCTCTTAAATTTTGTACTTCAGGTAATCTTCTTAATTTCCAAGATGGCAAGGTCTAGAGACATATGTGTAGCAAAATGTACTGGAGATGAGAAGCATAGAATAAATGAAGGGGAACACTTCCTTTCCAATTTTAGGTAGCTTTTGACATCTCAAAGAAAATGTTGGACTTTGGCTGAGTAGAATTTTTCATGTGCGCTCAACAGCAGGAAATATACCTTAATATATAATATTACATACTGATAAGTCAACCTGGGACCTTACAAGGGTATGTGGGAATTATTGGTCATCATTCATGTATGTTATATTGACAGATAAATCTCTGAGCTGGAATGAGCTAAGATCAGTAGACTGGAACAAATTTCAGATTCCATTATCATCCTCTGATCACTTAATTTTGCCACAAGAGACTAGGTTCCTGAAGTTTGAATTTAAACTTATTCCTCTGCAAGATTTAAGGAAACATGCAGAGAGCAATTGAGAACTCCCCTAAAAGAATTTTGTTATATTTTCAGGCAAAGTGGCACAGAGTAGACAACTAGGATTACAGCCCTTCTCCAAGCACCTTCATAGCTAAGAAATTCAGGGGCAGAATCAATCAGCAGAGGGTGGGAGGGCCCAGGATCCCATTCATTTTGATTTCATGGAAAAAGAAAATTTCTGAAAACGTTATAACAGAAAGGAGCATGTTTGATCACCCTTCTTATTCTTTAACAAATAAACCTTCAAATCATCTTCCAAATTTAGTAGACCATGCAATAATTGTCAATTTCATTCTTATTATATTTGTCACAAAAGAAAGAGATTTTCTTTTAAGGGCTGATGCTTATGTGAATACTTATCTACAGGATGAGTATGCTTCCTTATTTGTAAGTCTATATCCTTAGAGTATACATTTCTTTCCAGTCAGTGTTTAGTTCTATCATATAGAGATATGATATTTTTAAATATATTTGTGGTTAATGGATCTTTTATTCATTTATATGTCATGTTGAGTATCAAACTCAGGGCCTCACACATGCCAGGCGAGCACTCTACCACTGAACCACAACACCAGCTCCTAGAGATATGATTTTGTGCCAGAGTTAACATGGCACACTGGTCTTTACTCAAGAGCCTGTTGGCAATCTTGCCCATGGCTAGCATGCAAGACAGATTTTCACTTTTTTATGACACATGGGGATGAAGGCTGTCTGGAAATGGTACAAACAGTGGAGTTTATTTATGTATTGTGCAGTCATGTTTACAGTCCAGTTGTTTCAGGGCAGTGGGATAGGTTGCTTTAAGACCAGAGACAATACCTGGAGACTGCATACTGTCATGTATCTTTAATGAGGAATGCTTAAGGGGAGGGTCCAGCAGTGATAGGCTGAACAGACAGCACCTCCCTCTCACACATTGCCTTGCCAAGCAGGGCTTCCTCTTCCTCATGGCATTTGGTCCAGAGAAGCCTGGCTGCATGAGTGACAATTACCCTTTCCACAGTGCCCTCAGTTCCATCCCAGTCACCAGGAAAAGAGAAATTTTAACATACAATTTTTAAATTCTTTTTTCTTTTTTTTAGTTATATGTGATTGTAGAGTTTATTTCGACATATTTATACAACCATGGACTGTATCTTATTCTAATTAGAAACCCACTTTGTGGATATGTATGATGTAGAGATAAACTGTGGTATTTTTACATATGGGCATAGGAAATTTAAGTCACATTATTGCACTCTTTCCTGTTCCTATTTTCCCTCCCTTCCTTTCATTGCCCTTTTCCTAATTCTCAAACTTCTATTGTTCCTCTCCCTTCCCCTTTTGTTTGTTAACATACATATATCAGAGAAAGAATTCAACCTTTGGTTTTTGGGATGGATTATTTCACTTAGCATGATAGTATCCAGGTCCATTTATTTATTTACTGGCAAATGTCATAAAGCCATTCTTTAGGGCTAATATCCCATTTTATGTATGTATATTATATATAAAATATACATATAATATATATAATATACAATATATTATATATATATATATAATCTCACATTTTATTTATGCACTCATCTGATGAAAGGCACCAAGTTTCATTCCATAATTTAGCCTTTGTTAATCCAACTGCTATGAATATTGATGTGGCTTCATCATTGAAGTATGCTGATTTTAACACCTCTGTATATATACTGAGAAGTTTACATACACTGGAAAAATATATAACGGAACAATCTTAATTTTTCCATTACTAATTTTTTGAGTAGTTTACATATTGCTTTTCAGAGGTGTTGCCCCATTTTGTAGTCCCAACAGCAATATACGACTGTACCTTTTCCCCATATCCTTGACACCATTTATTGTTACTTGCATTATTACTAGTTGTCATTTGAAGGTAGTGAGGTGAAATCTCAGTATAGTTTTCATAGCATGTCTGTAACTTCTAGAGATTTGAACATTTTTCGTGTACTTTGGACCATTTGTATCGCTTCTTTTGAGAAATCTCTGCTTCATTTCTTTCCCATATATTGATTGGGTTTTGCTTTAGTTTCTGTTAAACTTTTGAGTTCTTTGTATATTCTGTAAATTAATACCTTATCTTCAGTGTGAATGGCAAAGATTTTTTTTCCCATTCTGTAGGCTCAAAAGAGTGGTTTTATATGCAAGGCTGCAGAAGCAGTGACATCATCAACATTCACTTGCTTCATTGGCTCATAGGAGTAACATCCCAAGGAGCTGCTATCCTGTCAATAGTTGGGAAAAACATCTTTCCCCGGCAACTTTCACTTACCCTCATTTCCAGTGTGCACAAAAGAAAGTCTGGGCCTTCAAGATAATACATATCTGGATGAACGGGCCAGGCTTGCTCTCATTATTCTATAAGTGGCAGAAAGGGACATTCAGGGCAATAGCATTTTACTGTCTCCCTTTTCTTTAGAATGATATGTCTAACTTCTTTTGGAGACTAGAATTGTGTTGTGTCCTAGCATAGGGTATCACGTTAACCAGCCCCACTGAAAACTTTAGGAAATTATCTGAATAAAGTTTCTTGTAGGATATATTTTCTGTGTGGTTTCAAAATTCAACATAGAGGGGATTTATTATATTCTGTGTGTCTTCATTGGGAGGAGACTTATAGAACCTTGCACAGAATTTATACAATCATTCCATGTACTCTTCCCCGGAGTTAATTTTACTTAGTGACTGTGTCACATAAATTATTGCATGAATATTCGTGTATGTTGGTTCCTGTGAGTCCTTCCAAAAACTCACTAAAATTGAGTTGCTTCTGGAGTCCTCTGATGAAAATTGACAGGATTTCTGTGTCTGAAGAGAATTCCTGAATGTCAGATTCTTATAACTAACTAGGAATAACCCAGAAAACTGGGCTTGGAGTCATTACTGCAAATACTGATCTAACCACAACTCATGGGCAAAGTTGAGTTATGTAAGGTCACTGCTTATGCTCAAGAAATCCAAAATTGCTTTTTGGATACTTCTTAAGTCTAGGAGATAAATGAGCAGTCAAAGTTCAGGGTACTAGCTGTTTATTACATAACACAGTATTCTGAAAAACACATTGGAATATAATCTTCCTTCCAGTTAAATGAGTTGTCTGTTTTGCTCACTATTAATTACCACACTTATTATGATTCTTTAAATACACTTTTGGTTATTTCTCTAGGTTCCTAATAGTAATGTAACAGAGGCCACCAAAATAGCTATAGAAGCTGGTTTCCGCCATATTGACTGTGCTTATGTATACCAAGTAGAAGAGGAGGTAGGATTGGCTATTAGAAGCAAGATTGCAGATGGCACTGTGAAGAGAGAAGATATATTCTATACTTCAAAGGTATTGTGTATACAGTATACAAATTACTGCATGATTACTGCAATTTGGTATACAGAATTGGAAATTATGTTAGGTGATCAGTTGTGGGTAGAATGTAGATAATTGGAATAATGTTTATTCACATGTAATATCCAATTTCTAAAATAGGTGAACAATGTGAATTCCTGCCCACAGTCTACAAATTTGTGAATTTATAATTCCTTTAATTTTCTGATTCTGTAATCAGCAGTACGTTTTTTAATTGGTGGTAGAATCAGATAGAATTATGACCAGATTATGGTTTCATTATCTCCTGGGTGATTTTTAAAATTTCTTATCATTCAAAATATTTACTGGCACCTTTGTCATTATCAAAGGACAATGTAGGATAGCTCTATGGGTACTAAAGTAAATATTGCTAAAGTGTTTTTAGTCATGTCTGGAACATAATGCAATAGTCAAATGTGTTTCACTTCAGTTATGTAAAAAAATAATTACAAATTCTTACATCATGAAATGAATAGATGAGATAGACTAATAGTAACTTTGTAATTTCTATGAAGCACTATTCAGAAATTCAATAATGTTATTTGTTAAAATGTTTATCACATGAGTAATTCCTTCCAGAGTTTAGTTGACTTAGTCATAATAATAAAAATTTAATCCAGTTCACATGAATAGGTCCAATGACTGGAAACCCAAGACCTGAAGAGAACATCTTCCCTGTGATCAATTTCCTTGTGTCAATTTCCAAGGAATTGACAAATAACTGTCTCAATATGAAGTTCAATAAATTCCAAAATTGGGTAATATATTAATCCAGTCAAATTTCCATCTTTAACCTCTGCAGCTGTGGTCAACTTTTCATCAACCAGAGCTGGTCCAGACGTGTTTGGAAAGATCACTGGAAAAACTTTGTTTTGACTATGTTGATCTCTATCTTATTCATTTTCCAGTGACAATGAAGGTAGGCAATTTGCATCATTAAACCAATTTACTTTCATGACCATCATTATCATGAATGGTTGAATTAAGATTCTATTATAAATTAATATAAACAATATGACTTATAGAAAGTCCAAACTATGACTATATTTATGGTTATAAGTAATCTTCAGCAACATTTGTGTTTGTTGATCCATTACATCTACATCATTGTTTGATTAGTTTTCTCCTAGCCTTCTCCTTTGGTGGTATGTATGACTTTAGGGCAGTTCAAGTTTCATGGTCATTAATATTTTATAGAGTCTCTCCATCTTCCAGCATCACATCAATCTTGAATTCAAACTTATATGACCATCTTTGGTGCACATACATATCATTGATCCCACATGTGTCTAGGTAGATAAAGAACACTCTTTAGCCTCTGTCATTACTGAAATCTATTATTTTTGGAGAAGAAACTCATACATCCACAAAATTTCCCTGTGAGCCAATTACCCAGAAGAATATATAGAGACAATAAGATAACATAAATTAACTAGGAGACCTTATTAGGTGATTTGGAAAATCTCATTGAATCATATTTATATACACACATATATATATTTAAACATATATATAGATATAATTTGATGTAAGAGAATACAGAAAACAAAACCCTGAAAGTTATTTCTTTCACATCCATTTGTAAACATTTTGTAAACAGATGAATATAGAGTTTTGTTTTACTTATTTTATGGATATTTAGTGTCCCATTCCATAGGTACACCTAAGAATATTGCTCTGCATGGACATAGAATTCAGCAAGATTGCTATTATGATCACTTCTATTCCAGACAGGGGAAGAGCTTTTTCCAGCAGATGAAAATGGAAAAATTATATATGACTCAGCAGATCTCTGTGCCATATGGGAGGTGAGTGTTTGGAAGAGTGACTACACAGGAGAAAAAAAAGTGTGAGAGTTCATGCTTTCTGCTGAAATTTTGGTGCTTGACATCATTATCTTTCAAAGAGTTTGTTGTTGTTGTTGGAGTGGGTAGGAATGCATTGCTGGAATGCAACACGGGGAAATAGACGAGAAGAACTGATGACCATGAGGATATGCAACTCCTGCCTCCACATGCAATAATGTCTGATTCCCTAAGGAGACACAGAAATGCCTTTTCTGGCTGTGAACAATTTGTGCTATTCTATTTACCATTTTTCTTCTCCTCCTCCTCCTCCTCCTCCTGCTCCTCCTCCTCCTGCTCCTCCTCCTTCTACTTCTTCTCCTCCTTCTTTTCTCCTCAGCATTCCACATTTGCTTTTATTTTTTTTTTTCAAATTTCAGTTGTTCTAATGAGTTGTACATGGAAGTAGAAGGCATTTGTGTGTTTTGATATATCACAGATAAATGTAATCACTCATTTTTCTGATTATACATATTGCAGGACCACATCAGTCACTCAGTAATAAATGTACATGAGGTAATAATGTCTCTTTCACTCTCTCACTCCTTTCCCATACCCCTTTACTCACCTCTGCCTAATATAAATATAAGTCTTTACGTACCTATTCCTCCACTTATTGTGAATTAATATCCACATATCAGAGAAAACATTCAGCCTTTGGTTTTCTGGGTTTGGCTTCTTTCACTTAGCATCACATTCTCTAACTTCATCCATTTACCAGTCAATGACAGAATTTCATTATTCTTTAAAGCTGAGTAATAAAATTTCATCATATATATGTACATATATATACAGATAGATATGGATATAGATAAAGATATATCACATTTTCTTTATCTATTCATCTGTTGAAGGGCATCTAGGTTGGTTTCATAGTTCAGTTATTGTGAATTGAGCTTCTATAAACATTGATGTGGCTGTATCACTGTAGTATGTTGATTTTAAGTCCCTTGGGTATAAACAAAGGAGTGGAATAACTGGGTCAAATTTAGGCCCAATCTAAGTTTTCTGAGGAATCTCCATACTGCTTTCCGTATGGTTGCACCAATTTACATTCCTACCAGCAATGTATGAGTGTACCATTTTCCCCACATCCTCACCAACATTTATTGTTGTTTTTATTCTTGATAATTGCCAATCTGATTGAAGTGAGATGAAATCTTAGAGTTGTTTTGATTTTCATTTCTCTAATTGCCAGAGATGTTGAACATTTTTTCTTATATTTGTTTATCAATTATATATCTTCTTCTGTGAATTGTCTGTTCAGTTCCTTAGCCCACTTATTGACTTGGTTATTTGTTGTTTTTCTTTTTTGGTGTTGTTTTTTGAGATTTTTATATATCCTTGAGATTAATGCTTTATCTGAAGTTCATGTGGTAAAGATATTCTCCCATTCTTTTGCCTCTCTCTTCACATTATTGACTGTTACTTTTTCTGAAAAGAAAAAACAAACTTCTCATTCTTGATTTAACTTCTTTGACTTTAGGGGTCTTATTATGGAAATCAGTTCCTAGGCTGACATGGAGAAGATTTGGGCCTACTTTATCTTCTAGCCATCACAGGGACTCTGTTCTTGTGCCTAAAATTTGATCCACCATGATTTGAATTTCATGCAGGGTGAGAGATAAGGGTTTAATTTCAATTCTTTACATATGGCTGTCCATTTTTTCCAGCACCATTTGTTGAATAAGTATCTTTTCTCCAGTGAAGATTTTTGGCACCTTAGTCCAGTATGAGATACCTGTATTTATGTGCATATGTCTCTGTGTCTTCTATTCTGTACCATTGGTTTACATGTCTGTTTTGGTGTCAATACCATGCTGTTTTTATTACTCTAACTCTGTAGTATAGTTTAAGGTCTGATATTATTATGCTTTCTGCTTCAGTTTTCTTGCTAAAGATTGCTTTGGTTATTCTGGGTTTCTTATTTTTACAAATAAATTTTGTGAATTTTTCTCTAGTTCTATGAAAAGAGAATTTGCATTAAATTTATATGAAGCTTTTGATAGTATAGCCATTTTGACAATATTAATTCTGCCTATCCAGGAGCATGGAATGTCTTTCCATCTTCTAAGGTCCTCTTTAATTTCTTTTGTTAGTGTTCCATAATTTCTTTTGTCGAGGTCTCTCACCTTTTGTGTTAGCTTGATTCCCAACTATTTTACTTTAATTTTTGTGGTGATTGTGAATGGGACAGTGTTCTTTATTTCTTTTTCAGAGGATCCATTACTGATGTATAGAAACGTGTTTGATTTATGGGTACTGATTTTGTATCCTGCTAGTTTGCTGAATTCATTTATTAGTTCTACAATGTTTTGGGTGGAATTTTTTGAATCTTCCAAATATAGAATCATATCATTGGCAAATAGTGATAGTTTGAGTTCTTCTGTACATATTTGCATACCTTTAATTTCTTTCTTCTCTACTTGTTCTGGCTAGATTTTCAAGGACAATTTTGAAAAACCATAGTGAAAGAGGGTATCCTTGTCTTGTTCTAGTTTTTAGAGTTAATGTTTTCGATTTTTCTCTATCTAGATCATGTTGAACTTAGGTTAGCATATATGGCTTTTATAATGTTGAGGCAGGTTCCTATCCCTAGTTGTTCTATTTCCTTCAGGTACTGTATTTTGTCAAATGCTTTTTCTGCATCTGTTAAGGTGATCATATGGTGAACTACATTTATTGATTTCCATATGTTGAACCAACTCTTCATCCCTTGGATGAACCCTATTTTCTTGTGGTGCACTGTCTATTGAATATGTTTTTGTATGCACGTTGCCAGCATTTCATTGAGAATTTTTGCATCTATATTAATGAGGGATATTGGTATGAATGCTTTGTTTTATGTGTCCTTCTCTGCTTTTCATATCAGGGTGATGACATCCTCATAGAATGAGTTTGAAAGTGTTCCCTTCTTTTCTATTTCATGGAATAATTTAAGGAACATTTTCGTTAATTCTTCTTTGAAGGACTTGTAATTCTTCTTTGAAGGACTTCTTCAGCTGAGAATCCATCTGGTCCAAGACTTTTGTTAATTGGTAGCTTTTAATGTTTTCCATTTCATTACTTGAAATTATTCTGTTTATATTGTGTATAACCTCCTGATTCATTTTAGGTAGGTCATATGTCTCCAGAATTTTGTCAATTTCTATTATATTGGAGTATGAATTTTCATATTAATTTCTAATTATCTTTTGTACTTCAGTTATGTCTGTTGTGATATTTTCTTTTTCATCACATATTTTAGTAAGTTGAATTTTCTTTCTTTCTCTTTGTTATTTTATTGATTTTTTTCAATGAATCAACTTTTTGTTTTGTCAATTTTTTTCAATAGTTTCTTCTGTTTTAATTTCATTGATTTTATCTCTTATTTTAATTATTTCCTGTCTTCTACTGTTTGTGGTGTTGATTTGTTCTTCTATTTCTAGGACTTTTAGATGTAATGTTAGATTATTTATTTGTTGACTTTTTTTTATTTTTAGCATTAAGCCCATAGGTTTTTTTAATTAATTAATTATTTTTTTCCTTTTAGAGACTGCACTCTGATTCATTGTACACAAATAGGGTACATGATTTTGTTTCTATGGTTGTACATGATGTAGATTCGTTCTACACCATTTGTGTAATCATACATCTACATAGGGTAACAATTTCTGTCTCATTCCACAATTTTACATAACCCCCTCTCATTTCCTTTTACATAAAGTTCCTCCATTTTCCTCTCACTCTCCACACTCCACCCCCATTACATATCATCATCCACTTGATTTCCTCTAGGTACTGCCTTTATAGTATCCCACAGGGTTGGTGTGTTGTATTGGTATTCTCATTGACCTCTAAGTACTTTTTCATTTCACCGTCGATTTCTTTTACTCTACATTCATCACTCAATAGTGCATTATTTAGTCTCCATGTGTTAAAGTAGATTCTATTTTGTATTTTATTGTTGATTTGTAATTTCAATCCATTATGATCTGATAGAATACAGGGCATTATCTCCATTTTTTTAATATTTGCCAAGAGTTGCTTTCTGGCATAAGATGTGGTCTATTTAAGGAAAGGATTCATATTCTGCTGAGAAGAAAAGTGTATTCATTTGTCCATGGATGAAATAGTCCGTATACTTTTATTCAGTTTAAGTTATTGATCATATTATTTAGTTCTACACTTTCTTAATTTAGCTTCATTTAGAAGATCTGTCCGGTAGTGTGAAAGGTTTGTTCAAATCACCCAGTACTATCTTTTTATGGTCTATTTAATTTTTTGAAATCGAGAAGGGATTTTTTGACATACATAGAAGGTCCATTGTTTGGAGCATAAATATTTAGAATCATTATGTCTTGCTGCTGTATAATTTCCTTCAGTAGAATGAAATAACCTTCTTTGTCATTCCTGATTAACTGACTTGACTTTCACTTTATCTGATATGAAGTTGGAAACCCCTGCTTGTTTACACAATCCATATTAGTGATGTGTTTTTTCCCATCCTTTCACCTTCACTCTGTGGATGTCTTTGCATATAAGGTGAGTCTCCTGGAGACAGCATATTGTTGGGTCTTGTTAATTAATACAATCTGGAAGTTTAAGTCTTTTCATTGATGAGTTTATTCCATTAATATTCAAGATTATTACTGAGATATGACTTGCATTCCCAGTCATTTGGCTTATTTCTGGTTTTTGGTTTGATTTAGTTTGTTTTTTGATTATTCCTTTAGTGTAGTTCCTCCCTTTGCTGGATTTTTTTTTCACTTCATCCTTGTGGAATACTTTGTTGAGAATGTTCTGAAATGCAGGCTTTCTAATCATGAACTCTTCATTTTTGTATCTCATGGAAGGTTTTTATTTCAAATTCAAATCTGAAACAATTTTGCTGGATATAAAATTCTTGGTTGGCATTCATTATGTTTCAGAGCTTGAAAACTCTTGTTCCATGACCGCCTAGCCTTGAGGGTCTGAGTTAAGAAATCGGCTGAGATTCAAATTTGTTTTCACCTATACATAGTTTGCATTGTTTTTCCTCTCATAGCCTTTAATATTTTATCCTAATTCTGTGTTTTGGTCATTTTCATTATAATGTGTACTTGTGCAGGTCTGCTGTAATTTTATATATTTGGGGCCCTGTATGCCTCCTGTATTTGACTTTGCATTTAATTCTTTAGGTTTGAGAAATTTTCTGATATTATGTCATTGAAAATATTGTGCATTCCTTTGGTTTATGTCTTTTCTCCATCTTCTATCATGATAAATTTAGTCTCTTCATGAATCCCATAATTCTTGGAAGTTCTGTTGGTATGATCGTTACGATCATTGCTGCATATTTCACTTCATTTTCAATATTAAGTATTTTGTCTTCATTGTCTTAGATTCTTTCAAATGATCTAGTCTGTTAGTGATGTTTTCCATTGAATTTATAATTTGATTTTTGATTTCTTCATTTTGAGGTTTTCTGCTACTTTTCACAATCTCTAAGTCCTTATTGAAGTGATCTTTCACTTCCTGTATTTTCTCTTTGATTTCACTCTTTATATCATTCTTTTCTTCACAGATCAGACTAGGTACTTTCTAAATGCCTTCCTGGGCATTTCTTCTATTGCGTTGTCAGGGGTTTCTCTTATTGGGGCAGCTTGGTTTGCTCCCCTTGTTTTCCATGGCTGTCTGTGTGTTCTCCCATCTAGTTGTGTGGATCTGGGGCAATACAGATTCTACCCTGTAGACCTATTTTGTCACTGAAGATTTCCAGGGTCCTACATTTCAGAAGGAGACTGATATCAACAACACCCAGTGCAAACAATACACAGCCTCAAATCCAGTAGCTCCCAGTAGGTGTCCACTGCCCTCTCACTAAAACGGCAAAGATGAGTTCAATCACTGTCTGCAATAAAAAGAGAAAATTTGCCAAATGGATTTAAAATCTCAAATAGTGGGGAAGATAAAACAGAAACAGTGCAGAGCATGGTGTTCATGAGGGAGAAAGAGACAATCCGGAAGAAAATCCACAGGAAGAGTGAAGAGACACCAAAGGAGATTGGATGCTAGGTGGAAAAAAGGCAGGAAAAGAATCTTGGAAGATAGAAAAGTGAGAAGAACAACACATATAAAGAGAAAAATAATTAAAAATATAAGAATATATAGCAGAGGGCTGGGGATATAGCTCAGTTGGTAGAGTGCTTGCCTTGCAAGCACAAGGCCCTGGGTTCAATCCCCAGCACCGCAAAAAAAAAAAAAAAAAAAAAAAAAAAAAAAAAAAAGAATATATAGTCGAATTACAAAACACCATGCATATATCACAGTCCTTAAGAAACTGATGCAGAAAAAACACAATCTTCTCCAAATATGGTGTACAGAGATGCCAGAGAAGAAAGATATAAAAATAAAATAAATCATGGTGGAAAACTGAACAACTATTTCTGTGAGCTTCCAAATGTTTCTTTGCCCTGTCTCTAATTTCCCACAAGCGTGCCTGGCCTAGACAGGCCCTGTCAGACCCAGTCACTACCTCATTGGTCCAGGCCTGAGATATCCTGGGTTAGGCAATGTTGTAATCCCAAGATCTCAACAGCACTGGAATTTGGAGAGAGACCACGAGGGAGAGCAATTCTGAGAGACAGTAACTAGATGGTGGCAACACCCACTTCCAGGAGGAAGACCCCAGTTGCAGCCAAACCCATAGACACCCAGACACTGAACTTCCAGGTCCCAGTTGGTGTGCCCAGACTGGAGAAGCTGCACTCCACAATAGCAGTGGCAGCAATCACACTGGCACCCCAAATAAACCCCAGACTCTGGCTGGCATCTCAAACTGGATGTAGCTGTGGGCAACCAAAAATGACATGCCTCTGACAGTGGACCTCTGGGCAGTGGTGGAAGTGGTCATAGCAGGAGTTGGTAGCAGCAAGGAGGGGTTCAGCAGCAGCTGTAATATTGGTAACATTGGCAGCAGGTGGGGTACTGTGGCAGCGGTGGTGGCAGAGTTGGTTGTAGATACAGTTGCAGCAGCAACCAGAGAGAAGACCACTGGGTGACCTCCAGGGAGTGGCAGAGGCCTTAGCAGCAGCACTGTTAAGTTAGCAGCAGCAGCAGTGTCCATGGCAGCCAGGCATCTGAGGCAGCATTGAGGACAACAGACCTCCAGAGGATGGCAACTGTGACATCATCAACAGCAGCAGCGCCCAGAGAAAAGGCCTCGGAACACCTGTTGCAGTGGTATCAGGGTCAACTGTGACCCAAGAGAAAACTTCTGGGCAACAGCAGAGGTGCTGGACAGTGGTGCCTAGGGAAAAGGCTTCCAGGTATTTGCAGCAGCGTGGGCAGCCTTGGTCCCTGGAGAGTACACCTCTGCGCAGCTGTGGCAGTGAACTCAGGGGCAGCTGCATTCTGACCCGCAGAGAAGATCTCTGGCATCTGCTCATTTTCCTCTTCTTAACACTAATGTAGCCAGTTTATTGTGATTTCTAGACATTATCACTCTTATCACTCTATATTGCCTTCATATTGACACAGTTGATTGTAGAAATAACTTTTCACAACCCCTTCTTCCCAAGGCCATGGAGAAGTGTAAGGATGCAGGATTGGCCAAGTCCATTGGGGTGTCCAACTTTAACCGCAGGCAGCTGGAGATGATCCTGAAAAAACCAGGCCTCAGGTATAAGCCTGTGTGCAACCAGGTGAGACCCCTGAGCCCCATCAATATCTCTTATTCTTTTACTTATTTCTCCACAATTGCCATGAGTCCTGTTCCTCAGTTCATTTTCCATTGGGGAACAGAAGAGTCAAGATTAGTGCCACTGTCTTGGAGTGTGTGGAGGATTCTCAATTGTTAGCTCTGCTGGGTGACTTCCTTGTGACAATGAGGGAAGAACTTAGTGTCCAGTTCATGGAGGAATCTTGTGATGTAGATGTCACCAAGGAGGAGAGTGACTGTTCATCCCATTTTAGGGGTAAGGTGACCTTGTCCTTGACCTCTTGGTGAATATCCTTTGGAGGGAATTGTGTGTAGGAAATGCCAGCATACATGACTGTGAAGTGAACCAGAAATGAGTGAAAACAAGGAAAGATCAGCAATCAGGATTTATATGGAGGTTGGGTATACAGATTCTTTTATCTTTTATTTGGATTCCTGGATCTAGAGGTACAGTTAACAGGAAGAGTAAAGAAGAACTTTTGAAAGTTCAAGAATTGAGAGGAAGTTACACGTTTATGTTGATACTGATGTTGGATGAAATCCACAGTCAGGAACTTTAACCACAATGCACAGTTAGCCTTGTGCCTGATCCCCTCTTACCTGCTTTCTGATAACAAATCAACTGTGTAATCCCATCTAGTCTGTGCAAGGTTCTGTGCTAATGTACACTTTATAAATTTGCTCATGGAATAATGGTCTTTGGTTGGAAACCTATTCATGAATTTCATATAGGTTGATAGAGCACCATAAATTTAATACAAATGTTAAAAAGGTGGAAATAAATTTAGAATTGAATTTATCCCTAATTGTTTATCATGAAAAATTTCAAACATACAAAAAAGTGAGATTATAGTACATGATATTCATATTAACCATCATAAATCTAAAATTGTGACCTTTTGGATCACTGTGAGATGTTGATTTATGTTGATATACCTGCATACTTATGTATAGTATTTTCCAAATTCTCTTCAAGGCAAAATATAGACCAAACTATTCACTCTTAGAGACCTCACAGGATATCTTCTAGGAATAAATCTGATTTCTCATAGCACATATTTATTATGTATCTAATATTATTAGTAAATCTCTAACATCACCTAAATCCAATCTGTGCTCAAATTTCCCATTACTTTTCTGAAATATCTTTTATACTTTTTCTCATTTCCACAATGAAACTCTGATTCACATTTTGCTTTCTTTTATTTTTTTAATGATCTTTTCACACAGACTCTTCACTCAATGCTTTTCCAAATTATATTGATTTTTTTTTCCAAACTCTCTTTTTCTATCAATTAACTTGTTTACATTCCCATTCTCAGTGAGTAAGTAGTTAGACTTGAATTTCTTATTATAATTCAAGGATCTGTGAAGGAGCCAAGGCAACCAGGGTGGTCTTCGTTACTGGGTTTTGCAACACACTAGAACAATTGCAGACATGTTGCTCAGAGTAGTAGACATGAGTTTATTAGAAAGGATAAGAAAGGGGAAAAGGCCAAACTACCAAGGAACAGAGTGAATCTGCTCAGAGAGGACAGGAATGGCACGTCCACCTGCTTTCCAGCTTTATTTGGAGTTCCATGTAAGATTTCAGAACCTGCCCAGATTTCCCCTTGACTGTTGACAGACAGAGGTTTCCAAGTCTCATGGTGCTTGTTTTTGTCCTACAGAGAGATTTTCAAGACTTCTTCACTTTGGCCCATGCTGACTGGATCTATTAGAGCATATACTTAGGGATTATGGTTAGGGAAAATTATTCTAAGCTGCCTGTGTTCTGGAATCTGGATTTATTGTTTTTGATGAACAAATTACCCAAATGTCCCCTGCAGAACACCTACCAAATGTCCTTCACACTTGTCCTCATGAGTCATTAGCCAAATTCTTGATTTATGGCACAATTTGAATCCAAGTTATACCATTTTTAAAGTTTAGCTTCTTTCTTTGTTATTTTGTTTTTATAATAACATTAGCCTTTTGTAAAATTAGAAACCTTATGTCTTCTCCACTGCAGGTAGAATGTCATGTTTATCACAATCAGAGGAAACTGCTGGACTTCTGCAAATCAAAAGGCATTGTTCTGGTGGCCTATGGTGCTCTTGGGACTCAAAGATGCCAAGAGTGGTAATGAGAAAATGAGGGTTTTTACTTAAAGTGATATTGTTGATGAAAAATTTATAGTCCTATAAGACTCATATTTCAGAAGATTACTCTCAACTGATCCTGGGAGAGGGGAGAATTTACATTTCTGAGAAGATCCCAAAAGACATTGATGCTGCTGGTCCAGGACCATATCTGAGGATGCCAATTTAAAGTGGATGAAAGAGACCTAAGTCTGTGTAGTGGGTTCAGTGGTGCTTGCTTTGAACCCACTGACTGGGAGGCTAACACAGTAAGATTGAAAACTTGAGGCTAGCCTCAGGAACTTAGTGAGACCCTGTGTCAAAATAAAACTAAAAAGGTAGGCTTTTGGCTCTGTGGCAGAATCCCATTGAATTCAATTCCAGTAAACTAAATCCCCACAAACAAGAAAAAAATAAATAAATGAAGGGCTCCTAACTAACTCATTTTCAGGATTTCAGCATCTCTATCTTTTCTCCCAGTGTTGACCCGAGTGCCCCATTTCTCTTGGATGATCCAGTTCTTGGTGCCTTGGCAAAAAAACACAAGCGATCTCCAGCCCTGATTGCCTTGCGCTACCATCTGCAACGTGGGATTGTGGTCCTGGTCAAGAGTTTCAATGAGAAACGGATCAAAGAGAACATTCAGGTATAGCGGAGGCCTGTGGGTATTTGGGTTGCTAAACAGTATTCTTCACTTGTGTGCTTCTTTTGAATATATTAGTACATTTTTGAGTCATATCAGTATCCCTGAATGTCTTTCACAGGTAAATGTGGAATAACATTAGCTTTATTTTGCTGCAGCATCTTTTTGAGATTCTTTTTGACTGTAGTTAGTGCAATTTCTGTATATATGCCAAAAGTGATTTATATTTAATTTTCACCTAATATTTATTGTACATTTCTTTGTTTTGCTCAATATCTTTAATAACTTTTTGAATTTTATCTGATTTCACTGGATTTCTAGGTTTGGCAATGTGTACACTAAATATGCTAAAAACTTTCACTTGTGTGATAGGTTTTTGATTTTGAGTTGACTGCAGAAGACATGAAAGACCTAGATGGCCTGAACAGAAATTTTCGATATTTTATCCTAAAGTTGTAAGTAACTTTGGAAGATGCGACCTTTGCTTGTTTATTTTCGAGTCTTTCCCTCCTTTTCAGTGCAGTCTTGATCAGAACCCACACACTGCATTTGGCTCAAAAAAATCTTCCATTGATGCTGTTGGGAGAACATTTGGTTTGAAGCTTGAAAATGTGGGCATCTCAATGCAGAGGATAAAATCGTTTTTGAGAAGAGAGATTTCAACAGCAAGGGAAGAGTGTGCAGAAAAAAACCCTTGTTAAACCAATTGATAGAAAATCTTTACTCATTTTTTATATGCTTTATGTTTATAGAATCTGGTATTGGACATATATTACAAGTGAGGATTAGCAAGTAATATATTACCCTCTTCCTGTGAGAAATTTAATTCATTATAGAAATAAAGGTGATGATGATGAAAGAGGATTTGCTATAGCATCTTTTTATAAAATTGAAATAAATCTGATGATGTATGAAAGGAGATTAGGTAATGCACAATTACATGTGCTTAAATATTGGCAGATATATCATTATCATTACTAATATCTTTGTTAATACAGCTACAAATGAAGGACAAAGTGAGAACATAATGTCAAGAGACAGTAGCAAGACATTGGCCATTCTCACTACATATTAAATACTTCAACAAGTAATGATTTTCCATTGTGCTACTTGTAAATTATAGAGATCTTAATATGATAGGGTGAGCTCCTAGTATTTGCAAGTCTCTCTTACAATCAAGAATCTTTCCATATCTTAATGTAGCATTACATACCATGTGATGGACAGTAAGCAAATAATTAATGAATTAGTTAAGTGGAAGTGACGTTGCTAGCAATATACTGCACACTCCAAATCCTTTTTATATTGGTCAGTATCTGAACTTGACCTTATACTAAACATGGCATAAATGGAGGTGTCCTCCTGCACAAAGTAAGTAAATAAACATGGTGCATTCTGTTTTTGCTTTCCCTGAAAATATGATAAATAAGGGAATTCTTGGCTTAAGTAGATATACTATAGAGGTAGGGGAGATGAATACAAGTAAATTCTTGTCTTTGTTAATTCTTTTTGTTATGTTCTGAGCAAGAGAATAAGATTTCCATAATTTAGTTATAAGTGTAAGAAAAGTTTCTTACATGGTATGATCATGAAAGTAGAAATGTCAGATTAACCCCACTGGGGAAATATAATGAAGCACCCTTAGGTGTCACTTGTTTAGCCCTATTGAAATGGAGTCACTTAGTCTGTTACACATTTTTCTTTCTCATTTTAGTGTTGCTGACCATCCAAATTATCCTTTTGCTGATGAATATTGATATGGATACCTTCGTCATATCTTCTACTAGTATCTCCCACCTTGACAGAGATGTGTGAGATGGCTAAGGTACTGATGATTGGATGCACCACTTCTGTTAATCCATGCTTCTTATCAATTCCCATTCTGCTACAGCAAGGATCACTAATCCAAAAAGGCACTAAGTTTTCAACAATTTTGGAAAACAAAATAAAATTGCATTCCTCAAGATTCTTACCTTCACCATTTCTGTTATATTTATATTTTGATTCGTTTTGACCCTTTATGAACTAAAACTAATTAGGCTACAGGCCTGTAAGCAGGGGTTTGGAGATGCTAACACAGTTCTGGGGTGGGCGTGGAGAGGAGTTTTCAGGTTCTAAGGATGTAGCTATTGATATTGATTAGTTAGTCTTTTTCTAGTCCATAGAGTTACCCCAAAGAGATTGCATTTAGACCATGGTTTTTGGTCTGCAAGATGAAGCACAGAGGGCAAGGATAAGCAGCAGTCCAAGGGCTCTCTTTCTGCAGCTCAAGGAACACAGGTCCTGGAAACTGGGGAGTGACATTTTCCTTTCAGATGGTTGTCAATGATTTGAGAGGATAACCTACCAGGTTAGTATCTTGAGTCAGATATGTGAAGGTGAAGAGGGCAGAGTTGAACACTCACCTGCTTGGGAAATATCTTTGAAATTTTTTTTTTATTTTTGGCCATTATAATTATACGTAATAAAAGATTCATGATGCCAAATTCATACATGCACATAACATTTGATTAATCTCGTTCCTCATTACTTACCCCTTTTTTGTCCTCCTCCCTCCCCCTGATCTACTTATTCTGCTTTACTGAACTCCCTTCTATTATTGTTATTTTAATTCCAATGACACAATGTACAATTATCTATGTGGATGATTTGAAATATTGATTTACTCTACTACATTCATGCATGGAAATAGCATAATAGGGTCGATTTTCTTTCCCCAGTTACTTCCCTGTGCCTTCCCTTTTGCCCTGCTTCCTTCCTCTCATTTTCCCCCTCTACTCTGCCTTTCTTCCTTACAACAAATATACTTTTGATAATTACATTATGGAGACATAAAGGAACTTTTTACATACTTTATTCAATGCCATAGCTACAGTCATGATTACTATTTTAAAGAAAAGCTAAAGCATTTCTAATCACAATATGTTTGGAAATGTATGTGTCTGTTAGGGTGCATTCACTGAATGGAATCTCATACATTACTGAGACATGTAGAATATAGAATGATGTGAAAAAATGTTGCATTGGAAAAGTTCGAATTTGTCCCATGGAAACATCGAGATCATCTGTGTCTGGTGAATGAACACTATAGAAGATCTATGAAGTTTCGGTTATATGAAGAAATGAGAAAGCATGCAATAAAGAAAAACGTGGTTACAAATGGCAGACAATGTCAGTGTGTTTGCCCACTATTGCCAACGCTGCCTAGCACAATATGGTCTTGGTGCATGTGTGGTGTCATCAGAGCTATAAATTTGTTTCCTCAAAGCAAAATAACTGTACTTAAAGTCACTGCAATTTCTCTGGTCACAATCTTTGGAAGATATTATGTAACAAATCTGTGCTTATCATCTCTAAAACACCTTTTCATTCTCCTAGCCAATCATGTAGCTTAACCTCTTCGATAGTTGCTAAAATTAGTTGACATGCCTCAGCATTTCAGAGGCAGCTTGTTACTCAAATTCAAGAAAATACCAGATTCCATGGCACACGTAAGATGCAGAAAATAAATTCTAAGTTACATAATGGATGGACCACATTCATTAGGTGCCATTTTTATGTACCTTAGAAAAAGCTTCCCACAAAATCTTTGTATACCATTGAAAATAAAAGAAAGTGAATTTTATTTTTCTCATGTTTAATGAAAATAATTAGAATAACTACCAGTAGTCTTTTCCAGTGCATGGGAAGTGGACCATGACTCTAGAAGAGTGGAGGACAAAATTCAGACCCTTTTCAACATTGCTGCAGCTTCTGCAAATACCATGGTCAAGCAAAGCGGATTATATTCCCAGGGGGATACAGCAGCTTTCAAAGATTCTTTATGCTCTCGGATGTAGACAAAATGCAGTAACTGCAGGGAATTTAAGAAGAAACTTATTATCTTCAGTGGTTACTTTTGTTTTGATATCACATAACAAAAAATCTGATAAAAATATCATATTGGTTTAAGCTGATAAACAGGTTTATTTCCATAACAGGTTTATTTACACATAAGTCTAAAATTTCTCCCATTTGCTCTTGAATTTTCTCTCTTCTCTTTGTTGACATGATTTTCAAGCTGAGAGGAGAGCACCCAGCACAGCAGCACTATACCCAGTTTAGGATGAGAAGTCAACTCTGTTAAAATAACTTTCATAGAACAAAAGGATGCTTGTAGAGAAGCCCCCACAGGATCCTTCTCATGTGGCATTCACTAGGACTGGGTCACAGTCCCTTTAAATGGTGACCACATGATAATGCCAATGAAATTAACATGAGTGACCCAAAGCAATAATCTGGAAGAAAAGGGATGTTGGGGAGATAATCATATCAGTCATTGAAGTTGTACTGAAAAAATTAATTATTTCCTTAGATTTCAGGATTCCAGTTTTATCTAGACCTTTGCCTGCTTGACATGCTTAAAACCTTGTAATATCTTAAGTTTTAATTCAGAGCTAAATAGTATGAGTCTTTGGGTTCAGACTCATTGTGAGATAATGGGTACTTATAAATAGAGGAGTGATAAGTTCTCCTTAAAGCAGGTTTCCTCTATAATTGGTACAAGGATAGATCAATGGGTGAAATTGACAGGCCTCACCCAGCAGCAGATCTGGTACAGGAGAAATGAAGAGACAGTGAGAGAAGTCTGACCAACTTCCACTTACTTTATTATTTAATGCCATGCGAATACATCAACTTTAACAGGAACTTGACAGAGGAAAGAAGAGAGACCCAATGTCCTCAACTCTGATGGATCAGGATTTTGATGAATGGAGATGTAGTAGAAGCAACAGAGCAAGAAACATGCTTAGCATGGAATAAAGATAAGATTTCATTTTAGTTGCCTCAAACATAGTGTAGGTATGAGTAGAAATTCTTAGGAGTTGAAAATGCCAAAACATGAAAGTTTCAGTTACACACGTGAAGAATGACAGGTTATACCCACATATCTTGGGCAGAAATTAAAACTAAGAGAATGAAGTAAGTGTATGAAAAAGTGGTTTGGTAACAGAAGGTAGATGATAGCAGACTGAGAGGACCACATTTCAGTCTTATGCAAAAGCAGAAAGTTCTCAAATTGAGTACCTAGTACTACATTTCCCCACAATACATATATATGATACCAATATTTCTAATAGAATTATTAGGAAAGTGTTAGTTTCCCTCAATTAGTGACCTGCATCAATTATCTCAAATTTTAAACCAAGTCGAGTTGAATTGCCTGCTCCTTCACAACTGAAAGCATCAGAATATTATGATGTCAGCACTTTATGCAACATGACAGACAAACAGCTTTTATTGTTCTTTGTTATTCATCTGCTTAATGTCCCAACATGGTTCTTGCTTAGCCTTTATAAATGTAATTTTTTTATGGTTGGATATTTAAGTTTCTGACAGAAAATTTCCACAGTTTTGAGAATAAGCAAAGAATCTGCTGATCATCAGACCTTCTGCAGTATATATATACCACAGGACATCTGTCCTTATCATTTCAGCGAAGTGTGACAAACCTCTTTTAATATACATTTTCCATAGTCCAAATTGAACTTGGAATCCCAAGGTAGGAGGCAGCTGTTTCCCACTTGGAGCCCCTTCTAAACAGCTGGGCTGATCAACAGGGATGTGCACAGCAGGCCAATCTGAATGGAGAGACAAATTGGGAAGTGTGTGTCTCAGTGTAAACAGGGATTGGTGATCAGAGGGCCTACCCATGTTGTCTGCTCTAAACTTTGAGATGGTAGATCTCTCTCCTAACATTTGCCAGAAATTATCAAAGTTACAATATTCTCAATATAATTGCTTATAACATGATAAATGTGTGGGTTTATGTCTTACATGGTTTTATGGGTGCAAATATTGTATATAATACAGGAATTACTCTTACCTCTCAGATATATTAGCAGAGTGGTCCTTTCCAGGATACAGTAAAATTTCTTTCAGTGGAGGATTGGTTGGCTATATTTTAGACCCAGAAGTTCTCTTTAGAATTTATCATTTCAGAATCTGAGATATTTATGGATGAATCCAAACTCCTTATATGATATGAATATTTATATATGGACATAAGATTTTATTTCTGTTGAAATCTCGTTATTTCTCTATTTCTGTGATTTCAATTGGGTTTGAATTTCTCAATAAACCCCAAGACTCTATAGAGAAGCTGAATTTAGCATGGAAGGTGGGTGAGGTTGTTGACTAGTGAGATGTGGTGGATGTGGAGCAAAGGTATTTTTTCCTGTTTTAAGGACATTCATGGAGAGTTTTGGGTGCATGTTACCATGTCCACATAGACCATCTAGAAGCCAGGGTCAGAGCAGAAAAATAGAGAAGAGAGATGGAGACAATGTCCAGGAATTGCAATTCAGGTAAAGTCAAGAAATACCATAATCCAAACTTGTATTTCATGGGAGGGAACGGGCAGAATTTCCATACTATATCGACAAAGAGTGAAGACATTGGGCTCTCAGTGAGGTTTGTAGCACTAAGGAAAATCAGTTTGAGAGACAGTTTGCTGGGCAGGCTATCTGCCAGGAAATTCCTTTGCATTTAAATCAAGGTCACAACTTTTCACTTTTTATAAGTGAACCCTTTTCTTATATTATAAAAGTGAAACATTAATTTTAGAGGACTGAACAACGTATGGAAGATTCAGCAATCACTGAGGACCACTTTTCAGAAGCACCAAAGGGTTCAGCCGTATCTTTTGAAATACTTTTCTAGTTCTGTCCTTCATTTATCCTTCACTGAGCAGTGTGAGTTAGCACCATTGTTAGTTCACATTTGTCAGGGTTGCGCACTCATCAGCAATAAATATTTTCATTACAAAGCAAAAAGAGAACACTCAGAAAACATATTGCCAATGAGAAAGTTATAAAGGCTATTTTGTTTTAAATATGTGAGGGTCGAAATTTGAAATGTGTCCAAGAGTCCTTTTAAATTTTCTGTGTGTGCATGTCTGTGGGGTAAGAGTTCATTTCATCAAATAATCTGTGATTGTGAAAGGGCTTTATTTAACAAAATCTAAACCACAAGAAAATAGTATCTTTGTGAAAGGTGAACATTTCAATTTATGCAAGGAAATACTTTTTCAAATTATAAAAGTAACAAAAAAGACCAGGATTGATTGCAAAGCTAGGACTGGATCACTCCTCATCTCACTATGCAGAAAGAATGCCTACTTACAGTTTGTAGAATTCCCTATTTTGTCATGCATCATTTATGAACCCATTATGTTGTTGATTCCATTCTTTTTAATGAAATTAAAAACTTTTATGCCTCCATGTAATAAATTTTATTAATAAACATTCATGGTCAAATCTTAATCATTTCATATATTCCATTCCTTCAGTGTATCAACCTTAACACAACTCTTCCCCAATTCATAATAATAAGATTTCTCCAGTTTTTAACTTTTATGGATAATTTTGAATGAGGTTAAAATATTATAAAATGTCTTAATTTTGCATCTTACATATTGACAATTTTCTGATTCTTATCTAACATGTGAAAGGCATAATAATCTTTAGTCTCTGGTTACCTACTACAAACTGACTTCCCCTGGCTATAATTATTTGATTTCCACTGAGCAAATGTCACAGTGAATGCAGTTTTTACTGCACATTGGTCAGGCCTGAATCCTCTTGAGAATTGTTAGTTAAATTATGTAAAATATATTTCCAATGAGAAAATTAAAATTTACCTTTTGTTCATTTTAACATTTATTTTTCTGAGACTACAAACAGTGCTCCATAATCTTGTAAAAAAAATTATTTGTATTTATGAATATGGCATATGATAGTTCATCTTTTTTAATCATGTATGATGAAGGGGTTTCATCATGGCCAAAATGAATAAATAAATAAATAAAACAGTACAATAAACAAAGAAAAAAAAAAAAAAAAAACCCTGAGATGTGAGATTTTCAGGCTAACAAATAGTCAATAGAGGTTCAATCACTTAATAACATAAAAATATTATAAGGAGAAAATTTACAAAAAATAACACACTTTTATCACTATGTAGTAATTGACTTGAATTTTTTTTTCCTTGTGAATAAGTTAACTGGTTCCAGTTCTCTTCTATCATGTGGAATGTTGCTCTAACCTCACTCTGCCTATATAATATTGGTCAAATATTTAAAACCAAGTAGAATCACTTAACCATTAGACAAGCAATTAGAGCTTTGAATTTCAGTTATTTTTCACTCTGATGGCAAAGGAGAAGCAGAACCTGCTCAGGCTGTAGAGTGACAGGAAATGGATTCCAAATATTAGTAGGTGGAGCTCAATGATGGTGACAGCATTCCTGGAGTGGACTTCAGCCCCTATAAAGTTCAAGAGATAACAGCATGGAGTTGGGTTGAGGGTTGAAAGGACAGTCAACATAGGATGAATGGAATCCAATTTGGGCCATCAGGTTACTTGCTTCCTATATTACTCTGTTGGGCTCACATGGTTCTCTTTTCCTCCAGGCTATATTTATTCCATGTACAGTAGAGACAGTGATAAGACATTATTCTACATCAGTCCCTGATGTTGTGTTCACCTATTAAGTTTTCTGAGTACTCCCTCTACCCCCCATATTTTATTCTATTCACCAACTTGGTAGAATGTCAGCAATTGGTTTGCACTGGGACTTGTTTCTCAATTTATATACTTCAGGAAATATTTTCTCCCCTGAAGAAGCAAGATCTGGAGGCATTTGTGTAGAAAAGGTATTTGAGATGAGAAGCATAGAATAAATGAGGGGACTACTTCCTGTCCACTATGAGGAAGGTTTGAGCATCTCACGGATAGTGCTGGACCTTGACTGAGTAAAATTTTTGTGTGCTTTCAAATGTGGGAAATTTAGTCAAATGTACAATAAAACATCCTGATAAGTCAAACTGTGACCTCAAAAGAGTATTTGTGAATTATTGGTCATCATTTATGTGTGTTGTATTGACAAATGACCATCTAAAGAGGAGGGAGCTAAGTTCATTACACTGGAACAGATTTTGTACTGTGGACACATAGTTGTGTGACAGGAGACCAGTTTCTTAAAGTTTGAATATAACATTTTTCTTCTGCAAGACATAAGAAAAAAGGGAGCAATTGTGATACATGTGAGAGACTTGTTTATATGAAGGGCGCTGCTAGGGCATCAGCTGTAATGTACTTGCCTTTACACCTAAGAAGTTCAGGACTAGAACAGCAGAGAGTGGTAGGACCCAGTATTGTATTCACTGTGATATCATGGAAACCGAAAGTTTCTGAAAATTTTAAAACGAAAATGAGTGCATTTGATTTTCATTCTTATTCTTTAACAGGTGAACTTTCAAATCATCTTCCAAATTTTGTAGACTATGTAATAATTGTCCTTTATGCTCTTATTGCATCTTCCACCACAAAAATGAGTTAGCATTGAGAGCTGACACTAATGTGGATAATACCTTATGAATGGAGTATAATTTCTTATTTGTAAGTCTATATCCTTAGAATGTACATTCTTCCCCCAGGCAGTGTTTAATTCTGTTATAGAGATACTATTGTGTGCTAGAGTTGACAGCATATTGCTGTTTGTTAAGGAATCTTTATCAATTTGGAACCTTTCTGACATCTGGAAACTGATTTTTTCACATTTTTGTGACACATGAAGATGGTGGAGGTCCCTAAATTTTAAACAGTGGAGTTTATTTATGTACTCTACACTTATGTTCATAGTTCAGTTATTACAGGGCAATGTGTGAGGTTGACAAAAGACCAGAGACAATACCTGGAGACTGCATACAAGGCACAAGTCCTTATTGAGGAAAGCTTAAGGGGAGGGCCCAGCCGTGATGGGCTGGACAGGCAGCACCTCCCTCCCTCTTGTTGTTTTGCCAAGCAGGGCTTTCCCTTCCTCCTGGCATTTTGCCCAGTGAAACCTGGCTAGCTAAGGTACACTTGTTCTTTCCAAAATGCCCTCAGTTCTATCCCATTCATAACAGAGTAGTTTTAACCTGCATTTTTTATTTATTCTTTTTACATAGAATTTACAGTAGAGTATATTTTGACATTTATAGAAACATGGAATATATTTTATTCTAATCAGAATTCCAGGCTTTCAAATGTATAAGATGTTGAGATTCCCTGTGGTGTTTTCAACGCCAGATTGTTCCACCCTCTTTCCTATTCCTATTCCACTCCCTTCTTCATTCATTTTTTTCTAAAACTCTGAACTTCTATTCTTCTTTCCCTTATCCCTGTGTTGTGTGTTAGCATCCACAGAAAAGAGAGATTACTTGTCCTTTTTATTTTTTTTGGAACTGATTTATTTCATTTAGCATGATAGTTTCCAGATCTAGCAAATGTCATCAAGTTATTTTGCTTTATGATTGTTACATTTCATTGTGTATTATAATTATAATTCACAATTTTGTTAACCATGTGTATGTGTTGAAGTGCACCTATATTTGTTTCATAGCTTAGGTATTTTGAGTTCCACTGCTATAAACAATGATGTATATGCTTTATTGTAGTTTTCTGATTTCAACTCCTTTGGATGCGTAACAAGAAGTGGAATAACTAGGTCAAATGGGGGTTGAATTCCTATTTCTTTTGAGAAATCATGATACAGCTTTCCAGAGTGGTTGCATCAATTTATACTTCCAACACCAATGTATATTATACTTTAATGTAATTTTTTTTTTTTTTTTACTGGTGATTAAACTCTGGAGCACTCAACTTTGAGCCACACCTCAGTCCTATTGTTTACATTTCATTTCAAGACAGGGTCTCACCAAATTGCTTAACACCTATCCATTGCTGAGGCTGGCTTGGAGCTCCACATCATCCTATCTCAGCCTGCTAAGTCAATGTGATTATAGGCATCCTCCACAGTGCCCAGTGTTTACTGTATTCTTGATATTTGCTTTTCTGAATGGAGTCAGTTGAAATCTCAGTGTAGTTTTAATTTGCATTTCATTAATTTATAGAGATGTTGAATATTTTTTCATATATTTGAATGTTTTGAGAAGTGTTCCTCACTTCCTTTGCCCATTAATTTATTGGGCATTTTTTGCTTTCTTTATTCCTTCTTTTGTGTGTATGTGTGTGTGTGCATGTGTTACACTTTTTTAGTTCATTGTACATTCTTGAAATTATTGCCTTATCTTCAGAGAGGGTGACAAAAATTTTCTCCCATTCTTTAGACTCAAGAGAGGGGTTTTGTATTTTAGGCTGCAGAGCAACAACATCATCAATATTAACTTGTTTATTTTGCTTACATGGTCAACATACCAAAAAGTTATTGTCCTGATATACAAGCAAAATCATCTTTCCACCGGCAACATTATCTTACCCTCAATTCCAATGTGCATGAGAGAAAGTCAGTGTCCTTACATACATTATCACATAAATTATAACATGATTATACCTGTATGCTGGGTGCTGTGAGTCATTCCAGAAACTCACTGAACATAATTTGCTCCTGGGATCCTCTGATGACAATGTGCTATGACTTCTGTGTCTGATGAGGCTAACTTGGGGCCAGATTTCTGCCATTAACTAGGGAAACCCAGAAAAAACTGATAGGAGGTCCTTGCCCCAAATATAGATCTGAAATAAAAAAATGGCAAAGTTGAGTTATGTGATCTCACTGCTTCTGACCATGACATTCAAAATTGCTCTTTGACTATCTCTTTAACTCTTACATAAGAGAAAAGTGGGCATTCATGGTTCACGGTACTAGCACCTTATCACATAATTAAGTAGTCTGAAGAAAACGTTGGGATATAAAATTCCTTCCAGTCTAGAGCCTTGTCCAATCTGTTCACTGTGAATTGCGTCTCATTATGATTCTCCAAATAATACTTTTGTTTGTTCCTCCAGGTTCCTAATAATAATACAACAAAGGCCACAGAAATACCTATAGAAGCTGGGTTCTGCAATTTTGATTTTGCTTATGTGTACCAAGCATATGTGTAACCCTAACCCGTGGGAAAGCTAGTTCAGTTTTATTTACTACTCCAGAGTTGTATCATGTTACATTAGTGCAGTTAGCTTGCACATGTGCAGATCATATAACTTTCTTGCTTCTCAGAGTCCACTAGTACCAAATGTTTCTATAATAAAATAGTGTCTCCAGGCCTCAAAGACAGAGGAGTTGCAGAATGTTTCTAAGCCAGACAAACAGAAGGTCTTTATTGTCCTGAGGAGTGTGCTCACTCAAAGACTTATGCTCCTCCATATTTTGTCATAGCCTGAACCTCTATGGTGTAAAATTACTGCAAAGTGATCTGAAGAAGTGAAAATTTTGTTGGGTGATAAATTGTTGGTGATCAGTTTTTGTGGAATGTGATAACTGGTATGTTTATTCACAAAAAAAGTCTAAGTGTCAAAAACAGGAAGATTTTAAATTCCTACTCACAGTCTACAAACTTATGGCTTTTTTGTTCTTCCCTTTTCTTATTCTCCAATCAGTAGTATGATTTTTTATTGGTTGTAAAATCAGATAGAATTATGACCAGATAATGGATTCATTATCTCCTGGTGGACTTTTTAAATTTTCATATCATTCTGAATATCAACATTATATTTGTCATTATCAAAGAACAATGTAGAATATTTCTATTTGTAGTAAACAGGATATAGCTAATTATTAAAATGTTCAAAAGGTGTTTCTATTCAGATCTTTAAATAAAAAAATATTAATTCTTAACTCACAAATTTAATGGATGAGATAGACTAACCATAGCTTTGTAATCTGTGTGAAACACAATTCAGAGATCCAATAATATTAGCATGTGATAAAATCATATGTCTTGTGTAATTCCTTACATACTTTGATTGATCAAAAATAATAATTGCAAGATAATTCAGTTTATATGAGTAGATCAGAACATTGGAAACTCAAGACCCAAAGAGAATATCTTTCATGTGATCAACAGTTTCTAAAGAATATAAAAATAAATGTCTCAATATGAAGTTAAACAAATCTTTCAAATATGGGTAATATATTAATCCAAGCCAATTTACTTTCTTCAAACTCTGTAACTTTGGTCCACTTTTCATCAACCAGAGCTCATCCAATCTTATTTGGAAAGATGGTTAAAAAAGTTTCATTTTGACTGTGTGATCTCTACCTTATTCATTTCCCAATGGTGTTGAAGGTGGGTAATTGTATCATCAAACCTATTTGCTTTCAGCTGTCAGCATGACCATCATTACCATGGATGATTACATTAAGCTCCTATTACAAGATCATGTACACTTAATTTACATGAATCATAGCAACTTGAAAGGATGACTAGATATATATTTGGATGTAATCCTCAGAAAGTTTTCTGTTTATTCATCCATTATGTCTGCATTACTATAGGTTAGTTTCTTTTTTGTCCTAACCTGTTTTTTGGTGATAAATATGACATTGGGGTAGTTCAAGTTTCACAGTCAGTAATTTTGGTATGAACTCTGCATCTTCCAGCATCAGTTTAATCATGAATTGAAACTTGAATGACAATCTTTTGTACACATACATACTCTTGGACCCACATGTGTTCATGAATTTAAAGGCCACTGCTTAGCCTGAAATCCACTGAAATCCATTATTGCTAGAGAAGAGCCCAATGCAACCATTGACTTAACCAGTGAAAGAGAGACAATTCCCTCAGGGACTATATCGGAACTGCAAAAGTAACATAAGCAACCTAGAAGAACCCATTAGAAAAACTGAGAATATCTTATTTAATTATACATATATATGTATGTAGAACTAAAATTAAATGTAGAAATAATATGATGCAAGAGAAACTAAGTGCCTAAAGGTATTCCTTACACCTCCACATGTAAACACTTTGTAAATACATAAATATAGAGTGATGCTCCACTTAATTCATGGAGAATTAGTGTCCATCCCTTAGATGTACCTAGCAGCATTGCCCTTTGTGAACATACGAATTTGGCAATTTTGCTTTTATGATCACTTCTATTCCATTGAAGGGAAGAACTTTCTTGATCCAAGTGATTGTAGGGAACATTCCTCAGCAGTCACTGACACCATGGTCTAAGTAAGCCAAACAGTCTGAACAGAGAAACTGAGGTAATGGTAAAGACTCGCCATGGAATGAAGGTCTTTGCAGTTGCTGCGGCTGAGTTTGAACTGAGGGGAGGCCTCGTTCTGACACGCATCACAGAAAGCTGTGATGTGAGCTCACCCGCACTGCCTTGCCTCATGCTGTGTGCTGGAGCTTGCCACTCCCCTAGTCCTTTGTCTCAGACCTGTTGTTGGGCAGAATTGCTTAGGCATCCTTGGTTTATTTACACTACCTGGACCCTCGACATATAGTTCACCTATAGGCTGACTCCGTTATACTTTAACAATCATGATAACCTAATTGGATAATGTGTCTACATATGTCCTGTGCAACCCTAAATAAAATTAGATCCATGCCTTCAGAGCTCGATCTCCGATGCCTGGGTAAGCGCGCTGGGTAAGGCGAGGTTAGGGTGGGCATCGTCCATCCTCACCCTCAGCAAACCCGTCTCAGAACATCTACAGTGATGAAAATGGAAAAATAACATATGACTCAGTGGATCTCTGTGTGGTGTAGGAGGTGAGTACCTGAAAGAGTACCCACAGAGGAAGCCAAAATGATAGAGGTCAGATTATAGTTTCCCCTGACAATTAATTTTAAAAAATCATGATGTTTAAAATAGGATTTTTGTTAGAGCTTGGTGCAGAAACGTTAAAGGAATGTAACAGAGAGAAACTGAAGACAAGAACTGATGACAATGAGGATATGCAACTCCTGCCTACACAAGTGTTGAATCTGATTCCCTGAAGAGGACACAGGAATTCTTTTATTGACTCTCAATACCTTGCCCTATAATCCTTACCATTTTTCTCTTCTTGATAACAATTTGGCCAGTTCTTTTGTCATTTCTTGACAGTGTTTTTGTTGACATATTATCTAGTGAGAACATCAGGGAAATTACCTAAAATCCCATTGTTGATGAACTATTTAGACTTAGATTTCAGAAGATCAACCCAACTGACTCGGGGAGAGGGGAGAATTTCATTTCTGAGAAAAATCCCAGATGATACTGATGTTGTGTTTCAGGGGTCTGCATTTGGGGATCCCTATTTAGAGTGGTCCAAACAGGCCTGAGACTTTTTTGAAAGTGGGGCAAGTGGTGTTTGCCTGTGATCACAGCAACTCAGAATGCTGAGGCAGGAAGGCAGCACCCTGGAGGCTAGGCTAGAAACATAGTGAGATTTTGTCTCAATGTAAAAATGAAAAGGATTAGGTATGTGACTCTGTGGTAGAATGACTTTGCATTCAACCCCCAGTAAACTACACCTCCCTGTGAGGAGAAATAAGTAACAGCCTCCTAACTAACTTGACCTCAGGACTTTGGCCTCTGTCTCTTCTTCCAGGGTTGATCAGAGTTCCCCAGTTCCCTTGGATGATCCAGTTCTTGGAGCCTTGGAAAGAAAATCACAAGCAGTACCCTCCTCATTCAGGTACAAAGAAGGCTGTGGGCATTAGGGTTCTTACACAGTATCCATCACATGGGTACTTCTTAAACCTACCATACACCTAAAACAGTTATAGTATTGGACAGAATCTGAGCTTGTCCTTATACTAATCATAGCATAAGTGGATGTGTCCTACTCCACAAAGAAAGTAAATAAACATGGTGTAATCGGTTTCTGCATTGACTGAGAATGTGAAGTAAGACAGGATTTCCTTGATTTGGAGTATTGACTGATAGACGTAAAAAGAATGAATATGAATGAATTCTTGTCTCTATGAGTTCTTTGTGTTTTTTTTTTTTTTTTCAACAAGGAAATAGAATTTGAATAATTTGTTTATTACTACATATACATTTCTTCTATGGTTATGTTCCTGAATGTAGAGATGGCAGGTTCTACAACCACTGGAGAAATACGATGGAGCTCATAGGTGTCACTTCTTTACCCTTATGGAAATTGAGCCACTGAGTCTAGGTTACCCATTTTTCTCTCTCATTTTAAAATGACTGAACATCCACATTATCCATTTGCCGGTGAATATCAAAATGGACACCTCTGTCATTACTACTCCTAGAATCCCCCACTTTGAATGTGATGCATGAACCAGCTCAGATGCTACTGATTGCACACATCACTTCTGTTGTTAATCCATGCTTCTCAGCAACTCACATTCTGCCAAAGCTAAGTGCGCCAGTCCAGTAAAGAAAGCACTAAAATTTCAACAATTTTTGATAAAAAATAAAGTTGTTATACTCAAGAGTCTTACCTTGCACCATCTCTGTTACATTAATGTGTTGTTTCAATTTGACTTATTATAAATAAAAATAATTCACCTACAGCTTGTTCGGTGATGCTAACAAACTTCTGATTGGGAATAGATGGGGGTTCTCAGGCTGTAGGAAAGTAGCAATTGATGTTGATTAGTCAATGTTTCTCCAGTCCATGGAGTAACAGGAAAACATTTTGACGTAGATCATTGTTTTTAGTCTGTAAGAAGAAGCACACAGGGCAAGGATGAGCATCAGTCCAAGGGCTCCCTTCCTACAGTTCCAGGATGGCAGCACCTGGAAAATGGGGAATGGAATTTTCCTTTAGATGGTTGTAAAGGAGTTGAGAGAGAATTCAGCCTGGAACGAGCATTAGGAGGTCAGATGTGCAAAAGCTGAAGAGGGCTGAATTGAGTACTCCTCTGCTTGGGATATATGGTCAAATTTTTTTTTTTCCTTTGGTGCATATAATCATACGTAAAAGCAGGATTCATAGTTCAAAATTCATGCATACACATTACATTCGATTAATTTCACTTCTTAATATGTTCCCCTTACTTGCTCTCCTCCCTCCCCCGTTCTGCTTTTTCTACTCTCCTATTGATTATTGTTATTTTAATTCAGATGATACATTTTTACATGTATATATGAGGATAATTTGATTTATTGATTTACTATGCTATGTTCATGCATGGAAATAGCATAATGGGGTAGATTTTGTTCCCCAGATCCTTCCCCATGCCTTCTCTTTTTCCTCCCTCCTTCCTCTTGATTTCCTTCCTCTACTCTGCTACTCTTCCTTCCACCAGATATTCTTGTGATAATTATATGCTACAGAAAAAAAAAAAAAGAAACTTCGTGTCTATTTTATCCAGTGCCATACCTGGAGTCATGATTAGCATTAAAAAGAAAAGCTGAAACAGGTTTAATTACAATATTTTGTAAATATTTATGTCAATTAGGATGCATTCATGGAAAGGAATCTCATAAATCATTTGGAAATTTAGAATATAGAGTAATGTGAGAAAATGTTGGACTAGAAAGCTAGTTTCTCCCATGGAAACATTCAGAAACCATTAGTCTGGTAAATTAACATTATACAAGATCTATCAAGAGTCAATTGTTTACAGCACCAAAGGAAGCATGCAATGAAGAAAAATGGAGTTCCACATAGCAGACAATCTCAGTGTTTTTTGCCTGCCATTGCCAAAGCTGCCTCACACAGTTGGTCTTGGTCCATAGATGGTGTCAACATAACTATCAATTTCTTTCCTCAAAGCAAAGTAAGTGTACTGAAAGTCACTGCAATTAATTTGTTTGCAAACTTTGGAAAATATCTGATAACAAGTCTGTGCTTATCATCTCTAAAACAACTTGCTCCATCCTCTTAGAGGTTAAGAGCTTAACCCCTTAAATAGTTCCTGAATTTAGATCACATGATTCAGTGGATAGTAGAGGCAGCTCGTTACTCATAGACCAGCAAACACCAGATTTCACAGCACATGAATGATACAGAAAATAAGTTCTCAGGTACATAATATTGGCACCCAAAGTGGCCATTTATGTTAGGTGCCACTTTTACATACCTTAGAAATGCCATAACATCTTTGTGTACAATAGAAAATAGAAAAATATCATTTTTTCTTTTCATTTTTTAGGAAACTAATTAAAATAAATACCAGTAGTCTTTCCAAAAACATGACAAATGGACCATGATTCTAAAGCAGTGGAGGAGAAAATTGAAACCCTTTGCTAACTGCTGTGCTTCTGTGCACACCATAGTCAACCCTTAGAAACCAATGTGGCTGGTAATCTCCAGGATGACCCAAGAGTTTTCAAAGATTCTGAATGATTTTGGATGGAGGTCAAATGCAGTAAGGGCAGAGGTTTCAAGGACAGACTTGTTATCTTCAGTGATTGCCTTCATTGGTCTACAACAAGGCATAAAACCATATAAAAATATCATATTGGCTTAATAATTATAAACAGGTTTATTCCCAAAACAAAATGCCCAGAGAGAGAATCAGCTCTGATTATTGTCCATGTAAGTGTGGAAATTACCCCATGTGCTCTTAGTTCTTCCCTGTTCTGTGTGGTGACATCATTCAGGCTGAGTTGACCAATCACTGTAGGAGCACAATATTCAATATAGCAAGAGGAGCCCATCAGTTTTCATAATAAACTTCTTAGACAAGATGGTTACTTACACAAAAGCCCTGAGCAGGATCGTTCTCATTTGGCATTGACTAGGACTGGGTCACAGCCCCTTTTCCACAGTGACCACATGCTAATTTCAATGAAATTAACATGAGTGATCCAATAAAATAAACCATGTCTATCACCGAATTCAAAATGGAAAAACAAGTTTAGATTTGAGGTTGCCAGTCTTGCCTAGACTTTGAACTACTTGGCAAACTTAAAATCTTATACTATCTTAAGTTTTATTAGAGTCCAATGTGTATTTACCTTTGGGTAGCGATTCATTCTAGTGATTGGGTCCATGTAAATAAAAGGAGAGTGATTAATTCTCAATAGAGACATGTTTTCCCCTGATAGTTGGTACAAGGACAGATCAATACATGAAAAGGACAGGACTCACCCAGCAGCAGGTCTGTTACAGGACAAATGTAGAGAGAGTGAGAGGACTCTGACCAACTTTTATTTACTCTATTAATGTCAATACTTCAGATTGTAAGAGAACTTAACAGAGGAAAGAAAAGAGACCCAATGATCGCAACTCTGGTGGATCGGGAATTTGATGCAGGGAGATGTAGTAGAAGGCACAGAGCAAGAGATCTGCTTGGCACGAAATGGTTAAAGACAAGACTTCATCTTAGTTACATCAAGCATAGTGTAGGTAAGAGTAGATATTCTTAGGAGTTGTAAATGCCTAAAAACTTGAATGCTTCAGTTGTCTGCATAGGAATGGAAGGCAATGTCAACATACATTGGGCAGAGATTTAAACTAAGAGAATGAAGGAGCATACCAAGAAGTATGCAGGGTAACACAGTCAAGATGATTGCAGCCTTAAAGCAACACATTTAGAGATGTGCTTTTCATGTAGTATATGAGGTGGATGTTTGGAGTTTCTAGGCCTTGTGATAAAGATATTCAAGGTTGCTATCCAAAAGCAGAAAGGTCTCAAATAAATGCCTAGTACTACATGTTCATATAATATATATGTGATATGAATATTCCTGATAGACTGATTAGGAAACTAAATTTTAATTGCCCCAAATTAGCAACTGTTACAATTTCCTCAGATTTAAACCAAGTTGAGTTAAATTTTCTGTTTCTTATAACTTAAAGCCTCCTAACCTAGCATTTTTCGATATTACAGTGCTAATCACATCATGCAACATTAAAAGCAGATTTTGCCTATTTTGTTATTGATCTGCATAATGCCACAACATGGTTCTCAATTTGGATTGTAAGCTTTCAGAAATTTAGAATTTTCTTATTGTCAAGTATTTAATGTTTGACAGGAAATTTTGATAGGTTGGGGAATGAGACTTTTCTCAAGCATACTTATAACATGATACCTGTCCTATCATTTCAAGCAAATTGTGATGTCTCTTTTGATATTTTGTTTTTCTATATTTCCAGGTAAAAATTGAATTCCCAAAGTAGGAGCCATTTGTTTTCCACTTGAGGCCCTTGATAAACAGCTGGACTGGTATTCATGGATGTGCACAGCAAGCAACTTCAATGGATCAGACAACTTGGGAAGAATGTGCTTCATTGGAAGCAGTGACTTGTGTCCGTATGTCCATACGTCCAAGGCCTTAACTCTTATCTTTGGATGGTAGATCCTTCTTTTAATATTTGACAAACATTATCCAAGTTACATTAGTCTCAATATAAATGCTTATAACAAGATAAATAGGTGGGCTTATATCTTACCTGAATTTATAACACAGGAATAACTCTCTCTTAGCTCTCAGATTTGATAACACATTGTTTCATTCCAGGATATGGTTAAATTTTTCAGTGGAGGATCCATTGTATGTATTATAGATACAGAAGTTCTTTTTAGAAACAGAAATTTATCATTTGAGAATATGTGAGAATTATATGGATTAATAAAACTCCTCATACGGTATAAGTTTTTATATATGACAATAAGATTTCATTCCTGTTGAAATATGATCATTTCTCTTTTTCTGTGATTTAAATTGAGTTTTTATTTCTCAATAAATCTCAAAACTCTACAGATAAGCAGAGTTCAGAATATAAGGTGGGTGAGGTTGTTGACTAGTGAGATTTGGTGGATGTGGAGCAAAGGTATTATGCCCTATGTCCTGGACATTCAGAGAGAGTCTTGGGCACATGCTACCAAATCCACATAAACCATCTGGAGGCCAGGATCAGAGTAGACAAATATTCTGATCTCAGAGAGAAGAGAGATGGAGGCAATGTCCAGGAATTTCAACTCAGGTAAAGTCATAAGATACCAGAATTCAAGTTTGTATTTCCCAGGAGAAGAGAAGAAGGATTATAGTAGTAAATGGAAAAAAAAAAAAAAAAAAAAAAAAAAAAACAGTGAAAACTGAGGGTGCTCAATGAGGTTTGTGGTCCTGACCAAAGGCAGTTTGAGAGAGAGTTTAAAGGGTGGGATATTTGGCAGGAAATTCCTTTCTATTTAATTTTCAGGATTACACCATTTCATGTTTTATAAGTAAACACCTTTATTAGATTAGAAATGTGAAACATTTATTGTAGGAGACTGAACAACACAGGGATGATGTAACGATCACTCACAGTCCCACTTTTCCAAAGACCCTAAGGTTGCTGTTGGATCTTTGAAAATACTTTTCTAGACCTATTAGTCACTTATCCTTCACTAGGCATCATGACATAGCACCTTTTTTAGTTCACACTTCTCAGGTTTGCACACTCATCAGCAATTAGAATTTTCATTATAAACCAAATATGAAGATTCAGAAAATATATTACCAATGAGAAAGTTTAAAAGGCTATTTTTTTTTTCAATTTTAACCTTTGATGCATATTGTGAGGGTCAAAAATTTTAAATGTGCTCAGTAGTTCATTTAAATTCTCTGTGTGTGATTGTGTGTGGAATAAGATAGTTCAATTTGTAAAATAATGAGTGCTCGAGAAAGGGCTCCATCTTAGCAAAACTGATGTCATAAGAGGAATGGATCTATGAAAGGGGCAGTGCTGTTCAATTAATACAAGTAAAGCATTTCTCAAACTATGAAACTGACAAAATCTGGGTGATTAAAAAGCATGTGGGAGAACAATCCTAGTCTCAGTATTTAGAAGGAATTACTATTAGAGTTCACAGTCTTTCCTTTTTACCATGGATCTCTTAGAAACATATTTAAATTGTTAATTATAATATCTTACATTCTCTTGTAACTTAAGGAAAGGTCTTATTCCTCGATGTAACAATGTTTCATTAATGGTCCTTCATGTTTTAATCTTAGTTGTGTCAAATATTCCATTTCATCTGTGCACCAAAGTTGATACAACTATACCAAAATTCATAATAATTTATTTCTAGTTTTGTTCTTTTATGGAGAATGTTGAACAAGATAATAATGTAAAAGATCTTGATTTTCCATCTTCCTCATTGATAGCTTTCAGTAGTTGTCTAACAGGTGAAAGCCATAATAAAATTCAGCCTCCTGTTGCCTGTTTCAAAATGACTTCACACAGCTGTGATCACTTGTCTTCTATTTAGAAGAACGTCATAGTGAGTGCAGCTCACACTACACACTGGTCAGGACTGCATTCTCTTGCCAATGAGAAAATTGAAAAGGCTGACTTTTCTTCATTTTCATTAATTTGATTATGTTTCTGAGACTCCAAAAAATGGTCCATAATGCTTTTTAAGAAAGTATTTGCTTTTGTGCATGGTGTATGATACTTGGTCATGTCTAAGAATGTGTGATCAAGAAGGGGATCATTTTGTCTTGGAGCCACCATTTGACCCAGCTATCCCACTCCATGGTATATAATGAAAGGACTTAAAATCAGCATACTACAGTGACACAGCCACATCAATGTGTATAGCAGCTCAATTCACAATAGCTAAACTGTGGAGTCAACCTAGATGCCCTTCAACAGATGAATAAAGAAAATATGATATATAGACACGATAGAATACTACTCAGCTTTAAGGAAGAATGAAATTCTGGCATTTGCTGGTTAATGGATGGAGTTAGAGAATACCATGCTAAGTGAAATAAACCAAATCCAAAAATCCAAAGGTCAAATGTTTTCCCTGATATGTGGATGCTGATTCACAGTAAACAGGGAGATGCCCTAAGGAAGAATAGAGTTAAATTGTATTAGGTAGAGAAGGGTGGCGGGGGGGGGGGAAGAGGTGTGGGGGAAGGAATGATTGTAGAGTGAAACAGACATTATTACCTCATATACACATATGACTACGTGACTGATATGATGCTGCAATATGTAAAATCAGAAGAATGAGAGATTACACTCATTTATGTTTGATCTATCAAAATGGATAAATGCATTCTACTGTCATGTACGACAAATTAAATCAAATAAAAATTTTAAAAGTAGGGGTTCATTATGATAAAAAAATGAACAAATAAAGTAGAAAATTTTAGAAAAAGCAAAACCAAAACAGATAAAGAATATAAAAGACCAGGGATCTGAAATTTTCAGCCTCACAATTAGACAATAATGGTCCAATCACTTGTAATAACTCTCAGTAATTTCAAGTAGAAAATTTACTAAAAACTAACACTATTTTCATCACTGTGTAGTAACTTACTTAAAAATTTTTCCATATGAAATAAATGAAGTGGTTCTAATTCTCTCCTCAAATGTGCAATATTTCTTTAACTGAAGTTCACTTATAAGAGATTGGTTAAATGTTAGAGAGCAAGTAGAATTGGTTGATCCTTAGGCAAGCAGTTGTGTTTGTGAAATCCAGTTATACATGCCCTGTGAAGGCAGAAGAAGGAGCAGAACATGCTGAGACTGAGGAGAGACAGCAATGAATTCCAAACATCAATATGTGGAGCTCAGTGATGGTCATGTCATTCCTGGACTGGGCTTTAGCACATCTAAGCCTCAAGATGTAACAGTAGGGTGTTGAACTGAGAGTTCAAAAGAAAGTAGACACAGGATGAGTGGAATTCAATCTGGATTGTGGACTTACTTACTTCCTATGTGACTCTGGGGGTCTCCCTCAGTTCTCTGTGTCTCCTGGCTGGAGGTATTCCATGTAGAGGAGACACAATGCTCAGACATTGCTCTCCATATTTTACTGATTGTGTAGTCACCTGTTGAGTTTTCTGGGAATTCTGCTCCAACATTTCAGTCTATTTACCACCTTGATAGAACAATGAACATCAGCAATTGGTTTGAAGTGGGACTGTTTCTCTGTTTATTTCTATACTTCAGAAAATATTTTTTTTTCCTTCTGAGAAGTCAAGATCCAGAGACATCTGTGTATCAAAAAGTAATGGAGATTAGAAGCAAAGCATAAAAAATGGGAAATGCTTTCTTTTTCACTGTGAGCCGGACCTTGGTTGAGTAGAATTTGTCTTGCGCTCTCAACTGTGGGAAATTATCTGAATGTATAATATAATGTTCTGATAGGTAAAACTGAAACCTATTATTTGTGAAGTATTGGTCATCATGCTATATTGAAAGATAACCCTCTGAAGTGCAGGCCAGATACATTCACTGGACTGGAATGAACTTTGTATTTCATTATCATCTTCCAACCATTAATTGAGTGACAAGAGATTAGTTCCCTTATGTTTGAATTTAAAATTTTTCCTTCTGCAAGGCTTAGGGAAAGATCCAGAGAGCAACTGTAAGATGGCTGAGTGACTTGTTTACATTGTAGGACAAAGTGGCATGAAGGGGACCATTAGGGCTTCAGCTGTACTTCAAGTGCCCTTACACCTAAGAAATTCAGGACTAGAATCGGCAGATGGTGATAGGACCCAGCATCACTTTCATTTTCATTTCATGGAAAAAGAAAGCTTCTGAAAATTTTAAAACAGAAAGGAGTGTGTTTGATTTGCCATTTAACTCTTTAACAAATGAACTTTCAAACCATCATCCAAATTTTGTAGACAATGCAATAATTATGAATTATACTTATTATACTTTCCACAAAAGAGTGAACTAGCTTTAAGGGCTGATGATTATGTGAATGATCCCTTACAAGGTGAGTATAATTTCTTATTTGTAAGCCTATAACCGTAGGGTATATATTTATTTCCAGCCAGAGTTTAGTTCTGTCATATAGAGATACAGTTGTGGGCCAGAATTAACATAGCACATTGCTCTTCGTTCAAGAGTCTATTATAAATCTGACCTCTTTCTGGCATCTGGGAATTTGATTTTTCACTTTTTATAACATACAAGGATGGGAGCTGTCTCTAAATGTTATGAACAGTGGAGTGGATTTATGTATTCTGAAGTCATGTTCATAATTCTGTTGTTCCAGAACAGTGGGATAAGTTGCCAAAGGCCAGAGACAATACCTGAAGACTGCATGCAAGGCACAATTACTTAATGAAGAATGCTTTTGGGGAGGGTCAAGCAGGGATAGGCTGAACAGACAGCACCTTCTTTGCTCACATTGCTTTGCCAATCAGGGCTTTCTCTTTCTTATGGCACTTTGTCCAGTGAACTCTGGCTGGATGAGTGATATTTACCCTTTCCACAATGCCCTCAATTCTGTTCCCATCACCAGGAAGAAAGGGGTTTTAACCTAATTTTTTTAAATTTATTCTTTTTAGTATACATGACAGCAAAGTTTATTTTGTCATATTTATAGAAACATTGAGTATATCTTATTGTAATCATGATCCAAGTCTTGGGATTTATGTGAGGTAGAGATTCACTCTGGTAGATTCATGTATGAACATAGAAAATTTAAGTCAGATTAATTCTACTGACTTTCCTAATCCTATCTCTCTCCCTTCATTCATTCTCTTTGTCTAATTCTCATGAACTTCTATTCTTCCCTTTTCTTACCCCTTGTTGTGTATTAGAACCCACATATCACAGAGAACATTTGACATTTGGTTTTTTGGGATTGGCTTATTTCACTTATCATGATAATTTCCAGATCCAGATTCATCAATTTACTCAGAAATGGTTTAAAGTCATTCTTCTTCGTGGCTGAGTAATATTCCATTGTGAATATAAATCACATTTTCTTTATCCATTCAACTGTTGGAGGGCACCTAGGGTTGGTTCCATAGATTAGTTATTGTGATTTGAGCTGATATAAACATTAATGTAACTGCATTAGTGTAATATTGATTTCAACTCCTTTGCATATATACCAAAAGTGGTATAACTGGGTCAAATTGTGCTTCCATTCTTAGTCTTTTGAGGAATCTCCATAGAGCTATTCAAAGTGGTTGCACTAAGTTGCAGTTCCACCAGCAATCTGTGGGTGTATTTTTTTTGCTCCAATCTCACCAACATTTAATATTGTTGTATTTCAAATAGTTGCCATTCTGACTAGAGGGAGGTGAGATCTTAGTGTAGTTTGAATATGCATTTCTATAATTGCAGGAGATTTTGACCATATTTTCATGTACCTGTGGACTGTACTTCTTCTTTTGAGAAATTTCTGTTTAGTTCCTTTGCCCATTTATTGATTGTGGGTTGTTTTTTTGTTTGCTTGTTTTTTTTTTTTTTTTTTTTTTTTTTTTTTTGTTTTGTTTTGTTTTGTTTTGTTTTGTTTTTAAACTTTTGGAGTTTTCTTTGTATATTTTGGAGATTATCACTTTATCAGCAGTGTGGATGGAAAAGATTTTCTCTCATTTTCTATGCTAAATAGAGGGGCTTTATATGTTATACTTAAAAAGCCATGACATCATCAGCATTACCTTCCTTAATTGCCTTATATCATCAATATGCCAAGTAGTAATTCTCCCGGCATACATGCCAAAAGTATCTTTCAACAGGTACTATTAGCTTGTCTTCAATTCCAATGTGCATGACAAAAATTCTGGGTCCCTAAAGATAATATATAGCTGGATGAACAGGAAGATATTTGCTCTCATTATTCCATAATTGGCTAGGATTTGGGGAACAGAAAGGAAAATGGTGTTTTACTATACCCTTTTTCATTAGAATGATATATCTTCCTATCTCTGGGAGACGGGAATTGTGTTGTGTCCTAGCATAGGGTATCAGTTTAACTAGCCACACTGAAATCCATTATTATTGGGGTCGAGCCCATGCATCCAAGGATTTTTCAATTAAAAAGAGGCATTTCCCCACTTGGAATATATAGGGACAGGAAAAGTAACAGAAATAAACTAGGAGACCCCATTAGGTGATTGAGAAAATCTTATTTAATTATATGTATGTATATATATATATATATATATATATGTGTCATAAGTATGTGTTATATATAATTATAGATGTAATACAATATTTATAACATAGTAATATGTTATATGTTACATGTATAATCTTGTATATACATTTACATATGTATTATTGAACATATAGATAATTTGGTGTAAGAGAAAACAGGAAGTGAATCACTTAAAGGTATTACACATCCACAAGTAAGCACTTTGCATATGCATTAATTTAGATTGAAGCTTCATTTATTTCATGGAGGTTTAATGAACTAGCTCGTAGATATACCTAGCAGCATTGCCATGTATGGACATGAATTTGGCAATATTTCTGTTTTGATCACTTCTATTTCATAGAGGTGAAGAGCTTTACCCACAAGATAAAAATGGAATATTAATATATGACTCATTGGATCTGTGCCATATGGGAGGCGAATGCCTGAAGTAGTGACCACACAGGAAGCACACAGGGCCATAGCCAGGTAGGTCATACTTTCTCCTGAAATTCTGGGTCTAGAAATCATTGTTTAAAGGAGGGGTTTTGTTAGTGTTAGGAAGAGGAACACATTACTAAAATGTAACAGAGTGAAATAGAGAAGAACAGATAATTCCCTAAAGAAGAAGACAGAGGAATTCTTTTTTTTTTTTTTTTTTTGGCTGCAAATACCTTTCCATATTATCTTTATCATTTTTTTTTCTTTTTAACAATCAATTTACCAGCTTTGTTGTCATATCTTGACTCTGTTCCTCTTTGTAGTTCTAACTTGCATTTGTATTGACATACTCGACTACACAAGTGACCCCTCTCAACCCCTTCCTCCCAAGGCCATGGAGAAGAGTAAGGATGCAGGATTGGCCAAGTCCATCGGGGTGTCCAACTTTAACCGCAGGCAGTGGGAGATGATGCTGAATAAACCAGGCCTCAGGTATAAGCCTGTCTGCAACCAGGTGAGACCCCTGAGCCTCATTGCCACTTCTTATTCATTTCCTTCTTTCTGCACCACAGCCAGGTGTCCATTTGTCCTGTCCCCCAGTTCATTTGCCTTTGTGGAACATAAACGTCTAAGATTAGTGTGGACTGTCTTGGAGGGTGTGGAGGACTCTGGACTGCATCTCTGCTGGGTGAATTCTTTGTGAAAACATGGGGTAGATCTTAGTGCCCAGTTTATGTAAGAATTTGGTGATGTAAAGGTGATCAAGGGGGAGAGTGGTTCTTCATCAGACTTCAGAGGTAAGGTAAACTAGTGGTCCTTGAGCAAAGAATGGTGAACAGAGATGGGATGAGTGAACGTGCTTTGGAGAGAATTTGGGGTAAGAAAGAAGGTCAGTACACAAAAGTGGGCAGTGAGCATGAAAAGAATAATAATAGGACAAAATCAACGTTCAGTGTTTGTGAGATTTGTTATCTCTTATTTCTTCTTTCTGGACACAGACACACAGCTACAGGAAAATGAAATTATGATTTATGAAAGTCAGACTCAAATGAAGTTATTTGTTTATGGTGATACTGATGACGGATGAAATCCACATTCAGGAACTTTTAGCCAAATATACAGTTGGCTGTTTCCTGAGCTCCTCTTACTTGCTTTTTTTTTTATTCTTTCAGATATCAAATCTACTGTATAATCACATCTATTCTGTTCCTGTACTCTAACTTAACTTTTGACAACTGTCAGTTATGGAATAATGATCTTTTGTGGGAAAACAGCTTATAAAATTTGTGAATTTAAGTTATGTTGGTAGAGCACCAAAAATTTCTAATAAAATGATAAAAAATCAAAAATAATTTTAGTTGTATTTTTACAACAATTTTTTTTATCATGAAATTATTTAAACATAAGAAAAATGGAGAGCATGATACAGGACGTCTATATTTTTCACTGTGTATCTAAAATTGTTGACTTTGGGGTTCACTATAAAATGTCGATTTATGAGGGTATATCTGCATTCTTGTATGTAATATTTTGCTAAGTCTAGTCAAAGTAAATCGAGTTGTTTATTCACTTTAAAAGAACTCAGAGAATATTTCCTAGAAATGAAGATGATTTCTCACATAGTGTATTTCCATTACTATATCTAAAGTTATTAGTAAGTCTCTCACATCATCTAAAGCTGTATTCCAATTTCCCATTACTTTTCTGAAATATATTTTACAACTAGTTCTTCCCCTTTTCCAAGATGCAACTCTTGTTCACATCTTGTTTTCTGTCATGTTTCATAAGTTCTGTTCAGTCAGACTATTCACCCATTGCTCTTCCATATAGTATTGAACCAGGATTATTTTCATATTGTCTCATTATATCAGTTAACTTGTTTTTACATTCTCATTTTCTGTCAGTTGGGAGTTAGACTTGAATTCCTCATTACACATCAAGAGCCTGGCAGAGTGGTTCTCAGTTACTGGTTCAGAGACAGCATTTTACTGAATTGCTTAGCACCTCTCTTTTGCTGAGGCTGACTTTGAACTCATGATCCTCCTACCTCAGCCTCCCCAGAAACTGGGATTACAGGCATATGTCAATGCACCTGGTTGGTCTTAGGGGGAATTACTCTAAGATCCCTGAGTTCTGGAATCTGACATTTTTGGCTTTGATGAACAAATTTACCCAAATGTAACCTGCAGAATACATACCAAATATCTTTCAGACTAGTCCTCCTGAATCTTTGATCAAATTCTTGATTTGTGGCACAATTTGAAATTCAAGTTTCATATTTTTAAAAAATCCAGCTTCTTTTTGTTTGACATTTTGTTTTCATAATAACATTAGAATCAGATGTCATCTATCTTGTCCCCTGCAAGTACAATGTCATGTTCATTAACCAAAGGAAACTGATGAACTCTGCAAATAAAGATGTTTTTCTGGCTGCTAATAGTGCTTTTGAAACTCAATGAGAAAAACAGTGGTAATAAGAACAGGATGGAGTTCACAGAAAATGCCATTGTTGAGGAAATATTTATAGTTCTACAAGACTCAGATTTCAGAAGATCACTCTCAATTGGCTCAGGGAGAGGGGAAATTTTGCATCTGAGAAGATCCCAGAAGACATTGATACTGGTCCAGCTACTGCATTAGAGGATCCCTTTTTAGAGTAGCCTAAGCAGATCGGGGTCTGTTTTGTAAGTGAGTGCAGCAAGCTTTTCTGTAATACCAGTGATTTGGGAGGCTGAAGCAGGAAGATGGTAAACTTGAAGAAAGCCTCAGAAACTTTGTGAGATGCAAATTCACATAGGAAAGGGTTTGGAGACTTGGAGATGTGAATTATTGGGGGCACCATTTTTGGAAGCAATTGACCACATTTATATTTTCTGGATATTGTTTTTCAGATGCAGATGTATTTGTTGAAATAAGTTCTCCCACACGCTATGTGTGCTTTCATTCTCCTTTTGGTATATTTTCATGGACAAAGTTCCTCTTGTAGCTTTGTCTTCATGCCTTTACATTGTGGTTGATGAATGTCACATTTTTTCTTATATTGGGAACTCAAAAACATTATTTACATCACTTTACAAATGTGTTGCAGTATTAAATTCCAAATTTAATTCAAGAGCAGTTTTTTTAATATTTTGTGAAATAAATATCGGAATACACACCTAATTTTTGAATGACTAGTTTAACTAAAACTTCCCAGCAACAGGAATTAGATTTTTGGCTACTTTTCTATTATAAAGAATTTAGAATCACTTTATTAGTCTGTAACCAGATAGTCTTATTCACTTGATATTGTATTGGAACTCTCAATATATTTGGAGAGAAATTACATTTGGGAATTTTAAAGATTCCAATCCATAATTGAGATTTGAGTTTCTGATATTGTGCTAGTTTTTAATATAGTGTGGTAAAGTGATCTATCAAGGCATTTGTATAAATTCTGTTACATTTATTACACAGGAGTGACAATTTTGGTAATCTTCAGATAACAAAGCCCTTTCCATTTTGAGAATTTCCAAATGTAAGTAAGAATAAAGCAGTGAGTACTATTTATCTAATTCATCAATTGAGAAATTATCAACATTTAACTCTCTCTCACCATTCTTAAAAAATTAATAAGAAGTTATCTATTTTTTCAGTATGTTAGCAATTTGAGAAAATTTTTTTCATGTTTAAAATGTCTGGAATTTAGCCAAGAGCATTTTCATTTATCCAGCTCCTTTGTCCTTGAGCAGGTTAGTACTTTAACAATTTTTGACTTGAAGATGTTGAACAAAAATCATTGCTGGGGTTTAAACTTTCCATTGATGGGATATAGAAATCAAAATGTATGCTTGAAAAATATTGAATTATCTATCATATTTCAAAATTTGCCTCTAGATTTTTCTGGGTCCTTTAATTATATGACATTGTAGTCTTAAAATAACATTAGATTTATTTTGCTGCAGTTTCTTTTTGAGATCTCTTTTTATATTTAGTTGGCAGAATTTCTATATATTGCATGTCAGAAATGATTTCTTTTAATTTTCACCTGATATTTATTAACCATATTCATATTTTGCTTGATTTTTTAAAATCACTTTTGGAAATTTCTCAGATATTTTTAGTGTTTCTTCAACAATATGATTTTATTGGTTTTCCAGGATTGGAAATATGCAGTCTAAATATGTTAAAAACTTTCTATTTGTGTGACTTTTTTTTAAATTTATTTTTATTGTAAACAAATGGGATACATGTTGTTTCTGTTTGTACATGGAGTAACAGCATATTATTTGCGTAATCATATATTTACATAGGGTAATGATGTTTGATTCATTCTGTTATTTTTTCCTTCCCCCCCACCCCTCTCACCCCTCTTTTCCCTCTATACAGTCCCTCCTTCCTCCATTCTTGGCCCCCCATTATGTGTCATCATCCACTTATCAGCGAGATCATTCAACCTTTGGTTTTTTGAGATTGACCTATTTCACTTAGCATGATATTCTCCAATTTCAATCATTTTGCCTGCAAATGCCATAATTTTATTATTCTTTATAGCTGAGTAATACTCCATTGTGTATATATATATCACAGTTTCTTTATCCATTCATCAATTGAAGGGCATCTAGGTTGGTTCCACAATCTGGCTATGGTGAATTGAGCAGCTATGAACATTGATGTGGCTGTATCTCTATAGTATGCTGATTTTAAGTCCTGTGGGTATAGGCCAAGGAGCGGGATAGCTGGGTCAAATGGTGGGTCCATTCCAGGTTTTCTAATGAATCTCCACACTGCTTTCCAGAGTGGCTACACTAATTTGCAACCCCACCAGCAATGTATGAGTGTACTTTTTTCCCCACATCCTCACCAACACCTATTGCTTGTATTCTTGATAATCGCCACTCTAATTGGGGTGCAATCATTTGGTCTGGGGTCCCAGTGATAGGACGCAGTCAGTCGGACTGGGGGTCCTGGTGGCAGGGAGCAGTCAGTCCATGCGAGGGCCCCGGAGGCAGGGAGTGATCAATCGGGCCGAGGAGTCCTGGAGATGGGGCTCAGTCAGTCCGGCCAGGGGTCCTACGGGCTTGGCTGTTGTCTAAAAATGGCGCAGCCACATGTAACCAAACCTGCAGGTACTGTCACAGTGAACTTCCAGGCAACAGCAGGCCGCTGGCGCTCGCTCCACTGGCAGTCTGCAGTCAGTCTGCTGGGAGCTGTCAGAGGATCCCGAGGTGAACCTCGGGTGGTGGGTGAGGGGTAGGTGAAAGGCAAGTGATGGACAGGCCAGAGGCAGGCAAATGGCAGATGATAGGCGCCTGACAGTGAGCAATCTGCACTCAAAAAAGGTGTGGATTCGCTGGCAGACTAGGAACTCACTTAGCCCCCATCTACCAGTACTTTCAGTTTTGTAGCCGCTCCTTCGCTTTGGCTGCAGCTTCTTTGAATCAGCCTCCTGGGGCCCCACATTGGGTGCCAAATGTTGGGGTCTTTAGACCCCTTGCTCTTCTCAACCAGCAACAAGGGAAGGACGCACTCCCCAACAAGGCCAGCCAGGGAAAGGTAGGGGGCGGACTGACCACCTGCACCCAGCCCTCCAGGCGGAGGACAATCAGACGCATCAGGGAGACCAGTCACAGCAGGAACTCCATGTGACAGGTTTTTGATTTCCAGATGACTGAAAAAATATATCCCTTCTACCTGTGGGGATGTTAATTCACAAAAGAGATAAATGTGGTGATGTTTGAAAGGGAATTAGGTGATTCATGATTACTTATGCTTAAAAAGTGATGGGTATATTATTACTTTTTGGTTACTATTTTTTGTTGTTGTTGTTAATATAGGTAAAAATGAAGAATAAAATGGGAACAAAATATGAAGAGGTCAATTCTTACTACCTACCAAATATTTCAAGAAGTAATGATTATATGTTGTATTGTTCTAAAACATAGATATCTAAATATTATATGGTGAGCTCCTGGGATTTGCAGGTCTCTCAAAATCAACATTCTTTCCATGTCTGAATCTAGCACTATGTGGTGTGTGATGGGAAATGAGCAAATAATGAATGAATTAGTGAAGCAGAAGTTAGTTGCTAGCAATATACTGTATACCTAAAATACTTATTGTATTGGTTAATATTTGAACATGTCCTTATACTAAGCATGGCCTAAGTGAATGTGTCCTCAACAAAGTGACTAAATAAATGTGGTGCAATCTGTTTCTGCTTTCACTGAGAAAATAAAAGAAGTATATCTTTGCTTTTGTAGATTGACTGATTCAGCTAAGGGAGATAAATATGAGTGAATTATTGTCTCTATGAGTCCTGTGTGTTCCATTCTTGGCAAAGGAATAGCATTTGAATAATTCAGTTATAACTAAAAAAAAAAATTCCTATAAAACTGTTTTCATAAAAGTAGGAATGGGAGATTCTGCAACCACTCAGGAAATATAGCTGTCACTACCTCTGAAGAATTGGAGTCAGAGTATATGTTATGCAATTTCCTTTCTCATCTTAGTGTGGGTGATCATCTGAGTTATTCATTTGCTGATGAATTTTAACATGGACACCTTTGTGTTGACTTCTACTGTAATCCTACATGTCCATAGTGATGCAGGAGATGGCTCAGATGCTGTTGATTGAAGACATCACTTCTGTTAATCCATGCTTATTAGCAATTCACATTCTGCCAAAGCAACATTCATTAGCCCAGTAAAGAAGGCACTAAATTTTCATTAATTTTTGAAAATAAAGTACAGCTTTTGTCCTCAAGATTCATACTTTCTGTTACATTTATGTTTAGTTTCCTTTTGGCTCATTATGAATAAAAACTAATTTGGCTACAAGCCTATAAGCAGTAGTTTGGTGATGTTAACACGTTTCTGGGGTGGGAGTACATAAGTGTTCTCATTCTGCAGGAAAGTAGGAGATGATTCTTATCAGTCAGTGTTTCTTTAGCTCATGGAGTAACCAGAAGACACACTGTACTTAGATCAGGCTTCTTAGTCGGCAAGATTTCCCATGTAAACATTAAGAAACAATTAGAATCTGGTAAATTAACACAATACTAGATCTATAAAGAGTCAATTGCTTACAGTACCAAAGAATGCACACAATGAAGAAAAACGGGGTTCCAAATGGCAGAAAATTTCAGTGTGTTTGCCACCATTGCCAAAGCTGCCTAGCACAATGAGGTCTTGGTCCATAGGTAGTGTCAACAGAGCTATCAATTTCTTTCATCAAAGCAAAGTAACTGTACTGAAAGTCACTGCAATGAATCTGGTCACAAACTTTGAAAGATAACAAGTCTGTGCTTATCATCTCTAAAACACCTTGCTTCATCCTCCCAGCCAGGCATGCAGCTTAACCTCTTACATAATTGCTGAAATTAGATGACATGCCTCAGCAGATCAGAGAGGCAGCTTGTTACTCATCACCCAGCAGACACCAGATTTCATGGCACATGAATCTGCAGAAAATAAAGTCCAAGGTACAGAAATGGTACCACTTTGTCAGGTGCTATTTTTTATGTGCCTTAGAAAATGTTTGCCACAAAATCTTTGTATACCAAAAAGTAGAAGAAATTGAATTTTTTTTTTTCATTTTTTAAAAGAAATTAATCAAAATTACCACCAGCCTTTCCCAGTGCATGGACACTGCCAATGACACTAGAATAGAGGAGGAGAAAACTGAGACACTTTGTGACCCTGCTACAGCTTCTGCACACAATATGGTCAGCCCTTAGAAACCAATGGTGCTGACGCTCTCCAGGGGGGTTCCACAGTTTTCAAAGATTTCGAATGCTCTTGGATGTAGGCAGAATGCAGTGAGTGCAGGGGATTCAATATGAAACTTGCTATATTTATTGGTTGTTTTGTTTGGCTACACATGGCAAAAAAAAATCTCATAAAAATATCATATTTGCTGAAATAATAGTAGACAGTTTTATTTCCATAACCAAAAAACCCAGAGAAAGAATAAACTCAGACTTTTGTCCACATGAGTCTAGAAATTCTCCCATCTGCTCCTGGTTCATCCATAATGGATGTACATTGACATTATTTTCAACTGCCCATCGGAGCAGCATAATATCCATTTTAGAACTAAGAGCCACCTCTTCTGAAAATAACCTTCTTAGAACAGAGGGATACTTACACTGAAGCTCCCAGCAGGATTCTTCTCATGTGGCATTGACTAGGTCTGGGTCACAGTCCCTTTTCCACAGTGTACAGCAGGCAAACTTCAGTGGATCAGACTATATTCAGAAGAGTGTGTCAAAGTAAAAACATGAATTGGTGACCACAGAGGCCACCCAAGGTCCTTGCTCTAATCTTTGAGACAGTAGATTCTTCGCTTAATGTTTGCCAGACATTATCAAATTTGAAATAGACTCAATATAATTGCTTATAACAAAATAAAGTGCTGGGCTTATATCTTAGATGCAAATTTATGTTTATAACATAGGAATAACTGTCATAGTTCTCAGATTTAATAGCACAGAGGTTCACTCCAGGTGACAATTAAATTGATCTCAGGATCAGTTGGATATATTTGAGACACAGAAATTCGCTTTAGACTTTATCACTTGAGAATCTGTGAGATTTTTATGGATTAATACAAACTTCTTATATGATATGAATGATTGTATATGTGGCCAGAATTTATTCCTGTTATAATCTGATAATTTCACTTTTTTCTGTGATTTAAATTGGTTTTTAATTTTTCAGTAAACCCCAAGACTCTATAACGAAGCAGAGTTCACAGTGGAAGGTGGGTGAGGTGGTTGACTAGTGAGGTGTGGTAGATGTGGAGCAAAGGTATTCTTCCCTACATCCAGGACATTCAGGTAGAGTCTTGGGGATATGGTAGAATGTCCATGCAGAGCAAGTGGGGACCAGGATCATTGCAGACAAACATTGTGATCAAAGTGAGAAGAGATGGTGACAATGTCCAGGAAATGCAACTCAGGTAAAGAAAAGAGACCATAAATCAAGTTGTATTTCACTGTAGAGGGTGGGCAGAATTTTTGTAGCACATGTAAAAGCAACAGAGAAGACTGAGGGCGCTCAGCAAGGTTGGCAGCACTGAGCAAAGCCAGTTTGAGAGAGAATTTACTGGGAGGGATTTCTGTCAGGAAATTCCTTTCTTTTCAATTTTCAAAGTCAGTATTTTCACCTTTTATAGGTAAGCACTTTTCTTATATTACAAAAGTGAAACATTAATTGTACTACACTGAAAAGCACATGGAAGATTTAACAATCACTCAGAGTCCAACTTTTCAGAAAGACCCTATGACTTCTGTTGCATCTCGTGAAATAATTTTCTAAAGCTGTCAGTCATTAATTCTTCATTAAGAAGCATGACATAGCACCTTTTTTAGTGCACACTTGTCAGGATTGCATACTCATCAAAAATGAACATTTTCATTACAAAACAAAATAAGAAGATTCAGAAAATATTTTATCAATGAGAAAAATATAAAGGCTAATTTTATTCTATTTTAACCTTTGATGCTTTTTGTGAGGGTCAATATTTAAATGTGTTCAACAACTCTTTCAAATTCTCTGTGTGTTTATGTGTGGAATAAGATATTTCATTGTTTCAAATGATGTGTGATTAAGAAAGGGCGTTCTCTTAACAAGATAAGAATCACGAGAAAATAGAATCTACGTATAATGTAGAGCTTTTCAATTTATATAAGTAAACAGTTTTTCCAAATTCTGAAAGTGACAAAAAGCCTAAGTGGTTAGAAAACAAGTAGTAGATCACCCCTATTCTCACTATGCAGAAGGACTATCTCCTTAGAGTTTGTAATCTTTCCTTTTTCCTTTTCTATCATCCATTTTATGAGCATATTATATTGTTGATTAGAGTATATCCTCTTCTCTTTAGACTAAAATAGAGCCCTGACTCCTCTATGTAATCATTTTTTCTTAATAAACATTCATGTTTAATTTTAATTCCCCTCAAATATTCCATTTCAACAGTGCATCAAAGTTTACACAACTATTCTAAGAATCATAATAATTTAAGATCTTTCCCAGTTTGCATCTTTCATGAATACTGTTGACCAAGATCATAAATAAATCTTTCATGAATACTGTTGACCAAGATCATAAATAATATAAAACACTTATTGATATTTTTCTCAAAGCTATCTAATGGGTGAGAGCTATAATAAACATTAGCTTCTGGTTGCCGATTGCAACATGACTTCCTGTGGCTGTAAATATTTGTATTCCACTGAGCAGAATGTCACAATAAGTGCAAGTTTTACTGCATACTTGTCAGGACTTCATCCTCTTGGGATTCAGTAGTCAAATTATGGAAAGCATTTTAACAATGAGAAAATTTAAAGGCCTGACTTTTTTTTTTTTCCTCTTAACACTTGGTTATTTTTCTGAGACTCAAAAAATGGTTCATAATATTGTTCTTCTTTATGGCTGAATAATATCCCATTGTGTATATGTACCACAGTTTCTTTATTCATTCATCTGTTGAAGGGAGTCTATTGGTTCCACAATCTAGCTATTGAGCCGCTATAAACATTGATGTGGCTGTGTTACTGTAGTATGCTAAATAAAGAAGAATAATATTACAGCATTTGCAGATAAATGGATGAATTTGGAGATTTTCATGCTAAGTGAAATAAGCCATTCCCAAACAACCAAAGGCCGAACAAATGTTTTTCCTGGTAAGTGGATGATGATATATAATGGGGCTGGGGAGGTGGAAGATGAAAAAAGAATGGAGGAACTTTAGATTACATACAGGAAAATGAGAGGGGTGGTATGAAAAAATGGTGGAATGAGACAGACATCATTACCCTATGTACATATATGATTACACGAATGGTATGAATCTGCATCATGCACAACCATACAAATGAAAAGATTTACCTCCTTTGTGTACAATGAATGAAAATGCAGTCTGTAAAAATAAAAGAATAATAATAATACAAATAATTTAAAGAAATGGTCGATTATCCTTTTAAAAAAATTCTTTGTGTTTGTGCATGGTCATTTCTAATAATGTTTGGTCAAGAAGCAGCTTCATCATGACAAATAAAAGAAATAAATAGAAACAAAAGCAAATATACAAAAGAACAGGGATCTGAGGTTTCCTGTCTAATAATTGTCCAATAATGGTTCAATTTCTTGTAATAACTCTTGATAATTGAGGAGAAAGTTTACTAAACTAATACATTTTTATCACTGTGTAGTAATTTGCTTGAATTTTTTTCCATATGAAATAAGTGAACTGGCCCCAATTCTCTTCTCACCCATGGAATATTGCTTTAACCTCACTCCTCCTGTACAATATTGGCTAAACATCAGACAGCAAGTAGAATTGGTTAACCATTAGACAAGCAGATGGGTCTTTGAATTGCGGGTACGTCTTGATCTGTGAAGGCAGAAGAAGCAGAACCTGCTTAGGCTGAGAAGCAACAAGCAATGAATTCCAAACATCAATATGTGGAGCTCAATGATGGTCATTTCATTCCCAGACTGGGATTTGGCACCTATAAACTTCAAGAGGTAATGGTAGAGTATTGGATTAAGGGTTCAAAAGAAAGTAGACAAAAAATGAACAATATCCAATCTGAGTGGTCAAGTTATTAGCTTCCTATGTGACCCTGAGGGGCTCACGGGGTATTCTCTTTCTCCAGGTTACAGCTGTACCATATACAGAATAGACAATGGTCAGACATTGCTCTATATCAGCATCTGATGGTGTGGTAACCAATTGAGCAATGTGGGCACCCTACCCACACACACACATTTTAGGCTATTTACCAACTTGGTATAGAGGTGCATGGCAGCAATTGATGTGTATTGGGACTGGTTTCTCTCTTTATTTCTATAGTTTAGGTAATTTTTTTTTCCAAGAGGGCAAGATCCAGATACATCTGTGCACCAAAAGTTAATGGAGATGGAAAACATAGAATAAATGATTGGGAATACTTCCTTTCCACTGTGAGGAAGCCTTCAACATCTCATCCAAAATGCTGGATTTGGGCCAAGCAGAATTTTATGTCCTCTCAACTGGAAAAAATTCAGCTGAATGTATAATATACCATCCTGATAAGTCAAAGTAGGACCTAAAAAGGGTTTTTGTCAATTGTTCATGTGTGTTGTATTGACAAATGACCTTCCTACTTGCAGCAAGTTAAGTTTACTAGACTGGAATGAATTTTGTATTCCAATATCATCCTCTGACCACTTCATTGTGCAACAAGAGATTAGATCCCTGAATTTTAAATTTAAACTTTGTCCTTCTTCAAGACTTAATGAAATATCCCGCGAGCACTTGGAAGACGTGACAGGATTTGGTTACATTGTAGGGGCAAGTGGCATGAGGGGACCACGAAGGCTTCAATCCTACTCCCTGAGCCTTACACATAAGATATTTAGGGGTAGATTCAGTTGAGGGCAGTGGGACACAGGATCACATTCATTTTGATTTCATAAAAAAAGAAAACTTCTAAATTTTTAAAACAAGAAAGCACGTATTTGCCTTTTTTACTTTAACAAATTAGCTTACAAATCATCATTCAAAATTTGTGGACTATGAAATAATTGTCAATTTCACTCCACAAAAGAGATGAATTTATATTTAAGGGCTGATGTTTCTGTGACTAATCCTTTATGAGATGAGTATAATTTTTTATTTGCAGGTCTATGTTCTTAGAGTATACATTTTTCCCAACCTGTGTTTAGTTATGTCATATAGAGATAAATTGTGGGACAAATTTAACATAGCACATTGCTCTTTATCTGAAAGCTGATTATCAATCTTGCCCATGACTGGCACCTGGGAACTTTGATTTTTCACTTTTTTCTTTTTTTTTTAACACACAAGGACACATGCCATTCCAAAAATATCTGAACAGTAGAGTTAATTTTGTATTCTGCAGTCATGTTCATATTCCAGTTGAGCCAGGGCAGTGGGCAAGGTTGCCAAAACACCAGAGACAATACCTGGAGACTGCATAGAAGGCAAAAGTCCTTACCGAGAAATGCTTACGGGAAGGGTCCAGCAGTGATAGGCGGGACAGACAGCACCCCCTTCCCTCCCATTGCTTTGCCAAGCAGGGCTAACTCTTCCTCATGGCATTTTGTCCAGTGAAAGCTGACCGGGTGAGTGACATATATGCTTTCCACATTACCCTCCGTTCTGTCCGAGTCACCACAAAATGAGGGGTTTTAACCTGCATTTTTTATTTGTCATTTTTAGTTACATATGAAAGTATAGTGTATATTTTCAATTTATACAAACATGGAGTATATCTTTTTGGAATTAGAATTTTGGTGTTGGGGCATACAAGATGTGGAGACTCACCGTAGTGTGTTCATATATGAACATACGAAAGTTATGTCATATTCATTCCCCTGACTTTTCTATTTCTATCTTCCCTCCCTTCCTTCATTCTCCTTTGTCTAATTCTCTGGACTTCTATCTTCCCTTTACCTCCCCCCTTGTCATGTGTTAGCATGCTCTGTCACTCTGTGTGTGCTGTATACTCAGTTTTCCCAAACTCGTACTGACAAGGGGATTAGAAAAAAGAAATATCAGAAATAAATATTAAGACTCAATTAGCAGATTAATTGTGGGGTTGGATGGCTGAATCAGCCCTGCTGGTATCTGATCTCTAACAAAGAGTGAGGCTCCACATGCCTTATTTTATATGCAAACACATCAGAGGAATTTATTGTGAGAAAAATTTCTACAATATAAACAAAATTGAAGCTGTGGGGAACACAGCTTAATTGGGAGCTTATCAACTCCCTTACTATTTCTTCCTCTTACAGCCAGCTGGCACATCAAGGTTGCTTTAGTACACTGCTACCTCTCCAACCCCTGGCAGCTGTGTTTGAATAGAGGTCTGTTTGAACTAATAAATTCCATGGAAGACAGAATTTTCTCCAAGCAGGGTGTCACCAGCAACTGAGCAGTCTCGAATTGGTAAGATCTCACAGAGAGTTCTCAGGAGAGTAATCCTCTGCTTCAAGATGGCTCAAACAATCCCATACTTTGTTCATGGATCCTTATATCGCCCTTTTTATATTTTTAAAGCTCATGTAAAGTGTTGATACTAGAAGTTCCCTGATCTCTTTTCTGATATCATGACAACATATTATTGTAAGGAATCCCACGAAACCACATGGGACACGGGAAATCACATAAGGGAGTTTATTAAGCAAAGTGTCTCCCTGCAGGGTAAGAGAGAAAATGAGAGGAAAAGAAAGGGAACAAGAAAGGGCATGTGGTAGAGAGAGTGGAAAAGCGAGGAGGAGAAAGTAAGCAAGTGTGTAGGAGAGGAAAGCAAGAGAAAAGATGGCAGGGTAGCTACTGTGAAGCAGTTGAATTCTGCCGGGCTAACAGGGGACCAATATTGGAGAAGGATACTTGCAAGCTGACTGATGAACCAATAGCTAGCTAGGATATTCACAAACTGACAGTAGTTAGGAGGCAGGGAAATGGCTGCAACGGAAAGGGCAGGGGGAGCAGCTTTGTACATTACATTCCCCCGTTTCTGTTTTTATAAGAAAATCTTTTGTTCTCCAGTTCTTTCCTAAGTCTTCTCTCTCCTTCCTGCCTAAGTGACTAGGGATGGTTTTGCAGGTGAGATGTAAAAAGTCCATTCTCCCAGGGGTAGTCTTCAACTTCTAGACTTCCAGAGGCAGATGGTTTTCATGGACTTCATTTCCTTGATTTAACTGATCCCTGATTTCTACACTAACTGCCTGTACCCAATTCTGGCTTAACTCCTTTATTGCTGTAGGGAAAGGGGGCCATGACCATTCTGGCTTCTTCAAGCTGGAAGAGGGCAGTGTGGGGCCAGCAGTTTGGAGTTCCCTTTTTAGAAATTGGGTCAATTGAGGGGTCCATGGTAGAAGTCTGGTTGGGGAAGAGCAGGTTGTAAAGGCATCTGGGGATGGGTGCTTCTGTGAGAGTGGAACAAAAAGACATGAGTACTAAAATGAGATTGATACAATATAAATGTTGCAGAATCTGGAAGATGCCAATGAATATCATGAAGATGACAGAAGTCAATAATTCCTCACCAGGGAATGGAAGAACTGAGAAGTTGCTCCCATAACAAGGCCTAGCAAAGGCTAGAGAGGACAAGGCCTTTATTTGGGAACTTTAACATTGTCCAGGTTATCAGGAATGTAACCTGTGTTTAGTAGAGATCTCTATACTTAGCTTTCAGTTTTTATTCTAGTGGGCTTACACAAGTGTACATCTTAAGTTACATTTAAGTATTATTTCTTTTAAATGCCCAAGAATGGCTATATTTTGTTTTTAACTGTTTTGCTAGGTGTTTAAGATCAAACTGTTCTAAGTGACCTGTTCCTGTCTGTTAAAGAGTCAGCTGAGTTCCCACAGGGGTCACTCATAGAGAACTTGAGAGCCTTACCTTTAGTGAGCTTTTAGCTTTACTTTTATAAAGTAAGAGTACTGGGCTTTAACTACAATGTCTATAACTTTACAGTTATTTACCCCCTTTTATCTAATTGGGGTCTACATTATCTGTCCTATAGGTGATGGCTTTCCAAGTTAATCTATGGTGTACTTCTGCAAAATATCAGGCAGCAGAGTTTACAAGGAAAATACAAAATGGAATCACCAACAGTAAAACATTCAGTTTGTGCAATCAGACAAGTGTAAATAGTATTTGCCTATCCCTTTCCTGTTGAAGAAAAGTCCTAGAAAAATTGATGTTAGACATTTTATAAACATCAACATTTTATTAATTTGACCACCTAGAGACTTGTGAGTTAATTTTAAAGACATTTTATTTCTATTAGTTTACCCAATTTAAATTGAACCTTTTTAAATCACGTGAATTAAAATTATTTGAATCCAATTTTAAAATTTTAATTTTATGCATGCTTATATTTAACACAAAAGTAAAGGCCTTGTAATGTTTATCTCCATTGCAATGTAACAGATGTTCAAAAATAACTCTAGAGTTGGATAAAAAGAACTGATCAAAAATCATTAACCAAGGTATGTAGGATCAAAAATTGTGAGCTCAAAAATATAGCATTTAAGAAAAACAAAAGTCCTAAAAGAAAAATGATAATGGCCATTAATTACAGCATGAGAAAATGAGAAAGAGAGAAGAGGTGAAAGGGAGAGAAAAAGTATTCTGAGTGGCAGCCCAGGAGAAATTTAACATGGACAAGTTTTTCCTTGGGTCTCAGTCTCCCACTGAGCATTCTGGCTTCCTCCATTTACATTTCAATGTAAGCCTTGACTCAGATCTGAAAGGGGCTAACAGGTCATACTCCATACTGGGACATGCCACTGATGGTTGGGCTGGTCACTTCCTCCACAATGGCCACACCGGCCTATGCAGGACCTCGTGGCAGGGGGACTATGTGGGCTGGGCCAGGAAATGGAAGCAGAAACAGAATGGGGTAAAGGAGATGGAGAAGCAGGGGCCGGAGGCACTTGTACCTGCAGGCTCAAAGCAAGAAAGAAGAGACTTGAAGATAAGGAATTCCTTCCCATCTACCCGCTCGCTCACGGAAGCTGTGTGCCATTACACAAACGAATTTTGATGGTGTTAAGCTGGGGGTCGGGTGAAGGGTTCTGAGGGTTCAATCTGCCAGATTGGAGGACCCAGATCCCATGGTGGGGACTGATACAGCCGAGTCTGTGGCCAGGGCGTCCCGAGGCCAGAGTACTGGGCTGGAGATGAGGTAGCACGTTGATTGTGTCATCACACAAGCACCAATGTGTGTGCCGGGCAAAGGGTTTGAGGACCTGATATCAGGGTTTCAAGTGTGAGTGCGAGATGACCCTCAACCCTGAGAGAGAATATCCACCATAAAATCAGGAACCCACCAGGCAGATAGGATCGACTATGGGGGCTAGTCGTAACTATAAAAGTTGTGGCTGGGGGTACTCCCACCCCTCAGCTGCCTCGAGAGCCCCGGACACTTAACATTCGCTTCTCAGGTCAGCAGAGGTGTGTTTAAGAGGTGTGTTTTTTTAAGCAAAAAGCTGAGGGTCTGGGCGAATGGAAGGTGGGGCCATGTCCGAGGGCACTGGGGCGTCAGATGGGGTTCCACTTGTTTAAGAGGCAGTGGAAGAACCCATCCGAGTCACGGCACCAATGTAAGGAATCCCACAAGAACCACACGGGACATGGGAAATCACACAAGGGAGTTTATTAAGCAAACAGTGTCTCCCTGCAGGGTAAGAGAGAAAATGAGAGGAAAAGAAAGGGAACAAGAAAGGGTGTGCGCTAGAGAGAGTGGAAAAGCGAGGAGGAGAAAGTAAGCAAGTGTGTAGGAGAGAAAAGCAAGAGAAAAGATGGCAGGGTAGCTACTGTGAAGCAGTTGGATTCTGCCGGGCTAACAGGGGACCAATATTGGAGAAGGATACTTGCAAGCTGACTGATGAACCAATAGCTAGCTAGGATATTCACAGACTGACAGTAGTTGGGAGGCAGGGAAATGGCTGCAAAGGAAAGGGCAGGGGGAGCAGCTTTGTACATTACAATTATCATAACACAAATCAGAATTAGTAGCAGAACTGTTATTCTAAAAATATACAATGAGGAATGTTTCTACATATTTCCAGGATTAAAGCTTTTTAAATCATAAAGTATCTATTTAGCAGGATATACATGAGTTTGTTCCTGCTTTCCTGAATATCCAGGTTATGATGATACAACTCTGTAAGTCCAGACTGTTCTTATTACTATGCAAAATGCCCATTAGGTGATTTTTTACCTTTTCTCAATCCCACCAGGAAACATTATATTTGGCTTCAGTAAAACAGACATATTTACAACTGGCAAGGCATCTAACTAAGCCTTTGCATAAATTTGAGAGTGGCAAGTTCACTTACAATATTTATGACAGAGCTTCCAAAGCATTTAATTTAGTCTGAATTATTTTTCAATATTTACCTGATTGTGTAATGCTTTGGAAGTATTTTGACCTGCATTATGAAGAAAATAAACACTAAATATTTTTAGATAAGTTCACAGAAGCTGTTTTGGTAGAAGCCATAAAGGATATTAAAGTAAATACCCCAAGTAGCCTGCTTAGCTGGGCAGGTATTTGCTGTAAGACCTGAACTGCAGTATCAGCATACCATGGCCCTGAAGTGTTAACTGAGAGTAAAAGAAAGGAGGGTTGATAAAGAACAAGTACCCATTTCTCTCTACTATATCTGGTGAGACAGTTGATCAGATTACATCTCTTACAAGTTATATCATATTTTTCTCCTTTTCTCTTAACTCTCCTATTTCCAGAAATTAAAGCATAAGGAGATTGAACACAGACCTGCAGACCTTAATAGGAATCCTCTTTGCAGTTTCTGTCTATAAAGTCAGGTGTGGGACCAACTGTAAAATGGAGAAAATCTGAGGCAGCTATTAAATACCACAGATGTTTTTGTATGCCACCATCACTGAAAGTCAGGATATTGCCAACAAATCCTCCAGGAGTCATGGAATCCTGATACACCTGTCTTCTTTTTTTTTTTTTTTTTTAATTCTTGGAGACCATTCCAAAATATTCCACCACCACTGCCAGGGATTTTATGCTGCACTGGCAAGGCACTTGCACACTCCATCCATGTAGGAAAGGTACTAAATTCTATTGCAGTATGATTAGAATGGTAAGGTAAAGGTGGATGTTCCATGGAATGACTGGTTTATTATGGGAAAGTCTCATTTTAATAACTCTCCAGACATATGATCTTAAGTTCCAAAGGCCAGTAAGATTAGCTGTTCTGGGTCCACTATATGCTATATTTTCCTCAAAGATTACCATCATACAGCCAGCATATTTATTCTGGGACCAACATATAGGTAAATCCCCACTGTAACCAATATAATTAAATTCAGTGGCATGAATAGGTGTAATGTGTTTGTCTGTAAAGCCTCCCATCATACGAGTGTCATTAGTAAATACCAGGATGGATTCTCCAGTTCACACAGCTGAATGTACTAAAGGTGGATCTGGGAAATATATCCAATAAGTTTCCCCATGGACCCCACTTGCCTGACAGCTCAATAGAGTCAGCATATCCACAAACATTGTGGTTAGAATCTTAATACCTCCCTGCTTAACTATCTGTTTAACCTCTTGTGTCATGTCCTTCAATTGTATTCATGATGGCTGGTTGAGCTTTCTGTAAAGATAAAAGAATAGTATCTACCCTATATTATTACTGAATCTGGTCCACTCCATTGCCCTGTTTGTAAGTCTTTCAATCAGACCAAGCCTGACAAGCCTACTGTCCTAGGAGTCATGTGTTGCTCAGTAGCAGTGAGACTTTTTCAACATTACAATTTTAAAAATGTGAGGCAATTTTTTTTATTGTAAACAAATGGGATACATGTTGTTTGTCTGTTTGTACATGGAGTAAAGTCATACCATTTGCATAATCATAAATTTACATAGGGTAATGTTGTTTGATTCATTCTGTTATTTTTTCCCTTTCCCCCCTCCCCTCCCACGCCTCTTTTCCAATGTGAGGCAATTTTGTGGGATTTTGTGGAGTTCTGTTCTCCCTTTTTTATTTTCATAAAATTGTTGAAAAGAAGCATCATTAGCCTTAAATTGTAAAGATTGGCCCAGCAATTTAAAATATTTAAATTGTAAGAAGCGAAAATGAGTGTTTTTACTTAGCGAAGAAAATTAGCAACAGTCACCTGTTAGACATGTGAGGACTGTGAAAGTCAATGTTGTTGTTGCGCTGAAGAAGGTACTATAGTGAAAGAAGGCTTAGCTTCCATCAATTATATGACTTATGAGCAAAATATCATGAAATGAAACCAATATAAATACTGGAGGTTAGCCTTATATCTTGTTCGTTCTACAGCTGATAGCATTATTATTTTATTTTTGTAAGGCACTAACAGACAATTGCTGTAAATTTTACAATGAAAACACAATATAAAATAATCAAATCAAAAGAACAACCTACGAATCAAAGCACATTTTTTTGTAATTTTAAACATTTACATATATATATAGTATTTATTGTTTATTTCAAGATTACATAAATCTTTATAACAAAAATCTGTCTTTTGAACTTAACTTTAAATGAACTTTAATGATTATCTTAACATGAAATAAGGTGAGAGGCAGAGTTTTCACTTAGGTGAGGTGGCCTCTTGACAAATCTTAGGTAAGTTGCTTTATTTTTGAAACTAATTTTAAGCTCTTCTTGAACAGTATTTTATAAAGTTTTTTTCTGTATCAATTTTTTGAACCAACATGAATTAGTTAACAAAACTTAACATTACATTGAAAACATGAACCAAACAAGTTAAGAGAGCTTTTGACACTCTTGTAGGAAAATGGCAAAATTCTTTTTATATTTCATATTTTTGATAGTAGATAAATCAGGCTCTCTTTATTGTTTTTTAAAAATGTATTTAAGTTCACCTCTCAATGTAGAGAGTAACACAAAACTTAATAACTTATTATAGATTATTTTTATTTAATTGTAAAATATTGGATGACAAATAAATTTCCAACTAATTTTTTATTTTTTTATAATTCTGCAAGAGACCACTGTTATAGAAAATTTTAGTTTGCAGAGCATTATCTTAGTAAAATGTTCTTTTAAATCTTACATTTTAAAGACTTGTTTATTTGGGACACAAGAATATATTTAGTATACAAGAAGGTTAATAACAGCATTAAAATTGCAATGATGTTCTTTTATTAACCAACTTTAGCTCTTAACGAAATATTTGTAATGTGGAATGCAATGTTAAACTTTAAAATTCCTTATTACTTTAACATATACAGAGTTAAACTTTTGTTTTTTATCAGTACACTAATATTTGAATTTTTCTATTTCTCTCAGCCTTTATGTAGAAAGATTAATTTGCAGCCTGAAATGTGGCAGAGTTCTGCTAGAAGACTTTATCTACTTTGTAAATAGGTCTCAGGCCAGAAACTCAGCACAAAGCTTAACTTTGTAAATTAGAAATTTCTCTTTTTTAAAATGAGGAAAAAACCTTAAATAACTTTAGCATTGTGGTAATTACATATAACCAATTTAATTATACACAAAACTTTTTGAAATTTATCATCTACAAATCTTTTGTAATTTACATAGACACAATCTTTTCCTTCACCAGACAAAAACCTCTTAGATTCTTTATATATATCTCAAACCTGACAGAATTTTAAATCCCAGTAACTGCATTTTTTGTGTGTGGAGAAGACAGAAACAAAGGAATCTGAAAACTTCATCATTAATCAATTTATAAAAATATGTCCAATGTTTAAATATATTTCCTTATGGCATTTTACCAGCTAGTGAACATCCAAAGTGTATTTGTGGTCATTACCCCCAAAACAGAACTAACATAAGACAAGGGCAAAAGTGAGTTTTGTGAAGTCACTACTTCTGCCCATGACATTCAAAATTGATCTTTGACTACTTCCTTAAGTCTTACATAGGAAAGATTTTATCCCATTATAAGGGTTAACTGAGTAGTAACTGAAGTGATAGGGTGTAGCTAGGGGTGGGAATGGGGGCATGGCTTTGGGGTAGGTATATTTTGAATCTAGAGATTTGAGCCTCTCTCTGCTTCCTGATCAATATGTGAACTGCTTCCCTTTGCCACACTTCTGCTGTGATGTCCTGCTGATACCACCCTTTACCAGTGACGAGTTTTGCTCCCTCTAATGCTGAAGTTTGAACACTAGAGAAGCATGCCAAGGCAAGCCTATTAAGCAGGTTTTATTTTAAAGTAGTAATAAGACACACTTCTTCGGAAGGGGAGAAGGGGGCCTTGGCTGATGTTCTAGAATTCCAAGAGGTGAGCGCACCCTACATCTTTTATAGACTAAGGTCTCTTTTGTTCTCCAGTTCTCTCCCCCCTTATCTCTCCTTCCTGCCTATGTAACTAGGCCTGGCTTTGCAGGTGAGATGTAAAAAGTGAGAAGCGGATGGGGCAGGGGGAGGGTCAAAGTGTTTGAAGCAGGTAAGGGCCCAGGGGGCATTAATTAGCATCTCCTTGCCTGGAGTCCCTGACAAGGGCAGGTAAATTTGGTAATCAATGGGCTCAGGAGATCCTTGACATTCCATTCTCCCAGGGCAGTCTCCAACTTCCAGAGTCAGATGACTTTCATGGCTTCCATTTCCTGGATCTGACCTGATCCCCTATTTCTACACTAACTGCCTGTCCCCAATTCTGACTTCATTGCCTCACCTGGATTACCAAGGAATGGAGTCGACCAATGGATTAAAATCTCTGAATCTGTGACCCCTCAAATAAACTTTTTTTCTCCTAAAATTGTTCCAGTCGAATCCTTAAGTCACAGCAGCAAAATAGCGGACTAAATCACTCTCATAAAATGATTCTCCAAGTACTTCTTTTGATTGTTCCTCTAGGTTCCTAATAGTAAGACAACAGAGGCCACTGAAATAGCCATAGAAGCTGGGTACCGCCATATTGATTGTGCATATGTATACCAAGTAGAAGAGGAAGTAGGACTGGCCATTAGAAGAAAGATTATAGATGGCACAGTGAAGAGAGAAGATATATTCTATACTTCAAAGGTATTGTGTATATAGTGTAAACATTACTACAATGTGATATGAAGAGGTAAAAATTGCTAGATTGTCAGTTATGTGATTATTGGTACATTATTTATTCACATATAATATCTAGTTTCAAAAAGTGAAAGATTATGAGTTGCTACTCACAGTCTATAAATATGTAACTTTAAAGATCTTTACTTTTCTGATTCTTCAATTAGCACTATGATTTAATATTGCTTGTGAAATCAGATAGATTTATGATAAGATTATGATTTCATTATTCCCTGGGTAACATTCTAAAATTTCTAGTCATTTTGAATAGCAACTTATACATTTGTCATTATGAGAGATCAATTTAGGACAGTTCTATGGGTAGTAAACACGATGTAGCTAAAATGTCTTTATTTGTGTCTGTCACATATTAAAATATTCAAAATGTGTATTCCTTCAGTTCTATAAGTAAAAAAAAATAGTTATTCTTGTCTTGTGAAATGAATAGATGAGTCAGACTTTGAAATCTTTATGAAACACAATTCAGAGAGCCAATATTTTTATTTGATAGAAATTATATATTTTGAGTAATTTCTTCCATAGTTCAATTGTTTGACTCATAATAACCAAAAAATATAAGCCAGTTCACATGAATAGGCCAGATGAATGGAAACCAAACACCAGAACAGAATGTCTTCCCTGTTATCAGCAGTGGTCAAGCAATAGAGAAATAAATATCTCAATATGAAGTTAAACAAATCCTCCAAATATTGATAATATATTAATTCAGTACAATTTTCTTTCTTTAACCTCTGTAGTTATGGTCCACTTTTCATCGACCAGAACTGGTCCAATCTTGTTTGGAAAGATCACTGTGAAAACTTCATTTTGACTATGTTGACCTCTACCTTATTCACTTGCCTATATCAATGAAGGTAGGCAATTTTCATCACCAAACCTAATTAATTTCTGCCATCAGCATGGATGCAACCAGTAAGGGTGGTTGAATTAGGCTTCTATTATAAATTCATATAAACAATTTGTATGAATTATAGATAGAAAGTACAAATTATGGCTAGATTTATGATTAGAAGTAATCTTCAGAAAAGTCTGTGTGTATTCATCTGTTACATGTGCATTACTATAGGTTTGCATGATTTTTGCTCTAGCCTTTTCCACTGTGGTAAATATGATTTGCAAGAATTATAGTTTCATTGTCATTAATATTTGGTTGAGTCACTTCATCTTCCAGCATCAAATCAAACTTGAATAGAAACTTGTTTGACCCTCTTCGGTATACATACATATTCCTAGACCCACATATGTCCGGGTATATAAGTAATACTGTATTGTGCATGTCATCAATGAAATCCATTATTATTGGAGATCAAGCCCATGCATCCAAGGACCCTTCCAGTGAAAGAGAGGCATTTCCCTGGGGAAATATATAGGGACAGAAAAAGTAACTTAAGCCAAGTAGAAGACCCCATTAAAAGACCTGAGAATATTTTACTTAATTACACACACACACACACACACACACACACACACACATAATCAAATATAGAGACAAATTGATGTAAGAAAATATAGGAAGCTAAGCATCTAAAGGTGTTCCTTACATCTCCATATGTAAACATTTTGGAAATAGATGAATATAAAGAGATGCTACACTTATTTTACGTAGGTTTAGTGTTCCATTCCCTAGATATACCTAGTAGTATTACTGTGCAGGGAAATTTTAATTGGGAAAAATTACTGTTTTGATCACTTCTATTCCAGCCAGGGGAAGAGTTTTATCCAAAAGATGAAAATGGAAATATTATATATGACTCAGTAGATCTCTGTGTCGTGTGGGAGGTGAGTGTCTAAAAGGGCAACCCCATATGAAGCCCAGAGGTCTACAGTTAGGTCATGTCTATTCCTGAAATTTGGGGCCTAGAAATTATGTTTCAAGGAGGATTATTGTTATTGTGGTTGGGAGGCATTATTAAAATGTAAGATAGAAAAATGGAGGGCTGGGAATATAGCTCAGTTGGTAGAGTGCTTGCCTCACAAGCACAAGGTCCTGGGTTCAATCCTCAGCACCACTAAAAAAAAAAAAAAAAAATAGCAAAGTAATGATGACAATGAGGACATGCAACTTCTGCTACATCTTGCAGTAATGTCTGATTCCCTAAAGAGGACACAGGAATTCTTTTTCTGACTCTCAATACCTTACACTATTGTCTTTACTATTTTTCTCTTCTTAACCATCAATTCAGTCACCATTGTGGTCATTTCTTGACAGTGTTCCTCTTAAGAGTTCTCTCTTGCAATTATATTGACACAGTTGACTGTACAAATGACTCTTCACAACCCCTTCCTCCCAAGGCCATGGAGAAGTGTAAGGATGCAGGATTGGCCAAGTCCATCGGGGTGTCCAACTTTAATCAAAGGCAGCTGGAGATGATCCTGAATAAACCAGGCCTCAGGTATAAGCCTGTGTGCAACCAGGTGAGACCCCTGAGCCTCATTGCCAAATCTCATTTCCTTGTTTCTGCACCACAGCCAGGTGTTCATTTGTCTGGTCCCCTAGTTCATTTGCCTTTGTAGAACAGAAAAGTATAGAAATTAGTGTCACTGTCTTGGAGGGTGTGGAGGACTCTGAACTGTACCTTTGCTGGATAAATTCTTAGTGAAAATGTGGGGTAGATCTTAGTGTCCAGTTTATGGAGGAATCTGCTGATGTAAAGGTGATCAAGAAGGAGAGTGGTTGTTCATCAGACTTCAGGGGTAAGGTGAACTTGTCCTTGAGCAATGAAAGGCTGAGCAGAGACTGGATGGGTGAATGTGCTGTGGAGGGGGAGGGAATTTTTTGTAGGAGAGGAGGTCAGTACACCAGAATGGGTAGAGAGCAAGCAAAGAGTGAAAAGAGCAGATCAGTGGTCTGGGTACATATGGAGTTTGGGTGCCTGAGCACCTGTTATCTCGTATTTCAAATCCACAAATCCACAGCTGCAGGAAAATATAGCAGAGATTATGAAAGCTAAAAGACTGAGACAAAGTTTCTTGTTTATGATGATGCTGATTGTGGATGAAATCCACATTCAGGAACATTTAATATATAACATTTGATTGTATGACTGAGCTCCTCTTACATGCTTTTCTTCCATGCTTTCAGATATCAAATCAACTGTGTAATCACATCTATTCTGTGCATGGTTCTTTGCTCTCACTTAATTTTTCACAACTTGCAGACATGGAGTAATGGTCTTTGGTTGGCAAGCAGAGCTTATAAAATCCATGAATTTCTTATATGTTGAGAGATTCCTATAAATTTCAAATATAAATGTTGAAGGTTGAAAATCATTTTAGTATGTTGTGATTATGGTATTTTTCAAACATATAGAAATATTGAGAGCATGATGCAGGACATTTATATTTTCCACCCTGTATCTATAATTATACACTTTGGGGTTCACTGCACAATGCTGATTTATGTGGGTATATCTGCAAACTTATATGTAATATTTTGCTATATTATGCAAATTAAATTATGGACAAGTATATTTGTCATGGGGTACAACTTAAGAACAGACCCAACGTCACTGAGAAGTCCAAATTTGAGAGTCCTTATTAGCTGACTATCTCACACAATGCCCAAAAATGGCTTTGGGAGAACAGTCCTGAGTGTAGGGTTGCAGAGATTTTTATACCATAAGAAAAACACGTGAGTACATTAATAATAAGTGACTATTGCTATGATTCAAATCTACAAATTATTATCATGAGATCTAAAATCATAAGCAGAAGAGGAAATGGGTCAAAAAGACCTTAGTCGGGTACAATTTAAAGAATGGTTACTAACATCTAGACAGTCATTCTCAGACAGGGTATATTGTCCAAGAAAAATTGGAACCAAAAAGAGAACAATTTTATATTATATAAGAATTGCCATTTTGTGTGGCCAAGTATGCTGTGCTAAGCAACTGTGGATGGGGATAGAGGTGCGGTGTTCCCATGGGAGGAGCATTTCCTACGTGACTTGGAGTCTCAGGGTAAAAGGGAGTCTGTTTGGTCATTGCCCAGATAGCCTGGCCCATAACATATTCACTTTTAGAGAACTCAGAGAATATCTTAGGAATGAAGATGATCTCTCACATACCACATTTCCATTACTACAGCTGAAGCAAGTCATAAGTCTCTCACATCATCTAAATTCAGTCTGGATTCAGACTTCCCACTGCTTTTCTGTAACATCTTTTGTAGTTATTCCCCTTTTCTAGGAACTGACTTTGATTCACACGTTTTTTAAGGTCACGTTTCTTAAGTTCTTTTCACACGGAATGTTCACCCCATGTTTTTCTACATAATATTGAACCAGGATGTTTTCCAAACTCCCTTTTTATTTCACTTCACTCGTTTTGACACTCCCATTTTCTGTTAGGAGCTAGACTTGGATTTCTTATTATGTATCAAGGGCCTGCCAGAGTAGTCCTCAGTCATTGGGTTTTGCATCACAATTGATAAATTTCAGACATGTTGCTCAGAAGAGCAGACATTGGTTTATAAGAAAGGAGAAGAAAAGGGGAAAAAAAGTTAAAATTTTCAAGGGAGAGAGTGAATCTTATAAAGGAGGAGGGGCAGGGCATGCCCATCTCTGCCTTCCAGTTTTATAGGGAATCTTGCGGAAGGTTTCAGAGTCTACCCAGTTTCACCTCTTGACAGTTCACAGACAGTAGGATTGCATCAGATTTCCAAGTCCGGATTTTGTATGTTCTTGCGCTGCAAAGGGGAATGTTAAAGCATGGGTTACTTTGGCCCACTCTGACTTGTTCTAATTGGAATTTGTTCTTAGAAATTATGTTTAGGGGAATTATTCTAAGCTTCCTGAGTTCTGGAATTGGGTTTTATTGGTTTTGATGAACAAATTTGCCCAAATGTCACCTGCAGAATATCTACTAAATATCTTTCAAACTTGTCTTTGTGAGACATTGATGAAATTCTTGCTTTCTGGCACAATTAGAAGTCCAAGTTTCCATTTTTTAAATTCAGTTTTTTTTTTCTTTGACATTTTGTTTTCATATTAACATTAGAATTTGTAGAATCAGATACCTTCTATCTTGTTCACTATAGGTAGAATGTCATGTTTATCACAATCAGAGGAAACTGCTGGACTTCTGCAAATCAAAAGACATTGTTCTGGTTGCTTTTGGTGCCCTTGGAACTCAACAAGAAAAACGCTGGTAATGAGAACATCAGGGAGTTTATCTAAAATGCCATTGTAGATGAACTATTTATAGTACTCTAAGTCTCAGATTTCTGAAGATCACTTTTGACCGACTCTGGGAGAAGAGATAATTTACATTTTGGAGAAGATTCTATAAGACAGTGATGCTGCTGGACCAGGCACTGCATTTGAGGATTCCTCTCTAGAGTGGTCCACACAGACATGAGGCTGTTTTGTGAAAGGGTGAAGTGGTTCTTCCTGTAATCCCAGTGACTCCAGAGGCAGTGGCCAGAAGATTTCAAACTTGAAGCCAACCTCAGAAACATAAGTGAGACTCTGTCAAAATAAAAACAAAAAGTACTAGGCATTTGGCTCTGTGGTAGAAAACCTTTAGATTCAACCTCTACAAAACCCCAATCACCCAAAAGAGAAACAAATGAAAGCCTTTTAACTAACTTGGCCTCAGAACTTCAGCATTTCTGTCTTTTCTTCCAGGGTTAACCAGAGCTCTCCAGTTCTCTTAGATGATCCAGTTCTTTGTACCTTGGCAAAAAAGCACAAGCGATCCCCAGCCCTGATTGCCCTCCGCTACCAACTGCAGCGAGGGATTGTGGTTCTGGCCCAGAGTTTAAAGGAGAGTGAAATAAAGGAGAACATTCAGGTACAGAGATGGGTTGTGGGCATTCTGATTCTTTCACAGAATTCTTCACGTTTTTGTGCCAACTCAATATCCCCATCACGCCCTTTTCATGTAGGATTTTAGGTGATTTCAAAAGTGTGTTCTCTTACTCTACAATGGGGCATACAGTGTCATTGGCTAGAATTAGAATTAGATAAATCACAGAGATTTGGTTTTCAGCATTGTTAGCCATGTATTGTATAACCCTGTGCAAGTACAAATGTGTAATCTTAAAAATTTCTGAAACGAGAATTTGCATTGGGTGTTTTTTATTCTATAAATTATGATTTTATTTTACATTTCCCCAAGTGCCCAATATATTTTAGTATTCATGTACTTATACATATTGAGTTTTTTCACTTGTCAACTGCCAGTTTATGAATTACCCATTTAAATGGGTCAATTATCTTTTCACTTACATGTAGGAAAACGTTGTTGAGCCACTACTTCCAGCAGTTGCAAAACAAACCACCCCATGATATTGAGGTTAGTGCAAAGAACATTTGTTTATCTCATATTCTAAGGTTTGACTATATGCCTCGGCTTGGCCAGAAAGAACTCAGTGAATGTCTTCTGGGCCACACTGATTTCTCATGTATATGTAATGAACTCTCCTGTGCATCTGCAGAGCAATGTAGTCCCTCCTCTTCAGTCCTGCCTGCTCTGTTGTCTGGGGTGTTGAACTCCTCTCCACTGAACTTCACATCCATCAACTGATGACCCAGGCTTCACCTCATCACATCGCACTGTTCCCAGGCAGTGAATGGATCCTTTCAGAGCCTTCTCACGCCTAGACTCAGAATGAGCACGTCAGTGCTTCTGCCAAGTTCTAATAGACAATTCACATTATAGACTGGGCAATTACTCTGGAGGTAGAGAAATAGAAACAAGGTCTTAGTGAAAGAACCTGCAAATGCACATAAGAAGGATTTTGAAGACTGGGAGATGTGAATTATCAGAGGGAGCAATTTTGTAAACAATTAACCACATTTATGAATTTTGAATATCATTTTTCAGATGCAGATGTATTTGTTGAAGTATGTTCCCTCACATTTTATTTGTGCTTTCGTTCTCCTTTTGGTATACTTTCATGAACAAAGTTTCTTTATTTGTTGTTGTCTTCTTGCCTTTACTTTGTGGGTGATGAATGTCATGTGTTTTCTTACATAGGAAACTCAACAATATTTTGTTACATTACTTTACAAAAGTGTTAAGCTCTTTGATTCAAAATTTAATTCAACTGTTTTTTCAACATTATGTAAAATAAGGATCCATATACTTACACTTTTTTAAAAGTCATACCATGACTTTTAAATGACTAGCTGAACTTCCTAGCAACAGAAATTATATTTCTTGATAGTTTTTTGTCATTAGTTATCTTATTTACTCTTTCCCATTGTCTTAATTGTGGTGGAAAATCAGTCTTTCTTTCCAATGTTGCAAAATATTTCCTTAGTCTTTACTCATTTAAAAATACCTTGGCTATCTAGATTGAGCTATTATAAAGAATTTAAAATCAAATTATCTTTCCACAGATTCCTTGTTTGTTTGATATTTCACTAGAACTCTCAATAAATTTGAAAATAAACTACCTTTTGAAATATTAAATAATCTATTCCATAATTGTGATATGAGTCTCCAATATTTAGCTAGACTTAAAAAATGTTTCAATAAACCTATTATGAAGGATTTCTATTTAAACAATTCAGAAGCTTAATCTTGCTGGATATAGTATTGTTGGCTGGAATGCATTTTTTTTTTTCACAGATTGATATATATTATTCCATGACCTCTTGATTTTGAGGATCTGGATTGAGAAATCAGCTGAGATCTGCATCAGTTTTCATCTAATTGTGACCTGTTGTTTTTCTCTGCAAGCCTTTAAAATTCTATATTCTATCCCTATTGTGTATGTTGGGTATTTTCAAATAATTTGCCTTGGTGTGGGTTTGTTGCAATTTTTTTTATATTTCAGTTCCTATAAACCTCCTGCATCTGAGATTCCATTTCATTCTTTAGGTTTGGGAAATTTTCTGATAATATTTCATTGAAAATATAATGTATTACTTTCGTTTGTATGTCTGAGCCTTCATCTGTCCCTATAAATCTTAAATTTGGTCATTTCATGTTATTCTATATTATTTGGAAGTTCTGATCATGTTTTCTTACCATCTTTTCTCAATGGCAAACTTTATTTTCTATATTACACATTTTGTATTCAGTGCCCGCCCGAAACTCTGTGTTCCAAGTGGTATAGTCTGTTGGTGATCCTATCATTTGAATTTTTAATTTGTTTTTTTGATTCCTTCACTCTGAGGATTTCTACTTGATTTTTCCCCCCAGAATACCTATCTCTTTGTTGAAGTGATCTTCCACTTTTTGTGTTTTCTCTCTGATTTTACTCCTTATATCATTCTTTACCTCACAGATTAATTTGACATTGTACATTCTAATCCCTTCACTGACATTTCTTCCACAACAGTGTTGATGGATGAAGTATCTTTGTTTGCTTGGGGCAATTTTTCCATTGTTTTTCTATGTTGTTTTTGTGTCTACACTTCTAACAATATGGATCTGAGGCAGTAGAGCTTCTACCTCTGGACTTGTCCCTGAAGGTTTCTAGTACCTGGCCATTTTGGGGAAAACAAATAATAACCACATTCAATACAAACAAAATACAGCATTAAACCATATAAATCCAGTTAGGATGTCTAAGGTGTTGTCACAATAAAGAGAAATAATGTGAAGTTATATAAAAACAGTAAGTTTGTGAAAGGGATCACAGTTTTGAAAGGTGGATAAGGAGAGAACAGAGGTGATATAGTATAAGATAATTATGAGCAGGAGAGAAGATAGAAGTATAAAATTAAAGGAAGAGTGACCAAGAGAACAATAGAGATTGGTTGTTAGCAGAAGAAAAGAGAGAAAAAGAATCAAGGGAAACAGATAAGTGAAAGAAATGTGTGTGTGTGTGTATGTGTGTGTGTGTTTGTGGTTACTATATATAAGAAAATTTTAAAAAATTAAAATAGAAGTAGAAATAAAAGAATAGAAAACAAATTTGAAATATGCTAATCATATATCCTAGTCATAAAACGAAACTGATCCATGAAGAATAACTAGTTTCAAAAATGTTAGAAGTGAGAAAAAATAACATGAATATGTATAAGTGTCCATGGCCATTAAGGGCACAATTAATCTGAGAAAAGTAAAAAAGTGTGGAAAAAACTCAATGTAAAGTTAAAGAATTCTTTCTGTTGGAGTTCAAAGGATTCTCAGCCTCACTTCTCAGAATTGTTAGGTGGGGTGTCTGGAGTATGAGGCTTGCTCCACCCTCAAGGTGGGGTTGTTAGAATGAGGTAATCTCATAGGTGAAACTTTTGGAGGTGGGGTTTAGGCTTAGGTAGGCTCCAGAGTCTTTGCTTGATGGCAGTTGGTCTAGCGATATTAAATCAGTGCACCTCCAGGGCCCAGTAATTTCTAGTCCATGATGGAAGACTGTTCCCCATGAACATCCCTGGGTTCCACTATGTAGTGGAGGAGCCAGTTCATAGTCTACTATGTCACCTGGGGACCACATGTTTCCTGATCATGAGTTCAGTCTCCAGACTCAGTCTTTCTTGGCTCCACCCTTTCTGATTCCAACAAGGCATTTCTTTTCCAGCCTATTCTGCAAGCAGCTGGATTGGAGGGGAGGGAGATAGAGGGTTTGGTTTCCACAACCGATTGTTCCCTGTGTAAACCTCTCTCCATCTTTGATTTTGTCCTGAACACTTGGTCGTACTCCTTGCAATGCAGTGTGGTATTTCCAGGCCTGTATTTCATACCAAACTTGGCTTTTCCAGGAATTGGCTCCCCCAGCTGTCACCACCCTCGCTGCATCACTGCAACTAAATGGTTCCTTCCTGTTTTGTCCACAGGTTGCTGAGAGAGATTATTTTTCCCCAAATAAGGATATTGTGCGGTGCAATTTTCAGTTTAGTTGAGCAGTGTCTTTGATATCTAAACTCTAAACTCCCCTTACCCAGACATGCCTCAGTGATCCTAAAAATGGGGGTTCCTTTAATAACCTTATCCCTCTGTGCTTGCAGAGGGACCTCTTGACTGGTGCTTTCAGCTGGCCATGGCAACAACTGTGTCACTGAGAATTTCTTCCTTATTTAATTATATCAAACCTTCTGTGTCTCACATCTGCTTTGAGTGTCTATGTTAAATTCCAATAAAGTACCCCCTTTTTATTTTTGTCATTTACTCACCGTTCTGAGAAGCTACCTATCTGCTTTCTTGGTTTTATACCATGAAGCCGTCAGGAAAATGACATTCTCTATTCAGTCATCTTGAAACCTTGCTGTAGTAAACTTCTCTATGGAGGAATTTGTATATATTGTTAGTTTTATTCATTGAGTAGTGATGATTTTGATAATCTTTACATAAATTACCCCCATTTCATTTTAAAATTTTTTAAATGAAAGAACAGTTCAGACTATCATGCAGTGAATGCCATTTTTATAACTCATCAATTGTTAAATTATCAACATTTTAATCTCTCACCATTTTTTTAAGAAAAGGACTAAGGATTTAATTATCTATTTGCTGCAGTATGTGAGCAATTCATAAGAATTGTTCCCATGTTTTAATGTCTCAAGTTTAGACAGGGATATTCTATTTGAGCCAGCTCCTTTGTGATTTGAAAAGGATGTTATTAGTACTTTAACAATTTCTGACTTTAAAATGTTGGAAAAAAATTATTGTTGAATTTTTAAATGTTCATTGATGGGATATAGAATTCAAACTGTATCCTTGGAAATTATTCAATTATCATACATATATCAAAATGTTGCCTCTAGATTTCTCTGGGTCTTTTAAGTACATGGCACTATAATCTTGGAATAACATTAAATTATATTGATACAGATTCTTTTAGAGATCCCTTCTTGTCTGTAGGTATTGCACTTCAATACATTAGATGTCAAATGTAATTTATTTTTAATTTTCACCTGATATTCATTGACCATTTGAATGTTTTGCTTGATGTCTTTAGTAGTTTTGGAAACTTGTCAAATATTTTAAATGTTTCTACAAAAATCTGATTTCATTAGATTTTTAAGATTGGGAATATGCAGTCTAAATATGCTAAAAATTTTCTAATTCTGTGATAGGTTTTTGATTTCCAGTTGACTGATGAAGATATGATAGAACTAGATGGCTTGAACAGAAATTTTCGATATCTTCCCATTAAGTCGTAAGTAACATTGGTAGATATGTGGTCTTCCTTTGTTTTAGATTCCAGTCTATCTACTTTTCAGTGCAGTTTTGATAAGAACTCAGACACTGCATTTGTCTATCAGAAGATTTCCACTGAGGCTGTTCAGAGAACCCTTGGTTTTGAATTTGAATTGTAGACATCTCAGTGCAGAGGATAAAGTCGTTTTTGAAAAGAGAGATTCAAAAGCAAGGGAAGAGTATGCAGAAAAACACTGTTGTTGAGGAGAGTTTACATTCATCAAAAAACCTTACTCTTTTTTGATGCTTTATAGAGGCCTAGAGAGGGCATGATATTATTATAAGAGAGGGTAACAAGGAATAGATGTCCCTTCTGCCTGTGGGAATGTTAGTTCATAATAAAGAAATGTGATGATGTGTGAAAGGAAAGACAATCCATAATTACATGTGCTTAAAAATTGACAGGTATTTTGTTATCATTATTAATATTTTTGTTAAATAGATAAAAATATAGGATGAAGTAGGAACATAATGTCAAGAGACAGTAGCAAGCAATTGGTAATTCTTGCTACCTTTTTAAATACTTCAAGAAGTAATGATTTTTCCATTGTATTGCTTAAAAAATATGGAGATATAAATATTATATGGAGAGGTCCTTGGATTTGGGAGTTGATCTTACAAACTACATTCTTTCCATATCTGAATCTAGCACCATGTAATGAGTGATAGGAGTGAGCAAATAGTTAATGAAGTAGTGAAATTGCTAGCAAAATACTGCACATCTAAAATATTTTTTGTGTTGGTCAATATCTGAATTTATCCTTATACTAAGCATGGCATAAATGGATGTGTCCTTCCACACAAAAATAAGTAAATAAATGCAGTGCAATCTGTTTCTGCTTTGAGAATAGAAAATAAGGAAGGATTTCTTTGCTTTGGTAGATTGAATGATAGAGCTAAATAGAAAGAATATGAGTGAATTCTAGTCTCTCTGAGTTTGTTCTGTTCTGTTCTCTTCAAGTTAATTGAATTTGAATAATTTAGTTATAACTGAAGAAATTTCCTTTAATGCTATGTTCCTGAAAGTACAAATGCCAAATTTTACAACCTCTCAGGAAATATAATGGAACTTCCTAGGGACATCACTTCTTTACCCCTGAAGAAATGTAGTCACTGAATCTGTTACATTGTTTTCTTTCTCATTTTAGTATGGTCGACCATCCAAATTATCCTTTTGCTGATGAATACTAACATGGACACCTTTATCATAATGTCTACTAGTATCCCTCACATGGACAATGATGCAGCTAATTGGACACATCATCTGTGATAATCCATTTTCTCAGCATCTCACATTCTGCTATAACAAGTTCACCAATTCAGTGAAGAATGCATTATGTTTTCATCAAATTTTAAAAACAAAATAAAGTTTGTTTTCCTCAAGCATCTTACATTGCACTCTCTCTGTTACATTTATGTTTTACTTCATTTGACTCATTATGAACAATACTAACTTGACTAAAAGCCTGTAAGCAAGGGTTTAGGTGTTGCTAACACATTTCTGGGGTGGGAGTAAGTGGAAGTTCTTAGGCTCCAGGGATGTAGCAATTGATATTTATTGATTTTTCTCTAGTCCATGGAGTGACAAGAAAATATTTTGCATGTAGGTCACAGTTTTTAGTTGGTAAGATGAAGTACATATGGCAAGGATGAGCAGCAATTCAAGAGCTCCCTTCTTGCAGCTCCAGAACGAGAGCTCCTGGAGACTGGGGAATGAGATTTTCCTTTCAGATAGTTGTCCAGAAGGTGAGAGGTGGACTGGCCAGGAAGGAGCCTGAGGATTTGGATGTGCAAAGGTTAAAGAGGGTAGAGTTGAGTACTCCTCTGCTTGAGAAATATGGTCAAAACTTTTTTGTATATTATAATTTTGTGTAATAGTAGAATTCATGATGCCAAATTCATACATGCACATAACATTGGATCAGTCTCATTTTCAATACCTGACCCTTCTTTGCCTTCCTCCCTCCTTTGATCCACTTGCTCTACTCTCCTGATCTCCCTTCTATTATTGTTATTTTAATTAATGTGATATATATGTACATGTATATAAGTGGACGATTTGATTAACTAATATACTTGGGTATATGCATACAAAGAAATAACATAATATGGTAAGTTTCTTTCTCTAGGTACTTCCACATACCTTCCCTTTTTATCCTCTCCTCCTTCCTCTACCAGTCTTCCTTCTACCAAATGTTTTATTGATAATTATATTCTGTAGAAAAAAGGAAACTTTTTAAATGCTTTATCAAATGCCACAGCTGCTGTAGTTATGATTACATTAAAGAGAGATGTGGGCTGGCAGGGAGCCAAAGGGCATGCTTGGTATGCCTGGAGAAAAACAGGAAGCTGCTACAATTGGCTACATGTATGCTTGAGCTCGTGATTGCTTGACCTTTAACAGGATTGGGTGGACATATCTGATCGAAATTGCTTATGCATGAGACTGCTTATATATTGAGGGTGAGACTGCCTTTTAGGTGTTTTTGTTGTTGTTGTTGGGATCCGAATAAAGAAGCTGCTTCATGACAATCTGAGGTGTACATATCTTTATGTCCCGCTGAACGGCGACACTTGGTGGCCCGTGTGGGGAATGGTGAGCACTCAGGTAAGTAATAAAGGAGAAAATTTTTCACTAGCACAGTTAACTAGCAGTCAACTAGCAGGTTTCCCTATTTGAGGAAACAGTGGCCTTAAGGTTCTAACGGAAGGCTCCGCTAGTGAGGGAACTTAACAGAAGGCTGTCCCAAGAGACAGCAAAGGACGTCCTGTAGTAAAAGAATGTGTGTAAGGTGTTAGTTGTGTTAATATTTTTGTTACTTTTTCTTGTTTGGTTTCTGTTTGAATTTCATGGATTCGCATGGAAGGTTCTCTTAATGCCTCTCCCTCTTGGTACTTTGCCTATATGGACACTAGTTTGTTTCTGTCTGACTTCCAGGGAACCAAAATTTCAAGAACAGCTAAGAGAAGGGGAAGAGATATTAGAAACTATAAAAGAAGAACAATCAAGTTGAGCTTCTGAAAGAGAAAGTAGATAGTAGATGTTCAGACTCAGAACAGGAATGTGACTCTGAAGAACAGGAACTATCTGAGACAGAGCTAGAAAAGAAGTTCTCTCAGTGGCATTTAGCCCCTACTGCACTGTGCCCTCTGGCATATAATCCAGGTCACCACTCTTTTCCAACTTGTAGGGGCACATGTGCTTGCTGCACAGGGGCGGCCCCCAGACAGTGGGCTGATGTAGAATCTCGATCAGTGTTCCCAATATTCCCAGCATTTGAAGATCAAAACAATCAGAGATATCATCAAATATTAGATGTAAAATTAGTGAAACAGTTAAAAGAGGCAGTTATGTCCTATGGAGTACAAGCTGCATTTACCATTTCTTCATTAGAGAATGTTGCAAGTCAAAATCTTACTCCGACTGATTGGGGTAATTTAGCAAAAGCATGTTTATCTGGGGGACAATATCTTATGTGGAAGGTGGCCAACCAGGAGTTATGTTCTGATACTGCTCAACATAATGCAGTTGTGGGCAATCCTCAATGGAATCTAGACATGCTGACAGGCCAAGGACCATATGAAGGGCAAGGTAATCAAATTAATTTCCACCTCGGTGTGTATCAACAAATTAGTGCTGCTGCCACTAAAGCTTGCAAAAGGCTGGCAATCTTCAAGTGCTGGCGATCTTCAAGGACCATTATCTAAGGTTATTCAAGGCAACAATGAACCCTATGCCAATTTTGTAGACAGATTGATTCAAATAGCAGTACGTATATTTGGAGATGTGGACCAGGCTATGCCTTTAGTCAAACAGCTTACATATGAGCAAGCAAATAAATGGTGTAAAGAAGCAATAAGACCTTGGAAAAACAAAGAACTTGGAGCCTATTTAAAGGCTTGTACGGATATTAATGAGGCTTTTATTAAAGGTCAGGTGATGGCTGCAGCTCTTGCACAGGGTCTTAGAGGCAATGCCAACTCCCACCCAGGCCAACAGTGTTATCGGTGTAAGCAATATGGACACATAAAAAAGGACTGCCCCCAGGGTCCTGTGCCAAAATTATGTCCCCGATGTAAAAAAAGGAAACACTGTGCAAGTGACTATAAGTCAACTAGAGGCAAAGATGGTAACCCTTTACCTCCCAAAAATGGGAATCAGGGCCCCCGGCCTCGGGGCCCACAAATATACGGGGCTATCTAGTCCATACCTCAGACCATTACCCCTTGACTCCCCCATTAGACAAACAAGAGGAAGCACAGAATTGGACCTCTGTGCCTCTGCCAGAGCAGTATTAGGTGACATTAACTGGATTAGACCTTACCTTCACTTACCCACCTCAAGTTTGGGCCCCCTGTTTGACACTCTTAAAGGTGATTCTGACCCCCTTTCTAAGTGGGTACTTACCCCTAAGGCTTGAACAGCTCTTAAGCTTGTTGAAACAGCTATGGAAAAGGTCCATCTTGATCGTATTGACCTAGCTAAGCCTTTATCATTCATTGTCTTGGCCACAAATAAGTTACCCACAGGAGTGTTTTGGCAAAAGGGTCCTATTCTATGGGTTCACATGAATTATGTCCCTAACAAGGTCTTATCCTTGTTTACTGAATCTGTGGCAGAATTAATCCTTAGGACATTAAAAGTATCCCTTTCCACTTTTGGGTCACATCCCTCAACAATCACTACTCCTTATACTACTGATCAGATACAATATCTTATTAATAATTCAAATTCATGGGCTATAGTCTTTACTAGTACTTCTGCTGTGTTTGGCAATCATTTGCCATCTGATCCTCTTCTCCAATTTTGGAGTCAACATCCTATAATTTTCCCCAAATTCACCAGAAAAGAACCTATTATAGGAGCTACCCTTATATTTACTGATGGATCAAAAAATGGTATGGGTGCTATTACTGTAAATAATGTTACAGAAACATTGCTGTTTAATATTCTATCTGCACAACAAACAGAACTATTAATAGCTATAAAAGTATTCAGAACCCACCATGAGCCCTTTAACCTATTCTCTGATAGCAAATACGTTGTTAATGCTATTCAAAATTTAGAATTAACTGGTCTGCTCTCCCTCACTTCCACCATCACTAAGTATTTACAATCTTTACAAAAACTTATTTGGGAAAGAAAAAGTCCTTTTTTTATTGGGCATGTTCGGGCTCATACTGGCCTCCCAGGTCCTCTTAAGTTTACACAATGATTTAACAGACACAGCCACCAGAGACCCACGTATCTTTGATGCACTTGAAAATGCAAAAACTTTTCATTCCAAATTTCACGTAAATGCTTCTACTCTACGTTTACGCTATCAGATTACTAAGGCAACAGCTTGGGACATAGTCAAGTCTTGTGCTAAATGTGCTACACTTATTCCTAACCCCTCGTTAGGAGTAAATCCAAAAGGGCTTCAGCCCAATCATATTTGGCAAATGGATGTAACTCATTATTCAGAATTTGGAAAACTACAATTCATCCATGTGTCAATAGATACCTTTTCAGGATTTATTATGGCCTCTGCTCATGCTGGAGAAAAAAACCAAAGATGTAATAACACACTGTTTACATTCTTTCTCCATCCTAGGGGTCCCCAAACAAATTAAAACAGATAATGGTCCTGGATATATGTCCCAGACCTTTAAACAATTGTGTTCCACCTTTGTATTCAACATGTCACAGGAATTCCCTATAATCCCACTGGACAAAGCATTGTTGAGCGTGCCCATTTAACACTTAAAAACATGTTTTATAAACAAAAAGGGGGAATAGGGGTATCATACAGATCCCCAAAAGATAAATTGTCTGTTGCCTTGTTCATTTTAATTTTTAAAATCTCGATTCTGCGGGCCGATCGGCTGCTGACCGTCATTCAGAGCCTAATAAAAAACATCTACCTCAAGTGATCTGGAAGGACATTCTATCAGGACAATGGAAAGGCCCGGATCCGGTATTAATCTGGACCCGAGGATGTTTGTGTTTTCCCGCAGGACGTACATTCGCCAATTTGGGTGCCTGAATGATTGGTCAAGGCTTCCTCAATAGAAAACCAAGAACAACAAGAAGATGTGGAAGTTCCTCCAACTGCTGTTGTTGATGATCCCTCACCATGTTAATGGAGGAGCCCTACGTTACCTATGGGGGATAGTAAAGGCGTGACCTTGCCCTTTGCCCCTTATTAACTCTTCCAATCTATATCCTGCTATTCTTACCACTAATTCCACATTAGGGTTACCTACTGTACCCTTTTCTCCTGACTTAGCACCCTTCCCAAATGGCTCCTACAACTTAGCAGGTTATGTGGGAACCTCCCCCCCAAGTTTAGCTATGCTAGACCGGTAGTCAGAGATGGGTAAGATTCGTGAAGAGCTCATACCAACCTAAGACAGGGAATGAAGATATAAGCTTCATTTTCCGCTGACAGGTAAGGATGTTGCTCTGTCATGGACAACCTAAGACAGGCACGGTCTGGTCTTTTTATAAACAAACAGGGGGAGATGTGAGCTGGCAGGGAGCCAAAGGGCGTGCTTGGTATGCCTGGAGAAAAACAGGAAGCTGTTACAATTGGCTACATGTATGCTTGAGCTCGTGATTGCTTGACCTTTAACAGGATTGGGAGGACATATGTGATCGAAATTGATTATGCATGAGACTGCTTATATATTGAGGGTGAGACTGCTTTTTGGGGGTTTTTGTTGTTGTTGTTGTTGGGATCTGAATAAAGAAGAAGCTGCACCATGACAATCTGAGGTGTACGTGTCTTTATGTCTCTTTATGTCCCGCTGGACGGCAACAGAGAAAAGCTGAAATAAGTTTAATTACAATACATTTGTAACTAATTATATCAATTAGAATGCATTCATAGAAAGGAATCTCAAATCACATGAAAGTTTAGAATATAGAGTGATGTGAGAAAATGTCAGATTAAAAATCCCCAGATTCTCCCAAGGAAACATCAAGAAACCATTAGATTCTGGTGAATTAATAATATACAAGATCTATAAGCTGTCAATTGTCTAAAGCCAGATTTGATGAAAATTCTAAGGTACATGAAAATGGCAACACTTTTGTGAGGTTCCATTTGTATATTCTTAAAAAAATCTTTATGTACCATTAAAAAAGCAGAAGACCTTTTCTTTTCATTTTTAAAGAAAGTAATTAAAATAACCAGTAGCCTTTCCCAGTGCAAGGACAATGATCAAGAGTGGAGGAGAAAATTGAGGACCTTTGTGACATTGCTGCTGCTTCTGTAAATACCAGGCTCAGACCTTAGAAACCAGTGGTTTTTAGGCTCTCCAGGAGGATTGAGCAGTTTTCAAAAATTAAAAATGCTCTTAGGAATAGGCAAATTACAGTTGGGGGAGGGTTTTCGAGGAGACATTACCTTCTGGCTTTTGTTTGGCTATCACATGGCAAGAAAATGCATAAAAATATTAAATCATCTTAACCCTGTTAAATAATCTTACTCCCAATTTTAGAGAAAAAATAAGCACTGGATGGATATCGTCCACTCCAGTCTTTCTTCTGAGTATTTCTAATGTCTCATCTGCTCCTGGCTCTTCCCTATTCTATGTGTTTATATCACATGTAGGCTGAGAACAGACCACTCAGCACAGCAGTACAATATCCACCTTAGGAATTGGAACTGCCTCTTTTTAAATATAACCTTCTTAGAACAGAGGGATACTTGCAGAGAAGGTCCCAGGAGGATCCTTCTCATGTGGTATTGACTGGGATTGTATCACAACCCTTTTTCCGCAGTGACCACATGCTAATTCCAAAGGAATTAATGTGAATGACCCCAAAAAATAATCTGGAGGAAAAGGGATATTGGGGAGACAACCATCTCGGACACTGAAGTCATAATAAAACAAAAGCAACATTGTTGTTGCTGTTGTTTGTTTTTAGATTCAAAGTTTCTACTCTTACCTACATTTTGAACTGCTTGGCATATTCTTAAAGCCTTGTAACATCTTAAGTTTCATTTTACACCAAATAAGTATGAGTCTCTGGTGTGGAAATTCAGTTTTTTAAATGAATGGGTCCACATACATAGAAGCAGAACTGTTAGTTCTCATTATAGACGCATTTCTCCTAGGCAGTTTTTACAAGGAGAGATCAATAGGTGAAAATGACAGACCTGATCCAGCAGCAGGTCTGTTAAAGGAGATATGAAAGAGAGAGTGAAAGGACTCTTACCAACTTTCACTTACTCTGTTATTCTATGTGATGTGAATGCCTCACTATCATGGGAACTTAACAGAGGAAAGAAGAGAGACCCAATATGTACAACTCTGATGGATCAGGAATTCGCTGCATGGAGATACAGTGGAAGCCACAGAAGAAGACTTGCTTAGCATTGGCATGCTTAACATTAGGATTCATCTTAGTTACCTCAAATATAGTCTGGGTATGAGTAGAAAGTTTTAGAAGTTGAAAATGTCAAAAAAATTAAAGCTTCTGTTGACTGTGTGAAGAGTGACAGACAATGTCAACATATCTTGGACAGAAATTTGAACTAAGAGAATGAAAGAACTGTACCAAGAATTGGGTACAGTAACAAAGTTAAGATTATAGCAGCCTTAAAAGACTACCTGTTTAGAGATGTGATTTCCACTTGGTATCTGAGATGGAAGTTTGGATTTTCTAGGTCTCTCTGATATAGATATTTGCTTAACAAAAAGTAGAAATATCTCAAATAAATGACCTACGCTGCCTTTTCCTATAATACATATATATCAATATTCCTAATATACTGATAGGAAACTGTTATTTGCCCCAAATTAGCAACCTGAATCAATTTCCTCATATTTTAAACCACACTGAGTTGAATTTTCTGTTTCTTGCAACTGAAAGCATTGAAACCTATCATTTTTTGGTATTACAATATTCAGCACTTCATGCAACATTAAAAGAAATTTCTGCCTTTTTTTAATTGATTCGTGTAACATAACCACATGGTTCTCACTTAGGGTAATAAACTTCATAAATTTAATATATTCTTATTGTTGGATATTTAAGATTCTAACAGAAAATTTCCATAGTTTGGAGAATAAGAAAAAAAGAGTCCCTTGATCATCAGACTTTTCTCCAGCCTAGTTACAATATGACACTGGTCCTTACCATTTCAGGTACATATGATAAGCTTCTGTTGATATCTTCTCCTATAATCCAAATTAGAATTGGGATCCCAAAGTAGGAGCCATCTGTTTTCCACCTGGGAAACAGAAGCGCTGGTCATTCTAGATTTGCACAGCAGGCCAACCTGACAGGATCAGAAAATTTAGGAAGAGTATGGCTTAGTGGAAGCAGGGACTGTGACCAGGACGCCCAAGCTCTAATCTCTTAGATGCTACACCCTTCTTCTAGTATTTGCCAAACAGAATCAAAGTTGCAGAAGTCTCAATATACTTGCTTATAACAAAATAAAGAACTGGGCTTACATCTTACCTGAGTTATGGAGGCAAATCCATGTGTATAATATATGAATAACTATTTTACTGACATAAGGCATTCGTGACTGGACAACTGAGGAATTTTTAGGAAGCAGGTTAATTGTATATGTAGTGGCCCAGGGGTGGTAATACCTAAAAATCTCTGGACCTCAAGTCTGCTAATTCTATTAACTTTATATTCAGTAGAGTGATTACATGTCAGTGGGTGGGTACATAACAGTTGCCCTTTGTCTCATCTTCTTAGGATAGACAAAATTTTACATGTTTTTAACCAAAAAAATCAGAGATAGTATCTTTTACATAGCAGCAAGTTCTTTTTGAGACAAACTGTATCACAACTTTTGTCTGCAAACCTGGTGTTTATAAGAAAGAAGAATCTTCAAACCACAGTTCCTTCTGCAGGAACCTTGTTGACATTTTGTTTACACTTTTTCTAAAATCTTGGTGAAAAGAAGTCTAATTATGGGGATGGTCTTTTGAGTGGGAATACCGGGTCTGCTTCATTCCCCTCCTTTGATGATGATCATTATTTAACAATTTAAACCAAAATGCTTCATCATCCTCTTGGCTTAAAGTCTTATATAATGTCATAACCTGAGTTGTTGTCTTTCTTATAATTGCTTCTTCTATAGTAGACCCAGTATTTCTAAGGTAAAAGGGAGCTGTTATGGTTTAGATGTAGTGACCCCCAAAAGCTCACCTGTGAGACAATGCTAGTAGGTTCAGAGTGTAAAGATAGAAAGAGCCCGGCAGGCACCTGTGTAAACAAAAGCCTCTTCCCTAATTGCCCTCAAACCCCTCATAAAAGCTGCAAAGAATCTTCACCTCTTATCCGTAAAGGCCAGGCAGCTGACCTTGCCAGTGCCAAGGCAAACTTAAAAGATAATGATAACACTCCTCTCGGAGACTCAGAACTTAAAATAACATCATATATATAATTTTATGTCAGCCAATTAAAAAGAACACTGTAAAACTTTTCGCCTTTCATTATAAATAGGCCTGTTGAACAAAGGCTCGGGGCCTCTTAGCATCACCGGGTTACCGTGTGCGCAGAGGACCAGGCTCGAGCTTGCCAATAAATGACTCTTTGTTGCTTGCATTGATCGTGGTCTCTGGTGGTCTTTGTGGGGTCTCGAGCCGCTGGGCATAACATATGGGGGCTCGCCCGGGATACCCCAAGCCCACCTAGACACCTGATCATAGAGTCATAAGTGACATCATTGGCCGGTGAGTAAGGCATTGCCGTATTTCTGTCTGGATTGCCTGCAGGTTCTGGTTCTGGGCTGGCAAAGTCCTGGCGGACGCGCTATAGGACCCCAGCAGGGTCTCGGGAGACGTCCCCTCGACCCATCTGGGCAGCCTGTGTGCTGCATCTGGGCGACTCTGTCGCGTCTGGGCGGCCTTTGTGCCGCATCTGGGCAACCTTTGTGTTGCGTCTGGACTTTTGTTTTTGTCGACAAAATACCAACTAGCCAATTGTAATCTAGCGCGCAATATATATATATGTCTGTCTGTTTGTGCATTTGTGTATTGTCCTGTATGGTCTTTACTCTTGCCTCCTATTAAAATTCTTCAGTGTGTTAGTCCACTACTGTTCTGTTTCTCATTCTTAAACTTCTCATCTCCAATCTGGAGGAAGACGGGTCTATAAATCTCCTGACGGAGAGGAGAAATACTAACCAATGGTCAAATTCACTTCATCCTTTTGGAATTATACAGGAAACAGGATTTCAACCGGATAGACAACCAGCGGAGGCTCTCTGCTGTAACGACATCTCCAACCCACGCCGGCGTCGTCTGATCCAATTTCTTTTTTATCTAACCTTTACATTTCTCCTCCTCTCCATAGTGGGATATCTAGTTGCTGTAGAAATGGGCCAAACTCAGAGTACCCCTTTGGCCATAGTAGTCAGCCACTTTGGGGAGGCTCAAGCCAGAGCCGGCAATTTGTCAGCTGAGATCAATAAAAAAAAATTTGTAACCCTTTGCAGGTCGGAATGGCCCACCTTCCAAGTGGGATGGCCCCCAGAGGGAACCTTCAACCTTCCAACCATCCGAAAAGTCAAAGAGAAAGTCTTCCAATCAGGGAAAATTGGCTACCCAGATCAAATTCCATATATTCTGACCTGGGAAAGCTTAGTTGACGGTGACCCTCCAACCTGGCTTTCTCCCTTCCTACCGCCACCGCCCTCCCCCACAACTGAAATGCTTGCCCTAAAGAAGTTAGGCTCCTCAGAAAAGCCCACAGCTCCTCACCCCATTCTCCCAGAGGAAGATTCAGACCACCTTTTCTCTAACCCCCCTCCATATATGCAAGCCCCTATTCCTCCTCAGCACCCAGGACAGGAGGCTGCAGAAGAAAGAGAAGCTGCTGCAGCCGGAAATGAAGAAGAAAGAACTGGCTCGGGAGGGCCGGCAAGGAGAACGCGAGGCCGAGTTCAGCGGGCAGCCTACCCCTCCCAACCAGAAGCTCCAGATTCTACGATCGCTCTGCCGCTCCGAGAAACTGGGCCGCCAGACAACGCTGGCAATACCCGGCTTCAATATTGGCCCTTCTCTACGAGCGATTTATATAATTGGAAGAATCAAAATGCTAAGTTTTCTGACAATCCTAAAGACTTAATTTCCCTTTTAGATAGTGTCATGTTTACTCATCAGCCTACTTGGGATGACTGTCAGCAGCTACTCCGGATCCTGTTTACGACCGAGGAGCGTGAAAGAATCCAGATGGAAGCCAGAAAGTTGGTCCCAGGGGACGACGGACAGCCTACTGTAAACCCTGACATAATTAATGCTTCTTTCCCCTTGTCCAGGCCGCCACAAGATGAATGGGACTACAATACGGCTGAAGGTAGGGAGAGGCTCCGGGTTTATCGCCAGACTCTAATGGGGGGTCTCCGGGCTGCAGCTCGTAAGCTCACTAATTTGGCCAAGGTATACTCAGTAATGCAAGAAAGGCAGGAATCACCTTCAGCTTACTTAGAAAGATTAATGGAAGCATTTAGACAGTACACTCCTATGGATCCAGAGTCACCCGAGAATCAGGCAGCAGTAGTAATGAGTTTTGTTAACCAGGCAGCACCGGATATAAGGCGTAAATTACAGAGAATAGAGGATTTAGAAGGGAGAAGTATTCAAGACTTAATGAGAATAGCCCAGCGGGTATTCAACAACAGAGATGCACCAGAAGAAAAACAGCTTAGGGCTACTAGGGAAATGACTAAAGCGTTAGCTGTAGCAGTGCAGGGCGGGAGGACAGAGAAAGAAAGAAACAGACTCCCGAGCAATCTGCCACCACCTGGGGACTCCAGGGCACATGAGCTGGGTCAGAATCAGTGCGCCTACTGTAAAGAGGAAGGTCATTGGGCTAGAGAATGCCCTAAAAAAAGAAACCACAGATCTAGAGATAGTAGAGGAACGACTAGGAGATCATCGGTCCTGGTCACCCGAGATGAAATGCACGATTAGGGGCGACGGGGTTCGGAACCCCTCCCCGAACCCAGGGTAACTCTGAAAGTGGAGGGGACTCCAGTGCAGTTTTTGGTGGATACAGGAGCTCAATATTCAGCTTTGACTGACCCTCAAGGAAAGATTTCAACAAGCGCCTTGTGGGTACAAGGGGCTACGGGGATTAAAAAGTGCCCCTGGACGACCAAAAGAACAGTAGACTTGGGAACGGGAAAAGTGTCCCACTCATTCTTAGTCATACCCGACAGCCCCTATCCCTTGCTGGGAAGAGATTTATTAACCAAAATCGGGGCCCAAATTCATTTTAATCCCGAAGGCGCCCAGGTAACAGATGGACAAGGAAAGTTGTTACCTATGCTAACTCTTACTTTGGAGGATGAGTATCGGCTACACCAGCAGCCGCAATCCCCTGATAAAAACATTAAAGACTGGGTACAGCGGTTCCCAGACGCTTGGGCAGAGACTGGAGGAATTGGGCTAGCTAAACATCGGCCTGCCCTCTATATAGAAACAAAACCAGGAGCTAACCCCGTTAGGGTTAAACAATACCCCATGACCAGGGAGGCACGGACAGGAATAACCCCCCACATCAGGCGACTGCTGAACCAAGGGATACTACGACCTTGCCGGTCGGCATGGAACACCCCCCTGCTTCCAATACGGAAGCCCAACTCAAACGAGTACCGCCCAGTACAGGACCTAAGAGAGGTAAACAAAAGGGTGGCGGACATACACCCTACTGTGCCTAATCCGTATAGACTTCTGAGTGTGCTTCCTCCTTACAAACAATGGTATACAGTGCTGGATTTAAAAGATGCCTTTTTCAGCTTGTCTCTAGCTCCAAAAAGCCAAGAGCTATTTGCCTTTGAATGGACGGACATTGATATGGGTATCAATGGACAACTCACCTGGACAAGATTGCCGCAAGGATTCAAAAATTCTCCCACCTTGTTTGATGAAGCTCTACATGAGGACTTGGGTGAGTTTAGGAAAAACCATCCCAACCTAACCTTGTTACAATATGTAGATGATCTCCTTGTAGCCGCTGAAAACTGGGATGAATGCATCCGAGGAACAGAAAATTTACTCCAGACACTGGGCAACCTGGGATATCGGGCATCAGCAAAGAAGGCCCAAATCTGCAGACCTGAGGTAACGTACTTGGGCTATCTCTTAAAGGGAGGAAAACGATGGTTAACTCAAGCCCGAAAAGAAACTGTTCTAAGAATCCCAAAGCCTCAGTCCCCACGTCAAGTAAGGGAATTCCTTGGGTCAGCTGGCTTCTGTCGACTATGGATTCCAGGGTTTGCAGAATTAGCCAAACCACTGTACGAGGCCACAAAAGACAAGCAGCCCTTTAATTGGACAATAGAGGCAGATAAAGCATTTCAACAAATCAAGGATGCCCTCTTGTCAGCCCCGGCCCTGGGACTCCCCGATGTTATTAAACCGTTCTTTCTCTATATAGATGAAAGTAAAGGGATAGCAAAAGGAGTCTTGACTCAATACCTAGGCCCCTGGAGGAGACCAGTAGCATACCTGTCAAAAAAACTGGACCCGGTGGCTGCAGGCTGGCCCCCATGCCTACGTATGATTGCTGCCACAGCCCTAATGGTAAAAGATGCTGATAAATTGACTATGGGACAAGAATTACATGTGATTACTTCACATGCTATTGAGGGAATCCTGAGACAACCTCCAGATCGATGGCTCAGTAATGCTCGGCTCACACATTATCAGAGCCTATTGCTTAACCCTCTCAGGATTATTTTTCAGGCACCCTCAGCTCTCAATCCTGCCACGCTGCTGCCTGACCCTGACCTGGACACACCCATACATGACTGCTCAGAAGTCCTAGCCCAGGTTCATGGGCTTAGAGAAGACCTGCAAGATCATCCGCTGCTCGATGCAGATGCAGTGTGGTTCACGGATGGGAGCAGCTTTTTACATCAGGGTCAAAGGTATGCGGGCGCAGCAGTAGTAACTGAGACAGAGGTGATCTGGGCTGAGCCCCTACCAATAGGCACCTCTGCCCAGAAGGCAGAATTAATAGCTATGACTAAGGCTCTGACGATGGGAGAAGGAAAAAAATTGACCGTATACACGGACAGCCGTTATGCCTTTGCAACCGCCCATATTCATGGGGCTATTTACAGAGAAAGGGGGATGCTAACAGCAGAAGGGAAATCTATTAAAAACAAGGAAGAAATTGTGTCCCTGATAGATGCCCTTTGGTTACCCAAGAAATTGGCTATCGTACACTGCCCTGGGCATCAAAAACCAACTGATCCAGTATCTAGGGGCAATTGTTTAGCAGATAAGATGGCACGAGAGATAGCCCTTCAGAGAGACTTGATTATGGTTGCTCAACTCCCAGACTCTGGCCCACGAACCCTTCCAAAAGACCCAACCTACACAGAAGAGGACTTATCATGGATTCGCCAGCAGCCAAAAGCCCAATACTTAGACGGATGGTGGAAAGACTCTGAAAGCCGGATAATACTTCCAGAACTGTTGGGACAGAAAGTGTTGTGCAGGCTCCACCAGACCACCCACCTGGGGACAAGAAAATTACAGAACTTGATGCAGCAAGCAGGAATTAGAATTAAAGGTGTGCAGAATAAGATAGAACAGATTGTCAAAAGTTGCAGGGTTTGTAAGTTAACAAATGCAGGATATAGTAAGTGGGAATCAGGAAATAGATTAAGGGGAGATAGGCCGGGGGCATATTGGGAAGTTGATTTCACTGAAGTAAAACCTGGAAAATATGGGTATAAATATCTATTAGTCTTTGTAGATACTTTTTCAGGATGGGTCGAAGCCTTTCCCACCAAGCGAGAAACAGCGCAAATAGTGGCTAAAAAGATTTTAGAAGACCTCCTGCCAAGGTATGGATTTCCTGTAATGATAGGGTCAGACAATGGGCCAGCGTTTACTTCCCAGGTAAGTCAGGGGCTGGCTACAGTACTTGGGGCAAATTGGAAACTACATTGTGCTTATCGACCCCAAAGCTCAGGTCAGGTAGAGAGAATGAACAGAACTTTAAAAGAGACCTTAACTAAATTAACCATGGAGACTGGCGGTAACTGGGTAGCTCTCCTTCCCTATGCCCTATATCGGGTGCGTAATTTTCCCTACAAGATGGGACTCACCCCTTATGAAATCATGTTTGGGACCCCACCTCCAATACTCCCTGATCTGACTGAGCGGCTCCTAAAAGAAGAAAATGTAGATGATTTTGAACTTTTATTTTCCCTCCAGGCCCTGCAGAGGGCCCACAGAGAAGTTTGGCCAAAGCTCAGAGGCCTGTACGAGTCAGGCCCGCCTCCTGTTCCTCACAACTTCCACCCAGGGGACTGGGTCCTAGTGAAGCGACACCGACAGAGTAACCTGGAGCCTCGGTGGAAGGGCCCCTACATGGTCATTCTGACTACACCCACCGCTCTCAAAGTCAACGGCGTCGCCTCCTGGATTCATCACACCCACGTTAAGCCGACTGAACCCCTTGCTGACATTGTGCTTCCTGCCCTAGACGACTCAACGTGGAGAGTGGACAGGTCCAAAAATAACCCACTAAAGATCAAGCTTTGCCGCCACCGACTGTGATTATGTTCTTACTTTTGCTTTGTTATTTTGCCCTGGCCACAACCGTGGCTGTGGCTCCAGTTTTTGGAGCCACCAACCTCAGCTCACATCAGCCTTATGAAATCACCTGGGAAGTAACCAACCCGGCGGCAAGAGTTCCCAGCCTGACTGTGACTGAATACCACCCTTTATGGACATGGTGGCCTGACCTGCAAGTAGACCTTTGCACTTTAGCAAATGGGGCTTTTTCTGTGGGAATAGGCACTATTAGCGTTAATGAAGAATTACACCTAAGTAAACGGGCCCTTTCAGATACAGTAAGTGGGAGAACAAGGAGATTTAACTGTGTTTATACTCGGGGAAGGGAGGAACTCCAGCATCTCCCCTTCTATGTATGTCCTGGTTATTCTCACCAGAAACAATGTGGAGGGGAAGAATCTTATTTCTGTGCTAAATGGGGATGTGAAACCACAGGGCAGGCTTATTGGATAAAAGCCTCTCGTGATTTAATTGAAGTCAAGCGAGGTGAAAAAGCCTCATGTAGCAGTAATTGTAACCCCCTGTTAATCACCTTCACTGATAAGGGGAGGCGGAACAAACAATGGACAAGAACCCGGTCATGGGGGTTACGCCTCTATGCTGAGGGACCTGATTTAGGGGTTGTGTTCACTGTTCGGATGATTATAAAGCCATTCACCCAGTCATTAGGGCATAACCAAATTTTACGCCCCCCAGCCCGAAGAATTCCAGTCATCCCCCCTACCCGAGGTCCAAAAATTATTAAATCAGTTACCTCACGACCAACCACCCACTCCTTAAGTGCCCCCTACTTAAGGATCACACAACCCCACAAACAGTTGATTATAAATCCAATTCAAATAGAAGTTCATCCCCTTCTGAGTCTTTTGTCTTGGTCCTTCATGGTGCTCAATGCCACCCACCCTAATATGACCCGGTCCTGCTGGCTCTGCTATGACACTGTTCCCCCGTATTATGAGGGAGTAGCAGTACAAGCGCATGTTACTATCTCCACCAGCCTCCAGGACTGTCGTTGGCGATCCAAACAGTCCCTAACCCTAGAGCAAGTGTCCGGGCAAGGGCTCTGTTTAGGAAAAGTGCCCCATGCCAGCCAATCCCTCTGTCACTTGACTTGGGGAATCCAACCTCAGGCAGAAAACTCTTTTATAATACCCCACAATGATACCTGGTGGGCTTGCTCCTCTGGACTCACCCCCTGTGTCCACTGGAGTGTGTTAAAACGGTCGAAGGATTACTGTGTTCTAGTCAGATTGGTTCCGCGGCTAATTTACCATGAGCACCAGAGTTTTATGACTATGATTGAACAAGGATGGGGCACGAAACAGAGCCCCATTCGACAAAAACGGGAGCCTATTACTTCTCTAACTCTCAGTCTGCTGCTCGGAGCTAGCCTGGGAGGATTAGGAACTGGAGTAGCATCCTTAGTCACTCAGAGCCAACACTATTCTAATCTATGAGCAGCAATAGATGCGGACATAGAGCGTTTAGAAGATTCAATCTCTCATTTAGAGCAATCTTTAACTTCCCTAGCCGAAGTGGTCTTACAGAATAGAAGAGGTTTAGACTTAATATTTTTACAACAAGGAGGCTTATGTGTTGCCCTAGGGGAAAAATGTTGTTTTTATATAGATCACTCTGGGACAATCAAGGATAATATGGCAAAAGTCAGAGAAGGACTCACAAACAGAAAGAAAGAACGAGAAGCTCGTCAGAACTGGTTTGAATCTTGGTTCAATTTTTCCCTTGGTTAACTACTCTAGTGTCTGCTATAGTGGGACCCCTAATATTGATGCTACTAGCTGTAACTATAGGACCTTGTATAATCAATAGGTTAATTGCTTTTGTTAAACATAGAATAAATACGGTACAACTAATGGTGCTGAGGGCCCAATATCAGCCCGGGAAGCAGTAAGGGTTAAAACTAGAGAGACCCAAGATTGGCTCTCTAAATGTTCTTGGAAAGGGGGGAATGTAAAGATAGAAAGAGCCCGGCACCTGTGTAAACAAAAACCTCTTCCCTAATTGCCCCTCAAACCCCTCATAAAAGCTGCAAAGAATCTTCACCTCTTATCCGTAAAGGCCAGGCAGCTGACCTTGCCGGTGCCAAGGCAAACTTAAAAGATAATGATAACACTCCTCTCGGAGACTCAGAACTTAAAATAACATCATATATATAATTTTATGTCAGCCAATTAAAAAGAACACTGTAAAACTTTTCGCCTTTCATTATAAATAGGCCTGTTGAACAAAGGCTCGGGGCCTCTTAGCATCACCGGGTTACCGTGTGCGCAGAGGACCAGGCTCGAGCTTGCCAATAAATGACTCTTTGTTGCTTGCATTGATCGTGGTCTCTGGTGGTCTTTGTGGGGTCTCGAGCCGCTGGGCATAACAAGAGGAGAAATGATTCAGTTTAAGAGTCTTAACCCAATCAGTGAATTAATTCTCTAGTAGGGATTAACTGAGTGGTAACAGAAGAGGTAGGGTATGGCTGGAGGGTGTAGGAATTGGTGGTATGACTTTGGGTTAACATTTGGGTTAACATTTATGAGTGGAGACATCTCTCTCTGCCCTCTGATCATCATGTGAGCTGCTTTGCTGTACCACACCCTTCCTCTATGTTATCCTGACTCTGAACCTTGAGGAATGGAGCCTAATGTCTATGGATTGAGACTTCTGAAACCTCAAGTCCTCAAACTGTTTCTCCCCTAAAATTATTCTGATCAGATTCATTAGTCACAGCAGTGAAAAAGCTGACTAAAACATGGGAGCAATAAACAGGTTAACAACCTAATACCTGCTATAACAATTAAGCTTTTGCATTTACCAAGCATAAAAAAATCATAGGAGGTAAATGGTTGTAGCAGTTTGATTAGCAATAATTTCCAGTTTAGCTTGTAAGTGAATAATCCACTTTAGCATATAAATTAGAGTTGTATAGCTCCAACTGCCATCCTCTGTCCAGGTAGCAGGACCAGAAGTAGCAACAATCCTCTAGAGTCATCTTTACCCCAATTTTGTTGACATGGTAGATGAAATCCATCCCCAAAGGATATTGCTTTTACCTTGGCCCCAGATCCTCACACAAGGGAAGTCCTAGATCTGTTCCAGTTGATCTTCCACCATGCCTGATCAGTCAGACCCCTAGTGGTTGAAGCAGGGCTTGTTCAACTTTCAACTGTGCACAGACTAATCAACTTCCGGAGTGATCAAAGCAAGACTGTTGTCTTTCTGATCCTCATGCTTCTCTGGTGTTTTCTTCCTTTGGATGGTCAGCTCAAGGGGTGTAGTCGGGGTCTGGAGTGCACTCCCAGTCCATGGCTGTGGGCTTGAGCATGGTGTAATGAATCTAGGAACCTGACTATGTATGTAACTTTTACCGTACTCGGGGGTGGATAAAATAATAGTGAAAGGACTTCTCCAAAGATGTTTGAAGAGTTGAATATATCATTCTTTGACCCAAACTCAATCTCCAGATCAGAAGGAGAGTAATCTGTGGTCAAACTTACCAAAAATTTTTCTCTAATCCTTTGTTTAAGTCTGTAAGGTTTTTTCCTAAAGCTTGAAGCTGTTGTTTTAATATTAATTCTCTTATTTCCTTAGAGTCTCCCTGTAATCCCCTGATAAATAGGGGAGGTCTCTTACATATTATCCCATAAGGAGAGAATCCAGTCCTCTTAGTGGAAGTGGATCTAGTCCTTAACAGTGCAATAGGGAGAATTTTATCACAATGCAGGTGAGTTTTCTGAAAATTTACCCAATTAGGCCTTTAAAAGACCAATTTATAATTTTTTACTTTAGCAGAACTCTATGGCCTATAGGCAGTATTTAATTTCCATCTGCTATTTAAACTATTGGTCAATAATTTTATGAACTCTTCCACAAAAGCCAGTCCTTTGTCTGAGTCAAAGGTTATTGGAATGTCAACTCTGGGAATAATTTCCTGGAGGAGCATCCTGCTTTCCTTAGCCTTTTCATTGTAGACTAGAAATGCTTATATCTGAAAGATATTTATAGTCCTGTGAGCATGGTAGTTCAGTAAAGTTTACCTCCAGGTTCTCAAAAGGCATTCCTCCTATCATTCAAATTGGAAGCCTTGACCCATGGCCTGGGACTTTGTGGAAACAAGTTTTGCACTGTTCACAGGTCACCTTGGAAATGCTTGTGAGTCAGGGGACATAGAAATACTGACTCAGAACAGTCTCCAGTGCTGTTCAGTCAATGTGCAATCTCCTGTGGAACTGTTTGAAAAAAGAAAAGCAGTGGCAAGAGTCTCATGGATGACTATCCAGACATCAGAAAATCTCTATCATCCACCTAGGAGATAGCTTCCTTTTTAGTCTTAAACCAATTACTTTCTTGTTGGGAATATTTTGGTTCCCATTCCGTTAGAGGATTAAGGATATAAGTTGCATTGAACACAGACTGGAGCTGAAAGGTCTGTCTGCTTCTTGAAAGGTGCAAATGTTGCTCCTAGGTCTGCTGTTTGTTGTCCTGAGCAACCATGGTGTTCCCCTTTTTGTGCCCCTGGCATTGCATAACTGCAACTTTTTTGAATGCCCATCATGCATCTATAGGATTAAGAATTTCCTATTCATATTTTATTTCTTCCCCTCCTGATTTAATTAGGCTTCTTTTCTTTTTTAAATATTTTTATTTGTTCTAAAAAGTTGTACATGACAGTGGAATGCCTTTATACCTTTTGATAAATCACACATAAATGGAGTGTAATTTCTTATTTTTCTGGTTGTACATATGGTAAGATCACATTGGTCATGAAGTCATATATGTACATGAGGTAATAATGTCTGTTTCATTCTACTATAATAGATGAATGAATAAAGAAAATGTGATATATATATATATATATATATATAACGGAATATTACTCAGCTTCAAAGAATAATAAAATTATGGCATTTGCTGGTAAGTGGATGGAGTTGGAGAATATCATGCTAAGTAAAATAAGTCAAATTGCTTTTCTTATATAAATCCCCATGAACATGAAGAGTGGCAAAGGCATACTTTTGAGTCTGTTAAATATTGACATGGATTTACCCTGCCATTTGGAGTGCTGAGGTCAGAGCAATAAGTTCTGCCATTTGTGCTGAAGTTTCCTGAGGCAGAAGATTTGCCTCAATGGTGGGGGCCAGATTGACCACCGTATACCTAGCAAGACGTATTCTTTAATGTAACTGCTTTCATCTGTGAAGCACTTCAAATCAGGGTCCTTGGGGGTTGGCTTGTCAGGTTTGGTCTACTGGAGAGCACGTTATCCATGACCTTAATGAACTTGTCAACAGGATCTTTAGTCCTGATGTGCATCAGGGCCGCTGGGTTGAGAGTCTGGATGACTTCAGTGTGGACATTTGACTCTTCACGCATATTCTGGTTATCTGACCATTCTCACATTAGTCAGCCAATATTGTCCTTCGTACCCCAACACTGCCAGTGCAGAGTATTAATTCCTGTCCCATACTCAACTTGTCAGTCTCCAACACTAGAAGATCTGTGGCAGCCAGAGCCCGTAGACAAGGTGGCCAACATTGAGCCAGAGTCCAACTGTATACAACGATAGGTCACTAGAGGGTGCCGTGTCCCCAGCATTTGAGTTAGCATTCCTACATCTCTCAGACCATTCATGGACATGTAGAGTGAAAGGCTTTGTGAGTTCAGGAAGTCCTAGTCCAGGTGCACTGGTGAGTGCTTGGTTAATGTCTTTAAAGGCCTTCTGTTGTGTTGCTCCCCACATTGGAAGCTCCTGTATTTCTCCCATTTGTATGAAGTTGCTTCCCCATGACTGGAAAGTTAGTGATCCATATACAGCAGAATCCAGCAGCACTCAGGAACTCTCAAATCTAGTGGTGGGTTGAGGGGACCAGAGTTGAGCAGACTACTTGTTTCTTCTTGGGGCCCAATCGCCCTTGTCTGTGATTCAGATAGGAACAAAAACACTTGACTTTTTTCTTGACAGATGTGGGCTTTCTTTTCTGTGTCTCTGTAATCGGTTTCACATAGGAGAGTGCGAATCAGATGTGTCCCCTTCGTGCCATCCTCTCAAGTTGCTCTGGCCAGCAACAGGTCATCTACATATTGGAGCAATGTGCATCCATACCAGAGGGCAGCATCCACATGGTTTTACAGGAAATGTTCTCAAATCAGAACATTTGAAGATGGTTGAAGATGAAGCTTCTGAAGATGGTTGGTGAGTTTTTGAAGCCCTGCGTCAGCCTGGTCTATGTTAACTGGTCTTTAGTTGGGGGCATTCCTTCTCCCAGTGACCCTCTAGAGGGCAGTAGGCACATCAGTTTAATCTCAGCCTAGTGTCCGGATAAGGTGGTCCTTCCATCCAGACCTTTCTTTGGTCTTGCATTTTGCCCCAATTTTGATATTCTTTTGACTTTGTCTTGGTGGGATCCCCCTTTGGGTGACTATTGAGTTTGTATTCACGGCTGCAGCTGCAAGGAGATCCAGCTTCTTTTTCATCTTTTGGTTTGCTTCTGGTTGAGCCTCTTGGTCTTGGTTGATGAACACTGCTGGCCTCTTCAATCAGCTCACTGGCATTCTTTCCAGCAAAGCCCTCTATTTTTATAGTTTCCAGCAAATTTCTTCCTAGACTTGTCCCACAAAGACTGTGTCGGTCATCTGCTGGTTGTCTGATGCCTCAGGATCAAAGGGAGTAGACAGAAGGGAGCCCATAGTTGTTCATATAAATGGCTGGGGCTTTTATAAGGCTTTTGGAGTAATGCTGATATTTCATTCATGTTTAGGAGTCAATTGCCTCTTCCATTAAGCTGCCAATGAGAGTCTCTTGATATTTTTTTATCTTTAGGCAATCTTATACTGTGTTGGGGTCCCATCCTGAATCTGTGTCTGGGAATTGGTTCTGGGCATAGGCTTGAATATTGCCAAAGCATGTTTCTCTAGCCATTTTAAAGCTGCTTGGATCACTTGTCTTTTGCCTCTGGGGGTAAATGGCTGAGGGGGCAGCCCGTTTTCTCAGTGATCTTGACAAGGTCAGGCAGAGTGGAATGTCAGATGATGGATTCTCTTTTGGCTCACTGGGAAAAATTGATTTCCCTTCAGTCTTTTCTTTGTCAGGATTTTTCTGCTTAGGTCCTGCTTGTTGGGTCTTAGAGTCCACTATAGTCTGAGTTAACATCAACTTGGACTGTTTTCCAACAGGTTCTCAACCAAGGGGTCTGTTTCTGTATTATCTCTTGCCAGTAATCAATATAAGGAAATTGATGTGAGTGTCCAAGGGCTCCAACTACTATTTAAAGAACCTTAGCAATGATACTTTTGTCTAAAATCCTTCTGGTGGATATCCCACATCAAAAGTTGGCCATTCTAATTCACAGAGAGAATATAACTTTTGTAGTGAAGTATTCCCCCACAGTCACCATTAAAACCTTTCTTAAAGTTTTTTAATATATATTACAAACAACTCAGTTTGTTTTCTGTGCCTCCCATGTTCCACCCTGCATCAGCATCACACCCTTAGAACAAGATTTTCTTTGTCCATCTCTGGCCATTCCCCTCTCAGGAACCTAGTATGTTCCACAAAAGTGAAACATATATTGTAGGGATCTATACATATGGAAGATTTAGCAATCTCCTGGAATCCCACTTTTCCAAAAGTCCCTAAGCCTGAAGTTGTATCTTGTGAAATACTTTCCTAGAGCCATAAGTCATTTATGCTTCACTAGCAGCTTGACATATCACCTTTTTTTAGTCTATATTTCTCAGGACTTCACACTCTTTTGACAATGAACATTTTCATTCAAAAGCAAAATAAGAAAATTCGGAAATTATTTTACCAATGAGAAAGTTAAAAAGACTAATTTATTTTTCATTTTTCACTTGATTCTTTAAATGAAGGTCATAATTTGCAAAATGCTCAACAATTCTTTGAAATTCTCTGTGTTTGGGTGGGGGGTAAGATAGTTCATTGTTTTAAATTATGTTTTATCAAGAAGTGGCTTCATCATTACAAAATCAAAACCACAAAAAATAAGATCTGTTTGAGGGGTAGAGCTTTTCAATTTACATAATAAAAACTTTTTCCAAATTATGAAAGTCACAAAAAAGTTAGGTGATTAAAAACCCTGTAAAAGATCAACTTTAGTCTCCCTATGCAGAAGGAATGACTACTATAGTTTATAGTTTCTCCTTTTTTATCATGCGTCATTTATGAACATATTATGTTGCTGATAAAAATATATTCCATTCTATTTTAGCTTAATTAAAAGCCCTTATTACTCTATGTAATCATTTTTGTTCATAAATATTCATGTTTGTCCTTTAATTGCTTTAAATATTCTGTTTCATAATTGCATCAAAGTTTACACAACTATTCCAAAATTTATAACAATTTAAGATTATTTTAGTTTTTATGTTTTATAGATAATGTTGCACAAGGTTGTAAATAAAATAAAATGTCTTAATTTTGCAACTTACTGATATCCTTCTCAAAGTTATCTAACAGGCAAAAGCTATAATAAACTTTAGCCTATAGTTGACCTTCCTTCCTGGCAATAGTTATTTGTCTTCCACTGAGCAGAATGTCACAGTTAGTGCAGTTTTGGCTGCACACTTGACAGGACTGCATCCTCTTGGGACTCAGTAGTCAAAACATGGAAAATATTTTATCAATGTGAAAATTAAAAGTTTAATTTTTGTTTATTTTAACACTTGATTATTTTTCTGAGACTCCAAGAAATGGCCCATAATCCTTTTTAAAAAATTCTTTATGTGCATCGTGTATGACAGTTCATCATTTCTAATAATATATGATCAAGAAGGTGCTTCATCCTGACCAAATGAACAAATAATCAAAAACAAAATAAAAAAATAAATACAAAAGACAAGAGATCTGAGGTTTCCAGCCTAACAGTAGGTCAATAATTGTCCAATCTCTTATAATAACTCTTGATAATTTTAAGGAAAATATTTTCTAAAAACTAACACTTTTTTTTTACTGTATAGCAATTTATTTAATTTTTTATATGTAATAAGTGAACTTGTTCCAATTCTCTTCTCGCATATGGAATATTGCTTTAACCTCACTTTGCCTATATAATATTGTCTAAATATTAGACAGCAATTAGAATTAGTTAACATTTAGACAAGCAATTGGGGCTTTCCAGTTTTTTTTAACTTCTGAAGGAAGAAGGAGAAGCAGAAACTGCTTAGGCTGAGGAGTGACTGGGAATGAATTCCAAACATCAATATGTGGAGCTCAGTGATTTCACCTCATTCCTGGACTGGATTTGCAGCTATAAATCTCAAGAGGTTAACAGTAGGGTGTTGAGTTGAGGGTTCAAAAGAAAGTAGACACAGGATGAATGGAATCCAATCTGGGCTGTCGAGTTACTTGCTTCCCATGTTACTCTGAGGTCCTCACGCGGTTCTCCAGGCTAGACCTATTCCATGGGCAGAACAGACTATGATGAGACATTGCTCTACATCATTGTCTCATGATGTGGTCACCTATTATGTATTGTGGGCACTCTCCCCCACATTTCAGTCTATGTACCAACTTGGTAGAAAAGATGAATGACAGCAATCGGTTTGCACTGTGATGGGTTTCTATACTTTGGGAAATCTTTCCCCCTTCCAAGAAGAAAGATCCAGAGATATCTGTAGAGCAAAAGGTACTTGAGAAGATAAGCATATAATAGATGATTGGGCATACTTCCTTTCCACCATGAGGTAGCCTTCAGCATCTTACAGTAAATGCTGCATCCTGGCTGAGTATTATTTTTTTATGTGCTCTCAACTGTGGGAAATTCCCTAAATGTAGAATATAATAACATCCTGATAAGTCTAACTGGGACTTTAGAAGGGTATTTGTCAATTATTCATCATCATTTATACACATTATATTAAGATATGATCCTCTGAAGTAGAGTGAGCCAAGTTTACTAGACTGTAAAACATTTTGTATTCCATTATCATCCTCTAATCACTCAATTGTGTGACATACTAGTTTTCTGAAGCTTGAATTTAAAATGTTTCTTCTGTAAGATTTAAGAAATCATCCAAAGAGCAGTTGTGAAGCCCTGTGAGAGTATTTGGTTAAACTGTAGGAGAAAGTGGTAAAAAGGAGACCACGAGGGCTTAAACCCTACTCCATGTGTCCTTATACCTAAAAATTTCATGTATCAGGATGGGGAGTAGGACCCAGGATCACAGTAATTTTCATTTCAGGGAAAAAGAAAGCTTCTAAAAAATTTGAAACAGAAAAGAATGTTTGATTTGCCTTTTTATTCTTTAAAAAAATAAACTTTCAAAACTTCTTCCAAATTTTGTAGACCTTGCAATAACCATCTATTATGCTCTTATTATATTTATCTAAAAAGAAAGATATGTAGCTGAAAGAGCTAATATAGTAAAGTAGTTTGAAGAAAACATTGAAATATAAAATTCCTTCCAGTCTAGTGACTTATCCACTTTTCTCACTATGAGTTACCTTTCACAATATGATTCTCCATATACACTTTTGGTTATTCCTCTAGGTTTCAAGAATATGACAACAGAGGCCACCAGAATAGCTTAGAGAAGCTGTGTTCTGCCGTCTTGATTGTGCTTATGTATACCAAATAGAAGAGGAGGTAGGATTGGCTATTAGAAGCAAGATTGCAGATTTCACTGTGAAGAGAGAAGACATATACTTTACCTCCAACATATTGTTTATGCAGTATAAAAAGTACTGCAATGTGACATGAATAATTGAAAAAATAAGTTAAGTGACGGTTGTTGATGGAATGTGATTATTGATACAATTTTTATTCACATATAAGATCCAGTATCAAACACAGAAAGATAACCGGGAGCGGTGATGCACATCTGTAGTCTCAGCGACTTGGGAGGCTCAGGCATGAAGACGCAGAGTTCAAAGCCAGCCTCAGTGAAAGTGAGGCGCTAAGCAACTCGGGGAGACCCTGTCTCTAAATAAAACACACACACACACACAAAGGGCTGGGGATGTGGCTCAGTGTTTAAGCGCCCCTGGGTTTAATCCCCAGTTTCAAAAACAGAAAGATTATGAATGGCTACTCACAGTGTACAAATGTATGACTTTAAGGTTCCTTTACTTTTCTGATTCTCCAATCAGCTCTATGATTTGTATTGCTTATGGAATCAGATAGAATTATGACCATATTATGATACATTATCTCCTGGATGATTTTCTAAAATTTCTTATAATTCTGAATATCTACTTTTACATTTGTCACTATCAAAGACCATGTGAGGACAGTTCTAAGGGTAGTAAAGAAGATATAGCTCAAGTGTCTTGATTTGTGACTAGCAAATATTAAAATGGTCAAAACATGTTTCCCTTTAGTTCTGTAAGCAAAATATACTAATCTTATCTCATGAAGTGAATAGATGAGATACTAACAATTCCTTTGTAATCTCTATGAAGCACTATTCAGAGATTCAATAATATTATTATTTGATAAAAATTATCTCTTGAATAATTCCTTCCATAATTCATATGATTGACTAATAATAGCCAAAAATATAACCCAGTTTACATGAAGTTCAAATGAATGGGAACACAAGACTGAAAGAGACTGTTTTCCCTGCGATCAACAGTTTCCAAGCAATTGACAAATAAATGTCTCCATATGATTTAAAACAGAGACCCAAAATATGGGCAATGTATCAATCCAGTCCAATTTCCTTTCTTTAACCTTTGTAGCTATGATCCACTTTTCATCATACAGAGCTGATCCACACTGAAAATACTTCATTTGGGCTGCATTGACCTTTATCCTATTCGTCCTCTGATAGCAATGATGGTAGACCATTAGCATCATCAACCTATATAATTTTAGCCATCAGCATGACCATCACTACCATGGATGATTGAATTAAGTAAACAATTTGTATGAATGAAAGAAAGTCCAAATTATGGCTAGATTTATGATAAGATGTAATCTTCAGAGATGTCAGTATTCATTCATCCATTATGTCTGCACTAGAGGCTTGCTTTGTTTTTGTCCTAGCCTGTTCAACTGGTGGCATGTATGACTTTGAGGCAGTTCAAGTTTCATGATCATTAATATTTGATAGGGCCTCTCTATCTTCCAGCATCAAAACAAACTTGAAACTTGAATGACCATCTTATGTATGCCTACATATTCTTGGCCCACATGAGTCCAGGTAGAGAATGAACACTGTATAGAATTTGTCATCACTGAAATCCATGATTGCTGGAGATCGAGCCCATGAAAGCATGCACCGAATTTCCCAGTGAAAGAGAGGCATCTCCCAGGGGAATACATAGGGTCAAGAAAAGTAACATAAACCAACTAGGAGACCTCATTAGGTAACTGAGAAATTTTATTTAATATATATATATATATATTTGAACATATAGATAATTTGATGTGAGAGAATACAGGAATCTTGACACCTATATATATATATATATAAGATTCCTGTATATATATTCCTATATATATATGTCTTAAAACACCACATGTAAATGTTTCATAAATAGATGAATATAGAGTGATGCTCCACCTATTTCATAGAGGTTTGGTGTCTCATCCCCTAGACATACCTAGGAACATTGTTGTGGGTGGACTGATGAATTTGCGACGATTGTTGTAATGAACCATTCTATTCCAGCCAGGGGAGGAGTTTCATCCAAAAGATGAAAGTGGAAAAGCAATATGTAATTCAGTGGATTTCTGTGCCATATGGGAGGTATGTGTCTGAAGGAGAGACCACACAAAAATCGCAGAGATGGGGTCAGGTCCTACCTCCACCTGTTAGAATGGGTTACACACTTTTGCATCTAGAAATTCATTGTTGCACATGTGTTTTGCTAGGGGGTGGGGAAGAATGCATTACTAAAAAGCAATAGAGGAGAACTGAGAAGAATGGGTATAGGCATCTTTGCCTCCCTCTGTAGTAATGTCACCCTTTCCCTAAAGAGGACACAAGAATCCTTTTTCTGGCTGTCCACACTTTGTCCTATTATCTTTACATTTTTCTCTTGTTAACAACCAATTCAGCCACTTTGGTTGTCATTTCTTGGCAGTGTTCCTCTTAACAGTTCTCTCTTGCATTTATATTGACATAGTCGACTGTAGAAATGACCCTTCACAACCCCATCCCTCCCAAGACTATGGAGAAGTGTAAGGATGCAGGATTGACCAAGTTCATCGGGGTCCAACTTTAACTACAGGCCACTGGAGATGATCCTGAATAAACCAGGCCTCAGGTATAAGCCTGTGTGCAACCAGGTGAGACCCCTGAGCCTCAGCACCATCTCTTATTCATTTCCTTGTATCTGCACCACAGCCAGGAGTCCATTTGTCCTGTGCCCCCATTCATTTGCTTCTGTGGAACAAAAGAGTCTCAGATTAGTGCCACTGTCTTGGAGAGTGTGCAGGATTCTCAACTGTATTTCTGCTGAGTAGTTTTGATAAATTTTCTAAGATTCAAAATTAGGACCCTGAAAACATAGTATGAACAGAGCAGTGAGCAAGAAAAAAGTGAAAATAAGAGAAGAACAGTGATCAGGGATTGTGTGGAGGTTGAGTTCCAGATTCCTTGTTGTCTCTTATTTCTGGACTCAGAGGCACAACTACATGAAAAATAAAGCAGAGTTTATAAAAGTTAAAGGACTCAGAGGCAGTTACTTTTCTTATGGTGATACCGACAGTGGATAAAATCCACATTCAGAAACTTTTAGCATAAATGTACGGCTGGCCTTTTGACAGAGCTCCTCTTACTTGCTTTTCTTCCATGCTTTCTGATATCAAAATACTGCTTAATCACTTCTATTCTGTAAATGGTTCTGTGCTGTTATTTTTAACAATTTTTAGTAAAAAATATAAGGTTCTTTAAGAAATATTGTAAGAGCTTGTAAAATTCATCAATTCGGTATGCAATAACAGCACTATGAGTTTCAAATGTGTTAAAAATTTAATAAAGTTTTATTATTAGTTTTACCCAAAATCTTTATCCTGAATTTTTTTGTACATTCAGAATACTTGTAAGCACAAGACAGTACAACCATATTTCTCTATCTATATGCAAACTTGTTGACTTTTTGATACATATTAACATACAGCTAGATTCTTAGGGGCATATCTACATATTTATGTGATATTTTGCTGAACATTTTCAAAGTAAATTGTAGACATGACAATTCATCTTTATTGATTTCAGAAAAGAAACTCCTTAGACTGAAGATATTCCCTCACATAATTACATTTGATTATAATATTTAAAGAAAGTAATAATAATCTATCATCATCTGTATCCAGTCTATATTCAAATTTCCCAGTGATTTTTTTTTTATTGTAAACAAATGGGATACATGTTGTTTCTCTGTTTGTACATGGCGTAAAGGCATACCATTTGTGTAATCATAAATTTACATAGGGTAATGTTGTTTGATTTATTCTGTTATTTTTTCCTTTCCCCCCACCCCTCCAACCCCTCTTTTCCCTCTTTACAGTCCTTCTTTCCTCCATTCTTGCCCCCCTCCCTAACCCTAACATTAACCCCTCCCTCCCCCCATTATGTGTCATCATTCCACTTATTAGCAATATCATTCGTCCTTTGGTTTTTCGATATTGGCTTATCTCACTTACATGATATTCTCCAATTTCATCCATTTGCCTGCAAATGCCATAATTTTATCATTCTTTATGGCTGAGTAATATTCCATTGTATATATATACCACAGTTTCTTTATCCATTCATCAATTGAAGGACATCTAGGTTGGTTCCACAATCTGGCTATGGTGAAATGAGCAGCTATGAACATTGATGTGGCTATATCTCTGTAGGATTCTGATTTTAAGTCTTTTGGGTATAAACTGAGGAGTTGCATAGCTGGATCAAATGGTGGATCCATTCCAACTTTCCTAAGGAGTCTACACACTGCTTTATACAATGGTTGCACCAATTTGTACTCCCACCAGCAATGTATGATTGTACCTTTTTCCCCACATCCTCATCAACATTTATTGTTGCTTGAAGAAAATAGAGGAAGTAAAAAAAAAGAAAGAAAAAAAAATGTTAAAAAAGAGAGAGAGAATCTCCAACAAAACTATAATATACTTTACAAACTTTCCAGTCCTCAGTAGCCTGATGCGTGAAAAGTATTTGATTTCAATGTTAGGGATGTGAGAGCCGGAAATAAAAAAGGTAAAAAGAAAAAATAGGGGGAAAAAGTAATCTCAACGGGAAGTTGAACAATTGTTTCTGTTGGAGTTCAATATCTTTTCTGCTTCTCTTCTCTGCTGGGTGGGGTTGTCTGGGGTTTGCTGGTAACTCCACCCTCAGGATGATGACTCTTACTAAGATGCAAAGATTAGACTTGGAGGTGGGACCACTAGAGGCGGGGTATATCAACTGCCAGTGCCTCTCGAAGACTCTACCCTGGGACTCTCCTTTGTGATCCACTCATGTGATGCAGGAGCCCAGTCATAGCCCCTTCTCTCACTATAGACCCCACAATTCCTGGTCTCTAATTGAGTCTCTAAATTGTATCTCTTCTGCCCCTGCCCTTTGATTTCTCAATGAGGAACCTCTCTTCCCAGAGGTTCTGAGGTCTGATTACTGAGACCTGTGTGTCTGTCATGGAAAGTTGTTCTATGTTGGGCAAATCAGGACCAGAGGTTGAAAGCTATGGACCAGCTATGTAGCTGCAAGCATTGGGCTGGGTTGGTGTCAAGGGAGAGTTTGGGAGGCTTGGGACTGAGGAGCAGGAGGGCTTGATGATTACCAAACCAGTGAGACAAGGTGCACAACGGGTGCCATATTGGGGAGGGAGTGGTGGGTCAGGCTGATGTCAGGTTCAGGAAAGTGGTGCCTGATTTGTTTCTGGGATCCTGGTGGATGACAGGCTGGTTGGCTGGATGAGCCAGGATCAAGATGACCTCATATACTTCTACCACCTACCGACCACTTTCAAGGTTCTCTTCTGCCTCTGCAGGGATACCTCAGATGTAACCCAGCATGTCGGGCCCTTATTGATCATCTTTCAGGTCCTGGCTGTTATCCCTAGATGGATGTGGCCATGTCCCTAGTTGGTGGGGGCAAGAGCAGCTAACCTGTAGGTACCTTGATAATGGACTCTAGTCTCCAGCAGGTGTCCCAAGATGGAAGATACCCAACTAAAGATGGTGGCGGTGGGAACAGAGGTAATACAAGGTGGTGACAGAGGTGTCCCAAGATGCCATGCATTGGTAGATGGGCAGCCACAGCAGCATTTCCACACAGGGCACAGTGTTACCATGTGGGGCACTGGGCTGAATCCATGGAAAGTCAACCTTTTATTAATTCTTGGTGCTGTTATTTCCTGAGCTTTAAGGCCCCTATTGATGAAATTTCTTCCTGCACCTATATGTAGGAATGTTGACCCTATATTTTTTCCTATGAGTTGCAGAGTTTCTGGTCCAATTTCTAGGTCTTTGATTCATCTTGAGTTGAATTTTGTGGAGCATTAGAGACAGGAATGGGATTTAGCCTCATTTTTCAACATATGCTTAACCAGTTTTCCTAACACAATAATTTTAAAAGGCTGTCTTTTGGTCAATGTGTTTTTGGCAACTTTGTCCGGGATTAGAAGACTCTATCTGTGAGTTTGTTTCTGTGTCACTGGCTTTATTCCATTGGTCTTCTGTTTTTATGAGTGTTCCATGCAGTTTTTGTTACTAGAACTTTGTGTTATAATTTGAATTTGGGTATTGTAATGCCACCAGCAATTGCTTTCTGGCTTAGAAATGCTTTGTCTCTTTTGGGTTTTTTTATTTGTCCAAATGAGTTTTAGGATGGTGTTTTTTTTTTTTTTTTTGTTTCTTCTATGAAAAATATTGTGGATATTTAATGGGTATTGCATTGGATCTGTATATTGTTTTGTTAGTATGATGTTTTAGCAATGTTATTTTTACCTATCCATGAGAATGGAAAGCCTTTCTGTCTTGTAGTGTCTTCTTCAAGATTTTTCTTCAGTGTTGTAGCTTTCATTGTAGAGCTCTTCTACCTGCTACTAGTCAGTTGCTAATCTCACATTTTATTATAAAAATGTCTTCATAATGTTTTCTTTCTCTCATCATCACCGGCTCACAGTTTTTTGTTTACTCTATCCAAATCTAATATAATTTACTCAGCCTCCCTTTTGATGCTGAAATCTATCCAAATGCCTTCAGTTGAAATTGCACTAAGTTGCTGCTTTGTTCTTCAGACTTTATCTTATGAATATTACTGGAAATTCTTGATTTTTGGCAAAATTCAATTGAGGCTCAAAAATTTCCTTTTCTACCTCACATCTGGAATTTTCCATGTCTCCTTCATGAGACAAAAGTTTTACTAAATACTTCACTTAAAGTGGCTTGCTCTTTGTCATATCATTTTTAACAGGTTATCAAAGATGCTATTTAAAACAAGATTATTATTACTGATATTTAAATTCATACTTCATATTACATACTGTTTTCTTAAGCTTCTTTTACTTTTTTCTGTTTCCAAAGGTACTAACTTTTTTTCTTTTTTCTTCTTTGTTTTTATTAGAGCTTTATTTTTCATATAGTAGTTGAGTTAATCCCAGCAAAACTGTACATACATGGATACTGATTTTGGTTCATGATCCGCCTTTTCCCTCCAGGCCTCCCTCTACTCTTCCATTCTACTTTCTTTACTTGACTTGCTTTCACTTGTGGAAAAATGTGCATTTGGTTGATTCTTCATGTTATCCTGACTTTTCCTCCTCCTTTCTTTTATTTAACTCTAGTTTCCACATATGAGAGAAATCTGACCATTGAGTTTCTATATTTGGCTAATTTCATCTAGGATGATATTCTCCATTTCCATCCATTTACCAACAAATGCCATAATTTTATTCTTTTTTGTGACTCAGCAGAACTCCCATTGTGTGTGTGTGTATCACAATTTCTTAATCCATTCATCTATTGACAGACATCTACGTTGAGTCAATAATTTAGCTATTATAGTGCTGCTATAGACATTGAGGTGACTATCACTGTAGTTTGCCAAGAATTAGGATAACTGGACCATATGGTGGTTCCATTCCTAGTGTTTTGAGGAAACGCCATATTGTTGTCCAGAGTGGTTGTTCTAGTCTGTAGTCCCACCAACAATGTACAAGTGTATTTTTTTTCCTCACAACCTCACCAACATTTATTGCTATTCATATTCTTGATCATTAACATCCTGACTAGAGTGAAATAAAATCTTAGTGTAGTTTTTATTTGCATTTCCCTGATTGCTAGAGATATTGTATTTGTTGGAGCCATTTGTGTTTCTTTTTTTGAGAAGTTTCTGTTTTGCCCATTTATTGATTGGGTTATGTTGCTTTTTAGCTTTATTTGAGTTCTTTATATGTTATGGATATTAATCCACTATTGGAGTGGTAACCAGCCAAGATTGTCTCCCATTCTGTGGGCTATCTCTTTATTTCTCTATGCCTAAGATTTTGTTTTATGGCATCCTCTTATTGATTCTTGGTTGTATTTCTTGCACTGTGGATGTCTTGTTAAGAAAGTTAATTCCAGTGCCTCTATGATGGAGTGTTGACACTATGTTTTTTTTTGAGCAGTTGTAAAATTTCTGAGTCTTTGATTCATTTTAATTTGCATTTTGTGCAAGGTGAGAGACAGGGTCTAATTTCATTATTCTACATGTGGCTATACAGTTTTCTTAGCACCATTTGTTAAAAATACTGACTTGAAGATATATTTTTTCACCTGTGTCAAATATCAGATGAATCTTCTATTCTATTCCATTGGTCTTCATGTTTATTTTGATGCTAATACAATGCCAGTTTTGTTACTATTGCTCTGCAGTATAATTTCAGATCAAGTATTATGATGCCTCCTGCTTCACTTTACTTACTTAGTATTGCTTTGGTTATTCTGGTCTCTTATTCTTCTAAATGAATTTAGGAAGAGTTTTTTTCTAATTATTGTTTGAGGTCTATGTGGAATTTAATGACATGGAGTATTTTCTCCATGTAATTGGGTGCATTTATTTTGGCATAAATATTAACTATTATGATATCTTCTTATTGGATTGTTCCCTTTTCTAAGATGTGGTGGACTTTCTCACCACCACTTTGTTTTTGCTTGAAATCTGATTTGTCAGATATAGGAATAGCTGCTTCTTCTTGTTTCCTTGGACAATTTGCCTGGAATATTTTTTCCTATCCTTCCTCCTTAAGCCTGTTCATGTCTTTACCTATGAGTATCTCTTAAACAGTATATAGTTGATTCTTATTTTCTGATATATTCTGCTAATCTGTGTCTTTTAAATGGGGAGTTGAGATCATTAACATTCAGTGTTAGTATGGATATTTCTGGTTTTCTGCCATTTATTTTTTTTGCTATATTTTATCCTGTTTTGATTCTAATTTGGTGGATTATTCTTCTATTGAACTTCTATTTGTAAACCTTGGAAATAATTTTTTAGTTCCTTTATGTGCAGTATATTTTTGAGTGTTTTTTGTGTAACTGGCTTTGTGCTCACTAATTATTTTAGTTTATTATTGTCATAGAAATTTTTATTTCCTCCTTGAATTTGAAACTGAGCTTTGATGGATATAGATAGTAATGTTAGCTGGAAGTTGTTTTCCTTTAGTGCTTGGAATATCTCATTCTAGGTCTTCCTTAATTTTAGGATCTGAGCTGAGAAATCATTTTGAACCTTGGTAATTTGTCTCCAAATGTGACCTGATGTTTCTCTCTTGCAGCTTTTAATATTCTTTTATTTTCTGTGTTAGGCATTTTTATTATGATCTGTCTCAGTGAGCTTCTTATTTAACTAGGTCTATATGAGATCCTGTAAGTCTCCTGTAAGTGGATTTTTATCTCATTTCTGATATGGGAAAATTTTTCTGTTACTACCTCACTGAAAATGTTCTTTATTCTTTTAGTTTATATCTCCATGTTTTCTTCTCTCTCAATGATTCTCAGATTTGGTCTTTTAATTTCTGTTAGAATTTTGTATATTCTGGTCACATTATATAATTTTGTTCTCTTTATTAACTTCTGTGTACTCCAGATCAAATGGCCTGCCTTCAATGCTGGAAGTTCTGTCTTCAAGGGCAAGATTCTATTTTCTATGCAGTCTAATCTGCTAATGATCACTTCAAGTGAGTTTTTAATTTGATTGATTGTGTTTTTCATTTTTAGTTCTCTTTTTTCTCTTCACCATTTCCATTTCTTTATTAAAGTGTCTTTCATCTCACATAATTACTCTTTTAATTTCTTCCTTAGATCTTTTAGTTCATTGAACATTTAAATAATGAGTTTTTCAATAATCTTTTTCTGGCCTTTTATACAGTGAGATCTTTTGTTGGGGATGGGATTTTGGGTGATATATGCCTGTTTTTTTATATTTTCTGAGGTCTTGCACTTGCACATCAATTAAGGTGAATTCCTCTACCTCTTTTTTGCATGTGTTCTTTTTTTGTGTAATTATCTTATTTGTTCTTCTCTCTGCTTTTGATGTGTGAGTAGATGTTAAAATTAAGGTGGGAATGGGACTTGAGTTCAATCTCTGATTGTTCTTTCTTAATTCCTTTATGTTGGTTTGCAGCTTTTGTCTCCTCACTTCTTTGAGTTGGAGTAATGTCAGGGAATGTTTATTTCAGCAGCAGAGTTCCCTAAACCGTGGACTGTTAGGGTTCCCTGCATTTCACAGAACGGGGCAAAATAAACAACAAAACAACCATTGCAGAAAACAAACAATAAACAGTATTAAATACCCCATTCCTACTATGACACCTTTAACTTTAATTGACACCCATTAAGAGGAATGGTGGGTTCAGCAGTTCTCAACAGTAAAAACCATAACCAGGAAGTAGATCTAGTTTTAAAGAAGACTGCAGGCATAACTATATCTTCCACAACATTAATGATTGTATTGGTATTAATGGTGGATGCAGGAGTTATACAATGCATTTAATTTGAAAGATGGCAAAAATATAGTTAGGGGAAAAGGAAATGTGTTAGGAAGTTAGAAAACAACTTTAGAATTTCAGAAAGTGAACAGAAAGGAGGCAGAAGTGGTGTATCAGTGATGTTTATTCAGAATGAGGGGGAAAATAGAAGAAGCAATGTATTGGGGAAGAGGAAGAGAGAACAATAGGATTTTTCCAGAAGAGAGAACAATAGAATTTTGCCATTAGCCTGAAAAGAGAAAAAGAGAAGTGAGAGAAGTAAACAAATAGAAATAATACAAAATGAAACCAAATATACAATCCCAAAATCTGAACCCTCACAAGAAAAAAAAAAAAAAACATTAAAATTTTTTCATGAGGAAAACTTCATTACATTTAAAAAATATTAAAAATGAAAGAAAAAGAGACAAGTAAGTGTCTGTATATGAGTCCCGGAACCAATCAGCACAGCTAGAATTCACATGCATGCACATATACGCACTCCCCCCATACCCAACACACATGAAGGAATAAAATATAATAATAATAAAAATTTTTAAATTTCAAAATCCAAAATCTTAGTGAAGATGGAAGGAACCTTCTCAACTGAAGTGGTTAAAATATTTGACCAGTTTGGGTGATCATTATTTAGGTCCAGTAGTCATTCTTTCCAGTTCCTCTTGAATTATATACTCATAGAGAAAGGGGTAGGGGTGGTTAGCCCTTTCCTGTTTTGTGTTGTTTTCTGAGTTAACAGTTGAAGAACTTTAAGACTGAAACTGTTTGATATAGGACTCTGCTTCCCTTCTCACCAGGGCTGGGTTAGGGCATACCATCAGTTGGTGTTTTTGAACTGAGATAGGGCTTAACTCTAATCAGATATCACAGGCTTTGGTGAGTGGGGACTTCTTTGGAGAGATTAGATTGACCTGTCCCTCAGGACAGACAACAGCCAATCTATAGCCAATCCCTTCTGTCGATCTGATTCTCAGGATCCTCCCAAGAAATTCAATCATGGAGCAAGGGGCCCTATCCACTCACTGCTGCCAAGGAGCACCACCTTCCCAGGCTTAGTCTGAGTGCATTCACCCTCATCTGCTTCGACTCCTCACCTGCTTCAGCTGGTCATGAGAGCCACCAAAAACACAAAGGAGTCTGGCTCTCCTTTGCCCTTCTGATTCGAATTCCCCCTGGGTATAGTCTACACCACACCTGTTCCACTCACATCCCTTTATGCACAGACTAGGTCACTTGATCGGTGCTGCCTGAACACTGTGGCTGTGTGGTTCTTCATTTATTTTTGTCCTGCTCCCCCAGGTCCTGTGGCTAAGGATGTGCATTCGCCCCAACACGGCTCCACCGCAGCTCTACGTGGCCACTTGAGATAGAAAGCATGCTTCTCAGGCACCAGAATGCTCTGCAGCCTCTGCATCAGCTCAGGTTAGGCAGCATTTTTGATCTCAGGTTTCTCTGTACCAAGATCGTGATGGCCCTCCCCCTGCCTGTGGTCAATCCACACCGGCGGCATGGCTGCCAGGTCAGATGTGATGTACACTTCCTTCTTCGTTTATTATTCCCAAGTTTCTGAGTCCCTAAGCTGCTTTGAGTGTTCCATATTAAATTTAGTGAGCTCCCTCTTTCTCCCACCTCACCGGGAAGCTGTGAACCCTCTACTTTGGTCCTATGCCAATGTGCAGCGTGGAAGGAAGCTTGCCTCCCCTTCACCGTCTTCCATTCTCAGAAGTGTTAACTCGACCAGAAGGATCTTTTCTTTTCTTTTTTTACTTTTGACATTTTATTTTCACATTAACCTTAGCATTTCAAAGAATCTGATTCCTTCTTTTTTTATTATTTTTTTTATTTTTACAGACTGTATTATGATTCATTGTACACAAATGGGGTACGACTTTGCATTTCTGTGGTAGTACACAATGTAGATTCACACCATTCATATAATCATACATATACATAGGGTAATGCCATCTGTTTCATTCTAACATCTTTCCCACCCCATTTTCCTCCACACCATCCAAAGTTCCTTCATTCTTCTCTTCCCCCACCCACCCCCCTTTGTTATACACTGTCATTCATTTATCAGAGAAAACATTCAGCCTTTGGTTTTTTGGGCTTGGTCTATTTCACTTAGCATGATATTTTCCAACTTCATCCATTTACCAAAAAAATGCCATAATTTTATTCTTCTTTATGGTTGAATAATATTCCATTCTGCATATATACCACAGTTTCTTTATTCATTCATCTATTGAAGGGCATCTAGGTTGGTTCCATAATCTAGTTATTGTGAATTGAGCTGCTGTGAACATTGATGTGCTGCATCACTGTAGTATGCTGATTTTAAGTCCTTTGGGTATAGGCCAAGGAGTGGGATAGCTGGGTCAAATGGTGGGTCCATTCCAAGTCTTCTAGGAATCCCCATACTGCTTTCCAGAGTGGCTGCACCAATTTGCCCTCCTGCCGGCAATGTATGATTGTACATTTTTACCCACATCCTCACCAACATCTGTTGTTGTATTCTTGATAATCGCCATTCTAATTGGGGTGAGATGGAATTTTCGGGTAGTTTTGGTTTACATTTCTCTAATTACTAGACATGTTGAAGTTTTCTGTTGATTGCTTTTACATCCTTTTCTGTAAAATGTCTGCTCATTTCCTTAGCCTATTTATTGATTGGATTATTTGTATTCTTGGTGTAAAGTGTTTGAGTTCTTATAGATTCTGAAGATTAGTGCTCTATCTGAAGTGTGTGTGGCAAAGATTTTCTCCTGCTCTGTAGACTCTCTCTTCACATTGTTGATTGTTTTCTCTACTGAGCAAAAAAACTTTTTAGTTTGAATCTGTTCCAATTATTGATTGCTGATTTTATTTCTTGTGCTTTGGGAGTCCTGTTAAGGAAGTCTCGTCCTACGCCAACATGATGGAGACTTGGAGGTAAAGTTTCTTCTCTTAGGTGCAGGGTCTCTTGTCTAATTCCTAGGCCCTTGATCCATTTTGAGTTGAGTTTTGTGCAGGGTCAGAGATAGGGGTTTAGTTTCATTTTGCTACCTATGGATTTCCAGTTTTCTCAGCACCATTTGTGAAGAGGAAATCTTTTTTCCATTGTATGATTTGGCACCTTTTTATATTATGAGAAAATTGTGTTTATTTGGGTTTGTGTCCATGTCCTCTATTCTGTACCATTGATCTACCTGTCTATTTTGGTACCAATAACATGCCGTTTTTGATACTGTTGTTCTGTAGGATAGTTGAAGGTCTGGTAATGTTATACCACCTACTTCACTCTTCCTGCTACAAATTCCTTTAGTTACTCTGGGTCTCTTATTCATTCAAATAAATTTCATGATTGCTTTCTGTATTTCTATGAGGAACGTAGTGGGAATTTAATTTGTATAGCACTCTTGGTAGTATGGCCATTTTGACTGTATTAATTCTGCCTATCCAAGAACATGTGAGATCTTTCCATCTTCTAAGGTTTTCTTTAACGTCTTTCTTTAGTGTTCTGTCATTCTCATTGTAGAGTTCTTTCACCTCTTTGATTAGATTGATTCCCAAGTATTTTTTTTTTTTGAGGTTATTGTGAATGGGGTAGTTTTCCTAACTTCTCTTTCAAAGATTTCATCACATATGAATAAAAATGCATTAGATTTATGAGTGTTGATTTTATATTCGTCACTTTGCTGAATTCATTTATGACTTCTAGAAGTCTTTTGGTAGAGTTTTAAGGCTCCTCTAAATATAGAATCATGTCCTTTTCAAATAGTGAAAGTTTGAGTTCTTCTTTTCCTATTTGTATCCCTTTAATTTCTCTGGACTGTCTAATAGTTCTGGTTAGAGTTTCAAGGACGATGTTGAATAGAAGTGGTGAAAGAGGGCATCCTTGCCTTGTTCCAGTTTTTAGGGGGAATGCTTTCAGTTTTTCTCCATTTTGAATGACATTGGCCGTGACTTTAGCATTGATAGCCTTTACAGATTTCCAGATGTTGAACCAACCTTGCATTCCTGGGATGAAACCAACTTAATTGTGGTGCACTATCTTTTTAATATTTTTTTATGCAATTTGCTAATATTTTGTTAAGAATTTTTGCATTTATGTTCATTAGGGATATTAGGCTGAAGTTTTCTTTCCTCAACCTGTCTTTGTCTGGTTTTGGTATCAGGTTGATATTAGCTTCACAGAATGAGTTTGGACAGGTTCCCTCCTCTTCTATTCATGGAATACTTTGTGGATTATTGGAATGAGTTCTTCTTTGAAGGTCTTGTAGAACTCGACTGAGAATACATCTGGTCCTGGTCTTCTCTTGGTTGGTAGGCTTGGATAATTTCTTCTATTTCACTGCTTGAAATTGATCTGTTTAAATTGAGTATGTCTTCCTGATTCAGTTTGGGTAAATCATATGTCTCTAGAAGCTATGTCGTTGAGATTTTCTATTTTGTTGGAGTATAGATTTCAACACTTCTAATTATGTTTTGTATTTCAGTAGTGTCTGTCATGATAGTTCCTTTTTCATCATGAATTTTAGTAATCTGAGGTTTTTCTCTGCTTCCCTTTGTGAGTGTGACTAAGAGTTTATCAATTTTGTTTATTTTTTCAAAGAACCAACTTTTTGTTTTGTCAATTTTTTGAATTGTTTCTTATATTCAATTTCATTAAATTCAACTCTGATTTTAATTATTTCCCGTCTTCTACTATTTTTGGTGTTGGTGTGTTCTTCATTTTCTAGAGGTTGGAGCTGTAATGTTAGGTCATTTATTTGTTGACCTTTTTCTTCTTTTATTGAATGTGCTTCATGCAATGAATTTTCCTTAGTACTGCTTTCATAGCATCCCAGAGATTTTGATATGTTGTATCATTGTTCTAGTTTACCTCTAAAATATTTTTTATCCTCCTCTTGATGTCTTTTATTATTCATGCTTCATTCAGTATCATATTATTTAGTCTCCAGGTGTTGGTGTAGTTTCTGTTTTTTCTTTTATCATTGGTTTCTAATTTCATTCCATTATATCTGATAGAATGCAAGGCAATATCTCTGATTTTTTGTATTTCCTAAGAGTAGTTTTGTGACATAACGTATGGTCAATTTTAGAGAAGGATCCAAGTGCTGCTGAGAAGAAAGTGTATTCACTTGTTGATGGATGGAATATTCTATATATGTCTGTTAAGTCTAAATTATTGATTGTGTTATTGAGGTCTATGGTTTCTTTGTTCAATTTTTGTTTGAAAGATTTTTCCAATGGTGACAGAGGTGTGTTGAGTCACCCCGTATTATTGTGTTTGGTCTATTTGGTTCCTAGAATCCAGAAGGATTTGTTTAATGTGCATGGATGCTCTATTGTTTGAGGCATAAATATTTATGATTTTTATGCCTTGCTGATTTATGCTTCCCTTAAGCAGTATGAAATGTCCTTCCTTATCCTTTTTGACTAACTTTGACTTGTCATCTGCTTTGTCTGATATGAAGATGGAAACCCCCACTTTTTTACTGAGTATGTGTGCATGGTATGTTTTTTCCCATCCTTTCACCTTTAGTCTGTGGATAATTTTTTCTATGAGATGAGTCTCTTGAAGGCAGCATGTTGTTGGTATTTCTTTATAATCCTATCTGCCAATCTATGTCTTTTAATTGATGAGTTTAGGCCATTAACATTCAGGGTTATTATTGAGATCTGATTTGTATTCTCAGTCATTTTGGCTTAGTTTTGGCTTTTAACTTCACTTGTTTTCTCCTTTAATTGTCTAGTCTTTAGGGTAGCTCCTCCCTTGCTGACTTGCATTGTTGTTTTTTATTTCTTTCTCATGGAATATTTTGCTGAGGATGTTAGGCAGTACAGGCTTCCTATTTGTAAATTCTTTTAGCTTTTGTTTACCATGAAAGGATTTTATTTCATCCTCAATTCTGAAGGTTAGTTTTGCTGGGTATAGGATTCTTGGTTGGCATTCATTTTCTTTCGGAACTTGAAATGTATCATTCTAGGCCCTTCTTGCTTTTAGGCTTTGGGCTGAGAAATCTGCTAATATCCATATTGGTTTCCCCCATATGTAATCTGATGCTTTTCTCTCTCAGCCTTTAAAATTCTATCTTTGTTTTATATGTTAGGTATTTTAATTATAATGTGCCTTGGTGTGGATATGTTGTAATTTTGTACATTTGGTGTCCTGTATGCCTCTTGTATTTGATTTTCCATTTTATTCCTCAGATTTGGGAAATTTTCTGGTATTATTTCATTGAATAGATTATTTATTTCCTTGGTTTGTATCTCTGTGCCTTCCTCAATGCCAATAATTCTTAAATTTGGTCTTACTCATGATATCCCATAATTCTTGGAAGTACCATTCATGATTTCTTATCATCTGCTCTTTGTAGTCAACTTTGTTTTCAAGATTACATATTTTGTCTTCATTGGCTGAGTTGTCTTTCAAGTGATATAGCCTGTTGGTTATGCTTTCTATTGAGTTTTTAATTTGGTTTATTATTTCCTTCACTTCAAGAATTTCTTTTTTTTCAGAATCTCTGTTTATTGAAATGATCTTTTGCTTTCTGCATTTTCTCTTTTTACTGTTTATTGGAGTTATTATTCATTGCCTGCATTTGCTCTCTTATCTCATCATTTGCTTCTTGGATCATTTTAGTTTTGTACATTCTGAACTCCCTTTCTGATGTTTCTTCTGCCATGCTGTCATTGAGTTCTATTTATATAGCATCTAGGTTTGTTTGGGACACTTTCTTCCTTTGTTTTCTTATGTTGTTCATGTATCTTCCCCTCTACCATTGTGAATTCGAGGTATTGCATGTTTCTCCCCTATAGACTTACAATGTCCCTGCAGGTTTTTAATATCTCACCTTGAAGTTAGAGATCAGTATTATCAGCATACAAACAATATGCATCCTTAACTCTAATAGTTCTTATTAAGATGTTAACCATGCCATCTTAATAAACAGAGATGATGAGTTCAATTATTATCTACAGCATAACCAATAGGTTTGCAATAAGGACCACAATTTCTAATGGTGGACAAAGAGGATGGGGAAGGGTGTAGGATATAATGTTAATGAATAAGTAGTGAGTTTATAGAGGTACTACGTCATAGAAATAGTGAAAGCAGAATTAAAAGAAATATGTAGTTAGCATGAGAAAAGGATGAAAGAAAGAGTGTCCAAGGAAACAGATAAATAAAAGGAAAATAGAGTGAGAGGCATATTAATAAAAAGAAAAAAGTAGGAATAATAGTAGGTAAAGTAGGAATAATCATAATACTAATTTTAAAAAACTGTACAATAAAACTATACTGTGTTGTTCAAACCTCCTAGTCATCAGTAACCTGAAGTCTGAGAGGAACCTGATAATGTGCTGTCCCAGGAAGGGTGCTGTCCCACTATGGATGGTGGCCTCCAGGTTGGGTATTATCAATGCTAGTGGGCAAAGGTGACCCCACTTGTTTATAGGTGGTCAGCTGCAGCAAGGGTGCTAGACCACAGACTGCAGGCCTCTTTGCTGGAGATAGTGGGCAGTGGGCCAGGTGGCTGGGCCTCTGCACTGAAGATGGTGGGCAGCGGGCCTTGTGGCAGAATCTGTGCATGGCCAAGAATTTTTAAGTGTATAGAAAGATTTAAAGAATGAAATGAGCCTCTCTTACCAAAATTCATCAGTTTTTGAACTTTGGTATTTTACATTCTGTTTCTTCTTTCTCATGTACAACTAATTAGAACAAATAAAATTTTAAAAAATTTAAAGATATTATTATGTATTTATAGATCTATTTGACACAATATGTTTGCAATTACTGAAAATTGTTTGATACTTCAAATATACCAAATTTAGGCAGTAAAATCCCCAAAAAGCCAGCTCTTATTTCCTTTGATCTTGTTTTATTTGTGTTTGGAAGTTCAAGTGTATTCATTCAACTTATTATATCATCTTATATATTAAAATATTTTAAAATCTTTAGACTTTTCAGACTTCAAAATACAAGAGCCTATTATTTTTAAAAAAACAATGTTAGTTTTGTTTCATCACCAGTTTCTTTGAGATCTCATTTGGCCCCAGTGTTACATTGTTTCAATATTGTATATACAGGAATGGGTTTATATTTATTTCGTGGCTTCATGTATTGAGTGTTTGCTGATTAATAACTTTAGAAAACTTTTGAAATCTTTTAAATAGTGTTTCTATTTCTTTCAGTTTGATTAAATTGTATTTTCAAGAGTGTCAAATATACAATCCAAACATGTTGTTTTTCTATTTCTGTGATTAGGTTTTTGAATTCCAGTTGACTTCAGAGGACATGAAAATCCTAGATAGACTAAGCAGAAATATTTGCTATGATGCTGTTTGCTTGTAAGGGACTGGTGCACATGTTGCCTTGGCATATTCTCTGAGGAGGAATTTAGGATGTTTGTTAAAAGATACCTCAAAAGTAAGACTAAAAGCAGTAAGCTGAAATGAAATAGAGATAACTTTATGACTTCTAGTACTTCAAGCCCCCAAGTAATGTCAATTAAAAAGTTTTTAAGCCAGAAAACAAACATCTTAGATGGTTACACTGATTCTAGTTTACACTTTCTCAGGCTTTCACACTTCTGAGCTTCACCACATCTCTTTGCCAGCTTAAAACACACCTCTTGATACCAGCTGACTATTCAATAGGAAAATTGAGCCTAGACTTCAACTCAGAGGCAGTCCACAGCTATTTTTTCTGCTGAGAACAGAGCTGTTCCTTCAAGTCCCTTCAAACACAGATGCAGGAAGGTGCTCTGAGGCTACAAATTGGATTTGCAGTGCTCTTCTGCAAATTGACACTATAAAACTCTCAGCTGCCAGTCTTGCCAACCCCTGCTGCTTTTCTTTTTTTTTTTTTTTTCATAAAGTTATCTCTATTTCATTTCAACTTACTGCTTTTAGTCTTATTTTTATTACTTTCCTAATAAAAATAGGAAGCTATGCAAGGACAGTTTTTAAGAGGAGAGATTTAGCATTCACAAACCAATCCTACGGTTTTGAGGGCAAATGTTTTTGATTAACTTTTTAATATTGTTTCCTCCAAATTTTTGTGAAATCAAAAATGTTATAAAGCAAATAGATACATGTTCTACTTTTTTAACCTAAAAAAAAAACAAAAACAAAAAAAGTACCTCAAAACTAGAATGACAGAGGCCAGTTTGAAGTAGGGGTGTGGTAGGAATCTTCAGAGGTGCTCATCCTACAGTCTCTCCACAGCTCTGTTTTCTGACACAGAGGAGTAATAGATTCTCCTCTGCAGTCCTTGCTTCATAAAACTTTCCAGATCACACAGTATGGTTGCTTACTTTAAACCTATATATCCTTCTCACTGTTAAAATATTGGGTGGAAATACACCATGGATATTACCAATGTCACCTAATTCACCTGAGTATGAGATACACATATGCATGTATATATGAATATCATATAAATGAATCATTATTCATGTTTATATGAATATTACTGTCTTAAAAAAGAGGAAAGTTCTGTCCTATGCTACAAGGATGAGCCTTGAAGATGTTAAGATAAATGTTTCCAAAGTAAAGTTTTACACCTTTCCCTAATCTTGCTCAGTTCCTTTTAATGATAAAAGGCATTGCATCAAGCTTGAGTCCATGCTAAAAATTCCCATCATGTCACATGGACTCATTCACTAGACTCTTTACATTTAATATCTTTGATAGTTTATATCTTTCTCTTTCTTTTAACTATTTTCATTAAAAGTTTTCATTAAAAGTTTTTAATTATCTTCATTATTAACCATAATACACTAAATGCACACAGTTAAGTAGTACAGTGTGATATTAGATATGTCTACTTTGTATAATGATTGAATCAGGAAAATTTCTGTCACTTTGAACAATTATCATTTCTTTGTGGTGTGGTGAGTGCTTTCAAAGTACTCTTTTCTAGCTATGTTAAAATATACTCTACATAATTGCTAATTCCAGTCACCCTACTGTGCAATATTAAGCCAGAACTTATTTCTCCTATCTAACTTTGTACCCACTTCTGAATCTCTCCCCTCCACTTCTCCCCTCTATGATCTAACTGTTTTAGTCAGCTTTTATGCTTCTGTGACTAACGGATCTGGAAAGAACTATTATAAAGGAGGAAAAGTTTTATCTCAGGGCTCACAGTTTCAGAGGTCTTAGTCCATAGAAAGCTGGCTCCATTCCCTGGGACTCAAAGTGAGGCTGCACATGATGGGGGAAGAGGGTGGTGGATGGAAGGCAGCTCACATCACAGTGATCAGGAAACAGAAAGAGAGACTCCACTCTTCCAGACACAAAATATATACCCCATAGATATGCCCCAATTCCCACCTCCTCCAGCCACACCCTACCACTTCAATTAATCCCATCTGGGATTAATTCACTGATTGGGTTAAGACTCTTGCAACCCAACCGTTTCTCCTTTGAACCTCCTGCAGTGTCTCACACGTGAGCTTTTGGGGGACACCTCACATCCAAACTATAACACCAACAATCCTACAACAGGTTATATATCTAAAATGAAGAGGGATAAGTGCTCCCATGTTCACTGTAGCATTATCCGCAATAGCCAAGATATAGAGTCAACCTAAGTGTCCATCAATGTAAGAATGAATTTCAAACTTGTGCTACATACATACAGTGGGATGCTCTTCGCCATTAAAAAATGAAATTCTATCTCTTTCAACAACATGGATGAACCTATAGAACATTATGTTTAAACAAATAATCCAAGCAGAGAGGGACACGTATTACATGATCTCACTGCTATGTGGAATCTGAAAAGTTGATCGGTTTGAAGTAGAAAAGTTTACAATAGTGGTGGCTCACCTTTACAGTTTACATTTTTCATGATGCAAACACTGAATTTACTTCCAGAAGAAGTAGCCTTGATGAAGCAAATTGGAGCTCTTGGTTTTTTAATTTTCTGAGATAACAAGATATCAACAAAGAGGATAAAAAGTTTTAAAGGAGAGACATAAAACTGGAGGAAAATGTGGAGGCAAAAGCCCATAGAATTTGCCATTCACAGAACACTTCACTACTACTTCATGATCTACGTTTCTAGGATGCACAGGAAGGACATTCATTTTAATGAGTGAATGTCAGGAAGGTTGTGTTACTACTGCCAGCTGAGATTTTATTGTTAATACAGATAATGAGATATTGCATTAATAAGGATTAGCACCATGGCACATCATAAGTTCTAAAAAGTTGCTAGATATACTATTTTCACTGTTAATATTTTATTAGTTAGGGGAGAATTAAGATTAAGAAATGAAGATCACAAAAAAGAAATGAGAGCGGGAATCAATCAGTAGTTTTCATCACCAATTAAATATCTAATAATAAGCAATTCCTTTCCTATCACTTCAAGTTTGTGATATTACTACACAGACATTTACCTTGCTGTATTGCACTTTTTTGGAGATGGGACACAGTATTATATATGTCACTTACATATAATTCCAAGTCTGACACAATATTTTGCCTGTGGTAGGTAGCTAGTATGTAATTTATGCATCAAGGAAATGAAACTATAATTGCTACTGGCAATCTGTATTACCTGAAAGTATTTATTAGTTCTGAACACACAGCTGGTTAGTTCTTCTCAAAACAGAACAGAATTATTGTCTGTCTTCATTAAAAATTGACAATAATGAGTGGTTATCTCTGCTTCATTGAGTGTAGAGGAATATGTTTGACTATATTTTTTCTGTGTCCTGTGTGTTAAGTTCCAGGCAATAGAATATGATGTGAATAATTTATTATTTAAAAAATATATTTTAAAGTTATTTTCATGAATGTAAGAAAGGAAGATTATACACCAATAGTGTTTTAGTCAGTGTTTTTTCACTGCGCCGACTAAAGGATCTGACTAGCACAATTGCAAAGGAGGAAAGATTTATTTAAGGGCTCATGGTTTCAGAGGTCTTAGTCCACAGAAGGCCGAATCCATTCCTCAGGGCTTGAGGTGAGGCAGAACAACATGGTGGAAGAGCGTGGCAGAGGAAAGCAGGTCACATCATCAGGAAGCAGAGAGAGAGAGAGACTCCACTCTCCAGATACAAAATATATACCCATAGCCAAGCCCCAATTCCAACCTCCTCCAGCCACACACCATCTGGGATTAATTCACTGATTGGGTTAAGACTCTTGCAACCCAATCATTTCTCCTCTGAACCTTCTTGCATTGTCTCACATGTGAGCTTTTGGGGGACACCACATCCAAACCATAACAAGTAGAAAGGAAATAGAATTGTTTTGCGGCCACGTTAATAATGGAATGATTGCATCCACATTATTATTTCTCATTTTAGTGCTGCTGACCACCCAGATTACCCATTTTCTGGTGAAAATTAACAAGGAGACCTTTGCCATGACTTCGGCTAGTGTCCTCCACATCAGATAGTGACCCAGGAGATGTAGCAGCTGCTGCTGATTGGACATGTCACTTCTCCTTAATCCATGCTGCTTACTGGCTCACACTCAGCTAGAATTAAGTGTCTAGTTCAGGAAGGAAAAGCATTACATGTTTTTTTTTTCCTGTTCAAAAAATTAAAAAGTCATTCTCCCCAACATTCACCTACTTCAATCCGTTACTTGCATGATTATTTCCTTCTGATTCATTTGGACTGAATACTAACTTGACTAGAAGTTCCGGGCTGGGCGTGGGAGATGATAACAGCCCTTTTGTAGTCATTTCTGCGGTGGAAGTGGGAAGAGTTGTTAGGCGTAGGGAGGTAACCATTAGCAGGTATTCATTGGTCAAGGAAGAAGGAAATGCACTGCATGTTCTCTGGAATTTGTAGCACATGTTGAGAAAGTGACCAACAGTCCAAGTTCCCTTCTGGCAGCTTGAGGGTCAAAACCCTTGGAAAGCAGGATACCAGGTTTCCCTGTGGGAGAATTGCCAGTGAAGTGGGAGGGGAGACAGCCCAGAAGGTGACAAAATGTCACTTATGGGGGTTGGGGCTGAGAAGGGTGGAGCTGGACTCAGCTTTGCTCAGGAAACACTGGACAATACTCTTTCGATAATAATATCCTGCAGATGAAAAGGAAATTTGCACATATTTTATCCAAGGGCTAGACCTGAGAGTCAGGCCTTCTCTGTCTTTTCAAGGAATAGCAGTAATCTTGCTAGCTGAAGTGGGGCAAGAAATCAAAGAAAGAAGGGACTGATTAAATTTTAATTCCATCTTTATCAAACTTTCTTAGGTTTGAAAATAAATTTGGAATGGCGATACTTGACCCTTTAAAATGTCTTAACATAAAACAAGGCATACTTACAAATATAAAATGTCAGCTATCAAAGAGTCATCACATAATGGTGACAAATTAATGTTAAGATGGTAAATAATACATTTAATAAGTCAAATTCTATGTAATTTAAAAAATCTTTTAAAGCAATGAACATAAAGTACCACAATGATTTTGAAGTGTTTTTCTTTTAAGCAACATCTTTTAAAAAGGTGTACGATTATTTTGCACAGCTTTTAGTGATAAAATGTTGATTGTGAGGGATCAAGTTTTCATTTCAGACTACTTTTTTTAAAAGTAGGGACAATGCAAAGATCCTTCAGATTGACAGATGATCAGGACCCAGGTATATGCTTCTCAATAATTGCACTTTCAACTGTTCTGATGGCCACCTTTCCTTCCTCATGGAGACTTTCTGAAGCCATGTCCTTCAGCTGGGTCATACCCTACCAGGTGTGCAAACTGTAGTCTTTCTTGAAATGACCCATCCCTTGAAACTAGAAGGGGCCATAACTATAGTGCTGTGTTGGATTTGGTGAGGTTTAGGTGATCAAGGTGGACGGAGTCAAAAATAACGCCTCAAAGAGAAGGTGTGTTTATCCTTGAGGTACGAAGGCTAACCAGAGACCCGGTGAGTGAATGTGTTGTGGAGAGAATTTTGTATAAGAAGAAAGGCCAGAAAACATGGAATGGGAAAGCAAAAATATAGTCAAAATAAGAGAAGAGCAATGGTAAGGGATGTGTGAGGTTTGGAGGCTTGATTTCTTTGCCTTGTTACCTCTGATTTCAGGACTTTGGATTAGAGGTATAAGCTACAGAAAAACTGAGTGGAGACTGCAAGTCATCTATGCAAGTCATCCAGGTTAGAGGGAGGGCTTACCTCTTTACAGAGATATTAATGGTGGATGAAGGACACATCCAGGAACATTTAGCAAAACACACAGCACATCTTGGTGTGCTCATCCTTGCTGCTTTCTGCCAACAAACCGTTTAAACACATCTCTTATGTGCATGGTTTTGTGCTCTAAGTTACTTTGTAACAACTGCAGTCAATCAGTAATGATCCTATGTTGGAAAATACACCTATATAATTTATGTATTTTGCATAGAATAACATGGAACCATGGTTTCAAATATAAATGTTCAAAATGAATGTGTTGTAGTATTTGCTTTAGGACAATTTTCATGATGACCACTTTCACACCTTTAGAAGGTTTGAGTAAATGATATAGAACATCCATGTTTTCCCACGGTGTCTAAAAGTGTGACATTGGGACATGTAGGTGAATGAATGTGGGTTTTTCTCCATGCCTATTGTGGTATTTTGCTCAAGGTGTTCAAATTCAATTGTAAATTGCCAGTTCACCCTTACCAACTTCAGAAAACTTCTCCTAAGACTAATAATCTCCTCCTCCATAGTTTTGGTTGTATTATTTGATCTAAGGAAGTTAACAGCTCATCATCTAATATCCAGTCCATAATCAAATTTCCCATTTTTTTTTCCCAAAAATGTCTGGTGCACTTCTTTTTCAAGCAGGTACAACTGTGGTTCACACAGTCTTTTGTCTTTTTTGAGCACTTTTATAAGAGAACGTTCACCAATTTTTTTTTTTTCATGTTTTCTGGGAAGGGTTTGTAAAATATTCTAAAGTAATTAGATTTTTATCTTTTAACAAAAGATATTATTTATTTATTCCAGTTTCTATAAATTAGAAGTCTGAATGCCTTATTACATCAATGTTGAACACACTGTCAAGAAAATGTCCTTTTGTTTCTGTAACCTTCAAAATGCAACCCTCTAGGACCCACATAATGACAGGTGGTCACACTGTTGGTAATATTTGTTTTGATCATTTGGTAAAGTGACTACTCATAGCTAGATCTCTTCTTTGTAAAACATGTGCTTCTCTCTATTGCAATTATTACTAAACTGTTGGGTGATAATTGGCTACAGTAGGTCATATTTCATGACCCACTTTCATATAACTTGAGAATCCATCAATGATTTTGCTTAAATAGTTATTTCACTGGGGTTTGTCAATGATGATTTTCATTTTAACTAGTCCTTTCATTTTTCTTAACTGAAATTTTACTATAAATATGTACTTATAAATCAAGATAAGCTACAAATATCTCTATAGGATAGAGTAAATCTTAATAGCTTTCCTTTAATTATGAATGTCCTAAGAAAGAAGTTACTATGATAAATCGTCATCAACAGGGATAAATATTTTTATTATCATTTGCTTTCTCTTTCTCATTCTGTGTATTTTCTTCTATGGAGTCATAGATTTTTATATTCTCCATGTATTATGATTGTTTTACTCAGTATTCCTTTTGATGCTGAAAGCTATGCAAATGTTACCAGTGAGATTCCTACCAAACTGGTTCTGTTGACTTTCAGACATAGCTTCATGTGTCTTTGACCCACTTTTTGCTTCATTGTAAGTTCAATATCCAAAGCTCAATGTGTTCTACAATCCAAATTAATTCTGGAATTTTTATGTTTGCTTATTGTGGACAAAGTTAGTTAGCACTCAATATCTGGTTTTTAGTTCATCTCAGAGACATTATTAATTTTTTTACCCTTCCTGACAACAGAAATATTAAGTTTACTTAAAAACATCAACAATCAATGTTGATGTTTTCAACTCAAAATTCACACTGCACACAGTTTTATTAAGTTTCTTTTATTTTTAACATTCAGTTTCCTATTAATATGTGCTTTTCATAGAAGCTGATACCTTTCTATCTTGTCCACTGTAGGTAGAATGTCATTCTTATCTCACCCAGAGCAAACTTCTAGATTTCTGAAAGTCAAAAAACGTTTGTTGCCTATAGGGCTTTGGAAATCCAATGAGATGATCAATGATAATAAAGATAATAAAAATCACACCTGAGAAAAATTTATTGATAAAGTATTTTTAGTCTTAAAATATGCAGTTTTCTGGAAAGCACACCCAACTGGTGGGGAGGGGGGATAACTTGCATTTTTGAGAAGATTCTAGATGATAATGGCAAGAAGCACATTTGTGGAACCCGGGTTTGCAATGAGCACCTTTATCTGATTTGAAAGCTTGATAACAAGCAAAATACATAACCTCAGAAATAAGACACTTCTGCCTCTCCTTCCAGGATTGACCTCCCCTGTGCTCTTGTTTGATCCAGTTCTTGGTGCCATGATAGAAAGTGCGAGTGAACTTCAGCCCTGATTGCCTGTTGCTACAAACTATGATGTGGGCTTGTGGTCCTGGCCAAGTTCCAGTGAGGAGTGGATCAGAGAACATGCAGGTCACATGGGCCTCTGGGTATCAGGGTTTTTAAACTGTTCCCTCCCGTTTGCTTCTTTGCAAGCTCTCAAGCTTTTTTAGGCCAACCAGATGTACCAGCATGTCCCTGCATGTGTGCTGCATGTGCCTTCCTAAGGGTTTTCTCCTGCTCCACAACACCATGACTACATGGCTGGGTAGCTTTAAAGTTGGATCAAAAAAAGAGATTTGGAATGTAGCATTCCATCAACAATGAATTCTGCAACCCTGGGCAAGTGACATCACCTTTCTTTTTCTGAAATGAGGGAATCGAATACTGTAAATTTCAATCTCAAAATTATTACGGTTTTATTTTGCATTACCTTGGATACTTATATAGCTAAATAGTCATGCATTTATCCAATCCGAATTTTATCTTTCATCAAGCACCATTTCAAATAATTCTTGTTAAAACTGATTGTCTTTTTATTTTCAAGTTGGCAAGAACAGTTTTGGACCCTTATATACAGCAGTGGTAAAACAACCCAAATATACAGATTGGACAGAAAATCATTTATCTCAGTCATGATTTTGTGGTTTCACAATTCACCTTGACTCCCCTGAACTCAGTCAAGGTTTTCTGTTCTAGGCTGGATGCTCTTGTATTTGCAGTCAACACTGTCCTGCGTTTGTAGAACAAAGCACACCTTCTGCTAGAGGGTGTTGATAGTCTGTTGTGAGGCGTGCCCAGCTCCCAGTTGTTTAGCCTCCAAGGAACTAGTCCAAGCTTCACCTCATCACAGTGCACAAGCCCACAGTAGTGACTGTATACTTAAGAAGCCTTTTCAGGGCTAGTCTTGGGTCAGGCACACCATGCTCCTAGGAAATTCTATTGAACAGTGCACATTACAGGCCAGGAAAGACTCCGGGGGTGTCCAAATAACTTCTACCTCTGAACACAAGATATACATTCATAAAATAAAGATGGGAGGTGTGGGGGATGAAAGGTATTGGGGGTTATTTTATTAATCAATCTAGTACATTTATATATTCTGGATATTAATTAATTTCAGATTCAGATATATTTGTTGAAGTGTCTACTCCCAAATTGTTTTCAACATTTTGGATTTTGTATTGTGAAAACAGCTTTTCTCTTAATGAAATTAAATTTTTCATGGATTTTCTTTGTGTCTGATGAGTTTTATGCTTTTTTCCTTCATGGAACATGGTAATATTCTTCTCAATTGTCTTTTGAAAGTGCTTAAGCTCTTCCTTACTTTTTTCTCAAATTCAACTAGATTTCCTTGAAACGCTATGTAAAATATGGATATATGTATATATAATACTATTATTATTAAATTATACATGAATATATAAACATATATATATATACATACACACATATAATTTTTGAGTGGATAACAACTTCCTAGCATCCATAAGTCTTGCTGTTTAAACTCCATTTATTTAAGAAATGGTTATTTTGGAACATCCTCATTCAAACACGAAGTTCTTTTAAAATTGAAGTAGTTGGGGACCAACCATGCCTAGAGTCTGGGAATTCCTCAATGTTTCAATTGGAACTACTAAACTTAGTGAGCTACCTTTGTGATGACTCCTTATCCACTCAGTTTGTCTATTATAGAAATGAATGCCATAGCTGATTGTGCTATCAATAGGAGTAAGGCCAAAGAATTCTCCCTTTACCCTTTAGGATTTTTCATCTTACAAATTATCTATTTTTCATTTTTTAATAATTATTAACAGAATCTAAGCTTGCTTCAAAGTTATTTAATTTTGGCTGATGAATAGAGAATACCTCAAGAATGAGGAGATCTGATTCATTTCATATTGCTTTGCCTGCTCAGAAAAAGTATTCTAATTTATTATGAAGAAATAGCTTAGGTGGTATGGAGGTCAAGAAATACCACAAACTATTTGCAAAAGTTTAATTTATTTTGCTAGCATTTTGTAACAATGTTTTTTATTTTGGAGAAGTCCAATTTATAAATTTTCTGTTTTATGGATCATGCTTTTGGTTTCAAGTCTTAGGATTCTTTCCCTATTTCTATATACTTCCAATTTTTCTCCTAGTTTCTTTAATGTTTGACTTAGTATTTGCTTAAGGTATGACACATTAGCCAAGGTTCATCTTCCCCTCTGTGGATGTCCACTTTTTCCAGCATAATTTGTTGAAAAGGCTCTTCCCTTCATTGAGTTGCTTCTGTACCTTTGTTGAAAACAGGTTGAGGGTTACTGTATAGATCTGTGGCTGGGTGTTCTGTTTGTTCCTTTACCCTATGAGTTTACTCCTTCACCAGTACCACACTGTTCTGACTCCTGTAGCTACAGGATACTCTTGACATTGGAAAGACTGATTTCCACAATTTCATCCTTACTTGAAGTCAAATCATTCACATACAGAAAAATAGTAAATACATAAATAATGCATATCACAAAAATAATTGAGGAAGGTCTGGGTTACCATGTATTTTAAGATAATAATTATTATCTAAAATTTTCACTCAAGAGCAAGCACTACCTGCTTTTATGGAAGCAGGACTACTTTTTATTTTGCAGACATACACCTGTATAGTTTGGAGCTGTTTAGATACACACCTAAAGACTTGTCTATGGCCAGTTTCCCAGATGGCTTCCTCATTAACTGGCTCTAACGATACAGAATGACAAATCTCAACAAAGTTTTCTTTTTGGAACCACTACTATAATTCACAATAGTATTTAGCTTAAAAGTAGACTAATGTTTTATTAGTATGTTATAGTAATAGGACATTGGGGTTCATTTTGACATGATCATACATACATGGAATATAATCTGGCCTAATTCAGTCCACAGTACTTCCCTGTTCCTTCCCCTCTTCCCTTCCCCTGTTCCCCTTCCTCTACTCTAGTGGTCTTCGTTCTATTTATAGTCTTTAAAAATTGAGGCTCTATAGTGTGCATAATGGTGAGATTCATGATGGTATATTCATGTATGTACATAGCAGAGTTTGGTTCTTTTCATTCCACTGATCCTCTTTTCCTGTCTCCCCTCTCTCCCTCAATCTCCTCTACTCCACTGATCTTCCTTGTATTTTCATGGGATTTCTCAACCCTCCTTTTTTTTTTTTTTTTTTCTTTATTTTGGTCTACGTTCTGCGTATGAGAAAACATTCCATCCTAGGCTTTCTGAATCTGGCTTATTTTACTTAGCATGATGTTCTCCAGGTCTATCCCTTTATCAGCAAGTATCATAATTTCGTTCTCCTTGATGCTTGATGACTGAGTAAAAAACTCCACTGCGAAAGGTATCTGAGCTGGTTCCATAACCTGGCTGTTGTGAACTGCACTGCTATAAACATTGGGCTGGCTGTATAACTTTTGAAAATTGATTTCAATATGTAGTGCACTGGCATCTGAAAATCTGCTCAACAAAATTTCTGCTTTTATAAACAAACTAAGATTTTCATGTGGCTTTGTATTTTTATTTGGATATAAAAGCTTGTGGAATGTGGCATCTGACATGTAACTTTTACCTTATTAACCGTAAAGCATATTTTTTTCTAATTTTTTGTCATAAAGTCTGAAAACAAGAAAATGTTGATAGTGTTCATGTTCTGGACCAATTTGGTCCCAGGGCATGAGTCTCAGCTCCAAGGCGCCCTGACACTGCAATGAACCAGACAGACCCAGAGTGCATGGAGTGCAATTTATCAGGGGAACTGACAGAAGAGTTGTCCTGGGTGGCAACAATACCAAGTGGGCCCCACAATTTGGGCCGGAAGGAGGGATCTCACAATTGGTTAAGACAAAAGTGACACTAAGCTAAAATGTACCCAGCTTAGCTTAAGCTGATACCAAAGTCAGACACATTGCTAGTGCCAGGGTCCTCTTGCCCAGCTCCTCGCAGTACTCCCATGACAGCACTCTGCCATTCCCCAGTGTGTACCCTTGCTCTTTAGAGAATTTCTTACTTAGAGAATGGTTACTTAGGCTGGCATATCTGGTGTCTGGGGTGAAATCTTTGCTGATGCCACTCCTGAGGGCAGGGATGGTCCTGCAGCTGAGTATGCTCTGCTCTTCAGTCTTAGTCCTCTCCATTGCCGTGACTTTGCTTTTTCTGGCCTGGCGAGTCTCACTTCAGGGCAAGCTCCTGATTCTTTTGGTGGATCTCGTACATGTTCCCTGTTAACTCCTTGGCATCTGGTTTGAATGAGGTCACCTTAAGAAAAAGACCTTGCCCCCCTTTTGGGGAATATAGGCATCTTCTGTCTTTTCTAACAAGCCCTCTCAGGTACCAGGACACCACCCTGGTGAGAAGTCAGATTTCACAGAACTCACATTCTGTGAGTTTATCCTTGTCTTCTGGTGAGTTCTCTTTTGGTTCTGTGTGCCTAGTTCAATATTTTGTTTGATTTTTAATGCCTAATTGAAAGTTTTCTGTTTTTGTGAGCACTTTAATTTTGGTTTTATTTTTGGTTAGTAATGTGTATTAACAATTGATTTAGTTTACTCTTTTTCTCTCTAATTGTTTCTGAAAATTTTCTAAGAGCAAAAATAAGTAATCCAAATGGTGAGGATGGGACATCAAATTAAAAGCCAAGATAGTATCCTGTGGGAAGATTACCTGGTCACAGGCAGGCATGGTCACCACTACAGTACCTGCCAGGCACAAGGCAATTTCCATGCAAGGAAAGAAAGTCTGATCATAGGTTGGACAAACCAAGGCAAAGGTTATCTGCCAAGTTAAAAAAACAAAGAATCCTGTGCCCAGAAATACTTGTCAAAGCAAAACACGCGGATGATTTTGTGACAGGACTTGAAGTAATTTCTTTGCTCTTGAGAGACTGATCAGAAACAAAATGGGATCTCAAAATTTTAGAGCATGTTAGGAGAATTTGAATGCCTAATTGAAAGTACCCCAACTGCCCATTCTTTGCATTCCTATGCAGGTGTTGTCTTTTCAATTTTAATCAGTGGGAAAGGATAATTCTTAAACTGCAAGTATTGGGTAGACATGTAAAGGATTTTTGGCTCCTTGAACCTCTCCTCTGTGTTACATCAGCATTTTATCATTGTGATCAAAATACCTAACATGAACAACTTAGAGAAGGGAAGATTTATTTTGGCGTATGGTTTGAGAGGATTCATTCCATGGTGTGCTAGCTCGGAAAATCTGCTCAGCTCATGGCAACTGGGAAGGATGGAGAGACAGGAAGCGCCCAGGGACAGATACAATCCCTAAGGCCATGCCCCACCTGCCTACAGTTTTCACCACCTCCCAGTAAATGGAGTCGAATTATTAATCCACTGGTGAGGTCAGAGCCCTCATGACCCAATCACCCAATCATTTCACCTCTAAACATGCTACATTGCCTAAAAGGCATGAGCTTTTGGGGGACACATAGATCTGAACCATAACACCCTCCCTTTGTCTGACACCCTAAATTCTAAAGAAAAGCCGCACTTAAATGATCTATGACCTTTCATCTAGGAGGCTGGATATCTCTTTTCAGAGCATGGCAAACACATGGACTGACTTGTAGGATTACATTGCATTACATGATCCTGAAGAACTGTGTGGATTCCCTGGACAGTTCCCAACCACTCACAGAACTACACTCTTTCCATTACTTAGATGACACTTAATTCTTTGGATTTCTCTGAGAACCAGGCTTCTGCTCCAGGCAAGCCTCCACCCACACTCACTCTGTTGTCCCATCCCTGGCTACAGCTGGTCTAGGGCAACCACAGAGCCTCTGCAGAGGTGGCTCAATGGTGCCAACCATCCAATTTGTGTGAGCAGAGCAGCAACCAGGAGAAGGGATGCTGTCTCAGAAATCTATGTGAAAAGGGTAGTCTTTGTGGTTTTCAGTTCTGAAAAACAGAAAAAAAAAAAAAATATAGAAACAAGGAATTATTATTTTTAAGAGAAACATTTTAAATGACATAGTTACATATTTTTAATTTCCTAGAATATAAATTAGTCTTTGGCTTCATGCAATGGCCCATTTTCAAACAAGAAAGAATTATGATAAGATTTAATTAACCTAGAATTTATATGGAAACTAACTATCCATGAGTCAACCATACAATTGGCATATTTCTCTGCTTATTTTAGAAAGGAGTAAAAGAGGCATATTTACGTGGGGAAGGTGACCAATCGGAGGTGTCTGTCCAGACTCATGATTTCATCCATATGATCCTCTGTTAATTCAAAATCGAACACCTGGAACCAAAATAAAATTTTCAAAGGAAATTTGTTCATTCATATTTAATTTGCATACTACCAACAAAGCACCGTACTACACCTGCAAGAGACAAGAGAATGTGAAAGAAATGCTTCATTGACCTCTGGAACTTCCTTCCCCTGCATCACAGCCAACCTTCCCAAAATGCACTTTGATTTAATTCACTTCGTGGGGTTGGCTTACCCTTGGCTACTTTTAGGAAACCTTGGGAAGATAGGACACATGCTGCTTTTATCTTTTGGAAGTAAAGAATATATGGGAATAGTCAAAAGGTGCAGCAAAAATATTTTTCTATTGACCCACCTTCCTCCCTGCAAAAAGATGAACCATTTGTTCCACATACCTCACCAACTAGGGAGCCACTTGGCCCTGAAACTGTTCACTCTATCACCATCCATGTTACAGAATCAATTTTCTGAGTAATCACGTTTTGTTTCTTCTGGAGCAGTATTTTCACCCCATCCCAAGTCATTCAAACTGGAGGATGATGATGATGACCCACTTCCACACCAATTTCATGAGTGTCACCCATCACTGGGGAGGGGCTGATCAGAGAAGGGCATGAAGGCACAGCGAGTAGTTCCAACACGCCCTGGGGAGGTGAGAGGCCTATGGGAGCACAGCCTTGACCCCAGGAGATGACCATTCCTGAAGCCACAAGCAATCAGTTACACAGTGTCAGCAGGAGGACAGATGTGCTGGTGGAGTAGTTTGGATGAAGGGGGAAAGGAAACAGCTCTAGAGAGTCCCTACAGTTAAGGCTAGAGAGCTGTCTCCAGCTGGCCCAGAGACAGCGTTTTCCCCAGTGGGTGGCTGACCTAATGCAAAGGAACAGGGCACCCAACTGTACCCCAACATCCCAGAGTCAGATCCACAGCCGTGAGGGGCCATTCCAGTCCAAGGTGCTGAGAGCTGCTAAGGGTGAACCGAAGGGAGATTAGGCTCTTCCTGCAGTCTGCTGAACCATCAGGCTGCCAAGAACCACCACGGGTTGGGGGTCCTCACATTCAGAGGGTCAGATGATTTTCTTGAGCCCAGGTATGAATCAAATGTCAGTTACTGTATGCCAAATTCTAACCTGTGGCCCAAGATCTGGGCCTAATTCCCAGAGACCTGTCAGAAGTCATCTAAGAGAGACTTTACAGCTTGCCAAATTCACACTCTTCAGGCATAAGGGTTGGCTGGTCACCTTTAGCTGATCTGAACTGTTTTAAACCAGGATGCTCCAGGATGGACGAAGGGAAGTGCACAGGTGGCAGTTGGGAAAGGGAACCTGTGCTCCACAGGCCAGGGCCCAGTCAGGAGAGGACTGAGCATTGCATGGTTCTCTGCTCCTTTCCCAAGGTCTCCTCATCGTGGGTACCCTACCTCTACTACTGGGAATGCTACCCTTGCCAACAAAGAGGCTGTGCCCAACTCCAGTCAGATTGACACACAGTGAGCCTGAGGGCATTAGAACTGCCAAAAACAGGGCAGTCAATGGATATGTCTGGGCACAGGAACTTTGTGCTAGCTGTTGTACTGAGCCCCGAGGAAACAGCAGTGCCTCGCAGAGGCGATGAGAAAACCAAAAACTGACACAATATCTGGGCAGAGCACTATGTCTACTGAAGATCCAGGTGTTCGACAACCCCCAATGCATACAGGTCTACACTTACTAACATGATTAGTGAGTGTGGACTACGTGAGAGATTTCCCATGACGATGACTGGCAGCTAGTACCAGGCACTGCACTTTCATACCCCAGGCACTGTGCCAATCACCTTGTATCTCATTATGTTTAACTTTACAATGTTCCGTGCCATGAAACTGATGAGAACCGAGGCTTAGAGAGGTCCCACAGCTGTTAAGGGGTGGGCAGGCCTTTCAGAATCCCAGGTTGGTGATATTAACTACTGTGCATAGAGTGCACCCTCTGGGTTGAAGGCACACATAGTTTGAAAAACAAACCTCACATACTTCTGTGATTCTTGGTTGAGGTTCAAAATGTTGTCCTTAAATGAACCACTATCTTTCTGGGTTTTATACACATTGTGGCAAATAAAGATACCTACCCCATTGTTTTCTCACTCCTACCTCTCAAGTCTCTAGACAAGTCAGGGCTGGCTCCCTCAACCCAACAACACTCAAGGTCCATGCCTCCAATGACCAGTGAACATGCCTCCACATGGCAGATGAGCCATCTGCTACCAACCTTCTTCCCTTTCTTTATGACTACATGGCTGGACAACATCCAGCCTTCCTTGAGGGTCAGTGTGGCCCCATCATTGTGCCAGTCCACTCAATGTGAAAGGAAGTTAGGTGCAGATTCCCAAGCATGGCCCCCCAAAATCTCTCCCATCAGGTCTTTTCCCGCCTTCCCATGGTGGGCTGGATGGCAAAGGAACCAAGCTCCAGCAAAGAGGGTAGCTCTGAGATGGAAGGAGCCTAGGGCCTTGGCCACTGAGGGAAAGACTGATTGCCAAGACAATGCAGAGGAATACACTGAAGATGTGTCAAGGCCACAGAGATGCTGGGACTGTTTGTTATGGTAGCTAGTCCACCCTACCTAATATAAATTTCCAAATTCTCTAACATAAAAGAAGGAAAACACCTACCTGGATGTTTTCTTGAATCCGATTTGGGTTGGTAGACTTGGGAATCACTATTAAATTTCTCTGGATCTGAAACCGGATCAAAATCTGCAGGGGAAAGTTGGCATCACACAGAGTTATTCACGTGAAGTCAAACCTAAGTCATTTCCTAACAGCTTGAGTCTTATTGTACAAGATTCTACAAGTCTTCTTCATACTGAAGCCCTTGAGAAATCTCACTGGCATTTTCCAAACAGTCCTCTTGGTATGTCTGAATTAACTGCCATTGGCCCAAGGAAAAGGTCAAGAACTTGCTCACACCTTAAAGAGATTTCCTTAATACATGTCCAATCTCCAAAGAAACTGGGCAAGAACAAGCAATTGTAATAAAGGACTTGTCTGTTCCCTTTTGCACTAGCTTTCCAGGCAGCTGGTGGAGCAGAGGGGAGTGCCAGTGAACGCCTCCTGGGTCCTGGCAGGTGAGGAGGTAGGAGCTCAAGCTTTCAATGAATGGGAATATAGAGGCAACCAACCCACTTTCCACACTGGGAAGTTCTGATGAGTCATACATTCATCCAGGTGAGCTAAACCCTTCCTAGAAACTGACAAGCCTCAGGAATTCAGGAAGGAGAGGATGTGGAAAAGTAGCTCCCAGATGTGACAGCCCTCCCCAGTACCTGAGCACATGACTTGCCATAGTGCTTTGCAATTCTCTGAATTGTGGGGTTATTCAGCAAGTCCGTTCCCTCCCTAGAGAGACAGAGCACAAGGTATGAGCCAGGAAGTCCAGTGCAGATTCTTCTTTCTTTAAAATAAAACCTTTCCCCAAAATGAAAGGTTTAGTATTTTCCCATCAAAACACATACTCAATGTTGGAAATTTAAAGGATGCAGAAAAGCACATTACCTCAAATCCTGTCTGAAGAAAATCAATAGTAACACTGTGGTGAACACATCTACACATCATTCCTTTTCATGCACATTTTGAAGTTCTTATCAAGAACCAGGTGACAGCATCAGAACACACCAAGCAATGGGCTCTCCAAGCTTTGGCAGTGGTGACAGACACTCTAATGCCTTCAGCTTTTTACTGTAGGACCTAGCACAGTGTCTCTAGCACTGCTATGCAAATTTTGTTAATGATGGTGAGAATATCATAAAAGTACATCACTAATACCATGAAAAAGTGGTCACTGAATACACAAAAACTTCACTACAAGAGGTTTTGAAAGACTATGATAACAATGGAGAACCAGTTTTTCAAACACCATTTAAGATTCATTAAGCAGTTACTATGCTTCAAGCACTGGACTGGTGATAATCCTCAAAGGGTGCCGAGAGCACCAAATACAGCATGTATTTTCTTTCCAGAGGACCAGGACTCTAGTTATATCCTTTTCTTTGCTGGCTCTCCTACTCATCAATCAGAAGCCCTTCCATCCCAAAGTTTAGCTCTGATACATGACCAGCCTTCCAGGAACTCCTTGGCAGCTACCAGGTTCAAATACATGTGCTGCACTTCACATGGAAAACATGCAAGTAATAAAATTCAAATAATTTCAGCCTTTCCTACCCTCCAAATATAACCCAGGCACTGAGCTAGGTTCTGAGAGCAGAAGAACGAATAAGACACAGTCTCTTTGTTCAAGGGACTTTAACTAGTGGAACAAAGTTAGATTAAAATAGTGAGAAGATGGGGTGACAGAGACTGTGTGCAGGAGGGCTTCATGGAGGAGGTAATGCTGGATTGAACCTTCACTTAGAAATAAGAGACAGCAGACTGAGAAAAAGTAGATTTGTGTTTTAAAAGAACAGTATATGCAAAGGCACAGAGAATAGGAAGAACCTGTTCTATCTAAAGAACTACAGGTAGTTTCATGTGGTTGATGAGGTGAAGTTCCACAGCAAGGCGAGAAAGGGGGCCAGAGCCAGCCACAGCAGCTGCACCTCATGAGCCAGCCAAGACCTGATGAACATCTAAGCAGGAAAGAGACATGATTACATGAAAACAGCTACCTTCAGCTACCAGTGAGCAAGGTACTGGGATGGCATGGCTCTAGGAAGGAGGTAAAGGGCTCCTATAAGAACCCAAGGGAATACTTGCTTCGCCCAAGTAAAGATGGTGACAATAGAGATCCATAGACATGTATCTAAGTTCTCTGGGCACAATCAAAAGGTCCTGGTGAGGGATTAGAGCATGGGAATGGAAAGATGATTTCCCCATTTCTGGCTTAGGTGGCTAAGTGGGTGGTAGTAGCTGATAGAGGGAGCACAGTACAAATTCAAGTTTGGGGGGAAAGATAACATGTAGAATTTACATCATCTAATGAGTAAGAGGTTGGTGAAATGTTCCAGTAAAGATGTCAATAGCTGACTGATTTACTAGTGGGGAGCTCAGCAAAAGGGTCACTTGTGGCTGGTTAAGTCGATTAAAAAGTAAGAAAGTGGCTCTAGCTTCTAGTAACAATTCCCTATCTCTAGCCCAGGGGCTTGAGGGTGTGACTGCCCTTGGAGACCCTCCCACATCCTGCCCATACCTTCCTGATGAAGTTCTTCCAGTTCTCCATGTGAAATGGGAGAGTGGCCATCTATTTGCTGCCAGGACTCCAAATAAAACAGCCACTGACTCATCCTTACCTGGAGCCACCAAGAGGACGGTAAGCAGTCACAGACACATCTCTGGCTTTACAAAAACTAATCAGATTCTTCTGAGTATGATATGGATGGCACTCAATCTATAAACAAAATCACAGCATACCACAAAATTCAGATAATAACATGCTAAGAAAGTTCTAAGAGACAGGACCAATGTTGGTGTCTTGGTTACCACTGACTAGCTGCAGACCCTAGGTCAAGGCCTGGATGTCCTCATCTGCACATGGGCAGGCTGGGCAAAGCCAGGGTCAGGATGACAGGTCCTGTAAAGGCCTAAAAGTCCACAGCTTCATAAATACCTACTCGCTATATCATCACCTGCTTGGCATGGCCTTCCTCGGTTGCTCAGGGAAAAGCTGCTATGTTCTGCAGCTCCTACAACTCTCCTGTCCTTTATTTTATTCTGAAGCACCTACAATTATCTGACACCTCATATATTTCATTTATGTTGTCTGTCATCACTAGGATTTAAGCTTCATGAAGATAGGGATTTTTGTCTCAATTGGTTTTTTTCTTGGGTGTACCCCCCAACCCCAACACTGAGAGCAATACAGACATAGAGAAAGTGTTCAGTGAATATTTGTTGAATAAATTAATAAAATTAGGGAGTTATATCTGACAAATACACACTAAAGGTGATATTAGTGAACAATTGGAGAAACTTGAGAGCAAGGTTGTGGTTACTTCTATATGCTCTAAATTCTCATGGACAATTCCAAGTTACATGTGGACTTAAGTGGTCATTCAAAAGGAATTAGCACTCTCAATAGTGTCTTTCCTGTCAGGATTATGTATATCTAGCAAGATAAGCTTTTAGGAAAACCTACAAAAGAAAATGTGAGCCTTCTAGAACTTTCTGGTCTTGCAGTTCTAGTTGTTCACAATTCTGACAAGACAACAACCATTCCTAGGTATTCAAAGTGGTGCTCAACAATAAATCCTGACTCAAAATAGAAACCATCATGCATATAAGTGGACCGTGTGCATAGAGGGTCTTAGAAGAGGCTGATCTGTGTTGGAAGTCAGGTTGGTGGTTGCTCTTGGTGGTGGGGGCTAGCACAGGATAAGGGAGTTTATGGAGGGCTGAGGATCATGTTTCTTGCTGTGGGTGCTGAATACTGAAGTGTGTTCACTAGTGAACATTCATGGAGCTAAACTCTCTATGACTCATACACTTTTCTGTATGTATGTTATATCACAAGAAAAAAAAAATGAAGTGATGCTCTACTCTTCATTTTTGCAAACTCGAAGATACGAGTGTCCACCCAGTACCTAACACCAGAAGGACAGGTAAGTTCACTATAGCATATTTGCACAGTGAATACCACACAGAAATGAGAATGAAGACTATACTCCCATGGGCATGTGAAGGGACCCAGCAAGCAATGTTGGGTGAAAGAGCCCAGACACAAGAATTAAGGGCACATTACTATTTCAACTATAAATGTCGCAAGATAGCCCACGTTGCTCAACATCAGAACAGTGGCTACCTCTGCAGGATAGGGGTATAGAGAGGAAAGGAGGAGCATGGTAGGGTGCTGCTGGGACACCATAATGCAGGTTGGGAAGCTATACTCAGTTTACAGAATGTATCAAGCTCCGTTCACACATGTGCACTTTTCTGTCTATGTAAATAAAACATGTAAGAAAAATAAAATGCTGCAAAAATGCTCTTTGGACATTTGAAGTCAGTCAGTTAAATTAGCAAACACAAAAGTCTTCTGCTCCCGTCTTTCCTCTGCATTAAGAAAACACAAGTATAGACCTCTTCTTTTGCAGCCTGAGAGAGTGGGCTGAAGGTCATGCATCCCTTTCTTGCTGTCAGTCTGCATGGGCTGGAAGAGGCAGTGGGAAGGACTGCTTTCCCGATATGCCTATAGCTGCACATAGAGAATCAAGTTTCAGATTACACCCCGCATATGAACAGCACTGCCCAATCACATAAGCCTTAAAGAGAGTCACTTGCCTGCTCACCCTGTCACTTTGCCTAACTGCTATCCCAGGTTACAATTTTGACAGTCACAGGAGAAAAACACCTCCTTTGTGACTCACACATCTTCCCATTTCCAGCATGGCCAAATGGAGGTAACACCTGGACAGCCAACTACCTTACTTAAGCCCTCCCATTCTCCCACCAGCTCACCTGGTTAGTCACTGGCTTGATCTTCAAATCAGGCTTATTCAAAAGCCTCTCAAGCTGTTCATGGTTGAAATTTGACACGCCAATGTCCTTCACAAGCCCTTTAATCACCAAGTCCTCCATGGCCTATAATAACAAAGGACTCTGCTGTGTGTTTGAGAATTTATACTTATGAATGTAAGGTCTAGTCCCAGTTCCATATCTTACTAGCTGGGGACACTGGGCAAATTACATCACCTCCATAAGCCTCAACTTCCTTGTTTACAAAATGAGGATGATATTGTCTACATACATCAGAGGGTTGTTTCAACGTTACATGAAATGATGCACAAAATCGAGCAAACTCAGCACATTCTAAGTATACTAATATTCTCTCACCCTCAGTAATTGTTGATCGTGTGTTTAGCAATTGTGTGCACTGTTGGTTTTCACCTATGTGATCATCTTCCCAAGCACATTGGTATACCGTCACTCTCCTATTCCACCTTAACCATTTAACATTTTAAGAACTCACCAGCAGAGCAACCTGAAGCCCTGAGCTGTTACTGACTACAGGTCAGTCTGCCCCCTCAGTTCAGAAAGTGCACGGCCTTCATGTCAGTGTGGATGGTCAGGAGTAAGTCCTGAGGGGTCACGAGGACAGTCACTGATGAGCTTTGGTGCACCATTATTCCTGTGCTGCTGCAAACACCAGAGCCTTGCTTGTGCAACATGGAAAACCTAGAGTTTAACCTGAATTTTTCAAGAGAGGTACCCCAGTGTGATAGAAAGATCTGGAAGGCACTGCTCCTGACACCTCAGACACATGGTAGTAGGTATCCATGTTCCACAGATACACAAAAGGAGAAGATAGTGGTGCTCAGCCCAGGGGTGTCCCTGTCTGTCATTTCCCTCATGCCTCTCACTGGATGACCACAGACTCCCCCATGGATCCATGGATTCACCTATCAGTCTCACACCAGTGTCTCCAGTGTTTCATCTCCTAAATTTAAGCTCTGCCCTGAATTCAGCAAGTTCATTTTCTTCCTGGGCCTCAAACATACCCAGGCTCTGTTCCCCAGACTGGGTAGCAAGACCATGGGCTCTGGGTCAGCTGTGTTCCCACTGGGTTGTTCTTGCACCAGTCTACTGGTTGGCTTCCACAAGACTCAAATCCACCACTTCCCTGGTTCCTCTCATCACTGTTTTGGGCCCTCACACCTGTCATCTGGACCCTGGAAATGGGTGAGGTACTTGTTGACCTTCTTTCCATTTGACTGTCCCTCCTCCCCATTGTGAGCTGTACCATGCTGCGAATATTATAGTCCTGAAATGCTTAAAAGAAAACTAAAAGGAATACCAAGTATTAATAGTGGCTAACATAGAGTAATAGTAACATGGAGTTTTAAATCTTCTTTTTTATACTCTTCTGTATTTTGTGAAATAAATACATGACATCTCTAATTAAAAATAAGTAAACCCTGAGGGGGGACAAAGGAGGTCTGTAGTAATAATCCCTGAAATAATGTTTCAGAGAGACATACCACACTAAGCTAAAGGTAACAAGGGAGTCATCTGAGGCCTCTGAGTCCTTCAGGTTTTCTTTCCCAATCCACACTGCAAACACTGTGCCTCAAGTAGACAACCAGGGTCTGAACACGTCTCATACTGATCCTATCTGGAGACCATCACCAGAGATGATGTCACCAGACATGGTGCCTTGGCTTACCTCCCATGTGTCCAGGAAGTTTGTGTCACTGGGTTTAACCATACCATTGGGATCCAAAGGGAGGTCTTCTTCTCCAGGCTGTGAGAACCAGAAGAGAGGAGCTTACTGGGGCTTGTGATCATCCCTGATAGAATCTAGGTAGAGAGGGAATCCAGATGTTTGGAAAGAGCTCTGTCAGGAGATATCATCTGTACTGGCCTTGTCACTAAGTAATACTAGTCTGGCTATGCCACTTCTGTTCTGCTGGTCTCAGCCTTCACTTTGACAGGACCAGGGGTTGGGTGGACTGAGTGGTAAGCAAAGTCTCTGCCAGTCTTGAAGTTTACTGTCCACTTCTCATGAGGTAAGAAAGGAAGACCTTGTTTCCATGCTTATTGTTAAAAGTTTAATAACTTCAGACACAGAATGGGGTACTAATGGGGATCTCCTCTAAGATCATCTGACTCCATTGCTAGGATGCTTCCTTTTCTTGGAACTCCCACCAAGATGGCAGATAATGAGATGAGAATACAAAGGATACAGGAAGTGGAGGGTAGAGAAAGACACCCTAAAGGCTCAAAATCTAGTTACCCCTTAGAGCAGCTGTAGGTATTGCTTTGTAATCACCTGCCTTGTTTATTTACAATCCTACCTCACTAACATGTCACATGGTAAGTGGCAGAAAACACATATTTGTTAATCCCTAAACATTAAAAATTTTGAAAATTCTGTCCTGATCCATATTTTAGAGGAATTTTCCATGATGATGAGAAGTAACTGTTCACTTCAGTTACCCACCATCTTGACATTTCTTAAAACACCCACATAAGTCTAACCACTTACTGAGCAGTACCTGGAAACCCATGGGCCAATGCATCAGGTAGAGGTCCAAGTAATCCAGCTTTAAGCACTTCAGACTGTTTTTGCATGCTGTTTGCACCAAAGATGGCTCATGGTAGGTGCACCACAGCTACAGGGAGAAAGGAGATCCTTGTCACACAGCCACAATCCAGAGTCAACACAGTGTCCACTTCATGGTCCTACAGAGCTACTCTCTGGAAGACCAAAGCATTCATGATGAGATGACAATAAATATAACAGGGCAGGTTCTCAGGAGAGGACGGTGACAGCATCCTCAGGAAAGCTCTGCAGGAATCTGCATAGCAGGGCTTCAGCTGCCTCACTCCTACTCAGGGGACATTTAGGACACCAGAAGACATTTGGTGTGAGGACCGATGGCTATTTGGATCCACTGATTCCAAAACAGGAAACAAAACCAAGAAAAAAGAAATGTCTTTGGGCAGAAAAGATAGGAGTATCAATAAAAAGAATTTATGTTATACTTCCAACTCAAATAGGCTGTATGTTCAAGTTTCTCTGATACTAAGGTTATATCCATGGAGGTTAAACTAGGTGAGTTAACATATGTTGCTTATATTTATTTAGATATTTCCTTCTCACTTCTGGGAAGTAGGAAAAAAATCATAATTGCTTTTCTCCTCATTACTTCTCCTACATTTCTATTAATTGTGATATAAGCTGATCTGAAGGCTTTGTCACCACAAGTGAAGGCAAAAATTCATAGGATAAAGTAAAAGAAAGGAGACCAAATAAAATCAAGTGACAAGTATAGTGTATTAACAGAAATGGGGGGTAGACAAAAAAATGCAAATATACCACATTGTTGACAGTAGTTGCTTCTAGGCAGTGAGTACATGGATTCTCTTTTAATTATATTTTTGTGACTTTTTGAAATTCCCAAGCCACATTTCTGTTGCAGGGTGTGATCCACTCAGAACTAACTTATCTTCAGACTTTAGGGCAAGATTAAGAAATCCTGTTACCCTTCTCCCTACCTTGATATTCAGAAGTCTCCTTCCCTGGCCAAGCATACACCAAAGCTTCTCTTTTAGCCTCTGCCCCAGCTTAGACGGCAATAATGAATGGTAAAAATTAACTGTATTTCAGTAAAACAGAAAGGCAAATACCCTATAGAGATTCCCCAAATCTCAACATCAGGGAGTTTAGATTTGGAAATCATTCAGATCAACAAATTCAAACTCTCGTTTTACAAATGCGGACGCTGTGACTGTGAGCTGTCCAACAACGAATACTCACAGTTCTTAATGACAGCTAGAACGTGAATCCATGGCTTCTGGTCTCCTGGCTTTAATGTTTGCTTCAAGGTCAAAAGCAAAGGAGTTCACGAATTCTCTACGGCTTAGTCCACCCTCTGTACTGTCTAGAAGGCTTTGAACTCCTTCCCCTCCTCTCCATCTTTCCCTCACCGCAGATCAGGCCCTCATCATCTCCCAGTTCCACTGCTTCTTACTGGTCTCCCACCTCAACTGCATGCTTCATTCGCAGCTATGATATCCAATATGCAACACAAATCCCGCTTACCTGTAATATACGCTGCCTGACTTAAAAACCTGTTGGTTTTCCTTTGTCTCCAGGAAAACGTACAGGCTCCTTGAATAGCATACTGAAACCTTCATAGCCTGGCCATCCTCATTCCTCATCACTCTGCTGCCTTCCACCGTGTAATTCAGGAACATCAAGCTTCGTACAGACCCCTGCATTAGCCTGTGGGTTCATTCCCTGTGTCTATGTGCAATCTGCTCCCCGTTTGCAATGCCATCCTGAACCCTGACCTGCACCACTCCCAGAGCTTCTTATTCAGCAGATCTGCTGAGGAACAAGGAATTTGCATTTTTACAATCACCCCAGGTAATTCTGACCTTGGGAATTTCTGTGGAGACAGAGTTCATGAAGGCCAGAACTTTGTCCTACTCACCTCTGGGGCCAAAGTGCTCATTGCTCAATTTTAGTTTTAAGAATGCACCTGGGCTGGGGAGATAGCTCAGTCGGTAGAGTGCTTGCCTTGCAAGCACAAGGCCCTGGGTTCGATCTCCAGCACCGTAAAAAAAAAAAAAAAAAAAAAAAAGAATGCACCTAATTGATATACAAATAATGGAAGGGAGAGCAGTAGAGATCAGCAAGTGGATTAGGAGGAAGGGAGGAAAAGGCAAGGTATTGGGAAATGATACTGTTCAAATTATGTTACATGCATGTATAAATATGGCATAATGAATTTTATTATTATATTAATGCACAATAAAAATAAAAATATATATTAGCAAAAAGATGGAATACAGGAACTTCATAATAATAAGCAAGTGGAAAAAAGCAGGCTGTAGAATAATGTGTTAGGTATGGTCCTGTTCCAGAAAAAGCAAAGAAACCAACACCCTGCATATGAGTGCATGCACTGCATGATCCAGAGAAAGTGTGGAGGCTATTTACACGAATAAGCTCAGGAAGATGAAGACACAGAATTTGGAATGCCAGGGAAAAGAAAAGTGATTAGCTCTGTTTTTAGACATTTGTATGTTGATAAATTATTATATAAGAAAAAAAGAATGTTTTTACTAATTGGGGGATCTCTGCACTCCCATCTGAATGAGCAAATGCATAATACAAAGCAAACAAATCTATATACAATATAACTTGGCATGTTTAAATCTGTGATAGTTCTTATTAGTTTTAGTTCAAGCAGAAAACAAAGCCATCTCTTCCCATCAGGAAACTGGTGAGTGTACCATGCAAGGCTGTTTCAGCTCTTCCATTACCTAAAAGTGCAGTGGCTGGGACTGCACATCCTCACAGCTAAAAACACCTACCTTACTGACAATAAATAGGTCCTCTCGTCTCACAACACCCTCCTTGATCTTGTATTGGATTCCTAGTCCCACCTCAGTCTCGTTGTGATATAAGTGTGCGCAGTCAAAGTGCCGGTACCCAGCGTCAATGGCCACCTTCACTGCCTCAGTCACTTCTCCTGGAGATGCCTGCAGAACCAGCAGAAGAGAAGTGTTCTATCCAAGTCAGGGAAATCCAACCCACAGTTCTCCCTGTTCACCAGAGAATGTAGACTCAAATGATATGCACTCACACATAGGTAATCTACCACACAAAGGAGCATAGGCCCAAATCCACATGAATAGTCTGGACACACAGCAATAGAGAAATTCAGGGAAAAAAAATCAGTTATTGCAAACTGGGTTCTAGCAAGGGAAGGGACTGGAACTACAGGAAGATTGTGGGAGAAAGTTTAGTCTCAGCAAACTGAGGATTCTTATATCCTTAGTTGAAGAGTAAGTGACCTGTCCACTTAAGTATAAAATATATCAGTATACTTATCTTCATCTAACAAGCAATAGATTCAGAGTGGCTAAAAGGAAGTAAATTAAACAACCATCTTAAGCTGGAAAGAGAAAATAAAAATAAAAATGCTATTAATGAACTGGGAAACAAAGATGTAATAGAGAAAACCAGAAAGCTAGAAGTTAGTTATTTGAAAAACCTCAATAAGATAGACAAAATTCTGGCAAGACTGGTTAAAAGAACATTGATTTTTAAAATAAAATGACATGAATGAAAATCAGGATATGGATATAAAATAAATTTAAAAGGAAATATGCCAACAATTTGGAAAAATGACAGGAATTGGAAGAATTCCCAGAAAAACTAAACTAATTTAAAAAGAAAATTTCGGGCTGGGGAGATAGCTCAGCTGGTAGAGTGCTTGCCTCACAAGCACAAGGCCCTGAGTTCGATCCCCAGTACCCCCCCCAAAAAAAATAATTAAAAAATTTAAAAAAAGAAAATTTGAATAGTCTATAATTATTATAGAAATGAAGCAACTAGAAACAAAAGAAAACCACCACTTACAGAGTTCTAGAAAATTTTCAAGAAGAATAATCTCAATTTAACATAAAATCTTTCAGACAACAGAAAAACAAATTCTCTCAACTTGTTCTACAAAGCTAGCATAACAGTGAAATCAGTTTAATCCATCAAGGATGGTTGCTAAATGCCACACTAGATGCTGAGAACCAATATGAACAAAACATATCCTTGGTCTCTGAAAGTTGGTTAGTGTAGAGGAGAGAGAATTTAAACAACACCAGACCAGCAGGGGCTGAGTTATTCTAAACCTGACTCAACCAATAATTCCCATGTGACTTCTCATGAACATCTTTTTATAAAGGACTAAGTTTAATTTTTAATTCTATTATTTTTAAGAGCACATTCATAGTTAGTACTGTCTTTCAAATCACAAGCAGGGATTACAAAGTTCAAGGGAGGGAAAGGTCCAAACTGCTTGTACTATCAGCCACTATCGGGTTCTTTCTAGACAGGGTAAAAACTGAAGTTCAAAGTTTCTTTTTAAAACCAATTTGGCAATTCCACCATTTCCTCATCTCTTCCATTGAGATAACCTTCCCAGTCTTCCAGTCTGCTGCTTTGATCTAGTTAAACAGCCAGTCTTCTACCTCAAGCAGAACAGCCTCTCCTGTAGGCTTCCCCAAACTTGACAACTTAAGAAGTACAGACTTGGCCTGGATATCACATACCATTCTGAAATACCTAGCTGCAGTCTCCATTTTCAGACAGGTGGTTGTCTAAATATTCCATCATTTACACAAAGGGGTAATTCTACATGACAAAAATAAACCGGACTTAGAAAGTTAAGTATTGAGTATTTTCTCTCATATGTAAGATCAAGAAAGAAAGGGAAAAAAAGAGGAAGAAAGAAAAGAGAAAAGAGATCGAGAAAGAAGAAAAGAGAGGAGGGGAGGGGAGGGAAAGCAGATAAGAGACTATTTGGGGAGGGGAAAGGGGGGAAAAGGAAAGAAAGGGTGGAAGGGAGGGTGGATACGACCCCTTTATATGAATATATGAAACTGCCGCAACGAAACCCATTATTTTGTACAATTATTATAGGCTAATAATTATAATCTTAAAAGACAAAAAATGGTCTTTTTGTTTTGCCAAAGTTTGGGCCCGCCGGATTTCGCAGCAGGCCGGCATCTCGGCCCTAGACCCGGGTTTCGGAAGGCTAAGGGCGGGCAGGCCGCCCCTGCTTCCCGGTCCCGCGGGCACAGGTGACAGAGGGCCGCCGCCAGGGCCGGTGCGGCCCGCGGGGAGCCGGGCCGAGGGGCCTGGAGCAGCCGGGCGGCCGGGGCGCTCCGGACGCCGTCTCCCCGCCCCGGGCCGCCCCTCGGGGCCGCCCGGCCGCCTCACCTTCCAGGTGCCTAGGCCCACCGTGGGGATCTTCTCCATGGCTCCCGACGCGGCCCCGGACGCTCGCCATGGACCCACCCCTGCGAGTCACTGCGGCCGTGACGGGAGGCGAGCGCAGCGTGGCGCGGAGGCCTCCCTGATTGGCTGGAGCTGCGACGGGCTGAGTCGGCGCCCCGATTGGTTGGGGCGCGGCGCGGACCGACCAATGGGCAGCAGGGTTCTCCGATTGGCTGGCGGTGCCGCGCCAGCCTGTGGGCGGGACCACCTGTGCTCAGGTGCGCGACTTTGCTCCCCCAGTCACGTGGCGTCCCCTCCAGTCTCCTAGCAACGTGGCTGAAACCTACAATGGGTGCTGGGGAAGGGGGTCGCCAAGATTCCCAGGCACTTCCCAAGCCCAGAGCCATGCCCAAGCTACCTTTGGCTCAGAGCCTGGGCTTCTGCGTCCACCGCTTGTACACCTCGGTCTAGGACAAGCCTCTCACCTTTGAGGAAAGAACCTAAACAGAAGGAAATAGGAAAGGCAGCAGGACAAAACTATGGAGGGAGGCTTCATGGGACCTGTCCTCTGCTTACAGCCTAGGGAAGTATAGGGGAAGGGGTGGGGGAATTTTTGAGGTTCAGCCATTGCTAGGATATTTCTGGGAAGAGTTCTTGTGGTTACTGTCATACTTTGTGGTGGTCACTGACCCCTATTGAACAGGTGTTTCTCAAGGTATCAACCCCTGGTAGCAGTTCTCCTTACAGGGTATTGTCTGGGGTTTAGGTCAGGCTGACTCTCGTGCTGGGTCAGCATGACCATGTGGGTGACCATTGTTCTAAGGTGGAGAATATGTTTCAAAATGCTGTTGCCTGAGTCAAGTTCTACCTAACAACTCGCACCCGGAATGTGGAACTGGTAGCACAGGATACAAGAAAGATGGTCTTGCTTTCTTCTTTACAGTTGGGGTGCTTGGAGCAGATGATCCTGAGGGTCCTACAGATTTGAGGAGGTGTCTGTTGACCTCAATTCTCCATAGTGACCCATGGTGTATTGAATATTTGGAAAATGCCTTCTAAGCGCCAAGGGACCTTCAAAACAGACAGCTACCTGGAAAGTTGTGAGACAGAGGACCTGAAGTGGTGCAGAAAGTGACAGACCCCAGGACCACTCATCCAGGGCCTAGGGCAAGACTTTGGACTCTTAGGGATCCCATGGGAACAGGGGCTGAAGCCATGCTTACCATTCGGGTGAAGAGCTTACTGAGTAAGCTGGACATCCCAGAGCCAGTAGAGGGCAAGAAGAGATAAGGGAGTATTCCAAGTTCCCTTCATCGTTCCTGTAGCTTGCATTTGAGCCCCAGATCCTGGAGACTTCCAAAGACAGATGAAATTTTTGTTTCTAGTTTTCCCTTTTTAAAAAATTTTTTATTAAAATATTTTTATTTTTACAGACACATTTTGATTCATTATACACAAATGGGGTACAACTTTTCCTCTCTGTGGTTGTACACAATGTAGATTCACATCATTCATGCAATCATACATATACATAGGGTAATACAGTCTGTTTCATTCTACTGTTTTTCCATCCTCACCCCCTCCCACCCCTTTTTCCTCTACACCATCCAAAGTTCCTTCATTCTTCTCTTCCCTGCATCACCACCCATCATTATATATTGTCATACACTTATTGGAGAAAACATTTGGCCTCTGGTTTTTGGGGCTTAGTCTATTTCAATTAGCATGATATTTTCCAACTTCATCCATTTACCATCAAATGCCATAATTTTATCATTCTTTATGGCTGAGTAATATTCTATTGTGTATATATACCACAGTTTCTTTATCCATTCATCAATTGAAGGACATCTAGGTTGGTTCCACAATTTGGCTATTGTGAATTGAGCTGCTATGAACATTGATATGGCTGCATCACTGAAGTGTGCTGATTTTAAGTCCTTTGGGTACAGACCAAGGAGTGGGATAGCTAGGTCAAATCGTGGGTCCATTCCAAGTTTTCTGAGGAATCTCCATACCGTTTTCCAGAGTGTCTGCACCAATTTGCAACTCCAGCAATGTACGATTGTGCCTTTTTCCCCACATCCACGCCAACACTTATTATTGCTTGTGTTCTTGAAAATAGCCATTCTAATTGGAGTTAGATGAAATCTCAGGGTAGTTTTAATTTGCATTTCTCTAATTACTAGGGATGATGAACACTTTTTCATATATTTGTTGATGGCCTGTATATCTTCTTCTGTGAAGTGTCTGCCCATTTCCCTGGCCCATATATTGATTGGGTTCTTTGCAATTTGGGTGTAAAGTTTTTTAAGTTCTTTATAAACTTTGGAGATGAGTGCTCTGTCTGAAGTGTGTGTGGAAAAGATTTTCTCCCACTCTATAGGCTCTCTTTTCACATTTTTAATTGTTTCTTGTGCTGAGAAAAAACTTTTTAGTTTGAATCTATCCCATCTGGAAGGACAAAAGACCCAGAATAGTCAAAGCAATCTTGGGCAGGAAAAGTGATGCAGGAGGTATCACTCTACCAGACCTTAAACTCTACTATAGAGCAATAGCAACAAAAATGGCATGGTACTGGCACTAAAATAAACAGGTAGATCAATGGTACAGGATGGAAGACACAGAGACATACCCACATAAGTACAGTAACCTCATAATAGACAAAGGTGCCAAAAACTTACAATGGAGAAAAGATAGCCTGTTCAACAAATGGTGATGGGAAAAATGGAAATCCATATGCAGTAAAATGAAACTAAACCCCTATCTCTCACTCTGTACAACTCAAAATGGTTCAAGGATCTAGGAAGGGGACTTAAGACTCTTCACCAAATAGAAGAAAAAGTAGGCCCGAATCTCCATCACATTGGCTTAGGTCCAGACTTCCTTAACAAGACCCCCAAGCACAAGAAATAAAAGCAAGAATCAATAAATGGGATAGATCCCTGCCTGACTTTGCAGTTTCTGTGGTCTATCAGGAGCCTGGGTCTGTGGTCTCAACTGAGGCTTGATTGGGATAGGATCCACTTCTGAGCTCATTTACAAGTTATTGGCAAGATTCAATTTAAACTGAGACTTTTTTCATCCATTGTTGGAGCCCTCCCTCAGTTCTTTGGAATGGGGGCCTCTCCATGTGGCACCTGTTGTATCTCAGTTTGTTTCCCTGGGTCAGGGAATGGGGGGCAGGGGAAGAAGGAAGAGAGGGAATATAGGACAGAGGACCCAGACAGAAGATGTAATTCACCTTGGAAGAAACATCCAGTCACTTTCACTATATTCTTTTGGTTAGAAACTAGGGACTAAATCCACCATTGGGAATGGGGAGATTGCATAGTGAAGTATGTGCCAAGAGGTCGGGGTTTCTGGAGCCACTGTAGGGACTACCAAAAACAGGCAAAGTGAGACACTGGTGTCTAAATATAAATACAAAGGGACGCCACTGGAAAGTTTAGTGCCAGAGGGATATCTGAATTTCATTTTATTTCAATCCTGGTCTTATGCAGACTAGAAAATGTGTCCAAGACAGTAAGTGACTTTCACAAGATCATGGAGCTGGAACCCTAGGCCTAGTTTGAATTGTATCACATGCTGTGTTCCTAGTTTGAATTATATTACATGCTGTGTCCCACCTCATGTGCATTAGTTTATGCATTAGCTGCATGTGATATCAACTCATGGGTTTTATAGGTACTATTTCATAGCCTGATGGTAACTCCAGTGATTAAATTCCAAATGATCCCCACTGAGCAGGTGGGGAGACAGAGGAGTCCGGAGATCCAGAATAACTGTCTAGAGTCTCAGAACTGATAAAAAATAAATAAATAAATAAAAAAGATGAACCATGTCTTAAATGAGCTGTCTTATTTAAACTGAGCCCCGAATGCAGCCCAGTCTTCCCTAGAGGCAGCTGGGGGACCAGGGACTGGCACTTCCCTGGATGGTAGGGGGATTGTTCCTGTTTTGAAAAAAAACATTCATTCTGGTGATTTTTTTCTCTCACAGGACCATCAGAATCCACATTATTGGTATGAGGGTCCTCTTTTCTTCTGACTTCCTCCCAGTGTGGCCCACCACCAGTGACCACTGATTCCTCCTCAGAAGCTCATGTGCTCTACCCCAGTCTTCTTCACCCTTGGACTCTGCTTCACTGGACTCTAGGTCCTCCAGCTGGGCCTGAAGAAAGGGGCCTGCCCTTTTCCTGTGGGGGCACATTCTCAGGTATTGGGTGGTGCCATTACCCAACACTGAGTAGTCCATTCTGTGTCTTTAGCCTATCTATCCTTATAAACTTTAAAATCAATTTGTCAATAGTCACAAAATAAATTCAAGAATTGCTTTGAATCTTGAGATCAATTTTGGAAAAACCAACAGTTTGACAATATTGTGTCTTCCTGCCCATGAACATAAGATGTGTTTTTATTTAATTTTTTCATATTGTTCATCAGAGTTTTGCAGTTTTCTGAATATCGGATGTGTGCAAGCTTTGCTAGATTTATATCTAAGTGCTTCGTTTTGGGGGTGCTAATGTAAATGGTTTCCTGCTTCTAAATTTGAAGACCTCTTGCATTTATACTAATATATAGAAAAACAATCGACATTTGTATATTAATCTTATGTCTTGAAAACTTGCTACAATTGCTTATATTCCAGGAGGCTTTTTTGTTTTTGTTGTTGTTGATTCTTTGTTTTTGTTCTTTGGGTTTTTTTTTTTTATATAGATAATGATGTAACTTGTGAACAAAGATGATTCTGTATCTTCCTTCCCAATCTATAATTCCTTTTTTCCTATTTTTTTTTTTTCTGTTTGGTCTTCTTGTCTTTGCTAAGTCTTCCAATGCAATGTTAAAAAGGAATGCCAGAGGTAATTTCATTGCCCTGTTCCCAGCAGGAATGATTTTTAACAGTACAGTTTCTCAGAATATGCCCAGTGGAATCAGAAAGTCTGTCTGGGCATTCAGGAACTACAGTCTAGAAGATTTCTAATGAAATTTTTTTTTTAAAAAACAGTCTCCTTGACCAATGCACTTATATTTCATGGTATTAGCTTCACACTTAAGGTATTCTTATTTTTTATTACAGCATTCTGCTACAGCTGCTTATATGCTGCTGTTTAAGAAATTCTGTTAAATAAGTAGTTGTCTCTTCATTCTCAAGCATTCTCTTTCTCCTTTAGTTTGTCTTCAGTGAAAGCCAAGATTTGTTTATTATGGTAATGTCTTGGTGATTGGCTCTCTGTATGCTACACTTCAGTTATGTCAGTAGCTACTGTGTATCAGGCGACTGGGAGGGAAGTAATAATATGTAGGAGAGTCCCCATGAAAGCAGATAGAGGTATTTTGTCCGTTTGGGAATTGAAATTTGGAAGGTTCACAAAGAATTATAAACTAGAAAAGTAGCACAGGATAAAATTATAATGTAACTGATGTTCACTGGAATTCAGAAAGGAAGATATGATATTAAATTGTGAGGCAACGACAATTGAGATAAGCCTTGAAGGATCGATGAGTGGAAAGCGGCGATTGAAATCCAACAGCTCTCAATATTTCTTCTTGAATCCTGAGTCAGGGAGCGACGTGGAATGCAGTCACCCTCTAGTCCACCATCTTGGATCTCTCATAATGGGGGTGGGAGGGAGGCAAGAATGGAGGAAGGATGGATTGTATAGAGGAAAAAAAGGGTGGGAGAGGTGGGGGGAAGAAAAAGTAACAGAATGAGACAAACATCATTACCCTATGTACACTTATGATTACACTCTACTTCACACACAACCAGAGAAACAAGTTGTACCCCATTTGTTTACAATGTATCAAAATAAATAAATCATACCCCCCCCCCAAAAAAAAGAAATCCATCAGCTCTGTCGAATGATTCTCAGCGTAGAGAACATTATTATGGGAAAAAGGAGAATGAAGCAGAAATGCACCATGGATGGACTTTTAAAAGCATACTTTGGGGATTATTTTTATTATTGTACATAAATGGCTTATTCTTTAAAGATGAGGGAAGTTGGAAAAAGAGTGACTGAGTGCTTCGATGGGATGCAGACATCCCCATCTCCTGTCGCCTCCTGACTATTGTTCACATGCTATCAACAATAGGAAAGGGTCTCTGGGGGCATCATCTGCACTGGGTTCTTCTCCATTGTCACCACGGTGCTCACGTTGGAGGTAGTGGCTCACATCTGCTGCAGCCCATGTACTTGTGCCTGGGTGTTTGTCACTGCTCAGACAAACTCTGGACCATCTCCTCAGCAAACCCGTGGTTTGGGAACTGGACACTTCCATACAACAGGATGTGATTTCACTGCATACATCTGATTTTTAAGCATGCGATGGGAGAGGAAAAATGCAGAAGCAATGTTCCCGTGCAGCTGGGCAGCAGGCACACTCAAGAAAGGAAGAGTGGGTCATGTGGGGCTGGAAGGCTGGAAGGCTGGAAGGAAGCCAGACAACAGCAATCGAGCAGTCATGGGGCTTCAAATAAACAAAAGTGAAACCCTGTTCTGCTAGCGGCAGCTATGCCAAGCCCACTTTGACCCTCCGGTTTTCACATACATCGTAGCCAAGCACTGTGCTTTTCAGTTTTTGCCTTAAGTCATTTGTTTTAATAACCCATTAACTTGGAAAAGTGGACTAATTGATTCTGTTTGAAGAGAAAGAAAGAAAGAAGCATAAAGGCAAAAAATATTACTTCAAGCAGGGTCTTTGCAAACGACTTTGCTGACAATAAGGGTTTACTGGACATGCCCCGTCCCCCTGCTTCTCAACAGCCCAACAGCCAGGAGACCGATCCTCGGCAAAGGATTCAGTGGAGACTGACAATCAGTCGCTTAAGGCAAAATAAACTTCTTTTACATTCTTCAAAGAACAGGTTTGATGTTATGAATTATGTAAGTATCTTACAAAGTGAACACCTTTAGAAATCATGAGAATGTTTAGAAGCCAGGGATTTAAAAATGTTCAAAAAGGGAAAGCTTATGAAAAGAGAATGTAAAATTTATGACACATTTTGCTGAATTGATGAAGACAACATTAAGTAGGGCCTGCACACAACCACTGTGCTGGACCCTTGTGTATAGCACGATTCATTTGGTCATTCAGCGCTGCTTTAAGTGCAGGTTTGGTTTGATGAGAAGCAGTAGAAAAAAAGGCAAATTCATCTAGAAGGAAATACCGTGACCTCTTCTGCAACCACAGTAGCTTATGTAATCTGGATAGGATTTAGCTGCCATAAGGGATGGGGGCTTAAAAAGGAATGAGCAAAGTTGTCATTTTCAGCATGTTCTTTGACCCAAGTAACACCATGCCAGGTGGACAACCGAAAACGTATCACATTTTCAGTTAGAAAGATCATGATCCAAACAAACAAAAAAACCCCACAGTTGCATTTTTTATTTGGTCTAAATTTCATCTTGCAATAGATTGATTTTTAGCCTGGTCCGTCAGGGAAGTCTTCTGGGATAGAAGAGAAAGACAAAGAGAGGAAATAACTGCCTTGAAAAAAAAAACAAGAATGTTATTTAAAAAATCACTAAAATTTATTGATGTTTCTCACATATCAAGAATTGTGTTAGTACTTCCACATGCTTTACATCTTTTACCAAGGATTTGGTAGACTCTAGCAATTAAAACCCATTGCTAGTATCAGTAATTAAATCAAGAATTTGTTTATATTATCCAGTGCTAAATTATATACACATTTATTTCAACTTTGTAGTTTTTTTTTTTTTTTTAAATGTCTTTATGGCGAATATTCTCCAGACTGGGAAAACTCCACATCTCCACCTTATTCCTCTTTAACTACAGCTGACTCCTTCCTTCCTTTATTTATTTCCCCACACCCATTTTTTTTTTTTTAATTTGGATGAGTATCCTGTACTTTAGAATGATAAGGTAACTTTTTTTGTAGTTTTAACCCTAAGAAACCTTAAGAATAATATGGAAACATTCTTTTTGTGAGGTTGATATCTGATGTTAGATACTAAATGATAACAATACTGTATTATTGACTTTAATATACAATATGATTTTGGATATCTACAATAACATCATCCCTTTTTAAAATGATTTGCATCATTTTATAAAATTTTAGTTTGAAATAGCCAGTTATGTCTTCCTTTCCTAGGTCAGACAAGAATTTAGGATGGGCCTTTGGGCAGAATGAGATTTCTGAGCTGGGAAGGTGTGGGTAGAGCCTGACAGTGTCTCTTGTACCTGGTCCAGGTGATTGCTCCTTCCACTAGGTGGGTGCTGCTTTGTCCCCTGATGTGTGAGATGGAGGAAGGGTTCTCAGACTGCAGGGGGACTTCCTGCCCCAGGTGGGGCGCAGAAGCAATTGAAACATAATTTATCGTTAGCTGGGGCCAACTTCTTCATCAGCCTCATTGGAACGCAGTTGGTTTGAAGGAAACATGTTTTTTAAAAGGTATTTGAGTTTTTATACTGGAATTTATTTTGCCGTAAATTGAAGGGTTAGCCACCCATTGAATGAATAACAGAATATGTAGAACAGAATATTCTCCCACTTCTGAAATCCACATGGTGTATCTATACATGCTTATAGGGAAAGCATCCAGGGCTCCATGTTTCTTAAGAAAGCAAGACAAACCACTCCCCCCACACACATGCACACACACACATAGACACAAAAAATCTGCCTATATACACGTTCACAAACACATATACATGTGTACACACAAATACAGAGACATATAGAAGTATCTACACATATATACATACATATAAACATTCACAAACACATATGTCTACACAAATACACACATATATACACATTCACAGAAACATACATACACACGTACACATATGCACATGTATACACAAACATACCCCCTTATATCTGTCCATTTATATGCTCAATATACCTAGAGCATTTTATAGTATATGAGAAACTTATGAATGATTATCTGTGGAATAGAGCAATAAGGCATAGGATAATCTTAAGAAATTTGGATATTGTTTAGCCATAGAAATGAAAAGTTGAACCCCATTTGTGTACAATGAATCAAAATGCAGTCCGTAAAAATAAAAAAAAAATTAAATGTACTTAAAATTTTATAGTTTCCTTATCTAGTTCATAAATTGAAACAATATGAAAAGGACATTTTTATATTTCATGTAAGTCCAAAATGTGGACATGCTAACATGTATTTTTATAAGCAGAATTTTAGAAATAATTATTTTATTGTTGATTATGTTTACACATGAAAAATTCACCAAGTATACATCAAGTTGATTACTACTTAGAATGTGCTTCACCTGAGCTTTACAAACATTTCGTGATTCAGTAGGATGAGTTCATTTAGAATATATAATTGAGAAAAATAATTCTACTAAAAATATTTGCCTAAATTTTAGTGGAAAACATCCCTTCTGATACAGTACTTCAGTCCTGTTGAAATACACAAGGACTTCATAAGTTAGTTCTTCCTGCCCTCTGGTGGCTATTCCTCGAAATGCAGACAAAGTGGTGTGAAGGTGAAACTTTAAAATTATTGACAACCTGAAATGTGTGGATGACGTTCGATTTTCAGAGATTTGAGGAGTCCAAGAAATCATCTCATTTAACTTTTTCCGTTTAATTTTGAAACATAACCATGATTCTATGTTGCATAGTCTTACTTGAGATTACTCACATAACATTTAATTCTGGAATCTTTTGATATTTCACTAAATATTAAATTATCCAAAGCTGGAGTGATCGTCTGTGAAACTTTCACATGTGCAGTATAATCTTGGGTCTTGTAACCACCACATAAGGGGTATTATGCAAATAAGTAGATGAATAAAATACTTTTAAATGTACTTACTCTGTTTCCTACTATTAAGTCCTTTAAATAGCCTATGTTTACTTCTCAAAACTACTCTGAACAATGTGTGAAGTATATTATGCAGATATCATAAGGAGATATGACATGGAGGGAGGGTAATAAAACTCGTTAAAAGGTTAAAAAACTATCAGATTTCTGAGTTTTTGTCTTAATTTAAAAATATATCCATTCAGTGAAATAGTTGTGAATTGATTTTAGTTATTAAACCAGAGACAACTGGTAGTGTGAAGCTTGTAAAATGTCCTATTATTTCTGTTTCCAGCAACATTTGTTGCCCATATTTTTGCATGTGCTAATGTGCTTCAACTTCAAAGACCTAAGCTCTTCCACAAATTTCAAGAACCGGGCTCCATGAATTTAAGAATATCTGAAAAGGTATTTTCTTCCTTCCTTCCTTCCTTCCTTCCTTCCTTCCTTCCTTCCTTCCTTCCTTCCTTCCTTCTTTCCTTCCTTCCTTCCTTCCTTCCTTCCTTCTTTCCTTCCTTCCTTCCTTCCTTCCTTCCTTCCTTTCCTCTTTCTTTCTTTCTTTCTTTCTTTCTTTCTTTCTTTCTTTCCTTCTTTCTGAATTTTAAGAATTAAAAAAATTAAAAAGCAGTAACTAGCAATAAGCATCTTCTTTGTGGTAGGGGCTAAATGGATGCTCCTGAGCAAAAGGAAAAGTGCACATTGACTTCACACAGTCAGTATAACAGGAGCAGTGCAATAACTCCCAGGGACTAAAGCGATACAACCAACCCATAAGAATTAAACACACACAATCCTTGCACATGGACAAAGTCAGAGGCCTGCTTAGGCAACCAAAGAAGATACATTCTTCTCAGGAGTGCTTGGAACATTCACCAAGACCCTATTATGTATCACAAAGTGAGTTTAGGTGTGTTTAAAAGAATTGGAGTCTTACAACAATCGTACTTCTAGCAAAGTCTCTCTCTGGGTGCTGGTGAGAGAACTTGGAAGGGATAAACATGCAGAAAATGTTTGCAATTATATGAGCCTGAACTAAATAGTGTCAGAGAGCACACAGGAGAGGGGAAGACTGAAAGATGTGGAGAGGAATCATCATCAGGGTTCAACCCACTGCAGAAATTGTGGGGAGAAAAAGATACTTATCAGTCAAGAACTATTCCTGAATTTCTAGCATGGATAACCACATGGAGAGGGACTCAATTTACCAAGAATAAAAGTCTAAAACAAAAGGAAAGATTTGGAAGGAAAGACACAGTGTGTCTGTGTCTTTGCATATGTGATTAGATTAGTTTCTCTGTTTTGTTGGTCTAAGAGAATATCAGTTTGGACAAAGGTAAAATATCTTCCAGAAAAATCGACTTCAAATTAAGAGCATCCAGGTGGTGAAAGATCCAAATTTCTGAGTGAAGAGCTGGGAGGACAAAACTGCATGGAGAAAAGCCCTGAAAACTCCTTCCTTCCTTCCTTCTTTATCAACCTCCTACCCCTTCTGTCAAATGTCACATGCACTCAGAAAACTAAGATGATTAAGTCCCCAGAGAAGCAGAGTCAGAACATGGTAAAATCAAAATGGAAAAAAAAAATAGCATCCTTGATGATCTGTGAAACAAAGAGTAAGCAACCACAGCCAATCCCGATACTGGGACCTCATTTTAAGGGGAGTGGCTACATTGTAGGAAATAACTAATTTTCCTTACAAATAACCTCATTTTCAACTGGATTTTCTGAAACTTAAAGCCCAAGATATCCTGACTTTTACGAGTGGTGTTACAGGCACCCACTGAAAAATCGCTTGAAGGAAGAGAAAATAGGTCAACAGCAAATGGACTGGTGATGTCCACATGAGCAGTGTCCCTCTAAGCCATGTGAGTGCCGACGAGCTGCAGTAGGTTCCAGGAAGAATGGAAAGTGGGAAAGCAGAACATCCAGGTCGATATTATTCACAGAATGTTGACTGTGAATGAGCAGACTGGATAAGAGCTAGAAGAGGGTGTCAGTCATGATATATGGTTTTGCTGTGTTTCCAGGTTTAGATTTCTTTTGCTGTTGTCATTTTTTTCTTGGTCGCACAATTGTGAACAGGGTATCTGTGTATATTTAGATGCTGAGGAGAAAATTTCACTAAGAAAATAATCGACGTAAACAAAAGATGGAATAGAATCAGCGGGATGTGGAGAGAGAGTCCACGTGGTGAGGTGGAAGGGCAGGCCGTTTGTCCCCATAAATTCACATGCGGACCAGCTCCTTTCCCCATGGAGTTGTCATGCGATTGCTCTTAAATATTCCCCACCATAACACTATTTTTCCTCAAAGGAAATATGGCCTTTGCTCCTTTTCATTCACTCCCCTGATATATGCCCTTGAAGTCATTGGTGGACCACTAAACTTCTCATGATGATATTTGGATGTCTTGGTGACTGACACACAAGACAGGACAACCCTGCAGTTCTCCACCCACCATCCCCTAACCCACAATCTCCATGAGAGGCCCTCTGGGTCTATTCTAAGTCTTCCTTTTTCATGTCCCTTCATTTATATCTACCTGCCCCGTCTGCCATTCCTTCCTGGATTTCTTGGTCTTATTGGACTCTTGTTTTCCTACTGCATGATTGAAAATGAAAAGTTTTTAAACATATTGAAAAATAGAAGGAGAGCAGTTGTTCTATGGAGCTCTATGGAATTTAAAATCTGGTGTGTCTATGCACAGATAGATTTATTTGTAGTAAACTTTTGTCTAAACTAATTTTATGTTTAAGGTGATCTGTTAATTAAAAAAAAAGTATTAGAAATAATAAAAGAAGAATCCCAAAGAGATTCACCTCATCTGTGCTTCCTCTTGGCTAATGTCAGTATGTAGTTCAAGGGTAAAGATATTGACTAATGAAATACAAATTGTGGTCACATCTTACCTCATGAATCCACTCACCCTAGTGTCGCTTAGCCCAGAAAAGTTCAAAAAATATCATTGGGTACTGTTTTGTGTCCAAACACTGGGCGAAAGGCAAGGGATAAAAATACAAATATATTCCCATCCTAATTGTTCTCCAGTAGCTCAGTCTTGTAAGAAAGACACATTTTTATTAATGTAACTTTGATACATTCGTATATGATTATATGTTTACATAGATAAAAGAAACACTGAATTAACTATTATAACATGATATAAATAAAGGAGGGAAAGTCACCTCTTCTGCCATGACACTGAGCTTCTGCCGAGGCACTGACTACTTTTTACCCATGCCATTTCTAGGGTTAGGTTGGTAGTTAGCAACCCTGAGGGATGAGGTAATGTCTTCCTGTGGTAAAAGAACCTTCTTAATTCCTCTCACTATGAAGCAGTGAATTCAGTGAGTTCATATTCCTCTTTTGTAATATGACCCACTGTGTATGGAGGCATCCATTGTAGGTGGACCCCCTGAATCACCCTGTGGGATGGGAGATTATGGGGAATTAATGTAAATGGATGTGAAGCTCTGGCTGTTTTGTTTTGTTTTGTTTTGTTTGCCATGACTTATAAAACCCTTTGTCTCTGATCTCAGAGTTTCATGTCTTATACCTACACCCATGAAACAAACTAGTTTAATACTTTGCAACAGGGTAACATTTAGGGTAGTTTTGATTTGCCTTTCTCTTATTACTAGAGATGTTGAACATTTTTACATCTCATCCCAATTAGAATGGCTATTATCAAGAATACGAGCAACAATAGGTGTTGGTGAGGATGTGGGGAAAAAGGTACACTCATACATTGCTGGTGGGGCTGCAAATTAGTGTAGCCACTCTGGAAAGCAGTGTGGAGATTCCTTAGAAAACTTGGAATGGACCCACCATTTGACCCAGCTATCCCACTCCTTGGCCTATACCCAAAGGACTTAAAATCAGCATACTACAGAGATACAGCCACATCAATGTTCATAGCTGCTCAATTCACAATAGCCAAATTGTGGAACCAACCTAGATGCCCTTCAATTGATGAATGGATAAAGAAACTGTGGTACATACATATACAATGGAATATTACTCAGCCATAAAGAAAAATAAAATTATGGCATTTGCAGGCAAATGGATGAAATTGGAGAATATCATGCTAAGTGAGATAAGCCAATCCCAAAAAACCACAGGACGAATGGTCTCGCTGATAAGTGGATGATGACACATAATGGGGGTTGGGAGGAAGGCAAGAATGGAGGAAGGAGGGACTTTATAGAGGGAAAAGAGAGGCGAGAAGGGTGGGGGGAAGGAGAAATAACAGAATGAATCAAACACCATTACTCTATGTAAATGTATGATTACACAAATGGTACACTTCTACTTCATGTACAACCAGAGAAACAAGTTGTACCCCATTTGTTTACAATAAAAAAAAATGAAGGACAAAAAAAAAATAGGGTAACATTTCAGGCCTGCACATTTCTTGATAGTTTTGGTGATGAAGATGGGATGGTAACAGAGACATGATTTTCTAGAAGAGAAAAAAAAAAAAAAAAAGCAAGGAAAGAACTTTAATGGTCAAGGTGAGAAGATATAAGAAGACTGCTGGGGATTCAGTAGGGAATGCTCCTGTGCAATCATTGTCTGAGAGGGAGGAGTCAGGGTGCCACTCTTCTCTCCATTCTGGAATATCTGGAGGCTGAGCAGCAAAGAGGTAGTTCTGAAACTGATTTCCAAATGGTGTTTTGGTGGTGGATCACTTTTCCTGAATGGGAGGAGGAAGAGATACAAACATGATGACATGCAGCAAGCCCCAAGAGAGTAGATAAAAGGCAATATAGCTGTGATTGCTGAGTCCAGTGGTCTCCAACACTGAAGTGAATGGCCCACAAGAGGATGTGAATCTTTTGGAAACAAGTTTGTTTATTAAGTTGAACAAGCAGCCCCTGAAAACTAAAAGTACATGCAAAGGCTTGCTTACTGTGGAGGGACTACCTTCTCCCCTGCAGTCACTCATGCTTCCTACTCAGGATCCCTGCTGGAACTGATTAAGAACAAAGCTAGCAAACTGGGAACATTCAGGGGCATAGAGAATAGGGTGATGACCATTCCAGTTTGCCTGGGACTGAGATTGTTCTGGCACCTGGACTCTCAGCTGAGAAACCAGTGAAGTCCAGTGCAAACAGGTGTGAGTGTCTCCCTCCAGGAAGAATTTAAACTTTTATGGCTTTGTTGAATACAGATGCCCAAATCACCATTCTGCCTTGTCTTGTGAGGAGAGAGGTGTTAGGTGCAGGGGTGGTCAAAAGTGCCATATTCCCCTAAGTCACAGGTGTTTCAAATGCTGTGAGATGCACAGGGCCCTGAAACCCAGGAGATAAATGCCCCTGGCTGCTCAACCCTATAGACTAGTTTCTTCTGCCCCTTTGAGTTACAAGAGCACTCAGCCAGGAAACATCATGGCCTCCAGGGCTATGACTACTGGTGAACAGGTGTTAAGTCCTTGATCTGTGGTACCATAAAGGAGAAAGAGGCACTGGAATTCAACTAATGCATCTGAGAAGAATGAAGAAAGGACAAATGGTAACAAACTACCTGTTCACTTAAGTAGAAATAGAACATTAAAATAGTACTGCATCTATTAAATTAACTTGTATCTGGAATTCTTCAAAGAAGGCAAACTCCAGGCTCAGAAATTTTTACTGGCAAATTCCCCTGAAATTTTAAGGAAAAAAAATAATAAAAATTCTATGGACTTTCTTCTGTAGAGTAGGAAGCCTTTCCAAATCATCTTTGAAGTCAACATTACTCACAAATCTAAATCAAGGAGATTTTAAGAAAGTAAATCTATAGACAAATAACCTTTAAGAGCATACACACAATATCCTTCAAAAAACTGTTAATATGGCAGTATGTAAATGGCATCATGCCCTGGTCATGTGGGACTTATTCTGGAAATGGGAGACTGATTTGATATTCAAGAATTTATCAGTGCAATAAATCATGTTATGAGACTAAAGGAAAAGGTTTATGTCTGTCTAGATATGAAAAAAGTTTGACATAATTCAATATTCATTCATATAATAGAAGAAAACTTCCTTAGACTAGATAAAACACTTACATCTAAAATTGTATTTATTGGTAAAAGACTGAGTGCCTTTCTAAAATCAGGTACCAAATATGAATGTCCTCTATTGATCATATTAGGTAATTCAATAAGGGAGAAAAGGGAAAAGAAAACAAATGGAGATTTCATATTAAAAATAAAACTGTTTATATTTATAGTAGAAAATCCAAAGGAATCTATAGAAAAATACTAGAACCAACGTGTGCTACTAGCAAAACTGTATTGAAAAACTGATCGCATATATATAGGTTAGCAATGTGAAACTTAGAAAGAATACCATTGAGGTAGCACCCAAAAAACCTGAAGTAATTGTGATGTGTAAATGCACCAATGCACACCCTGTCAAAGTTACAAAACAATAAACATTGATTAAAGAAAACCTAAAAAAAAAAAAAAGCCATAGATCTGTACTTTAGAGATGAACTGGAACATTCATAAGGTGATTATGTCAATTTTCCCAAAATTTAATTGTAGACTCGATTCAATTTGAATAAAAATTACATATTATTCAGCTAGTAGGAATTGATATTTCCAAAATATAAGGCAAATTCAAAGAAAAGGAACAACCCAAACCATGTTGATAAAGGGAGAACAAAGTTGGAAGACTCACCCACCTGGTTGAAGACTTTCGGTAAAGCTCTGGAATCAAGTCAGTGGCATTAGCAAAAGGAGAGCTGTCAATCAATGGAACTGAACAGAGAGTGAGAAATAGACCCGCTAATCAATGTTACTTGGTTTCCTACAAAGTTTTGTAATGGCAGTTCAAATGAGGAAGAAGAGTCTTCAGAAATAGTGTTGGGGACATCTATACATAAAATGAAATAATAAAATAAAATGTAAAATAAAATAAAATTGAACTCTGGTCCATACCTTGCTATGCATATAAAAGTCACTTAAAAGAATTATAGACCCAAATATTAAAACAGAAAATTTCTAGAGGCAAACACAGGAGAAAATCTTTGTGACTGTGAATTCAACAAAATTTTCTTAAAGCACCTAAAGCAATATTATTAAATGGAAAGATAAAATATAACTAGTTATGATTAGGAATTTCCATCCATGGAAAGTCCCGTATTAAGAAAATTTCAACATAAGTCACAAAGTAAGAGAAAATATTAGCATAACATACATTTAATAAATATTAAGCATTCAGATAATATAATGACTTTCAAAATTTGATAGTGAAAACAGCAAGCAATAAGAAATTGGGCAAAGGATTTGAGCAAACACTGCACCAAGCAAGGTGTACAAATAGCAAATAAGCCTATGAAAAGACTCTGAACATCTTCAGTTATCAAGGAAATTCAGTGTAAGCCACAAGAAAATACTACTACATATCTACTAGAATGAACAGCATACCAACAAAGAAAAAAAAACTGACCACATATGTAAAAATGCTAAGCAAACAACTATGGACCATTGCCAGTGGTATTGCAAATGGCGGGGCCACTTGATAAGATGGTTACAGCAGCTTTATTTGTAATCCCTCTGGGAACTGGAGATGCATAAAGAGACATTCCTACAATTGTAACACATTTACTCACTCCTCAGCTTTATTTTGCTAGGGAATCTTTTAAAGAGAAATAGATTACAAATAATGACCAATAAAAATTTGAACTTAAAAAAAATTGAGGTCTTCAAATTCTGAAAGTATACATCTTGGCATATACATATTTGAAAAATCTTTATGTGTTTTCCCATTCTTTTACAAATCGAAGTCAACACTAATCCTGGGACCCCAGTTCCATTATTTCCTTCTCACATGATAAACTCTGGACAAACTTTGAAACACTTTTACAAAGGACATGATTGCAACTTCTGCTTGCTCTTTCAGCAGAGCTAAATTCAGGACGTAGTTATTTTCCTTACAAATTCAGTTGGCTCAACATATTTTCAAAAGAGGAAATTCCAAGGCATTGAGAAACACATCTGTGTTGCAGAGGAAACATTTTCTTGGCAGGAAAAAATCTTTCTGACTATACAAAATGTCATCAAATTTTCAGTCGCCTGTTTTGAAGTTCTCTCTATCCAAAGGCCCTTTCTCTTGAGTTGATGTGATTTAGAAATGTGGCAAGCAAGTCACAGTAATATCAGAAACTTAGCCAGGCAGCCGTGAAAATCAAGCAGCATATTGAAGGGGTTTCTCCAGGCAAAATAGTGCCTTTTACAGTAAGCTCTGCACCTCCAGGGTGCAGGTTAGACTTGACAATGGTCATGTTTCCCAAAGGTATGAGATGAGCAACAGTTTCAGCTACTCCTTAGAGATGCACTGAGCATGGATGATCATGTCTTTATTCTTATGGACTAATATCCATTAATTCTGTGTCCCACTAAGAACTACAATAAAATAAAAAGGATGAAAATAGTAAAGGAAAGATTGGCATGGACAATAGAATCTAGAAATAAAACTTTGGAGCATGATGTGCCATCTAAGTGCCTAGCAGGTTTCATTAGCCCTTTATGGAAAGAGGTGCAGCCCATGCTGTAGACCCTTTAGAGACCCTAGCGTGTTCACATAGGTGGGATTCTGAGATAGTCTAGTCTCCCAGTCCGTCTATTCTGATGTCATATGTTCTTTGCTCCAAATGAACCAGAACCCGGAGCTCTGGCTGCAGAAATCTATAACTCTGAAGTAGGTGGTTTTGGAAAGATGCTGCTGTTATAGTTTTCTGCAAAGAAAACAAATGTCGGCAAATTTGCCCATGTTGCCAGAAGTTGGAGATAGTGTCCCTTCATTTATAGAAAGAGAATACTGAACTATGGGAGATGATATCATCCTGGATTAGAATTGGTTCCAAGTCCAGTGACCTGTGTTTTTGGAAGAGAAAGTAGACACAGATTTGAAACAGAGACCCAGAGAAAATGGAGGTGATGGTACCACAAGTCAAGGAATACCAAGAATTGTTGGCAGACAGCAGGAGCAGGTAGAGCAACGGGGAACAGAGTCACTCGCAAAGTTCCCGAAAGGAACCAACTGCACCTGCATAATTTTGAACTTCCGACCACATAAACTATGAGACAATAAATTTCTCTTCTTTTATTCCAACCAGTCTGTGGTACTACGTTTTTACTGAATTCCTAAGAAATCATAAAAGTCCTAGCTAATTAAAAAATTCAAAGCACATTTCCATTTAGAACATTTCTTATTGTTTTGCATTAATTATAGCTAAAAAGAGAGATGAGAATTTAAAGAAAAATACTAATATCTAGTCCTTGGATCCTGTGTCTATATTTTTAAAATTTATAATCTGATTTTTTAAAAATTTGTATTTTGTTTTAGAAAGTCACTTCTCATGTTTATAGTAGATCATAATCCAAATTAAGAATTAGAAGAAGGAACTAATTAAAGATCTTTGAATAATACAAATTAGTCATCTAAACTTATCTTAGTACTCTTAGTTAACATGGTATAACGTTTATACATTCCTTTTGAGAACTTTTATGAATTTTAGATGGTCTCAAAATTGCTTACTAGAAAGTAGGACTTAAGGCATGCAGGATGGGAAAATGTCTTATAGTTTGAACATGAGGTGTCCCCCAAAAAGCTCATATCAGGCAATGCAGGAATGTTCCAAGGTAAACGATTCTGAGGTAAGAGCTGTAACTTAAGCAGAATGATCCATTTATTGGATTAATAATTTGAATGGATGGAGTTCTAACTATAGGCAGTGGGACATGGCTGGAGGAAGTAGGTCTCTGGAGGTATGGCCTTGGACTCTCTCTTGTCCCTGGTACTTCCCCCGCTCCTTCTCTTTTTCTGCTTTCTGGCTGCCATAAACTAAGCAGGTTTCCTTTACCATGCCCTTCTACCATGATGTTCTTCTTCACCTGAGGCCCAGGCCCAGGCCAAGAATGGTGGTGTTGGACAACCGATTGAACCTCTGAAACTTTGAGCCAAAATAACCTTTTTCTTTTCTATGTTGTTCATTTTAGGTAGTTTAGTCATAGTGACAAAAATCTGACTAACAGACCATGAGAAATAAAATAATTTGTTGTCAAAATCAACATTATCATCTTCTGTGGTTGAATATGGTTTGTCTACTCTAAAACATATTGAAATTTGATTCCTAAGGAAACTGTGTTGAGCAAGTTGTTATAAACTGAGGTGGCATCTTCTTTTTCCTCTTTTATATGAGCTTGCCCACTCACATTCCATGGTATTATCATGCCTTTACTAGATGCTGCCACTATGCCCTTGGACTTTCTGGTCTTTAAAACCCTGAACTAGGAAAAGAAAAAAAAAACAAAAAAAAAGCTTCTTTTCTTTATAAATTTCCTAGTGTGTGGCATTTTCTTACAGAAACATAAAAAGACTAAGACTCATCATTATCATCAAAAAATATTCTTTAATAGACTGAATACAGATAATTGAAGAAGGTTCTAGAGATTCTGATAAAATGAAGATGGGTTTGCCTTAGGTGAATACCAATAAATAAAATTGAATTTTTTGGTTTTCATCTTTCCTATGACTTGCTTTTATTTTTTCAAGTGGAAAGAAAAAAAAATGGCAGAACTTAATCATCACACACACACATGGACTAAGAAAAAGGTAGAAAAATCAAAGTTGATTCAGTATTTCTAAAACTGAGTTACTGAAGGAATGTGTTTGTCAAATCACATTATTTTCAAATTACTTTATGGGTACTCATAAGGTACTTTGAACTAAAATAGCAGATGTCTGGCTGTTTCCCAGCTTTATGTGACTCCTTAAAACATATGCAATTCCCTGTTCAGTTGTAATTTTCTTTCTAATTAAAAACGTATTTGTTGGATATATCTTTTCTATGTTATGTGAGCCCCATACATAGACTCTGGATCCCTTAATATAAAGTGCCCATAGTGTTTATAATTAATCAATCATCTCCAAATTTTTGACATACTAATCAATGGTAAGTCTACTCCAAAGTCTACCATGTTCTCTCAGATTAATGGGATTTGGACCAAACATGTCATTATCTGTGATCTCTGTCTATGCCCCTTTTAGCTATTTTCAAGAATTCCCAGCCTCTTGAAAAATATCCATAACTCAACTCCCTTAATTTTTATCACCTCTATGAATTCCATTCAATTTTTAAATACACACTATGGTCCAAATGCTAGGAATTCCTTTAATTATCCCTCACACATTCCTTGTACATGTGAGACTCCGTGTAGAGGAGAATGGATTCATGAAATACCCAAAAATTGAGTAAGTTTGATGCTCTAAAGTGGAAAACTCTATTTTATTAACAGCTTGTCATCTTTAGTGAGGTCTAATTTACACACAATGAGAAAGACAAATTTAACTGCATAGTGCCACGAACACATTCATCACCCAAAAACGTTATCTCCAATTGCTCCAACACACACACAATGTCTTCTTTCCATCACTGTAGCCCAGTTCAGCCAGTTCTGTAGCTTCAACTGAACAGACTCCCACATCTGTGTTCTTTGATTTCTGGCTCACTTTCCTCAGATGTTTTGTGATTCATCTGAGCTGTTGTGTGTATGGATAATCTTCTTTTTCATTGTTTTGAAGTGCCTTATTAAGTAAGAATGCTGCAATGTGTTAATCTATTTCCTTACAGATGAACCATTGGGTTGCTTTTTGAATTGATGTTATATCAAGTCTTGTCATGTATGGCATTTTCTAGAAATATTTTATTTCTTTCAAGTAAATATCCATGGGTGGAATTACTTGGCCATATGTTTAAATTCCCAACAGCAATGTGTGAGATTATTTAATTGCTACACTCCTTTGCCAACACTTGATATTGTTAGTTTTTTAATTTTAGACATTATATTATTTATAAAAAATGTGCTTTTTTTTCAAGTGCATTGAATTTTGTTTTCTTTCCATGGGCAAAAGAATTTAGAAAACCAAATAATAATTGTAAAAGTTGTTTAGTGAGCAAAAGATAAAAGGATGTTGGAGGAATCAGATGTTAAGTGGCATTAGGCTGAGATGATCAAATGTATCCTTCTCACTGTTTTAAAATTACAGTTATAGTTTGCAGTTTTCTGGTTGCCATGGATGTTGATCATCTTTCTATATATTTTTTGACTATTCTATTATAAACTAGTGACTTTTCAAGTCATATGTTCTTTCTATATGTGGCTACAATTTAATTTTCTTCTTTTCTGTTTTTATTAGAAAAATACAACTATACATAATAGTGGGGTTCATTTTGGCATAATCAAACAGGCATGGAATATAATTTGCCCCATTTCAGTCCCCATACCTCCTCCCTCCCACCCTCCTGTGCTCCCCATTTCCCCTCATCTATTCTGCTGCCTTTCCACCATTTATTTATCATTTTTATAAATTGATAGATATACATAAAGGTATGATAGTATGTTCTCACATACACACAGCATAGTTTGGTCAACCTCATTCCACTGGTCCTTTCCTTTTCTATCGTTCCCCCACCCCCTCAAATTTTCTCTTCCTCTTCACTGATGTCCTTTCTATTTTTTCGTGGTGTCCCCCACTTTTTTCTTTTTATATTGCTCTCGCTTCTGCATATAAGAAGAAACATTTGACCATTGACTTTCTGAGTCTGACTTATTTCACTTAGCCTGACGTTCTCTAGTTCCATTAATTTTCAGGCAAATGGCATTATGGCTTACTAAAACCCCATTTTCTTTATCAATTTATCTGTTGAGCATCTGGACTGGTTCCATAACTTGATTATTGTGAATTACACCTCTATGAACATTGATGTGGCTATATTCCTATAGTATGCTGATTTTAGTTCCTTTGGACAAATATCATGGAGTGAGACAACTGGAACATATGGTGGTTCCATTCCTGGTCTTTTGAGGAATCTTCCTACTGCTTTCTAAAGTGGTTGTACTTGCAGCTCTACCGACAATGTATGGGTATGCCTTTTCCCCCACATCCTCACTGGCATTTATTATTATTTTATTCTATATAACTGCCATTTGAATCAGAGTGAAATGAAATCTCAGTGCAATTTTGATTTGCATTTTCCTGACTGATAAGGATGTTGAGCATTTTTTTCATATATTCGTTGGACATTTTATTTCTTTTTGAGAAATATCTGTATAATTTTTTTGCCAATTTATCAATTGGATTTTTTGTTTTGGGTTCTAAATTTCTTAAATTCTTAAAGACTTTCTGCCATTCTGTAGAATCTCTTTACACTCCTGTTTCCTTTGCCACGTGGAAGCTTTTTAATTTGATGCTGTTCCCACTTACTGATTCTTGGGTTTTTTTTTCTTGAGCTTAGGGGTCTTGTTAATTAAGTTGGTGCCTGCGCCAAAATGTTGGAGTGTTGACTCTGTGTTTTCTTCTACCTATTGCAAAATTTCTGTTCTAATTCCTATGTCTTTGATCCACTTTGAGTTGACTTGTGCACAATGTGAAAGATAAGTATCAAGTTTCATTCTATTAAATATGGGTATCTAGTTTTCTCAGTACCATTTGTTAAAAAGGCTGTCTTTTCTCCAACAAATTTTTTTGCCACCTTTGTCAAGTATCAGATGACTATCTTTGTGGATTTTCTGTCTCTTCCATTTCATTCCATTGTTCTTCCTGTCTGTTATTATGCCAATACAATGCTATTTTTTTTATTGTAGCTCTGTAGAATAATTTAAGATCAGGTATTGTGATGTCTCCAGCATCACTCTTCTTGCTCAGAATTGCTTTGTCTTTTCTACAACTTTTATTCTTCCAAATATGTTTTAGGACTGTTTTTTTTTCTAGTTCTGTGAAGGATGCTATTGTTAATTTTATGCTGATTGCATTGAATCTGTATAATGCTTTTGGTAGTGCATCCATTTTTGACAATATCAGTTCTGTCTATCCAAGAACATTGGAGGTCTCTCCATCTTCTAGAGTCCTCTTCAATTTCTTTCTTCATCTTTCTTCAAGTTTCATTGTAAAATATCTTCCACATCCTTATTTAGATTTTTCCCCAGGTATTTTATTTTATTTTATTTTAATGTTTTTTAGGTTATTTTGAATAAGACAGTTTTTCTGATTTCTTTTTAAACTGATTCATTATTGGAATATAGGGAAGCTATTGGTTTATGAATGTTGACTTTGTATCCTGTTACTTTGCTGAATCTGTTTATCAGCTCTAGAAATCCCCTGATGGAGATTTTTTGGGGTCTTCTAGATATAGGATCATATCATCCATAAGCAGAAATAGTTGACTTCTTTTTCTATTTGTATACCTTTATCTTCCTTCCTTGCCCGACAGCCTCTGCCAGTCTCCAGAGCTCTATTTAATAAGAGTGATGATTGTGAACATTTTTGTCTTGCTCCTGATTTTAGAGAAAATGCTTCCAGTTTTCTTCGTTCTTTGATAATGGTGTCCTATCTTCTTAATGTGTTTTTGGATGTGGTTTGCTAATATTTTACTAAGGACTTTTGCATCTGTGTTCACAAGGGATATCAGTCTGCAGTTTTGTGTTTTTTTTTTTTTTTTTTTTTTTTTTTTTTCCCTTGATGTGTTTTTGCCTGGTCTTGTTATCACAGTTCATAGAATGAACTAGGGAGTATTTATTCCCTTCCTATGGCATGAAATAATTTAAGGAGCATTGGCATTAGTTCTTCTTTAATACTTTGATAAAACTCAACTGAGAATCCATTCAGTCCTGGGCTTTTAGGCTAGAAGGCTTTTAATTGCTGCTTTTCTCTCATTGCTTGATATTGGTCTGTTTAGATTTTCTGCATTCTCATGGTTCAGGTTGGGTAGGTAATATAGAAATTTGTCAATATCATATAGCTTTTCCTGTTTATTGGAATGTAAATCTTCAAAATAGTTCTATTGATCTTCGGGATTTCAGAAATGTTTGTAGTGATATATCCTATTTCATCTCTAATTTTGTTGATCTCATTCTTTTGGGTAGTTTGACTAAGAACTTAATAATCTTGCTTATCTTTTCAAAGAGTCAACTATTTGGTTAATGAATTCTTTACTTTTTGTTCTCAATATCAATAATGTTGACTTTGATCTTAATTATTTCCTGACTTCTATTGGTTTTGTAATAGGTTTTTTCTTTCTTTCCTAGGACCTTAGAGTACACATTACACTATTTATTTGGGATCTTGATATTTTCTAAAAATGTAGACCTACAATACTATAAATTTTCCTATTCAAACTGCCTTCATACTTTCCAGACATTTTGATATGTTATATCTCTTTTTTCATTCATTTCTAGGAATTTTTTCATTGCTCTCATGAGTTCTATGACCCGTTCCTCATTCAAAAGTGTATTATTTATTCTCCAGGTGTTAAAATGATTTCTTGTTTTTTTTAAAAAATATGTTCTTTCTAATTTAATTGCATTGTAATCTGAGAGGATTCAAAATAATCATTTCTGTTCTTTGTATTTGCTAAGATTTGCTTTGTGTTCTAAAATATGGTGTATTTTAGAGGAGGTTCTCAAAAGTGAAACGTGCCCAGAAAAACGAGAGAGAGAGAGAGAGAGAGAGAGAGAGAGAGAGAGAGAGAGAGAGAGAGAGAGAGAGAGAGAGAGAGAATGAGAGAGAATGAGAATGGTTGGGGGAGCCAATTGAGCAGTTAAAATTCGCGGGTTAGGTATCAGACCGATGGCTGCGGAGCACAGGATGACTAGCGGACCAATGGCTGGCTAGGATCGCAGACTGACAGCTGGGGTGCTGTCAGGCTCCCTTGGGGAGCCCTGTGAGGTCACTCAGTGGACTGGTCATAGGCAGCCCGAGGCCTGAGACCAGGGCCGGACTGCAGTGCAGACCTAGCCCCCGCCTGCTGCCTGCCTCAGCGAGCCATGCCCCAGCGGGTCCATGCAGACAGATCGCTGCGCTGGCAGCTGCACACTTGCCAACCGAGTATTACAGGTTCCATGTGCAGCTGAGCGGTAAGTCAATTCAGTTGTTGATGAATGAACTACTGTATAAATGTCTTTCAGGTCCATTTGTTTAGTAAAATTTTTTGATTTCTGAAGAGTCTTGTTTACATCTGGATGGCCTATCTATTGGTGAGAAAGGTGATTTTAATTCACCAAATCGTACTGTTTTGGGATTTATTTGATTTTTGGTTCTTTTCACTGAGGTGTTTTTTTTGTTTTTTTTTTTTTTTTTTTTTTAATACCAGAATTGAACCCAGGGGCACTAATCATTGAGCTATATGCCCAAATCTTTTTTTATTTTATTTTTTTGTTATTTATTTATTTATTTATTTATTTTTATTGTAAACAAATGGGATACATGTTGTTTCTCTGTTTGTACATGGCATAAAGGCATACCATTTGTGTAATCATAAATTTACATAGAACAATGTTGTTTGATTCATTCTGTTATTTTTTCCCTTCCCCCCACCCCTCCCACCCCTCCTTTCCCTCTATACAGTCCTTCCTTCTTCCATTCTTGCCCCCCTCCCTAACCCTAACTCTAACCCTAATACTAACCCTTCCCTCCCCCCCATTATGTGTCATCCTCCACTTATTAGCGATATCATTCGTCCTTTGGCTTTTTGAGATTGGCTTATCTCACTTAGCATGATATTCTCCAATTTCATCCATTTCCCTGCAAATGCCATAATTTTATCATTCTTTATGGCTGAGTAATATTCCATTGTATATATATATATACCACAGTTTCTTTATCCACTCATCAATTGAAGGGCATCTAGGTTGGTTCCACAGTCTGGCTATTGTGAATTGAGCAGCTATGAACATTGATGTGGCTGTATCTCTGTAGTATGCTGATTTTAAGTCCTTTGGGTATAGGCCAAGGAGTGGGATAGCTGGGTCAAATGGAGGGTCCATTCCAAGTTTTCTAAGGAATCTCCACACTGCTTTCCAGAGTGGCTGCACTAATTTGCAGCCCCACCAGCAATGTATGAGTGTACCTTTCTCCCCACATCCTCGCCAACAACTGTTGTTGCTCGTATTCTTGATAATTGCCATTCTAATTGGGGTGAGATGGAATCTTAGGGTGGTTTTGATTTGCATTTCTCTTATTACTAGAGATGTTGAACATTTTTCCATATGTTTGTTGATTGCTTGTAGATCTTCTTCTGTGAAGTGTCTATTCATTTCCTTAGCCCATTTGTCAACTGGATTATTTGAATTCTTGGTGTAGTGTTTTTTGAGTTCTTTATAGAATCTGGAGATTAGTGCTCTATCTGAAGTATGATTGGCAAAGATATTCTCCCACTCTGTAGGCTCTTTCTTCACATTGCTGATAGTTTCCTTTGCTGAGAGAAAGCTTTTTAGTTTGAATCTATCCCAGTTATTGATTCTAGCTTTTATTTCTTGTGCTATGGGAGTCATGTTAAGGAAGTCTGTTCCTAGGCCGACATGTTGAAGATCTGGACCTACTTTTTCTTCTGTAATCTGCAGGGTCTCTGGTCTGATTCCGAGGTCCTTAATCCATTTTGAGTTCAGTTTCGTGCATGGTGAGAGATATGGGTTTAGTTTCATTCTGTTGCATATGGATTTCCAATTCTCCCAGCACCATTTGTTGAAGAGGCTATCTTTTCTCCATTGCATATTTTTGGCACCTTTGTCTAGTATGAGAAAGTTGTATTTATTTGGGTTTGTGTCCGTGTCCTCTATTCTGTACCATTGATCTACCTGTCTATTTTGGTACCAATACCATGCCGTTTCTGTTACTATTGCTTTGTAGTAGAGTTGAAGATCTGGTATTGCAATACCCCCTGTTTCACTCTTCCTGCTAAGGATTGCTTTAGCTATTCTGGGTTTCTTATTCTTCCAGATGAATTTCATAATTGCTTGCTCTATTTCTGTAAGGTACGTCATTGGGATTTTAATTGGAATTGCATTGAATTTGTATAGCACTTTAGGTAGTATGGTCATTTTGACAATATTAATTCTTCCTATCTAAGAACATGGAAGATCTTTCCATCTTCTAAGGTGTTCTTTAATTTCTTTCTTTAGTGTTGTATAGTTCTCATTGTAGAGGTCTTTCACCTCTTTTGTGAGATTGATTCCCAAGTATTTTATTTATTTATTTTTTTTTGATGCTATTGTGAATGGGGTAGTTTTCCTAATTTCTCTTTCTGAAGGTTCATCACTTATGTATAAAAATGCGTTGGATTTATGGGCATTGATCTTGTAACCTGCTACTTTACTGAATTCACTTATGAGTTCTAAGAGTTTTCTGGTGGAATTTCCAGGTTCCTCTAAATATATAATCATGTCATCAGCGAACAGGGATAGTTTGAGTTCTTCTTTTCCAATTCGTATCCCTTTAATTTCTTTGGTTTGTCTAATTGCTCTGGCCAGAGTCTCAAGAATGATGTTGAATAGAAGTGGTGAAAGAGGGCATCCCTGCCTTGTTCCAGTTTTTAGGGGGAATGCTTTCAGTTTTTCACCATTTAGAATGATATTAGCCATGGGCTTAGCATAAATGGCCTTTACAATGTTAAGGAATGTTCCCACTATCCCTATTTTTTCTAGTGTTTTGAGCATGAATGGGTGCTGTATTTTATCAAATGCTTTTTCTGCATCTATTGAAATAATCATGTGATTCTTGACTTTAAGTCTATTAATATTACGTTTATTGATTTCCTGATGTTGAACCAACCTTGCATCCCTGGGATGAAACCCACTTGATCATGGTGCACTATCATTTTAATATGTTTTTGTATGCGATTTGCTAAAATTTTGTTGAGAATTTTTGCGTGATGTTCATTAAGGATATTGGTCTGAAATTTTCTTTCCTTGATGAGTCTCTGTGTGGTTTAGGTATCAGTGTGATATTGGCTTCATAGAATGAGTTTGGGAGGGTTCCCTCCTCTTCTATTTTATGGAATACTTTGAAGAGTATTGGAATGAGCTCTTCTTTAAAGGTTTTGTAGAACTCAGCTGAGAACCCATCTGGTCTAATCTATTGGTGATGCTTTCAGCTGAATTTTAAATTTGATTTAGAGTCATTTCCAGAATTTCTGTTTGGATATTTTTCTGAATTTTTATATATTTATTGAAATATTCTTTCACATCTTGTATAATCTCTTTTAGTTTATTACTTATATCCTCTCTTAGTTTATTAAACATTTTAACTATCAACTTAAAAATGCATTTTCTGGTATTTTCTCTACTGGTGTCACTGGAGTTAGTGGTGTTACCAGCTATTTGAGATGGCTAGTTCTTATGATTTTTTTATATTGCCAGTATTTCTTACCCATCTTCTGGGATGATTCTCTTTTTTACTTTTATATAAGGAATTTTTCAGTGAGTTCTTTTATTTTTGTTATATGGCTTGATATGCAAATGTCTTGGTGTCAATGTTTTCACTCAGTTTGAACTCACTACTATGTCCAGTTTCTAACACCCCAATTAGTGGAGATACTAGTCCCCGGTGATTACAGCCACTTCAGAACAATGGCTGATTCTAATAAATCTTTTTTAATTGTGCAGTTTATATATTCTCAGCTCGGACCCATGCTCAAACTTGTTAGGCAAGTCTGAAGGCAGAGTTTCACCACAGGGTTTCATCCCCTTCTTGACTGGATTCTGGTGCCCCATCTTTCTGGAAGCTTCAGACCATGTGCTGGGGAGAGGGGAGGGAGTGGAACACATTTGCCTTTCCACTGGCCCTTTCTGGCTTGGAAGAGATGACTCAGGGATCGCCAGCTTTGGTCTGAATTTAATTGGTCTCAGTTGCTCTCCCACCTAGTTGTCATTCAGGTTCTTGATCCCAGAGTTTCGATGACTTGTTTCAAGCGAAAGAGCTGTTCACTCTTACTTTTTTAGGCTCAACTTGCCAGTGCCGAGTTGCTGTTTTGATTTACTCTTGGGGAGAAGCTATGATAATGTGGCTTCCTCTGAACTGCTTTATTCTATTCCCTGAAGGGATAGACTGCATTGTTATAAGGATGACATAAATATAGTCCATAAAGAATAAAAAAAAAGTCGGGGTTTAAAGGCCAAAGGAAGGTGGGAATACTCAAGAGGTAGAGTAGACAAAGTAGAAGCAAGGTTGTGCACAGAGACCCTGAGGAGGAGGAAGCAAAGAAGTAGAAGTGAGAGAACCATTATTATTATTATTATTATTATTATTATTATTATTATTATTATTGGTCATTAAATGGAGAGTTGAGGAGTGTAAGAGTAATAAAACCAGCAAACCAATGGAGCAGAGCAGCACCAACCCTCCCAGTGTCAAACAAAACTGGAAAGTGAGAAATAAGATGATAGAAACAACAAAATAAAACAACAAAATGGCACTACCTCTTAGAAAAATAGAAGGAAATAGTAAAAGGTTAATAGGACAAGAAATGGTAAAATACTAAAAAAAAAAAAAAACCCTAGAAATATGTGTGTATATGTATGTATATGAATCAATCCATAAATTAGTCAGAAAAATAAGCCCCCAAAAATCAATAATAAAAAAGAAAAAGAAGAAAATCAAATTTTAATTAAAAATGCTTAAAAATTCCCACTGAGGTAGCTGAAGTTGAGTCTTTGTACCCTAGTTTAGATTGGCCTTCTGTCCTTTACTTCTTAGAGTGAGTCAGGACTGGGTGATTCATGACTGCACCTGTTGGAATAGATTGGAATCAGAATGCTTAAAATGGCTTTCAGATTCTCTGTTCAGCAGTATGAGGCGGGATAGAATTGGAAGTACTTTCTATTAGGATTTTGTCTGAGTGTCTTAGGTTGATGCTCTTCCTGGTTGGAAGTGGTGCAGAGATCTATTTGGGAAGTTCTGACTGCTGGGACAAGTTCTAAACGGCATTTTTAATCTCTGTTTGAGATATGTACTTTGGAGTCCTTAAATCCTTACACCCTTGGGGCTGAGTAGATGGGCATCTGAGTTTCTAGTGTCTCCCTAGAGTTCCACTTGTAGGGTAGTGTGACATCCACTCTGAGTGGATGATGCACAGCAGCTTTCCTGTAGCCCACCCATCACTCAAATATAAATTTCCAAGTCTCTATCCCGGAATGTAACCATGCCCATCTGATCAACCTCCCCTGATCCCTCTCAGTTAATGTCATACAACAGAGCTCAAAAAGAAATTGGGTCACACTTTCCTGTTCCCATTGTAATCACGGGGACTGTCTGGACAGTTTCACTGATTCTTTTCCATTGGTCATTCACATGTCACAGAACTCAGAAGAAGAGCAGACTGAACTCTCCTTTGTGCCACTGTTTGGAACCTCCCTGGGTCCACTAATATCTCTGTCTTGGGATCATGACTTGCCAGCTGCAATTTAGGTCATGCAATAAGTGCTGGCTGAGACAGAGTGGACGTATTCATTAAGGACTCTTATTTCGGTAAGAACAAGATTTGGCTTGAAATCCAGTTTCTCTAGAGTTGTTACTGAGCTTCATTCAAATGGAAGAAAATGTGCCAATCCCATGTTTTTGGAGTTTAGCTCTTGTAGTTGGACTTCTACAAATTTCAAAGAATTTCTTCCTTTCTCATGAGATGTTTTAAGATGTGTTATTACATTTTAAAATATTTAGAAATTTTCCAAAAATATTAATGCACTGTTTTCTATAGATAAAGTATTATTTGTCAAACCAATCATGTTCATCTGGAACCAAACAATATGTGTTGAAATGTGAACTTGATTTTACCCTAAAAGAACTATGTGTTTAATAGGTGTTCTTAACACAAGGTAGGCTATCTTGGGTCTGTCCCACTTTTTTAAAGTTCCAAATTCTTGCTGCAGCATCTTGTATTGCAAAAGTGTTGGGTGTAAGTTCATAAGAACAGGGATTTCGTTGTATTAAAATATAATTCATTTCTGAGATAGTCACTCATCACTATTTTCTTAGTGTCTCTTGCACCAGGGGCTTCTTGTTCACTCTTACATCTTTCTACCAGCACTGTTCTGTTTGGAAACTAGACTTTGCAAGTCCAAGTACATAGATTAAGCAATTCACTTCTGAGTCTGGGCAGAACTTTCTCAGGACTGAGTTTTTGCATTGCCCATTTCCATGGCGCAGGTGCATCTGCCATTGCTTTAACAGGGTCTTAAGATGGAAGGATACACTGCCTCCCATCTGTCTTCATTGACCTTTGTAAACTCCACTCCATCAACTCTAAGCTTCCCTGTCACCCTGGGGACCTTTGTTACAGCATCATACCCATTTTTCCTTTTCTTGATTATACGGTAGGTACTCCAAACATACATTGAATTTATGTATGCATCCAATAGATTAGGAGACTGAGGATAGAATACTGAGAAATGTGATTAATGTTAATGAGATGGGCAGAGAAGAAGAAAGCTAATAAGATCTAAGTACTAGTTCAACGGACACAAGTAAGTCTTACTATGTAGAGAGGAGGTCTTCATTAAATAAATGACCAACACCATCAAGCAGATCAGAGAAATCAGTTACATAATAATTGAAGCATGACTTTTTACATGGCAATTAGAAAATCATGGATTAATTTTCCAAGTACATTTTCAATACAATAGAAAGCATAGAAGCCCATCTCCCAAGCATTAAGCAATGTAAGGGAGCAAATGACAGAGGACTGTTGAGGCAGATGATGAAGCACACTTAAAATGAAAAGTTATGGATCCATTAAAGTGATGATTGTGATGACTTAGTTGAAAATTGACTTGAATGTCATTCAATCTCTGCATATTGCAGTATTATGACATATTGCAGTATTGTGATTTTTCTTTGTACTCTTCCTGTTTTCCAAAATCCCCTTCTTGTCAATTGGTGTTAAGTTCTGAAAGTCAGGTTCTCTCTATTACATTGCCTACTTAGTGAGAAATACCAATTTTGGCATATCAGTGGACTCCTAGGTATGCCGCTGTTAACAGAATGAGCTTTCCATCAGTAAGCCTGAAGTCCTAACTCCCTCTAGAGTGAGCTTTCCTGCCCACCAGTGTGTGAACATTAAGTAAGCATCCCTCGTGTTTTTACAAAAACAATTGTGGTGTCCTCTGCCTTCATACAGTCTTCATCCTCTCCTGTTTACTTTCAGCCAAACATTACTAATTCTAGTTGCTGGTGGCTTAGGGAAGGGTAGTTTCTAGGTTTTACCAGTCAAAGCAGACACCTGGGTCAGAAAAACTATTTTATTTCCATTGGAATGTCAGCGTTATCTTCAGAAGATGGAATTTATTTCAGCTCTTATAGAAGATTGATCACATTATCATAACTCAGTGACAAATACCACAGGATGATTTTTCATATTTGAAATTATAAATGTGTGAATCCTTTGATTTTAGAATCAAAACTGTCTATACAAAATAATTTTCCATTTCAACAGACTGTGGTATAGTAGATACTAATGCCTGAGTATGAAGTTTTGGCCGTGCCTGTGTGTTCCTGGACAATATTGAATATATTACCATGTGGATATCTTGGATACTAGTCCAGATCACTCACCTTCATCTCAGTGTATCATGACTTTCTAGTGACAGGAAGTATCATCTTCAGTCTCAAGAGCTGGGACAATAAAATGACAGACAACAACTTGCCAAGCATAAAGTTACATTTAATTCCATGTTTGTGTGTGTGTGTGTGTGTGTGTGTGTGTGTGTGTGTGTGTGTTTAGGGTTAACAAATCGTATTCTAGCTAACATCTATTTTTGTAGGATTTGGTCAGTCACAAACTACTGCTTTTGTTTTTATTTTATTTTACTTTTTATTCCTCTTGCTATATCATAACTATGGCTGATGACATTTTCCCCATGCTGTAGTTAAGGAGAAAGCTCACAGAAATCATTTCCAGGCTGCAGTCTCAGGCTGGTTTGTACGGTAAGCACATAAACAAGGTACTACAGATAATAAGGATGCTATTTTATTTAAAAAAAATCCTTCTTTTAAAATGCTTTTTAAAAAGTCTTTATGAAATGAATGTCAAATTTATGTAAGTGCTATTGGTGGAGGCTTGAACTATTTCTCCCTTTTAAAGAAAAACTTTGAAACATTAAAACATGGTCTTTATGTCACAAAATGAAACATCTTTCCAATTCTATCCAAACATGCATTTCTCAGACCTTTATTCATTTATGCAAAAATGAAACATAATCTTTCTCTTAACATTTGTCATTTATATCTCTTGTTAATTATAAAAAAAGATCTGATGTAGTATCTGATTATGTTTGGGTCATAAGAGTTTTATTCCAGAAATAAATGATCCAGAGTTTTTTTTTTTCTCCAGCCCAATTTTAGATCACCATTTACCTAAAGAGTTCTGTGTTTTTTAATGAATTCAAAATGACAAAAATGTTAAATATATCAATATTTTGGATGTTTGAGGAATGGCACTATAATAGCAAAATTAGTATAATATTTCAAATTTCTCGAGGCATTTTTTAAAATCCTAATTTATTCATAGTAATTTTTAAATGAGAATTTATTCAAGCAAGTAATAAAGGCATATGAAATAATTATTTATGAGCATAATAAGATCCCTATTGATTCAAATCTGAGGTACTTATTCTTATAGAAATGAATCAGTAACTTAGAAAAAGCATAGGAATACTTGATGGTGGTGATCTGCCAGTAAGATCTCACATCACATTAACTTTAGTTTTATTTTAAAGTAATAAAGCAACGATAGCTATTGAAAGACTCTGTAACTTGTGCTTTGTATATATTATTTCATTTAATTTTTACATTCTGAGGTAAGTCACATAATCACTGCTTTAATGACAAATATACTGTGGTTTAAAAATATCCAGTCAATAGCCCACTGGCATCCCACTGGGCACATCAGGAGGAATCTCAGATCCCACAGTCTATGGTCTTAGCTACTATATTGTGCAGCTGAAGGCACTAACACAGGGCCGAGATTGCAGTTCTGCCATACCTGCTTGGGTCCTGGAGGCTCTGAACAAAGATATCTGCCTGGAAAAAAAAAAAAAATGGAAAACAACCTATAGTAATGACAGCTATACTTTCTCATTGCTGCTCCAGGAGGTGAGGACTGGCAACTATGAATAGCTTTGGGAACAGAGCTAACCAGAATCTTTGATCCTATGGCCCTTCTACTAATTTTGGGAATAAAGATTATTATAACTAAGATTAAATGTGCTGAATTACAAAAAACCAGTCATCAGTCACATTGTTACCTTTTCCAAGTTGTTCATAGCAGATGTGATGCTAAGTTAGGGCACACTGTTTACATGAGCCCATTTCTAGAACATGGTATTTATGAAATACCAATGTTATGATTAAGAATACAATAAAGAACAAGAGAGAGCTACCAGAAAACTGATGGCAGAGAACACATTTCACTAGAGTTCTCTGGGCTTTAAACTAAACAAGATGCAAGCAATTTTATTTGAAAGTCATAGCCATTAGACATACAGCTTTTCACATCTAAGCAGAGCCTACAGAAATGTGATTTCCTTTCCCAAGCTGCCTCTTTTCTTATTTCCAACTGTGGTAAGCAGTTTCCTCTACAACTAACATTTAGAGTCCATTTTGTGAGAAATAAGGAAAACAGTGGAAGAATAATGCTTTCAGCTGTAGTTAACTCCTCAGTTACATTTTAATGTATACATTGCTCTCACTTGAAGCATATATATTTACAGTCTTGGAAACAGAAATTGAATTTTGGGTTTATGGATATGCTCCAGATACTTGAAAAAATAAAGAGTTATATTCAGAGTTCTCTGTGGACTCTCTGGATAATTCTGTTGTTCATTCTTCCTACTATCTGCCACTTCAACCATCACTCAACAGAAGTAGGAGATATTTGTTTCCAAAACAATGTTTTTTGTTTTGTTTTTGTTTTTTTTACTTCTCCAGAACATTGGTCCTAAGTATTTTAACCTGCAGAGAATTAGACCAGATCATTTCAGCCATCTTTAAATTCAAAGTTTCCCTCAAAGAAACTACCTAAGAATGCTGTCTTCCAGTCATTTCAAAGGGCCAGGCAACATGGGTGACTTTCTTCAAGGGCTCAACCTTGCTCATAACTACATGCCAGCATGACTGTGTGGCAGCCTAGTCTCAGAATTTGAGCTACCAAACTACCCTTGGGTCAAACCCCAGGTATGACTGGATTCTAACTCCAGGGCATCAAACCATGTGGGGGAGCCGCAACGGGAGAATAGTGCTGGTCAGGGAGTAGCAACTGCACATTTCCTTTTAATGTCTTGTCTCAGGAGCTCACATCCACATGATTTCCTGTAGCATATATTTGATAGAGACAACTGCACATTATCTTACCAATTTTCAAGAGACAATATGTTCAGGCAGATATGTTTTTGGACAAGTGATCCCTAGTAATTGCAGCTTTGGGAGAATATTAGAATGTATTTTATGATACCAACCCTTCATATCACATATGATGTGATGCTGTCAAATTAGGTGAACATGTTCATGGACAGGATAAGGATTTATATCATCTGAAGCTTCAGTTACACCCATCAAATCTCAAATTTGTCAGTTATCTAAAAAGAGGTAAAAATTCAAGAAGAAATGATTGGGCTACCATTCAGTGAGTAAGATTCTTCCTTCTGCCTTCTGTGGGTCAGCACCTGCAGAATATCATTCACATCGGCAGCTCTGCCCTTATTTGCATAGTTTCTGCTGGGTTGTCTCAACTCGAAGCACACCTGGATTATTAAGAATTTGGCCATCATGCTGCCAACATGAATATGCTTTCCTGAGAAGTGAAGGTAAACCACTAGGCAGACTCTCTAACTGACGCTGGCCGGAGGCCCAAGGCCAAGGCACAAGGACGAAGTGGGAAGCAATTTGAAACAGTACTTGACATTCACACAAGAAGCTGGAAATGTCAATTGCTGCTTGAGGTAAACATTTATTTTCCAGGGTAAATGTTACAGCCTCTTGTGACAGTGTGTCATTCAAGCGTATGTCTAAAGGAGAGCAAGACATCTTGGAATTCGCTTTCTTTCATAAAGCATGTTTGTGTTGAACTATAAAATCAGTTCATCTACCAGCTCATTGTGATCATCAAAACAGGGAAGATGCAAAATATTTCCTTCATCCTAAAAATAAAACAAAGTACTTCTCTCTGCTTCATATTCTTTTTGAATACTAATGCATAAAAGCCCAGATTAAATTAATCTTGGCTGTCACAGTCACACTTGGTGAATGAATCACAAAATAGTTTCATCTTCATATGACAAGTCGCCCTTGACAGCAAATTAAAATCTTAATAAGGGTTTTTAAAATACATTTGCACAACCTCTTTTTATTGGAGCTCAATGTCAAAATACAAATTCTTTTGCTTTGTATTTCAGATAATGTGAACTTTTGAGGACATCTTCCAGACCTTTTTATCTTGGGGTTTCAAATTCTCCACTCACTTGAATACTTTTTACTAAATCTTCAAAATAATTGTTTTGAAACACTTGCCAGAGTTGCCGGATAAAGGCTTGATTTTAAAATTCATATAAAAATGATTTATTAACTGTTTACTGTAGCAATGCAAATATTCATAATAAAATTCCCTACAACCCTCCCTTTCTCAATAGCTGGTTTCTTGGGACCATGATGTAACAGACAAGTTGGAAATCAATTACAAGGGCAGAATCCTGCAGCACTGGATAGGACAAAACTTTGAAAGGAGAAAGTGATATGGCAACAAAAGAGGAAGCAACAAATTTTCTAAAAATTGAACTTTGGTTTGAATTTTATGTAGTACATTCTGGAAAAAAAAAAAAACATTGTTCTAAATAACAGCAGCTGTATGGAAGTGCTTCTTAAACTTTCATGTGCTCACACACCCCTGGGGATCCTGTTCAATGCAGGTTCTGTTACAGTAGACATCAGGTAAGGAGCAAGAGACTGCATTTCTAACAAGATCCTGTGATACTGATGTGGCCCATCCATGGATCACACTTTGACAAGCAAGATAAAGAATGTGCACATGTAAATAGAATACTTTCACCTGTATGAGGGTAGATCCAATTGCAAAAAATAACAATGTATCTAGGCAGGTAGTTAGAGTTTCTTGAAATATGATGAATTAGGCAGCTAACTTCTAATACTTTTCTCTACCTGATTTTGAATTCTAGCTTCTTTTGAATTTTCTACATTGTCTTAATCAAATGTGATTTGATTTGGAGGGATTCACAAATGAAATCTCTTATTACAAGGAAAAAAAAAAGGAAAATAGTGTCAAAATATAAATTAAGAAGAACAGTAAAATCTTAAAATTATTCAGAATATTTCTTTTTTATTTTGCTTGTTGGATGGAAGAACATAATATTCTGTATTAATCAAAGGGGATTTAAAACAAGGATATATAAAATAAGAAAATAAGGAATATTTCCACATAGCCTAATTGCTTATTACTATTTATTCTTACATTTATCCCAAAGCTGATGCTCGGTGAAGTAGTATATATTCAATTGTAATCCTGATATTTATTCCAGATTAAAGGAAAATTCAAATGCCAAGACATTTAGAAAACTAAATTCTTAGATGTTATCCCTGGACTCTTCCCCCTCCCCACAAAAGAGAAAATGTTATTTTTGATGGGATGACCTTCCTAAGAGGTCTTAAATCAAATGATTGCTTAAAAAAGCAGTAATCTTACAGTCAACTGACATATTCATTTATTATTGAAGTGCTCCTTAGAAATTCTCTCTTTCAAAGGGTCTACTTATTTTGGATATTTTTAGCAAAACTTAATTCCTTTACACTTGGTGGGAAAATCACTCCTCCTCCCTTGTATTTATTTATTTTAAAAATATTTTTAGTTGTAGATGGACACAATACCCTTATTTTATTTATTTATTTTTATGTGGTGCTTTGGATCGAACCCAGTACCTCACACAGGCTAGGCAAGTGCTCTTCCACTGAGCCACAAGCCCAGCCCCATCCTCCCGTGTATTTAAATTCTCTTAATCTTTCTTTGGAAATGAGGACTGGCATGTCCTTTTTAGAGGGGTATCGGGAGTCTGGGTTCTAGAGCACAGCTGAGTAGAGTCGAGCACAGCCAAGGTATGATAGATAACACATAGTAAATGTGAATGAGAGAAAAATGTCCAAGGACAAGCCACTCAAATTTGGGGATTGAAAATTGGCAGACACAAAACCTCATACCTACAATCTGGACACTATCATATCAAAACTCAAAAACTATGCTTTTGCTTTGCAGGCTAGTGTCTCTATTAAGAAAACCACCTTTGCAGCCTGGAAAAATGGTGCCTTAGCACATGCAATGGCAAAGCAGCTTGGATGGCAAATGACCTGTGTCACAAACGATATGCCCGGGGGTTGCAAAAGCCAGTGCTGTTCCTGTGCCTGGGCTGCCACTTGCTGCATTTGACCAACTGGGAAAAGAAAAGGGTGCAGATACAAAGAGAAATTCTCTCTCCTCGATGTATTGCAATAAGAAATGTTTGTTAAGTAGCAATTTTATTATCCTCATTCACAGAACGAAAAACGGAATGACAAAATCCGTGACATCTAAGACCACTCTGCCAATTAAAGGAAAACTTTATACAAAGAACAGAGTCCCTCCAGCTACTTGTTTTACAGATGGGTCACTTATAAACCCTGTGAGAAAGACTGGACTAAGATTTATGATATTTTTTTCTTTTCTGAGATCAAGAGGTGCAATGCAAAAACATATCTTAGCAACATTAATACTAAATCCCTGGAAAATTACCAGTGATTTTTAATGAACTATGTTTTATTGCAAAATATTTTTGGACATTAGATGTCAAGTGACTGACACATAAAGCAAAAGCAAATACCAATTTAAGAAGATTATAGGCATTAGGGTTATTGAATAAACTTTATTTTTTATGATAGCTTTAGATTTAGAGAAAAATTGTGAAAACAGTACAGATATCCCACGTATCCTACCCTGTTTCCTCTATTATTAACATCAGACCTTAATATGGTACATCCATCACAGTTAAGGAAACACCATTGATATGCTAATGACTAAGACCAAGACTTTATTTAGATTTCCTTGCTTTTGTTGGAGGGGACAGGGGAATCCTGAGGACGGAACTCAGAGGTCTTCTACTATTGACACCACCCCTGACCATTCATTTTTTTTATTTTGAGACAGTGTCTTGCTAAGTTGCTGAGGCTAGCCTCAAATTTTCAATCCTGCTGCCTTGGCCTCCTAAGTCACCAGGATTAAAAGCATGTGACAGGTCTTTTTTTACCTAATTTCCTTTTTTTTTTTTTTTTTCTGTTCCAGCATCCCATGGAGGATACCACATTATTTGTAGTTGCCATATCTCTTTAGGCTTCTGTTTTTTGGTGATAGTTTCTCAGACTTCATTTGTTTTTGATGACATTGACAGTTTTGAGGAGCAATGGTTGGATATTTTTAAAAGCCTACCACAAGTAGGATTTGTCTGTTGTTCGTTTTCCCCATGATTAGACTGAGGTTCTGGTTTCAGGGAATAAGACCACAGATGTAAGGTGTACTTTTTAATTACTTCATATCAAAGCACACACCATGACCTGGTGTTAATACACTACTGTTCAATCATACATTGCTGGTGGGGTTGCAAATTAGTGCAGCCACTCTGGAAAGCAGTATGGAGATTCCTTAGAAAGCTTGGAATGGAACCACCATTTGACCCAGCTATCCCACTCCTTGGCCTATACCCAAAGGACTTAAAATCAGCATACTACAGAGATACAGCCACATCAATGTTCATAGCTGCTCAATTCACTATAGCCAGATTGTGGAACCAACCTAGATGCCCTTCAATTGATGAATGGATAAAGAAACTGTGGCATATATATACAATGAATATTACTCTGCCATAAACAGTGATAAAATTATGGCATTTGCAGGCAAATGGATGAAATTGGAGAATATCACGCTAAGTGAGATAAGCCAATCTCAAAAAACCAAAGGAAGAATGATCTCACTGATAAGTGGATGATGACACATAATGGGGGGTGCGAGGGTTAGTGTTAGGGTTAGGGTTAGGGTTAGGGTTAAGGAGGGGGGCAAGAATGGAGGAAGGAAGGACTGTACAGAGGGAAAAGAGGGGTGGGAGGGGTGGGGGGAAGGGAAAAAAATAACAGAATATATCAAACAACATTACCCTATGTAAATTCATGATTACAGAAGTGGTATGCCTTTACTCCATGTACAAACAGAGAAGCAAGATGTATCCCATTTGTTTACAATAAAAAAGAAAAAGGTAGAAAAAAATACACTGCTGTTGATATTTACCTTGATCACTGAGTGAGGTAGAGAGTTCAGGGTTCTGTACTGCAAGTCTTGCTCTTCTCTTTTCCAGACTGCACCTCTTCAAGGATGGAGAGTCATTATGTACCTTCCATCCACATTTAATGGGGAACTCTTACCCAGCACTGAGGGCAGAACATCCAAATTATCAGTAATTATTTTGCATGGAGATTTTTCTAGTGTTCTCATTTATTATTTATTCACTCAATTGTTTACTTATGTCACTAAAGACTCTTGGATTTTTTTTTTTTTCTATTTTGGATTGTAATCCAATAGCACATTGTTTTTGTTACTCTGTCTTTGGCCACTGGGAGCTCTTTCATGCTCTCTTGTGTTCCTTTGACCTAATCACATAGTATGCCTGGTGGTTGTTCTGTTTGCTTTTAAGCTTAGTTGCTCAGGCTCATCTTGTACATTTCCTGAACCAGCCCTGGAATCAGCTATTTCTGCCAGGAGTGTTGGTTTCTTCAGTTGGAGAAAGGTAATAAAAAACAAGATCTGGATGCTATGAAAGCACGCTGCTATTGGTGAGTCATTGCTTCTGAGCCCTGTCTGCTGACAGAGCCCAGAAATGTGTGTGTCTTGCATCCTGCGTATGTGTACATGTGTTTGTGTGTGTACAATAGTTTATATGTGAACATGTTCACATAAGCTAGGTGGATTACCTTAAGCTGAATTCCAATGTCTCCACCTCAAACCCATTACCACTTGGATCTTGCAGGCTCTTCCTTTCATTATCTATAACTTCCCTGTCCAACAATGAAAACCTGGCTCAGGCTATCTACTATCCAGTTAGCTAACTGCTCAACTCAAGTGCACAAATATGTTGATATTCTGTAGTGAGAAATGACTTTATCAATCAGACTTCAGTACTTAGGTATAGTTTCTTTTGACTTCACACACAATGGTCATTTCAAAAGTAACTTCAGTCAGCATCTCCTTCCACCCACTCCTTCAAGTGGGATTATTTCATACCTTTATAATATACTCAATTTATGTGCATTGGTCATATTTTGTATTTCATCCTGACCTCTCCTGAATTTCATATTGATTTGTTTTTGACTTGCATATGTAAGGCTTACTTTTTATTCTATAAAGACTTGTGGGTTTTGACCAAAACTTAGTATCATGTGTCCACCATTATAGTATCATACACAGTAGCTTTGCTGTCCTGAAAATCCCCTGCACTTCTTCTGTAAGTTCTTCACTACCTCTGCCCTCTTCCTGGAAACCACTTGTCTTTGTATTGTCTCTATACATTTGCCTTTCCTAGATGTCCTATAAAAGGAATCATAAACTATGTAGCCTTTTCAGATTGACTGCTTTCACTTAGTAATAAGCATTTAAAATTCATTCTCGTCTTTGTGAGGCTTCATTATTCACACCTTTTTATTGTTTGAATAGTATTTAATGGAACAGAAGTATAACTTCAAATATTGAAGGATATATTAGTTACTTCCTATTTTTTGGAAATTATGAATAAAGCTTCTATAAATACCTTTTTGCATGTTTTTAAATCAGTCTGGCAAATACGTATGGGCATGATTACTGGGTTATGTGGAAAACTGTTTACTATTGTAAAAAAAAAAAATGCCGATCTATCTTCTGAAGTGTCCATAACAATTTGAATTCCCACCTTCAATGAATGAGATATCCTCTGAATGTATGCTCATCAGCAATTGGCATTGCTCATTCTTCATTTCTTGTCGGGGGGCACTTAAGAATACAAATAGGTGGGTATTAGTTTTCATCATTGGTTTAATTTGCATTTTGCTAATGATATATAACACTAGCATCTTTGTCTTTTCATGTGCTAATTTTCCTTTTGGTGAAGTGTCTGTTCAGAACTTTTGACTATTAAATTTGTTTTCATTTTGTTTTCCTGCAGTTGAGTTTTAAGTGTTCTAGATATCATTTAGAAAAAGTATTATCAGGTAATTGTTTCACAAATATTTACTCCCATTCTGGGACATTATTTTTTATCCCAGTAACAATTTCTTTTGCAGAGCAGATATTTTAAATTTTAATGTTCAACTTGAAAATTTTTTCTTTAATGGATGATGCATTTCATGCTATATCTAGAAACTAATAACCAAGTGAAAACTCCAGCAAATCACTTGTGTTTTCTTTTAGAAATGTTATACCCTACTATTCTACATTCATGTTTATGACTGGTTTTGAATTAAGTTTTGTGAACAGTGTCTGATCTGTTCATTTTTGGGGCATGAGTATGCAAATGATCCAGCATGTTTTCATTAAAAACAATCTTTTCTTCACTGAATTACTTTTGAGTCCTTGTAAAAATTCAGTTGACTATGTTTGAGTCTATTTCTGTATTCAGTTTATTGGTCTGAACTGTTTTTTTTTTTTTTTTTTTTTTTTTTCCAAATACAATGCTTTTTTTTTTCTTTTTTTTTTTTTTTTTGAGTACTAGGGATTGATCTCAGTGGCACTTGACCACTGAGCCACTCCCGGCCCTATTTTGCATTTTATTTAGAGACAGGATCTCACTGAGTTACTTAGTGCCTCACTTTTGCTGAGGCTGGCTTTGAACTCCCCATTCTCCTGCCTCAGCCTCTTGAGTCGCTGGGATTACAGGCGTGTGCCGAAGTGCCCAGCAAATATCATACTCTTGATCACTGCAAACTTTATAGTAAGTTTTGAAACTGGGTGATGGGAGTTCTCCAACTTTGCTTTTCTTGTTCAGTGGACTATTCTTGATCTTCTGTATTTCTACTTACAGCTTGCAGTTACACATTGCTTACTGATGTGGTGCATCCTGAGAACCGCGTCACTGGGCAATGTGTCACTGTGCAGATTGCCTAGAGTGCTTTTACACACATCTCATGTTTAGCCTGATTCAAGTTTTACTCACACTATGAATTTCTTCAAAAGAGCAGCTGTAGTTTTAATTATTCTATTGATTTCCTGATTCCAATTTCATTGATATCTGTTCTAATTTTTATCATTTCTTTTCTTTGGTATACCCAGTTTTAAGATCATCATTTTCTTCTAGGTTTCTAGGAGGAAGCTTAGAATATTTATGTCGGTTCTTTTCATCACTTCTAACATATGTGCTTAATGCTATGAAATTCTAAGGATAGTTTTTGATGTATTCTATGAATTTTTAGTTTGGAATCATTTTAATTTCTCTTGAGATCTCTTCTTTGACCTATGGGTTATTTAAAAGTATGCTTGTTTAATGTCTAGATATTTGCAGGTTTTTCAAATATATTTTTGTTATTCATTTCCCATTTAATAATGGTTTGCCTTGATAATATACTTCATTATTTCTATTTTTAAAATAGTTTCAGGTATGATACATACCCAGAATGCATACTGTTTTGATCAATGTTCCATTTAATCCTGAGAAAAAAGTGTACTTTGGTGTTGTTAGATAGAATACTAAATAAATATTAGATCAAGCTGATTGACAGTACTGTTGAGTTCATCTCTATCCTTACTAATTAAATGCCACCTCAAGCCATCAGAGGGGCATTGAAGCTTCCATTTATGAGTGGATTTATAAATTTCTCTTTATGGTTCTACCAATTTTCACCTTATGCATTTTCTCACCCTATTGATAAGTGCATATGTATTTATGAGAGTCATGTTTTATTGGAGAATTGATTCCATTTGTCCTTATGTACTGCTTGTGCATGATCCCCAAATGTGTACTGAAGTCTGCTTTGTTTAGGGTTGGTATGATGTATAAGTCTCTATCTGTATACTTTTAACTTATCTAAATTTTATATTTATTTAAATTAGGTTTCTTGGTTTTATATACTTTAATATTATTTATCTTTAATTGGTATATTTAGACCATTCAAATTCCAGGTAATTATTAATAGAGTTGAATCAATATCTGTTTCAAAACTGTTTTCTGGTATTTCATTTGTTTTTAATTTCTTTTCCTCATCTTCTTCCTCTTTCTTTCACTTTAATTGAACATCTTTTGAAAATTAGAGCATTATAGTCATGCATAGCATGTAAGTTAATTGAACATCTTATGTGATTTCATTTTTATCTTCTCTTTAGCATATCCATTATTCTTCTTTTCCAAAATGTTTATTCTTAATTTTAGAGATTACAATGGCACCTTATACTGGAGAATTTCCAATATCTCTTCCCATCTCTTGTGACATTGCTATAATTTACTTCACTAGGTAAGAAATACCATCATTACCCAGAACTTTGTTACAGTGATTGACTTAATTTTTTTTAGCTAAGTCAAAAAAAATGTTTTTCTTTTATTTATTTCTTCTTGAATTCTCTCTTCCATTAGATAGATGTTTTTGAGCTATATTATCTTCCTTTCCCTAAAGAACTTCTTTAAACATGGTAGGACTTGCTGCTTGTGAATTTCTTCAGTTTTTATTTCTGTGAGAAAGGCTTTATTTTTCTTCACTTTTAAAGGATAATTTAACTGGATATAGATTTCCAGGTTGGTAGTTAATTTATTTTAACACTTTAAATATTTCTCTTCACTCCTTTTTGCTTGCATGTTGCTGATAATAAGTCTGCAATAAATCTTATTCTCGTTCTTCTATAGGTAAGGTGTTCCTACCATCCCTTACTCCACTCTGCCCAACTTCTCTCCTCTTTTAACATGTTATCTTTGTCTTTCATTTTCTGTACACTTTGGATATGATATGTCTATGTGTGATTTTCAAAAGTTACTCCTCTCATTAAGTTATGAATTTCCTGTGTTGTTGGTTCAGAATCTGTCAACAATTTTGTAAAGTTTTCACCGTTATTACTTCAAATAATTACTTTCTTTTCCTCCATTTCTCTTTCTTCTCCTTCTGGTATTTCAATTGCACAAATGTTACATGTTTGAAATTTTATCTTGGTTCTTGGATGTTCTGTTTTACTGTGTTTTTCTGTTCTTTTCTTTCTTTGCATTCAAGTTTGGCGAGCATCTACTTATGCATCTCACCCACTAGTTCTTTCCTCAGTCCTGTTTCTTTTACTGATGATGACCCTGAAGGCATTCTTCATTTCTATTTCTGTTTGCGATTTCTAGCATTTCCTTTTTTATTCTTTCTTAGAACTTCTATCTGTTCTTGCATGCTATCAGTTTTTCCTATTATTGTCCTTAACATATTAATCATAGTTATTCCCTTTTTGATAATCCAAACATCTGCCACAGCTGTCTGATTCTGATGTTTTCTTTACTTCTGCATTATATTTTTCTTGCTTTTGGTGTGAGTTATAATTTTCTATTGAAAGCTGGTTATGTATTGGGTGATAGATGCTGAATAGGATTTTTAGAGGACTTAGGTCATGTGGCTATAAAACCATGATTTAATGCTTGCTGTAGCTAAATGTGCCTGAGTACGCCTTTGACTTGGAGGCTCCCTGACTAATTCTCAGAGGCAGCCTGTGTATTTTAGCTCTTTAAATTTTAATCTACTTGGTGGTTAATTTTATGTGTCTTACATAAAATATTATTTCTGGGAGTGTCTGTGAGGGTGTTTCTGGAATCTGCTCACTGAGCATCTTAGAAGATCTGCCCTGGTCAATGTGGGTGCCTCAGGCTCCAGTAGGAAGAGGGAGGACTAATCAAGCTTTATCCAGAATCTTCTCCCTAACAAAGACTGCTTACCCTGGCATCAGGTTGAGGGACTGCATAGAACTAATAGGAAAAAAAGCCACGTTTTCTCTCTGTTTAAGCTGGGGTGTTCATCTTTTTTTGCCCTCAGTCCTTGCTGCTCCCAGATCTTAGATCCTCAGTCTTGGACTGGAACTTCAAAGATTAGCCCCTCTAGTACTTAGGTCTTGGGAATTCAGACTGCTTTATTCTCTGGATTTCCTGGGTCTCCATTTTGCATCCATAATTTTGCAAGTGAATTCCTTATAAGGGATCTTCTTCTATGTATCATTACACATGCTTTTGGTTTGGTTTCTGTGGAGAACTCTGGCTAATACACCATATCATTATGGCAGAACCCTGTGGCCATGGGAATACTGCATGGATGAGTTCTAACCCTAGGATTAAATGTCATTCTGTCAATTGGCCTGTTCCTCAGAGCTGCTACCTTCACAAGTGTTTCTATGGGGTATAGTCCTTTCCTAGCTGAGACAGTGCTAGTGAAAGTTTTTCTCCTGTAGGGTTGGCAGTCTTTGTTAGGGATAGGATTCTGGATAAACCTTGATTAGTCTTCCCCTCTCCCTGAAGGAGCCTGAGGCAGGTCGTGAGGTGTTTACTATGAAAACCTGTAGGGTTACCTGGTGGCAGAGTCCAGGAAAATGTGGAACCCCTCCACCTCCAGAACTGTGACTCTCATGTTAACACACACCCATCCCATCTTTCAGAAATTCATCAAAGTTATAATTGAAGGATTCCTATCCACTTCTGGTTCTATAGGCTTCTGGTCTAGGTAAGAGGATCTCAGCTGCGGTTCTCTACATTTGCCAACATTTGGGGGTGTTAATGTCTCATGCAACCTCAGTTCTCTGATCCAGCCAAGAAAAGTCATTTATTCTTGGTTCATCTAGCGTTTTTTTTTTGTTTGTTTGTTTGTTTTGTTTTTTGCTTGTTTTTTTTTGGTTTTTGGGTTTTTTGGGTTTTTTTTGGTAAAAATGGGAGTAATGGCATCTAAACTCCTTGGATATTGAAGCCGAAATCAGAAGTCCGGCATTAATTTCTTAGGTTTTTCCAAAATGTCTCATTAACCTTTAAAGAAACACAATTTTACACGACACAATGATCAAGTAGAAAATGTCTACAGAAAGTTTTCAATGTAATAGAGAAATTCAACAGCATTATTAGCAGATAAGAGACTTGGGATGTTTGTCTAGTGAAGAAATTCATGAAGGAAATGTTGGAACATCACAACTACTCTCAAATATTTGAAGGACTGCCTTGAAAAGGCAGAGCTAGGTAGGTTTGTGATAAATAAATAAAAATAATGGGTCAAACAATTTTCAGAGAAAGAGAGCATGGCCTTCAGAGTATATTTAGAATGTCAGAGGTCACACTTACTTTCTCTCTGTACTGAAACAACTTCCTGCTTTAGCTAATGTGGAATGCCAGATATTGGGGTGCAGAGATCATCGAAGTGGTTTCAGGGATGTTACTCTACATCTTCCCTCCCCTACCTAAATGTTTCCTCTGTTTTCTGAAGTCCAATATTTTATTCTCGATATCAAAGCTCTTCACCTTACAGTATTGGATTATGCATCTGAGTGCTTTGGAGAACTTGGCCAGAACAAAATTCACAATCAACAAGTAGGTGATTCTTCTCCAGGAGAAGGTTCTGGCAGAGTGTCAGAGCTGTGTGTGTCCAGAAGGCACCAGGAAACATCAGGAATCAGGAAGTGATGTCAAATGCCACTTAAGAGGAAACCAGTGAGATTAAGAGTGTTTTTTCCTTGTTCCACAATTTTCCCATCTGTTAGTCCTGAGTCGTCTAACGGAATTCTCACCAATGCCCACTGTCCACATGGCCCCTGTGTTTATTTCATGTGGTTGTTGCCTGTTGCACACAGTGTTTCATAAGATGACATCTGATCAGGTGTACACACCACGCACTGAAATTTAAGGTTACCTTCCCTCCATAGAATCTTGAGCTTTGTGTCCTGGGGCTCCATCATCATTGTCCTCATCAACTCCCTAGAAATTATTTTTTAGAGAAAGGACATTCTTGCAAAAGAGAGCTAAAAAGGCTGATATGAAATGTTACATGATCATAAACCTGTACAGCAAAATAAGAAAGGCCAAACCCCATGTTAGAAAATAAAGCAGCTTCAAGACTCAATCACATCTGACTTTTTCTCAGCTCCTTAATACTTAAAAACTGATCAAGTCTAACTTCAGACTTGATCCTCTTTCCTAGAAATCAATATATTAACCTCTTAAAATACCCTTCTACATAATCTTAAGATTGATGAGATTCTTAAACAAGATTAGTACTACTTTGGTCATCTTAAAGATAGTCTCTTCAGTTTAATTACTGATTTATTGGTCCAACAAGTATGGTTTTTCAATCAAATACTTAATCTGCTGTAATATTTTTCTGGATGTTTTCTCACATTGGATTTAAATTGATCCATAAAAATCAAGAGCTTTATATTGACTTTCTTCATAGAAATCCATTGGAGATAGTTTTGTATGTTTAGCATTGATGTGGTATTTTCTCAAAAGAAGGTTAAATAGCAAACATGGATTTGTTGAAATAGGCCTTGTATTGAAAAGTTTATGTAGTCATTCTTTGTTATCTGTGAAGGATTGGTTCCAGGACCTTTTGGATTCTGAAATCTGCAGAGGCTTATGTCCCTTATATGAAGTGGTGAAGTGTTTGAAAATAACCTACACATATGATCCTCTACACATTCAATCACCTCTAAATTGCTTATAAAACCTGTTATACTGAGAACACTATGTAATTTGTTGTTATGTTATAATGTTTAGGGAATAAGGGCCAGAAAAAAGTCCATCTGTGTTCAGTAAAAAGTTTGTTTTCTGAACATTTTCATTCCATAGTTGGTTGAACCCATATACACAGAACCCATAGATATGTAGAACCTACTGTATTATGAAAGAAGGTATTTTTTAATATTTGAAATTTTACACAAAGACTTCTGTCACTATATATATTCTGAGTCCAAAAATTTAAATTTATAGTTAATCCTATAAAGGAAAACATGCATTTTTTAAGATCAAAATTTCCCCTAACAATAAATCCTTGGTCCTACCTCTTATTCTGCTGGTCACATTACCACAGGCAACGCCTTGTGATTTTTCCATGTGTTTACTTTGTTAGTTGCATCCATATTTCTAAATGATATTATCATCAATTATAATGCTATTTTCCATACTCATCTCTTTCTTTTCTCTCCTGTATGAATAATACATAGTTACACTGCCTTTGTTCTAATTTTTCACTGTCACCATTATTACATGAGTACGTAACTATTTTTCACTACTTAGCCAAAAAAATATTTGTTTCAATTTCCTTCTTGGATTTTGTAATTTTTTCTTTTATTTTATTTGCCATTTGCTTAATTTTCTATATAACTCTTATTCTTCCTGAATATTTAAGTGTGCTTATAAAATAAGTTCTCTCGTTGAGTGCAGTTTTCCCATGCTCCAATGCTGATTTCTTTCCCTTGCCCTCCGATGACCCACGGGTCCTCCTACCTGCTCTGTGTCCCAGCCTCCTGCACACAGCTGCCATCGCGCTCCTGTCACCTTCACCCATCCCGCATTTATGCATCTCATCTTTTGGAATCATCTTTTTTCTTGAGTTCCCTTGTATTTTGTTGATGCCATGCTACCTGGGAAGGGTGTATACAGGAGTTAAATTTTTGGACAATGTACACATTTTAAATGTATTAAATCTGTCCTGTTTTAGTCCCGTCAGGCTAGTATTCGAAACATACCATGTACTGGGGGACTTGCAAAGAACAAAAATGTATCTCTCCTAAATCTGGAGCCTGGAAAGTTTAAGATGAAGGCACCCGTGTCTGGCAAGGGCCCATTGCTGGTCCACAGGCAAGATCCTTTCACATGAGCAATGGTCCCATTCTTGAAGGCTCCATCCCTGTGATCCAATCATTCCTGAAGGCCCCACCCACCCACCAACACCATTACTGTAGGTGTTAGGATTTCAAGACAGATTAAATACATTTAAAAATATCAGCATATTATTATTATAGTGGTGCAGCCACATCGATGTTCATAGCAGTTCAACTCACAATAACTAAGCTATGGAACCAACCTAAGTGTCCTTCAGTAGATTAATGGATAAAGAAAATGTGGTACATATACACAACAGAATATTCAGTCAAAAAAAAATGAATGAAATTAATGCATTTGTTGGTAAATGGATGGAACTGGAAGCTATCATGTTAAGTGAAATAAGCCAACCCCAAAAATGTTCTGTTTGATATGCAGATACTGACTCACAATAGGGAAGGATGGAGGGAGAAGGAGAGGTTCACTGGATTGGACAGGGGGAACTGGGGGGGAAGGAGGGGGATGGGACTGGGAAAGACAGTAGAGTGAATTGGACATACTTTTCTATGTTCATATATGAATACATGACCAGTGAAACACCACATCAGTGACTTTTCAGGCATTGTGTCCTTGTCTTCTACACTAGAAGTTGATTATTGATATGACTGATACCAGCGTAATTCCCATTATTTTGTATGTGACCAACATTTATTTGTTTGTATCTTTTTGAAATCTTTCAGAGTCTTCTTTGTATTCCTAGTGTTTTGAAATTTCAGACTGCTTGTCTAGGTGTGTGTCAATTCTCAGTCAATACGTTGAATATTGACTGGATTCTTCCAAAACAGAAATAATGTAGCAAAATTCTCTAAGGTTTATTGATATCATTTCTTTAATCAAATCTCCTTTCCAGTGTATGTGTATATTTTTATTTACTTTTTCTGGAGTTGTGATTTGAATGTTGGGTCTCCATGTGCGATCCTCTGATTTTCTCAATTTTCCCTCCCACTTTGTCATATTTTTCACTCTTAAAAACAAATCAGGGGCTGAGGATATAGCTCAATTGGTAGAGTGCTTTCCCATCAAGCACAAGGCTCTGGATTCAATCTCCAGTATCAAAAAAAAAAAAAAAATCATATGCAATGAAGAATATTTGGTTATTTTGACTTAGAAAATGGCAATTAGATACGATTTGATCTGTATTTCTATTTAAGCAAGACACTGTTTAAGATATAAATATTTCATGTTCATGATGATATTTAAAATTTCCATTTAATGTCAAGATTCTTATTTAATATTAAGATTCATTTTGTTACATTCTTTAAAGGTTTTGTTCTGCTTTATCATATTTTTCTTTTCAATCATTTTTACTCTGTTCTTGCTTTCTTCTTGAGGATTTTATTTAGGTATCTGGCAATGTATAAACACCTATTGGTACTTAAAAACAAGTCTCTTAAAATCCACATAAAACTCTGTGTTGATGAGAGAACTGACAAGTGATTGGATGTGGACCTATTCTTTTTTTTTTTTTTGGTGGACCACAAAATACCAAAAATTGGAGACCATTTAAATTTTCCTTTAATATCAGTTTTGCCAAATAGTAAATACCCTATCTTCAGCCTGAAGGTAATAAAGTCAACTTTGATTTTTAACAGTTGAGCAGGTGGAGAAGAAAAAGATCTCACTGTTAAAGTTTAAATAAGGTAGTAAACGCTACCTTATTTCCTCTGTTTCATGTAATGCCTAATTCCCACCTTCCACTGTGTGTTCTGTGCCCCATTTTGTTCTTTCTGGATCAGTTTTTTGTTGTGGTTGTCGTTGTTTTTTTTGCTAGGTGAGGAGGTATAGTTGCGGCTTTACAGAGTGGGGAAGGAATAGGGATGTCTGATCACCTCTAACAAAGCTGTCAGTCCCCATTGGTCTCTGAGGCACACCCTCGTCCATTCTTCCACTTGCAGTACTCAGTACTCTGCCCTTTTGAGTTGGGATCCTTTCCATGCTCTTTAAAGAAAATTCCGCTTAGGATTCAGCTCACCATATTCCACTAAGTCAGTTTTACCCTCTGAGTTCTCCAGTCCAAACATTTGTTAATGGCTCTCATTCAGTGCTGACTCTTTTCTCGTTCCCTTGTCTGTGAATTTATATCCTTTTTTTTTTTTTTTTTTTTTTTTTTTTTTTGCTTTTGGTAGGATTTCTAGAAGGAGAAGACATAGCTGAGTATGTGTCTTATCTACTACATTTAACTAGAATTCCCACAACATATTTGCGTATAAATGTTATGTAGCTTACTTCTAAATATGTGACATCCATAATGCATTATTTAGTTCAGAAGAAGCTTATATCTTATGAGTTTATCATTCATATGTGAGTAATAGAAATCTGAAGGTTTGAGCCTGAGAAACATCAAATTCATAGAATTTGAGAAGCTTGTGTTCTCTAGGATAGCAATTGGTGTTCTTTTTGTGGCAATTCTCTTCCTGCTCTGAGATAGAATGATTAGGTGAGTGAAATTTCATACACACAGTACAGGTTCAGTATAAATCCACACCAAGCTAAAGTTGGTACCTAGTCATCATGGTACAAAATATTACCCCAAATGTAATTTCCTCGTTTTGAGAAGCTGTTTTTTTTTTTTTTTTTTTTTTTTAAGAAATGGAAATTGGGCATTATGTCTGTACAATTAGATAATTTTGAACTTAATTTTAGATTTAGACAATTTAATGTTAAGAAATGAGGCATGTGCGCTCTTGGAGGCCATAATACCATTAGAGGGATGCAGGCTCATCTCATACACCCTTCATGGAGGAGATTCCACCGTAAGGATTTGGCTTGGCTCACACCAAGCATTAATCCTTCCCCAGGGAGTTCCTGAGAAATGAACAAATAGTTCTTTTGGGAAAATGGTATATTTTATTTGTCTTTCTGATGGACAGACCACTTTGACTGTCCACTTTCTAGATTCCTTTGTCAAATCTCCTGGAACAGGGCAATAGGCAGGGACTAGAGTGCTGCTGCTGCTTTGAGAAAGGATCTTAGCAGACCTTCCTGCCCACCCTCCTTTGCCCTTGGTCTTAAGATTTAGCTCAGCAAGCACCGTTATATGAAATGGGCAAATATTCACAGAGGGTACGGTGTTTATGGAGAAGAAAAGGATTGAAACTGATACCCAGAGACAGAACAACTTGGAAGTTTAACATTCAGAGATTCTTGTTTGACAAACCTTTTTTAAAAATCTCGGGAAGGACTCTGGCGATGTTTGCATATGCCATGTTTTATAAAGTTTGTGAAAGATGTTTTAATTGATTGTGTGTATGTATTGCTGAAAATTGAACCTAGGCCTTACACACGGTAAGCAAGCACTCAACCACCGAGCTACATTCTCAGTCCTTGCTTAATTTTTTTAATGAAGAGGAGGATAAACTGACTCAGTTTCATGAGTCATAATCATGAATATGCATGAATGCATGAATCATAACTATAGCCAGTTCTGTCCCCTCTTTTCCACTCCTTTCTTCTCTTGAACTCTCTCAGCCAAAAGCATCATTTCTAAAAAGCAAAAGCAATAAGAGAACTTTGTATTTACAAGGATTTTCTAAATTTCCTCCTTCCTGTAGATGGAGCTAAATCCTTAGGCATATATTTACAAGTCTTGGAATTCCTGGGAAGATTTTTGAAAGACAATATGAATGTCTGCTACTGTATTATTCTTTTGATAATAAGTGGTATGATGTGCAAGATTTGGTGATAAAGGCCAAAAAAAAAAAAAAAAAAAAAACCTCAAAACAGAACACAAACAATCAAAACTCAAAACAAAACAACAACAAACAACAAAACCATTTTGGAGGCAGAAATCCTGAGCCTGTTTCCCAGCCTTTCAGGGAACTGTCTGAATAGAGATTGCTAGCAATGTTGCAATTTTATATTTTGTCTAAGGTCTTGTCTGACTTCTTTTGTTTTGGGTTTTATAAAAAAATCTTCAACTTTTAAATTGTCCATTGTCTTTGTTCATGGGCATTTCCTGGTCTTGTAGTGCTGCTCTGCGTGACTGAATGACCATATATGACTAATTGTAATGGGCTCACGGTATTCCCACAGTGTCCGTCAGTTAATGAGCACTGCATATCTGTGCACTCCAAGATGCAGTTTATTACTTCCCCAGATGGCTTCAAATGGATGTGAGGGCACTGTGTGATGAGCCAACAGGAAACTTCAAAAAGGAAACATAGAAAAAAAGTTTTTAAAGAATCTGATTGTATTCCTACCAAGTTCCTTGCAGCACTGTGTAACTGTTTACTGATTCCAAAACCAGGCAGAGACCTTTTATAACATTAGGAAGAAAAGACCTTATGATACTTTACTACTACTAAATATTAAATACTAAAGTATTAGTATTACTACTAATACTTTAAAGATTTTAAAGTATTAGTAGTAATATAAAATATTTTTATTAAGTCAATTCTCCCACCTCTAAGTTGTTTTGTACTTACCCAATAGGACATTAAATAATTTGACTTTTCAAGATAAGAAGAATTCCTCAAAGAAATTTAAGGTGTTTTTCTATTTTTTTTTTTCTAATCAGCTTTCATTTTTGAGGCTAGTAGACCAAGTCACAGGCAAAATATAAACAAACCAGTGATGTTAATTATAACATGAGATATCGTCTTGAGCCTCCAACATCACAAATATTTTGAAGTTCGGGAAGGAAGAGCTAATGGCATCAAAGTAAATTCCAGGTTCCACATTTCAGATTAGTATTTTGAAACCTCTAGCACTCTTGTGTACATTTTAATATACACAATTTTAACAATTAAATGTATCTTTCATTTGGGCTAATTTTATTCATATATGAGTCTTAAAATTATATTTCAAATAATTCTAAAAAGTATTGGACTACTCAATAGTAGTAGCCAGTTAACATTCAGATGCTTCATCTATTATTAGTTTTTATGATTTAGAAAAATAAAGAAAATAAATATTGGTACTAAGGAGGTAAATTATGAAATCTCTGGTTCCCAACTTAACAGCCAATATTATTCTTTTTAAATATTATATATCCTCAAAATTACATTTACCATTATACAAATAATTTCTTGTTTTGATTTATTGGGAACACATTCATAGCATATTCTTTTTTATGCATTTTCCTTAACACCCCATTAAAACAAATTTCTTTCCGGTCTGTGCTGTCTTCCAGGTCAGTTAACAATTTGTATTGATTTGCAAAAGGGACTCCATTACAAAAACGTTTTATAATTATCTAAATTTCATGTGTTTGGGAAGCTTCTGAAATACCCAAGAATAAGCCAATTTCCGTAACGAAGACGGAGAATTATACTGTGAATACAATAAACGTGTGCCAATTTTTGTTAGGTTTTTGCATCAGTCTATAAGGATATAATTTGTTCGTTTTTTTAAAAAGCAAAAATAATGCTAATCTTCAGTTGTATTGTTGTTTCCTACAATAAAAAAGCAAACTACTGGCAGCTATAGTTCTATTTCCCTGTGATAATGCTGTTAGTTTACTGTTGAAGACAAAACTGATGATTGATGTGATGAGGACTTTTAAATTGATTTTATACACTACCAAGTTTATAGGAAAGTTATTAATATCTAAGCACAGAATGGATTCCAAAATATCAGAACTATGCCCACTGAATGAATTTTCTTAAGGTCATCAAAGAAGTCCCAAATTTTGCATCAATATCGATAGAACATTTACCTTTGTAAAGTTTAATTAAAATATTCCTATTGATTGTTTAGGTGTTTGCAAATCGACCATGCTTAAATCTGTTATTTCAAATTCCCCCTTGTTTAGGGCTTTCTGACATAAAAGAGAACTGAGTTAGAGCAGCTAGTTTCCCATGTCCTCTTTTCTGTTGCCTTATTTAATAAGACACGGCTTTTGTGGTAACTAGTTGAATTTGATTATGTCCTTTCTGACACTTTTATTCTTTTTATTACCCAGTCCTAATATATTAAGCACGATGAGATCCAGGGCCAGAATGATCTTCACTTGAAAACATTCAGTGCTCATAAAATTTAAATATTTATGCCCCTTGATATCTACATCAATTAAATGTTTTTCCATGAAGTATATGAAAGACCAAAACCAATCAAGAAACATTCAAACCTGCAGACTCTATTGGAGATAAAGAGATGAAAATGTGGATTTCATTGGGTTGTCCTGGTCAGAGCATCTTGTGTTAATTTCAGGAAGTCTGGTATGTAGTCTGAGCTTAGGAAACACCTTGAACCTTAGTGACTCTTTCTGCTGTTATTTGTAATATTCCCTTTAGTTCTGTAGCTCTGCTGCAGTTGGCCTGCTAGCCCTAGGTAGAGGACAAGGTGGAAGGAACGAGGAGAGAGAGAGAAGGCCATTATCTAATAGGGTAGGCAGTCCAATCTGCATAACCTTATCTATGCTCATGATTATTAGAGGCATAGGTAAAAATTAGCTTAAATTTCCTAAAGAATATACCCATCTCATCTTTTGGGGGAATAAATGACAGATGATTCTGGATTCAAAAAGAGTTTGAACTATTAAGACTTGCATTCCAGTGGAATCCCCTAATGACTTTGGCAAAAGTCAGTCAAGGACATCTTACCAGGTTCTCATGGGCTGAACTAAACATGGGTTCCATGTAAGCCCCCTTCCCTTGGCATATCATGTACTCTTAGGGGCATGATATTTATGAGCAATTGCAGTGTTTAGCTGACTGATTACTTCCAAGTATTACAATACGATTACATAACGTTTGTAGAATTGGACTCCATCATGTCCCACATTCGAGGACAGGTCTTGAGTTTCACAATTTAAAGATACCGTCCTGGTCCTCTTGTCAGTGTGCTCCATTCACACGGCCTGAGAGCAATCTTGCATCTCTGGTCGTCCAGGGGTTTCCAGAAAACTTCACGCAAGCCTGCCTTGTGTAGAGGATGATGGAAGAATACAGATAGTTTTTTCAATATTGGAACTATAAATGTCACTGAAACTCTACTACCTTTTTGTTTACCCTAAAAGAGACAAATATTCCACCCTTTCTAGAAACACACTGCAGACCTTCAAATGCACATCCTGGTTGTTGAAAGAGACATAATTTTGGAGAACTTTTAAAGTGTTGAATAATGGAAGATTCCTGTATTTATTTCTTTGATATTCTACTAAAAAGTGCATTCCTTTCTTACAAGAAGACGTTTTTCTTTGTTCCTTTTTAATTAGCGTAGTTTTATTCATCACAACTTTGAATCGCATTATCCCTTTCACAAAACTACTCATGTTGTTTCCTGCTCCTTGGCACAATGAAGTCATGCATATGTATAGCCCATCATGAAGTGTCATTTTAGGGAAGACTCTGTTAGTCTGCCTATGGGGAGAAAGATAGTTAGATTATTTTAGCCAGTGAAGCTGCTCTATTTCGCAGCCGTTAGCTTCCTGGAGTGAGTCCGGAGATGGGGACGGGATTCCATTTTAAATACTACGCTGACAGTGTGCAAATGCGTTGCTCATTTATATCATCAAATTCACTTCTGACATTGTATTTAAAAAGCATACATGTCAGTTCTTCCTCAAGAAAACGTGTGACAAAAATGTACAACCTAAAGCTCACAATGTTACATTATTTTTAAACCATGAGAACTCTTGGCATTTGTACTTACTTTACATGGAGGACGGAAAACATTTTGAGAGCTTTTAGAACTAATGGGGGAAAAATGAAATATACAATTAAAAAGCGATGACCTCTCCTAATAAAACCACCCCAGAACTACCAACAGGTGGCGCAAGAACCTACTTTACACTTAGCACTAACAGAAAATAACTGAAAATGGCATTTTCTCTCTTTGCTTATTAATTCTTAATGCACCTAAAAATATAATGACTTTATTGTTAATAACATTTAAAACCATAACCATAGAAGCTGTAGTAATTGTGTTAGAGCAATGATAATACTATTATACACAATATCTGGCTTTTTGAACTACAAGGAATTTCTGAGCTTTCTGGTCCAAGTCAGCAAAGGAAACTGAGGCTCTTAACTGTAAATTTACCACCCCCCACCACCACCAGCAGGGCAGGGTCTTGAGGAGAGGTTTAGTCACATGAGTGAATGCATCAGATGGATTCAGGAGCACTGTCCCTCAGCTACAATCGATTTTAGCCCAGTGATCACAATTTGGGGGGTATGTGATCATAAGGGTCTTTTTCAGCAGACATTTATCTTTAGGAACTCTTCACTTTTGCTGCAAGAACATTTATCTTTTCAGAGGAACGGCATTTTCAGGGAGAACATGATCTCCTTCCATCTCTGTTTCCAGCTGTGAACAGCAGGTCTTTTTGCCAAATGCCTCCTTCCAGCCTCTGGCTATTTCTGCAACAGAGGAAGAGATGATTTTTTTTTTTCCCCCACATGCTTGGTTTATAACATGAAGATGTTTTCTGTGGAGTCAACAAATATCATACTAGCAGGGATGATTAAGGAGACCTGGCTTCTATACTGTCGCCAGAAGGCTAATGGAAATATACGCTACTATTCAAAACAGATAGTGACATGAAATGATGCTATTACTTTATAGAAAAAGAAGACCAATGAAAGCTTGAGTTCAAAAAGGAACACAGTATGCACCAATAATAATCACCTGAGCTGATCAGCTGAAATAACAGAAAATTCATGACAGTAATGGACTTTATAAAAATAATTTATTTTATAATTTATATTATTTCTTCTTGATGATACAAAATGGCATGAAATTGTTTGAAGGATTATAAATGTTAATTTTTGCTGAAAATAATAAATCAGAAACTTTTGTTGCAAAGGTGACAAAAATAGAACTTCTGAAAATCCAAAATGTTCTATAAGGGCTATCCATATTTGCCTTCTTTTATACACGAGTGATAATTTCTGTCCAACAACAACATAGGGGATAGTAGTTTAACAATGAAATAACCCAATATGTCATCATTAGAACATTTAAGAGAGACAAACAAAGTTAAATGGTTTGGAGAAATGAGTTTAGTTTACAAATATGATTTTAAAATATGTTTTCCATAGTAGAGTTAAATAGACATTATTAACCCATGAATAGTCAGAAAAATGTTAAATTACACTCCATTTATGTATGATTTATTAAAGCCTATACATGCATTCTACTGTCATGTAGAACTAATTAGAACAAATAAAACACTTTTTAAAAATATGCTTTCCTTTTGAAAGTGTCTGGAATTTGAATTGCCAACATCAGTGTAATTCTTTAAATTTCAATTTGACAAGAGACAATCTATTGAGACATATACTTTAGAAGCAAGATTAAATGAGCAAATGAAAGTACTTTGCCCATCATTGGTTTAAATAGCTGGTTATTATTATTTTTTCATTAGGTGCAGCAAACTGGCCATCCACTTGTCAGTATGTGCTACTGTTGAGCAGATGGACCTTGAGTAAAGAACTGAATGTCCAGACCTGGGTTTTCTCATCAAAGTAAATGGCAAAATCAGACGTTCTTTGAAGGCTTCTGGATTTAACATTTGGTGATTTTATCATATCATTCTAAATAAAGGAAGCAACAATACTTTTCTGATTTCATTTTTAGGTCCTTGCATGAATGACTGTGTAATATATTTGGCAACATCATAGGAAAAATTGGTAAAAGAAATTTTATTTGTAATTCCTATTAGAGTTGGAAATTATCTGTAGGATGCACGACTTACTTGATGCTCACCTCATTAGGAAGGAGCCAGGACAAAATGCTAGAAAAAGATCCTCTTGGGAAAAACCACACATTATTTAAAAGGTGGAATTAATGCCTCGACAATTTGCCTTTATATCCAAATTCTACCTGTTTTACATATCATTGTGTTTCCTTTTGAATGGTGTTTAACCAAGCTTTTTAAAAAAATAATGGAATCTTAAACATATAGAAAATCTACTCTGGACTTTCATAATATGAATCATTGCATTATTTTGAAACTTTCAAGTCTCGAAAGAATAATTTCATAATTTTGCCTGTCAATTAAGACTTACTAATTATTAATATTTTCATTTAGTGCCTTTCCTTGCTGAAGACTTGACCAATTTCCAAATATATAGACTGGGATAATCAAAATGTATAAAGTGGACTGGGGATGTAGCCCAGGGGTAGAGCACTTTGCCCAGCATGTCTGAAAGCCCTAGGTTTGATCCTCAGCACAGTAAAAATAAACTAATGAATCAATAAACATGTTAAATGTGCAAAGTGCAGTGTGTGGACCATCCTGGGTCTCGGTTTCTCCACTTGGGAGGAATTGGGCTGCAGGAAATCTAGGTGTCCTTAACACAGTATTTCACTAATGATTCCAGGGCTTGTTCACCCCAGAATGGTCCCCAAGTTCTCATGCAAAACATCCTGGGGCTGATGTGTATCAAAATTAAGATTTAGATTTTTTTTTCTTGGATTTTAGAAAGGTCCTACTCACAAATAGAGTGTTTTATAGTGCTCCCAGTAAAATATGGGCATTTCCACATAAGGAGAACATTAAGAATTCTGCTGCCAACAGTGTGACCTCAGGTGGTGGTCAATAGGGACTATAAATAGCTTCTCATTAGTTCGGGTCAGTAGCTGTGTTTAAGTGGCTTATGAAAAAAACTCTTTCATTCTTTGTTTCCTGTTCCTGCATTTTGAATTTCAGAATTGTGGATCGTGAACCTGCACAGCTGTAAAGCCTACTAATGAAGACAAATACAAACACAGAGAGAGAAACTTGAGTAACCTCTGGACAATAATGAGGATTCAGATGGACAGTCATTGAATCTTGTCCCCACCCTCCACAAAAGTCCATTTTCAAATGGAGGTGGAGAGCAATTTACATCTTAGGAGAGTGTGGGCTTTGCAGTAGGAGTAGGACGTTCTCAAGTCAGTACTTACTTGGTTGGTTCCAGTTTGATTTTCACTATCTTTATTTTTGTGTGGTTTTTTTTTTTTTTTTTCCCCAGGGGGATACAAACATGTAAACAAAAGGGAAAAAAACTGACTTTAACTAATTTGCAATAATCCACATTTCAACCAATTCAATTATTCAGACCTCAGTTAGTGAGAGGTGTTATTATGGAAACACTAGCAACTCATAGACCCTTCCTTTTATGTTATGTGGAAATAAATGAAAACCAACCAAATGAGAAAAGGAAAGTCTACTTATTCTTATTCCCTCCTCCTTCTCCCCCTCCTCTTCCTTCTGTTTGCTTTATCAATAGCACTATTTTTATTTTGATTTTGTACATTATAATTATACATAATGGTGGGATTCATTGTTACCTTTTCATACATGTACAAAGTGGAACAATATAATTTGGTTAATTTAATTCTCCAGTGTCTATCCTCTATCCCCCTTGTCTCCTTCCTCTAATCTACTTCATGAGATCCCCCAGCTTGTGCATCCCTTTTTTTCTCTAGCTTTCTTATGACCTTTGACTTTCTGAGTTTGTCTTATTTCACTTAGTGTGATGCTTTCCAGTTGTATCCATTTTCCCGTGGGTGACAAAATTTCATTCTTTCTTTCTTTTGGCTGAATACAACTCCATTGTGTACATAGACCACATTTTCTTTATCCACCCATCTGTTGATGGGTACCTAGGCTGGTTCCACAACTTGGCTGCTGTGAATTGCGCTGCTATAAGCATGGGTATGCATGCGTTGCTATACGATGCTGACTTCAGTTCTTTTGGAAGGATTCTGACGGGTGGGAGAGATGGGTCACATGGTGGAAACTATTTGGCTGCAGCAGAGCAATCAGCCACAACAATATATGCTTGATGGGACTCAACATCAGGGAGGGGAGTGTGATAAGTTCAGTGGGGAAAGGGAAACCCTCAGGTGAGCTCTGACGGGCAGCTGTCTGCGTGGGAAGCTACCTAGAACTCAGGAATCCTGTGTTGATCAACTAGGGAGAGTATATTTGGCTTTCTTTGCCTGATCCTAAGTTGAAAACAAGGGCAAAAAAGAGCAAAGCTGTCAATTATTAATCAAGTCATGTCTATTTTGGTCTGATTGCTGCAGTTTGTAGATCAAAGTTCTATTTTGATAGATATGGTCGGGTGCTGTCATTTTGTAATTTTGGTCCATATAAGGCAGCTCTAGTGGCACTTCCAGAGATTCCAAGAAGGAGAGACTTAAGGAGACGCCAGAGGCTAGAAGAATCCTTATGGTGTTGCATTTGCTTAGAAAATGCAGTGGTTTTACACACAGGTCATTTTATGTGAAATGGCTTTGGAGCAGGCTGTGCTGGGCACAATGGCGCTGCCGAAGTCCTCATTGCTTCCTGCAGCTCTGCACCTGGTGCATAGCTTCTTGAGTTAAATTTATTTCACTCTCATCAAGTAGTTGACATTAACTCCCTTAACATGTTGAGCAGCAAAAGGGCTCTAAAAACAGTCATGGATTTCAAATCTTAAATAAAACATTCCCTTTGGTGTAAAGCTCTGCTCCAATGACATACGCTACCAAATAACTTACTTTGCAGGTCCCGGGGTTATTGAGAAAATGATGAATGTAAAGAAGGGTGAAAGAACAGAAAGATTGAAAAGCGAGATGGGCCAGTGAACTTCTGAGTAACTTGAACAAAATCAAATACTATGAAAATTAACGATTAGTCAAACTAATTGATTTATAAGATGAATAGTCCACTCAGAATAAAAATAATGATATTAAGTGGCAGAATAACTGCATTTGAGGTTATTGAAAGGAAAGAAAATCTCTGCCGTGACTAAAGTTAATGGCCTGCTCCTGCCCTGCTATCAACTTTCTTCATCTAGAATATATATATTTTCTGTCTCTCATCCCTCCATGGAATATTAATATCTATATGACTATTGGATTAGTTCACACATCACAATAAAACAAAATTATGATGTGAGTATTACTCCCATATTTTGAATACTCCCTGAAGTGCCTTTTGGGTGATTAGAGTGATTTTTCACTTAGTATGTGAAGATACTGATTTTTACAATGAAGGATTTCTAATATACACAGCACCTAAGTGTGTAATATCATCTTACATTTTTATAAAGACATTCATCTGAAGCTTTCAGACCCCATTGTTGATTGAAGTTCCCTGACGTTCAGCCATGTATGTGGCTGTTCTGAAGAGGCAGGCACAGAGCAGTTCCCTGTTGGAATTGCCAAGGGTTGTGAAAAGTCTAAAATTTTACTTCATTTGTAACCAACATGTCTGGTCACCACGGTTTCCCGGATGCTGGCAAAAGACATGTGTCTCTGGGAGTAGAGTCAGAGGACTGTTGCTTCTGGTTCAGAAGCCAGCTTGAGCAATTTTGCTGAGTTAGTGTCACTTGTCCCGTGGGTACCAAAGGAGGATGCAGTCAGGCCTGGGTGGAGGCCTGGATGCGTGTGTGGGGGGCAGTATGTTTCAGAAGAGAATGCTGAACACAGAGAACAGTTATATTTTATAATGGGCAGAGGGGATAGGTACTGTTTGCTCTAGCAAGAGACACTGAGGCAGACTTCTTCAGGAGAAGCCCTTCTATGCCGTTTGCTATTCAAACATCTTTGAAAAGAAGAGTCACAGGGTAATCAGTTCCTATGCACCAAAATCTGAGAGACACTTGGAGAATTACTTTCCAAAAATATAGTGAAGTCTCACCACCAGCTTGCCACTCTGTTGGCCACTATGAAAACCTGACCAACGAGGCAGGGGGAAAATCTGTTCAATTTGCCTCTGATAGCATCTAATTTAAACTGTTAGTGATAGGACTCCAAGCATCAGGTGAAGCCAATCTGCAGTGGTGATCTAAACCATGACCCCCTGCCTCCACCTTGACTCTTGGATCCAATTAGTTGCGCGAACCACTTGAACAGGAGATGGCAAAGGATTCCCTAGACCATTCTTTAACATATGTGCTTCCTATGACTGCTCTTTCACTGTAATGGCAGAGGTTGTGACAAAGCCCTCACGGCCCACAAAACCTAAACTCATTCCTGGCTGACTCTTTATAGGACTCATTTGCCAACCCTTCCATGAGCCTTCGGGTTCCACAGTAGAGTGCCAGCTGGCTCTCTTGTTTTATTTGTATGGATGTTTACATGTGCTCTGAATCACTGATTCCAGAAAAGGATGCTGATTAGCAATTGCACAAAAGCTGCCTTGACCCACGAGGAAGATTTCTAGAAGAGTCGAGGCTGAACTTTATGCCAACTTCACTTTATCTGAAGACAGGGGACATTTCTTGGTACCTGCTCTGATCAGATGATTGGCATTGTTTGGATAATAGTTCTCAGAAAACATATGAATGACAAGTCTTTCTGGGAAGCTCCACTGAGTTACCAAGGGAATTCTTATGCTGAAGGGCCCTTCACAGTCATCTAAGGGCTACCTGGATTTTCCTTCCGTTGTGGAAGGTTTTCAATGATAATCCCTAAAATAAAAAGTCACCATGTTTTGAGAAGGAAGGCAAATGATTGGATTCTACCCAAGCACGGTCCTGGGGTACATATGTCACCCTGAAAAAGGAAGTGAAGGAAATGTTGCTTATGTTTGATGGATGCCCACTGGAACCTAGGTTAGCTGAGAGTGTAAGCGGGTGGTGCCATCAATATGTCCTCCCAGCCCAATCCTGTTGATTGAGTCTGGTCCTTGTATTTGAGAGAGGAACTGAGGGTGTCAGTCCAAACAGTCCTATTTGCCCATGTCACCAACCAGGCAGCATGTCTGTCCCAGGAGAGGAAGTTAGAGGAACGAGGATGAAGAAAACACCCAGAGGTGCCCACATGGGTCTTGGGAGGTGCAGCAGCTGGACTTCTTTCCTGCCAATTGAACTGATTTCTGATGGAGCTAAGAGACCAGAGCCCCCGGGTCAGAGATGGCCTACCAGCAGTCAGTTAAAATGAACTCGTGCCCGGTGGATCGGGAGAGCCACACTGGTGAAAGATGAAGATCATTATTGTCCTCCCATTCCTGGTTGACACTGCTGCCGACTCATTATGTCCTGTCCACCTCAGTGTGTCCCATTTCAGGCTATGACTTTTTCCCTGCGGTCATTCCCTAATTACATCCAGAACTTTCCTCAGGAAGGGTCCGTGCGAAGAGAACAAAGGTGTTTTTATAAAACTTACAGAACTTATGATTTTCATTCCTTCATTTCGTCAAGGCCACTGTGGAGGACCAGCAAGCATACGTCAAACAAATGGTCATTATTTTGTGATCTAGGGACACAGCTTACTCTGCTCAGGTTGCTATGACAAAATAATACACACTGGTAGCTTAAATGACAGACTGTCATTTTCTCACAGTTATAAAGGCTGGAGTGTGAGATCAACATACCAGCATGGATGTACCCTAGTGAAGACCCATTTCCTGGTTTGCCATTGACTGCCTTCTTGCTCTTTCCTCACAGTGGAGAGAGTGACTTCTATGTTGTCTCTTCTTACAAAGGTACTAATGCCACCTCAACATCCCCATTCCCATGATCTCATCTAAACCAAATAACCATCCAAATCCCCATCTTCAAATACCATCGCAATGGGGCTAGGGCTTCTACAAAATTCAATATTAATTGGGACGGGAGGTACCTTTCAGTCCACAGCACATGCCGATCTATCCAGAGAATCTACGTGACTGCACTGGAGCTAAGTTTGTATTTCTAAGGTCCCCTTTTGGTCAAGCTGCCACCCAAAGTTATCCCAATGATATTCAAAACTGGGTTTTGTAGCCGTTTTCTCTCGGTTATGATACAGGAGGAGATTATATGATCCCAGAGGAGCTTATGCCATTTGAGGAACAGTTGCATTCAGTGGCTAAGTGTCTTGCTAAGGATGTGGATCAGAAGGAAATAAGGGAGGTAGAGTCAGAAAAAATCTAGTTACTGTTTCAGGAAGCTGTTCCAAAGCTCTCTGATACCAAATGTCTGCAGATGATTGGCAGCATGAAAGAGCTATCAGATATCTTGACTCTCAGCCTATTGTTGAGTGGTTTTTGCTATAAAAGATGCATCATTATCAGACTGCAAACACGGAGCTAAAAACACAGGTCAGTTTCAAGGTCACAATGGTGTGGTCAGAATCAGCTGATTGGGCTGGAAAGCAACACTTGAATCAGAAAAAAATCTCAACAGTGTTGAGGCACAACCGCAAACCCAGAGGAAGTCCAGCATCGAGTGGGGTCCATCCCACAGGGTTCTTGTGATAAAACATGCATAACATAAAATTAACCCCTTAAAAATTTTTAAGTGTACAGTTCAGAACAGCAACTTCATCCCACTGTGTGCAGCCATCAGCAGCAGCATCTCTAAAACCCGTCATCTTCCCAAACAGAAACTACCCTTACTAAACGCTAACTACTCTCTCCCACGAACCCTGGCAACCACCATTCTTGACTATCCAGGGCACCTCATTTTAGTGGAATCACCCAGTATTTGTCCTTTGCTGACTGGCTTAGTTCACTTAGTCTAATAATGTAGCATGTGTCTGCATTTCTCTCCTCAGGTTAATGCATATGAAATGCATTTTTAAATATACATTTTTCATTGCCATTTTCATATCAAGTTGAGCCTGTTGGATCCTATTGCTCAAGTAAGTTATTCATATTCTTTGAACTGGTGTCCTTGGACAATTTAGAAACTCTATTGAGAAAGTCAATAAGATTTTAATAAATTAAAATCTAAATCACCCCATAGATAAAGAATGGTGTCTTAGAAAAATATTCAATCCTGCTGACCAGGAGACAAAAGTTTGACCTTTGTGAACATCTCTTAATAAGATAAAAGTAAGATTGCCCTGCTACTAAAACATTTATTCATACGGGGCGAGTAAGACCTCGATCCTAGAGGAATCTCTTCCCGCAGAGACACTCTGGCTTTTATTCCTGTCAATGTTACCGTGGATTGCAGAGAGCAATAATGGCTATAAATCTGCAACTCATAGCATTTCAGCTAAACACATCGAGGCTTTATTGCCTTTGTGCACTTGACCTCTTTATCAAATTTTTTTCCACCCACTGGCCAATATCACCTTGTTCTTATGTAGGGTGTGCTTCAGCCCGCTTAAGCCTCACTAACAAATGAGGTGAAATCCATATAAAGAGGAATCTGAGGCATGCTGAATTGTAATAGCTTGCCTTGGGAGCAGCAAATTAGGTGTGGAACAAGAAATAGAACTCCGGAGTGCACCTTTCCAGTCATTTACTTTAGCTAGAGCCAGGATCCTTCAATGAATCAATCAACATTTACTTATCCTTCCCCTACAGCAGTTTTGCAAATCGTTTTCAAAAATCGTTGAACCACTAACAGTTTATCCATTCTGCAAAACACACACAGCTTCTTCTCAGATCCACCAGGGTTATCCCTCTCAGCTACATTCAACTCTTTTTACAGCTCTTGATTTCAGTAAGCAGAAAATATTGACACCTGCCCAGGGAAATTATTCTTACTACGTAATTGCCTCTTATGTTAGAATGCCCGTGAGACCCTCTCACAAAAGAGAGTGAAAGGGATGAAGCATAGGTTTCCCCCCAACCTAAATATACCTACCTTGAAGATAGTTCACACTGCATTCTGCTTTCTCTCCAGGGCTGGTGACCTTCACCCTCTCCAACCAGCTCTGATGGAATCACTCACAAATATATTATTCCTACCTTGTAGCTTCTATTCCAGCACTCCAGATACATTGAGGGTTCCCAGTGAGATCTTCTGCCACTCTCCTGGATCTTGTCAAAAGAGACAGGTAGGGAGCACATGGGGGTTCCTACCTGCAAACCAAGGGGGTCATGAACCTGGTGCTTCAGCCCTGGCTCCCTCTGCTCAGGAAGGTTCATGATGAGGTTTCCTAATGTAACTTCACTTTTCTTACCTGAAAAATGAAATTAATATTTTCTCCATCACCTGATGCTTATGTAGTTCTTATTTATGGGAGGATCTATAGTGTATCTTTTATCTTGTGAATGGGGCCAAAGAAATTGGAAGTGAAGGCCAAAACATGCAACTAAAACGACCACATTCCCAGTTTGCAAACTAATCTAAATCATTCGTCTGTGATCAACAGTCTGATTCTTTTGATTAGCTATGACATTTAGATGGGGATGAGAGGCACATATACAGTATCCAAATACATAATCACCTAAATATATCTGAATATATAAAGATAAATCCCCTCCCCTTATCAGGAGTTTTTATGTTACAATGAAATAGCATGTAAAATTTGGACACACACAAATCTATTTATCTATGTCATCTATATCTATTTGCTGGCAGGTACATGAACAGTCATATGATCTACTCTGGTGGCTCCTTTGTCTGCTGTCAGGCTTCCCGTCCAGGCCTGTGGACACAAGGTTTTTCCCAGCAGGGCCAGCCCACTGTGGATGCTGAATCAGGTGACACTGTTTCCTAGGAAGAAGAGGCTCAAAGGCTCAGGGCAGTTTGGATGGTGCTCAAGGTCAGGCTGCCGGGATGCCAGATGCCTATAAAGTCTCTTTTTCACTGAGTACTACGTTAAGCAGCATTCATTTCATCAGTGGAATATTCTATCTGACACCCTTGTGCTCTTTAGCAAATCCTGTGGTATGGATTTGCATGATATTTGAAATGCTGAGTAACCACTTCTGAAATGTCCTTGATTAGGACACTAAATTGTTAACACAACACCCTTGGGACATAGGTTAAAGTTAACTTAGGTTCATGCATCTATTCTAGCATCCATGCCAGGGTATAATGGGTACCTCAGCTGACACAGTCTGGGCCCATAAGCTTTCAAAATTGCTTACTGACAAACCATAGGAGGAGGAAGATGGAAGTTTGACATCATTACAAACTTTTGGGAATTTCCCAATTGAGGAAGGAGAGTTAATTAATCAGTGATTTGTAAGCACTTTTTAATACATTAATAGTTATAAGATCAGTCTCTCCATGAAAAGGCAGCATTACATGTCATGTGTTCAAAAGAAAAATTAAACCTCAACCAAATGAGTAATCCTGAACACTTTATAAGACAATGCCATGTCACCTGGAACACAACACAGGTAGCTCTTCTGAATTCAGCCCCGACCACAGGGCTCCACTCTCCCTTCTTGCTGAGGGTCTGAGGTCTCATCCCCCTGAGACTTCTTTTTGTGTTGTGGCCTCGGGTACATCCAGAAAGGAGATCCTGTGCTGTACTCAGGTATGAATCAGAGGCTATAGTTCTGATGTCTTAAGGAACTGTGTTTCTTTCCTTGAAGTCTGACTGAGGAAGACTCATTCCTCTTTTTCTCTGCTGTAGTACGGTTCTTTAAATATCACATTCTTTCCAAGTCTGAAATCTGTGGCCACACTTTCCATAAACACATCCCAATTCCAACATGTACTGCCTAAAGGGCTTGATCTGGGATTCAATTTGATAGCTGAGTTCAATGAGTCTGTCTAAAGTGTGGACTCTGGTCTGGATTTTTTGGGTGGCAGTTCTCTGCATCATGGGACTTGGCTTCCAGCTTCCAATAGCCAGTGCACACAGAGAATCAAACCAGCCTGGGACTTCCCAGTTAAAATTCTCTTTGCCCAATCTTCAGGCAAAGATCCAGAAGCTTCAATGCCAGATTGTCATGATGGCCCCAGAAAGACTGCAGGCTGAAAAGTGGGAATCACACAAGCATGGAGAAGGGAGTACCATGTGGGAAGGAGAAGGTGAGAGAAGGTTGGTTTAGGATACCAGCTGCTATTCCTGGCTTCTGAAGCAGGACTGGTTGATGCCTGGTTATGCCTGATGGTCATTATTGCAAATCAGCATCTTGAGGATTCTGGAGCTAAACTACAATAGCTTGGAAATTGACTCAAAGCTTAATATGCTTGTTCAGGGTTCGAATGATCAGTTAGACTTGGGAACTTATTCCATTAAAAATAGTTTACTGAAGCAAAATTTATAGTTAATTCAAGGAGCACATTTTAAGTGTACAGATGGATGAGTTTTGACATATATAAACAGCACTGCAGTCCAGATGTGGACCATTTCCAACACTTCAAAAGGTTCTTACCTGTCCCCTTACAGTCAACCACTCCTCCCCGCCCACCAAGCAGCTGCAGGTCTGGTTTCCATTGTTATTCATTTTATATGTTTTGGAGCTTTACAAATTAAATCATGTAGAATGTGCTCCTTTGCATGTAACTTCTTTGATTTGACTTGGTGCTTTTGAGAGTCATCAATGTGGTATATATCAGAGTGTGTTCCTTTTCACTACCACATGATACTCTATGTGTTTAAGTACATTAATTTCTTTATCTCTTAACCTGTTGGGCATTTTTGTTGTTAAGTTTTTATTATTATGAATAAAGTTACTATGAGCATTGTACACAAGCTTTTTTGTTGTTTCCACATTTTTCATGGTCAAATACTTTGAATCTGACTTGTTGGCTGAAAGGTTTAACTTTCTATAAAATTGTAAAACTGCCACTGAAAATTGTTGTGTTGTTTCATGATCCCACCAGCAATAGATGTGGGTTCAATTTGTTCCACATCTTCATTAAATTGGTATTGTTAGACTTTTTAATTTTATTCAGTCAAATGCATGAAGTGTTATCTCATTTTAATTTTAGTTTGCACTTTTATGACAATTTATGTTGAATATCTTTTTATGTCCTTCTTGACCACCTGAATGTCTTTGTTTTGGAACTGTCTGTTGCAATATTTTACTCATGTATTTTTTTTTTTAAATCTACTTGGATTTAAAAAAAAATTTTCACTTGTGATATATAAAAATAATTCAGAATACATCTCTCTGTGTGTGTTTGTGTATGATGCTTTGTATTATACATCCTTTCTATATCCTGGCAGTTTTTCTAGTTGCTTTAGCAATTACTGAGTGGAGAATTGTTTTATTTGATTATTTCTTGATTCTTGAAGTGTAAGGTTTTAAGCTTTATCCCAGGTAAATACTTTGAAGACAACAAATATTCCTCATAACTCTCTTTAACTTTATACTTTGAAGTTTTCCTTCATAATACTGAGATAACTAAGTGTGTGTGTGTGTGTGTGTGTGTGTGTGTGTGTGTTTGTGTGACTTTGTGGTGGGTGAGTGCCTGCCATATCTTTCTCTTTCCTTATAATTTAACTGATTTATCTTTATTTATAAATTGCATTTTTAAAGAAAGTTGACTTGATTTTTATTTAGTTTGAAAAAAGTTTGCCTTCAAATAGAATATTTTAGTCCATTTAAGTTTAATGTCATTTGTGGCATAGTTGGGTTTAATTGTGCAATTTTTCATTTTTTTTATTTGTCCTTTCTGTTTATTCCTCTGTTGTTCTTTTCTCATGTTTTGTGTTAAGCATTTTTAGTATTCTACTTTATTACCTCCACAGAAATTCTTAGCTATTCCTCTTCTTCAATTATTTTTACTGTCACCCTGAGGCTAACAAAGTGAATTCTTAATTCATTAAAGCTTATGTGGAGTCAATATTTTCCCAGTATGAACTTTATACTGCACACCTGAGTATTCTCAGTTCACATAACATAATTCACAGTTACTACTTCCCAATCTTTCTTTGTTTTGGGAGGAGGGGGTGGTTTACTAGGATTGAGCTCAGGGGTACTTGACCACTGAGCCACATCTCCAGTCCTTTTTTGTATTTTATTTAGAGACAGGGTCTCACTGAGTAATTTAGTGCCTCACTTTTGCTGAGGATGGCTTTGAACTCGTGATCCTCCTGCCTCAGTCACCTGAGCTGCTGGGATTACAGGCATGTGCCACCACACCCAGCCAATCACTCTTAATACTTCCCACTTTCTCATAGTAATAATATTGCTGGAATATAATCCCATCTGTCTGATTATCCCATTATTTGTGCTACCTTATCTTACAATTTCTTTCTATGAGTGTTATAAAATTAATCTTATTTTTTTAATTTTTGGAGGAAATTATGGAAAATATGAATTTTTTAATAGTAGAACTATTTCTTAATAGAACTATTTCTACTGATATCTATTATTTTGTGAAAATTCCTTTCTAATTGTTATAATTTACCTTGATTTTAAGATTATTATTTGAAATTTCTTAGAATTCAGTTCAATTGGTGACAAATACTTTCAGTTCTTTTTTATGTGGAAATATTTATTATATCTACTTTTGAAGAATGTCTACTGAATATATGATTTGAAGGTTTTTAAAAAAATCTTTTCAGCACTTTATAATGCCATTTTATTATCTTCTGACTTATTTTACTTCTGATATGAATTCATATATTTTTCTCCTTCATTGTGTGTGTGTGTGTGTGTGTGTGTGTGTGTGTGTGTGTGTGTATTCCTAAGGACTGAATTCAGGGCCTTTCACATGCTGGACAAAGTGTTCTACTGCTGAGCCCTGTGAAATATAACTTTTGCTGTTTAGCTTCAAAAATTTTTCTTCATCTTGGGTGCTGATACACCTGGATTTTCATTCATTTTTTCGGCTTTGGTGTGTAAATTGATATTTTATAAAAAAAATTTGAGAATTTTAGAATTGCACTTTCTTCACTTTTCCTTTCCAATGCTCACTCTTCTCGTCTGGAATTCAAGCTACACATATACTAGTCTATTTAATATTTTCTCAGAGGACTCAGAGGCTCAGTTCAAGATTTTTCCTCTTTGTACTTCAGAGTGGGTAATTTCTATTGATATTTTTGATTTGCTGACACTTTCTGCCAAGCCCACACAATGAATTCTTTATTTAACTGATAGTACTTTTGAATTCAGAACTTTTCCTTTGATTCGTTTTTAAGTTTTCTATATCTTTGCTGAAACTCCATATCTGTTTATTTATTCAGACTATGTTTTCCTTCAACTCTTTGCAAATATTTATAATAACTTGCTAAATTTAACATCTGTGCCATGAGAGAAATCTCTTTCTAATAACTTTGGTTTTCTTCATCATGGGGCATATTTACATATATCTGTGTATATCTAGTACTTTTTCTTAATGTATTTTGAAAACTGTGGATGATACATTGTACAGCTTGTGATCTGAATCATGTTTTCTTCTTCTTAGAGGGCGGTACAATTACTGGCTGGCTGAATTACCTTGAACAGTATTGTCTTTGTATTATGCTTTGTCAGTGCTGGTCTGTAAAAAATCAGTGCATTCCCCAAGGACCTGTAACTTGGGCAACTCAATCTACAAAATCTCTTCCCTCTAAAGCTTCCCTTACAGTTCTGTTTAAAGCTTTGTGAAGATGGAGCCGAGGTAGGGCCCACTCTGGCCTGTGACCTTTATGACCTTCCCAATGTGTCAGCCTTGGTGGTGAGATATCTGCAGAACCTCTCCTCCATTGCGGGCTGGACTCACACTATATCTCAATATTATTCTAATAACTTTGATTGTCCCTCAGCCCTGTGGCAGCATTATGATAGGATATAAATGGTCAGAGTATACAGGGGTGCAGCTCAGCTCTCTGCCAGGGGCTCATGGTGCGTCTCCAAAGGGACTTCTTAAACTCCCCAGGGCTCCTGCATTTTTGGCTTCACACATTCCAGTGGCTTCAGCTAATTCAAACTTTGGTCTCTACATTCTCACCTCAGTGGGGTGACCATTTTCTGCTTGAGTGATGACTTTCTGTACTGGTATTTAGGAAACTGACCTCAGCAGAGAACCAAGACAAACATGAATTGCCTTTCTCTTTGATCATATTTTTGTGCTGCATGTTGTTCGGTGCCTGAGAATAGGTGTTTCGTATGTACGGTCTAATTTTATGTTTGATGGTGATGATAGACTAGTGCAGAAAAATTACTCCTTGCTAGTCAGTGGCATGTTTAAAATTATCACATTAATTTCCTAGAGCAATACCACCACTAAACAGACTGTTTTATACATAATGAGTGTTTCTTATGAACCAGGTGTGCATTAAATGACTTATTAGCGTTGTCTTACTTAGTCCTTCATTGATCTTAGGAATGGGTCAATTATTTACTGTATTCAATTTGATCATGTAAGGACTGAGGATGTTGCAGGATAAATAACTTATTCAGTGTTATATATCCACGAGAACAAACAGTAATTTAAAGCCAATTTTGAATGATTTCAAAACCCACGCTCTTAAAGCAATGTGTACCTACTCTCAAAACACATGCATATTTACCCTTTGCTAACTAAGGGTAAGAAGGCAGAATATTTGATCTGATCCAAACCCTTCGTAGAAATATCCCAGAAAAATTACGTATCTTCACATATTTGGGGAAGAAACTTCTAAGTGGTTTATTTCTAAACTTGTGACTGACAATTATTGATTTCCTGAAGAAAGCAAATAAATAAGTAATAGAACACAAAGCATAGAGGAAATATTTGCTTGAGAATAGACTATAAACAGGTGTCTATAGTCAAGAATATGAGTTTTCCACAATTTTCTGAAAGAATAAACCTCTTATTAGTTATGTTAAAACTGAAAATGATCTGACATGGGTTTTCTGATATTGTAAAAAAGATAAAATGGCATAAAGAAGATAACAAGCATCCATTTCAACTGAGATTGCAAATCGGTTGCAATTTAGCTGGCTAAGCAAACCCCAGGATACTGGGTGTGTTCAAGACTGGTCAGTAGGTCTTCATCATCCTCTAGGAATCTTCATCTGCTTGAAGCATCTTCTTTTAATGGCTGTTTATTTGAATGCAAGATTACTCAATAGACCACATTTAAATGTATAATGTTTTGCACACACCATTCAATCAGCTATAGCAATTTCCATGATCAAATCCAATACCACTAGAAAGAGAAATTCACTGAGACTATTCTCTTACATTGCAAAGTCCAAGGGAAGAAGAGTGAAATGTGATAGGTGATAATGATAAAGCCCCAGTCTACTACTACAATGGGACTTTCCTGCGCACTGATACAAATTTTTCAGTGAGGTAAGATGGAGAGGCCAGAACCATTGTGTTAAACTCTGCTGTTTGATCAAAAACGTGGAAATTGGAAAATTATATTTTTGAAGACCCACCTACCAAGGTTCTGGGCAATATCAGTTAATGACAATTCCATTGATTATTCAAGGGAATCTGATCCAGTACACTAACATATGAACAGTGAGCTTGTCTTTACTCTTCTAATTCTCTATCAGGACTGAGAGTGATTTTGGTTCAGAAGAACAACGAAGTTGTTTTAATTTTTAATGCTTTTGGAAAGGATGACGGTTGTATTTTAAATGTAAAAACTATGGTCTTTGTTTAAAAAATAGAACTCCAAAAAAGGATTTTGACATATTTTTGTGTAATAAAATGTAGGAAGAAGATTAGTCTTTTTTTCTTCAGTTACAGGATTGATAGTTCCTAAATAATTAGAAAATAGTAACTTATATTCTGCTTCTTTATATTCTTCATATTTTAAATTAAAAAGTCAAGTCATATTGACTTTTCTAATCCCTTATGAAAAGGAAGTTTCTAAACTTCCCTATGATATTAGAAGTAAATTTTGACTACTTTATTCACTTGAGTATTTCTAAAATGTTAACAGTTGTTTAAAGTTTTAAATATTCTTTAAAATTATTCTTAAGTGCTAACTGAACAATACTGCTTATCTCAGATTTATTTTTACTCAGTTGCTTCAATAGTATAATCTTTCACTTCATAAATGTTGTTATGTCTAAAAAAGGCCATGTTATTCATTGAGTACAAGTAACTGTTCAATAATTTAAGTTCTATATTTATTTTTTCAGAGTAACTTGCATTCACTAAGGAGCAGGTATATCCAGACACATTTAACAAACAATAGAAAATTTCAACATCTTTAACTAATTCTGTATAAGACTGCATGTAATTCAAGGAAAATAAATTTAATATGAAACTACTTTTCTTAAAGCATATACACTCATTCAAAAGTTTGTTGACATTTTCATGTCTTCTAACATAACTATCAGGGATATTTAAGAAGAATGTGGAAAGATTTTAATGTCTATCACACACTCAAATGCTTTGGCTTAAGGCATTAAGGTCTTTTGGGGTTGAGGTGCAGAAGAAAAGTAATGGAGAAAAGAATAAGAAAGGCAGGAAGGTCAGGAACTTTTAATGGCACACACAAAAATGCTTTCTGTAGGAGGTATGGTTTGTACTCTCAAATTTAAAAAAATAAAATTTTCTATGGGAAATGTATAATTTACCAAATATTTTAATAAATAATAAAATATGAGAAGTGACATTTCAATTTTTGAAAGAATGAAAATATTGCTTGGATTATTCAAATACATTGGGCAATGACTTAGGTTCTTGTTTTCCCTTATGTGTATTTTAATCTTTAGACTTTACTAATGCTTGGGCCCTTTTTTATTTGACAATTTAATAAAATACTCTATTCATTCTAGGAATGGGATGCTAACTTGACTAAGATAATACCAACTCATTTCACATTATTTCCTTATCACAGTGCCGGGGCTTAAATAATAACTGATGAGGAGAGAGAGAGGGGAGGTTTGCTGGATTTCAAAAATTTCTATTTTCTAAAACTTTATTCTTTTCGTTAAGGGAATGATCACCATGAGTCTTCATATAGAGGATTTCTGCCTCTGTCCACAAATGGACTTGGTTATAGAAGAAATAAGTACCTCATCAAAAACAGCCATTTAGGGATGGTGACGATTTTTAAACTTATTAAATGTGACATGTTCCAAATGCTCTTATGTATTAATTCATGAGGTTGTTGTTTATCAACATGATGTGTAATACCCCCCAGATTACCCTGGAAGACTGGGGGAGTGTGGATGCTGACCTCCAGAGACTGTCCATGACCTGAGCAGGCAGCCTTACTTCCAATGGAAACATCCCTGATACCATGTACCAACTCAGCCTCAGTGGTCCTCAAGTGAGTATTTATGTTGGTAATTAATCTTTGTATTTATATTGCATCAATATTTATGTCATTTGGTTATTTCTGTTCCTTTGTATTTATGTGTGTTGATGATAGTATTTATGTGTTTTGATTAATTCTGTATTGATAAATAATTGTAATAAATCAAGCCCAAATAAAGTTTGTAACCCTTAGGGTCTTGTGGTCAGAAACATTCATGTTCACATTTTTATTGTAGTGAAATGATATTGCAATCAATGAAGCACTCACAAGCATATTTACATTCACATAAAATTCTGAGGCAGAAATGGAATAAAATTTACATTCAAAGAGAAAGAAGATGTAGAAGAGCCAACTCTTACTTGAGCTTGTTTATGCATATGGCATTTGGATTTTATTAGGTGACTTTAAAAACAGGTACCTAATTTTTAGATAATGCCTTTATTTTTAAATCTCCAATTCTGTGGCTCTAGGATTTTCACTCTTTTTAACTATCTGTATTTATGACAAAAACTTTGTTATTGCAACTTACAGTTTTGCGAGGGAACCTAGAGTGTTTCAAAAAATTTTTAGGTGTTAAAGGCAGAAAGAAATATTTTATCAAAGCAGATGACCTCAAATTGTCTTTCAACTGTAAGTTGAGCAGTGCTCTCTTATCTTCTTGCTAGCAGTGGAATTAGACTTGTCCAGTGTTTTGTGGAGAACAGCAGTCCATGGTGAAAAGGAAACGATTAACAATGGAAGAGGCCACATGCCAGGACAATCAAAGGCAGCAGGTAATAAAGGAGGTGCAGTCTTTGAAAGAAGTGCAGCAGATTCAGACAATAGCTGATTTAGGAGCGCTTTCTCCAGCTAATGCTCTAAACTTTTCAAATTCAAGAAAGCTCTCCATCAGCTTCTGTTTACTTTTGTTGGTGTTGACAAGACGTGATGACAAAGTCTAAGTAGATTTATATTAATTAAAGGAATAACTAAGTAACTACATATACGAAATCATATGCTTCTATTGTATTTGTTTCCCAGGACTTCTCTAACAAGCTACCACAAACGTGTTGTCTTAAAAAAATAGAAATCTATTTTCCCAGTGTTGGGGGCTGGAAGTCTGGGATCACGGTGTCTGCAGGGTGGTGCTCCCTCTGCAGTTCCAGGTATGGGTGTCTCCTTGCCTCTTCCAGCATCTGGCAGCTCTGCAGGCTCCTTGCTCCTTGTCTTGGCAGCAAAGTTCCAATCATTTTCCCATGGCCTTTTATGTATTAGTAGAACACTGCCATTGGTTTTAGGGCTCATCCCAATCCTGTACAGTTTCACCCTGATCCACACCTAAATTATATCCACTAGAACCCTATTTCCAAATTAAATTGCATCCCTTTTTTTTTGTTTCATTTGTTCTTTTTAGATATATATGATGGTAGAGTGTACATACATTGAGTATAACTTATTCTGTACTTGATGTTCCCAAACAAGATCACATTCTGAGGTTCTGAATGGACATGAATCTTGATTGTATGCTCTTCTACCTACTGGGGTTTAGAATATGCAATGTTATCAAGTTGTTCTTACCACTTACAAACAGAATTAAACATAACCGCCCCCCCCAAAAAATGAAGAAGAAAACAATGGGGCAAAGTATTTTTTCTCCTTTATAGATGAAGCAATGCAGGTAAATGAACACTGCAAAAATGTCAAAGCTGAGGTCAGATTCCAGAATGTAGGATTCCAAGGGTCCCACTCTGTTCACAAGCCCTTCCGCTCTGCTCTACCTTTTCTCCTGCTCCTGGCTACTGGTGACGGCTGCATCAGAAACCTTAGACTGTGATCTCCTCTGTGTTGGTCTCACTGAAGAAAACTTTGTGAGACTTTCCTTCAGGGTCTTCAGATGACTTTGACTTGAATGACTAAGAAAGGCTGTCCAGCAGATGGAAGTTCCCTGTCCAGTGGATAAACCCGTAAGGGCCTGGAAAGCCCACCCTTCAGGTAAGGAAGCATGCGATGCTCAATTAAAACAGACAATCTGGCTTCTGTGTCCTCATAACTGACCCTGATCAGAAAAATATGCTTAATAGCTACAGGCAAAATACTGCAGGTTGCTTCAGGAATCACACTGCTCTTCTTAATATTTGACCTTTTGCACTTGTGGTACTTAAGAGTTGTCCTAAATCATTAGGTGATTATTGTGAGGATAAAATATATCCATGATTTTTCACACAATATATTTTAGAATTTTTTTAATGCAGTAAGTTAATCGTCACTGAGATCTTTATAAAAGAAATGTAACTAGATGAGAATTATATTTCTTCTCTAAACATGGAGAGTCAAAATGAGTGAAAGTTGATAGAATTATAATGATGGATAAAGGATGCATAGAGGAAAAACACAATTCCATTCCTTTGCAGGACAATTGAAACTATGCCTTCAAGTCTCTATCCAACCATTGTGTTCAATGGGAGAAACTGCTTTACTTTCTGGCAGGAAACATCATTGTGGATCGAATGAAAAAGAACTTGATCATATTGCCCATCTCAGGAAATTAACACTGCAAGGACAGGGGCAGTGACATGATATTGATCAATGATGGTGTTATAGGATTCCTCTGATCAACTGCTATTTGTTAGACTAACCACTTGAAACATTATCATAAGAATATTTGCAAACCTTAGGCATCTCCTACACTTTCAAACTGCATTACCTCCAATTATCCTAGCTTTTATAATTACATCAGACCAAGTACTAAAGCCAGACATTATGTGTTTTTTCCCTCTTCTCCGGCTGGAAACATTGCTATAGTTCTGTTTACTTGCCAGAACTTAAATCAGCAGCCTTATCTTGTCAAGAAAGAAGCATAGCAATATTTACTTCCATAACAATAGGCAAAGCAGTGATTCATACTTGCTTACTGTAATGAAATTCCTAAGAGCTAGTCAATAGATGCAAAGGTGGAAAACCAAGTAGGGCTTGCTGACCCTGTAGGATCACTATTGAACTCATAAAGGAAGACATGTTTCTTTCTAAGGGAAAAGACAGTTGGTTTTGTCCTACCCCAATGGATCAGAAACTAACTGACACCAGCTTTTGGAAACAACCCTATGACACTAAGAATGGTAAATATGACCAAAATGAAAATATTAATGAAATTAGATGACTGGTAATGGAAACAAATATAAAACTAATTAAATAAAAGTAATTTCAAAATTGTATTTATTTCCTATCATATCAAAGTAA